>NC_059333.1:111422500-112860000 GCF_018350155.1 Leopardus geoffroyi
GTCATTCATACATGGCTTTTATTATCTGGAGGTGTAATCCTTTGATTCCTACTTTCTTGAGGGTTTTTATCAAGAAAGGATGCTGTATTTTGTCAAATGCTTTCTCTGCATCTATTGAGAGGATCATATATGGTTCTTGTCCTTTCTTTTATTGATGTGATGAATCACATTAATTGTTTTGCAGATATTGAACCGGCCCTGCATCCCAGGTATAAATCCCACTTGGTCATGGTGAATAATTTTTTTAATGTATTCTTGGATCCGGTTGGCTAATATCTTGTTGGGGATTTTTGCATCCATGTTCATCAGGGAAATTGGTCTATAGTTCTCCTTTTTAGTGGGGTCTCTGTCTGGTTTTGGAATTAAGGTAATGCTGGTCTCATAGAAAGAGTTTGGAAGTTTTCCTTCCATTTCTATTTTTAGGAACACCTTCAAGAGAATAGGTGTTACCTCTTCCTTAAATGTTTGGTAGAATTCCCCTGGAAAGCCATCTGGCCCTGGACTTTTGTTTGTTGATTACAATTTGATTTCTTTACTGGTTCTGGGTCTGTTCAACTTTTCTATTTCTTCCTGTTTCAGTTTTGGTAGTGTATATGTTTCTAGGAATTTATCCATTTCTTCCAGATTGTCCATTTTATTGGCATATAATTGCTCATAATATTCTTTTATTGTTGTTTTTATTTCTGCTATGTTGGTTGTGATCCCTTCTCTTTCATTCTTGATTTTATTTATTTGGGTCCTTTCCTTTTTATTTTTGATCAAACTTGCTAGGGGTTTATCAATTTTGTTAATTCTTTCAAAGAACCAGCTTTGGGTTTCATTGATCTGTGCTACTGTTTTGTTTTTTTTTTTTATTTCTATAGCATTAATTTCTGCTCTAATCTTTATCATTTCCTGTCTTCTGCTGGTTTTGGGTTTTATTTGCTGTTCTTCTTCCAGCTCTTTAAGGCATAAGGTTAGGTTGTATATTTGAGATCTTTCTTCCTTCTTTAGGAAGGCCTGAATTGCTGTATGCTTTCCTCTTATGACTGCCGTTGCTGCTTCCCAGAGGTTTTGGGTTGAATGTTATCATTTTCATTGGCTTCCATATACTTTTTAATTTCCTCTTTAACTTCTTGGTTGGCCTGTTGATTCTATAGAAGGAAGTTTTTTAGTCTCCAAGTATTTGTTACCTTTCCAAATTTCTTCTTGTGGTTGATTTCGAGTTTCATAGTGTTGTGTTCTGAAAATATGTACGATATGATCTCGGTCTTTTTGTATTTGCTGAGGGCTGATTTGTGTCCCAGAACGTGGTCTATTCTGGAGAATGTTCCATGTGCACTGGAGAAGAATGTATATTTTGCTGCTTTAGGATGAAATGTTCTGAATATATCTGTTAAGTCCATCTGGTCCAAAGTGTCATTCAAAGCCATTGTTTCCTTGTTGAGTTTTTGATAGATGATCTGTCCATTGTTGTGAGTGTGGTGTTGAAGTCTCCTTTTATGGTATTACTATCAATGGGTGCTTTCACATTTGGTGCATCAATGTTTACAATTGTTAGGTCTTCTTGGTGGATAGACACCTTGATTATGATATAATGCCCTTCTGCATCTCATGATACAGTCTTTATTTTAAAGTCTAGATTGTCTGATATAAGTATGGCTACTCTGTCTTTCTTTTGTTGACCATTAGCATGATAGATGGTTCTCCATCCCTTTATTTTAAATCTGAAGGTGTGTTTAGGTCTAAAGTGGGTCTCTTGTAAACAGCATATAGATGGGTCTTGTTTTCTTATCCATTCTGTTACCCTATGTCTTTTGATTGGAGCATTGAGTCCATTGATGTTTACAGTGAGTACTGAAAGATATGAATTTATTGCCATTATGTTGCTCGTAGAGTTGGAGTTTCTGGTAGTGTTTTCTGGTCCTTCCTAATCTTTGTTGCTTTCAGTATTTACTTATTTATTTACTTATTTATTTATTTTTTCATCTTTTCTCCCCTCAGAGAATCCCCCTAAAAATTTCTTGCAGGGCTGGGGTGCCTGGGTGGCTTAGTCGGTTAAGTGTCTGACCTCAGCTCAGAACATGATCTCACGGCTTGTGAGTTCAAGTCCCATGTCAGGCTCTGTGCTGACAGCTCAGAGCCTGGAGCCTGCTTCAGATTCTGTGTCTCCCTCTCTCTCTGCCCCTCCCCCTCTTGTGCTCTGCCTCTCTCAAAAATAAATAAACATTTTAAAAAGTTAAAAAAAATTCTTGCAGGGGTGGTTTAGTGGTCACAAACTCCTTTAATTTTAGTTTGTCTGGGAAACTTTTTATCTCTCCTTCTATTTTGAATGACAGTCTTGTAGGATAAAGAATTCTTGGCTGCATATTTTTCTGATTCAGCACATTGAATATATCCTGCCACTCCTTTCTGGCCTGCCAAGTTTCTGTGGATAGGTCTGCTGCAAACTTTATCTGTCTTCCCTTGTAGGTTAAGGACTTTTTTCTCTTGCTGATTTCATGATTCTCTCCTTGCCTGAGTATTTTGTGAATTTGAGTATGATAGGCTTTGTTGATGGTCAATTTTTATTGAATCTAATGGGGGTCCTCTGTGCTTCCTGGATTTTGATGTCTGTGTCTTTCCCACTTAGGAAAGTTTTCCGCTATGATTTGCTCACATAACCCTTCTACCCGTTTCCTCTCTTCCTCTTCTGGGACCCCAATGATTCTGATGTTGTTCCTTTTTAATGAGTCACCGATTTCTCTAATTCTTAAATTGTGCTCTTTTGCCTTAATCTCTCCCCTTTTTTCTGTTTCATTATTCTCCATAAGTTTGTCCTCTATATCACTGATTCTCTGTTCTGCCTCATGCATCCTTGCCGCCATGGCATCCAATCTATATTGCAGCTCAGTTATAGCATTTTTTATTTCTTTTATCTAGCTTTTATTTCTTTTATCTCTGCAGAAAGGGATTCTAATCTATTTTTGACCCCAGCTAGTATTCTTATCGTGATTCTAAATTCTGGTTCAGACATCTTGCTTGAATCTGTGTTGCTTAACTCCCTAGCTGTCATTTCTTCCCACTCTTTCTTTTGTAGTGAATTCCTTTGTTTCATCATTTTGAAGGGAGAAAAAGAATTAGGAGGTAGAAAAATTAAAATTGAAAAAAATTAAAATGAAAAAAGTATTAAAATTAAAAAATTAAAAACAAACACACACACACACACACACACACACACAAACATCAAATAAATGATGCTAGATGCTAGGTGTGTTTGGTCTAGGTGTTGAAAGTGGCTTGATAGATTAGCGAAAAAAAGGGAGAAAAAGAAAAAAAAGGAAATTATTTGAAAACTTGAAAAAATACACTGAAGTAGACTAAAATGAAATGATAGAAGTAAAATAGAATTGAAAAGAAATTACACAAAAGTAAAAAATATAGTAGAAAAAAATTAAAGAAGAATATTTTTAATAAAAATTGAAAATAAAAATGAATATTTTCTCTTCCTGCTGAAATCTGTGGTTCAGGTTGTGCAGATTGCTGTGTTAATCCTCAGATCAGTTTTCTAGGTGTGCAGGATGGTTTAGTGTTGGTCTGGCTATATTTCATGGATGTGAGACACACAAAAAACTTCCATGCTGTTCTGCCATCTTGGCTCCTCCTGCCCAGTGGTACATTTTTTATAATCTATGAATGTACATTGACCCATCATTATCATCCAGAGTCCATAATTTACATTAGGGTTCGCTCTTGATTCTGTACATTTCATGGTGGGGCTGGGAAGGATTAAATCACTACTTTTCTCTGGCCAGCTTGAAAGCCATCTTCAGCAACTCTCAGCATCATTGCTTCTAGTTTTGGTGACTCAGTCACTAGTTCAGGCCACATGTAACAATTTGTGATTCATCTCCCTACCTCTAGTGTGACCTTCTCAAACTTACCCGGCACACTGAGAAGTAAGTAGGACTGTATTATCCTTAAATGAAACCTTTCCCAAGGACCCCGGTAGCACAGGACACTGTTACTTGCCCCACCCCTCGCTTACACCATTCCTTGGGGGATGCAGGCTCGCTAGTCTTCTCTGACAGAAGGGCATATACAGCTACAGTTCATGTGTCCTCCTCTGCAGTTGCTTTGTCTCTGTCATGGCACTTCATCACAGCTCGCAGAGACTACTCCCAAGAGGAACCAACAGAAACACAAGACACTGAACGGAGCATTGATCCTGGAACTAGATTATTTGGGTTCAAATCCTGTTTGCCCTTTAGTACTTGTATGGCCTTGGCGAGTCACTTAACCTTTTTTGGCTTCAGTTTCCTCATCTGTAAAATGAAGATAACTGTAATATGTAGGTCTCATAGACTTGTGATCGTTACAAGACCTGATACATGTGAACTATTCAGAAAAGTACATGGCACATGGCAACACATGATGATACACATTAGTGATTATTTTATCACTATATCAGTCTCTGATTTCAACTTCTATGTGTGTTTTGACTGGGTTACACTGTACATTTTCAGCAAGTTCGTATTCTTCCTCAATGCTTCTTACACAAATCTGGGTTTCAAATTATTTGACTCTCACATTGGATGGTTATGCAGGTAACAGCAACAAACAAGGAAATGATGTTGTTTAAACTTTGTAATCCCAGTTCTCATTGTGACTCATCTTTTATTTTTTGTTCTTAAAGATGGTCTTAAAATTTTGTATTAATTCGCTCAGTCTCCCACAACAAAGTACCATGGGTTAGGTGACTTAAGCAACAGAAATTTCTCTTCTCATAGTTCCAGAGGCTAGAAGTCTCAGATCAAGGGGTCTGCAACATTGGTTTCTTCTGAGACCTCTCTTCTTGGCTTGTCAAGGTTCATCTCTCAGTGTCTTCACATCTCTGTGTCCTAATTTCCTCTTTTCATAAGGACACCAGTCAAATTATGTTAAGGCCCATCCTAATGACCTAATTAAAAAAAAATTAATGTTTATTTATTTTTGAGAGAGAGAGAGAGAGAGAGAGAGCAAGCAGGGGAGGGGCAGAAAGAGAGGGAGACACAGAATCTGAAGCAGGCTCCAGGCTCCAAACTGTCAGCACAGAGCCCGAAGCGGGGCTCGAACTCACAAGCTGTGAGATCATGACCTGAGCTGAAGTCAGACGCTCAACTGACTGAGCCACCCAGGCGCCCCAAATTTTTAACTTAATTTCCTTTCTAAAGACTTTATCTCCAAATACAGTCACATTCTGAGGTACTGGGAGTTAGGACTTCAATATAACGAATTTTGGAGGATACAATTCAACTCAGAACAATGCCACATCACTTATTTCAAGCCACTTTTCTGCAGAGCTGACATAAATTATTGATACTTAAATATATGAACTCTATCATAAGTCACAGTCCAATGAATTAAAAATTTTGGAAAAACACAGTTATTAATACTTAAATCCATGTGAAAAAAAGGTATTTTTAAAATTAAATATAATAGAATGCCAAGTCACAGCTTAAATGTTAAGGGAAAAAAATAGTATAGATAAATGAGTCATCCATAATTGTTTCTTTATTCAATATTGATAAAATTATATATTTTAAAAAGAGAGGTCATTTGCAAACTGTCAGCAATGCTATGGTCAAGGCCAAACAAATAAACCAACAAAATTATGAAGTTAAATTATTTTCTCAAGGCTAATTTAAAAAGCAGTGACCTAAAAATTAATAAAACTTGAAAATGCAATACCTAAACTTGATGGCACCACAGACACCAATTTAATTTTAAAAATTATGTTAGCTTAATAAATATTTTAGTTTTTTTAAATTAACATCATGACTTTATAAGCCCTAAATCAACTTTTTTTTCTTGCTACTATCATCTGCCAATTTGCAGATGGGTTGGTCCCTGAATCTGTGTCTATGTCAATGCAGAGCTGGGAAATAACACAAGTAATTAATAAAATGTTAAGGGTTATATATCTCAGTCCTAGATTCCAACCAGATTTATTCTTGTATTATTTAAAATTTTTGAAAAGGAATATTTGGAGGAAAAAAATGAATCAAAGTAGGTATTATAAACTTTAGAGTAGGGTTTATCTGGTGTTAAATAAATTTGCTTAGGAGCTCTGCTCAAATAAGTTATTAGGTAGGAAATCATTTTAAAACAAAGACAGGGGCGCCTGGGTGGCGCAGTCGGTTAAGCGTCCGACTTCAGCCAGGTCACGATCTCACGGTCCGGGAGTTCGAGCCCCGCGTCGGGCTCTGGGCTGATGGCTCGGAGCCTGGAGCCTGTTTCCGATTCTGTGTCTCCCTCTCTCTCTGCCCCTCCCCCGTTCATGCTCTGTCTCTCTCTGTCCCAAAAAGAATAAATAAACGTTGAAAAAAAAATTAAAAAAAAAAAAAAAAAAAAAAAAAAACGTTGAAAAAAAATTAAAAAAAAACAAAAACAAAGACAGACTGTAGTACCACCTGCGCTCCTAATACATCATTTGTTTTGTAACATTGAAGGACAAAGATCATGTTATGTGTTTTCTTGCTTTTAGTGACGAATACAGGATATGGATAATAAATCAGGTTTCTAAACCCTTTACCCTCTGCCACCACCAAAATAAAACATATTGATAAAATTCCATAATTTGTAAAGTACAAATGACTTTGCTATGAAGTGAACCTTCAAGAATTTTTGAATGAAAATTTTAAATGCTGTAGGAGTTGTTGGTGTAGGGTTTAATATATTTGCAACTAATAGCCAAAGAGATGAATTCTGAAGTGCCAGGCCTGAGGTATTCACCATAAAATGCCTTGTTTAATGTTTCCTTAATGAAATCAAATCGTTAAGATAATGAAAATAAAGAGAAAGGTCAAGTCACTGCGGATAAGCCACTTAACCTTATATCTTATTGCACATAACAGCACCGAGTAAGAAACCAATCTTCATAAATTGAATTTATTTCATATTCCTAATGCTTATGAATAAATCATCTTCTGTAATTAAATAATGTGTGCTTCTTTTCTGAAAACCCTGCTACCAGCTGTTAGGATAGGTTTGGGTTTTCCTGATTTGATATACGTTTGCTGGGGCCCTTTCTAAGGAGTCAAAGTGAGGGCTATACCCTTCTGCACCTACTGAATCTGAGTATTTGAGAAACGATAGAAGGAGAAGTTTATTAATAAAGATTCCAGCAGTAAAACAGCTCAAGATAATGCTCTAAATTCCCTAAGTTAGCCTGGAATTACATGTCATTTCTCATAAAAGAAAGCAACAGGTCATGTCACTGTACTGTTCTAACGGCCTCCTACACATTCCATTTTTTCCAGAAATCTAATTCAGATGCTGTAGTTGTGGGTTCATGGATACATACCCTCATAAGCACACAATAAAAAGCCCCATTCCTTTGTCTTTCACTCCAGATAATTTTTCCTATGTCTGTAATACAATTTTCCCCCAATTTTTAAATTCGAAAATATATTCAAAAGTAAAGAATTCAGAGCTAAGGATAATATTTCTTGTTGTCTTTAGCAGCGTGCGTAAGGCACATCTCAAAATCCTCTTCATCCTTCTGAAATTTTTTGATTTTCACCCAAAGTATATAAAAATTTGAGGCGTTTCTTTTATTCAAGGCCCATTCTTGATTCTGAGCCAAATGGGGATGGTTCAAGCCTATTTTTGGTAATTAAATCAAAAGGAAACGTAAGCATTTATTTTTACCATGTAAAATTTATCCCACTTCCCATTGTTTTCTGCACAATAGGACACTTTGATTTAAAAAGCAACTTTTTGGGGCGCCTGGGTGGCTCAAGTTGGTTAAGTGTCTGACTTCAGCTCAGGTCATGATCTCACAGTTGGTGGGTTCGAGCCCCGCAACAGCTCAGAGCCTGGAGCCTGCTTCGGATTCTGTGTGTCTCTCTCTCTGTTTCTCCCCCACTCACATTCTGTCCCTCTCTCTCTCTCTCAAAAATAAATAAAGCTTAAAAAGCAACTTTCACTGTGACCATAGTTCTCTGCCCTTTTTCTGCCGAAACTCTGAGGAGTAATGATGCTCCCACAGCAGATATACTCCTAAGTAAAGTTCCTGGAATGCTCATTCTAACTCTATTCCTATTTTTTCCTCTCAAGAGAGTCCATCAGAATGCAAATGAGTGAGAATAAGAATGGCCAGCCTTGAATATCACCCCCCCCAACACCCCCATCCTCGCTTTGTAGCTTTGTAAGGAAAACAAAGTAACCGTTCCTCAAACTGTTATAATTGCAACCACTAATGGTAAATAATTAGGTAGGATACACTGATGTATTACAACCCTTCAGGGGAGAATCATATTTTAGATTTTGTAAAATAAGATTTTCCTGTGAATATTCAATTCCAAAAGCTAGACCCCACTCTTCCTGTTAAATATACCTGCATTTCAGACTTCTATTTTAAAGCTATTAGAAACAATTTCTCCATGCAGACTAAGAAAATGCATTCAGTTGTGCTTCCCAGTATTTGGAACTGCAATATTCATCTTACTGTGTTATTTCAGGTTATGTCTGCCATTTGCACAGCAATCTTTCAGAATTATCTGACTTTGACAGCAATTATTTAAAAATTGGAAATGCTTGAATGGGTTGAGTTCTTAAAATTAATATTTTATAAGCTACTTCCTGTTACTCTTTTAAACCTAAAGTATAACTGATGCTATGCTCTAATTAAAATATACACATTACAGTTTGATTTGACAGAAGAATAAATGAAAAGCTTCCTGTAATAAAATTAAAAATCCCAATCACATTTACAAATCTCTACCAACGTATTTATTAAAAAATTGGACTTCTATCTTTTAACTCTGGCCAAGGAAGCACTTTTGTTAAAGATGGTTAGGCACCCACAAGTTCACTTTTATTTTTGAGAGACAGAGCATGACTAGGGAAGGGGGAGAGAGGGGGGGCGGGGACAGAATCCAAAGCAGGCTCCAGGCTCAGAGCTGTCAGCACAGAGCCCCACGCAGGGCTCGAACGCACAAACCGCGAGATCATGACCTGGGTCGAAGTTGGACGCCCAACCGACTGAGCCACCCAGGTGACCCCCTCAATTTCATTTTTAGAAAGGGTTTGTGCTTGAAGCATTAACAGTTGGACACTTCTGTTGCATTGAAATAATTATTGGAAACTAACAGTGACTCCATTGATGATATAGGTCAGAAAGTTCTAGGGGCACCTGGGTGGTTCAGTCGGTTAAGCATCTGACTTCGGCTCAGGTCATGATCTCACGGTTTGTGGGTTCAAGCCCCGCGTGGGGCTCTGTGCTAAGAGCCTGGAACCTGCTTCAGATTCTGTGTCTCCCTCTCTTTCTGGCCCTTCCCTGCTCACACTCTTTCTCTCTCTCTCTCTCAAATAAACATTAAAAAAATTAACAAAAATAAAAGTTAAAAAAAGTAAAAAGCCCCACTAATAAATGCAAAAGAAATCCCTAAGCAGTGAAGTAAATTTAAACTAAGAGCCAGAATTAGGGCATCTTGCCTAAGTGAACGTAGGACAAACATTATTTTCCTTCAATCAGGATGATGACACCAATTGTCTAACAAACTAATGGGGGAATAAAGAATAAAAGCATATCAGATTAATGTGTTTGATAGTCAGTAAACAAAGTAATTTGCTGAACAATGTTTACTAGATTGCATTCCCCTTTTTCTCCTTCACAGCCATATGATGCTAGGTGATTGTTTTACTTCTGCAAAGCAGACATAACTCCTGGGTAAATATTCTAGCTATGCTTTAAGCCACGATTACTTGAATAAGAGTTGTAGAAGTATGTGGAAAACTTCCTTAGGAAAAAAAAATATATAGAGATGCCTTTCTGGACAAGTGATTTGTTTGCTTCAAAAAAATCTATGTTAGAGTAAAAACTCATTTATTTAGAAATTAATTCATAGGTAAATTAATTCATTCACCATTTCTCAACTGTTACCCAAACATGGTGGCAAGGTTTTACGAAAGGCCTTGTTCACTGGAGTATATTGTGTAACAAGTTAGAGTTAGATTTTAAATGGAGATGAACAGAATGGAGGAATCAACAGGAAAATATAAGCAGCTTCATCAGCTATAATCTGTATTCTTTCTCCTTGCCACTCTGTGCTCACCCTTGGTTATATAAATAAACAAGATAAAAAACTCTATCCTTAGAAAGTATTGAAGAGGAGGGGTGTCCGAGTAGCTCAGCTGGTTAGGTGTATTCTAGATTTCAGCTAGGGTCATGATATCAGGGTCGGGGAGTTTGAGCCCCACATCAGGCTGATAGCTCAGAGCCTGCTTGCAAATCTCTCTCTCTCTCCCCCTCTCACTGCCTCTCTCCCACTCATGCTATGTCTCTCTCTCTCTCTCTCTCAAAATAAATAAACTTAAAAAAAAAAAGAAAGTATTGAAGAGGAAACTGCAGAAACAATTATAAAAAAGTTAGTTGTAACATAGTGGTTTCATTTGAGAAATTATACTTCAAATGAATCTATTTACTTATAAATTAACGTTGGAATTATTTTTACAATGAACATTCTTTACTCTTACAGTAAAAAAAAAAAAAAAAAAAACTAGAAAATAAAATCATGAAGAAATGCTAGTAACTATATCCAAGGCAGAGACTCAGAGGCAGTATTCATGTTGCCTCTAATGAACTACCAACAATGGATTAGAATTTTTAAAACAATTGTTATGAGGATTGCGTAATAAGAAAAAAATAAATATTAGTATCTTTAATTAACAGAATAAAACAATAGAATGGGAAAATCAAAACTACACAACATACCAATGATCTGATATTAGAATGTAATATAACTTTTTTTTTCCTGCAATAGTAGTGACACGAATCACATTTGTATTCTTTGTAGGTAAATATTTAAAATTAGTTGGCATTTCAGGAGCATCAGTACGGGAGGCACCTGAGAGTAAGAACATAATCTTGTAAGACGGAGAACAGATATATTAGAAAACCAACTAAGTGTCTTTTTATCTGGACAGCCTCATAAATTACTTAACTTCTCTGGGTTTGAAAAAGAAGAATGTTACCTACAAGTAGAATTATTCTGATACTTACAGGAGATTATATACGTCAACTATTTGGCACATAGTGGGTGCTAAATAAACCATTGCAACTGATCGTTGCAGTTGATAAATAAATATGTCTGTAAATCAGCCAGAAATCCAATAGAAGACCACTTAAATGTTAGCAAAGGCAGCACAGGAGCCACCCAACGTTTAAATGACATACAAAATAGCTTCTCATTCAATAAAAAGCTGAGACATGTATATAGGGAGAAATGAATATTTTTATAACTCATTGAAAATATATATCTATATTAAGAGAGATTTAATTCAATCATGAACATTCAAATAGACCCCAAATAAAACAATTAAAATCTTTTAAAATGTGTCTTTCAATTGTATGCAAAATCTATGTTATGCAGCAATGAGATTTTTTTTAGTTTTCTATTACAATGTAAACATCTTTCAATGAGAATATAAGGAGCAGTGTATCACTTATGTATTACCATGCGAGACTGAACTATTATGGAAACTAGTTATTTTTAAATTTAACTTCCTTAATTACAAAGCATTTTAAATTTAGATTCAAAACTTAAAGTTTATGTAAATTATTAATGAAAAATAACCATAGCTCTACTGGCTTAAATTGTGTTATATCAGTAATGCTCAAAATTCTATCTGCAATTCTAAAAGCACTGTAAAATTTCATTGATGCTTATTACCTTTACGTAAATCACCATGTAGATATGAACAGCATAACCTAAATGACTTACTCTCATCTGTAAGGTTTTGGCCAACAATTTTATTATAAATTAGATGCTAAATATGCCATTCCTTCACTGGTGTGCCAGATCTTCTGAGTGCCTAATATTTCTTCAAATTGATTTAAAAAATTTTTTTAAACATTAAAAAAAATGTGATGTTTATTTTTGAGAGAGAGAGTGTGAGCAGGGGAGGCACAGTGAGAGAGGGAGACAGAATCTGAAGCAGGCTCCAGGCTCTGAGCTGTCAGCACAGAGCCCGATGTGGGGCTTGAACTCACGAACCATGAGATCATGACCTGAGCCCAAGTCGGACACTCAGCCGACTGAGCCACCCAGGTGCCTCTCAAGTGGATGTTTTATTAAGAGGAAAAAAAAAAAGAATATTATAACAATTAAGCTGGCATTGAATTGTGGCATATTTGGTTGATATCCCGACACTTAAAACATAACATTCTAAAATTCAATTTAGTCTGAAAATCACTCACTAATATTCATAAAATGGAACCTGCTTTTGAGTGACACTAAATTTCTAAGTACTGACATTTATTTCTCAATGAGAACTGAAGAATTCAGGATAGTCAAAATGAATCATTACGAATTAGACACATTTTCAAACTTCTTAATTTAAGAGATGCCAGGCTTTTAGTATCTTGCTCGCATTATTGAAAAGAATTATATCACCTAAGTCCAAATTTTTTACTGGGAAAAACAATTCTCTTTCAAGCTTTTTCTCATAATCCTTTTTACTACAATGCAACCTGTGAACTCCAGAGACATTATTTTATCTTGAGAAATTGTGTGCATGTAAATCAAAACAGATAGGAAAAAGAACAAGATGCCTAGTTAAAAAAGTCACTCGTGTGTTGCTCTGTACATACTCTGAGATGCTCAGTGGGATCCATGGCCAGAAGCATTAGCATCATCACAGAACTTGTCCGACTCACAGAATCTCAGACCTACTCACTCTGAACCTGCTTGTTTGTAAGATCCGAGGGTGGTAAGAGTGATTTATGTGCATAGTAAAGATTGAGCCACGACAGTAAAACAACTTGGTACACTGATATTAGAAACATCTGATTCTTAGGATTATCAATAATGAAATTAAGTTTGTCCAGTGATGAAGTTACTCTGTCTGCTTAAATGCTAGGAAATCGAGCTTGAAAGGCACTTTAAAACTGTAATTTCCCCTAAACCTCCACCCTTAGAAGAAATAGGAAGAAGAAAATAAATCCTATTAGAGATCTGTTACAGCCTTAGTTTAAACTATCTCTCCTCTCCACTCTACCTTCTCTTTTCTCTTCTTTTCTTTTTTTCTTTTTCTCTGTTTTGTTTTGTTTTGTTTTGTTTTGGAGTCCAAGAAACCAATTTCAGGAAACTGAGTCAACTGCACTAGAAAACAGCTAGCTTTCTACCGAGTAGGCTTATTGAAGGCATTAACACTTTATTTCAAGAAAGAGATCCCACAATTATTTAGCTTTATACCACAGAGAGAGAACAACTTTGTGCTATTTCTGAGCACATGGTATCTACACTGAACCAACTTTTCCAGGTAAATCTAAGAATGCAGTATTTAGGGACAAAAGAAACCAGTTGTTCTCCTCAGCATGAAAGCAGTAAATGGTCATCCAAATTACTCAAGAAAGTAATACTGAGTTTTTGTCTTCTTTTAAAGAGTGGATGATTACTCGAAGTTCTAGAGAATCAGAAATAGTTCAAACGGAGCTCCACAGGAAGTAGGAAATAAGGCTCATCATGTCCTACCCATGAGAGTCAGAACAGCTGTTCTTTAATTTGGGGGACTGGATGATGACTGTGACAAGTGAAAGTGCCTAAGATTTAACTGCATTGGAGTCTGAATATTTTCTATACCCGACTTGACAAAATGGGAGAAAGGATATATTAACTACAGGGAAGAAGAGACTTGGAGACAGAGATATTTCCTCTGTCCTTTGTGTGTAACATTGATTCAGTAGTAAGAAATTAGTGTGTGTGTGTATGTATATGTGAAACAAGTGTCTAAAACATGCTCTCATCTGTTGATAGGCCATTAATCACAATGGGATTAAGCAAATCATCCCTCTAATATCCACAAGGATTCATCCACTGAGGCTGCCCTACCATCTGGCTGCCCTTCCTCTTCCTCATTTCTAGTCCTTCCTCAGTGCTAACCTTCAGGTAATCAAAAGAGTTTTCCTACAAGACTTCATTTAAAGTGAATACAATTAAAAATAGATTTTGAAGTTTTCAGAGGAAGCCGTATTACAATTCAAAATAGATTATCTTCATCCATGCTCAATTTTTCCACATTATCACTTAAAATGCAATTACATGATTTGTGCTGAGGGGTCTGAGTTTTTCTTGTAATCATTCAAGAATGCACAGTAGATTAATTAAATTTGGGGGAAACCTATCCTTATCACCACTCAAAAGGAGATTAATATATTTTCTCTAATTTACAGAATTAGAGAACTTAATCGTGGATTTATGGATAAAGCACTCATGCTTCTGAAATAGAAGTGAATTATCGGCAGTCCAAGAACTCACAGCCGGTGATCTCCATTAATTGTCTCCCAGTACATATTTTAATCCTTTACTCTTAGCCAACATGGTAAGTTTTGTTAGCTCCATAATTGGTCATCTATTAAAGAGGTACTACTTACAGAGTAAAGTGCTTTTGTAATAGAAGACCTTTGTTCTGGGGAACCTCCTATTATCAGGAAGATGATATTAGTAAGTTTTAGAATTGCCTTTTAAAAATGATACTGTGTCTGAAATGTTGATTTTATATACAGATCAGATCTTTCTACACAAAGTAGAATGCTTGGTGGTTCAAAACTGGGATTGTAGGTGTAAATAACATGGCTGATTTTGGATAAGGAGTCAAAATACAGTATAAACAAGAGCTGGATGAAATATCACCAAATTATCAGTTCTCTACTCCTGTAGTTTTTCTTAGAATCACTGCAAGGTCATGCAGGCATCCTCTTTCAGGGCGTCGGTAGAGACAGTCTGCATTGGAGGTTATGATGAATTGAGACTTGATAACCTGGTTTTATTTCCGTTTTAGCCATTGGCTAACTTTGCTGGTCAAATGATACTTCAGGGCATTAGTATTACCATCTTTAACTTGAAGAGATCGATTCCATCAGTTATTTGCAAGTTGAGAACCTGGACAAACAGCAACAGAATCTCCTGGGAATTTGTTAGAAATGCTATTTCCAAGGCCTTCTATCCTGACTACATTAGAAAGTCTGGATGTGGGCTTTAGCAATATGCCAGCCAAATGATTCTGATGTACTCAAATTGGAGAGTGTTGGATTCTGTGATTTCAAAAGCTTTTCTAGCTGTGAATTATTAAGTAGAATAACCTATTAAGTCAAAGACTTAATGAGTTAGGTCGAAGACTTGGTCTTTCTTAGCCCCAGAATCTGGAATGCTTCAATGAGTGGATGAATGATTGGGGATATCCTCTCCATGATAAAGTAATCTGTTTTCCCCGGAAATCCCAATTACACCTATGACTATTTTATGGCAAAAGTCATCCTTTTATTATTGCTGCCTTGTTATTACTTTCACTTGTGTATATGTCTTTTCTAAAAAAATTTTTTTAATGTTTATTTATTTTTGAGAGAGGGAGGGAGAGAGACAGAGCACTAGCGGGGGAGGGGCAGAGAGAGAGGGAGACACAATCTGAAGCAGGCTCCAGGCTCTGAGTGTCAGCACCACCAAGCCCAACGTGGGGCTTGAACCCATGAACTGCGAGATCATGACCTGAACTGAAATCGAACACTTAACTGACTGAGCCACCCATGCACCCTAATGTCTTATCTTTTCTATAAAGCAGGCACCATTCATAGCAGATTTTCCTTCCCATAGAGCAGTGGTTCTGGAATTTCACCAGGAATAAAAACATATGGAGGGTGCACTAAAACACAGATTGTTGAGTCCCAACCTTAGAGTTTGTGATGGAGTAGGCCTGAGGTCGGATCTGCATTTTTAGGAAGCGAATGCTGAAGCTGCTGGTCTGGGGATCTCACGTTGAGAATCAGTGGCACAGAGCAAAGCCTACCGGGCACGTGGATGACCTCTTGTGGAGCTAACAGAAAGCTGATAGTATTTGCTGGGAGTAAGGAATTAAATCAGTTAAGTTATACGGTATTTTAAAAATTTAAGAAGAAGCCTAAAACAAGTATAAAGTAGATCTACCTGTATGTTTATAATATTTACAATATTTAGATGTAACCTATTTTCCTAAATGAGAACACTTACTACTAACAGTCTTTGGTAGACACAACATAGCATATCCTTCTTATTACTCTTTTTCTAAATGGCATATTTTTCCCACAGAGAAATATTTTTGGGTGGGAGGGGAATCAAACCATTTTACTGAGGGGTTTCGGGGGGGCAAATGGCTGGTAGAACAAGGAGATTTGAAGTCCTCAACCTGGCTCGGATCTCCCCAGCTTCACAGACACACACAAAGAAACAAAGAAACATCTTAAAAATCTTAAAGGGTAATAAATAAAATTATTTTTAGCATGTAATAATATGAAAATTCAATTTGCTTCTATTAGTTTGCATATTTCTAGATTCTCTCTCAAATGAATTACTCTTGAAAAGTTTTGAAACTATTGCTTAGAAAGCAATTCCATTCAGTATCGGTTATTCAAAAATAAGTCCAAATAGACCTGAGTTTCAGCAAACTTCTTAGCCTTAGGAAGACACAGAGATGATTAGAGAAAATCCAGGCAAACATGACTGGGGTGAACTCTACTAAGTTTAATAATAAGAGTCTGCCATTCTGAAAAATAAAATTCCAGGTATTCAAATAAAAAGATAAAGTAATTTAAGAAACAAATGTCTAACAAGAAAAATCCAGTATGTGATAATAGAAATTCAAATTTTTAGCTAGTGGTTATCTGTATTCTAGAATAATTTATCTGTTTTCAAATGATTCAGAGGTGGGTCCACTAAAAAGTAAGTTTCTTAATTTTACCTTAAATATGATTAAATTTATATATAGTTCGTTGATAATCATATCTACTGCATAAACCAAGGCATACCTGCATTTGGAAACGAATGCAAAGCAGGGCACAGGTTTATAACAAAATATACTAATTTCCCAAAAGTTCTGTCTGGAACTCTTTTGACTTTGCTCCTGACAACTTTACAGACAATTTGAGTCCCATTAACACTATAATAGCATTCTTATTCCAAGCTATAAGTTTTCAGGGTTAATGAATAAAAGAACAGGCCACACGTTTTCATTCTATAGTATTTGTCCAGAGTTGATGCAGAATTTTTAAGTATTCTACCTTTTCTGGTAATTGTAACCTATTTTTAGCGTTCTAGTCAAACTTACTTCCTTTCCCCTTGTGACTAATTCTTCCTTTCTTCCTTCCTTCCTTCCTCCTAACTTCCTTCCTCCCTTCCTTCCTTCCTTCCTCCCTCCCTTCCTTCCTTCCTTCCTTCAACTAATACTGAGTGTTGAATGCCAGCCTCTCTTCTAGGCAGTGGCGATAAGAGAATGAGTCTTTGCCTTTATAGACTTAACTTCTAGTGAAGGAAATCAATGAAATTTAGTATATAAATATATTACATGTATTAAAGACATAGATGGAATCTTATTCTTGGAACAGTGCTTATTTGGTGCTCCATATGTAATTGACTACATGAATGCATTCTTCATGGTTTACAGGTAGCGAAAATAAAATAACTACTTAAATATATATTTCACTTCATCATCTTATATAATACAGTATTCTATGCTTTCTGATAATTATTTTTTGAGACTCTACATTCAAGATCTATAATATCAGTTAAGAAACTTCATTCATGTGCACTACACATCATGAATTTAAATGTGCATTTTAATATAATTTCTTTTCACGATTCAAAATGTAAAATATTATGGTTGAAATCCTAAGTAAATCCTCCTTCTATTACTTAGCAATCTTCCTGTTCTCAATCTGCAGATTCTACAAACACAGCATCAATCTCCACCTTCCTCCACCTTCTATTTCTGGAAACCACACACTTAATCTAAAGAAAGATGAAAGTTAATTAGAGTTATATTGCATATATTAACCATGGCATGAATCAGGGAGTTATATAAGAGAGTAAATTATGGTTGCTATAGGAACTATGATTTAGTATTTTGGGCAAAAGCTTTAGCTCTAATCAGGTCAACTATATTTTAAAGAATAATACCAAGAGAAAAATACTCTGAAAGATCAATTTTTAAAATAGCAAGCTTACAGATAGTTTATTTTTGTTCTAAAATGCATATAAAGAATAGCCAAGAAAATACCTGTTTCATAAATTGAATAAGGAAATGAAATTTCAGTGGCACTGGTATGGACAATAATCATAAAATTCGCTCACTTTCTCTACTATATTCCTTATTTGATTATTTTGATAGAATGTCCTACTGCTTAGTGAAGCCAGACTCTATACAAAGTTTGTATGCTGATAGTAGAAATGTAAAAATCAGGTTCCGGGTATGTAATACTTTAAACGACATTTGGAATTAATTGCAGACAACAAAATCTGTTCAGATTCTCTGGCAAATGAAAGACTGTGTGTTTAATAGTCAAAATGAGCCACACTTGGGAAGTAAGGGGAAAAAAAGAATTTGGATGGTCGGAAAATTTTTGTAATGCAAAAACTGGCAATTCTCACTGTTTGGCACTATGATATCATGCTGAAAAATTTTCATCATAGAGTTTTTAAATTGCATTTTAAAATGACTAAACAGAAATACTTTCTAGGAAGCCAACATTTTGTTTATTTATTTCTAGTGTGCTATCACTCTATACAGCATCCAAAATTGTTAACAGCAAAATGGCACTATAGTCCCACTGTGCATGCATTTTTGATGCTTCCCTATAGGCTAGTACAAATCAATTATGTTACTTGTAATTAAGAGGGCAAATATTTTGCCAAAATCACCACCCCCATGATAAATCCAAACAACTACTGTATGACTTTTGGGTAATTCCATTCATGCTTTTTTTTCTATTCATAAATGATACTTCTTTGAGGAAAAGGTTAAAAAGAAAAGTTGTTAGTAATTTGCTACAAAATGTAAACTAGAGAGCCTTCATGGTAGTACTTTAATAATTACTACTTTTTTTTTCAAACAGTAGTCAAATGGTAATTAATCAAAGAAAAGGGAGAATTTTCCTTTCCACGGAAAGCATCGCATTGGAAAATCATTCTAAGCTATAAAAGGTAAACACAAATAATGACATTGCAAAAAGATCCTATACAATTAATTTATGTGTTTAAATTTATGAACACATATATTTTCTTGGCTACTGGCTATAATGATTCATAACTGAATATTTCTATCATTATAAACTTTTTAATTAGACAGAAAACATAACACTCCGCAAAGCCAATAAAAGCTGGAGATAAGAAAAAAAAATGTTGCAGAATAGCACAGATGATTATAAAAGAGGAAAACCAAGTATAAGAAAAACAGGAAATTTAGATAAACCAAATCTGTTCTCTCTATCTAAATTGCGATCACATTGCCAATTAAATCTGATGTTTCCGTTTTCAACTTAATACAAAGATACTACAGAGAATGAAGGATTTCTGTCAACACCATTCGTTCTAATACAAGATTATTCCTAAATTTGGGAAGCAAGTTTGTAAAGCATCCAAATCACTCATCCACTCTCACCAAACAGTACTTTATTGTACAGAATTATTTCATTTACTGCCTACCTTTCTTACAGAGCCCCTTCTGGCTGCTTGGAGCCTTTTGATGGGCTTGGAGATTGTTCTCGCTCAGTGACAAAACTGTTATGTCTCCTACTTACTAGGAATGTTAGGTTTCCAAGCGTGCCCGCTATGAAATGGAGAATCACAGTTGTCCCACCAGGTAGGGTGTCTAATTGGCTGGCTGCTTAAAGTTTTTAGGGGTATATTGCACAGGTTTGAAAATACCTATTCCACTTAAAACTTAAGAACAAAAACCACCATGTCTGGTTCAGAGTTAATCAAATATCCGTGGTCACTGAGTTAATTCCACATTAATGAACTTGCTGACAGGATACTTAACGCTGTGTTTCAGGGTTTGGCAGCCAAAGCATATGTGCTGGCTTGAGACTCCAGATTCCAGAGGCACTTCATTACAAAGCAATCACCACTGCCTTTGCTGTCTCCTTCCTGACAGCCCGGCTAAGGGGTTTGGACACAAGTAGGTGTATGCAGTTAACCAGCAGGAGTCCACCCTGGACACACGGTCATTTATTCTGAAGGTAGCTAAGAAAAAGGAAGGAAGGAAAGGGAGGGGGGAGGGAGGGAGGGGGGGAGGGAGGAATAATAAGGCAAAATAAAGAGGGACAGGATGCATAAAACACATCCTTTCTCCCCCAAAGTGAGGAGTCCAGATGTTGAATAGGGGCCTGGATAAACAGGGAAGAGATTGTGAGGTGAAGTGGAGGAAGCTGAGTAAGGCTGAAAACCTCCCAGATGTCTCCCGATGGAGGTTTAAGGGACCCCAAACAAAACTAAAACACTGTTGCCCTTGATCTCCCTTTCAGGATTCCTCCTATACATCCAGGTTCCTCTACTTAGTTATCAGCATGCCCTGAGGTGCTCTCTGACCATCCAAGTTTATCACCCCATCCAGAGCAAACCTTCCTTCCCTGTAAGTAAAATGCCCGATAAATCTTAATCCCTGAATACTGTGTTTGTCTCTTTCATATGGATTTAATGAGCTGATCAAAGTGATTATCCCCCCCCCCTTTTTTTTAATCTTGGATTTCACAATAGTTTCTTGGAGTAAGGAAAGTCTTCTAAGTTTACTATAGGTCCAACCTTTCTCTCCTCTGATTTATGCCTGCCTCCTCCATTTTTACGTGGACAAATCCAGAGCAATGGTTCTCAACCAGGGGCTTTTATGCCCCTGGCCCCAACGAATGATTTGGCGATGTTTGCAGATTATTTTTGATTGTCACAGCTGGGTTGCGGGGGTTATACTGGCATCTAGTGGGTAGAGGCCGGGATGCTGCTAAACATTCTAACATGCACAAGACAGCAGCCCTCCACAGAAAGAGTTATCGAGCCCAAAGCGTTAATAGTCCTGAGGTTGAGAAACCCTGAGTTAGAGTCAAATTTATTACAGTAGCATTACGACGCCATCCCATAGACTTCTTCACCCTTGGCTAGTAGCAGAACTAAGCCTCAGTAAATCCTGAGTCACAATGAATCACAAATTTGAACAGGAGGAAATGCTCTGTACTGGAGGCAGGCAGGAGTGCGGGTGTGATGTGGAACACTTCCATATCAGCCTGCCCTGTGGTTGATTCCCCTCTCAGCTCCATCACACTCTCCTGCCTTAACGTCAAGGGTACCAAACCACCTGCTGAAGGCTACCAAAATGACTGAGGAAAATATTTTATCACCCTTCCCACTATTTATGCTTCCTCAATAATAAAATAAGTGCTGGTTTATAAAAAAAATGTATAAAGTCTTGTTCTTTGGGTTAGGTTTTTGTTTATTGTTGTCCCTGCCTTTCAAGGTAAAAGATTCCCTTTAAATAAGAGAATGCATTTGGGTTCTCATCTTTTCACCTCTGCCCAACAGTGACGAAGAAGAGATAGTCTGGAAATATTTTTAGGCAGTCCCAAGTACCTTAAAATGAACATTCCCATGACTGAGTGCATTTTTTAAAAAAAACTTCCTTCATTAGTTTTTAAAACGAAACACAGGCTCTATACCCAAACCTGAAGGTAATGTCTGTTTAGTGGGCAGTTTTTTCTAACTTGTTGGATCTGTTTCAGTCTGGACTACATAGTGTGAAAAAGACTTCTCTCTTTATACTATTACACAGAAAACACATTTATATAGTCATTAGGTAATCAGTTCTTAGATTTTTTATATCAATTAATACAGATTACATTTGTGACAGAGAAAACCATTTGCACGATTCACATGTGGATGAATGGAATGGTATACGCAAAGAAAAACAGCAAGTATTATGATGAAGTAAAGCTAAGATAGCCAAATTGAGAGTAAAGAACTCCAAACTCAAGCCTTTTTCTACTAGAGGATAGACGATGTTGAAATCAAACTTAGAAATATACTTCTGCAGTTCCCTTACCCGCTTACAGTGGATGTAGAATGAAAAACTGTCTAAAATATATTTTAAAACATATTTTGTTGACATGTATGTTCATATAGAATTATGCTAGTACAGATTTCCTTGGAGGCTCTTTTCTTGAATGAGATATAATTCAATATAAGGTTAGTCTTTGAAGAGAATGTTTAAAAATATTATATTAAAATGTATAATATTAAGGAACATTAAAATATTCTGAGTTCATGACTAAAACCAAATTTTGAAACTTTTTACAAATGGTCAGATGTAAAATATTAAGACCTTTGCTTTAGCTATAAAACTATAAGTAATAAATTTGCATCTCGTAAGTGGTCCTATAATCAGATTAAAAAAATACGCAGTGAAGTACCTTCAGATGAACTATTCTGCTCTCTGTAATTCTCTAAATTGCCACATTTGAAAAAGTATCTTGTTGATTCAGGAGATAGTCTACATAAAACAGTCAGTAGAAATCATCTTGCAAACTGCAGGAGGTTAATAGTTACAACTCCCTTCAATTTATATGATTTTACAATAATTGCTATTATTGTCACCTCTTACAGCTTGTTGCCCAACACTTCCTTCTCAGAGTTGATTACCTTCTTCCAATAAGTACCAAAGACGTGAGAACAAGAGCTTTTGTAGAAAATCACTATACGCGTAGCAAACTTACAGCATCAGCTTAATTCTTTGGCACACATTTTTAGATTATCTCCTACAAAAGAGATACCCTACCCTGAATCTTCTTCTCATGAAGAACACCAAAAGACTGTGTGCCAACAATTTCTTCTTTCTGTAAAGAAAATAATTTCAATTGTATTTTCTGTTTTCGTGTGCTCATTTAATTTTTTTTTGACAAACAGTAACAACGAATCTCATGTCTTTTGTTCCATTTTTCTTTCTTCCCTTTGACATGAAAATATGGAAGCAAACTGATCTCCTATTTCTAAATGTTCAAATTTAGCTAACCTCAAAACAGAAGTTGGAAACGATGCACAAAATTACAGAGTTCCACATGCAACAAAACAACTATTAGTTACTCAAACCTCATGGGATTCATTTTTATTTGCAATATCCATATATCCTTTAAAGGAAAGTTCCAATTCTCAACAAATTTGCCTATTCTCTTGCCTGCCAGACAGACTCACAGTATTATGTTATAATTGATGGCATGTGGAGCTGAACTTCTGCATATACTCCTATCGTTTAATATATGCTATTTTCACAGCTGGCCGTGATAAAAGGACTATGTTGCTCTTTTGCCTGGCTCCCTCCTATTTAAGCATTAGTCCTTACACCACAGCTAATGGTATGTGCTCAATAAATACTTGTTGAATAATGAATAAATCAGTTGCAGCTATGTTTACAAACTTCCATTGCAAAGATATTTTTAACAATCAAGAAATAATCTCAGGCCTTTTTTGGTCACTGGTATTCTGAAGGCATCACTAATCTTTCTCTTTTCTGTTAAAAAAAGCAATGTTTTTGTTACATTTGCGCCATTGCCACAAATAAACCAACTAAACATATTCAAACCCCTGATAAACATAGCCACATATAATTTTGTCAGATGATTTACTTCAAAAATGTGAGTTTAGTCAGTGGGACGAAAAAGCACATACTTTCTATTCTCCTATTCTGAGAAAATATTTCCTCAAAGGTGTCTGTTTAAAACCAAAGGAAGTCTACAAATAACTCCCCCCTCCAATTTACAAACCAGATTAACAGGTCACGGTTCCAAAAGATTAGGATGCATAAGAAAACAAGATGCATGGCAGTTTATGGTATATGCTGTCCCAGAATGAATAACTGCAACTATAGGACAAGGAACCAACAGATTCCTGGAAAGTCTATCTAAGAAACTGAGTGCACGTATTTACGTACAAGCATACAGACACATATATGTGTTCACGACACGAAGACTTAAATTCTCTAGTATTTCTTTCACTTTTTCTTTTTAGAATCCTTGCTAGGATATGTGGAAAGTTAAAAGCCTTGGTTTTTAATCTTGAAACAAAGAGACAACAAATACGAAGACATTCTTTTCAGTATTTTTGAGGGGAAGAAAAGTTGATTCTGATTACTGAGGCCATGCCCCTATTCTTATACCTTCTTGTTTTAGGCAACTTCTGAGGTTAGCACTGAAACCCACAGTCAAACTGTTTACGTAATAACATGAAAATGGTCACACACTCTATCTGCATTGTGGTTATACCATTCCACACTCCACAGTTTAACAGTCTGAGTGTAAATGGTCTATGCCCTCTTCAGCTGTAAGTTTCAGTCGAGATTATTCTGTGACTTTATGGTAGGCAGCACTCTAAAATGTATGACCTGGGTCTCTGTCCCTAAATGTCTACATGGCTCTCGATGTAGCACTCATTTGGAATTTGGACTAGTTTATTGGTTTTCAAAGTGTGGTCCCTGGAACAGCAATATTAGCATCACCTAGAAACTTGTTAGAAATGAAAATTATGAGATTATATTGAAACATACTAAACAAGAACCTAGAAGAAAGACCCAACAATACCTGTTTTAACCTCTGGGTGATTCTGATATGCAGTCAAGTTTAAAAACCTCTGGACTGGATGGATAGTCCTGAAGCCTTCTCAAACCATCATAATCCATTGTTATTAAATATATTTTCTGGAACTAGTACCATGTTCAATCAAATGCACTCAATTATTCCTAGCAGTCTGAGTAAAATAGTGTAATAAAAAATACCACATTCTACTAGTAGTATTTAAAAATTTGCTACATTTTCACAAGGACATTTGTATTACCAAGTTTTTTCCAATTAACTGACAGTGGTGATCTCTAAATTAAGTCTTTGTTTATTTTATAAGTACATGGTTCATTCCAGCTATTGTAAAAATGAATACACACTTTGTGATAGTGGAGGTCCAGGCATTTTGCAACTATTTCTCAAGACCTGCTGCTACAAGCAGTGTTCTCTCACTTTCCCATCCTACTGGGAGGAATACTGAACCATAACTCAAAAGGCACACTAATATGTTGGTGAAAACACTTTTGAAACTACCAGAAAAGGCCAAAAAAATGAAGCATTTTAGGGTCCCCTCCTACAGAAAGGTTAAAAGTGCACAGTCTCACAGATTTAAAGAATTCTAACCCCAAAGTGATCTGATCCTAAAACGTTGATTCAATGAAGTCTATTTCTACAGTTAACAACATGGAAAATTGTTTTACTTAGGAACCCTAACTCCCAAACATGACAATGTTAGACTTCTGATGATACCTTCAACTTTTCTAAGACTACTACCAAGGAAGGACAGAAATAATACTTTGAAATGACATAAAGCTTGGATGACAGGGACCAAAAGGAAAAGCTGTTAAAAAGCAGCAGGGGTCAAGTTTAAAAAGTTAACTTTTGCTCTCCAAGATAAAGGTTCCTTTCCCACCTAGTTTCTCTTGGGCAGGTGATGGCCTCACAGCAAGCTCCCTCATTTCCTTGAACACTCTCATGGCTGCCCAACTTTTCCATGGAAACAAATGCTCTTATCTTTTCACACCATACTACTACAAGGGGTTCTTGGTAGCCAAATAAACCGACATATTCTTTAAAACAATGCCCCCAATGTCTCCCGATTTTGTCAAGAAAATAATGGAAGAAGCTACAAAACTCAGAACTACTACTTTTCTGCTCCAGGCACACACAAAATTGCTTTCATTGAGAATCCAAAAAGCATTTATTTTACAGTACTCAGTAAAAGCATATTAAAATCTTCTGCCCTGGCATCTTAGACCTATAAAGAATTTAGTCATGCAAGTGACTAAATCCTGTGTGAAGATGATTAATGCACCCAGCAAGCTAATTCATTCCCCAACTTCCATGTTCAAATATTCCCTTTCAGGACTATATACATGTCTTAAGTTAGATAGTTGGCAGCACTTTATGTCAAAAGGCTTCTAAAAAACAAAACAAAACAAAAAGAAACAGTCACCAAATGGCTTTAAAAAATTCCTTCACATAGTATTTGGTATATGTCTTCAGAAATCTCAACACTTTAGACCTATCAAAGAACTAAATTTACTCAAATGCAAGACTTAATATTTGCAATACATAAATTTGAGTTGTTTCCCTTTTCTATTTACAGTATACATACTGCCTTCCAACTGAGTCTGATTCTAAACTTATGGGAGATCATAAGAATGAAAAAAAAAAAATGGCCATAGGACCATCACAGGCAAACTCTCTATTCCTCTTCCACTCTGGAAGAGTGAGTGAGAGGTCACCTGGTCAAGGGCACATTTTAAGGCAAGATGTTAGTACAGCTTTATAAATGCCTGTGGCCTGGAACTTCTTTTGGCTTCCCCAACAGTATAAATCTGTCAAAAGACCCTTCAGAAGACTTCAGCTACACTTCACACAGCAAAGATGTATAATGTGCTCTTGATATATAGTTCTATATCTTTTATTCTTTAGAAGTTATATTAGTAAAGCGGCCTTTAAGTAAAACAAAACTCGAGTCAGAAACTCACACTGCCTCCTACTGTTAGAAAATGTCACCAGGTCAAAATGGTACACAAATTGCAGTTTAATGAGTAAGGGGTTTGTCTTAGTTTTTCTTTCTCTTCTTTTTTAATCTAATGATCTATTTTCAAATCAAAACCTTAAGTGTTGAGATACCGTCTACAACCCATACAAATGTACTGCAGAAAACACTACTGGGTGCGACTTCAGAATGGGAAGTCCTCTTCCTCAAACGTGTTTTTGACTTGGTATGTGATGTAATCAAACAAAACATTAAAGAAGAAGAGAAGAAAAGGAGAAAAAGGAAAGAAAAGTTAAAAGCGCTAAAGAAGAAAAGGAGAAGAAAGAAAAGTTAAAAGCGCTACCCTGCCTGGTCAGGTGGATGGTGACTTCACCAAATCTAAGGCAGTATTAGCAGCCAGTTTCTCCCCTTCCCTACTATAGTGAGGTAAACTGCACCATGTCAGCAGAACAAACGCAATATCCTGCTTATATTATAGTAAATGGTAATGGCCATACCCCCAGGGCTTCCTAGACCTTTATGATTTTTCCCATATTTAAGGAGTTGGGGATAATGTCACCCAACTTGTCACTGAGATACTTCCATGGGCTGGGGGTGGGGGTGGGGACATCATGCACCTGCCCCTATCCACCTCGGCCACGATCCTCTATTAAATCACTGAATGTGAAACACAGAAACACAAACAATAGTTTTGGGTTTGTTTCTTTAGAAATGACATTTGTATTAAAAGTCTTAAAACGAAGAGACAATGATTAAACGTCGTGTCTGGAATTAAAAATTACAATTACTTGGAATTCTCTTGGTACATCACAACAGTAAATTTTGCTCTTTGCTTCTGGAGGAACACTCTAGAACAGATAACCAAAATTTTTTTTTAAAAAAATAATATAAAAGGGGAGCTAAATACCTGAACATTTGAACAAAATGAAGCAAAATTAAAACAAAAAAAAAAAAAGGAAAGAAAAAAAAACATTGCAAGACATGGAAATTACATTTTAAAGGCTGGAAATACTAAAATTCACCAAACAACAGGCCCTATTGTCCTGGCTCCTTCAGGAAGATTACAGAAAGGAAACTGGGAAGTGGTTTGGGGAATAGCAGATTCTGGGACATGGTGGGGAGTTCACAGGTTGGCACCGGCTGGAACAGCTGAGTTTTGAAGGCACTCTGCAGACACAGGGGTGCTGGGGGCCCTGAATCACATTTTTGAAGTCTTTGTACTGTATTTTAAAGAGCTAGTCATCAAAACCTGTCACTGCCAACCAAAAAGAACAAAAGGCTAAACTTAAACACACACACACACACACACACACACACACACACACAATAGTACACACAAAAAATGTGCAGATCTGTAACATTTTTTTTCACAGCTGATTAAAAAAAAAATACTACCGTTCTCCCCCAGACTCCCCTTTGATACAGTAGGTAAACAAAATAGATTTTTTTTTTCCACAAATATCAGCAGACACTTTCTGGCACCCCACACTGTATTGGCATCAGTGTTTACAGTCCCAGTTCAGATGTGCATACTTCAGATTGGATACACTGTAACAAGAATCCAACTTTGCATAGACATCCTTAGAATCACAATCAGTCACAGGGTTGCCCTTCCAAGCTGGCAGAAAAGGAACCCGATCTTAATTTCCAGCTACTCCTGGAAAACAAGGAAAAAAACAAAAGTTTCTTCCCTTCCTCCTGCTCCTTCATTTGGTTCTCCCGGACTTCCTTCCATGTATTTAAAACTTGGAACTAGAAAAGGGCTGTTGGAAGAAAAAAAAAAAAAAAAATCCCCCCTCCCTTTCCACCTTCTCCCCGTCCTCTTCCTCCCCACCCCATTTTTTTTCCAGGCTGAAACTTTCGCTTGCCGGTGTCAAGCTGCCAATAATACAGAGCCCTAACGGCTATTTAAACGGGGGAAATATGCGTCAACCAAAATCAATGAGAAACGTACATGCTGCCAAGAGCCACATTTCCACCGGGTCTCGGATGGTGAGGACGGGACACCCCATCGGACACAGGGCGGAGGCAGGGGACGCCGGCCGTAGAGGCCAGCCGGGCTCCCGGGACACCCCGGCCAATGCAAAGTCGTCTCCAATCTCAAAGCAAGAAGAGGAATCACATTTAGAGTCGGGTGCGTTTGGCTTTTGTGCGCAGAGCGCGGCCGGCGCGCGGCAGCCGCGGGCGCCTCAGAGGATCACGCAGGCCGAGCAGCAGCCCTCGTCGCCGTTGGGCTGCGCCGCGTAGTTCATCTGCCGCACGATCTCGGCGAACAGCTCGTCCACAGAGGCTTTGTTTTTGGCCGACGTCTCCATGAAGGGGCAGCTCCACTCCTCGGCCAGGGCCTTGCCCTCGCCGTACGAGACCTCTCGCTCGCCCTCCAGGTCCACCTTGTTGCCCACTAGGATCATGGGCACACGCTCGTACCGCTTCACGCGGATGATCTGGTCCCGCATGGGCTTGATGTCCTGGAAGCTCTGCTGATTGACGAGGCTGTAGACGAGGATGAAGCCCTGGCCGTTCTTGATGTACAGGTCCCGCATGGACGCGAACTGCTCCGTGCCCGCCGTGTCCAGGATCTCCAGCACCGACGGCGACGAGTCCACCTCAATCTCCTTGCGGTAGAAGTCCTCGATGGTGGGGTCGTACTTCTCGATGAAGGAGCCCGTCACGAACTGCACGGTGAGCGCGGACTTGCCCACGCCGCCCGAGCCCAGCACCACCACTTTGTACTCTCTCATGGCTCCGTCGGCGCTCTCGCCGCGCCTGCCGCGGCCCCGTCGGGGCTGCGCGCGGGGGAAAGCCTGGGCTCGGCTGCTGGACTTCTCTTCCTCGGCTCTGCAGGAAAAAGCTACGAGAGCGTGGCTTGGGAGTGCCAGGCTCAGAATTCACCAAACGAGGGGCCGGGAGCCGGCCGGCGAAGGCGGCGGCGCGTCCCTGGG
This sequence comes from Leopardus geoffroyi, assembly GCF_018350155.1. Taxonomy (NCBI): domain Eukaryota; kingdom Metazoa; phylum Chordata; class Mammalia; order Carnivora; family Felidae; genus Leopardus; species Leopardus geoffroyi. Next base: position 111,451,788 of record NC_059333.1, read on the forward strand.
GCGCGGGTCCGGGGCCCCGCAGTAGCCCGCGGCGGCAGCGGCAGCGTTGGCGGCGGACCGGGAGGACAATGCCGGCAGCCCGTGCGAGGCGATGGTTGCAGTTCCTCGCCGCGGCCGCCCGGGAGGGCCAAGAGGCGGTGGCGGCGGGCTGCGGAGGTGGCTGCTAATTGCGCGCCGGACCGGGACGCGCGTGGCATGAGTCCCCGTAGAGCGTGCGCCCACCGCCGCGGCCCATCGCGCTCTCTCCCGCAGCCTCCGCGGGGCGAGGGCTTCCTACTCGCCGCGCGCAGCCCGGCCCTCCCCGCCCCGGCGAGCATGCCCAGTGTGCCGGCGGCCGCGCCAGCCGGGATCCGCCTCTCCGGGTTTTCCTGCGGGCCCGGCGGGGGCGGAGTTGTGGGTGGGGCTAGCGATTTGAGTCTGCCGGAGCGGACGGCGAGGCTCCGGTCCAGGAGCTGGCTGAGAGATGTGTGGGAGTGTGTAGGTGTTGCGGGGTGAGGTGCTGGGAAGGCTCAGGTGAGAAGACGAAAGTGTGGGAGGATAGGTGCGTGCATAAGGGCGGCGCGAGAGTCGTGTGGGCGCGGTGGGCCGCCTCGGGAATGGGGTGCGCTGTGCTCTTGCCCACTCCCGTTATCAAAAGCTCATGGACTGCGCTCTCCGAGGCCCCAGAGGCTGTGCGTCTCAGGGCCGGAAGGCCTAAGGGCATTTGGGTAGGAGAGTGAAGGGCGGAGCATTTTCCTCCACCCAAGGCACAGCTTGTCCTAAACCCTTCGCCTCTGAAGCACTACTCGGCCTTCCTCTGGCCACTCCTCCTTGCGCTTCATCTCCCGGACAAAGAAAACAGGAACTCTAGGCTGGAAATGCTGTCCCAACAGGGAAAGGATACGCCTCTTGCGACCGGAGCCCTAGCGGGCTGGGACTTGGCGGGTCCCACCCACGTTCCCACTCGGCTGGGGCGGAAACCCGGAGGTCGGACCGAAACCCGATCCCAAAAGTGGCGGCGCCCGAAGCTAGTCAGGGCATGCTCAGTGGGCAGAACAGGTTTTCGGGCTTAGAAATAGGAAGCTTTTGCACCACACACCCACACTCCAGCTCAAATTACCTCTCCGAGACTCGGGACTCATTGGTTCCGGGGCGCAAATCTCACACCCCTAGCTGTTCCTCCATTGGCTGCCGCCAAGGTTTTACCAGTTTGGGTTGCTTCATTGGCTAAAAAGTAGTCTAGGCTGGTGATTGGTTATTTATAGAGATTGAGTTGAGAGGCGGAGGCACAGCTGTTCTTTCTCTGCTGCTCCTCCGCCCTCTTCCTCCCACTTCCCCAACCTAGTCGTTTTGAAGCTCTGAGTGAAAAAATAAGAGGAATTTAGGCGGAGAGCTCAGAGCTAAATATAGTTCTTTGTTGGTGTTTTCGAGAGAGTCTGACTTCTCGATGTCCAGTCACGACCGTCCCTTAAGGGAGGAGAAAGGTCTGGTTACAGTTCTTGGTCCACAAGCAAAGGCAAAGTTTGCAAGTGTTTTGCAGGCAGGGAAGTGGGGGGACTAGGTGTGGAAATGGGCTTCTTTGAGTTGGTGTCACCGGGAGGGGTGGGGCAATGCCCGGGCTTGCCCTTATAAAACATCTTCGTTTTGGGCGGTTGGTCTGCAAATCTGGCTGGGCTCGCACTCACGGGAGGTGCGCGGGAGATGTCTCGACTTGCTCTGAGTCTCCCTCTTTGCTCGCGGAGGAGAGATGTCAAGACCTGTCAGAAGACTCGGCGAAGTTTGCGTGAGCGCCAAAGTGAAGCGGGTAGGAGGGGGCTGAGCTGCGTCAACCCCTGCTCCGTGCCCTGATTTTTTTTTTTTTTTTTAACCCGGTGCCACTTCCCACTGGTGTAACCCTGCGCATCAGACGGACGAAGCAGGCTGTGTGCTAAGGCTTGGTTTCAGTTCCTTAGTCTCGCAGTGACTCACGGCCACGTTTTCGAGTTAACGTTACCCGAGCTCCTTGGCTGTAGCTCACAACGTGCAGCGTCTGCTGCATGAAGTCCCCTGCCTCCGGATCCGGCGGGACGTGGGCGGCAGCCGAAGCGTTGGGTGGGGTGGGTGGTGCTCGCTCTGCCCCTGGCCCCCACTGTTTAGTGGAGAGCACGGTTTAACCTTGATAATTGGAGAGCCTGGATGTAAGTATGCTTATGTAATTCTCCAGAAAAAACTCTCAGAGGCACATTCACCTAATGCAGCTGAAGAGCACCGCCCCCCCCCCCCCCCCGCAACATGTACCCAACATTTAACCTCTGCCAGAGGTTTTACAGGTCTCGTATACTCTACATAATAATTATTATTATGTCGATTGTAAAGGTAAGGACACCGAGGTCCTAGGATGTTCAGTAACTTGACTGCAATGTCACAGCTCGTGAGTGGCCAAGCTAGGATCCCAACCCAGGTGTGCAGCTGCAGAACTTGGTTTGTAACTACTAGGCCATACGACCTTCTCACAAGAAAGATCTCGGAGTTTACACTTTCTTAGGTTCAATCTTCAGGTAGTGTGATCAGACTGTCTTGTAGACCCAAGCAAGAGGGACCTCTGCCCACAGCCCTGTGGTTCTCTGGTAATGCCCCCTCCCACGGGGTCAAGGAGCTTGCACCCTCTTCTAGACCATGCTCCAGGGAGTCAGAATTCTGGAATCCCCTGGCCAAATAGTACCAAACCCTCCTCCAGAATTTGTTTGGGCCTTTGAACTCTGTCTTGTGTCCAGGAGTGGCTCTTTGTTTGGGTGTGGACAGTGCTTGGACCTGGGGGCTGAGGTGTGCACTCCCATGCACTTTGGGCCCCTACCTGGTGCAGGAAGGGGGCTCAGTGGAGTCAGCTTTCCTTCCCTGTCACTTTCCAGCCTCTTCCTTGGAAGAGTTCAGGAATTCATGAGTCACACCTGGCCATCCAGGTCCCTCTAAAGAAGTGTTTGTCAGGGTGAGAGCAGAGATTACATTTTGTTAACAGTTCATTATCTTGATTTATAACTTAAATACATAGATTAAATGCTATGTGGGCCTCTCTTTGTCCTCTTGCCCACAGATATGATATAGTAGAGCATGATATAGTAGAAAATACTTTGTCTACAGGTCTGAGGTCTAATCTCAAGAATTGGTTATCAATTATTACCTGGGACCTTGGGCAGAGCCCTTGAGCTATACTGGCTTAAGTTTCCCTGTCTATAAAATGATGATAAAATTTGCCCTACCCGCCTAGCTACACATGGAACCTTGGAGACAAACAAATGACCAGACCTCTCGTTTTGCATCAGAGAGAACTGAGCAGAATTAGAACCCTGGTGCCCTGGCTGCCCTTTACATGGTGCCAGACTGTCATCAGGGATAATAATTAACAGATAATAGATGGAAACATGCTTTTAAAGCTGCAGTGTCCCATAAATGCATGGCAATTACTACCCTGCCCTGGGTAGCCTGACAGCCCCATCTAGAAGAATCTGGAAAACTACATCCTCAGGACTTTAGGTAGCCTTGTGGACGGGTATTATTGAATCTTGGCCGCCCCTCCAGTACCAGAAAGGTGCCATAATTCAAATAATTTCTATTGGAGATTCTTCAATAGTGATTTTTATTACATTCAGATGATCTCCACAGAAGGATTTGCACTTGGGTTTTGGGATTCAAAATGAAGTAAGGATATTGCTGATGCACACATTTTTAAGGCTGGTCACTTCCTCCTATGACATCTTAGATGTCTTGACCTCACAACATGAATCATTATCTATCTTGTACCATAATTGTTTACATGTTTGTGTCTTGTCACCCACACCATGTGAATTCCTTGAGGGCAGAGTCCATATCAGGCTTAACTTTGGAGCCACCTGTGTCTATATAGGCACCCGATACAGTTTCTATATAGGAGTCCCTCAATAAGTATTGATGAATATATGAATTACATTTTATTCCTTTTCCAGACTCCACTTGTAGTAAAAGATTATTTTAATCTTTGGTGAGATGTAATGCTTCCTAGAGCCTTAGAAAAATGTATACTAATGTTTCAGTCTCTCTGAGTCATAACAATGACTTTTTAAAAATAGTTTTTAAAATGTTTATTTCTGAGAGAGAGAGACAGAGTGTGAGTGGGGGAGGGGCAGAGAAAGAGGGAGACACAGAATCTTAAGCAGGCTCCAGGCTCTGAACTGTCAGCACAGCGTCCAATGCAGGGCTCAAACTCAACATTACAAGATCACGACCTGAGCCAAAGTCGGATGCTCAACTGACTGAGCCACCCAGGTGCCCCTAACAATGACTTTCAAGATGAGCAGAGTCTACCTTTATTTGGATGGAAGAGCTAAAACAGTGCTATCTTGGAGAAAGATACCAAAGTGTCTAAGGATAAGCCCTTTCTCTGAAGAAGACTTAATTTTGCACATAATGTGAAAAGGCATCTCTGGAAAACAATCTAATGTAAAAGTTACCAGGTAGGGACTGCTTAACCATTGACACTGTATGTTGCATAAACAAGGTTACCATTCCTTGGCCTTTGCTCACACAGCGGGACTGCTGAGCTTCTGTGACACTGACGTTGGGCCTTCAAAGAATTAGATGGTTTGTTAGAATATGAACCTTCTAAGTCCTCAAGAACATAAGTACCTACCTGTCCTCTAACATAGAAAGTAGAGGTTTATTTCATCATGTTTGTAGTTATAGCTGATGCCATCTATAGGTAAGCATTTTAACTAGTGTTTTTTTTTTTTTTCCTAGAGTTTTTAAGGTTTCATTTTTTATGGTCACCTTTCAGTTTTTAATTGGAAAGGAAGCATCAGTAAAGATGGAGAGATTGAAATCTAAGCAATAGGATGTCCACTGAATGGAAGTTTCTGAGGAGAGGACAGAGGAGGAGTCTGAGGACCCTTGTGGGAATGCTGGACACATCCTTTCTCTCCAACAGGCAAGAAAAACCAAGAGACCTGAACTGGGGTTGAGAGGGTAAACAGTTGAGAAAGTTCAAGTTACAAACAACCTTTGCTCCTTGAATACAAATGGCAAGGCACCTGCTGAAAGGAGGGAGGTCAGGTGTAGGTTTGGGAATCAGGGTAGAAATGAAACTGTTTTTAACAGTGACTGTGCAGCTACCCAGCATGAATTCACTAGGCTGCTAAATTTGGGTTACGTGAATTTGTGAAGATGCCAGTTTGGCTTTTTTTTTTCTTTCTTTTTTAAGAAGGATCGTAATAACTCCTCTTAAGTCTGTCCGATCAGGTTCTGTTAAGATTCCTGAGGGCTCTGTATCAATACATACAAATAAACAATTATAAAATCACCAAGTATCTCCCATATGCCAACCTTAGTGAAAATACACACAAAAACCACTGACTTATGTGATTAAATGTTTCATTACTAATGGGAAATTAAATGAACTCAATAAAACTGCCTTACCTACGTAGTCTCTTGAGTTTTTCTTTCTATTGTGTCCTAAATTAAAATCAAACCTTGAGTACCTAAGCTCAGAAAATGATTCATTTTGAGTAGTGGAATATATGTCTAGAAAATGTTATACTTGTATAGGGTGTTCTGTCACAATAAGAAAAACAGTTATTATTTTCATTAGATAAGCGAGATAGATATATATATATAGATAGATAGATGTAGTTCTTATATACATCCTAATACATGTTCTTATATATCTATATCTCTATATCTATATATTCGTATGTAATGAATTTGGAATGTATAAAAGAGCAGAAGGAATAAAGTAAAAATAACAAATTGCTGCCCCCCAAGCCCCTCATGTTTTATTACAGTTTTCTTGTGTTTATTATAGAATTATTTAAAATATGGAAAACGAGTTCTAGTTTTCTCGTGGCTCCTTTAACTTAAAGCTCAATGTAGGCTTCTGGTGTTCTATAGATAAGAAATGAAAAGTTGAATGAGACAAATATCTTAAGTATTTATTTCTCAAAGAATTCTTTTTACTTAGTGGGTTTTGATGGGAATTTTTGTTTCTCATGTGTGAAGTCCCTTTCTTGACAAAGTTCCTGAGGACAGCCTGGATTGGGGTTATTTGCCTGTTTGTCCAGAAGGTGGGATGAAGCATGTTCAGGTTCATGACCTCTGGGCGGCAGAACACAGCAGCCTGTGTGCACAATTAACTAGTGAATCAAGGGCTTCGGCTGTATTCTCCCAAATGGTTTTGTCCCTATCCTGAAATGATCTTCCTCTTTGTGGCAAACAGTGCCCTTTGATGTGTCAGCACCATTCAAAGCCTGCAGTGACTTCTGCATCATTAACACATTTGTGCTGTCTTTGTCACTTTGCACCCAGGCTTCCGTCTCTTTTGCCCTAAGTTTCCCCTGGGGCTTATAAGAGATCTGCCCCTGACTCTTTCCATGTCTCCTACTGTGTTTGGGAAAGGAATTATTCTCAAGGCTGCAAACTCTTTATCAGGAAAAAAAAAAAAAAAGATACTTTTGCTGACATGGTTTTAGGCTAAAATTTTCTCTAAACTCTTCTCAGCATTTGATTGAATAGAATACCAGGCATAAGCAACATTTAAAATTGTATATTCATTGTAATAATGGAATAGGAATTTCTGAAAATTACATGTCTGATAAATCGACTTTCTCATTAAACCTCATATGGAGTAAAAGGCCCTATCTTGAATAACACGTTTTGTATAGGCTGACCCAGGGGCTTAATACTGGGTGGCTGGAAGATAGAAATAATGTCCACAGATACCACTGTATTTCCTCTGGGTAAGCTGAATAATTTTGTAAAACAGAATAGTTTTGTTATCCTTGGTGAGCCTGTGGTTCTGGAAAGATCCTTCATTAAATGTAAATTAAAATGGAGTGAAGAGGTTGGGTTGGACAAGCAAGACTATCTTTGACTTTCCATGTGTTACTTGTGCTCTGTAAGCAACAGGTGACCTCTAGGATGCTTTGGGACTGTGCTATGTACTTACCCAAATATTAAATAGCCTATTTTTATTATGTTTAATTCAGATACACTTTATTAGTGTATAAAGCTACAAGTTAAATGAGGCCAACTTTATGTGACTTTTATTCTTCTTTTTTTCAAGAATTATAGCTTGAACCTAAGGTGTGTGCAAGCCAGGAGAGGAAGGTCCAGGACAGTAAATCAGGCCAGTGAATGCACTTCTCTGAAGTAAGAGAAGAGATGGTTGAGGCTCATAAATACGATTCAAGGACAGCAGAAATCATCAGAAAGGGAGATGTCTGGCCAATAGAATGTCTACCTCTCAGGTTACCTTTTGGGATTGCCCTGATGAGACTCCCTAGGGGAAAGTGACTGCAATAGAATAGCAAAGTCTCTGGACCACTAAGATGGTAAAGTGCCAGCAGCATTTGGCCCACGGCTTCTGCAACATTTGACGCCAGGGCTTGCAGTTTTGGTGGCTACGGCAGCTGCAGAGGGTCCTGGGATGGACCTCTATGGCAGCGTGTATCCTCAGTGGATACCAGCAGAAAAAAGCAGTCACTTTGGGCATCGGCAGCTGCAGCTGCAGCAAAGACTTCAATATAGTGAGCTAACACAGAAGCAAAGGAAATGGTCCAACCCACAGAGCAGTCAGGGAAAGGGCATGAGAGATACCCCTAGAAGTTTACAGCACTATCTGCAAAGAATTAACTTCCCACACTGTTGTTAGAATCTAAGGAAAAATAATAATTATAAGATACATCATTGTGGTTGTCCTACCCCTCGGCTGGTATAATGTAGGAATTTAGGTTACATGGCAAATTGTTTAGAACTAAGTTTTCTTAACAAGCCACAAAACTTTTCTAACCCCCCCTCCTTCCCTCAGGATTTGCTGATTTTATTTTTAATGTCTTCTAAAGTTGCCTCACACTGAAAGAATTAGAAATACTTATGGCTGCACTTAACTGGAAACCCAACTAAGGGATGAAGAGGCTAAACAAATAAAAGTTTATTTCTCACATAACAAGAAGTCTGGAATTGGAGTTCTTCCGGATTTGGTTCAATAGTTCAGTAAGGAGAAATGAGACACAGAGATCAAGTCTGCTTTTGTGGCAGGAAGAAGGTGGAGCTGGGAGGGCGGGGCCAAGGATGTACAAGGAGGACCTTCTGTTTTATTAAGAAACAAAAGCATCAAGAGACTTCCATTTAAATTTCCTTGGCCAGTACTGCATTGAATGCTCTCTTAGCTGCAAAGGAGCCTGGAAAATTTCTCATTTAACTTTTCCACCTTTTACAGTGATGGAGACAAGAGAGAAATAAATAGAGAATGGCGTTGGGTAAGTCAGCCTACAGCGTTTACCCCAAACATCAGATCGGTCTTCAGAAACTGAGGATTTTTCAGGCAATTGAATTTGCACATCATTTTTTCATGCCTGTTCAATAAATACTTGGTGAGAGATAAGTACAATCCCTTATCTTTTCAGTGCAAATCACATTTACAAAGCCTATTGGTTTTCAAGTCTGGTCGTGTATATGATACAACATTTTGGGTAACCCAACTTTACACAAAAATCTGCAAAAACAAAACAAAACAATTAGACTCCTGATGTTCAACAACTCCTATAAAATAGAAAGAGCATTAGAATTTTAGTCTGACATATGTATTTTCACAATCTGGTTCAGTCACTTTCTAGATGTGAAACTGGATAATTAATTTCTGTGGTGGCTGGTCTCCAGAATGGTTCCCACTATTCCCACCTTCTGGCATTCATACCCTTGAATAGTCACTCCCCTTGCCCAGTGTTTCAGTGTTGATCTGTATGACCAATAGACCATGATAGAAGTTCAAAGGTTAAGTTATCTTCTAAGATTAAGTTATAAAAGACTGCAGTTTCTGGCTTGGGTTCTCTTTTGGGTTTCTCAATCTAGAAGAAGTCAGCTGCCACATCTTCGGGACATCCAGACAACCCTATGGAGAGGCCTGTGGGACTAGGAACTGAGGTCCTCACTCCAACTGCTATGAGTAACTGAGGCCTGCCAGTAACTCAGAAAGTGAACTTGGAAGTAAACATCCTCTTCCAGCATTCAGATGACCGCTACCCCAGCCAACAGCTTGACTGCAACCTCAGGACGGACCATGAGCCAGAACCATTCAGCTAAACTGCTCCCAGAGTCCAGACCCTCAGAAACTGTGAGATCATGAAAGTTCCTTATTTTAAGCTGGTAAATTTGGGGGTAATCTCTGGTATAGCAAAAGGTAGCTAATACAACTTCTTTAGACTTTAATGGCATCATCTGTAAACTGGGGATATATCTGCCCAGTGCAGTTCCTGCAGCATAAGAACATAGAAAACTTAACAAATATTATTTGTTTGTAGCCATTTTCACATGGTCACCCTTCTCAGAACTCCTTTTTATTTTTAGATGAGCACAATTTTTAAAAATTCTTCTGCCTTTTGTTTCTCCCTCGTGCCAGCATGGAATACATGTTGTGGAACACAGCAGTGCCCTAGCACTCTACTGCACCGGGGACGGTTTTGTTAGTTAAGTGTTTAATAATGAATGTCTTTTCCAGAATGCTAACCTGTAGTGGCTGATATATCTTCAGTGGCTACCAACTAACTAAAATATTGCTGTAAATAGATCCTGTCTTCCACTAGCAGCCTTCTGGTGATTTTAACATCACTCAGAGAATACACTCTCAACCATGGATATAAGGGTACATGATAAAAGTGCCCACTCACCACACACTCTGCAGAGTCATCCGGCCTTACTTTTCTTTGTCCCCAGTCCTCGCCCCTTTGCCCTCCTCCATCCATTTCTAATCACGGACGCCAGGATCACAGCACAGCTGCTGCCAACTTTGCCACACAGCCTCAGGTCATCTCTGCTGTTTTTCCTCTTCCTTTTAAAAAAATTACTTTCTTGGGGCGCCTGAGTATCTCCGTTGCTTAAGCTGAAGACTCTTGATTTTGGCTCAGGTCATGGTCTCCCAGTTTGTGAGACGGAGCTCCACAGAGGGCTCCATGCTGACAGTGCACAGAGCCTGGTTCTGATTCTCTCTCTCCCTCACTCTCTCTGCCCCTCCATCGCTTGGGCTTACTCTCTCTCAAAATAAATAAACTTAAAAAAATTCTAAAAAATTGCTTTCTTATTTTTTGTCTATGCTACATCTATACCTTAGTTTGTTTATGCCATAAAAAGTATATATGGGAATTATAAAAATGTATATATCACCCATATATGTGTATACATATAAATATGTGTGTGTGTGTGTGTGTGTGTGTGTGTGTGTGTGTGTGTCTGCGTATAATTAGAATACTCTATTTTTTGGCCAACATAGCATGCTGGCAATAATTTTTGTTTTGTCAAAATAACTTCACTGTCATCTGTTGCTAGATGCTCAGGACCTGCTTCTTTACCCCAAAGCAGGGTTTTATTGTTGTTGCTGTTGCTTTGGATTGAAGTTTGCTCTGCCTCTGCAGTAGTTCTGAAAGTCTGAGGGTTCTGGGATGCCTGGGTGGCTCCATTGGTTAAGCATCTGACTTCGGCTCAGGTCCCGATCTCATGGCTCATGAGTTCAAACCCTGTGTTGGGCTCTAGGCGACAGCTCAGAGCCTGGAGCCTGCTTCGGATTTTGTCTCTCTCTCTCTCTCTCTGCCCTTCCCCTGCTCATGCTCTGTCTCTCTCTCAAAAATAAAATAAAAACATTTTTAAAAATTTGTGAAAAAATAAAAAAAAAATAAAAGTCTGAGGGTTCTGAAATACTGGTTTCTAGAGAGCAGAGATTTTCCTGTGGTATTATTTATAGGTCCCAGTCTCTCACCCTGTAATTACCAATACGCCCAGCCTCTCATTTGCTGGTCTCTTTGCTCCCTGTCTTGCTCTTCCCCTCATGCCAAACAATCTTGTGTAATCTAGTAGATAGAGCTCAGTAGAAATGTAACTGAGAAAATGAATGAATCACAATATTACGATTCTTTACCACAAAATGTTGAGTGAAAAAAGCCAGACACAACCAAATACCCAACTATTTACAAAATGTTCATAAAAAATTAAAGTATTTTGTTCATTCTTGTGTAAACAGGAAATAAACTATATAAAGAAAATAAAAACTAATGGTTAGCCCTGGGGGGGGGGGGCGGGAAACCATACATTTGAATGTGTTGCCAAATGAGGGGTTGGGGACAGGAAAGGCTTCTTAAGTTGTGGGACCAAGTGCGAATGCGGACGTGGGGTCTTTTGTTCAAAATTATTAAGAATTTCAAGATACAACAGTAGAGCGTTCAGACAAGCGAGGGACCCTGCTTAGTGCCAAACCTGATGCCACCACTCATTCATGTTGTACCCCCATGAAGCCAGCCCTGACTCTGGAATTTCAGGATTCTGCACTAATGCTTTATTTTTTTCCCCTTGGTAGGAGAAGAGTCACTTATATAAGAATTTGTTTCAGAAAAAGCCAGATGCCAAACATTTATAAGGTATGTACTTTTCTGTAAGTTTATTCCATTTTACAACTTTTTAAGACCGTGAAAAACAAAAACAAATCCGAACTGATGGGAGCACTTCCTGCCCCCAAACCTATAGGTGGTTTCCCGTGGATGGGAATGGCTGTGGCCGGATGCTTTCCCCTGTATCCTCATTGTTGTCAGCCCAGCTCACATGCCAGCTCATCTATGAAACATCCTCAATTTCTTTCTTCAAAATTAACCATTTCCTTCCTTCTGCTCCCTGTACACTTTCTCCCTTTAGTATAGCATTTAACTTCTCTGCTTCAAGGTTGAGCTCTTTGAGACTGTTTTTTGTAATGGACCTGAAATCTCGGGAAAATATTTCATTCGTCCTCATCTTCATATTTCAGACCCTACGGGGAGTAAGACAAGTGATTGTTGAATTTAATTAAAATTATATCTAAAGATTGTCATAATCCATTGTAAAACCTAAAACACTCAAATTCCCACACAATGCCACATCCTTAACTATTCAATGATACAGGTTAACAAAGGTAAAGGTTCTGCAAACTAAGATATGTTTATTCACCTGGTGAAAATTTGAAATAGGTACCAAGTGTTTAATGATCTCATCCAACATTTTTCTATTTCACATCTGAGATGAATCTCTTAGCCATCTTTTTTAGCACTGTTTTAACATCATAAATTTGATATTGTGAAGTACTTTGTATGTAACAGACACCCTAGATACCATTTTCACCAGAAATACATTTTAAAAACTACTGCCCACTAATTTCTTTGATATTTGATGTTGTTGTTCTTGGCATGTTTTAGCTCTCACTAACACTTTGGGCTCTCTTGATAAACATGTGACTTGGAAATTTTCTTACAACAGACAGATGGGTGTGTTCACTTGGTATTATTTCTAAAATGAAGAAAATGTTCCCCTTTACCAGCATCTGGGTAAGATTTGGAGTTCTGTCACGGATTTAAAATATAGACAGAAATAATCATCTCTCTTCCACATAAGGTGTCTCTGCAAGTAATTTTTTCTTTCTTTTCTTTTTCTATGCCAGCTTTGAAATCACAAATGAAATATGGCTTCAGAAAAAAAACACTATATAAAACAGTATTTGGACATTTCTTTTCATCATTCACTTTTATGGATGTTCTCCAATCGTACTATCCAGATGGCCAGGTTACAAGTCTGCGGTAACATAAAAGCCTTTTATATATACGTAAAACACTGATGAATAGACTTCTAAATGCATATACAACTAACTATATTTTATTCATCTTTGTACATAATCTCATTGTACAAAGCCTACCCAACTGAATTATAACATTTGGCTGGCAAACATATGGTTATGAACTCAATGACATAGACGTACAGTAAAAACATTCAATGAAAAATGTCTACCATTTCTACAGGATAATTCAATTTAATTGACATGCAGATTTTGAATGATTCTCCTTTTACTCTGCCAAGTAATCATAAACAAAAGAAAAAAAATCAACTCATCATTCTTTGCCAGAGATGATCACAGAGAATGTGAAATTTCATTAAATTTCATGGTTATTTATGCCATCCCTTTGACAACATTTATCAACAAATGACTGGAGATCAATACCCACAGGTGCAATAAGACATCTATTTTTAGGTTGTTTTTTTTTTGTTGTTGTTGTTGTTGTTGTTGTTGTTGTTGTTGTTGTTGTTTTTTTGCTTAAATGTTTCATTCCTTAATAAACCCCAAAGTACAACATGGGGATTCTGGGCTTTCACTGCTTGGGGTTTTTCATTTGCTATTTCCTCTGCCCAGGATACTCTCCTTCCAGCTCTTCCCACAGCTGGTTTCCTCTCATCCACTGAGATGTCACCTTTTCAGAGAAGCCATACCTAGCTCTACCTAAGTTAATTGTTTCCCTTCTCCCTGAATCACATAGTCAAGAGTTTACACAAAGGGCATGCCAATCCATTTAGGCTACTCTAACAAAGTAGCACAGGCTGGGTGGCTTCTAAAAAACAGAAACTTATCTCTCACATTCTGGAGGCTGGAAGTCCAAGATCAGGGTGCTAACAGGGTTGGGTTCTGGAGAAGACCCTCTTCCAGCTTGTACACTGCTGACTTCTCTCTGTGTCTGCACATGTTGGAATGGGCTAGGGAGATCTGTGTGGGCTAGGGAGCTGTCTTTAATGAGGTACTAATCCCATTCATGAGGGTGGACCTAAGCACCCCCTAAAGACCCTACTTCCGAATACCATCACATTAGGCATTAGGATTTCAATGCATGAGTTTTGGGTGGAAACAAAACATTCAGACCATAGCAAGGCATGTTTACAGGCCAAATCTGACCCTCCAGTTGACGTTGTATACTTCACCAAGCTAAGAAAGGTTTTAACCCTTTTTAAATAGTTCATAGTTCAATAAGTGCTATTTATCATATGTGAAAATTATAAGAAATTCACATTTTAGGGTCTATTAATAAAGTTTTATTGGAACACCGCCAAGCTGTCCATATATAGGGTTTATGGCTATGTTTAGGTTATAAGGGAAGAGTAGAATAGATGCTACAGAGACCATATAGTCCACCCACTGTCTACGTGGCTCTTCACAGGAATAGTTTGTCACCTTTTCAGGTAGGCCGTTTCAACATCCAGCATGTTAATTTAATCAGCCTGTTTATTCAATCTGTAATTATGATTTTTAATTTATTAATTCACTTATTTATTTATAAGCCTATTGAGGACAAAGACATTGTCTATCTCCATTATGCCCAGATCACTAAGCAAGTATACTAAGAGAAGTATAATAAATATTTGTTGACTATAAATCAAAGGGACTATAGCCTCTAGGACAAAGCGCCTTATTTTATTTCCATATTGCTCTATATAGGTGAGGCAGAATGGGGGGGGGCATTTCTTATTATAATCAAAAGAAGCCATTTATAATATTTTAAACACCTTACAAAGGTATCTTCATAGAACAGGAACAGCACTATTTATGGACATTAAATTTTACTTTGAGTTCTCTAATTTCTGGAAGGCTTCCAGAGTATGATGCATGCTAGAACCATATAGAAGGTGGGTGATTCCACTGTGGTTTCAGTTGTGGATCGAATGTAAGCTCCCAGAGAATAGAGATCTTCTCAGTTTCCATGTCCAAGAAAATTCCTTCCCGGCTAGCAGTGCCTTTCACTGAGTATACTCTTTTTGCTCATTTAGAGGCCTGACTCCCACACCTTCCGTATTATTTGGAGCTGATCTGTTTCCTAGCAATGTCAGAGGTCTTGAGTTCTTACTCATTAGCAATTTAACCTTAGAAATTAGCCAGAGTCAGTAGCACAGACATGTGTCTTTTAATCTGGATTAAGAGTCAAGAGATTTCCTGCATAGACCTAAGTTTCCAGAGGCCCTTTTTTCCAACATTAAGTGGGGAATATACTGTCCCATGTGCTAATGAGACTATGCTCAGATGTCTTTCCATTACCCACACTCAGGCTCCACTCTGCCCTGCCCTTTATGAAACCCATAGAGTCTAGGGAGTACAGTGACCTTGATGCCAAGGAAACATTGCTATTTAGGATCACAAAATAGTGTCTCAGCATCATAGTTGGGAGTCACTATTTTGGGAGGCAATTTCATGAAGAGGAAAACTATACTCTCACTTAAATAATGTCATGAATATGGACTTGATCCTATTCCTGTGAAACCTGACTAATGGGTTGTACTCTGTTGTGGAGCTGTGTTGGGAAGCAGGTCATGCTAAAGGAAGGCTAAAGCCTCATCTACCTAGGTGATTTTTATTTATATTCACTTAAACATATGGAATATTAGCTGCTCTACCTGGTGCTGTTAGGTGACTCACCGGCCATGGTTTAATAAAATGTATCCCTGAGGCTTCTGTTGAGCTTTGCTGCATGTTCATAAAACCGTGGGTTGTTTTGTCTGTGCCTAGACCTTTTTAATGCAAAGAGCATGTCTATCTCCAGTGTTCAGTGGGGAAGCAGTGGGGGAAGCTTCACCCAGAGCCTTTGCAAGAAGGTGACTGGCTATAAATTTGAATAATTCTTAGGACCCCTAAAGTGAATTTCATGTATGCATATAATAGAAACCAGACCATCCCACATATACTCTCCAAGTTTCATAAAAGCAATCTGGCCAGTCATTTTTGAATGATGGGTAACTGAGAAAAATCTTTGATTTGTTTACACACATTTCATGGCCTTAGAATTTTAGAAGCTAAAATGCATAAGAAAGACATATATGTGCACTCAGGGGTAGGGTGATTGCCTGTACCCTCACTTCAGATGTTCACACTTCAGCTGAGTGTACAACTTGTGAGATGTACAGTACTGAGAAGTCTGGGTTTGATTTTAGGGAGGAGAAGAGGGTTGGTGACATTGTACACGGTAACTTCTCCTTGAGCAATTGGTACCTTTTCTCCTTGTGGACAGTGTGAATCATGTTTCTCCTTTTTCTTTGGCCTCAAGGAGATAAATTCAAAACTCAACTTTAATTCTGAATTCTTAAATTGTTTAAAACCTGAGGGGCTGTCTCTCTGGGCTCTGACTTTTCCACTTGAATATCCTGGAAAGTGAGCGTATCACTCAGCCTTACTAGATCTCACAGTTCTCCTTTAGTAAAATAAAAGCATCAGGAAACATTAGTGGTTTTCAAGTCATTTTGGAAAAGTGTTCTTCCCATGGCCTCCTCCAAAAGGAGAAGCTTTGGGACCAAGGATGGAACTCGGGTTCTTCCTTTTCAGTTTGAAAGCATTGCCAATGTTGCTAGTTTACACTCTCAGTAAAGACTTTCTTGGAACAAAACATAAGTAGAATTTGAGAAGTCTCGTGCCCCGTAAGTTTTGAGTCCTCTTTCAGCGTTAAAAACTTTGAGTCTGAGATTAGGAATCAAAAGACTGGAATTCTAATTCAGGATCTTCCACTAACTCCCTGTGTCATTTAGGCAAGTTACTCTTCCTCTTTGGGACCTTGATGTTTCTCATCTAGAAATGTAGTGAACCGAATACAGTGATTTTGAAGGTTGCTTCAGCTTTAAGGTGCTTTAACTATTCTCTCTTATCTGATTGCCCCAAGTAACTGCTCCTGTGGAAAGTGGTCTCAGGGAGGGGCGCGTGGTGGCTCAATCAGTTGAGCGTCCCACTTCAGCTCAGGTCACACTCTCAAGGTTCGTGGGTTCTGGCCCCGCGTCAGGCTCTGTGCTGGCAGCTCACAGCCTGGAACCTGCTTCAGATTCTGTGTCTCCCTCTCTCTCTTCCCCTCCCCTGCTCATGCTCTGTCGCTCTCTCTCTCAAAAATAAATAAACATTAAAAAAAAATTAAACAAAAAAAAGAAAGTGGTCTCAGGTAGAGGGATGGGTGGACCTCAATAGAGGAAGACTACACAGTTTCCTCCCTTATTTTCTTTTCTGTCACTTTGTATTATAACTGGATCCATTTCAAGGAAAGTAAATAAAGGAAAGGATAAGAAGAGGATTAGATGAGCAGAGACGTAACATTTAAATATGGCATTATTGTGAAACTATTTTATTTGCTCAATGGGAGATTAATGAAAACGGCCTGTGAGGTTCTGATAGAAGTGAGTCAGACCAGGATTACCTCACAACATTGCAATCTTACTTGTTTATAGCCAAACTGACTGCTGACCTGATGGAACACGTTGGGGTTTTCCTCCCTGCTGGCTTCCGCCTTGGTAAGGCTTGGTCATGGTTTCCCTAACCATCCTGGGTTTCTGTCACACACCACACTGTGTGTCACAGGGAGTGGGCAGGGCAGTTTCACCTGAGCTCTTTGTAAGAATTTCCTTTAACAAGCTTCATACACTGTATCCTTGGGGCAACATTCTAGTAAGTTATGAATGACATGGTACCAGAAGGTTATCCCAAATTATGTGTATCCCTTCCCTCACTTGCCCCTGTGTCAACGGAGGAAGGAGGGAAATATTTTGGCCTGAATGTAGAACTTATGAAGGAAAAGCTATTGCCTCAGGGGATCTCAAGAGAGCTCTAAAAGTGACCCCAAAATAGGTACTGGCTCAGGAAAGGCAGGAAGACCTTTACAGTTGTTCTTATTTGTTATGACATAATCTGCTCACGTGCCCACACCCACTGACTATTGGGGTTAGATTTCAGGACCTCTGAGGTTCTTTCTAAAGGTGTCTAACCCCGACTTTCTCTAATCACTTCCTTTTTGCATCAGGATATGTCCCTTAAAGATTTTTCTCTGACGAAGAGTTAGCTTTATCTACATTTCCTCTCTCTCCTTTAGTACCGTCTGTGCTTTCTCTTTTGCCTAGGACTTTGACCTCCATCTCCTTGCCACCTATGAGATATCAGATCTCGCCACTTTTTCGTTAGTTCTGTGATCATACAAGAGAATCCCTTCCTGATATTGATGAATGTTAGACTACTACAGTCAGATTCATCCCATGGCAAATGGGGAGGGGGTGCTTTTCATAAACATCAGGTATTTACAGGCTGGGCAGTAATTACAGAGGCAAGCATTGGAAGAGAAGTAGTTCAATAGAGCTTGTAAGCATTAATCACTAAGTCAAAGAAATAGAATAATTTCTTCTCCTTCTACACATGTACAGGCTCTGAATGATCATGTTAAGTTTTTGTGACATTTTCTTTCCTTCCAAGTTGTTCTTGAAGATGTTCATTTCACCTATTGTTCGACCAAGTCCAATCTAGCTATTTAACTAAGATGTTCATTGAACCTAAGTTTAATTTAAAAAGAGGAAACTATCAGATTGATTTACTTGCAAACCCTTACTTCATTACATTAGCTTGGGATACTCGTGA
Organism: Leopardus geoffroyi; assembly: GCF_018350155.1. Taxonomy (NCBI): domain Eukaryota; kingdom Metazoa; phylum Chordata; class Mammalia; order Carnivora; family Felidae; genus Leopardus; species Leopardus geoffroyi. The sequence continues at coordinate 111,469,966 of NC_059333.1, forward strand.
TTTATTAAAAAATCTAGATTTGGTATTGCGTCTACTTTATGGCATCAATTTGACCTGCACTATTTCTAGACCATCCCAAGAATAAATTTGGAAGTTAGAGAGTTCTGTGTAAAACAATTACAAAGAATCAAGTCTGCTTTAATTTTGTTTTAATAGGGGCAAGTTTTCTACTGAAAAAGTAGTATTTAGAAGAAATGTTATCATTATAAAGAAGAAGCAGTCCAAAGGAGAAACAAAAAATACTTTGTGCTTTTATTTACAAAATATTTTCCCTTAACTGTTTATACAATATGCTAATAGTCTGCTGAAATACTCCATTTTTTTAAAATGTTTATTTATTTTGAAAGAGAGAGAGAGAGAGCGCACACATGTGTGTGATTGGGGGAGGGACAGCGAGAGAAGGAGAGAGAATCCCAAGCAGGCTCTGTGCAGTCAGCACAAAGCCTGATGCAGGGCTTAATCTCACAAACCGTGAGATCATGATCTGAGCTGAAATCAAGAGTCAGATGCTTAAGCAGTGGAGCCACCCAGGTGCCCTGATAGCTGGAATACTCTAATCCATATATATTCAATATGAAAACCACTTAAACCATTATTTTGAAATGGGTCATTGTATTTTTCTATTAGCTTACAAGAAGGGGACCCTAAAGTTTCCTTATTAGGATATCTTTGTCCATAGTAGACCAATCGACATTAACCAGTCCTGCTTTAGCTAGCAGGTTAGCCAGAGGACAGTTTCTAGTAGTACTCCCAAATAGTATGTTTCAGATTGAAAGGCAGAGCTTGCTTAGACAACACACATGGAAGACAGTTCTGAGAAGACAAGATGCTAAATCAACACAATACTATAGCGCTTAAGCAATCCTATGATGCGGTCAACAAAAATTTATTAAGCAGATATTGACCAATATATGAACTGGCTGGCTCACTGGGACTGGTGCGCTCTATGGATCCTTGAATCATTAAATTCTGCCCACAGTAGTTCTCTTTTTACTAATTTGTCTTTCCAATAGATCTTCAACTCCTCTGCCTCCCTAATCCATATTATCACCAATTACTTTCCTAAACAGGTTTCTCTCCCTCATTTCTCTCAACTGTTCTTGATTTTTATCTCTCTCTAGATGTACCCACCAGCCCAATTCTTCCCTCCTCAGATTTTATTATAGCTACAAGGTAAGGGGGTGGGCAAGCAGGTCAGTGGGCATTAAAACCAGGGAAAGATACAGCATTAAAAAGTTGTAAAGGCAGTTTTTAAACATATTAGTTTTTTCTACTTAGATAGACTCCACATAGTCTGGTCAGGGTTATCTTTTACAGGAAAATTTCCTGAAATTAATTTATTATTCAATAAAATTGGTATTTAAATGAGACTAAAACACTTTTGTAGATGAGATCAAGACAAACCAACTAAAATATGATCATCTCAACTATGGGAATAGAGTTCAGGCTAGAAGTTCACATTTGGGGATAGGATTGCCTGAGAGGGGCTCAAGGAAATTTTCTGAGTGTTGGATGTGTCCTGTATCTTGATCTGGGGGTGATAGTTACATATGAATATACCTATGTAAAACCCACCACACTTTACATTTAAGAACAGGGGCTTTGCCATAAAAAAGCTATATCACAATAAAAAGTGTACAAAAATATAATCAATGTAAAATGAGCTATGAAACAGAATCCTAACCCATTGTGACTGTCGTCTGACAGAGCAATGATTGGTATAATAATGACACCAATAACAGGGGGGAAGTATACACCCTAGAATCTTGGAAAAACAGCCTGAGACCCATAATTTGGTAGCATGTCCCAGGCCATTTCTAAGATGGAGAAATGGTCTCTGAGGGTCCCCAAAATCCAGAAGTAGAAAAGAGAGTCAGTCTACCAAGCTCTGTTCAGAGATCTTTTTTTTTTTTTAAATTGCACACCCAACATTTTAACTAATTCTAATTCTAACCCTATTCTAAACTAATAAGTTACTTTCCTAGTAGATATGCCTCTGTTGAGTCTGAATGGCTTCATGAGCAGATTTTTCTGACTCTGCTTCTTACTTCATGTACAACCTTCATAGATGTGGTGTTACCAGGATAAGTATATTTCCTGGACTCATAATGGCCCCACCAACCTGAGGGCTCCATTTTCCTATTAGTTTACCTATCTTAAATGTTACAGGTAGAAATCCTCCAGCTGAGGATTTGGGCAGAATCGGAAGGGGAAGTAGACTATATGGAATGCCGTGTCTTCTAATCTTACAAGGGGGCAAAAAGGATGAAGCTAATTAAATTGGTGTTAAAAATGCAATTCTCTAAATTCACTTTTTCCCTTGTAAAGTAATATTGCTAAAGACACTAAATATGTTCCAAAACACTTATTGTACAACAGTTGGTAGGTTGGTATTGCCCATTAAAAGGAATATAAAGAAAAGCCTCTGGAAACACGTAAGGATGGACTTCATTTCAAATATGTTTAAAATACAATGGTTACCAGATGTCAGTTTTAAGGGAATTTTGAAAGTAGTATCTTTTATAGGACTGTGAGTTCAGTCAATATTTTCTTTTCTAAAATTTTTTCTGATCAATTTTCTGCAATTATTTCATTTATGGAGTTAATGAAGAAATATATTTTAAGCATATATCTAATGCCAAAAAATAATACAAAACCTCCTACAACAAAACAAAACAAAACAAAACAAAAATAAAATAAGAAGCCTCCAATAGGAGGCCTCAAAAAATAATTTAAAGTACAGAATTAGAGGCATCTGGGTGGCTCAGTCAGGCGTCCAACTCTTGATTTTGGCTCAGGTCATGATCTCACTGGTTTGTGAGTTCCAGCCTGTCCCTGTTGCATTCTGTGCACTGACCAGCTGGGAGCCTGCTATGGATTCTCTCTCTCTTTCTCTTTCTGTCTCTCTCTCCCTCTCTCTCTTCCTCCCCTGCTCACACTCTCTGCCTCTCTCAAAATAAATAAATAAACTTAAAAATAAATAAAAGTACAGATTTACATTTACTCCAAATCCCAGTAGACCAAACCTAAACAGAAAGAGAGTGGAAATTACCCAAGGTCCTTCTGCTTAAACATCCCTATATTTTAATTTATTCAATGTGGTAAAATCAATGCAAAATTACACTCTCTCCTGCTGACATGTTTTGTTCATTGCCAGACATGCTTCTTTATTAGCAATGACAATATTTTAGACCTCTTCCGTCTGTGTCTCATAAAATCGCCCCAATTTCATTCATTTTGTTGGTCAATACAGACCTGTAACATTTTTAAGAAAATGTCAAGAGAAAAGTGTTCTAGTCATTTACTTCCTAGGAAATAGTTTATGTATAGATACCCTTACACATTTGCTGACTGGCTGAAAGGGAAATTCATTTCTGAATGATATGCTGACATGCCCAGGAAATGGAAAACACTCAGCCATACGTGGTCTAGGCAGTCATTTATGTGTAAGGAGGTGAAAGGGATTTGGGAGAATAATTCTCTCAAATTTCATAGCCTCTAGAGAAGGCCATATGCCACAACTGTGAAAAACAGATACTTGTCATTTAAACTGTCTTCTTTGCTATTCTCTTTTGGGAAAAAATAATGCTGAAAAATATATGAGAAGCTAATAAAAACTGAGCAAAAAGAAAATAATTTATATTTTATAACTTGCATCTTAAATGTAAAAAAGAAACAAAAGTTAAAAAATATTCTTTCTAGCACATTTCAATAACTTTGTTAAATTGTAATAATGCAGATGTCTTTGTTATCATGCAATCTCAGGAAAATATATGTGAGACAGAAAAAATAGTAAAGAACTTTTCAGTGCTGCCTGCAATCACAGGAAAGCTAGAGCTCAGGTAAAACTGAAATAAAATGGTTTGCTCCGTTTTAACTATGTTACAGCTTTATGTCTGCTAAAATTCACCAGTGATGTCACAGGACAAAAACAGGCTGGTCCAGCCCTGAGGCTCTATTTCTGGACTGTGATTGGGCCTGGAGGTCTCTCTTGGCTCCTTCCCTTATCAGTCTAGGGAACCAAATGAATTTTTCAAGCATTTATTAGCTACAGTTTGGTGCCCCCCAGGACTGTGCAATGGGAACTGCTAAAAAGGAAGTCAAAGCAATGTAAGTCCCAACCACAAGAGGCTTACAGGCAAGGCAAAGACCCCAGGTGCGGAACTAGAAACTTGGCTTCTTGTAACTTCCTTGTAATTGAGGTTTGGGGGAAGCCTCCAAAAAATTTGGTGGGTACTCATTTTGAGGTACATAGCTCTTCCTTATCAAAGAGGCAGAATATACTGTGCCCCCATTTACAGCACACTCCCATTGAAGGTACTAATAGAGAGCTAGGTCATAAGAAGATTGTGAAATCCTGGACTGACACCCATGGTCTAACAAGAGGAGAGCAAACCTTGTCATTCCCAAAGGTTTTTTAACAAAACATTTTTTGCATGTGTCGAAAGAGTCCAAACTTTTCTTCAGAAAACAAAAAATCTAGAGGTCTTCAAAATAAATTGACTATATTTCAGTTGGGCCTGAGGAAGTATTCATTTTAAGACTTTAAGAACAGGCGAGCTTGTTAGAGTTGTTTCCACCCAAACTTCCCAGTGGGAAAATAAAATCGAATCAAGAGCTCCTTATAAACAGGCATTTAACTTTATATAAATGTTTTAAAGGAAGTTTATGACCTAAACTAAATTTTTAGCCCAGACATTTCAATAACTTGTTAAAAAAATTTTCCATCGTTCAACAGCACATCATTTCTTGACACTGAACCCTTGAAAGAATGCTATGTTGGCTGGGTGATCTTATTGTTTTTATACAAACACATGAATATTATACTTGTGTATGATCTATACATGAGATTTATATAATAAACAGTACATTGATATGATAAATATTTTATCTACAAAAGAAATATATTTGTATATTACATAAGCATATATATTTATAACATAACTATAAGTTTTAGAAAGTTCCACAGAGACTGAAGCTCAACACTCAGAAGGTGGAAGTGACTTGGTGAGGCTTTTTTGATTCAAATTTTTTAGATTCTCTTTTGGAATTGAGCACACCATCTCCTAACTAGTGGGTAATTTCCGCTGGAATCTTCTCTACTGTATTTCTAAGATTAGAAAGAAAGCTGTCTCATTCATAGGAATTCAATGATTGAAGACCATATCAAATAAATACTGTGAAAATAGAAATGGTATTCTGGTTCAGGAAGTAAGAAGATAGTAAGTTCTTTGACTAAATACAGAGTAATGGAGCTTCACCTACCATGCTGGTGGTTTGTTACTCTGAACTAGGGTGTGACCAGATAGTCTTGCTAACGAAAAGTCAATATTTGACCAACATTTTGGCTCAATGCCCTGGTAAATTAGCGTGAGTCGCACTTCAGGGAAGGAACATGGCAGAAGACAGGCTGCTGAGAACATTTCCTCCAGCTCCTTTTCTTTATCCACTTCCAGCGTCACTCTATACCACTCCTTAATTATCCATTTTAGGCTCACCAACTACATGCCCTTTATTTCCTCTGGACATGTTTTCTAGTCATTGATTTTCAAATAGGGCAACTGATTATAATAGTCAAGAAGCTAATCCATTTAATGTAAAAACCCTGGCTGAAACTGGAAACAATCAACAGCAAAGGAAGAAAGCTGATGAACTGAGTAATTACTCATATCCTGTGGTTAAAAAGTTACACACAGCTCTTGGAAATGACAGCATCGTATCAATACATATTACAACATCATGGTGTGTTGTGAGGGAGTCAAGGTGCATAGTAAATTGATCTTCTCAGATTGGTGTGGACAAATGAGATATAATACACATCCTATCTCCCATTGGGTTTGATTAAAACTACCCATATTATTTATACTCAAAGTCTGTGGTCTTTTCTGGGCATTTCTTTAACTGCTTTTCATGTTTCCTGGGCTGAAGTAAAGTACATTAAACACTAAGACAGGCCATGTTGCATAGAGAAAAGAATCTGAGCCAGATTCCTGTAGTTTTGACTTTGCAACTAACTAACTCGGGCAAGTTAAAATCCCTCAGTATCTCATTTTATCAGTCAAATGAGGATAATAGTGCCTACCCTGCCCACTGCCTCACAGGGTGATGATGAAAACCAAGAGAGATAAGAGATACCAAAAGATTTTGAAGTTAAAAGTGCTGTGTAAATGCAAGTGATTATTATGAAAAAAAAAAAAAAAAAAAAAGCTGTGGTAGGTAACTCAGCTGGAAAAACTGTAGGCTGGTTAAGTCTGTAAGGAACCTGAGAAATTGAGTCCAGCCCCCTAATTCTGCAAATGGAAAAACTTTGACCCAAAGAATAGTGAAATACACAGATAATTTCCATTATTTTTTATTTTACTTTAATATTTACTTGTTTTTGAGAGAGAGCAAGCGGGGGAGGGGTGGAGAGAGGAGGACAGAGGATCCAAAGCAGGCTCTGTTCTGACAGGCTGACAGCAGCAAGCCGGATGTGTGGCTGGAACTCACGAACCATGAGATCATGACCTGAGCTGAAGTTCAATGCTCAACCGACTGAGCCATCCAGGGGTCCCTCCGTAATTTTATGTAATAAAAATAATAATTAGGGCTTACTCTGGACCAGCCAGTGTGCTAAGTGCTTTACATACATTATTTCATTTCATCTTTTCCATTTCCCCATTAGTGAGGTACATGATTAGTAACTGGTAGGTCCGTGATTCCAAGTTTTTGCTGCCAAAAGCAATGCTCTTAACCAGCTTGCCATATTGTCATAGCTGTGAGCTTTTTCTTCCCGGTGGCTAATAAGCATGATAAAGGAACTTCTCTCAAGAAGCTGTTCAGCCAATAGACAGAAAGCTAGCAGTGCCCACGTATGGTAAATTACACATATAGGACAAGGGATATATTCTATTAATTAAGCATTGGTTATCCTTCCTTTGGCATTCTAAAACTACTGCGTAGGTATCATTAACAGATGCTGTAGCACACAAGCCACACTAGTTTACTTAGTTACAATCTATAAGTCTCTTAACATAAAACATAAGCAACTGAAAATGGTAAGCTTTCATAAGAGTTTTCTATGCTTTGCCATTTGCCAAGGTAGTAGCCAACATCCCACACCAAATAGGTCGAACCTCTGTAACCAACAGGATATTGCAGAAATAATGGAGTGTTCAATGTATGCGGAAATTTCAAATTCAGTGTATATGGAAATTTCCAGTTCCAATATTGGCCTCTTTTCAGAACTATAATGGACCAGTTATCCCTTTTGTGCCTCCAGTTTTCCCCCTTTTCCAAGGGGAGTGTTCTTTGTTCTACCATTGTTTGCTAGGTATGGGAGGGAGGGGGCAGATAACTTGTTTCAGGGCCTTCAGATCGTGGGCTTTAACTTTCGACATTAGATCATGAAAGTCATTGCAGTTTCCGCTTTGCTTCCTATTGGTTTACTTGCTCAGAGGGAAGCCAGCAGTCGTGTCAGGAAGACGCCTCATCCACTCTCTGTGGAGGTCCATATGGGGAGGCACTAAGGCTTCCCACCAACAATAAGCCTTTAATTTGCCAGCAGCCATCTTTGAGAAGGATACTGTAGGTACAGGCAAACCTTCAGATGACCACAGCCTCAGCCAACATTTTATTACAACCTTATGACAAACACTGAGCCAGAACCATCCAGTTAAGCAATTCCTGAATTCCTGACTCTATATGAGATAACAACTTTTTACTGTTGTTTTAAGCAGCTGAGTTTTGGAGGTTACAGAGAAATAGGTCAGAATATTCAAACATGCTTACCTCAACCATTTAACTCATCTTAGAGATTATTTTTCAGCCGTAATTTTAGGACTGAGGAAGTTAAAAGGGCAGGTTGAAATATTCATTTCAAGTGTAGTTGTGTGTGTGTGTGTACGTGTGTATGTAAACTACTATAAATCATTATGGGCCCAGATGCCCTTAGGTTTGCCTTTTTTTAAAAAAAATATATGAAATTTATTGTCAAACTGGTTTCCATACAACACCCAGTGCTCATCCCAAAAGATGCCCTCTGCAATACCCATCACCCACCCTTCCCTCCCTCCCACCCCCCATCAGCCCTCAGTTTGTTCTCAGTTTTTAAAAGTCTCTTATACTTTGAGGTTTGCCTTTATTTTATTGTTACCAATTTTTTCTGAGGTGGCCTTGAGGATGACCAGTTACCTAACTATAAAAACTCACCAATGGTAATTGTAACAAATAGGACCATAACAGTGATGAGATTAAAAATAATTTCTGTAACTAAATTCATTCAGAGGTTTCTGAACAAAAATTACCTCTTTTTACTCTTCTTGATAGAGGTGATTAAGGGAATGTCATCTTCCCTCAGAATTTTTAGAGGCAAAATTAAATATGGTATAGCCAATAATTAAAATGTAGCATGGGCTTTTTCTCTCAGGGCTTGCCTCTCTCCCATCCCTTCATTTTATAAAACTTTGGAACATTATCCTCTCCCTAGAAATCACAAATTTAAAAAATCTCCTGTTTTTGTTTTTTGCTATTCCTTTTTTAAAAGGCCTTATTGTCTCTGTGAACAAGATTCTAAAATCTTTTAGAGAAGATTGTTGACATTGGCATGGCAGGATTCATTTTGTTTTGGGTTAGAAGATCACTCAATTCATAAAATATGCTCAACACATTTCAGAAACTGTAAATTCCCCAAATCCATGTGGAAAAAAAGGAACAAGGTCTATGAATCAAAATAAGAGGTGATGAGAATTGTTTTAAACAACCAGAAATACTTAAAGGGGATTTATGATGATTTTTTTTTCTCAGACATTTCAAAAAATTTCCCATAGGTGATAACTTTTTTCCTAGCTTATGCCTAATTTACTTTCTATATTAAAAAAAAAAAAATAAACAGAAAAGCAAAAAGAAAACAACTCATTGGGCTCTTTCTAAGCCCTAAACCTTTTGATTTACACACAGCCTAGATTCTCCTAATACTCCTAGCTCAGAAAGCAGAGTTAGAGTCCTGAAGGTTTTGCTCTGTGGTTCAGCTTCAGCTTTGTCCTTTTTAAAGAAAGGGCAAATGACCGCCCTTACTGAGAAAAGAGAATAGCTTTTCTGTTGCTGAAGAGTGAGTGTGGACAACAAAAAGGTGGATAGAAGAGGCTAAGAAATGCAGGCTATGATACTGTACAGAATAAATATCTAATTTGTCCCCAAATGAGAGTTGAACAAAAGAAGAAAACTGATTTCACTTTAACAGATATTACTTTACTATCGGTTAATAAATTTCTATCCAAACATAACATAGACTTTCCGTCAATTATTTATTGGTATTAAGTAAGAACTGACTATTGAGTCAGAATAATATGTCCCTGTAATACACTTGTGTCTGATGTTCATCAAAGCTTACAGTTTTTTTGTTAAATTTTGGCCATGATACATCATGACTCACACGTGTGCACACACACACACACTCACACACACACACACACACACACACACACAAAGGCTTGGGCAAAACACTAAGCTGTTACTGAGTATTTTATTTTTAACTTTTCTCATCCCTGGGAATAACACAAAATGGACCTCTTTTGGAAATGTGATAAGGATATAGCTGGTGCATTTTTCTTCTACAATATTCAAAATAGATTTCCTGCATCAGCAGTGACAGTGTTCTCCACACCAAGCAAGTATATATATATATATATATATATATATATATATATATATATATATAAAGGGCACTGGCCCTACCTGTATAGCTAGATGAATTGTACATAGGATTCCACCTATGCAACTACCACCCTGAAGATAGTAAGAATCCCTCGGCTCCTTTCCTGTCAGCAACTAGCCACCTTCACCCCCAGGTAATAACTATTCTTGCTATAATCACCAAAGATTGGGTTTCTGTGGTGACTTTTCAAGATACAATAAATATTAACACCTCATAAATAATGTATTTGTTGTTTCATGGCTAATATTATTGGAAGAGATCACTATAAAGCTTCTGAAGAAACATTTACTGTAACATCTCCTTGTAGGATGATGCTTCCTTGTCATTCTGAGGTTGCAGGGAGAGCAATGGAAACTATTCAAAGTTCATACTTGTCTGTGGGGAGAAGTGAAAATGCACATTTTGTATGGTGTACAAGAAACTTTACCCTTGTCCCGTGGGTGATACTTGGACCTTGTAAGTAGGTAGAATCTTGTTGTTCAAGGTCATGATGAGTAAAAGTAGAGCCACACTGCACATTACCAAGTGGTTGTGCATTTCTTTTTAACAACAACAAGAAATCTAAAACCCAGACATGCAAACTTTCCAGAGAAACAGACAGAGACAGAGAGAGACCAACATTTTTCAAAAAATCTAAACACTATTAAGAATTTTTTGTTGTTTTGAAATCACTTCACATAGCTTACCCTTTATATATTGAGGTTGATTAACCCTGCGTGCGTTATGTTCAGAATGTACTTTGGCTGATACTTGCTTGGTTGAGAGAACACTGTCATTGCTGATGCAGGAAGTCTATTTTGAATATTGCAGAAGAAAAATGCACCAGCTATATCCTTATCACATTTCCAAAAGAGGTCCATTTTGTGTTATTCCTAGGGAAGAGAAAAGTTAAAAATAAAATACCCAGTAAAAGCATAGTGTTTCACCTAAGCCTTTGTAAATAGCCTGCAATTTAGAGACAGTGAATTAAGAATTCCATGTTGAATTAGAAATTAAAAATAGATGCAGTAGTGAGAAATGTATTTAAGGCCCTGCCTACACTGCAGTAAAAATTGTGTTTGCAAAAATTAGGATGATTCTTGCTAGCATGCTGTTAACACAATTTCTCTGGCCAGGGAAGATAAAAATATAAGAGATTTTTTTTGGTATATTATTTAAAAACCTTATCGATTTTCTTACTGTTGTAAATGCTAATGCATGTATTTTTTTTTATCATGCACTTATATTTTTGTCTGTTTTATAATGAATTAGATTGAAGGGAGTATGAATTAGTGACATTTAAAATACATGTGATATTTCATAGAGTATAGCCTTATATCAATAGGTTCGAGTTCAATTCTCATGATCAGTTTTACATGTAGAGTCCTGAAGTGCAACTCCAGTGAAATCATTAATAGAGGCGTGTTGAAATTATGATGCCATTGTCCAGAAAGAACGTGGCATGATCCTTCTGCTCATACACACACATATAAGCAGGTATAAACTTTGGAATATATTATCAAATAATAAAGGAGACTACTTCTATAAGAACACATAACTGAGAATTATATACCCCCTAATATCCTATTTCATAAGAGTAAACAGTGCTCACAAATTAAAGCATGACAGTGTTTTGCCAATAGATCTCAGAAAACTATCACTTGCCTGAATAGATGTAGTTAATATCTCAATATATTCTAGAGTGGGAAATTCCTTGACACCATTGAAAGAAGTTTAAGTAAACACATTTATAATTTTTGTCCCCTAAATTTCAGGAAGGATATTTGAGTCTTTATTAGCTCCAATGGCAATCTCTTGATAATTAATTCACAGCATAAGGTTTTTCTACATTAACAACCCTATCTTCTAAACTTACCATTTATATATTTTATTGGATGGGTCCCCCACCTCTCATCCCCCAAACTGTGAGATGCTCATCATCCAGTCATTTGAAAAGTTGTTGTTTTGTTCTGTTTTGTTTTCACACTGATTCTTTCTTCCCACTTAGGTGGGCCAGGCACATTTTGTGGTCTCCCTCTTTCCTATCTCCCACCTTTCAGAGCTCAGTTAACTCCACTTTAGCTGGTGTTTGCTATGTACACAACATCCTCTTTAATCACATTCCTCTCTCAGCTTTATTCCAGCTCTTTCTCTTTTACCTCAGGAAAAAACCTCTTACCATGTTTTTCTCTCTCAGATTCTCCCCTTCCCTTTGTAATATCAAAGACTATGTTCATCATGGACACTAAACCCCACACTCTTACAGGGGAAAGTCATGAGTTTTAAAGTAAGAGTAAAGATGACTAAGAACTATTCCTTTGCCCTTTCAAGCTCTTGAAAGTATTGAGAAGTTCCCAACAACCATTTTATAAATCTCTACCTAATTCCAAATCTCTTAATGAAGCCAGCTTTTAATAATAAACCGTATTAAGCGGTATTATTTTCTGTTTTATTTCATACTTCATTACCATTATAGAAATAGTGCTTCTTTATTTTTCACTGTAAGTTAAATAGCTCCATATATATACTATATATATTAATATTATATTATATAATATATTATATATTGTATTATATTATATATTATATAATCATATAATATTATATTATATATTTAATATATATTTATATAATATAATATAATATAATATAAATTATAGAACATATATAATATATATTATAGAACATATATAATATATATTATATAATATAATATATATTTATTATATATTATATTATATAATATTATATATTATTGTAATATTATTATATAATATAATATTATATATTATTGTAATATTATTATATATTATAATAATATTATATATTATAATATATAATATTATATTTATATATTATATATAATATATTATATTATTATTATATATTAATATAATATATATTATAACATATAATATATTATATATATTATATATTATATGTTGTATATATATTATATTATATATATTATATATATCATATTATATATACTCTATTATATAATATATGCTATATATTATATAATAGAGTATATATAATATATAATTTATGTATAATATATAGTATATATATTTATATACATTGTATTATAATATATATTATATATGTAATATATATAGTATATATTTATATACATTATATATACTATATATTATACACATAATATAAATATATATATATAAATACATACTTTTTTTTGAGAGAGAGAGAGAGAGAGAGTGCACACAGGTGCACGAGTGGGGGAGGGGCAGAGGGTGAGGAAAAGATAGAATCTTAGGCAGCCTCCATGCCCAGTGGGGAGCCCAGATGAGAGGCTCTATCTCATGACCTTGAGATCATGACCTTGAAATCAAGACTCAGGCACTCAACAGACTGAGCCACCCAGGTTCCCCGTATTATGGTTTAAGAAGGCATTCGTGGGCTGGCCTTGACTCTTACTATGAATTCATTTCTAATCTTTTACCTGGAAGTGTACAATGGCATACAACTTAGCTGTTCTCCCTATACCTGTCTTTGCTTTTCCTGCTATTTTTTTTACCCAGCAAAGTGATTATTTAAAAGTGTCAACAGAATCTGCTGCTCCCATGACCTCAAACCTCCAAAGGTATCGTATTTTGAATAAAATCCAAAGGCTTCATAAAATATATAGCCCATCAGATGCCAAATAATGTGGCCCTGTATTACTGCTCCAATCTTACGCCTTTCCATTCTCCTTTCTCACCACACTTACAACAAATGGAACTATTTGCTGTTCTTCCAAAAACACCAATTTTGTTCACTTTCTCTAGAAGTCTCCCTCTAGATTTCCTATAGATAGCTCATATGTCACTTGAGACTGGCTAAAATTTCAGGTAATTCTTGAATAGCCAGGTAGTGAAGGACTGGATGATGAGATCGGGGCCTGACCAAAGAAAGAAAAATCTGGAAATAACACATAGATAGCTCCAAGACAGAGTTTGTCTCACTGTCTAAGAGAAATCATGTGAGAGAGTGCAGACAGGGAAACTGTCTTGGGAATGGCCTACAGTTAAGGGACTTGGGAGACAGTGAAGGAAAGAAGGAAGCAGAAAGTAGGAAGTAAAAGAATCCAAAATTGCTATGTCGTTGAATATCTATGATGTGGGAATTGGAAAAAAAAAAAACAAGGAAGAAGAATAGTAGATAATAAGTCAAGTATAACAAAGTTTAGGAAGTGTGGAGATCAAGGAAAAAGCCATTGAATTTACTGATTTATTGCATTGTTTGAGTTTGGAAAATATCTTTTGTACTTAAAATATTTGTCTTAACTAGTGAATTTTTTGGCAACTTTTCGAAATGTCCCGTATATTTATGGAGCAAACTTTCTATATGCCTAACACTAATCTTATTTTGAGGATGCTTATTTGTTTTTGATCATATGCACAGTAGTAAGAAAGTCTGTCCATAATCCCATTGTCCCTTGAAGGTTTCTATGAAATTGTTGCTTGTAAAAGATAGGAGCCAAGATATGTAAAGGATTTGGGGTTATCAAGAGATAGTCACAGGATAAGACTCAAATCAGAAAGAAAATATAGTTGTTTATTTTAAGTTCAAAATATCTTGTATGTGTTGGTTGACAAGTCTATAGAGCTAGGATAAAGTCATCTAAAACATTACCACAAAACCCCTCCTGGGATGTCATAGACTAAATCAGCACACCTATTAGTAAAAGAACCATTTTTTTTTATCTACTGTATTATGGAAGTCCTATACTCAAGCAAAGTTATAATTATATGTAATTAACTTTTCCATTTTCAACTAATTAAATTTAAAAAAGACCTGAAAACCCATCATCCCTGTGTAACAGAGTGTACTGAAGCTTGAATGTTTGAACATTTCATCAAAAAAAGCATATCAATTTTGGCTTCTTCTTATCCCTCTTGTTAACAAAAATACTCCACTGGCTCTAGAATAGAAATGCCATGCTTTGAAATTAGCTGGTGTTAGGCTGAGTATAAATTTGCTGTCATACTTTTGACATGCATTTTTAAATTCAGATCTCAAAAGAACTAAGATGGTGTAATTTGTAAATTGAAAACAACATAATTAATACAAAACTATTCAAAGAATCAAAACAAAACAGAAGATAAATCCTCTGTATAATAACATCTAAACAAAGACACGTGAAGAGATATCACATCCTTACTAGTTGACAAATGTACTCTCGTGCGTATAGTCATTTAATTTACTCATTCTTATGTCTACTAAGAACCAGATTGCCTATCAAATGTTACTAATGTTAGAATTTTGGACAACAAATTCTGTGTTACAGATAGGGAAACATGAGAATACCTTATATTTTAACGTGATACAACCCCAAATATATAGAAAGAGCATAACTTTCCCATCAAGATGGACTTTATTTACAAAATATAAATTAAAATTAATCATGCAAGAATACCTAATATGGTAGAAGGGAAGAATTATTGTTGCAGAAAAGGACTTTTTGATATGGAAATATTCTAAGTGAAAAAGTCTACAAATATAATAAAGAATGATATTTTGTGTGTATGGATGCAAAAAAGGGCATATGTTTACTAAAGAATGAAATGATGCATACCAAAATGCAATATATTGGGATTGCAGATTAATTTTTTTCTTATTTGCATTTTATGAATATTCTGCAACTTACCTGTATTACTTTGGCATTCATTTTATAATCTTTTATGAAACTATGTGCCTGGCACTGTGTAAGACAGTGTATTGAAAAGTAAACCCAACAGACACAATCCCTGCCTATATAGTGTTGATATTTATAGCATATGGTTTATTTTAGAATTTTTACTTCCTACTGATTAAGAGGATAGACTTCAGAGACCAATTTCTTGTATTCAAATCCCAGCTTTGCCACTTACTTGGTAGTGACTTCGGACAAGTTTTAACCCATTCCATGCTTCAGAGACCTCATAAATAATAGAGGAATAATAATACAGATCTGACAGAATGTGTTGAGAAATAAGTGAGTTGATACCTGCAAAGCACTTAAATCGGTGTTAGCATCTGGTAAACCTTTTGCAAGTGTAAGCTGTTATTATTATTACCATTACTATTATTACTATTAATTGTACTCTTAAATCCCTGATAATACACGGATGAAGAGTTTCATTTCTCCTTTCTTTAAAAGGAGAAAGATGCACAGGCAAAATCAAAGCATTCATTCTATAAAATCTATAAAGTACAATGGAATATAAGGCGTGGTAGTTTTATTGAGAAAAGAGAACTTTAACCTAATCCAAACCTTATTATGAGGAGTGTGTTAAAGTTTTACGGTTAATCATTGCAGATACGTTATTGCACTGATGTTCCCATTTCTGGTTTACACCAGAGTCAGCACAAATCTGGCCTATCGGGAAAATAAGGAAAATTTTTCCTGCCCATATTCAATAGGGGAGGAATAATTTTACTTAATGGACTTTATATGAAAAGTCCATTGAACAAATGGACAAAATGTGAGGAACTTACAAAATGTGAGGAAGAAAGGATGCTTTGAAGATAAAATGTAATTATTATTTTAAAAATAGGTATAAATTCTGTGTCCCTATTATCAGGTTTAATTGATTACTGTGCTTACCATACTCTCTGATATGCCGTTTAGAGCCGTGAAAATTGCCTGTTACTTTTTTTCAAATTGCTTCTTGGGGTTTTCAAATTTTATCCCAGTGGGAATAAACAGGGTTGGTGGAATGGTATGAAGGATGGGATAATAACCCTAGTGAGTATTTTGCCTTTAAGTTCAAAATAGCACATTTTATTTTTTGAATTAAAAAAAAAAAAAGAAAAGGGGGAAAAAAGAGGACAATTTCTCAGTCATGTGTTTGCAAATGAAAACTAACCTGAAAAACTGAGCCTGAGGGTTACATACTATTTCTTATGGTTATTTATTATTCAATCATTTATCATTAACTACCTATGCTAGAGTGTACACGAGAGTACTATCCAGTGCTTTGTTCGGCCACTCCTTTTTTTTTTTTTTTTTAATGTTTATTCATTTTTGATAGACACAGAGAGAGACAGGGCCTGAGGGGGAAGGGGCAGAGAGGGAGGGAGACACAGAATCCAAAGCAGGCTCCAGGCTCTGAGCTGTCAGCCCAGAGCCCGATGTGGGGCTTGAACTCACAAACCGTGAGATCATGACCTGAGCTGAAGTCAAATGCTTAACCTACTGAGCCACCCAGGTGCCCCCTGTTCAGCCATTCTTATTGGGAACTTCTTTTTGTGTAAGCAGTGTACTAAAGCTAGCTTCTCTGTCAACAAAGATCAATAAAGTCTAGCTCCTGCCCTCAAGAAGTTTACAGTCTAGAAGCAAAGCAGACATGTAAAGAAGTCATTCCTGTTCAGTACATAATTACTAGAGAAGAGTTTAAAAGAAGCCATGCATTTCTTCCTGCAATGAATATGTGAGAGATGTTCACGGCACCATTTGTTATCATAAAACTTCTGGAGAACCTCCACATTTCTATGCATATTAGCACTGGTTTCTATAATGCATGTGTGATCCAGACAAGTAATCAAGGTCTAACACAAGGATTGAATGGGAGGATCATATAATGGGGTCTGTAAAAAGACAGTTATCCCTAGGCAGGGCATTTGTTTGGTAAAACATATAGTACCGGTACTCATATCTTCATGTGCTGTGCTCATTTCTTGATGGATTTTTAGAGCCTTCTCCCCTACTTCCACTGTCCTCTGTGTGACCCCTCCTACCACAGGGTGTAAAACTTACTCTTACTGCAAATGAATCAGTCAAAACAGAAACATTAATTTTTTAAGCAAAACTGTATCAATAAAGATGTAAAGTTGTTGGAACTTCAAAACAGGGTATACGACCTCTACAAAAAGAGACCGTTGTGAATAGGATAATGATCTCTCTTTAAGCCGGTTTATGGGGCACAAACTTCCTAATTACGTCATTGATCAAAGTTTTATCCCACTAAAAATATGATAAACATAGACTTTCATTGTTCACAGTCTAATCACCTCTTCTATACTTAAAAACTGAGTGTTAGCTTTGTGATAAACTATTTCGTATAAACTGACACATGTACCAAGCAATGATTTCTTTTATCCAAATTATCTTATTCAAAAAATCCCACCAGAATATGTAAAAGAACAGTCTATGATAATTTTATTTTGAGCGTAACGTCAATTCTCATTCTTGATTTAAAGAGAAATAAGAGAGTCAATACTTTTGATCTGCGTTTTGATGTCAACTTGGCCATTTCTCCCACTTTATGCAAGTTTAAAGATTAAATACTTTTTAATTAGCAAAATCACAAGCAAAATGAATACAGAACAACAAATGGACCACCCAGAGTTAAGCAAAAATGTCTCACAAATTTCTTCACATGGAAGGAATAAGAAATTGTTAGGAGTTCAATATGTAAATATATATACAAAAAGAGAATGAGTGCTTCTGTTCAAGAATTCTGCTTTATGGTTTTATTACATGAAATGTGAGTTTAAAGAGTTTTTAAATGTTTCTAGTAATTCTAGAGTGAAGACTGCCCAGAAAGAAACTGGAATAAGATCCTTTAATTATATAATGGAAGGAAGAAATATCTATTAATCTTTCCCAAAATGACTGTATTACCTATCTTTCTCCATCATCCCCCCACACACTTCCCACTCATAAAGCTGATAATTCCTGGTTGTATGGGCACAAATATTGGGATCTAGGTAGAACAGTCACATTGAAGAAAATGTTCAAGTCACTATGGTCAGATCAGTCCTGAGAAACATTAGGATATTTGTTATGCATGAGGATGTTTTTCCATAGTATTTTTAATAGAACATGATTGTTTTTGACATTTGCTCCTGTTGTGATGGTCAGTTTTATGTGTCAGCTTGGTTGGGCCAAGGAACCCAGATATGTGGTCAAACATTCTAGATGTTTCTGTGAGGGTGTTTTTGAATGAAATTAACTTTTAAATTGATGGACTTCAAGTAGAGCTTTTTGCCTTCCATAATCTAGATAGGTCCCATTCAATCAGTTGGAGGCCTAAATACAACAAAAAACTGACCTTCCTTGCTCAAAAGGGACTTTAGATGATCTTCCAACCTGAGCTACCACACTGGCTCTTCCCTCGTTTTCCAGCCTCATGGCCCACCCTCCAGATGGTGGACTTGCCAGCCTCCATAATCACGTTAGCCACTTTCTTAAAATAAAATCTCTCTCTGTATACGTATACATCCTATTGTACATATCCTCATCTGTTTCTCTGGAGAATCTTAATACCATTGTCTAGATAAAATTCTGATATTGAATGCTGGAAAATGAGAGACTTGACATATATAGTGGCACCAGAGTGAGACAATGTCAGAAATTCCTTTAAAGTGTATCAGAGAAGTAGGTGAACAAATTACTGTTTGGTCAATCCCCTTTTAGTATGGAGTATAGTGAGTGCAGAGGCTGGGAAACTCAAACACCTTCAGGTGGCATGACCAGCATGGAGCAGGTAGAAGGTCCCCACTTAAGACAATAGTGTGTCCTGTGGTGTGTGGTAAGCATCTACTGGATCTAGTCTCGCTTCCCTTTTCTTCCTCTTCATTCTCATTTTTGTTCTTCATAAGTTAATACTGTACTAGTCAAATATGCAAAAAAGACATTTGGAGACCACATTAGGTTATTAAATTTTTGACTCCAAATAAAGTTGAACTTGAAATGTCAAAGGAGCTGGATCTCACAGATATTGACATAAGACTGATACAGGACGGGGGTGCCTGGGTGGCTCAGTCGGTTAAGTGTCTGACTTCGGCTCAGGTCATGATCTCACGGTCCGTGAGTTCGAGCCCCGCGATGGGCTCTGTGCTGACAGCTCAAAGCCTGGAGCCTGCTTTGGATTCTGGATCTCCCTCTCCCTCTGACCTCCCCCATTCATGCTCTGTCTCTCTCTGTCTCAAAAATAAATAAACGTTAAAAAAAAAAAAAAGACTGATACAGGACAATATAAGGGCATACTTTGTGAAGAAGTAGCAAATCTAATAAACTGCAGGGAAAATAGCATTGTAGATGGGTCTGTGAGGGCAGAGGCATTAGAAAGACCAGAAAGAATGAGGGGGAGACACAAAAAAAGTTACACAGAAGTGATATTATTAGAACCCCAGTGCTTGAATTGGAAGGTTCTATAAATCCAAATCCTCCAAAAGCTAGTGACTTTCCAAAGTTCACAGCCAGCTCTGTGTAAGGATATTAGGAAATAGGAGAGTCAACAAGGACAGATGCAGAGTTTAGTTTGCTCTAAGGAAAGAATTAGGTAAAAGTTCAGCCCTATTAAACCATAAGTCCCCTGAGAGCTTGTGTATGTACAAGTAACAGCTTTATCGCAGTGCCTTGTACAAAGTAGATGCTTGATAAACACCAGTTGTTTAAAATAGAGCTTAATAATAAATAAGTAGTCAGCTTGCTTGCAAAGGCCTTGTCAGTCTAAGAGTAGAGGAAGGGAACTTCCTGTAAGACACAGGGATAGCTTTGGGGCAGTGAGCCCAGAGGCATATGACTGCACGTGGCTCCAGGCCAGGACTTGTCTCAAAAATATCCCTCCTTTAGCACTCTGAGCTTTTTGTTTTTTTTATTTTTATACAACATTCCAAATTGCCCCACCTGGAGCTTCCACATTGTTAGGGCAACCCCCCCCCTTAAAAATCAATCCACATTTTTAGGGGTAATGTGACATGAGTCAGATGAAGATAAAGAGATTGAAATTAGGTAGCTATCTCTTACACATTAGCTGAAATCTTTATTTGTAGAGATGGGGGATTTTTGGTTAATTTGGGAGTAGGAAATATTTTAAGAGGAGAGACAACAGGATGTCACAGTAAATTGGGAGAACGATCAATAAGGGGGGGGGGTTGGGCAGAGGGATTGCAAGTACAGATGTCTCATGACTCATTATGGTAATCTAAGATCTTGTCATTCAAAGTATGGTTTGAGGACCCCACTCTGGCATCACCCAGAAGCTTGTTAGAAAAGCCGAATCTCAGGCTCCACCCTGGGCCTCCTAAAGCAGAGGGTGTGTTTTAACAAAACCCTCAGGTGCTTTTATGCTCATTAAAGTTGGAGAACCCCTGCTCTAAAAAACTGTTTTTTATTATTTCCAAATATTACCTAAGGGAGTCTCTGTGACTAGGAAAGTCAGAATTTGCTTCTAATCTTCCTTCTGTTCCAAATGACTTCCTTCCAGAAGCCAGGACTCATGCCTGTGCTGTTACTAATGTATTTGAATTACCTTGTGGGTTAGGTAGGTTTTGAAACTGGCCTAAGAGTGACACTAAGGCATGCAATATAGCACCCCTAGGGAAATGTGTTCTGATTTGGATAGCTAACTACAGTAGGCTATCAGAACATGACTCCTTTATACACTTGAGTTGCCTTTGTCACCCACAGGAAAGTCATATTAGTTCAGGGACAAAACTAAATTTTCATGCACCAGTTCATAAATAGCAGAAATAGCAACATTAAAATTTCCATATTCAGATGTCTGTGACAGTGAGACAAAATCAAATATCTAAACAAAAAAAATCCCTCAATAGCATAAATTTATGTATGATATGTATTATAAATCATGCTAAAAAACTTAAAAATCTCCATTGAATGAAGAAATAAAAGAAAGAAAACAACAACCAATGAGTGAGGAGGTAAGATTTTTTTTCTAGATGGCTCCTGTCTTAGAGACAGAGCGAAATCTTATCTATCCCTAATATCCAGAAATGTGCGTGGAACAAAGAAAAGTCTCATTAGTTGTGAATGAATTAATAAATGAGTAAACCAATACCTAGTACAATGCCATATTCAAGTAGATTCTGGGGTGCCTGGATGGCTCAGTGGGTTAAGCGTCTGACTCTTGATTTCTGCTCAGGTTATGATCTCATGGTTTGTGAGTTTGAACCCTGCATAGGGCTCTCTACTGTCAGCACAGAGAAGGCTTAGGATCCTCTGTTTCCCTCCCTCTCTGCCCCTCCTCTGTTTGCACTCCATCTCTCTAAATAAATAAATAAAAATAAATATTTTAAAAAATAAAGTAGATTCTAAGAAAATGTTTGTGAAATCAACAAAAATGTACAAGAGTACACTAAATCAAAAGAATTTTCCAGTAAAGAGAAGAAGGTGAGTCAGGGTGACTAGCACATATATACTAAATCAGAATGGCATGTTTTATGCCAGGAGGATAGAAAGTGGAAAAATAAGATTTTTTTTTTAAACTGCACATTTTTGTTTAGACGTAATGAAATAGTCTCTCAGCAATGGAGGCAAAATTTGTAAAGGATTACCAAATGCATTGATTTTCTTTGCAGATAATCTCTCTTGTGGAGTGCTGCCATCCATGTTCATTGTCAAATTTTTAACATCTAAAAATATAGAAGAATAAAAACCAACTTGCTGATTAATGTGCATTTTGAATATTTTGTTCTAAGTT
Source organism: Leopardus geoffroyi (assembly GCF_018350155.1). NCBI lineage: Eukaryota > Metazoa > Chordata > Mammalia > Carnivora > Felidae > Leopardus > Leopardus geoffroyi. Next base: position 111,492,070 of record NC_059333.1, read on the forward strand.
GTATCTTCCAATATGTAAGTGTGGAATTAAAGAATTATAACAAAGTTAACCCAGGAGTTCTAGATCCTAACCTAGTCTTTTTAAGACTTCTACCACATTAGTCTCCCATGGCAAATCAATTAAATACCTGAAATGTGAAAATTTTCATAAGCCTTTACCTTTAATCCAATTCAGATCAACTCAGAAATTTGACAAACTAGTCAGTTTTATGAATGGAGTGAAAACTTAATAGACTATCACTGTCACCAGTAGCCAAGGACGAGGCTGCTCTTCATGTTGATTTTTCCCAAAACTGAATTCAGGATTGGAGTTTGCCTCTCGCTGGTCTGTGTACAGTAAGCATTTCTTTCCAAACAGGAATCCAGCACCTAAATCATTCTGGTGTTTACCCTCAACAGCAGCACAGTTGATCACAAGGGCTCTATCTCCAAGAAACTAAGCACTTGAATCTATGTACTTGGACTGTCTTTTGAGTAGAAGTAGTCATCGCTTTTGTTTATTGGTCGTTATTTTTGTCTTAAAACTACCTCTGTTAAGAAGTGCCCCTCTTAAGCCTAATGCACTGCAATTGTGTGAACGGTGTCCAGAGTCCATGTTCACACTAAGCACACTTTATTTTTTTATTATTATTTTTTTGTTTATTTATTCTTCAGGGAAAGAGAGAGAGAGAGAGAGAGAGACAGAGTGTGAGTGGGGGAGGGGCAGAGAGAGAGGGAGCCACAGAATCTGAAGCAGACTCCAGGCTCTGAGCTGTCAGCGCAGAGCCTGACTCGGGTCTCGAACTCACAAACCACGAGATCATGACCTGAGCTGAAGTTGGACACTTAACAGACTAAACCACCCAGGCTGCCCCTCACACTAAGCACACTTTAAATATGCAAAGTGTCCTTTCTGCCACTGAATGCCTTTTACCTTTCCAGAATAGATTGCCATACATTTGTGTCTACATCAATACCCTGACTAAAAGATGTTGGATGAGTGTCCACTGTGAGGTGGGCACTTTGGGACCTGGGATATAGCCATGAACAAGACAGGCTAGGTCCTGGCTCTCAGGGAACACACCTTCTAGAGGGGCTAGAGTGGGCAGAAAAGAGACACAAGAAAACCCAAGCAAATAAACTCTTCAGCAAAACCAAAACAAAACACAAATAAGGAAATACTAGTTAAGGAGAAGTGCTATGATAACAATAAAATAGACTGATATATGGTACCAGGTGGGTAACTTTAGACTGTGTTCTCAGAAGAGGTTCATCTCAGGAGATTACATTTAAACTGAAATGCAGAGAAGATGTCAGGCAGGCAAGCCTCTGGGGAAAGGAAGTTCCAGGCAGAGGGAGAATATCTAATGAAAAAGCCTTGCAATGAAGGGACAGAAGCTGGTCTTGCTTACAAAAGACAAGGAAGTGGGTGTGGAAGACAGTGATTGGAAAATGAGGTCTGCGGGGTAGGCAGGAGTGAGATCGCAGGGGGCTTTACAGACAAGGTAAAGGACCTGATTTTTTTTTTTTTTTTCTAATTGAAAATAGGAAATCTTTGCTCTAGTTTAAATACAGGAATGATATGATCAGACTTAGGACTTAAAAAGATGACCCCGCTATTCTGTGAAGGATGGACTGTAGAAGGGCAAGGTTGTCCAGACAGGAGACAATAGGGCTTTGGACAGGGTGGTGGGAGTAGACAGGGAGTGACGTGGGTGTATTTTAAAAAAGGATTTGGAGGTAGAGACAATAGAGGCCTCTACAAAATGCAAAGATTTTGTAGCTTTTCACAAGAGTATGTTGTTCTATTCCTAATACCACGATTAATATTATTAGAATTCTGTTGACATTTGTGGACCAGGCTGGTTCATAGCATCAATGCCTTCATAGAAAAGTCTATGTAGACTTCTAAGTTTCCTTCCCCTTATAGCTCTGGGCAATGAGAAACCTCATAACTCACCACCTTTTTGAGCAGTTTGGGATAATTTTACAAAAATGCATGATTTACTGTTTACCTCTGAGCTCTTTGAGAGCAGGGACTGTGAAAAGTTTATTTATCACCTAGGCTCAGCACAGAATGCACTATAGATGCCTCATAAATACATATGCAGTAAATGAATAAATGCTGACATATTAAATTTCATTCAAAATTTCATTTCATTTCTACTTATATAAACTTTACATGGGCTCCTTAAAATGTATCCCATTTGCTGTTCTGTCACTCAGGTAAGATTCCTTTTTTTTTTTTTTTTCCCCAGGAGAATTCATGTTTATGTCTACTTTGGGATTGTTTGATAATGCAGTATTTTATTTTTAAAATATTGAATTAAATTGATGTCCAATATATGGATAACTGTGTTTTCAGTTTCTATCTCTTTGCTAGAGCTGCCATAACAAATACTACAAACTGAGTGGCCCAAACAACAGAAATTTATTTCCTCACATTTCTGGAGGCTGGAAGTTGAAGATCGGTGTCGGCAGGTTGGGTTTCCACTGAGGCCTCTCTTTTTGGCTTGTGGGTGGCCACATTCTCACTGTGTCCTCACACGGCCTTTCCTCTGTGTGCACGTATGCCCCTGGTATCTCTCTGTGGGTCCAGATTTCCTCTTTGTTTAAGGACACCAATCAGTTTGGATTAGGGTCCACCCCAAAGGCCTCACTTTAATCTAATCACCTCTTTAAAGGCCCTATCTCTAAACTCAGTCACCTTCTGGGGTCCTGGGGTTAAAGCTTCTACACAATTTGGGAGGAACACAACTTAACCTATATTTCTTTGTTACAAATGCTAATTCATTAACAATAAGAAACTAGACACATTTTTCAGTGATGACTATATGCCTGTCATTAGAATACACACGTGTGTGCATACACATATGCGTGTGCACTAGCCCCATAAGGTAAATAGTATTATTTACTAATGAAGAATCTGAGGCCCAGAGAAAACAAATTGGTAAAGATCCCAGAGAGATAATATGGGGGCTGGGATTTAAACCCAGATCTTCGTGATTCCAAGGCCTGTTTTTTTAACAACTGTAGAGTGCTGCCATCCCTAATAGAATGATTGGGAATGTATCCAATAAAATAGTGCATGTAAAGTACTTGGCACATGGCCTGACACATAATGACTGGACGAATGTCAGGTTACTGCCCCTAACACTACAGGCTTAAAGGACAATAGCATTTAAATCGCCTCTTTCTGGCTCTCCTAGCTTTTCTGAAATGCGAATTTGGAATACACTTTTTTAAAAAGACTGGCCGTAATGGTTATTTCTCTCGACTCAGTGTCAAAGCCTGTTCGCTATTTCAGTAGATGCCTCTGTGTACATAGGAATTCATAGGAGCTAGATAATGAAAATGCTTTTAAATATAAAAATAGTTTTCACAATTCTAATGCTTAGCAACTAGCATTAAAAAGGGAAAGAAAAGCACAGTAACATTCCTTTTCCTTTAAAGACCATTCTGTTTATAAAACCATCTCTAGCTGTGAGTGCTTTAAATCAGCAGGAATTAAGGCAAAATATAATAAACTCCAAGTTTAACATATAAGTAAATTAACTATTCAAGCCCCTACCATGCATATATACACCAATTTATAGAGGTAAAGGTTGATGGTAAAATGAAATGTATATGCTGAAAAGAAAATCAACTCAGAACTAGAAAACACCCAACAGCTTTAGAAATGCAAAGAGAATTCGAAACAGAATTTCTCCTTTTGTGATTTCACTGGTTACTGCTTTCCCTGCGATCTCAAAATGCCTAATAATAATAATCAAGGCTTGTTTATGAAATCTGTAATCTATTTTAAAATGTTCCAGCATAGATGCTATAATAGCATATATGTGTCCATTGGTTTCAGCTTTAACCCGAAGGGCAGTCAGTTGCCTTAATAGAGATTCCAGAGACAGGAGGCAAGCGATTTATCAGAAAATGCCACTTTTCAGAGCGAACTGGTACAAGTGCTTTAGCTATCTGCATCTCAACACCTGAGACTTGGCTAATTAGCATACTAAATGTCAGAAGTGGTTTTTATCTGGGAAATTCATGGTTTATTTATAGGTATCATGAATGTTAGAAATGGGCCATCATTGGTGATGTTAAAGGTATTTATGGATCGCTGAAGAATTTTAGAAACACTTTTCTACTTTTGTATGAATCTGGTGAATCCCAAAAATTGTTCCAGAATGAAGGGGCCCAAGGCTGGACTCCTAGATGATCTTGTGTCCATTCAGGGTTCTGCAGTTTACTGGCTGTCCCTAGCTAGGACAGAATCCTGCCCGTGCGTTTTTGGTATTGTTTTTGTTTTTTATCTATCCAGAGTAAACTTCCAAGCCGAATACCTAAAGAATTCCGCTGGCACATCCTCAAGCTTTAGAAGCTGCTAGTTATTAAGTATTTGTTAAATGATTGTCTACATGTATGGTAAAACTGGGTCTGAGATTTATTTTTCATTATAAAGTGGTAGCCAGTTTGTTGGGGAGGGGTCAGCCCTTTCCCACTCAAAGTCTTTTGGGGTCAAATAGAATTCAAGATATATATGGGTATAATCCAAATGGCTTGGGTCACTCAGAGCAGCATGTTAGGTGGTACTTTTTATTTCATTAAAAAAAAAAAAGTTTACTTTGGTGTTATTTATTTTTGAGAGAGAGAGAGACAGAGCAAAAACAAGGGAGTGGGGTCAGAGAGAGAGGGGGACATAGAATCTGAAGTAGGCTCTGTGAGCACAGAGCCTGATGTGGGGTTCAAACCCATGAACTGCTAGATCATGACCTGAGCCAAAATCAGACACTTAACTGACTGAGTCACCCAGGCGCCCCTTTTTATTTGATTTTAATCTTTAATTTTCTCTGGGAATGTTGAGATGACTCATAAAAAATAAACTATATTAATCTTATTAAGTATGTGATTCTAAATAGACCCTTAATGATACTAAACATGAAACCACTTGAATGAATATTTTCCTTATTTCTTAGTTTTCAATTAACATTCTTTTACATCTTTCCAGATAATAGGGAAAAAAAACAACAAAAAGTTGCTTTGAGAATTTAGATATTATACACCAAGAAAAGCTTTGTCCTCAAGGCAAAGAATTGAGAGAGAAAAAAGCAGGAACTAGTGCTTTAACCTTAGTTAAATTTCATAAACCATTTTGTCCTGGATTTGGCAGAACACAAAATGCTTTTGCCAAAATTTTCCCTCATTATTTAAAGCCACATGTTCTACGAAGGGAATTTAATGCATATGTTACAAATGTTTTTATAAATATGTTTTACTAGTAGAGATTACTAAGCTTAGGTAACCATGCCTAAACATTAGCCCATTATAACACAAGCCATGGGATTGTTTTAATTAATCAATCCCTTTCCTAAAGTATGATGGAATGGAGTTTACATACAGAGGAAATGGGTTTTAGTTGAACCATGAGGAACTGAGGTTGAATATACTTATCACCAGTGAGATTTATTAAGCCTTACAATATATAGAAGGCTTAGGAATGTAGATTCACTAGACAAATAAAAATTCAGAGTTGGAAGGGAATTTTGGCAACTTGCAACCTCATTTGGCCTCAGTTTCTGCTTCTGTAAAATTTAAGAGTTGCTGTATGCTGTTGAATCCCAACCTATTAATATTAAGGACCACCTTTATTATTCACTCGCTCGCCATGGGCCCTATATTTTGAAAATTTTGCTAACCAAGTTGCATCTAATGACTAATAAATCCTTTCTCAGATTTTTATTAATGAAACATATTAATCACTGGTTCTGATCAGTAGAAGATATCCAGGATTACCACACTGGGTGGGTATACTGTTGGCCAAAGGCAAAGAAATTTGATACTTTAGTTAACCTGTGCAGGTTGACTGTGGTAAAATTTATTGTTTCCGTTAGACATTTTAAAACATAGGCAGTGCTGATTATACAAGGATAATTGATTCCAGAAAAAGGCCATTTACAGTGAGTCCATGTAAATCAGAGGTCATTCTACCTTGAAAGTTGAAGTTTATAATTATGAAAATGAGTTTATTTATTTCAGTTATACTTGTAGTTAAGGGTATATGTGTACTTGCATACATCAAAGAATAATAGAGTGACAAGAATGTTGTTTTATTTTGATGTTCCGACAAGCCTTCACCTCACATTTAATTTTGAAGTTTGCAAGAAGGGTCATTTTGAATGGGGGAGGGGTGGTGTGAGGCATAGTGGGTGCAAAATAATCAAGGCCCAAAGACTTCCTTAATCCTTTGGTCCTTAATCAAATTGTTCTCTTTAGTTCCCCCTGATCATCTTTGTCCCCAGTCTTTGACTTCAGTTTGCACTTGATCTTTGCATTGTATTTGCATTGTGTGGTTGAAAGATTACAAGCATCAAGTAACTGTCAAAGAGAACAGAGACAGTGAAGCCAAAGGCAAGGCTAGATCTAGTGGTAGCATGGGAATAGAGGGAGCTATATATATATATATATATATATATATATATATATATATATTTAAGTTGTTCATTATGAGTGATGTTTTCCTTGTTACATCTACTTTCTTTCCTTTGCAAATTTGTAACCTTGTACCCCTTCCAGGGGTCTCTGGAGGAACTCCTATAAGGGAAATATCTCATTGTCATCTATTGAAAAGCATCATTCACCTGGCTGGCCCAGGAACCCTAGATTGGGGATCAATCAATCTTTATTGTAGTCCTCTGGTCTCTGATATTCTACACATTTGGTTATACATTCTTTTTTCCTGGTGTGGAAATTGAGAGGCTGAGGGGTTATTATTTGCTATAGGTCACATGGCTACCAGTGGTCAAAGCAGGTCTAGAATCTGGGCTCCTGACTTTTTTTTTTTGGACACTTAAACATAATAGTTGTGGTTGCAAGTGTTTGTGATTTTATTAATTCAAATCATGCCTTGTCTTTAAACTCTAAGATATTATAATTCAGTTAACTAGAAATGCTGAATGTCAAGAACAATAACTATCTCTTCTTCAAGAAACCTCATGGGTTGTAAAAGAATATCTCTAAAAAATACATTATATTATGTTAATTTTAATCTTTTAATCACATTTTTCTTGTCTGGAGATCAAAATTAAGCTACAATTTCAGACATTGGCACTCCAGCACAGCATATTTGATACAACTCAGCCAAGGGAATTTCATTTGTTAAAATGTTTTGAAGAGATAGTGTCATGTGGTCTAGGTGGTAACAACACCCTACATGCTGAACCTTCAAGATGGGTACCTGGAGTGGGAGGGAAGGAGACAGTCTTCAGGCTCCCACAGTGGAACCAGGGGAAAAGGGATGAGTTTGAGTATTAAAATCTGGGGTGAAATTCAGTATTATTGGTCTTCAACCTTTTAAAACTTACCCAGAGTTTGGATTCACCTTAAATTAAATTATGGAACATGTCCTGTATAAGTTGATTGATGTGACATGTTTTTTTCATGGATATCTTCAATGGAAAATCCCAAATAGCAAACACATTATTATTTTTACTAATCTTCCTCTCTGAGGAACTATACTTATTTATTTATTTTTAGAGAGGAAGAGAAACGTGTGGTAGGGAGAGAGGCAGAGGGAGAGAGAGAGAGAATCTTAAGCAGGTTCCCCACACTCAGTGTGGAGCCCAACACGGGACTTGATCCCATGACCCTGGGATCATGATCTGAGCCTAAATCAAGAGTCAGATGCTCAATCAATTGAGACACCCAGGTGCCCTAGAGCTTTTTTTTTTTTTTTTTTTAACAGAAAAATGGAAGAACAAAACCTTATTCTGCCATAAGTCATATCTGAATAATATCACAGGAGAGTTGTATACATGTTCTAATTAGCCTTGGTCAAGTTTTGATAACCTCACTTGAAGAGTATTAGGATTTTTTTCTTTCCTTTTGTTTCCCTAAATTCATGGAGACCTTAGCTTTTCACTAGCCATTAATCCATCTATCTATCATATGATAAATGGAAGTGGAGCCCTTCTTGATTTACAGTGGTGGAATGGGTAGTCAGGAAGAGTCAGGAGATTTAAAAATATTTGAGTTACTTCTTGCTTCATGGTGAGACTGTTTAAATTTAGAATATACTTATAGTGTAATTGTTGAACATCTCTGGAAATTCAGAAAGGTTTTAAAATTCAAAAATATCACTAATAGGTACACTAAGAGCTTCAACCTTTCCAGGTCCCAGTAGAAAAGAGAGTGGTTAGGTGCCTGGATTTGAAACTGGACAGGCTGGACCCCATCACTCACCAGCTGGGTGACCTGAGGCAAGCTTCTTAACCTCAGTGGGCCTCAGTTTCTCTCTTTTTAGGATGGGGATGATAATAGTACTTACTTCAGTGGGTTGTTGAGAGGATATAAATGAGCTAACATATATGGAGCTCTTAGAACCATGTAAACATGGCACATGTTAACTTCCATAGTAGTGTTCATGTTACTGTTACCATTTTCTCTGCCTAAATCCCTGATAGACACATAGATGAATAACTTCACAGATGCTATTTTAGAATTACACTAAGAAATAACTAATAGTATGTAAAGGATCAAGGCTAATCTGTAGCTTTGTATCTGCAGAAACTGGTGTCATTAAAAAAAAAAAAAAAAGAAGAAGAAGAAAAGACATGACCAGACACTTTTCATGTGAGAAATATAAACACCAAATGTGAAAAAGGATTTGGTGAGATTGGTGGAGAAAAGTTCAGAGTTGATTAATGGTTAAGAAATCAGTGTCACAGTAATTTGGGAGATTTCATAAAATGCATCCACTTTCTTGATAGTCTAATGGGAAAGAGCAGTGGTTCTTAAAGCTGGGTCTCCAGTCCAGCAGCATCAGCATCACTGGGAGCTAGTTCGGAATGCATTTTCTTAGGCCCGACCCCAAACCTAGTGAACCAGAAACTCTGAGGGGTGGGCCCAGCAATCTATCTTTTTAGAGAGAGCACACTGAAGTCAGTGAGCACTGGAATAGAGAGATCACATAAAGATTGAAAAACCGCCTCTTGTGATTCTCATTCTGACATATATTTGCATCAACTGCCCTAAGTCAAGAACCACTGCATGGATGGAAATCACCTGTAAATTAAAGAAAAAGAAAATTCATTTTGAAAAGAAATTTTATCAGTGAGGCAAGAGGGTTTTAAAATTATTTATGTACTTATTTATGTATGGACAAAAGGCCCTTATTGTACTAATAAATTAAATCTGAATTCAAAGGCACCCAGTTCTGCCTTAGAAGAGACCAAAGTGGTTGAAAAATCTCTGAAGGGTTTTTGTCTCTATAATTCTACTTTCTGAGCTGAATTGGATGTGTTTGCTTAACTACCAGCCTGCAAGGTCCATAGCAGTTTCCATGTCTTAGACATCTCTCTATATATATTTTTAAAGTATTTATTTTTGAGAGAGAGAGAGAGACAAAGATGGGGAGGGGTAGAGAGAGAGGGAGACACAGTATCTGAAGTAGGCTCCAGGCTCTGAGCTGTTAACGCAGAGCCTGATGCAGGGCTTGAACTCATGAACTGTGAGATCATGACCTGAGCCAAAGTTGGATGCTTAACTGACTGAGCCACCCAGGCACCCCAGACATCTCTATACTTTTGATGCTGACCTAATGTAAGCACTGATAAATGTTTCTCAAAATAACTAATTAATTAATTGAACCAGATGCCTGTTACTTAAGGAAGATTCGTGGCTGAATTAATAAAGAGATGGCAGAAATGGCATTTTAATTTTCATGTACAATTTAAAAAGCAATTGTATAAAGCTGCAAAAGGAATTATGTTTTTTTTTTAGCAGGCACATTGTTTTAAAATAGGTGAAGAAATTAAAGTGTCTGATTAAAGCAATATTATCAGATTTTTGTTTTTAAAGTGACAGTTGAAATTGACTACTTTCCAAGTATAAATATCATAATTCTTAGCAGAACTTGTTGATATTTCCATCATGTGACATAGCAAATCACATGGAAAAAAATATGTATGTATATATATTTTACCTTCAATCTGCTGGTAAGACAAATTGAAAATGTTTTCTATAATTAAAAGGAAATTTTGTGTTTGTATTGATAGGTGGAACTATAATTGTAAAGGCTAGGTGAAAGAACAGTGAGGAAAAAATAAGTTTAGATTCAGTTGAGTCACTGGGCAAGAATCTGCGAGATATGCTGAGCTCACAGCCTTCCAGGGAAAAGACTGGTGTGCGCATGTGCATGCGTGGGTTCTCAGCCGTGCGCACAGCCGATGGCCAGATGGTGACAGTTTGGGGAGAGGCAGGGCTGTCAGCACTGAGAACGTTCAGGTTGCATACAGATGTTCTATGTGGGCTGCGACAGAGGGAAGCCTTGCCTGAACAAAGATAGACCCTTGGTTAAATAATTGTTTAGGAGCAAGCAATTCAACCTAAATTATGGAGAAAATAGAAAAAATGTTTTATAATATTTAATGTATTAGTAGCTATAATATACAGGAAACCACATCTGAGATCTTTGAGGTCATAATTCTTGAATTTGAGTCAATGAAGTTAAGGAAGATGTTGCTTTTAGTCAGCTGACTGGAATGTAGCAGAGTGCCTGGGGAATCTTACAGGTTAAAACACAACAAAACAAAACACCGGATCTATATACTGTATTCCCAGCTTCACCGGATTCCAGCCTATAAGTTTGCCAATAGGCTTTTCATGCACCAGCTAATGATACAATCACTCTGAGGAACAAGTACACTTGGTGCAATGGCAGTTTCCAGAGTCCAGAGAATCCTATTTGGTGCTACATGGTTAACTTTGCCCTTGTCCTTAAACCTTGCTCTTGGCACAGAGGCTAAAACGTCTATTACCAAGTTGAAGTGTGCTGAAGAAAAGAAGGGAGCTGAGTGAGAGAAAGAGGGCGATGAGAGCAAATGGCAGGGTACTGGTAATTGAATCATAAAAAAATAAAGCTAGAAGGAACCACTGGCTGGAAGGAAATTCCAGGAAAATCTCTGTTAAGTTGGCTTGTCTTGGCTCATTGGAATGATTTTCCCTTTAGATAGTTAAATGAGTAGGAACTCTGTGGGCCTAAAATGATCATGAATTCCATCATGATGTGTATGTGTGGATGTCAATTTTAGCCAAATTACATGGCAGAATAAGGTCTATGCTATCAAAACTATGTTGAGCACCCCAACTACACCCACCGAACTTCAAAAAAGAGGGTGACTTTCAGTCTTCTTTTGAGGTAGACTCAGAGATCTGGTCTTTGTAATTCTGCAGCCATTGACAACATGGCTTCATTCATTGGACCAACCTTGAAAGTGCTATGTCCCTTCAGAGGACTGTGAGATGGTGACATTGTGGGACATGCTCTTTAGCTAGCAATCCCCCCTTTCCTCCCTGTCATGCCTGAGGATGGTGATTGGAAAATGTGGTTGCCTGAAAGTATGTCCACGTTCTCCTTGTTTTTGGACACAACCTACATGTAAACAACATTATATAGACCTGTAATTTTGTTGACTCTTGGCCATCAGTGAAACAGAAACTTGGGGGGGCTGCTCTAGTTGAGAAAGCTGAGGCCAAGCAGCTGTCTCATGACAGACTTCAGGAGGCAAAGCAAAGGCTTCTGATTGTAGTGTTTTCTAAGGCTAGGCATTTCCAAGACTTTGGAGTTTGGAGGGTGTTGGGATTTGACTTTGGCTCGCCACTACTTTTGGCCCAGAACAGGTGTATAACCAGCTTTCAGTATGTTCATGCTTGGAGGCAGGAGTAGAACCATTCCTACCTAATGTACGGAGAGACAGAGTGTAAAGGAAAGAAATGAACATGCTCTTTATCCAAGGAAGGGGAAAGACCGCTAAGTAAATAAGCAGGACACTACAGATGTTAGCTGATTTCCTCCAACAGAGTTTTGGATTTAAAAGTCTTTAAAAATTACTTTTTGGGGGCACCTGGGTGGCTCCGTCGGTTTAGCATCCAGCTTCAGCTCAAGTCATGATCTCAAGGTTCATGAGTTCAAGCCCCACGTAAGGCTCTGTTGCTGACAGCTCAGAGCCTAGAGCCTGCTTCAGATTCTGTATCTCCCTCTCTCTCTGTCCCTCCCCCACTTGCGCTCCGTCTCTCTCTCAAAAATAAACATTAAAAAAGATTTGTTTTTAATTAAACTTTTTCTTTCATATGCTTAAACTTTTTAAAACCCTTTCCCATATATATTCTCATTTTAACCTTACTGTTAATGCTCTGAAGAGGCTGTATATATCACTGATTAAGAGCACAGATGCTGTGGCCAGTGTTCAAAACTTGTCAAGCTGTATGATCTTTGGTGAATTATTTAGCCTATTGGTACCACAATTTTCTCATCTGTAAAATAAGGATTATATTAGCAAGCTCTTCATGGGTTGGTTGTGCAGGCTGTATAAATTAATACATGTAAAACACATAAGGTACCTAACTCATACTAAACCATCAGTAAGTGTGAGCTCTTATGAAGAAACTGGGGCCCTGAGAAGTGAAATGGTTTAGAGGCTAAATTCCACCAAAATCTCAAGGTCACAAGACCAGGAAGTGGTGGTGTCAGGACTTGAATGCTAGTTTAATCATATCAGCTCTAGCATTACATTTCAACAATAGAACACAGTATGAAAATTTAAATGCACACAAGAGAGAGAGAAGGGAGAGGCCCAACACATTTATAGAAAATCATAATGTATGTCATTGTCTTATAATTATGTGTGAACATTTTGTCTGTGATTCTGAGCTTTTGAGAAGATTGGAACTCTGTCATTTTCTTTCATTTTACTGGAACCAAGTACATAAAGTGCCTACCTGTATGTATAGATGTTATAGAACAAAAGAATGGAAGAATGAATGAATGAATGAATGAACATACATGATTAGCTAGTAAAGTAACACTCTGTGTCATAAATTGAAGCAAATTGTTTGGAGAGATTGGTGTAATAACAAACCCCAAACCATGTCACCAGGAAAGCACTTGATGCAAGAAATGTCTACCATCAACACAGCCTCAAGTGGTGTTCTAAGAGCACTTAGTCTTAGAAAATGATAATGAAGGGGACTAAAATGATCAGGTGCCTTAAAACATTGGGATTCAGTGTTTCTTCAGCATAGCGCCCCCACCCACCTCATAGCTGTAAAAACTCAGATTTCTTTTTCTCAGCTAAGATTTTCCTTTTAGTCTGAAGTCTTCAGTGGGAGGATGAAGGGCTGTAACATTATTCTTTAGCGGTCATCTAGCTCTGCAGCCTATTTTCGGTCTCCTTGGTCACTCAGATCCCTGTTGCAGCCTGCTTCAGATCCCTGTTGCAGCCTGCTAACACACAATGAAGGCTTCTATGATCTGTCCTCCCACCCCCCCCTCCCCTCAAATGAAACCATTATTTCCTATCTTTCCATGGCTGGCTACTTGGTGAGCAAATAACTAGCAGCAAATAATGATCTGAACTCTGTAAATGAACAATCTAAAAACAAAAGTCTAGGGGCACCTGGGTGGCTCAGTCGGCTGAGCGTCTGACTTCAGCTCAGGTCATGATCTCACAGTTTGTGAGTTCAAGCCCCACCTTGGCTTCCTGCTGTCAGCACAGTGCCCACTTCAGATCCTCTGTTTCTCTCTCTCTCTACCTCTCCCTCGCCCTCTCTCAAAATAAAAATTTTAAAAATTAAAAAAAAAATAAAAATAAATAAAAATACATAAAAGTCTATAAGCACCTTCTGGAATTCCCTAAGCCATCCATCCTTTATTTCAACTTTTTGTTGAAATTATACCCTATCCTAAATGGCATTTCATTATCAGAGCGATAGATGGCATGGAGCCCTGCCGCATCCCACTTGTTAAGATGTATGTTACTTTACTATGATTTGTGGATCTGCCTGATTTCTCCCAATTTTACTTTTCCAAATTAAGTTCATTAGTTCTCCCTATAAAACCATGATAACTAAATTTCTGCAGCAATCTGCTTCAGAAACACATAGTAAATTTCCCCTCCACTCTCTGCTTCTTTCCCAACTCCTCAGGGGCTTAATTTTTGCCCCCTGCTTCAGCGTTTAACAATTGAGAAAGTCAGATTTTAAGTTATTGTCAGGACCTTCATTTTCACTCCCATATTTAAGTAGTTTAGTCTATAGGATACATTTGTAAGATTTATAGTGATGAGCATGTGAGTGAACTTCTTAAGGCTAAATGTAAAAACTTGGGTCAAAATATGCCACCAACAGTCTGGAGTTATTTATTTATCATAGGTAGGAGAAGCTATTCATTATAGGTACAGCTATTTATTATAGGACAACTCCAGCATGGACCTACTGAAGATCTTCGGATTTCCTCTGGTTTACAATAATTCCAAAAATCAATCTGCCTTTTTTTTTTTCATTGTAAACATCATTTAGGAGGGTGCATGAATTAGTTTGATGGCAAGAACTCAGGATAAAGAGTTGGGAGATATAACTTTAATTTCTCGTCTTATTGTTGACTCATATTTTGGCTTAAGGCAACAAGGTCATCACGATTTGTACAGAGAGGGTAGATGTTTACAAAATGTAATTTGGGAGGGTACTAGTTCTGTTTTCATACAAGTGCAAAAGTGCCTGTTGTTCTATTTTGAAAGGTCAATTTACTTGTGTTGTCTTTCTTTCTCTTTTAAAAAGCGAAAGGAAGTAATGCATTAAGACCCTGATAACATGCTATGATTTACTATACAATATATTCTATTGCTGGGCTTTTAGCCATATGACATCAGTGTGGTATACATCCAGGGGAGGGAGTGTTAGGGTTAGGTGTCTAAGAGGGCAAAAGGGGAAAAAAAGATTGTTTTACAACATTAAGGGCAAATCACCTTTTTCAGTTTCTTAAACTATAAAACAGAGAAGAGCCCTGAATCTATACAGTCATTTGAAGATTTGTCTGCTAATGGTTGATCATGTATTTAGAAATGAATGGGAGACATATACAAGGTATCAGTTATCCAGCTGAGAACATCTGACATTCCCAGTGACTCTTGACCTTTCATGCCTGATAGTGAAGAGAGCTGTTAGTGCTGTCAGGAAGCACACACACGCACACAGGCACACACATGCACACACCTAATGCTGTTATATAATACCTTTCATAGCGAGCCATTTAAGCTACCAGGTAATCATGGCAGTTAAAATAACATATTTTTTTAAAAGACCAGAAGTTGTGTCTCCTCCTTAGATTTATAGTTTTGATAAAATGCTATTTTGTTTTTTAGTCCTTCCAGTACAACTTGTGGAAGATAATGATAGGTTGCAGTTTTGAATCCATTTAGTTTTCTTTCCTCTGAATAATCCTATTTGACAGGCTCCCCTCTGCCCCTTTTTCTTGTCATTAAGAACAGCCTCAGTGTGGTCTGAGTAAAAAGTAGATTAATTGTATAGCTGTAGGAACATGACTGCTGTGTTCTGAGAGGTAAAGAAGGAAATTTCGGAAAGGGATCTGTCTTTAGCAGGAGTAAGTACACCTAAAACACGTCTGCGCTATAAGGTAAGAGTCATCCATTTGTATCATATTAGTGGAATATTACATGCCATGACTTCGTTTGTAGTTTGAAATACAGACAGATATTGTTCAAACCTTTTGGTCAGGATCTCAGTCTTCCCAGAATTCTGTTTTGCCTTATCTTTTGGAAAGCGACAAGAGCAGTAAATACTTATCATCTTGATAAGTTGTCATTCTTTTAATGTTTGTTTGTTTGTTTATTTATTTATTTAGTGCAAGCAGGGGAGGGGCAGAGAGAGAGAGAGAGAGAGAGGGAGAGAGAGAGAGAATTTTAACCAGGCTTAGCACTGTCAGCACAGAGCTGGACCCTGGGTTCGATCTCATGAACCGTGAGATCATGACCTGAGCCAAAATCAAGAATCTGATGCTTAACCAACTGAGCCACCCAGGCACCCCCCAAAATTGCCATTTTTAATGCAGTTTTTAATTTGGAATTGACAAATATTTTAACACCTTACACAATTATGGTGTATTCATTCCCAAAAGTTATCCAAAAAGACCATTTCTCATAGGAAATATATGTTTTTTTCCATTTCAAAAGAAAATTTAAAAGAACAATTTTGAGATGAATTAGTTGATTACAACGGGTGTATGCATTTTCACTATTTTCTCCACAAAGCTCCATTTGGGTTTATCTAACATTTCAGAGGGTTTGGAAGAGGCATGTGTTACTTCTGGTGAAAAAAAGCTATTATGGCATCTAGACGTTAAGTGGCTTGCCAAGATCACTAAGTCAAGCAGCGGGACTGAGGCTAAAATGAGAGGTTTCCTGCCTTCCAGATGGAAACAGAATGAGATGAAACCTATATATCAGGTGTTTCTACACAGGAGGAGGGGAGAGACAATCCTTCAAGAGCAAGGGCCTCACCCTCTTTCCACAAGGCAGCTGAAATTTGACGTTCTTATTTGAGCCCAAGAAGGCAGGGAAAATTGCACTTTAAACAATAAGACTGCCTGTGAGAGAATAGCCTGGGATTTACGTCTTGAACAGGTGTTGCCCTCAGTAGCTTCTACCACCTCTTCAGCACTGTCTGCAAAGGAGGAACTATCTCCAGGTGGAGGAACTTGAGACCTGTTGCTTTCCTCCCTCTTCCTTGAGGGTTGAATACTACTAGCACACCGGAACATGTCACCAACTTTTTTTTTTGAGGGGGTGGGTGGGTAGTGGTACTTTAGGGTGCAACGGAGTTTAACACAAATGTCCAGACAGAGTCAGTTTTCCCAAGGCAGCCCTGGAGGGGGGTGGAGGGAGTGGTCCCAGTGATTTGAAAAGTGCTTACAGCTTGCCTGGCCCTCACTTACTCCCCGCCAGAGTCCCTGAGTCTGGAGGGAGCCATCACTCTGAAACCTGTGGTAAGAGACCACCCGGGGCAAGTGGTTGTTCAACAACTGAAAGAGAATAGAGAAGGATGAGGAGGGAGGGAGGTGCTGAAAGGGTCAAACAACAGAATCCCAGTGCTTGCGTAGCTGATCCGATCCCCCCACCCCCCTTGCTGAAATTGCATATCTACCTAGAAGGGCAATGACTAGATTCCTTTTGACCACACCTGGTTTCCAAAGATTAGAAAGGTAATTTAGGAGATAGGAAGTGTCTCTCTAAGGTTTGCTGGAAAATTCGATTCTGGGTAAGCAGCTTTCATTCAGTAGCTTCCTGTTACCCATGCTGTAAGAGATTGGAGGAGGAAGCTACCAGGAGAAAGTGTAAAGCCTTTAACGCAATTTATAAAGCCCATCCCCCTCCTTACTTAGGTATTTCTCTAATTAACTCTGTCACCCTCAGTCATCCTTCCTTGCACACTCAGACACACTCACCGCTCCAAATTATTTGCAGTTTCCCAAACCTACTATGCTCCCTTACTTACACCCCCCCCCCCCTTCCTGGGGGTTATCTTCCCCAATCTGTCCTTGTTGGCCTGCAAATATCAACAAGTTTATCTTTCAAGATTTAGCTCAAACTTCACTTCCTCTGCAAAGCTGAAGCTGGTCCCCACCACACCAATAAGACTAACCATTTTACTTTTACACCCCCATGTAGCTCAATTGATTATGCCTATTTCTTTACAAGTCCATCTTCCCTGGCTAGCTTGAGAGTGCCCCTGGGGTGGAGCCTAAGTCTTATCTTTCAGTCTCTTGAAACAACACTAGTGTCCCAGTACGTAAATATGTTTGTTGAATGAGTGGTGGTCAATATTCTCTGCTGTGTTCTGTCTTCCTAGAGAGAATAATTCATAGTTGCAGATTTTTAAGCAGTGGAGAATTTGGGAGAATGGCATGGAAGGATTGTGGAAACTCCCAAGTCCAACTCTGATTTTCAGGCAAGTTTTTGTCAGGGTGGAACAAATTCACTGCGTGAGAAACATTCTGCTGATTATAATGAACTACATTTAAGTCAAGTCCTAGCTGTTTGGACTTGTTAGCTGAGTACTAACTGTTTGGAAGCAATTTATTCTTTCTTTTTCTCCCTCTTTTTTTTTTTTTTTTTTTTTTTTTATAATTCAGGGAAGTTTTAAGACAATATTGATGCCTGGATCCTACACTGTATATTCTGGTTAAATTGGCCTGGAGTAGGGCCTGGATTTGGGATTTTTAAGTTTACCAGGTGATTCTAATGTACAAACAGGCTTGAGAACCACTACTTTAAGAGAACTTATCCAGGACTAGGGCTTACATAGCCTATGCGTATTGACAATTACCAACTTTTTAGGTCCAACTTAAACCTAACGGATATCTTCACCTCTCCATGTCCAAAAGCAAACACTTTCATGCATTAAAATAAATGGCATCTCCATTCTTCCAATGGCTCACACCAAAATCCTTGCAGCTGACAAGATGAAAGAGTAAATTGAATGGTGGGGGAGGAAGCCAGATACATTTTAATGAGGACGAGGAAATCGCTGATGTAGTAGAATAAGGTAAATGCCGTAAGATTATACAAAGACCTAAAAGTGTTCAAAGAATGAGAATTGTTCATGTGAGATAAGAGTCAGCAAAGACTTCAAGGAAGAGGTGATGTTTGAGGTTAGTTCTGAAGAACTAATAGCATCCCTACAGCCAGTAGGACTGAGGAAAACATTCCAGATAGAAAAACTATCTTGGCAACAGCACAGAACTGTGACAGGACCAGGAATGTTCACCAGTCTAGCACTGTAGGCTCATGGTAACATGGTAACATAGGCTATGTGTGTCCCAGGGGTCGGAAACAAATCTAGAAAGTCTGGTCTTTGTAGTTAGACAGGCCTGAGTTTGGACACTGGTGCTACGCCTCAATCACTGTCCAATTCAGGGTGAGTTACCTGACCACCCTCAGCCTCAGTTTACCCATTTCTAAACTTGATCTAATCATGCATTTCCTGGGATTGTTTTGAGATTATCTGTTCTGTAATAGTTGTTTAATAAATGGTAGGTATTATTATTTTGCAGAGATCTTGAATAACAGGATAAAAAGTTTGTGTGTTTTTTTGTTTTCTGGGTTTTTTTAGTGAGCTAAAGGAAGATTTGGAAAAGGTAACTACAATTGGAACAATCTGCCAGCCATATAAAGTGGGGAGAGAATGGGGAGAGGGAAGAAGCAGGAGAGAAGTTAGGAAGCTGTTTGGTAGTTAGTTGGGCAATCTGCAAACCTCAGGGTGATGCCTCTTCATGGTCAGTTAATGATTTCAAAGTTTTATCTTTGAGTGTTCAGCATATACAGATCTTGTTTATTTTATTCCCATTGGGTTTTTCTACCAGCAGGTAAAAGGAAAATCAGCTGGAACTTCAATCAACCAATGTTACCATAAGCAAAAGAAGAACTTACATATTTGGGGTTAATATGTGAAGGTAAGCATCTTTGAAAGATTTGGATGTAGCAGGCTAAAACTAACAACTTGAATTTAATATTTTACAGAGAGTATACGTTCCAATAATTCTTAACTTCCTTGCGTTCCAAACAATACAGCTGAGTCATTACAGTGTTCTAAGAACTTCTATGTAAACACTTTTCTATCAGTTAATTTAAAAAGGCAGTAGGGCAGGGCTCATTTAGAATCAGAAGATTTGCCACTGACTTGCCCCATTGGACCTTGGGCAAGTCATGTGATTTCCCTGAATAACAGACTCCACATCTGTCATTTTGGAAAGGTAACTTATTTCCTGCCTCGTTCTCAGTGTTGTTGTAAGGATGAAATGAAGTAACTGATATAAGAATGCTTATGTTTTATAAGCCACAAGTGCAAAGAATTATTATTAAGACAAATCTGCATCCATTTCAATTAGACACAATCATCGTAAACTTCATTTGAAATGTTCCCGCTTTGTTTTCTTCCCTGTCCTTTGAAGATCTGCTTAGTTTGTCTTTAGGTTGGTGAACATTTTTACTTCCCTATGTTGACCACAGTTAATGTCGCATTTTTGGTGAAATGTCCAAAGTATAATTTCAAACTAAGTAGCCATTTCATCCTTTTGAATTTGTGTTGTCTGTCCTCCCCTGTGTTTTGGGATAAGTATGGGAGGGTTTGGTTTCAGACTTTGGTTATTTCTCTAAGGGCAATTTTGCAAGAGGAGAGGTTATTTTTCAGTCATTTAATAAAACAACTTCTTGTACAGCAAATTCTCTCTCATTAGGGGCTATGCTGTAGACTCCAGGGATGATTTAAGAGACTGAGTCAGCATCTTTATCTTGTGATGCATTGGAAGATGTGTTAGTTCCCCCTCGGGAGAAAGAAGGGAAATTGAAAATAAAATCTTATTGCCCCCTTTTTGGTTAATTTCCTGTTTTTGCCAACAAAATGAAGCAGTTACTTCTGAAACATAGACACACAGATGAGAAAATGTGCGTAATTACTTAATAAGAGGGGAGACTTGCATAATTAAATGGAAATTCAATGCATTTTAAGGAAAGAGAAAGCATTCCAACTAAGTTTCTGGCAGATAATAATGAGGGAGAAAAATTAAAAACATTTGAGGCTCTGAAGTCACACTTCTGTTGATACATATGGCGTTAATGGATTTTGAGCTCCTCTGCCTCCTGGTAAGCAGATGGTTTGATACTTGTTCTAAAACTAGAGGTTAGATGGCTTGGTGGAAAAAAGCAATGACCTTTCAGCTCAAGTTTAGTTTTGGACCTAATGATTTGTGGATTTAACTGAGCCAAAGGATGAAGACAACAAACTTTTCAAACACATATTCTCATGCTTAGTACTCTTTGAGATACCTAAACACGGACTGGGCTTGGTAAATAAGTCACACACAGTTGATCCTCTCCTCCTGGGTGAAGCTAAGTTTTGTAACAGTTACTTTCCTTATCTTATCCTGGGCAAAAGTTTAAATCAGGGAATTGTTATCTCTCCTGGGATTACCTGCTCAAGTGTGTAAGATGCAAACAATAATAAGACCCTAAAAATATACACTGGTTCCTTGATAGGTTAACTAGAAAGTAATATTCCTGTAAGTAATTATGCTGTCATGGAAGTATAGTAATAGGCTTCCCCCTTGCCTCCCACCACGCATACATATTTTATTAGAACATTACTGGGCTCATTCCAAATCCTAACTAACTTAATTTAAAACTGTATGTTCTATACAGTGATCACATATATACATATATATATTTTTAAGTTAACTAACATCGGACCATCAGCTCATACGTTTTATGAATGGAAACAGCACTTCTCATTGATAAGCATAGCATGCTTGTAAAAGAAGCTTAAACAACATTGACCCTCTGGGAAACAAATGTAGCCATTTTACTACTTTCCAGAAGTAGCCTGTTTAGAAAAGATCTAAGAAAATTAAATATCTCTGCATTCAAGACTGGTGGCTGGAAGCTGAAATGTACATGGAAGACCAGAAAAGAAGGAGGAGCTGATCCTTTCCTTTTGGTCTGGCAGAGGCGCTAGGAGCCAACTAAGGGGACAGGATGCCCTAGATAGAGCCAAGAGAATTACATCAGGAAACACATTCTCACTCGGGCTCCCTGGGTGCCAGGATGCCAGGACTCTTTCAACACCAAACACAATAACTAAGAGACAACTCCATCTAAAGAAGGAACTCTCACCTTCTTTACTGTTTAGTGTTTGCAGAACACCCTGGAGAAAATATATAATACCCTAATTGATTGAATAAAATTATTTGAGTCAAGAGAAGATTGGATAGATAAAATGTATTATGAGGGAAACAGCATGTGCAGTAAGTGTAATTCATTTTTTTGTGTGTGTGAACAATAGTTCTCTAAGTGTACATAAGAAAGACTACAACGAGGCATTCAAACAAACAATAAGGAGGAGGGAATACAGACGATTTTCATTTTCTTTTGAATTAATATGCATTTTCAAATAATCATATATTACTTTTAGAATAAGAAAAAAGTTCTTAAAAATGACTTATGGGAAGAAAACTTCAAGTTATGAAAGCATGGGGCAATAATTATTACTTAGACTAGTAAATAAATCTCTAGATTTAAGGGAATAGAAAGCAATTAAAATGTAGACATAAAGAACACAGTATTTATATTTCCTTTCATTCCCTGGAACAATACATATTTGACAAATGAAATATTTAGCTAGGTTAGGCTGTATATATTCAAAGAATCCTGTAATATAGAATGATTAACTGAAGAGTATTACACTAAACAAAAAACCCAATTCATATGCATATCATCGTATATAAGTTAGTTTTGAAAAATAAAAACTGGTCCTTATCTCTCTGAAATAACTCAGCACTTGAACTGAGAAGTATTGTCATTAATAGCTAGCATATGCTGAGACCAAAAACCCTCAGAAACCACAAGGATGAAAGAAAATTGTAATGTGCAGTGATGGAGAGGATATTGGGAAACAGGCTCTCACACATATTACTGTTGGAAATATATTTTTACCACACTAAAGGGCTGCCTGGCAATACTCTTCAAAAATCTTAACATTGTGATATCTTTACAACCAGCATTTCTGTTTCTAGGAACTTATCCCACAGATTGTATAAGAATATGAACAAGCCAATAGGGATGCTGATAACAACCTTGTCTATGACAGAGAGGAGTTAGAATTAGCTTAAATGTCTCATAGATGACTTTTTTTTTTTTTTTTTTTTTTTTTTTTGCTTTCATCCTTGGTCAAGTCATAGTAAGCCATCCGATAGTATACCATACAGCCATTAATAAGAGTTGGTGCACGATTGTATCTAATAAACACAATGCTGGACAAAATAAGCCAGATGCAAAAGAGCATATATATCATTTATATCTAGCTCAAATGAGGCAAAAATAACTACTGCTTAACTTTTACAGTGCGTCATGACTGCAGGTGAGCGCAGGAGTTCTATCAATGCTGGTTTCTTGGTCTCAGACTGATACGTAAGGATGTTGACTTCGTGAATATTCATCAAACCTCATGATTCTTTACTTTTATGCATGTCTTTCAGTCTTATCAGAAGAAAGTTCGTAAGAAGTACTAATGGCATAGAAAGAAGTTCAGCTTATAGGACTGATATAAAAAATATTAGAGGGGCGCCTGGGTGGCGCAGTCGGTTAAGCGTCCGGCTTCAGCCAAGTCACGATCTCGCGGTCCGTGAGTTCGAGCCCCGCGTCAGGCTCTGGGCTGATGGCTCAGAACCTGGAGCCTGTTTCCGATTCTGTGTCTCCCTCTCTCTCTGCCTCTTCGCCGTTCATGCTCTGTCTCTCTCTGTCCCCCCCCCAAAAAAATAAACGTTGAAAAAAAAATTTTTAAAAAATATTAGAAAAATCCTTTTCTGTCATAAAGGATTTTATAGACAAATAAATGGATGGATGTTTACCAGGTAGCATTGGTGGATATCTCTGAGTGATGGGTTTAAGAGATGATTTTAATTTCAATGTTTTAAGTTTTAATATATTCTTAAATTGTTAAATTAAATGCCTATTTTGTACAAGAGAAAAGTCATAAAAATATCAGTATAAAAACCAGGAAAGTATGTGTAAGTTTGTTGAAACAGAGAACAGAATTAACAAGAATATGTGAATAGTAGGACCTAGAGAAAGAGTTGCTATAGATCAGTTACAATTTAGTAACCTGGCATTTTACAAAGCCTTTATTCAGAAAGAGAATACTTTCATTCTGAAAACACATAACATGTAGCTTCAAACTGAAGGTAGGATATTAAAATTCTAACACAAGTATATAATAACTAACTCTGCCCCACTAATTTGTTAGGTGATACAAAGCAGTCTGGACTTCAGTTGTCCTCTCTGTAAAACGGGTTTAATGATACCTTGTCTGCATCCTCCCAAGGGTATTTTCAGAATAAGTGATATAAAGATATATCAAGAGCTTTGAACTTTTCAGAGATGTTGGTTCAAGGCATTATTACAAGGGGAGTTTATGAAAAAATATGGGGTTTGATGCACTTGAAAACTTTGTGAACTGTGTGAAACTATATATTAGAAAGATCTTAGGATAACACCATATTGAGACTTCTTTTTTTTTTTAACATTTATTTATTTATGAGAGACAGAGAGAGACAAAGCATGAGCAGGGGAGGGGCAGAGAGAGAGGGAGACACAGAAGCTGAAGCAGGATCCAGGCTCTGAGCTGTCAGCACAGAGTCTGGCACGGGGCTTGAACCCACGAGCCATGTGATCACGACCTGAGCCAAAGTCAGGTCACTTAACGGACTGAGCCACCCAGGCACCCCACCATATTGAGACTTCTGTACAAGAACATTTTTATCAAGAAAAAAATGAACATAAATTAACCTATTTTCAGCTTGAGAAAAGTAGAGCCCTTTTACAGATCCAAATTATTTAAAAAATTGGATGATAACACTAATTCTATGATTCTTGTAATCAACTGGCTATTTCCTACTAGACAGAGATAAAGACGAATCCTTTACCCCAGAAAACACATTTGCCTCAGTTCCTGTTGGAATCTTATATATCTCTTTATTGCCTGTTGTCTTTAATTTCAGACGCATGGTCTTCTAGGATTGATTAGATAAATACTAAAGAGCTGACAAATAAAATAGTCTGAAGCCTAGAAACTTCCCTCTCTACCCTGACTCCTAACCCACCTCCATTCGATGGTCTTTATTTCATTACCTAAGGGGCTTGGTGTTGATATGCACTTAATATTTTACAATGAAATCTCTTTTGAGCTGCCACTTTTATTTAGCAAATAGTGTCTCTATTGTTTGCCCATATCCACTTTGTGCAGAGGGCAAAGCCATGTCTATGGCATTCATTCGATCTAGTGGCTCATTGAAATGGATTTCGTCAAATGGTTGTAATAACCCCAGCAAATATATCTCTGCAGCATTCTCTAGAGCAGTGACTCCAAAGTGTGGTCCTTGGACCAGCAGCAGCCGCATCTGGGAACTTGGTAGAAATGGAAATTATTGGGCCCCGCTTCAGACCTACTGAATCATAAACTTGAGAGGTGCTGTCCAGCAATCTGTACTTTAACAAACTCTCCAAGGTAATTTTGATGCATGAAAAGTTTGAGAACAGCTGCCCTACAGGAATTATAGGTGCCTATAATTATATATAATCATATAATTATAATAGAGGCGCCTAGAGGCAAAGTATGCTCCCTCCAGGGATGTGATGAAAATTACCAGTATACACCGGCTTACTTTGAAAACAACATTGAAATCTCAGGATAGCTTCTTATCATAAAAACACGTGGTAGTACCAGCAGACTCACTTTGCAGCCGTTTGACCATTTTTCAGCTCACCACTATGGTAGATCAGAACTATTCCCAATTTACAGACAAAATAAAATCAGGGCAGGGAAAAGACTCTTAGAAGTTTGGCACAGCTTAGCATCCTCTGAGTTTTTCTGTGAATTGCAATAGAGATGGCTGTTACATCGCCTTTTCAAACCCTTCTCCATGGCAAAACAGAGACTGAAAGCCTGAATACTGGCCTTATTTCCACCAGTAAGTCATCCTGGTCTTTGAAGTGTGATTCAAATATATGAAATTCCTGAAGAATGGAAGATCTGTACTACGGAATTGTCTGTCGCCCATTCAGTGTCTTAACCTAACCACCTCCATCTGTATCAATGAGATTTGGTTTGCCTAGAACTTCCTGGAAACCAGTCACAGAAAAAGGCCTCTTCTCTCTAAAGTAAACTCAGTTTACACATTATATGATTGCTCCTTGCCTTACAAAGGACGTATAAGGTAAAACCAGAAGAGACATGACATGAGAAACATTACTATTCCTACTGAAAAAACTTTTGCATTGAAAGAATACCATCTAACTGACTCATCTCTTTACTAACTTTAACTTACTTTTCCTGTCATATAAAGATTTTGATGTACTAGAGGCCCTACCCAATACCCTGGATTTGATCATCTGCCTCTTATTTAAATAGAATTGTGTAAACTGAATAACAGTGGGGGATATAAAAGGATTAATCTACTGCTCTGAATTTGTAAACAACTTCTAAACGAAATCTCTATCTTGACTCTGGTGAAGAATCAGAATAGTAACTGTTTTCCTAACAAAGATATACCTAGATGATAGCTTAAAATTTTTAATAATGGATTAATTCTAGAAAGTCATAAAAACAGTGGTAAGGCTCTGCAACAGTTACTTAATTGTCTGAGCCTTGGTTGTCTCATCTGTAAAAGGGAATAACAGGATAGTTGTTAGCATAAATGAGATAATTCACGTAAGTTGCTTAGGACAGTGCCTATCATGTAGTAAGCGCTCGAAACGTTAGGTGCAATTGTTATTGCTGTAACTGTCAATGCTATTCTATTCTGATTTCAGATTAAATTAACTAAAAAATGCTGGAGTCAGTACAAACAGATCAACTAAGATTGGGCAGTTAGTAATCGAAAATTTTTCATAATAACGGATAGGGTTGCCTTATCCCAAGGTACTACCATTTACCTAAAGAATTCATATAATAAAATACATTTTCTCTTAATAATCATACTTTGAAAACATCTAGCTGAGTTTCTGATACACAATATCTTATTGAAATTTGATTTATCTATTTTAAAAACAAAAACTATTCTTAAGCCCTTGGAATAATCACTTTTAAATTCATGGACATATATAGGTCATATTTAAAACAGAAAAGCTGGGAAAGGGTTACTCCATAAGGTATTTGGCATTTATCCAGTTGGCCCCTGATGTGAAGAACTCTTATTTGGTCTGGGAAATCTATAGCAAGAGGACAATGGTCCTAGGATAGAGTAGCATGACAAAATCTCTTTTTCCTAATTCAGTATCATTCTGTAATGAGGTCCCTGTTATCAAAATAATGCACAGATACATTTTAGTTTTTTAAAAAAAATTTTTTTAACGTTTATTTATTTTTGAGACAGAGAGAGACAGAGCATGAACGGGGGAGGGTCAGAGAGAGGGAGACACAGAATGCGAAACAGGCTCCAGGCTCTGAGCTGTCAGCACAGAGCCTGACGCGGGGCTCGAACTCACAGGCGGAGAGATCATGACCTGAGCCGAAGTTGGCCGCTTAACTGACTGAGCCACCCAGGTGCCCCCATTTTAGTTTGAATAGAATGAAAATGCACACATTAGAAAGGAAACTAAAGGAAGAAAAGAAGCCCCTTTTTATAGCTTGTCTCAGTTAATCCATATAAGAATATTGAAATATGTTTTGTGTGTGGGTGTGCACGTGTATGTATGCACACACACACATACAGTTTTATAGATGAGAAAACTGGAGCTCTGAGAGATTAAGGACAGGAGGGGCAGAAACCATACAGAGAACTCACTAGACATCTGGGAAACAAGCATGCCTTTTAGAAGGAAACCTGTCCTGTGCTTGGAACAATTTCACATTTCACAACCAAAGAAAAGCTCTTTTTTTTCCCCTTTCTTTCCTTCTTTCTTCTACCCACCCCCTACCTCTCTCTTTCTTTCCTTAATTTTTTGTGATGTTTGAGAGAGAGAGAGAGAGAGAGAGAGAGATCGAGAATGAGCGGGGGAGGGGCAGAGAGAGAGGGAAGCACAGAATCTGAAGCAGGCTCCAGGCTCTGAGCCGTCAGCACAGAGCCTGGCATGGGGCTTGAACTCGAGAACCATGAGATCATAACCTGAGCCCAAGTCAGATGCTTAATCGAATGAGCCACCCAGGTGCCCCTCTTACTTTCTTTTTTAAATAGATGATAAGTTGGGAGGCTGGGGGGCTCAGTCAGTTAAGCATGGGACCCTTGATTTCCTTCGGGTCATATCATGGTTCGTGGGTTTGAGCCCCTTGTTGGGGCTCTGTGCTGACAGTGCAGACCCTGTTTGGGATTCTCTCCTTCTCTGTCCCTGCCCCGTACAAAATAAATAAACGTTAAAAAAATAGGTGATAAGTAAGACTTTAAAACCTACCATTCAGACCTCCCTGCCAGCATATCACAAACTGATCTCCAGGATTTACTGATCTTGAATTCTAGAAAGGTTTTAAGGCAATGCACATTTCCTAACTTTGAAGTCTGAGGATAAACAGCTTGGCTCAGGCATATTCTAATTTGGCACTCAGAGTGCACATTCCTGGGTCCAAGTCTTGGCTTTTCTGTACTCCTGACTGGGCACTGAAATATTTAACGTATTAACGTAGGATGCAGATAATTGGGTGGGTAGGAAAACGCGCCGAATTAGAAGGTATTACCTAACTGTTATTTCTTGTTATATTTTACAACCTGAAAATCTTAGTAAGTGGTACTGGTTGATTTCTGAAAGAGGAATCTTCGAAAGATGTTATTATATAGACCTTTGGTCCGTCCGATGTTATAGTTTTAGTGATCTCTGTTTTTCAGACAATAAGCATTCAGTAAGAGTACCACATGTGTATCCTATAGTCTAAGTACCAAACAGATATGTACTCAGCCAGTCAGAAGCCTAATACAGAGTTTTAGCCTTAGTTATGGACTAAAATTAATGGTAGTAACTATAAACAGTGACAGATTGGATGGCAAACCATCTACAGTCTCAATTTGCAATTTTATTTTTGGCAGAACTCATAGGTTTTATGACCAACAATATATTGCAATCCAAGGGAAAAAATGGAAGCATTATGAGCCATTTTCAAAGGCTGTCTCACAAAATGCACGCTGTAATTACTGGACTGAAGAGAATGATTCCTTCCTGATATGACAAGGTAGGGGCTGTTTATAATGTTGCTGTTATTGTTTGAAAAACAGGAAATATATATAATATTGCATCTTCCAAAAGGGAGCAGTGTGAAAGCTGTGTGTTTGGATATAGCCAAAAGTTTGCCTAGTACCATTCAGAATTAACAACAGACACCCCAAAAAGGAAATTCTGTTTCAGGGAGTGGCTCAAACATCAAATGTTTAACAAAGGTGTAGTTTTGATTCATAAACACGGTTTGGGGGAATACTGATATAAAACAACTGAAGATAAGACAGATCACAGCAGATTTATTTTCAATTCTTCAAGCTTAAACTCCGGGATAGTACATTGAAAATTTTACATTGAGCTACAGACACGTACAAATTTACTCTTCCATATTTTAATCATATAAGCTGTGAATTCATGAGTTATTGAAATGAAACACCACTGGTTTCACTCTTATTTACTGTTTGCTGGTAGGATTACAGTGATATTCAAGGATTAGCTCAGATCTGTAAATAAAATTAAGCAATATCTACACACAGATCCCCATTCTCTTGTTTTACTTCACTTAATTATTCTTAGGTCCCAGTTAGATTGGCAATGTGGGAAGTACTTCTATTCAGAAACATTTCCATGAAAAACTCACAGACAGCAAATATCTCAGAGATAAATTTCCCACAAATTGCAAATCTGATTGTATTTGGAGGGTAAAAACAAAAACAAAACAAAATAAAAAAAGTCTGATTGACATTTTTGTATGACAAGTGTAGAATATGAAAAGCAGAAAGAATTTTCAAGTTTGGTGAAAAGTTAATTTCATGTAAAACTTAAAAGGCAACACAGAAAGTGAGATATGCTTTTATTTGTAACCAAACCCTTAACTAATCTCTACTCCAAATGATTCATTTCACATCTCACTTTTTTTTTTACTGTCTATCAAATCACCTTGTTTTATTTTCTTCTCGGCACTTATCACCATCTAAAATTATCTCTGTGATATCTTTACTTGTTAATTAGCAATTGACCTTGCCAGCTTTATTCACAAATGAATCCCTAGCATCCCGCACAGTAACTGATACACAGGGCCTCAAAAATATCATAACATTAAACTTATAATTAAAGGAAACATCAGTGGGGCATTCTCTTTAGATGTCTAGTCTCCGAAAGTTTTACAGATTCCATTCTAAACTTTTTTTTTTTTCTTTTTTTAACTTCTTTCTTTTTCTCACTGTCTCTTTCTGGCTAGGAAGAAGAAGAAACATTTTGTTGTGAATGTTGAATGAAAAGTGTTCCTTGATCTGAAAATTTAAGAATAGGCCACAGAAACATGGGCTTTTATTTACAGATCATAGAGCCTGTGAAAAGTTACGTATTGTTACATTATTTCCACAAAACAAAACCGAAACAGACAATAGCCAGGCTTCTATTTAGGAAAGCCACTGAAAAGTTTGACTTCTTCAAAAATCTGAAATCCAACTGCAGGTATGGATTCTGATTAAATACACATGTTATAAAATAAGCAGATTGTAACCGTACTTCTGTCTTTTGAATAGCAGTCCAGGAGAGGGGCTAAAACATGGGCTCATTTGACTCCTGGCCTTTCTGTTCGGTAGCTATGTAATTTTAGGGAAGTTAAACAACCTCTTTGTGCTTCGGTTTCCTTATCTGTGTTATGGAGATAATAATGGAAGTTTCTTTTTAGGGTTGTAAAGATTAAAGGCGTTAATACGTGTTGAATCTTTGGAAAAGTGCATGGCATACGGAGTGTGCTTAAAGTTTTCTGTTATTATCTATTCCAAGATAAAGTATCCAGAGTGGTATCAGTAGTACAAAATTATTTACCCTAACAAATATCAAATTGTCTTCTTAGAGAAACTTCAGACCAAGAGTAGTTAAGAGCTTTTAACACGCATTACCTGGTCACCATCTACAGACCAAACAGACCCACATTTCTCAGACTGAGACTCATTTCAGGGAATAACTAATATTGGATAACTAATGTTAGTTGGGTGACAAATGACAGTATTTCTAACTTTTTCAGTTGCTAGGAAGATTTAATAGCGTCTTCCAAGGCAAAGTCATAGAAAGATAGTAAAAAGGGAGGTTTGAACACTAAACCAAGATTTGTGGAGTCTCCCTTTCTGGCTACTGTCTTCTAAGGTAGACCAGAGCAAACAGAAAAAAAAATCGCATCTACCCTATCAAGTCTCCATGTCGAGGTATCATATGAGGTATCATACGTCCTTCCTAGTAAAGGATCGTTAAACTCTGATGTCATCTGAATATGCTAACATGCAGATCTGAATCCTTGCTTATTCAACAAAGACTTATTAAGTGGCTACTTAATGTGCCAGGTTTAGTGCCCAGCTCTGGTTCTAGCCCTGGAAACAAAACAAACCCCAAATATCAAGCCTCTCTACTACTGTTTAACAGCTTAGAATGTAGTCAGATAGAGATGAGCAGTGGGCACATATGAGGCAAAACGAATCCAGTTCGGGGAGGAGTAGGGGATTTTGATTTCAGAAATAAGAAATGGCAGTTAAGTAAGCTTAGTAAGGAGGCAGGAGGGGAAAACTATTGTCAGCAGAAGGAAGAACACAGAAAAAGCTCAGAGGCCAGATGCAGCAAGGTGGGTTCTGGAACTGCAAGTAATTCAGTAATTCAGATATTCAGGACTCCAGTAGAGACTCCTGATTCTCGTTACATAACTGAGTCTCCTGAGGAGTTGGGTTTTTCTCCCTCTGGTCTTTCTTTCTTTCCCTTTCTTCCTCCCTCCCTCCCCACTTGCTTGCTTGCTTGCTTGCTTTCTCTCTCTCTCTCTCTTTCCCTTCTCTCTCTCCCTTCCTCCCTCCCTCCTCCCTTCCTTCCTTTCTTTCTTCCTTCCTACCTTTCTCTCCCTCCCTCTCTGCCTTCCTCCCTCACTTCTTTACTTTTCTCTCTTTTTCCTTCCTTCCTTCCTTCCTTCCTTCCTTCCTTCCTTCCTTCCTTCCTTCCTTCCCTCCTTTCATACTAAAACCCTCTTTGGATTCTTTCCCCTTTGCTCTCAAAGATTTTAAAGTAATAGGTCAAGGGGTAGTGCACATTCATTGGTATTTTTAAATGCATCCTAGGTGATGCTGCAGTACAAGCAAATGAAAACAACGGAAGGTTGTATCAGGCAGAAGGCTGACTTTGACTAGTACAGAGTGTACCTTGAACCATCTCTAGAGCAATAGGATGACCTTGAAGAGTTTCATGCATGGGCGGGATATACTCAGAAATTCACTTTGACAAAATTACTCCTGCAGACCTGTGGGCTGAAGAGGAATGAAGCAGAGGCAGAGGCCACTTAAGAGGCTCATGTGGTAATCCAGATTACTGCCTATGGCTTTCCTGGTTATTTCTTAACCCTGGCCTCAGAAGTGGAGCAGCGTCCTTTCAAAAAACACATAGGCTATCCTTAAGTGCTCAAACGTGAGGGGAAGCCACTGAACTATGAACCCTCACAAATCACAGGGGCAATCATTCAAACAGGGGGTCGTAGCTCTAATGGGTTTCAGCCGTCTACTGACTCCCAAAAATTGTGTGCAAACTTTTGACTTTTCTGGGCATGTGTGTTTTTCTAAGAGTGCCGGTCCACACTGTTCATCAGCTCTGCACAGGTATATGATCCCACAAGTCAACAGCACATGAGGAAGGAGCATGTAGAGCCCTGCTGTGGATGAGATGGGCTCATATAGAAATTAGAAATTCTCTTTCCAATACAGCCGATCTAATATATGGGTATTTTAAAAACTGTGTGTTAACTTGAATTCTCCTGTGGTTTCTAAACTGAAAAAGCATCAGAATCATCTAGGGAGATCATGAGAAGTATAGAGTTACAAAATTCATCTAAGAATTATTGAATAAGGACCTATAGGGGAGGACTGGAGTGATTTGAATAGGTAGCCAGGTTTGGGAACTGCTGAGATGCTTTTGTACCTACAGAAATAGTTACTTATAGTCTCTATTATCTTGCCTTTGTTGTTATACATCTTCATTATTTATGCACAGAAACTGAACCAGGAGCTTTTTAAAAGAATAATACAACATCAGTAGTAATAGTAATAATAATAATAATAATAATAATAATAATAATAAATAAAAATACTATCACATTACTAATTCTATAACTCTCCATATATGGGAGCATATTGATAACCCGCTTTATAATTCTGAAGAAGTTTTTGAGTTGGAAGGTTTTTATTGTTTTGTCTGCATCTCTGTCCCCCCTCTCTCTAGCAAGAATTGCCATCCAATCCTTTTCTATTAGTACTGTTTTCTACTTAAGATTTTGGTGCCAAGGTGAAAATCATTCTAAATTGCCTTATCTCAGCACTTGAAATAAATGGATACTGTTTTTAAGAAAGAGGCTTCCTGGTTTGAGGAAATTATTTTTGCTCTCCTATGAATCTGGCCCTCCCATGAATAGCCTTCTTATTTTCCTCTCCTTATGCTAACTGCTCCACATCTGGTATCCAGTACAAGGCAGAAACAGCATGTTATCAACCACAAGAAGAAAGAAACATAAGGCTCTTAGAAATCTTGGATCTCATTTATGGCACTATTGAAGGCGGACTCTGGAGTCTCTGAAAAGCTTTAGATGATTAAAAATGAAATGTAAGAATGCGTTGTCCTGGACAATTATGAAGGCAGAAAGGAAACCTTTTGTATGTGGTGGGGCTACTGCTATCTCCAAGGACAGCTTGGAATAGCAGCAGGAACGTTATGATATTCAGAAGGGCTGATTATGTAGGATTGATACAGTTTGTGGTATTATTTCTTGTTCTACCAGATTTACTAATATAAATTTGACATAGTTAAGTATTCTAAATCACAGCAACACACTTGCTGTTTTGACGCACAACTTTCTAAAAGAAATACTTTGAATAAGTTCCACAAAAATCATCCAATCTGGAAAAATCTACGTTTTTGAAAATTGGGTTTTTTTTTTTTTTAAAAAGATGTCGAAATTTTTAAGTCATCTCTACAGCCAGTGTGAGGCTCCACATAACAACCCTGAGATCAAGAGTTGCTTACTCTTCTGCCCGAGCCAGCCGGGCGCCCCTAACGATGGTTTTATTGGGACTTAGGTTAGAATCTTCTGGCAAGTTTTGCTTTATACCTACTTCCCATTTTGTATTTTTTCTCCGGCTTCCTCTCAGGTTGCTTTTCCCCATATTTCTATATCTGACTGTAATCCTTCTTCTCTTCTGTGGCTTATCCCACTTTCTGTCTGAGTTCAGCACCCATAGCTCTATGGAGCTTGGCAGAAGCTCTTGGGAGAAAGAATGCTGTGTGCTCCTTCTGTAAGAACAGCCACGAGAAAGGAAGGACCAGGACTTTGAAGGGAGATAGTCTGTATGTGCACTTTTCAATGTTTTACTTCCTGTGCACTCCCTATTGTCATTCCCTTGCATTATAGGACTTATCTTCCTATTATTTTTTTTCTTATTTAATGTGTAATTTCTTATTGTTGTGGTAGTCACAAAGTATCAGACTCTTTTAGGTTTAGTCTTTGCTCTCAACCTAAAATACTATCAGGTAAGGAAATAAAGTCTGGCTCTAGAAGCCTGACAATTTGGTAATTTGCCTGAAAAAAATGTATTCCACATCCCAAGTGTACTTCACGTCTGTGTGCAAATCTTTCCTCTTCCTGCATTTAGGATCACCCTGTGAGAGAAGGACCTAAACCCTGTGGTTTAAGGACTGCCCAGTGCAAAAAGCCTTTTCTCAAAGCAGTGGTTCTCAGTGGGTTGGTTTTGTCCTTACCTCTTGCCCTGAGACATTTGACAATATCTGGAGACATGTTTAGCCGTCAAAACTGAAGGAGTGCTACTGGCAGGGAACAGGTGGAAGCCAGGAATGCTGCTGAACACCCCACAACACACCCCAGGATCTCCCCCCTTAACCCTCTGCCACTGAACAAAAAACGGCCAAGCCAAAATGTCAATAGCAATGAGGTTGAGAAACCAACTCTGTTCTCGACTTTGACCAAGAACAGGCCCTGTTAACAAGCCTTGCTTGATCCATGGGCAGCAATAGGAAAATGTGTTCATGAGACCTGATGCTGAGTCACTGGTGATACTTGTGTGAACTTTGGGAAAACTGGCTGCGCTTGTTAGACTTGATGGGTGTGTATGTGTCTGCCAGACACTTGGTTTGTGTGTAATGGAAAGTGAAATGGAGGCTCTTAAGCAGGGGTTGGGGCGGTTGGAGCACAATCTATTTAAAGACAGTAGACATGTCTACGGCCATACCACCCTGAACGCACCCGATCTCGTCTAAAGACAGTAGACATACTGCCCTTCCATTGGTCTGCTTTCGGTTGGTCAGGGGCTTGAGCAAATCACCCCTTGGGGCCTCCATTCTCTTATCTATCAACTAAGGATTTGAACTAGCTTGTTGCTCTCTGTTCCACAATTGTAGAATGAATGAAAAAATTATCTCACAATTAAATGGAACTATTTAATATAATTTAGACTGGACATCTCCTTAATCTGTAGTTCCCTAATTTTTTTTGTCCTCAAAAATGAGGGTCATCTTTAAATATCTGTACTCAAGATTTATTGTGTCAAATCTGTACTCAAGATTTATTTTATATTCTAGGAAGACAGAGTATCCATTGGTGTTTAAAGGTTGCCCGTCTGTGATGTGCTTCTTATAGAAAAGTCTAGTTTGTCTAGCTACTTGTTCTGCCACTTACCTCGAAGAACTGTCAGTGTTGCTCCACCAGAACTACACCAACCTGGCTGACCACTAAAGCTCCCTGGAAAAGATAGTACCATAGAATCAGGCCTGAGGAGAGAGCTGTTGGGAATTGTGGCCTGTAATGACCTCAGTCTTTATGCAGTACCACACCCTTTTCTGAAAACTCCCTGGATCAATGGTGCATTGGTCTGACTCATCATTGCCCAGAAGTATGTAAGATGGGAAGAGGAAATGAAAAGGAAACGGGCTCAAATAGTTGCTGCATGGTCAGCACATAGCATACTTTACAAAAGTTATGTGATTTAATCACCACGAATACCTGACAAAGGGGATTATATTAACATCCCTTTACCTGATACGAAACTAAAGCTCAAGAAAAGCTGATCTATTTACAAGCTATAGAAAACTGACTCAAGGGGACATAAGTAATAAAATTAATTCAGAGGTAGAAGTGGAGCTTGTTCCAAAGCCTTAAGATACATCACCGTTGTCCCAGTTTCTGCTTCTCCTTTGTGTTTTCTCAAGTCTTGGTTTTGGCTTTAGGCAATTCTGTGCCTCCCAGATGCCCTAGGTTCTCCCAGCAGGACCTCATACCTCATTGCTGGAGTAGACTGGAGTGCCTGCACAAGCCCTGGATTCACTCTTTCTCAATGGCTCTTGTCAAGTCACACATTTTTCCCAGAACTAAACACTCGGTTGAGGAGGGTGAGTTAGTACTGGGAAATGATGCCTGGAGTTTCTCATACAAAAATTATTTTATTTTATTTTATTTTATTTTATTTTATTTTATTTATTATTTTCAGAGAGAGAGAGTCAGGAAAGGGCAGAGAGAGAGAGAGAGAGAGAGAGAGAGAATCTCAAGCAGGCTCCACACTGTCAGCACAGAGCCCTATGTGGGGCTGAAACTCATGAACCATGAAATCATGACATGACGTAAGCCAAAATCAAGAGTTGGATGCTTAACTGACTGAGCCACCCAGGTGCCCTACAAAAATAATTTTTAAAACAAATCTAAAATCCAAGTTGGAATTCAAGTATCAAACAAACAAATTATTGTCAGAATCTGGGCGGCTAAGCTTTAATTCCCAATCACGCTCTAGAACCTCTTGAGATTTTTATTAGTAATTTAGAGTTTATTATTTAGTGATATTTTGAAGTTGGTCTAGATAAGGTATAGAGACTAAACAACCTTTCCACTAGTGTAATTTTTGTTCACTGCTTATATTACTGGATATATTTCTCTCCCTGATTGGTGAGGGAATCATGAAAAGATAAGCAAGACAGATTAATTCCCTGTATCCAACACTCTGATCATCTTGGAAAGGGGTTATAAGAAAGAATTGGAAAGATCTCTAGATCCATCCTGGTATCTTTTGCTACTACACATCTTCCCAGTTTCCAAAGATGACTCCCTTTGTTTTCAGCTATGAGTTATTTCATCATTATTCATATGACGATTTCTAAAGCAGTTTGAGTCAATTGCATATGATTTAAAAATAATGAAGCTAACAATTTTAACAGGAAGACTACATTACTCTTCCTATTGCAGAGATTTTTCTCTCCATAATATAAAATGTAAACATCTTCAATTAAGAGAATTCATATGGGCTGAGGAAAATTGTCTGAGCAGCAGCCACTTATTCGGTAGAAACAAAGACCATGGAATGTGGATGTGAAACTTGTTTGTCCTCAAGAAGTGAAGAGAAATCAATAAAATTTATTCTGAAATGGAAGGAGTTATATTAGTTGGATGTTTCAGCCTTTACTTGTGCAGATGCATATCAGGCAAAAACAGGTTTCTCATCCGTCACATAACTATCAGTATGCCAAAACCATCTTTGATTATCCACAGCCCACCCAGATGGAAAATGCATTCCACCTTTTTAAAAATTACTTGTTTTGCTAGGTCAGAAAACTAACGTTGAACAAAACAGTGCTTGTGAAGAAATTAGCTCAAAAATGTCAAATATTAATTTTTTGGTTTACCTCAGGCTACCTTTAGACCACAGAGTAGAAATGATTTAAAAAACAAAACAAGACCTCCTTTATAACATTAGATTTGAAAACAGAAAACAGACCACAATACTGAAACGATGGTGAATTGTCTTTATGGACTTATTTAGAATCACTTATTGTCTCTGGGCAGAAGTCAGAGTTGGCCTCCTGCAGATCCGTCTTTTCTTGGGCGCAGCTCAGGACATCACAGCTTGAGTGACCAAGAGGTAGATGGCATATTCAGAGAAGAGGGACTTTGGTAGCGAAAGGCCTCAAAATGAGGTCATGACCAGTCTGGATTTGTTGAAGGAACTTGAATGTTTAACCTAGGAAATGGCAAGACGTTGTTTCTTTCTCCAAATAACCCAGAGGTTTAACTTGACATAGAGAACTAAGTGCCCTATTCTGTGGATCCTCAGGGAAAACCAGAAGCAGTGAAAGGAGGCTCAAGAAAGTGGCTAAGTACACAAATGATAGAGTCCAAAGTCAGGGTTCAAATACCTGTTCCACCACATACCAGTTATCTAAGCTTGGCAAGATATTTGCCACTCTGAACCTCAATTTCCCTGTCTGATAAGTAGGGAAAATAACAACTAACTTGGGGGGTTGTTATGATAATCAAATGAGTCAACAGTGTATGCATAGTGCGACGTGTAGCAACTGGTATTACTAAGGGTTTAACAAATGGTGGCTGAATAGTTGCTTCATAAATCATCATCACACTGTTACTATTACTTGTCAGAAGTATCCAATGATAAAAATTCTTGCCTTTGGAAGCAGTAATTTCAGCTATCACTAGAAATATTCCTTACCTGGCAAATGGGCTTCAAGACTTGAAGTCACCTGATCTGGATTTATTTTATTTTTTATTTTTTCAATATATGAAATTTATTGTCAAATTGGTTTCCATACAACACCCAGTGCTCATCCCAAAAGGTGCTCTCCTCAATACCCATCACCCACCCTCCCATCCCTCCCATCTCCCGTCAACCCTCAGTTTGTTCTCAGTTTTTAACAGTCTCTTATGCTTTGGCTCTCTCCCACTCTAACCTCTTTTTTTTTTTTTCCTTCCCCTCCCCCATGGGTTTCTGTTAAGTTTCTCAGGATCCACATAAGAGTGAAAACATAT
The DNA here is from genome assembly GCF_018350155.1 of Leopardus geoffroyi. Lineage (NCBI taxonomy): Eukaryota > Metazoa > Chordata > Mammalia > Carnivora > Felidae > Leopardus > Leopardus geoffroyi. The sequence goes on from NC_059333.1 coordinate 111,530,427, forward strand.
GGTATCTGTCTTTCTCTGTATGGCTTATTTCACTTAGCATCACACTCTCCAATGGAGTACTACATGGCAATGAGAAAGAACAAAATATGGCCCTTTGTAGCAACGTGGACGGACCTGATCTGGATTTAAATTGCAGTTCTAACATTTACTAGCTCTGTTACCTTGGATAAGGTATTTAATTTGCATGAGCCTCAGTTTTCTTGTCTTATATGATGATAATAACACCTCTTTCACAAATTTGCTTTTTTCCTGAGCGATAACTATAATAGTCAAAACAAGAGTATAATTTTAGCATGTTCTTAGTTCCAGACACCATTCTAAATGCCTTATATGCATTCATTTAGGTAATCCTTTCAACAAAACTGGAGGAGCTTATGACTGTCATTCCCATTGTATAGATGAGGAAACTGAGGCACACAAAACTAAATCATTTCCCCAAGGTCACACAGCTAATAATAAAGGGTAGAACAGGAATCATGAGTCCAAGATGTCTGGCTCCTGGGACCATGTTCATGAGCATACCCAACACAGTGCTTTACACTGAACATGTTTGTTAATTCCTTCCCCATGCACTGGAAGATCACTTAGCTGCCATAGCCATACAAAGGGTCAAACTTCCCAAAGGTGGTAATTCAAGAATCCAGACCTACCTTTCTTGAATGCCAATACATGAACTAGGGTCTGATTGCCAGTTCGTGAAAGATCACTTTGAAAATTACTAACGGGAAGATTAAATCTAATGAATATGTTCAAAACCCGAGTGTAAGCCAATCCCACAGTCTCCAGATATTTTGGATAGCATAAATAAACAAACAGAAGCAGTGGCGTGTGGGTGGCTCAGTCAGTTAAGTATCTGACTTCAGCTCAGAGCATGAGCTCATGGTCGGTGAGTTTGAGCCCCTCGTTGGGCTCTCTGATGTCAGCACAGAGTCCACTTCAGATCCTCTGTCCCCTTCTGTCTCCCCCCCCCCCCACTCACTCTCTCTCTCAAAAACAAATAAACATTTAAAAGAAGCAAAGATGTAGGGCATATTGAGTGTAAAATAAATGGGTATGGAAACTCTACCTCTGCCTCAGGCATGCAAGGCTGCGCAATTTAGAAGGAGTAGGAGAATCAACATCTGGGTCCAGGGCAGATTTTGTCTGTGAAGAACATCCTTAATTACAGCATGTATACAATAGGAAAAAGGTGAGCTTTCAGCTCAGGGCATAATACTTAGGAAAGAAAACTAACTGGTTGGGAATGGGGATCAAAGACCCTGATTCAAGTCCTGTAAAGGTGGGCCCCCTCAAGGGCTCTTTTCCTATAGTTGAGTGACTGTGACACTGTGTGGAGTTGACAAAGAGCAAGATTGTGTGTGTGTGTGTGTGTGTGTGTGTGTACTCTCACACACACATAAATGCACATTAATTCCTGCACATACATATATATTTCAAGATCATACCCATAAAAAATAATTTTAATAGATCATCTGTCAGTTATTCCTTAACTAATTATTTAGGCAAAAGATTTTCCTCCAAGTTTTAGTACAGAATACAGAAGGGGGAAAAAAACTTTTGTGATCCTTCAGTTGGAATTTGATTCACAGCCAAATTAATTTCTCTTTCCAGTGTTTTGTTTTTCCCCCCTTCCCTGAACAGTGCTTGGGAAATGATGAATATTTTTTCGTGAGAGCAAACACACATATTTTGGTTCCCTAGATTCCAGCATGGCGTAAATACCTAAAGGAGATATCAGTTTTGTGAAAACTCCAAAGTAGCTGGAAGGCAGACGTGCAATGGGGAATTTTCCAGAATGCTCTTTGACAGCAAGTTGTGGTGGAATGTTCAGCAGGGAGTAGAAGATGACATTTGGTAATTCTTTAATTCCCGAGAGAAGAAAATGACTCAAGTGTTTCTAAAGAAGCAGTACAGTGTATGTATCAGAATAAGAGAAGGGCAAAATAAATAACTGCTGTTGTATAAGATAAAGGAATAGAAATGACTTATTGTGAAGGAAAGGCCTTTACAAAATTGTAGTGGACTTGAAAGACTATTTTTAAAATTTACTGTGAGTGCCAGATAATAATGAAAAACATCTGTGCATCTTTCCCCAAATAACAGATAAATAAAATAAAAAGTGAGCAGAGAGCAGAGATTTTGTCCCTTTTACACTGGGAAGAGTTACTGTTTTACTTGTGCATTTTCTCCTGCCAATTGGAAGGAAATAGATTCTTTGGGTGCCATCTAGTGGCTAAGTGAAGGATGGCAACTAAAAGAGTTGGAATTTGTTTTATTTCCCACACAGGAAAAAATAAATGAGTATAATGAAACAGGGATAAGGCATTAATTTGAAACTTATTAAAGAAATCAACACTCATTCGTATAATCAAGAATTTGGAGGTGATTTGGAGAAGGCAGGGACTTTTGCCTGTCAGTTTTTGCTCAATTCCCAGCACCTAGAAAGACATCCAGCACCCTGTATAAACATTATGTTAGCCTGTTTGAAACAAAATGAATAAATGGAGACAAACATTATAGGATTTGAGAGACCATGTATATCTTGTTCTGCATAGATATTTCACCTCCCCAGATTTTTTAAAGGTATGGTGCAACTTTTACAAATGATTTTAAATAACAAAATTAGAATTCTTTGCATTAAAGGATTGTTATTGTAGATTCTTCAAAATCATGTCAGGAATTCTTTGCAAAGTTTGAAATGGGATACAGCAAATCTAGACTATTAATCCCTAAAATTCATATTACTTGGCATTATCTGCTAATTTCTTTCTTTCTTTCTTTCTTTCTTTCTTTCTTTCTTTCTTTCTTTCTTTCTTTCATTGTGCACATTTTCAGGAATAGAAGGAGATTAATACACATTGTATCTCTCTGATGAGCTAGTTGTCTTGTTTATACATTAATTAATGTAATCTTCACAAAGAAGACAATTGGGTAGCTTAAAAACCTGAGGCTCAGAGGTTCAGTCAGAGTCCACCCAAGGTTTTTGGCTTGAAAGCTTGTCATTTTTGTACCTTTGCCTGCATCCAAGAAGTTGGTTTAGAGTTGGACATGTAACCAGTTTATGGCCAATGACACAGAGAAGAGGTCTTCCAGAAAAGTTTCTTATCCATCCATCCATCCATCCATCCATCCATCCAGAAAAACGCTTTCTTTTCTGCTTCTTGACATTGGTTTCTGAAAATGTGATGTCTGGAGCTGCTGCAGTCATCTAGTGGCCATGAGGGGAATGACTTCACATATCAAGGGTGACAAAGTAAATAGATGAAAAAATGGGCATTTTTTACATTACAGGAGCAACTAAGCTAACCAACTCAGAGGCTGCTCTACCTTGAACTTCTTGTTACATGGATAATAAAGAACCTCCTTTCAAAAGCCATTGAGAGGTTATTTTTCTGTTACTTGCAGCTGAAAACATCTTCATTCAAACAGGCAAATGGAATAGAAGAGATAAATAATCAGAAATTGTTTAAACACTGTTAGAAAGGAGAATTAATACAAGTCTTATCTTAATAAATCAGAGAGATAATCCTGCATTTAAAAAAAGTCAACAAATGACACATTGAAAAAAGTCCAACAGAATGTACTTGGTGAACTTTCAATTGTGGAGGAGCTACATTCCATACAGAGAACAATAAAAAGACAAGAAAACAGAAACCCTGAAACAGGCTCCAGGCTCTGAGCTGTCAGCACAGAGCCCGGGTGGGGCTCGATCTCACAAACCGCAAGATCATGACCTGAGCTGAAGTCGGACGCTTAACCGACTGAGCCATCCAGGTGCCCCAAGAATGCCCCTAATAGACTGTTCAAAACTAAGCTTTAATAACTTTCTCAAATGCTCTTTCATGCAAGCAGAAAAATAAGTAAGCCAAACGTCAGCACACAGGATCCATATTGCAATAAGCATGCGGTTAATTGTAAGTGGTGCTCACATATTTTTATACAGTGATATAAATGTTAATCCAAATTCACTTTGTTTTTCCCATCTCAGGTTCCTGATTCCAGGAGATGATTCCAAAAGTGAATTTTCCACACTGAATGGTGAGTTCCAATTACTACATGTATTTCCCACATAATTAAATGAAACGACTTTTTAGCTGTCTACCTTCATTTTCTGGAAAACAAATCTAAGTATGAAACCACCCCCACCCCCGCCAAAAAAATAAAAACAAACACTTCTAATTGAAGTGAAAATTAAAAATAGGGGCACATGGGTGGCTCAGTCAGTTGAGCGTTCGACTCGTGAATTCGGGTCAGGTCATGATCCCAGGGTTGTGGGATCGAGCCCCATGCCAGGCTCTGCACTGAGCATGAAGCCTGCTTAAGATTCTCTCTCTCCCTCTCTTTCTCTCTCCCCCTCACTCCCTCCCTCTGCCCCTCTCCCCCATTGGTGTGCGGTCTCTTGGAAGTAAAAAAAAAAAAAGTTTATTAAAAGAAATTCAGATAAAAGATGAAAATAAGTGAAATAGGGGGCACCTGGATGGCTCAGTCAGTTAAGCCTCAGACTCTTGATTTCAGCTCAGGTCATGATCTCCCAGTTTTGTGAGATTGAGCCCCATGTCATTCTCTTCCCACTGCTTGGGCTTCTCCCGCCTCTCTCTTTCTGTCCCTCGCCCACTCCACTATCTCTCTCTCTCTGAAAATAAATAAATAAACCTTTAAGAAAGAAAATAAGATAAATATTTTCAAAGTTAGCTGAGGTGTTGATTTTAGTAAATATACAATTACTTGGATTACATCTAAATAGCAAGACTTGAAAGTTATAGCTTTTTGCACTGTGTTGTGTCTCAGCAAACACACACACTCAAACACACAGACACGAAAACAAAAGTAGCACAAAACAAACTGAAATGATCATCTCTTTTAGGATAAGATCTGAATCATTTCCTTTGAAATGACTTTTTTGGGGTAAAAGATTAAAAGTAAACACTTTAGAGACACCTGGGTGGCTCGGTTGGTTAAGCATCCAACTCTTGGTTTCAGCTCAGGTCATGATCTCATGGTTTGTGGGTTCAAGCTCCACATCGGGCTCTGTGCTGTCAGCACAGAGCCCGCTTGGGATTCTGTTACCTGATCTCTCTCTGCCCCTCCCCTGCTTTCTCTCTATCTCTCTCAAAATTAAGCAAATAAACATTAAAAATTAAAAAAAAAGTAAACACTTTATTCTTCTCTTTGCCTTTCTCAAGAAGTAGTTAACTGGAAAGGGTTAGCAGGGGGAAACAGAGGCTCCTCCCTCATCCTGCTCCTTTTCTTGGTTCTATTTGGTCAGTAGAGCCATCTTGTCCATCCAACCAACTTTCAATAAAATTTAATTTCTTCTTACCTCGGGCTTAGGAAAGTATGGTTTACAATTTGGTATGACTTTGAAGAGGTTATTCTGTTACCGTCCTACATTTCAAAACATATTTTGCCATTATTTCACTGTGACCAGTAATGTAATAAATTCCAAGTCTGAAAGAAAGAATTTATGTGTAAAACCATCATTAAATCACAGCTTAGAGACATTCTCAGAATATTTTTCTTATACATTGTTAGACTATCACAATAAAGTGTGTGGTATTTTTCATTAACCTCATATATACGTCTTTGCAATTATGTCATAAATAATAATAAATCAAACAATAATTGTACCTTCAGAACATGCCTATGAGATAGGTATATTATTATTCCCATTCTGCAGATAGAGAAACTGAGGCTGAGTGGAAGAATAACTCATTTGAGATCACACAGCTATCAAGTGGCAGAGCCAGGATTTGAACCCAGGCAGACTGAACATAAAACCTCTGGCAACAGCAAACAGTCTTAATTCCCTTGCTCTGGTGAGACGATAGTTATTTTAATTAGCTTGTTAAAATTGTGTCATAAAGGATCACTCATGCATGCATGGCTGGTGGGAATGTAAAATGGCAAACCCTCTTGCCAACAGTTTAGTCATTTCTTATAAAACTCAACATGCAACTACATATGGCCTGGCAATTGCACTCTTGGGCATTTAGCCCAGAGAAATGAAAACTTGTATTGATGCAAAAATCTGTGTACAAGTGTTCATAGTGGTTTTATTTCTAATAGCCCCAGCCTGGGAACAACCCAGATATCCTTCAGTGGGTAAATCGTAAACAATTCAGCCATACCCTGGAATACTACTCAGCAGTAAAAATGAATGAACTGTTGATACACACAGCCACTTGCATGCATCTCCAGGGAATGATGCTGAGTGGAGAAAAGCCAACCCTAAAAGGTTAGATACGGATTTTACTTGCATAACATCTTTGAAATGGCAAAAATCATGGAGAGCTGACTTGTGGTTGTCAGTGGTGAGGGATAGGGTGACAGGTAGGAAGACCGTAGATGTGGTCACAAATGGGCAATGCCAGGGATCTTTGTGGTGATAGAATTCATTTGTGTCCCTACTACACTGGTAGACCCAAAGATCTACACAAGTGATAAAATTACATAAAACTAAATACACACACATACACACAATGTAAGTGAAACTGGGGAGATTTGGATAAGATCTGTGGATTGCATCACGGTCCATGTCCAGTTTTGATATTGTAGTATGTTTTTGTAGGTTATCATTGGAGGAAAACTGAGTCAAAGGTACATGGGATCTCTGTGTTATTTCTTTACATCTACATGTGAATATATAATTATCTCAAAATAAAAAGTATACTTAAAAAGTATTGTAGATAATCCTGTTATCTTCATTCAAATTATTTTGCCACGTCCCTAAGAAAAGTGAACTAAAAATTTTATAGTACCTATTTTTAGCCGCAAAGTAAGCTGAGCTGTAAAAATAAGGTTCCATTCATCAAGTAAAGCAGCCATCCTTCACTGATGCACTGCCTTTATTGTTAGTAATGCATCCACTAACAAGTGATTCAGTAATACCACATCTTTCTGCTCCACGGACATGCATTATACAGTGTGTTTGTGTGTGTGTGTGTGTGTGTGTGTGTGTGTGTGTTTAAGTGTGAAAAGAAATCCCTTAACAGTACAGCTTTCCTCTTGCATTAATTCATTATCTGAGCTTGGGCATAGATGTCTGGTTTTCGTTTTCTTTGTGTGTGGCCAATGTCAAAGTCATCAATTTTTAAATTTAAATCCACTTTATTTGTCAATGCCCACTGATTTTAAAAATATACAGAATTTGAACCACTTATTTTTCTTTAAAAAAATGGCATGATAGTTTCTTTCACCTTTGATTTGAACGGGATGGAGGGGAAGTATCTTTGAAAAAAATAGCTTTTAAAGTCTGCTTTCTTCAAGCACAGTACTAATGAATCAAGGCGGTCTGAAGTTACAAGCTTCTGGTTTTGAGCTGTCATTTTCTTCACTCACTCTGGCTCCAAATTCCCCAGCTTCTGCTCCCCTGCCACTTTTGTTCAACCTGTGCCTGTTGTTATTGGTGTTGATATAATATACACAAAGCGAGATTTGCCTTTATGGTTGCCATGGAAACACTGCTTATTAATAAAAGTCTTTCTTCTGAAAGGAATTGTGATGTGATGCATTCACCCAGTTCTGTAAGCAAGTTTTCTACATTCTGCAATTACATATTTAATAAAGACCTAGCTCTGAAAAATTGACCTCTGGCATTTACTGTCCCCTTTAGTGACCTTGTACTGTTTCATAAGATACGCACTATTTTTCCAAAGTTGTGACCACATCCTTCTGGCCACAGGCAACTAAATATAATAAGTAAAGCAGGGAATAATTCTCTTCTTCCCTACAGCACCCTCCTTCCAATTTGAAAACTTGTGACAATTATTTACATGTCTCCCTGCTCTATGCTCCAATCAAAATTATGGCTGAAAATACTTTGTAAATTTATCCAATAGCATGGTGCTTACAGCTGGCATGATCCAGTTGAGAAATTTATTGCAGATTTTCTTATATCGTGTGTTGTGTCCTATATATTTACATTGTCACTTCCACTGACTATGAGTCAAAGGCAACAGCACCCTGTCCTGTGCTAATTATATATTCCTCTCTTTCTTCCCTCTTGCTTGCCTTACTAGCTTAGGGATGGACAGTAAATCACTCAGTTGACAAATGTTTATTAAGCTCCTACTGTGTGCCTAGCACATTCTAAGAGCTAGAGATACAGCAGTGAATAAGATATGTTTCTAGATTTTAATTATATCTGGAGAAAACTTTATTTGCTTTGGGTATAAATAATCTTTTCCTTTTGCCCCTTTTGATTAAAAAAAAAATGCCACCCAAACTGTTTTGTTGGTGCTGTTCATCACTGAGACCCTTTTGTTCCTCATTTAAACACATAAAAGTGACAGTTGTAAATGGAAAAGTTAAAAAGATGCAGCATTGCTCAAAAGCAGTATCAGTAACTTTGATGGAAAAGTAGTGGGGCAGAAGCTCTGGAAATAAAAGCTAGAGAATGGCTGGAATTTTAACTCCTGCAGTGTGAGATGATCAGGAGACCAGAGTCTGCCCATTGCTTGAATTAGAGGCCTGGGGTAAGGAGCACCCCAGCCCATGAAAGGAAGAGAAAAACAGCTTTTGACCAACATCTGGGGTTACAGCTTATGTAAAATTACTTAACCAAGATGATCCGGCACCCAGGTCTCATGCTCACCTGCCTACTGACACAGTGCCTTCATCTATATTTGTTCCAATACAAATACAGATGAGCTCAGAGTAAGCTCGGAATCTGGACTGGGGTTCCCAGTCATCTAGGCAGTGTATTAGTGGGAAAGGTAAATATACAGAGAGCATATGGGATGCCTGGGTGGCTCAGTGGATTAAGCCCCTGACTTCAGCTCAGGTCATGATCTCATAGTTCATGAGTTCAAGCTCCACATCAGGCTTTGTGCTGACAGCTCAGAGCTGGAGGCTGCTTCAGATTCTGTGTCTCCCTCTCTGCCCCCCCCCCCCCCCCCCAGCTTGCACTCTGGCTATCTCTCACAAAAATAAATAAACATTAAAAAAATTGTTAAATATACAGACAGCATAAGAAAACAAGTAAAGAACATGGGAGGAAAAAAAATTCCCTAAAAATGAGCTTGAAAACCAAAATTCCAAAGTACACCAGAAATATAACTGAAAAGATAACCAAGAAAGTTAAAGATTGGGGTAAATAATTACTCTGAATAAAGTGAAAATAAGAGAGCAATCTGAAAAATTAAAGCAAGTATGTTTAAGATTTTAACAAGATATTTCAGAGAGAAAAAATATAACAGTCTTAATATAAAGATTATGAAACCAAAAGCAATAACATATGTAAAGGAATCAAGTAAAAACTTTGGAAGGGAAAAATATTATTATAGACAAAATAACAAACAGAATGAACTCAAGACTAAATGCAGTTGGAAAGAAAATTTTAAGACATTAGGAAAGGGGCACCTGGGTGGCTCCATTGGTTAAGTGTCTGACTCTTGATTTCAGCTCAGGTCATGATCTTATGGTCCATAAGATCTAACCCCTCCCATTGGGCTCCATGCTGACAGTGGAGAGCCTGCTTGGGATTCTCTCTCTCTCCCTCTCTTCCTCTCTCTCTCTCTGTCTCAAAATAAATACAAACATTTTAAAAATTAAAAAAATAAAACATTAGGAAAAGTGTGCTTAGAAATATACACAGAATGCAGCCCCGGGAGGTAAGACATTGAAAATACGTATATTAAATAGCAGTCATGGTATTATACAGAACTGAAAAGAATAAAATTTCATTTTGAAATACCACATAATACATAGCAGGGTGTATTTAAAAATAGACATTTATTTCAATGAGAAGATTCCCCCAAATAAGCCTTTGTCCATTATGACAATGTAAACTTCAAAGGATGTTGGCGAACAGTGAATTGTCTACTTACAGAATTTATTACTTTATTCACACATGTATTTAAATTACATATTATTAAAATACAGTAATTTAGAAATGTTGTTTTTTCTTCCCCACTCACACTTTAAAAAAAATTCAACCTTTTCAAATGCATCTTTGACATCAGCATCTTTGTTAGTAGAGTATTTTTTTAAAGTTTTTAAAATGTTTGCTTATTTGTGAGAGAGAGAGAGAGAGAGAGAGAGCAAGTGGGGGAGGAACAGAGAGAAAGGGAGACACAGAATCTGAAGCAGGCTCTAGGCTGTCAGCACTTACCGACCAGCAGACCATGACCTACCTGAAGTCAGATGCTTAGCCAGTTGAGCCACCCAGGTGGCCCTGTCAGTAGAATACTTTTCAAGCATCATAGCAGCATCACCTGTGCCTCAGTTGCTCTGAGATAGTCTTTTATGACTGTATGTGCAATGTTGGCACTAGACGTTCCCATTCACATACATTAGTATAGTTTTATTTTAATTTTTATTCTTCTTCTGGGTTTATATTCCTCATCCTCATAATGCAAGAACCACTTCTGATTTTTTTTGTAAAAGATGTATTCATTTATTTTGAGAGAGAGAGGGAGAAAGGGTGTGTGTGCATGTGTGTGCGTGGGGGAGGGGCAGAGAGCGAGGGAGACAGAGGATCCAAAGCAGGGCTCCGCACTGTCAGCACAGACCCCGATCCATGGGCTCCAATTCAAGGTGCGAGATCGTGACCTGAGTTGAAACAGAGTTGGACCCTTAACCAACTGAGCCACCCACGTGCCCCGAACCACTCTTGCTTTTTAAAGTAATCTTTAACAGCCTTATATCTGATGGCCTCCAAACCTTGCAAACATAAACTCAATTCCAGAAATAAATATTGAAATTGTTCATCTTCCTAAATACTAATTTTAGCATATGATCTTTGTAAACATCAAAACTGACATTAATTGTAGAAAAGACACCGTAGGGTAGTTTCTGGCTGACATGTTGTCCTAGACAGTATTTTATGGCTTATGGAAGTGATCCATAACATTAGAGATTGTGTAGGGACCCATATCTATATGGTCATTCCTTTTCTATAATTGTGGGGGGAAATTTTACCTTATATTTGAGTTACGTCATCACAAGCCTGGCAGGCATGTCTCTCATATACACCACACACACACTTACACTCACCCCCTCATGCTCGCACACGCACACACACCTGTTGTGTGCTGCCTGGAACAGGTCCCAGCAGCTGCTGGGGTGGGTGGAATAAGACAGCTGAGGTTGCCTTTCTGTCTCGTAGAACAGCTGGTGGTGGAAGGAGACATGTTGGCAAAGATGCAGGTGAAGAGTCCAGTTTTTCCTGCCAAGCTTTTGCCTGAAAACAGTGGCAACAACACCAAATAGGCCCCACTTGAACTTCATGAAAAAGGCAAATGTGTGGAGAGAACCTATAAAGCTCAAACTAGGACAAGTCAGGTGAGGCAAATGCAACATTTAAGGTGGCCCTCAGTGAAGGTGCTGACTCTGCCCCTGCAGGACCTTGAGGGTGAGTGCCACCTTAAATTTTGTGCCGCTCCTCTCATCCTATCCCTGCCAACTTTGCTCTTTGATGTGTAGCCTCTCTAGGCTGTCAGCCACCCATGACCAAGAATAACGTGACAAGAAAATCTCAGTGAGGTAGCAGGTGTAGTTTTCTCCCATTGATGCATCTGGGAGGTATTTGATAATGGACTTAAAAGAAGGACTGCCTTGAGAATTCTGAATATCAGTGTTCTTCTAGGTTAATTAAGGTGTGTTTTAGGGGCACCTGGATAGGTCAGTTGGTTAAGTGCCTGACTTCAGCTCAGGTCATTATTTCGTGGTTCCTGAGTTCTAGCCTGCGTTGGGCTCTGTGCTGACAGCTCAGAGCCTGCAGCCTGCTTCAGACTCTGTGTCTCCCTCTCTCTGCCCCTCCCCTACTCACACTCTATTTTTCTCAAATATGAATAAATGTTAAAAAAATTTTTTTAAAGTATGTTTTAAAACTGTATTTTATCTGCACACATACTCATCCACGTGAACAACAGAGAAACACTTAAGTTGATCAAACTATCTATTCTAGCCTCTTGTTTGTTCTTTGTTCTGGGTTGGTATCCTTAACTGATCCCAGCTAGGCTGCTTTTTTTTATATCATTGACTTAATCACCAGTTACAGAGAATGTTCTCTTCATCAGCAATTACTACAAGTTAGTGTCTAAGTAATGTTTGTCTAAGGCTACAGTTACCTGTACTCAGAATTTCACAGGGCTTAATGACATTCTTTTGCTCCCAGCTATATTAACAAAATGCTTGCCCTAACTATTTATTCTCCAGGAATGATATCTCTGTATTTGTGTAGCATTCCACATCTCTGATTGGTCCCCCATTGAGAAAGTCTCATCCATTTCTGGATTTTAGCCCAACAACTTCCAGGTTTGTTGCAACCTGAGCAACTCGTCCAGTGCATGAAAAAACTTGACTCTCTGTTGCCCTCTGAGTTGTCTACAGAGAACACTATCGCTGGGTTCTAATATTTAACCATTTCATGTTCATTATCATGCTGGTTTTCCATATGACATATGCCTGTTTCTGTTCTAAGTTCTGTGAAAAATGAGAGTCACCAAAGCACAGGTGGAAAGTCTTTTAGCTCATTTATGCTTCTGACCATGAGATCCTAAAGTCCTATTTAATGCCCTTAGGGCCAAGCTGGCCTCCAATGTATGAATTAATCATCCATTCATAAGACAAACTCTTTCCTGTCTGCCTTTTCGCCTGTGTGCCCCTGTCCTTCCTGGCCTGATTCAGAATCCCTAAGGCAGGAATCACAACGTCAAATGCATGGGGTCTGGTCAGAATATATGGATGAATGAAGCTGACCGTTGGAAGAGAAGGGTTACAGCTGTGGCAAACTGGCTTACAGGGCTTCTCTACAGGTCCTGCATGGACTCCAAGTTCAAACCCAGACGTAAATAAGATAGCACAATCCATAGATATAAAATAAAAACGTCACATAAAAGGTGCTTATGCACGTAAGTGTGCACGCACACGTGTGTCTGTGTTGCATTCCGATCACCCCACTTGGAAGGGGGCATTTGTTAATGTAAAGTATTGTATATTATTAAACTTGTGGGCATAAGATACACCTCTTTTTTTTAATGTTTATTTATATTTGAGACAATGCATGAGACAGAGTGCAAGCGGCAGAAGGGCAGACAGAGGGACACACAGAATCTGAAGCGGGCTCCAGGCTCCGAGCTGTCAGCACAGAGCCTGACGCAGGGCTGGAACCCACGAACTGTGAGATCATGACCTTAGTCCAAGTCGGATGCTTGACTGACTGAGCCACTCAGGTGCCCTTGATATACATCTCTTAATAGAGCCAATAAAAGTGAAAATTTGGGGTCAGAAACATTTCACAGTTGATCCAGAAGTCCTGGAGGTAAGCTGAGTATAAGCCAGTAGTGTCTCCAGGAAGGAGAAGCCACAAAACTCAATTTCTAGATGAAACAAAATGCTAAAAATAAACTCGGAGCGGTGAGCCTGCGAGGAGGATTTAACAGCAGTGTCAGTGTCTCACTCACGCTACCGGGGAGATCAATGAGAAAACATCTTTCCCTACAATTAATGGTTGTAGGATTTCAACTTGAAAAAAATTCCAGAGCAAGCAAAAGCACCCCTGAGGCAGTACTAAGAGCAAATACAGTGATGATTCTGCTGCACTTGTAACTTTCCATACTAATTCTTAAATAAATATACCCGATTCACTTGGAATCTTGAACTATGAAAGCAAATACCACACACACAAAAACATTATTCAAAGCCCCATACATTTTATTTACTTTGAAAAGCAAAGCTCAAAAATTGGGGTGTCCTGAAATCAATCTTCTAAGTGAAAACTTAAAAAAAAAGTTACTTGTACTAATATTCCCTAATAATTAACTAAATTTTTGGTATTATTCATAAAAAAATAGCATACAAGCTTAAATGACCAAGGACCAAAAATTTAATTTCAGACAGTAATATCAATATAGCAAGATGATTTGATTAAGTAAGCATCAACCATGATTAAATTATATGTAGGGCCGGGTCTGAACAACTATTCTTAAATTGAAAATGTATCTACCTTTAACGAGGACATGGGAAGAAAAACAGAAAATAATGAAAGAGAGTTTGTTTTATAATGCCATATTTCTTGGTAAAACAAACAAAAACACAGTTGTTCTTACAGTTTTTCTTGAAAAACAACTCTTTCAGACAGGTGAATTAATACTTGGTACATAACAGAAATGATCTGGAGCCACCTTGTGGTAGTCACCTGTAACTGGCTGTGGTTTTGAAAACCATCCTAGAACTGTATTCTAGAATAAAGGTTTTTTTACAGCTAAAAAATTATCTAATTTCTTTCAGAATGCTAATGTTTCAAACGTAGACAACATATTTATATGGCATAAGTGCCAAACAAAAATATTTTTGTAATGGAAAGTGGTAATAATAATTACAGTAGCTGGCAATCATTTTTTCAGTGCCTTCTGAGTGCCAAGCACTGAGCTGTGGGGTCTTGTGTATCTTCACGCGCCGGATGGAAAGTAGTTTTTAGGGAAAAGCAAGGTAGACTAAATCACTCTCTTACCCATGGCCACACAGATTTAGTAACAGGCGTAGCTGAGATTTGGAGGTCAAGTCCTTAGTAACTACCACCCCTTTAAAAATGCCTGCTGTATATCAGCCATCATGTTAAGCATTTTCTATTTGTTATATAATCATGATAATATTCTTACGGGATAAATATTATTACATACATTATATAAATGAAGAGATTCAGGCAGATTATATAAACCTGCCTTAAGTTTTAGCCCAAACTGACAAAGCTGGAATTTGAACCCAGGAAAGTTTAATCCTAAAAATCGCTCTCTTATACTGTTCTATGTTCATCTACATCATCTACATCATAATACTTTAATTAATTGTTTATATATGGATTTATTCATTCATCACTCAGTCAGTCATACACACACACACACACACACACACACACACAAATGGAGGGTGTGGGGTAAGGAGAAAGAGAGAAATATTAAGACATAAGCTGCTGGGTTTGAGGCTCCAGGGTCCATCTGACAAGGTCTAGGAAGAATCTATTTTCTGCAAAGCTGGTAAATATGTTTAATGTGGCTTCATTTATAAAGGAGAAAGGTTGAGGGAAAAAACACACAGATATAGATACATCTGGTTATTATGGAGGACATGTTGAGTTGTTCTCTCATTTACGCACAGACACACACACACACACACGCACGCACGCACACACATGCTATGGTGCATCTTTCTTTAGCTGGCATACTCTCTCCTCCTTCCCTTGGGTAAATATTCCTTTCCAAGTTGATACTTAGACATTGGTTCCCAGAGAAGCTTCCCTGGCCTGCTTCCCCAGTCTACGTGTCTCTGTAGCTTCCACACACCCTACCTTCTGCTTTTCCTAGCACTTTGCACACTTCACTGTGATTGTATTTTCCTATCCACCATCAGACTCCAAACTCCGGGGGTCTTCATGCCATTTCCTCCCTTGGTGGACCACCAGCGTTCAATAAAAGCTTGTTGGCAACTGAATTAAGATGCTCAAGGAAATCAAAGTATAGGTCACAAAAATAAAAGCAATAAATACCAGAAAATGCTGGGTACAAGTGTAACTAGGGTAAAGTGGAGGCACGGAAGAGGCAAAGGGTCCATTTTATTTGAGGAAAGAGAACGTTAAAAATATTTTTCTTAAGGAGATGATATTTGATCCGTGGAAGGGGCAGATGGAAAGGACAGAGGTGTCACCATAAGGATTGAGATGTGGCTTGCAAATATTAATGTACGTGAAAAATAAATTGCCTGGAGAATTTGTTAAAATGTAGATTCCTTGGCTAAATGCCCAGGAATTAGATTTCAGTAGAACCTCGGAGTCAACATTTCTAAAAATACCCCCAACTGATTGTAGTGCTGATGATCTTTGGACCTCATTATGAGGAAACCAGAGGCATGAAAAGCACGATGTGTCTGAGGCCATATGCAAGAAGTTCATTGTGGCTGGGGTTTGTGATACAAGAGAAGAATGTCGGAAGGTGTGGTTAGGAAATAGTTGAGGCCAGATTATGAAGAACCTTGTGGGTCATGCCAAGGAATTTAAGTTTTATTCTGTGGTACTATGGAGCCATTAGTCACCTAAAAGAAGAGAGGAGATAAGAGCGAATTACATTTGAGTTCACTGTTGAGTGTGGAATTCATGGGAGAGACCTTAGATGCTGTGCTCACCAGACACCCCCCCCCCCATTGCCTCAATGGGTGTTTTTTCTTTTTTTATTATTTATTTATTTTTTAAATTTACATTCAAGTTAGCGTATAGTGCAATAATGATTTCAGGAGTAGAATCCAGTGATTCATCC
The DNA here is from genome assembly GCF_018350155.1 of Leopardus geoffroyi. Lineage (NCBI taxonomy): Eukaryota > Metazoa > Chordata > Mammalia > Carnivora > Felidae > Leopardus > Leopardus geoffroyi. The sequence continues at coordinate 111,546,677 of NC_059333.1, forward strand.
CCTATGTCTAACACCCAGTGCTCATCCCAGTGTGTCTTCCCTAATGCCTCTTGCCCATTTAGCCCATCCCCCCACCCACAAACCCTGTAGCAACCCTCAGTTTTTTCTCTATATTTAAGTCTCTTATGTGTTGTCCCCCTCTCTGTTTTAATATTTTTGCTTCCCTTCCCTTATGTTCATCTGTTTTGTATCTTAAATTCTACATATGAGTGAAGTCATATGATATTGGTCTTTCTCTAATTTCGCTTAGCATAATACCCTCTAGTTCCATTCACGTAATCGCAAATGGCAAGATTTCATTCATTTTGGCGTAATACTCCTTTGTGTATGTGTGTGTGTGTGTGTGTGTGTGTGTGTACATACCACATCTTCTTTATCCATTCATGTGTCGATAGACATCTGGGCTCTTTCCATACTTTGGCCATTGTCAATAGCACCGCTATAAACATTGCCAATGGGTGTTTTTTCAAAAGCCTCCAACTTCCCAGGCATATTCCTGGGATCCATAAAGTTTCTATGATCATCTCTTTTGCTGTGTCAATGATAGTTTAAAAAATATTTTTATGTTTATTGTTGACAGAGAGAGAGAGAGAGAAAGAGAGACAGAGTGTGAGCAGGGGAGGGGCAGAGAGAGAAAGGGAGACACGGTATTGGAAGAAGGCTCCAGGCTCTGAGCTGTCACCACAGAGCCCAACATGAGGCTTGAACTTACAAACCACGAGTTCATGACCTGAGCCAAAGTTGGACGCTTAAATGACGGAGCCACCCAGGCGCCCAAGTAATTTTCGATGAAGGTAATCTTCCCCAAAGTCATCTCACTGGTCGTTTTATGACCGATACCTGTAGAAAATTCTAGTGGCTGTTTGCATTTGTGCTTCTCTCTGCATCAGGCCTGTGAACCAGTAAGACAGTTCAGTGTGGCGGATATAAGTGTGCACAGTAGTTCCAGGCTACATAGGTTTAAATCCCGACTTGGTCACACTCACTGGTCGTGTGCCCTTGAGCAAGTTATACACCTCCTGTACCTCAGTTTCCTCACCTTTATAATGGCGATAATAATAGTGCTACCACACAGAAGTGTTGAGACGATTAAATGTGTCAATAGCACACATGTGAAGTGTTGGAATAATGCCTGGGACAGACTAAGGACTACTTGAGTTTTCACTGTTTTTGTTATTGCTTTTTGTTATTGTTTTGTTATTGCTCCTATTGTTTTGTTTTTGTTATTGTTTTGTTATTGCTCCTAAGCTGTGGGACTTTGTTTTACTGCCATAATTGCAGTTACTTCAGCAGCTGCCTGACGCAGCCACAAACCCCTTCCAAAGCCTGAGAGATATGTTCTGACTTGGCCTTACTCACATTTACTTTATTATTACCTCACTGTTAAGGAAGGAGCCTCTTGACTTTGTAGCTGAGATCCCTATGCAGAGAACATACATCTCTATCGTGACCTCGCTTATATGATTAATTACCCAGGGTCATAGTGTCAAGCTTGAGATAGTAGGGAGCTTGTTTGGGCCCTAAATTTTATTGTCTTCTTTCCGATATCTGAGGACTCCAAATGGTTACCATACGTGTCCCTTATTGCTTCTCCTCTATCTGGGTTGCCGGAAGTTTATAGGAATAAGGCATTTCGGAATGTGGGATTTTATAAGGTTGAGCATGTGAGGGTAAGTATCATGAACTCCAGACTCTCCTCCTAAAAGAAGTTCTTACCCTGGGACACCTGGGTGGCTCAGTTGGTTATGCTTCTGACTCTCGATCTCGACTCAGGTTATGATCTCATAGTTCGTGAGTTCAAGCCCTGCATCGAGCTCTGCACTGACAGTGCAGAGCCTGCTTGGGATTCTCTCTCCCTCTCCCTTTCTCTCTCCCTGTCTCTCAAAATAAATAAATAAAACATTTTTTTAAAAAGGCAGTTCTTATCGCTCATGTCCACTCTATTGAGGCCAACACCTTAATGTTCATGGACTAATTAGAAAGCAACAGAAGCACATGTGTTATGTGTAACTCTCATACTTATGTGGAATGATAACAAAAGGGTCTTATCACTAGCAAGTTACACACACACATAGAACCCTGGTGAAGGTTCTACTAGTGTGTTACTTCAGAATCAAGGGATCTACAATAACTCATCCAGGGTTCTCCAAAGAATTAGGACTGGTTTTTCTGTTCTATCCAGCTTGCCCTGGGCACCGGACTTTAGCCCTGGATTTTTGGCACATCTCTCCCTCTTTTTTTAATATTTATTTTGTTATCTTTGAGAGAGAGACAGACAGAAGGCAAGTGGGGGAGGGGCAGAGAGAGAGGGAGACACAGAATCTGAAACAGGCTCCAGGCTCTGAGCCGTCAGCACAGAGCCTGACATGGGGCTCCATCTGGGGAACAGGGAGATCATGACCCGAGCCGAAGTCAGATGCTTAACTGACTGTATCACCCAGGTGCCCTACTTAGCACATCTCTCTTGGACTACTTGTCACCTACAGTCCCCAGGCCCATCTCTGCTGGAAACCTCTCCCTCAACATTTGTTTCCCTTTTTTCATCCTGCCCTGACTCCTGCCCTTGGTTTTGTTGACCGCTTTCCCCATACCTAGAGTTGCCTCTCCTCATTCTGATTCTGCCTGGATTGAGCAGGACTCACCAGGGCCCTACTTGAAGAGCCATTTGTTACTCAGACCTCTGCGTATTGGTGTCAGTGTCCAGGAGTCGGGTATACTGCTTACACAAATAACGCTTCTCTCCGGCCACACTTCACACACAAGAAAGCGGCTAAAATCTTCCTCGGTCCACCAGCAAATGCTGGCCCTCATCGCCCTTCTTATGACGTTGCATTATACTTACGTTCTGTAGGAAGGCCTAATGGCTGATCCTACATGTGTAGTTCATCACTGTTTTTCTGTGTCAAGGTATTATGCCAAAGGCATGTAGTAGCCAGAAGGAAAACCCACTCTGAGTTTCTTCTTCAACTTACATAAATAAAGGGTGGCCATTTTTGCCCCTGTAACTGCAATGGAGAAAAGTAGTTGAAGCTCCTACCTAAATGACAAGAAATGGGAGTGAGGGGGGGGTTATCCGATCGTAATGCAATCTATCTGTTCTTTGGTGCCATTGTCTCTCACCTTGGGCATAGAGTTCCTAGAGAGTTCCACTCTTTGTTAGGAGGTCTCCTGGGAATAATAGGATATTTGATTCTCTAATTGAAACATACTTCAGAGAAAACCAGGTCCCAGAATTCCTCCCTTGGTGGGAATGGGCTCAAGCTGGGAGCCCTAGGATTTCTGGGCCACCAGGAACAGGCTTTGAAGTAGCACCTGAAGGGAGCCGTCACCATAGACAAGTCATTTAGATCAAAGCTGCCTGGTTTTATTCTCCTTCAGGATAGAGTCAAAATCAGATCAGAATCGAGTTTGCTGGTTTTTATCAACTTCTGCCAGTCCACCACTGGAGGCAAGGTTTGCCCCTCAGCACCCTAGTCATAGGCAGATGATGTGGAAGGGGTGAGGGTGGGGAGTTCTCACTCCTTAAATTTGACCCTGAACCTATTGGCTGCTCTTTCCTAGGCCAAGGCATCCTGACTTTAAATCACATGGACTGTTCAGTGTATAATAATTTATATACTTGTAATTTTTCTAGATTTTTTTCTCTACCATCGTGATTAGTTATCTGAAATGCAAATGTATTGCCAACGACAAAAAGTGCTTTATGGTCACTTGAATCATTAAGCTCTCTGAAAGTGCCGTCCTTGTGGAATGCTTCTGTAAAGGCCACAGTCCCTCAAGCTCCATTCAGTACCACCCTTCTTTTTTTCCAGGCTTTGTCCCTTCTTTTGGAGGGAAGAACAAGCACTTCCAAACTTGCAGCTTTTGGTTTTATCTTTCCTTCCACACCCCACATGCTCCAGCTAAGGTAAGTCTGCCACCACCCCATTTTCACTATGGGATCTGTCCTGAGAGCCTGCGGTGGACCAGGATCTTAGAAGGGACTGAGGTGATACCGACTGATATTGCTACTTTGGCTCAGATCTGGGGTCTGGGCCAACTCCCTGCACGGTGCCCACAACCTCTTACCCCACAGCTCCCTCCAAAAATCCCAGATTTATATGATGCATTGCACCTTCAGGGCACTCCCAGCAGCTCAAGACCAAGAGGCCTAAGATCTGAGGCCTTGCAAAGGGCGTATGGCCAAATGTCTTTCATAGATTTGAAAATAAGTGACCTTTTGCCCCCTCCTGGCCTGGCCCTCCATCTATCTGTACTCATATCTTTGCCTGTGGAATTAGTGGCTTCAGAAGAAGTAACCCGGTGCTAAAGAGTGGCAATTCTGAGGGAGAGGGAATCTGATGAGGTTATGGAAGATTTAGCCTAATAACAGGCCCAGGCCTATAGCCCAGAGGACTTTCTTTCTCTGACATTCAGCATGTTTTGTCCTATAATAAGAATATTAATAACTAACGGCTTATAGTGCTTGCCCTGTGCCAGGCGATCTTCTAAATTCTTCACATACATTAACTCAGTCCTGTTAACCCCAACACTACTGAGAGATTTATGAGGGAGCAAAACCCCAATTCTGTAATCTCACCCATGAGTCACTTCGCAAGCAATCCGTCTGTTTCTGATTCTGTGTCGAAGTATAAGACTACTGTAACAATCTCTACTGGTTGTTCTCCTTGGCCTTTCTGTAGGACAACTCCCATCCAAACTGGCCCCAGAGTTAGCCTGGTCCTGACTCTCTATTGAATGTTGACTCAGCTACAGCCCTGAATGCCCCCCTGCCACTGCCCTCCCCACTTAGAGGGCACCCTATACACCTTTAGTGGTCACATCATGCCCACACTCAGCTATGTTTGGCCATTAGAGTAGAATGTCCATTACCTCTGATCTATATGATGATGCATTTCTGATAAAGCAGAACACTATAAAAAATTTCTGACAATTCCACACGGTAACTTTTCAAAATGTAACTTCAGCATATTGCCCCTGTACTTCATTGCTAGAAAAAATAAATACATTAAAAACATCTATTTCCTTTATTATCCTTGACAGATATTTCAAAAGTCCTCTTCTATTGCTTTAGAACTCCTCTTTGGAGCCCTTCTTCATTCAATTCAAATAAAGTCATGACAGTATACCCCAGGAGGTCATCTGTCTCACGTAACTAGCAACCTGGATGTAATTTTAAGCTCAGCTGGGAATCTCCATGTACATAAATATTTATTAGTTGGCTGACTGGAAATAGTGATGTGTTACATAAATGAAGCGTCCATTTCTTTCCTCTGAGTGGACAGCCTATAGCTTACTTAAACATAGCACTTCTGTTCTGTCTCCTTTGTCCTTTCTAACATAAGCTGCTTCTCTGTTATGCATACAGTTTTAGTTTTCCACACACAGAGATACATTCCCTCTTCATAAACAGTACTTATTTGCCTCTGTTTCTTTTGAGAAGACAATACTATTACATTATTGTATTAGTTAGGATGCTTTTGGTACCAACTACAGAGACCCTAACTCAAATTAGGTTAAACATTAAAAACAACTTATTGATTTATGTAAAATAAAATCAAGAATTAGTCTAGGTTCTAGAAAAGGCTTGATCCAGTAGCTTAGCAAAGAACCTGTGACTGGACTGCTTAGTTATCCTAAAGTGTTACAAATGGCTTTCAACTGGTTCCAGTGGCCATATTCACACCTAACAGTAAGGATTCTTCTGTGGATTTCTAGTAAAAGCAAAAAAGTTATTGTTTTCAAAATCCCCAGTGCACGTTTTCTTGTGTCTCAGTGTCCGAGTGGGTCACATGCCCAACTCTAGGCAATCGGTTTTAGCTGGCAAATGGCACATGCTGACTGGCTTATACTATGCAGTGCTCACCTTTGATAATGAAAGTGGGATCAGCTTTTGCCAGGCACAGAGGCTGTATTGCGGAATGTATTTTCATAGGAGGAAGTAGAGCTTGGATAGAGCAAACTACCCTACCATAACCACAATTGTACCATAAATCTAATCCCGCTAATCTTCAAGGAAGCCTACGAAGTGTTACTTATCAACTCTTGATAGCGTGTGTTCCAAACATGCTTTGTATATTTCCCATGTTCTTTGCTTTGGTATGCGCAGATATCTGAGGCCGTAAGCACTCTTAGTGGAACCCTTCTCAACTATTCTCTTTGTGAATGGCTAGGTCCCGAGCCAAGTGCTTTATATGTCTACACATTAGAATTTCACAAAAGCCTTGTGCAACAGATGCCATCAACTTCTTTTTACAGATGAGGAAACAAAGTTAATTAATTTGCTTGGTGTCACATAATTAGTAAGTGAGGGACTCAGGATTCAAATGGAGGTAGACTCCAAAACCTGTAGGCTTAATTCAGGACAGTCCATACCAACTACCGTGTCTCTAACGACCTGATATTACCAAAAGTGCTAGAAGAGCAACATGCACTATTTAGTTATATTCAGAAAAAATCAAGAGAATAAGTAAGTTATAATCTGTTAGTTGGGGCTAATAATTTAGCATTAAAATTATTAATTTTAATGAAAATGACAAAGAGTAAGTAGAGCTCTTTTATTTCTACATTGCTTTTCATCTTTTCTGTTAGGGGAGTCATTTTTGGTCTGAAATAGTAGCTCAGTGGGGTGCCAGCGTGGCTCAGTGGGTTAAGCATCCACTTGGGCTCCAGTCACAGTCTCACAGTTCCTGAGTTCCAGCCCTGCATTGGGCTCTGTGCTGACAGCTCAGAGCCTGGAGCCTGGTTCACATTCTGTGTCTCCCTCTCTCTCTGCCCCTCTGTGCTCTCTCTCTCAAAGATAAATAAACATTAAAAAAATGGAAATAGCAGCTCCAATACTGGCAATAGGGAATAGATTTTGAAGCTGGGTGAAGACATTACAGGAGAATATGCAACCACTTCTGTGAGTTCTTGTCCTCATGCCTAGACAAATTCAATCCCAGGACCTGAGAGAAGCTGTGCCTGAGGCAGAATGCTGAATCAATGGCTGATCTATGGCAATGGAACCTACTCCTGAAGGCTAGAGACTGACAAATGTAAAAAAAAAAAAAATCCTAAATAAATAAACAAATGAACAACAAACGAACAAATAAAATTTTATACTAAAGGTTGAAGAGGTGTTGATTGTGGCCAAGTGCTAAAGTAGCTACCAAAAACATAATTTATTAGCGCTTAGAAAAGAACCAGCTCTTCTAAATAAAAATGGCAGACTGATGATGGATGTTTACTTCCACTTCTTTCTTAAGGCTTAAAAATCACCATAAATTTTAAAATGCATACATCTGAGTATATGTAGTAGCAGATGAGAGGGCCTCATGTTTTTGAAGCTAAAAATGAAATGCATGCACTATTACTAACCTAGACGTCTATAGAAAATGAAACCTAAGGTTCTGATAAGGCCGAAAAATCAATGAGAAGTAGGTCTATCCACTACAGACCTAAAATGACTTGTGGAAAGGAGACAGAAGTGGGGATAGCCATCGTGCATAAATGGGGGATTAATTATAAGTTATGAGGACTCCTTTTTCCTGCTTGGATCATATAGTCTGGGGTCCAACTATACGCCATGGGAACCTCTACCATGCCCACAGTTGGAGTATTTCTCTCTAGGAAAAATGACATATTCAAAAGAAAACCCTAATAGTTGCATAATGAAACCACATTGCTTTCATTATTTGGATTCAGGTGTGTCCCCCTTCTCATTAGGCCATGGGTTTCTCAAAGATAGAGACCATATTCTCTTCCAGTCTGTATTCCCGCCTCTAGCCCGATATCTAGAAAAAAGAAGAAATGTATCATAAAATATTTTTATTGTTAGTTGGATACAATGGGAATTTATACCAGCTGACTCAAAAGAGTTCTCTTTTGAATCCTGAGATACAATGACTATAAAACAAAATTAGTCTCCCAGGAAATTATCAAGATTGTGTGTAAATGGAATGTGACATTTAAACTGTATAATTGAGAAAGTGGGAATCCATTGTAAATATATGGTATAATATTTCACACAGGAAGTAGTGAAGAAAATTCAATCATTTCCTCAAAATATTAGTGTTTTTCATTCTCCATTCATATATAGGTTACTTTTTCCCTTCTCTTCAATCTGTTCACTACACTCTTCACATTTAGAGAGCATGTAATTTTGTTCTGTGTGTATGGTGGATATCATGTATATCAGTGACTCTCAGTCTTTCAGAAACCAGATAGTGCCTGGTGTCCCCTGGTTAGTCATTCCTTGTGTTTAGAGTTGAGGACTTTGAGGACACAATCTTAGGAACCAGTTTCTATTGGAAAACTTTTGTGATTAACTCTGGGGAGATTTTGGGATTTATGAGCCATGAGCCATGTGTCTATAGCATGTTTTCTTACAGATAGGCCTCATGGAGTTGTAGGAATAGAGTTAATGGGCTTTTATTTTCTTATTATGACTGGCAAGGCTACAAAATGTCTCTTCCTAGCTACATAACCCCACTGATTTATCTGGATCATCATTCTTGTTTTGGAGATAATTCAGTTCCATAAAATTAAATAGACATATTAGAAAAAAGTAGGTATAATACAAGTAAATGAGCCATATTTCATTTAACTGAAAGGTTCATGAGGGCAGGAATCATATGTGTTGTGTTTCCCACTGTATCTCTAACATCTAATACAATACAGAGTACATATAATACAAAGTAATAAAGAGTAGACACTCAGTAAAATTTGGTAAATAAATGAAACACATAATTATAGTGAGCCTTTAAATTATCTCCTTAGATATAAATTTACAATGCTATTATAAATTCTGAACCAATTCGATGTTTTTGATTATTGTATGCATATAAACAAAAATCTCTTCCATAATCAGGACAGTGTGCTATTGGCACAGATTAAGCAAAATGATCAATGAAACAGAACAGAGAGTTCAGAAACAGACCCACACAAATAGAGTCAACTGATTTTTAAGAAAGCAACAGAAACAATACAATAAAGATAGTATTTTCAACAAATGGTGCTAGAACATCTACATGCACATATATATATATCTCATTCAAAAATCATCAAGAATTAAAAGGTATACACACAAAAAAATCTTCCTTCCTTTCATTGACTCCATACACTTCTTATGTATCCTTCTAGAGAGCTTCTATACAGCACATAAAAATAAACATTCCTTTATTCCCAATTTTACACAAAAAGGAACACGCCATGTATAATGATTTGCACCTTGCTTTTTGGTTTGTTTGTTTATTGCTGTAATAATATACCTTGGAGCCCCTTCCCTCCAGTGTATAGAATGTCTTCATTCTTTTTACAGCTGCCTAGAGTTCTTTGTGTGAATATGTAGTTTATGTAACTGTAGGAGCGCTGACGACACCGACTCCGTCTTTGGCTCTCCATCTGTTCCCCTCTCTGACCAAAAGGTGGAGCCAGTTGAGATGACTAGTAGAGATCCTTTCCTGCCAGATGGTGCTACTTTAGATAACTAACTACCCCGTGACCTCATTACCATACCTCTCCCTATATAAAAGCTGTGGGTTGAGGTCCAGGCTTTGTAGAGACTATGGGGGCAGAGTATAGGCGTGGAGAATGTCCAAGTACTGCCTTGATCATCTACCTGCCCACTCACCCGCTGGATACCTTCTGTGAGTAAGTTACTCTGTATAAACCTGTGTAAATGGTATGGAGTGGCTTGCTTTGTTTTTTAAAGTGTCTTTTCTTTCTGGAGGATACATTACTGACCCTCCTCCATTTTCTAACATTAAGGAGCCTCCTATTGGCGGGCGCTTGTTTATAGCCTTCCTGACTTTACAAACAATACCGCAATAAAGAACTTGGCATGTATGTGGTTTTACAAATACTCGAGTATTTAGAATCTTATGAAACTATCTGACTTTTGCCAAACTAATGGATAAAAATGGTTATCTCAGTGAGTTTCAATTTGCATTTATTTTATTATCATTGAGTTTAAGAGCCAGTTGTACTTTCTTTCCTATGGTTTTCAATCTTCCCTTAATAGTTTGTATTTTATATGTTGGAAAAGTCATCTTTTAAAATGTAATAAATGTTTTTTGACTAATGCATAACACCAGGGTCAAATTTTAATGAATTAATTGCACCTAAGGTTATATTAATTTTACCTGTGGCTATATTAATGAGGTTCCATTGTGCTAAGTGGCTTAGGGTCACAAATATAAAATGTAGCATGCCTTCATTCTTGATCTCATAATTTACTAGGGATGATAAACATATTTAGAGATAACTTGGATAAAAGGTGGAGGTGGGTAAGGGAGAAGTTAACCCTGACTAGGGAATCAGAGAAGACTTGTGTTGGAAATGTGGACAGGGGTGGGTAGATTTTGTAGAGCAGACTTAAAGGAGGAAAGATCTTAAGTGACCCTTGAATTGGGGGTCTACTGGGGGTTATGTGAGCACAAATTGGTGGAGAACAGGTCTTGAGGTGATGTTCTGTAGCATGAAAGACAGCTTGATAAGGAAACTCAGTTTTTGAACTTTAAAGGATCATAATGCTCATTAAAATCATTTTGCAAATGAAGAAACTGAGGCCAGAGAAATAAATGGCTTCTCCTAATATCTGAGTTATGAAGAGACTGTGCTGGGACTCAAAGTATGGATTCCTGCCCCATATTTTTTCTCTACTTATACTCCCTCTAGAAGACAGTGGTCACATGGAAGGAGGCTCTGAATGCCCTCAAGGAATATGGAAAGGACCTGGGTTGATTAGATTTATAGTTAGGGTATATTAGAGGGAAGAGAAGGTAAATGTAGGAATTAGGTGAAATCTGCGTTATCAGAAAAGCCAACCTCCGTTCCATTTTGAGGTCCCACAATGTCCTGCATAGGAAGCATTTTGTTACATTTCTTTCTACCCTTCTGGTTGGAGGAATTGTATGGGCATGCAGGAAAATCTAAGTGTCTGTGTCTGTATTTCCTGTGCGGGGTCATTAGCATGAATAACAGAATGAAGACTATTTAATATGAACGTCCAGCTTTGCCCTTTTGAGTCACCCTGGCCATGTCCCATGTATTACCATCACTCTAAGGACACTCATCCGAAAGTTCGCTCCTCCCCAAGATTGACCCACAGGAAGGAAATAGTAATCTAAAGCAAATGACTACTTCATGCGGGCATAAAGTCAACACATGTAATTTAATACTAAGTCTGAAACTCATTTCTATGAGCTTCATTCAATATCAGCACATAAGTACAGGCTTTCATACTTTATCACTTTTTTCTCCATCAACAGCCAAATGTTTCAAGTTCATCTTTTGTACAAGCAATCAATTCTCAGGAAAACTGGCTGTCAAGCCTAGAGCTTGAAGGAAATAAAAAGGGAAGAATATCAATAAGCTTCCTGCTGCTTTGTCCTTTATAAATGGTCAGATTTATGCCTTGTATGCTACCTATTTTCTGAAGCTAAAGCAGTTGGCTTCCAAAGGTGGAAAAAAAAGCCCATGAACTATCCACTTGAAAGATCTTGCCATTTACCTCTGGGACTAGTTAATTAGCTTTTTGGCTCTTTGCATTTAGATGAAAGACAAATTAGAATCAAGAGGAATAATTACATTCACTGGCATTATAGATCTGATTTTATTATTACTTTAGGCTTGCTCATTGTTGTGGTTGGCTGTTAGGTCTAACAGCCAGAAAACAGGATTCACAGTTGAGACGATTGAGTGACCATAGGAAGTATAATTACTTCATAATTGGGTTTTTATATTCATGACTAATGACCATAATTGTTCAGTTTAAAAGTAAGGAAAATAATGTCCATAGTTGGGAGCTTTACGATGAAATACATAAGTAATTTGCTAATAGTGGGAGCTCTGTGGTGATTTCAGCCACAGAGAATTTAGCAATAATTAAAATAACCTTGCATTACAATCAAACAATTACCTCTGGGGACTGATGCAAGCCCATAATCCATTTGATTGTTGCCACAATCATGCTCTAAGAGAAAGCTTTTCAGATGGTACCAAGAAATTTACTCTCATTGAGAACTCAAAATTTGGAGGCTTATAGAACATTCAGTTTAGTCAGCACCCAATCTGAAAGTAAATGGAATCCTTTCAACTTCAAAGTTTGATAAGCTTGCAGACGGGAACTCCACTAAGCTATTGATTTGCCAGTAAATTGAATAAAGGAAAAACAAGAGATGTTGTGACTGCATTATCTTCATCCAGACAGATTAAGGCTTCAGTACATAAATCAGATTGTTCTCTAGCAGCTGCTTACTTAGTGGATCAATCCTTGAAAAAAGTTTCGGAAATATGCGTCATAATAAGTTGAAAGTTCAAGAAAACGTGATCTTGGAAATCTTTAGAAAATCAAACACGCTTTTCGCAAATATTCATATTTACTAGGAAAGTGATATACTACTCTAAGAAGGTAGGTTCTGAGTTAGGAAACATAGAAAGGCCAGATGATTATGTCTTTTTAGTTCTCTAATGTATTACCCATTTGCTTAAAATGTATCTCACCTTGAGTAAGTAGCTTAATTTTCCAAGTCTGAATCTATCTTTATGCGTAACAGGAGAATACTGTTTATGTATAGGTGTAAATCCAGGCAAGAGTGGATGATTCACAAGAGCAGCTGCTATGTTTGCACTGGGATGTGAGTTAAAGGGGTCCAGTATTGCACCCCAATAATGCAGAAGGAAGCCTTCTTTTGGAGCCCTTCATGTCAATATTATGGTTCATATATTATCTTTACCACTTGGGAGTTAGATGGAAGTTTAGTTTTCTTCTCAACCTCCTCTCCACTAAAGCATTTGATTTTTTGCAGTTACTTTGAATGCAAGAATAATTACTTCTCTATGCAGGAATTGGCAGATTACAGCCAAGGGGGGTCTGTATGGCCTGAATCTGTTTTATATTTTTAAATATTGCAAATAAAACAAACAAAAAAACAAAAAACAAAACAGAATATGTGCATGGTCAAAACTGTACAGGCCTACAAACTCCAAAATACATACTATCTGGCACTTTACAAATATAGTGTGTTAACCCCTGCTCTATGGGCTTATATAACTTTCCAGGATCCTTAAATGAGAAATACTAGATAATGTATTTTTATTCTTGATTGTTTCAAGCCCCTGTGGTAAAAGTGCTTTCCTCTCTTTCAACCTGTCAATATTTGCATTCAGGGTTGTGGCCACTCACGTCAAAGATGCTGTGTTTGTTACATGAGTTCATTGCATATCAAATGTTTTAAGACTTCGGACATTCATATTTTATTTTATAGTTTGAATCTATTAGGTTTATATGTGTATCTCTTCTTCAGATGCTCAACATTAGAATCAGTTAATTATTGGAGTGGCAGTTTGGCCAAGGGCTAAAAAAGTACATGATGTTAGGGAGTCTGATTTGAATTTGAGCTTTACTACTTGTCCAATGTGTGACCTTGGCCAATGTAGCCAAGTTCTCAGCTGTATTTCTACACTAGCTACACAGTCTAATAGCACCTTCCAGAGTTGTCTGCCTTAAAAAAAAAATTTTTTTTTTTTTATTTTTGAGAGAGAGAGACAGAATGGGAGCAAGGGAGGGAGGGCAGAGAAAGGGAGACACAGAATCCAAAGCAGGCTCCAGGCTCTGAGCTGTCAGCATTGACCCCGATGTGGGGCTCAAACCCACAAACTGTGAGATCATGACCTGAGCTGAAGTCAGACGCTTAACTGACTGAGCCAACCAGATGCCCCAAGAATTGTGTGACTTTTAATGAGAAATCATAATTGAAAGCATCTTGCTCAGTTTCTAATGCATAGATTCCCCCAAAATATTAGTGAACTCTGAATTTGAGGTCAGAACAATGAATGAACATTCACAGATTTAACTCCATCTTGGACCAAAAAAATAATACAATTTCTTACAAGTAAGAAATTGATTCATGATCTTTTTATCTGGTTGATCTTTATCATTTTTCTTGTAGTCTGAATTTATTATGCATGACAAGTTTTATGACCTATGTTGTTTTCTATATTCTTTACTATGAGAATCTGCCTTAAAATGTTGTTTAATACATAAAATGATTTTATTATCAGGCATATTATTTTTAACTGGGAAATAAATTTATAAAGTGAATATTTAACGGGCATATGCATGAATATTTGTGTAAATGTAATGAGTGATGCAGGGTCACTGAGTGCCTTCAGGGAGATCTATTTCTTCCCACATGTGTGTTTATTTTTTAACATCGATTCGTTTGGAAACATGCTTAAAAGCACAGTACCAGCAATTGCTAGTGGCTTCCCAATATCTATTATCTCTGTTTCTTTTTAGTAAAAGAGCCCTTATTTTTAACTTTACATATTAGTACCTAGGAAAAGTCTACAGTATTTGATCATGGATGATTGCTGAAAAGTTGGTGGTAACTTCTAGGTAATTTCCTACAAGAGAATGGTTATACCTTTCTCTCTCCTCCGTCTTGCTGTCTGGAATGAAAATCTAGATGGCTGGAGCTCTAGCAGTTAAATGGGAACAGGAACATGAGGACAAGCATCGCCCTTGTAGGGAGGGCAAAGTAGGGAGGGCAGAGAATGGCAAAGTGCCTGGATTTCTGAATTTTTCAAAGTCTTCATTGTCTTCCTCCAGAGGTACTTTATGTGAGATGGAAAATAATCTCTATCTTGTTTCAGTTACTATTTTCTTTTCTGCCATAGGTGGTAAAATCCAGTTCTATCTGGTATAGATATCAACAAATTTAATTTATTCATAGTAAAAATGAAACATCAATGTATTTAAAAAGTGGGACCACACTGATGCTATAGCAAGGGTCATGAAAAGAAAATGTATTTAAATTTGCATCTTGACATTGTCTTTAAACCCATCATTCATACCACTTAATAATTGTGTGTGTGTGTGTGTGTGTGTGTGTGTGTGTGTGTGTGTAATGACTAGAATACAAAAAACTTCTGTAGACCACTGTATTAAGTTACTTGAAGTTCTGTTGTTGTACCTATTCTTGGGAAGAACGGATTAGTCAGAGACCTTACATCCATGAAGCAAGAATAAATATTATCCAGGTCCATTTCTTTAGCACTAGTCAACTTTATCATAGAAAGAGTTAAGAAATTCTGCCAAAAATGTGTGGGTTATATTACTTTGAAAGAAAAGTTATGCGTTCCATTTTACTTGCATTTTGTTCCTTCATTTACAACACTTGTCAGGTGATACTAATTCATTAATTGTTACCAGTGAATAAAACTGCTATTTTTGTGAATAAAACTGCTAACAATCACATAAGATGTCTTCAACAAATAGATGGTATAGGTGTACCTCCGCAAATAATACACACTGACCATATCATAATTTTAAGTATTTGTTATCTATGAATTTTAATAAACAGGCAGTGTGGAAAGGTGTTAGATCCAATTGTGAAATAAGAAAAAATACACATGTGTAATCATTCCCAGAAATTTCTTTTTGAATTTTTATTAGGAATAATGGATTCAAAGATGAAGTACAAATGACTTATAAAATACTAAAATAACCAACTGCCTTGTAATTTACTCAAAGTATAAGCATGAATCTCCTAAAAGTAGGAAGCATCTCCTTTTTAAATATCAGAAAACTGAAGCATAGTAAGACTTAAAAGTCAAATTAAGTAAACACTAAAAGTAGATGAGAATTCATATTTCTTCATTTCCAAACCGGTGCTCTCTTGGATATGTTACACAAAGTTTTAGAAATGAATTATTGATAGATGTCACACTGTTGTTGACTCTTCTGAGCATGAGATTTAAAATTCAATTCTAGCTTGTACAAAAGCTTTGGAATTAATTGTAGACACCTGCCAATTTCTTTGCTCTGTCCTTCACCTGAGGAGATTATCACTAGACCTCTGCCATTCCTGTCATCACATTCTGCCCCCAGCTGGGTTCCACTACTTACTCATCAGAGAAGCCACGGAATCCCTTTACAACTCAGAGGCTGAAAATTATAGGGAATCAAATCATACTCAGGGAAATAGGAACCCTGAAGTTTTAATGAAACAACTAGTTTTGGTGTTTCAAATTCTCTGCTTCATTAATAAAAACCTTACATTTGCTGCTACTATCCCAAAGCCTATAAATATTGTAAAAGATCAAATACTTCTCAAAAATATCAACATTGCTAAATTATTTACAAAGTAACCAATGATATTAAACTACAGAAAATGGAAAGAGGGAAGCTACTGGACAAAAGTAAGTCACATGGGAAATATTCTGGCCAGTTGGCTTGGGATAAACTCAGAGAAAAGCACTAAGGAGGTAGTTTCATAAAGAGGAATGAGGGTCTAGATAATTCCTGGATGTTTGTTGTCACCAGTAGTACCTTCTAGAATAAAGTCACAGATAGATGGGTGCCCAATGGGAGACTGTAGGCATAAAGGGGGAGGGGCAGAAGGCCACGTTCGGGATCTCTCTTGACAGCCTTCCCCTACATTACTTGATGACAGCCTTCTAGTCCTTCCTTGACTCCACTGTCAACTATTTCTGTGTCTCTAGGCAATAAATTTTCTTTTCACAATGAGAAATAAAACCATATCAGCTGCTTTGTTATCAGATGGTCAAAGTTGTTAACCACTTCTTTCTCTTCACTATTTAAGGCAAAGATGTTGTGTGAGTTATTGTTTAGTGAAGGAAATGATAATATGAGCTAACTGGATGATACTGAGGAAGTCTGCTGGTATCTGCCTCCATGCAGTGGTACAAAAGGCCAAAGGCTGGTAAAAGTTCTAGAGCAGGGGCACCTGGGGGGCTTAGTCAGTTGAGCATCAGACTCTTGACTTCAGCTTAGGTTGTGATCTCATGGTTTGTGACATCAGATGGATCCCCAGAGGGGCTCTGTGCTGACAGTGCTGAGCCTGGTTGGGATTCTCTCTCTCCTTCTCTCTCTTTCTCTCTCTCTCTCTCTCTCTCCCTGCCCCTCCCCCACTCACTCTTGCATGCATGCATGCTCTCTATCTCTCAAAAATATTTTTTTAAAAAGTTTATAAGTAAACACAAGTCCAGGAATAATTTGACATACATGATGTCAGTGGGTGGAAGAGAGAGAAACAAAAAGAGTAAGCCAAGAGGAAAAGTAATGTTACTGTTATATATTGATCATACACAGATAACTGTTGACAATAACTATATATCATGCACAGGAAGAACTGTTCACCTGTACAGTGCATAGTTACTTCAAGTGTGTCTTTGTGCATTCACATCATTCTTAGGAAGAATGGATGAGCCTACTGTCAGGGGGAATATGAGCCAAGTTTTGTGACAAGGTTCCAGAAAAGGAAACTTGTTAATGCCTTTGCGGAAGGTGGAGGGTGGAATGGAAAGTGTTTCTTACAGGAGAAAGGGGAGAACAACAGAAGGAATTGAGTGACAATTCCACCTCTCTGGTCTACAGAAATGACTTGCAGCTGTGACCTCAGGGTATCCAGGAATCAAGACTCAGAAATGGGAGGAACAAGTGTGAGGCTCAGAATGTTTAGAAGGAGAGTTACTGGCCGAAGAGTCTGGATACCTGAGAGAATAAGGATGTTGGCACTGTGTGCAGGTTGCATAGAGTAAAGCCTGGCCCCAGCACTCAAATATTTCAGAGTTAAAGAGAGTTTCTGGTTTTCTGTGCCATTCACATAACTAATACTTGTTGCATCTTTAGTCTCCATTACTCCAGTTAAATGTCTAATGAACAGAAGTGTCAAGTAGCCCCTGTAACACCTCTTTGGAGATTGCTTGGAAGTGAAGGGTCTCCAAATTCCGTGAAGCACTTGACTTTCCACCACATAACTCAGACTTGAGCGATTTCAACACAGTGGTGTCTATTAGGTATGAATAACTCTTACTCTTAAGGGAATGGTCTTAAATTCTCAAATTGAGAATGGTCTTAGATTCTCAAATTGAGAGGTGGGGGCTGTTTCTCTGCCTTTGATCCTGGGCTCTGTGGCTAATAACATGCAGCATAGGTGACATAGTGCCAGTGTCAGTCTCCAAGATGAAGAAACTGGCAGCTCCCTCTACCTGTCTCTTGGGCTAGTGGCTCTTGATACCCAGCCATTGTTCGATGAAGAAGCCAGTCAGTCACAGGGGAGATGACATGTGCATACATTCTAGCCAACAACCCCAGCGGAAGTCCTGGCCAAGAGTTAGCATCAACCCCCAGATACTGAATGGATGAGACTTCAGATAATCTTACCCCAGCCCTTGAGTCACTCTGGTCTTCCAGCCATTAGAGCTGGCAATGCATGAGCTCTGTCCAAAAGGCAGATTCATAAGCAGCATAAATAACTGTATTTTGGTCCAATAAGTTTGGTGTGCTCTGTCCTACAGCAGTAAATAATGAACACTAACTATCCTAGATTCTTAGTGGCTAAAGAAATCTATCTAGGTACATCTCTCACTGTGGATACTGGATTTTTCTGAGAAAAATTTTGGTCTGTGTCTTTCAGGAAACAAGGTGGGAGACATTGTAGATTTCTTCGTAGATGATTAAAATTTAGGTTTGGCTAATGGATGCATTTTGTGAATCAACATGCTTCATATAAAATGAGAGCAAACTTATGTAAAATGTATTCCTAGAGCATTGAATAGGTCTGAGAAGAAATGTAAGGACTTTTTAGTCCAGATTTTCAACCATCTTATAATTGTCTACCTCTGTCCTTCTCAGAAACTTTATGCTCTCTCATCAGCTCCCTTCACACCCACCGTGGTCTATTGCCTGTATCACTATGTTAGGCAGACTGCTACTTTGATAAGCCTTCTGTTTTTCTTCAAGTAGCACTGCCACATTTTCCCTATCCTTCATGTCCCACCTCTGAAAAGTATGCTTGACTTGAATCCATGCAGATTTATCTGTTTTGTTAGCTTCCAAATAGTACTTAATTCTGGCTGGATGTCAAAGTTGACATGCTAAAATTGCGAATTTAGTAAAAACTGCACATTATCAGGAAGATTTAGGTCTTATCAGCATCTGGAGCTCTAGAATATTGGGTATTTATTTGGATTAAGTATTACCTATCCAGCTTTAACGGATTTACTTCATTTTCTTCTTTGTTTATAGTTTTCCTGGACTTTTAGAAACCAAAGAAATTAGCGGCCTAATTAATGGAAGCAGATTAAAGCACTGAGCTATATAATTTGTAGTAACAAGTTCAAAACTGTGCACAAACTTCTAAAAAAAAAAAAAACAACAAACTGTCAGACATTTCAGTTTTCAGATAAATACTTACCGTGACTGGAAGAAAAAAATGAATATGTGATTCCATGCAGAGTTATTTTTACTCTTGGCATTTATATTTTTAAATGTTTGTAACATTACTTAATTTAAAAACATTTATATAAGTAAATTGTGTGAATAATTTACATGCTATATTCTTTGTTAAAATTTGTTTCTCTTTGGAAAATTACAAAATACGTATTGTAGAGAGTCCAAGCAATATATAAAAATATGATATTAACAGAAAAAATCTGTTGTAATAACTCCGACCTTCCCTATGAAACCTTTTCTAATTTGTTATTCCTATTCCTACCTGGTGCCCAAACACACCTGCCAAATTAAGTCTTCACTGTGGGAAAATTCATGAATCCTTTTTACATCATGCTTTTGACATTCACTAACAATGTAAACATGACAAACCATTAGAATCAATTTGAAAAAGTTTATTTTAGAATGACATACTTTGTAATCCATAAAGTTAACTGTCATGTCTGAAGATGGAACTGAATCTTGTCTCTTTCCTAATCTAAATGTCAACAGATGAACTTTTCAGATTTGTTTTGCAGTAAGCATGAGAATATTTTAAAATACGTTGTGCCTTTATATTCATTATCTTAAGTTGTCTAAGGAATTTATTTCAAAGAAATGAGCACTGTCACTTTACATGATAAATTGGGGGCTCAAAAAGTTAAGCAAATCTTCCACATATATAAATAAAAAGCAGAAATGGCAGTAACCCAGAGCTTCCTTGCTCTCCCAAGTCTGCATTGCTGAGCTGACAGCAATTAAGTAGAAGTTATCATTGGAGAATTCAGGTAACTGCAGTATAAATAACGTTGTTCCCATTCTGTCTGTTGTCATTAAATGCTGCTTGTTATTCATAGAGTAAAACCTGTCCCCTATTGAGTTTTTTTCCCAAAGAGATGGGACAAATTGAAGGAACACCTAAATTTACACTTTGTCACAAAAAACTTCTGTTGTAATTTAAGCCATGGACTTATATTTCAGGATTTCCCACAGGTGATATAGAAAAAAATTACCAGGATGACATTTTTATCACAACTGAAACTTGATGATATTGCCATAATCTTATCAGATATTAGAGCATCTCTTAAGGGAGCAGTGGCCTTATGCTAGTTAAGAGTATATGTCATCTGGGGAAGGAAAACACCTGATCACAGTGTATTGTACTTCATTCAGCAAACTTTTACTGAGTACCTATTACGTGCCAGACACTGTTATAGGAAAGGAGGATAGAGCAAGGAACAAATCAGATTTAGTCTTAGCTCTCACGGGGCTTATAACCTAGCGAAGGGAAGCAACAGACAACCAAACAACAAACATGATAATTATGATCTGAATAAATTCAGTCAACAAATAAAGTGGTGAAATGGGGAGAGGAGGACTAGAATGCAGATGGATTGGGGAAGGCCTCTTGGAGGTAAGAACAGAGCAATGTCCTTGAGGAGGATGAGTTTCAGCCCTGACAAGCGTAGCAGGGGACACTGAGGCAGAGCTAATCCAGGTATGATTCTAGACACATGAATGTTTCATAATCATCACATGCCTAAATTTGAACACATTGTTTTCTATTTTCCAGAAACTAGCTTTCTTTACCAACTATCTCATTTTCTGTCGCTGATCCTATAATGCATTTATCATGAGCAGAAATGGCTGCTTTATACATCTGTGGCAGCTAAGTTGCCCTCTCTTGCTGGTTGGTTCAGGAGTAAATTTGGTTATTGAACATTAATGTTCCCTAGTGAAAAAGCAGAAAATCTAATGCAGGATAGACAGTTCTGGCTCCTGTTAAAGAAGGAACAAATCAGATTGAGACTCAAAAGAAAAATAATCTAAATCAGAGAAAGAATTAGGATGTCAAAAGAAGATTATCTAGCCCATTAACAGACCAAGACCATGCTCTAAAATAGGTTTAGAATAAGTTAGATCCATAATATAAATTAAGCTATCCTATATCCCATTTATAGTGATAGTTATATGTACCATGTGAAATAATTGTTGAATTAGTATACAAATTATCCATTTAAAAACCTGTGGACAGTTCATACATGGTGTTGATTTAGGTTTTCCCCCCTTTTCACAAGTAATCTTTTTCATGATCTGTTTCCAGAATTATAAAGCAGCATTATTCCTTCCAACCACCAATTGGGCTAAATATTCCATATCTGAGCTCTTAAAGTTCTCTGCACAAAGCCCTTTGCCTCTTGCCAAAGCAGAACAAGATGAGGCTATAGCTACTTCAAAGACTGGGCCGGAGTCTTATCAGTCATTGTATGTAAATGGTGCTTGATACCTTCTCTGTCAGTGCTCAGTACATGTTAATTGGAAATGATGACTCTGACTCAACTGGCCTTGCAATCGCTATTTCTATGTTCTGAAAAGGACTCGTAGTTAATCGAGACTTTTCATAAGAAAACATGGGAGAATTCGTTTACATTGATCGAGTAAGGAAGACCTGTCTCAATTATGGCTCAACATTCATAAACCACAAAAGAAAAGATTGGACACACATGCATGCACACACACACTTTCATGTTGCAAGAAAACCTCACAAGCAAAAGCAATATTCCAAGCAAAAGCAAAATGTATATTCCAAGCAAAAGCAAAATGTTTATTACAAGCAAAAGCAAAATATATATTAAAACCCCAGGGAAGATATTTGCATCTTGTACTCTGGATGTAAAGACAAATTTCCCTAATTTATGAAGCAATCCTAGAAAGTGAGAAGAAAGCGACCATTGAATACAATAGAAAAGAGGTAAGAGGCAAGGATGGCCAATTCACAGAAGTAAATGAAGAAAACAGAACACTTACTAATAAGAGAAATAGGAAGTCCACACTGAAACCTCACTTCTCAGATTGCCAAAAATTTACAAGGTCGAGAACATACTCCATTATCAAGGTTTTGGAGAAAGAGGCCCTAAAGAATAGAACCTGGCAATGTCCTCTAGGTTTGAAGATGTATTTACCTTTGACCCAGACATATCACTTCTGGAATTCTATTCCACAATTATGCCTATACTTGTATGAAATCATATATTTATAAGGTTGCTTATTGTGACATTATTTTTAATAGCCAAAGATCAGAACAAAACCCAACTGTATATCGAGGGAGCACCAGTTACGTGAGTTATAGCCTATCCACACAGTGAACTATTAGGCAAATGTAAGAATGCAGAGGACATCTAGTTACTGATACAGGCTGAGCTCCAGCATAGATTGCCAACAAAAAGACCAAGATGCAGACCAGGATAGAGAGCGTAAGAGGGAGGAAAAGGCTACATATTCATATTCTCTTGTGTTAAAGAGTCATGGAGGCCAAACAGCAAACTAATAAAATCATTACCTAGAATGGGTAGAGGAAAGAATGAGGAGAAAAGGCAGGGGTGGGGATAAGACTCTGCTTTCTAGAAGCTCCCTTCCTTGCATATAATCATATACTATGACAATTCTGACAGCAGGCATAGTATTTTCTTGCTTTCTGGTCACCCTAACAACTCTAAAAATGTAGCTGAAATCCTACTTCCAGCATGAAGACTTCTTTCATAGGGATTCGATTCCATTTATATTTAGGTATACAAAATTTATGAGGTTTTCAATTTTACATATTATTTGTCTCTTAAAAACCATAAGATTTTTTTCTTTTCCACATTTAAAAAAATAAGCACATAAAAATGCTCAATAAATTTTTGTTGTCTATTTTTTGTGTCTATATAAGACAGCCTAAATATTAAGTAGTGAAGCCTAACTTAAGTCTACACTACCAATTATTTTATTTTTTGATCTGTGCATCCTTTAAATAATGACTCTTTGTGGTCTGCTAAATGTAAATTTTTCTCTGTATCTAATACTTGCAATTATTAAGATTACTTTCAATGAAAAAGTAGTGTGCCCAGGAATTACTAAAAAGCTTGTATTTGGGGCATAATAGCATTCAAATATTTTCCATTGTTGCATCCACACGACTCCTGAAACAGAATGCTACGGGCACCAGTGACAGTCACAACAGAGTTTATTACAATGAGAGGCAAGGCCGACCGATCGGGACCAACACTCTTGATAAGAGTGCGGCCCCGAACAGCCGGGGTACAGAGTTTTTATAACCGATCACATCGTTTTATCATCACCTGGGAACAGAACAAAGAAACAGGTTCCAGATGAGTTAGAAACAGTTGCCTAATGAGGTGTTTACTTTAGACTTTCTGCCTCTAAGTTGCAACCAGTGGATCTCCTTGACCCCGCCTCTGATTCTCTTTTCTTTGAACTTTTGTTTCCTTAATTGGTGAAGCCTAATTTACAAGGGTATGAGGCGTAGTTTACCAGAGCAAAGCAAGGCTGTTATCTCTTAACCTTCAGTGTCAACACAGAGCTGTTATTTTTCAAGCTAAGCATTAGCCCTACACTACAATTTAACCCTTACACCATGCTAGTGTTTTATATCATTATAAGTAAGGTTTTAGCACCATAGACACTGACATTTAATTGTAAAAATGGCTGGGAGCCTGGGTGACTCAGTCAGTTAAGCATCCAACCTCAGTTCAGGTCATGATCTTATGGTCCATGAGTTTGAGCCTGGCTTTAGGCTCTGTGCCTATAGCTCTGAACCTGGAGTTCCACCTCTTCATCTCCCTCTGCCCCTCCCCTACCCGCATTCTGTCTCTCTATCAAAAATAAACAGGAATTGTAAAAATGGCAATCATCATAATTTTTTACTTGGTGACTTTTTAAACATTTATTTTTCCTTGTATTTTTGAATAAACTTTATTTTTTTAGAGTAGTTGTAGATTCACAGCAAAATTGGGCAGAAGGTAGAGTTGCCATATATCCCCTGCCCCATTCATTCATAGCCTCCCAACATCCACCACAAAGTCGTCCATTTGTTATAACTGATGAAACTACATTGATAGACTCACCCACAGTCTATAGTTTACATATGGATTCGTTTTTGGTTTTGTACACTTTATGGATTTGGACACATTTATAATGACCTGTATCTACCTTGATAGCATCGTACAGGGTATTTTCATGGTCCTAATTCACGGTCATAAAAATTCTGTGCTCTTTTTATTGATCTTTCCCATTCCCTGAATCTTCGGAAACCACTGGTATTTTTGTTGTCCCCTAGTTTGGCTCCTCCAGAATGTCCTCTAGTTGAAATCATATAGTATGTAATCTTTTCATCTTGGTTTCTTTCAGTTAGTAATCTGCATTTAAGTTTCCTCTCTGCATGACAGCTTGTTTATTTTTAGGGCTGAATAATGTTCTACTGCCTGGATGTACCACAGCTTTTTTTTTTTTTTTTTTTTTTTTACCCACTTATCTACTGAAGTACATCTTGGTTGCCTCCAAATATTGGCAATTATGAATAAAGCTGCTATAAACATCCATGTGCAGATTTTTGTGTGAACTTAAGCTTTCACTTCGTTTGGGTAGGTCCCAAGAAGTGCAATTGCTGGATCATATGGTAAGAGTATGTTTAGTTTTGTAAGAAAGCATCAAACTGCTTTCGAAAGTAGCTTTATCATTTTGCATTCCCACCAGCAATGAATGAGAGTTCTTCTTATGCCATGCTCCTTCCTCTCATTCTCCTCACCACCATTTGGTGGTGTTAATGTCTGAATTTTGATCTTTCTAGTAGGTGTGTATCTCATTGTTGTAATTTGCAATTCTTTGATGACACATAATGCAGAACATCTTTTCAAATGCTTATTTGCCATCTGTGTGTCTTCTTTGGTGAGGTGTCCAAGTCTTTGGCCCATTTTTTAATTGGACCGTTTGTTTTCTTACTGTTGAATTTTAAAAGTTCTTTCCATATTTTGGATAACAGTCCTTGATCAGATGTGTCTTTTGCAAAAAATTTTTTCCAGTCTGTGGCTTGTCTTTTCATTCTCTTGACATTTTTTTTTTCCCCACAGAGCAGAATTTTTAAATTTTAATTAAGTCCAGCTCATCAATTCTTTCTTTATCAGATTGTAACTTTGGTGTTCAATCTAAAAAGTCACTGCTAAACCTGGGATCCTCTAGGTTTTCTCTTAGAAAACATCTTCTGAAGTTTTATAGTTTTGCGTTTTATATTTAGGCTTGTGACCCATTTTGAGTTAATTTTGTGAAGGGTGTTAGACCTGTGTCTCTGTTCGTTTATTTTGCCTGTGAATTTTGTTCCAGCACCATTTGCTGAAAGGACTATCTACTCCATTGTATTGCGTTTGCTCCCTTGTCAAAGATGAGTTGATTGTATTTATGTGGGTCTATTTCTGGACTCTGTATCTGTTCCATTGGTTTGTCTGTTCTTTTGCCAATACCACCCTGTCTTGATAACGGCATTTGATTACCCTTTAACATGCACTTACTATGTTTTAGCATTTGTCATTCTAAGTCACCTACACAAATATTTAGCAATCCTGCAGAAAATGGCATATTATTAAAACTAAGTCAGAGGAGTGGGCCTATCCCTTCTTAAGAAATTTTCACATCTTACATGTAGTTCTCAGTTTCACTGTTTCATATTTCTTGAATGTCAATTCAGTGTTATTTTTTGTTCCTTTTTGTTTTTTATTTAAGCGTTTATTTTGAGAGAAAGAAAGAAAAAGTGCACGAGCTAGGGGAGGGGCAGAGAGAGAAAGAGAGAGAGAGAGAGAATCCCCAGCGGAGTTTGTGCTGAAAACACAGCTGAGATTGACAGGGGCTTTGAGATAGTGACCTGAGCTGAAATCGAGTTGGACGCTTAACTGACTGAGCCCCCAGTTTCTCTGGCAGTTCAGTATTATTATAACTTTTTCCATCTTAACTTGGCAAAATTGAATTTTTGTTTTTGTTTCTGTTAGCATAAAATTATAGTTGAATTGAAAGAACACCCAAGAAACAACTTAAAACATAAAATTAATACCGATTTTATATAGACGGGCATGTATTTATTTCTGCTTGCTAGAGTACAAATTGGGGTGAAAATTGGCAAATGACCATGGGATACAGACTTAATGCTACTCGTCAAAAACCCTTTATTTTCTTCTTTTTAAGCATACTCTCATATTGCAGGCATACAAGTGTGTGCCCTTAGACGCTGAGAACTGACAAAATCTAGTTTGTCTTTGATGTTAGAAGCTACTTCTTTATATATACTTCTTTGGGTTAAAGAACTTGGTGAGGTTGGAAGGTCAGGAAAGAGCACACGTGGGGGAAAATCAAGAGTTTGCTTTGCTATGTTACTTTCTTTTTTGTTTGTTTGTTTTGTTTTTTGTTTTTGTTTGTTTTTGCCCTGTTACTTTTGGAGATAACAGACAGCTAGAAATATGAGCCTGAGTTTGTGGAGTGTTTCAGGGCTGGTGGTAAGAAGCTGATAGTCATTGGTACAGAGATAGTACTTAGAGCTTGAGGATTGAATGAACTCACCCGGTGATAGTACATAATGGAGAGGAGAAAATGTCTTGTCTCTCTCACCAGGGGGCAGTCATCTGGAATGGTCACTGTGGATAAAACTCAGTATAGGCTTACTATATTTTTTCAAAATAAATGGTGCAGTTTGGGCTTGTGTGAACAGCAAGTCTGATTGAGGTAGAAGGTGAGTGTCTGGTACAGGATGGTCTACTCCCAGAACCCTCACTGAGATAGAGCAAAACACCATTAAAAAAATCAACTTCGGATACTTCTTGTTTCTCTTCATACATATTTTTATTCCAAACCCACTTAATAAACTCCGAATGTTCTCCTTAATGCTTTCCTGTTACTTCTTGTGCCCATTACTCCTATGAAATTTGAAGAGACCTTTGAGGAAAATAAAAATCAGACCTTTTAAGTTAACAAATTACATACTGCCTCTTGCCAGTATCAAGTAGCTCAGTCCAGCCTCCTCCCTTCTGGAAGAGGATAAACAAGGGCTGATATAAAATGGAGTTAGTTATAATGACCCACTGAATTGAGACAGAAAAAAAAATGATTTATGATTCACATTAGCCCTTTGAAAGTGTGACAAAATCAAATGCAATTCAGAATGTGGTCTTGGCAACTAGAAGTGGCTCAAGCAGAAGATATTTTTATGATTACAAATCCAATAACTTCATTCATTCACTCATTCAATATTTCTTTGTTTCTATTTTTCTTTTTGTAAACAGCTTTATTGAGATAGAGCTTTATTCATATACCATACAATTTACCCATTTAAAGGGTACAATACAATGTCTTTTAGTATAATCACAGAATTGTATATCCATCATCACAACCAAATTTATCATAATTTTATTATCTCAGAAACTCCCCACGTTAGCTCCCACCCACCAATCCATCACTGCCCAAGTCCTAGGCAACTAATAGTCTACCTCCTGTCTCTAAAGATGTGTCTATTTTGGATATGTCATAGAAAGAGAATCATAAAATATGTGACTATGTGTGAATATGTGTCTATTTTGGATATGTCATAGAAAGAGAATCATAAAATATGTGACTGTTTTTTTTTTCACTTAGTATATATACTATGTTTTCAAGGTTTATCTATGTTTTTATTATTTTTTTATTTTTTAATTTACATCCAAGTTAGCATATAGTGCAATAATGATTCCAGGAGTAGATTCCAGTAATTCATCCCCTATGTATAATACCCAGTGTTCATCCCAACAAGTGTCTTCCTTAATGCTCATCCTTAGCCCATCCCCCTACCCGCAACCACTCCAGCAACCCTCAGTTTGTTCTCTGTATTTAGGTCTCTTATGCTTTGTCCGCCTCCCTATTTTTATATTATTTTTGCTTCCCTTCCCTTACATTCATCTGTTTTGTATCTTAAATTCCACACAACTAATTCAAAATTTATTAAGAAGCAACTATGTTTTAAGCATTTCCCTGCCATCCAAAGTGATAAGGGAACATGACAAGCTGAAGTCTAATCAAGTGTTTCTACCTGGAACATCGAATCTGGAGCATATGAAGCTTGTAGCTTCCTGTTAAGACAGTTCCAACAAACAGACGGTATTTTACTTGTTCTTTATGATTCTCTGATACTATCCTAGCTCTTATTTAGTTCCCAAACTTTGGTCTCCAGCTTTCCATTAACTCTGTGAAATTTGTTAAAAGTCTTATAAAAATCTTTTCTGCTTAAGAGAGCAGGGTCCCTTTCTGT
Organism: Leopardus geoffroyi; assembly: GCF_018350155.1. Classification (NCBI taxonomy): domain Eukaryota; kingdom Metazoa; phylum Chordata; class Mammalia; order Carnivora; family Felidae; genus Leopardus; species Leopardus geoffroyi. The sequence goes on from NC_059333.1 coordinate 111,574,999, forward strand.
CATTTGAAAACATGAGTTCCGGTTGCCAAATGTCAGAATTGGAGAACTACAAGGGGTTAAATGAGACTTTCAAAGACTAAATGTATAGACACAGCAAATGGCTTTATATCAAGAATTAACTATCCAAGACTCAAAATTTTCTCCAGGAAACCATTTACTGATTCAAGAATAGGCAGAAGACAAACTCTGCTTACTACCCAATTATTTCTTGCATTAGCTCTCTTTTACTGAATCCTAACAGAAAATGATTTCTTGATGTTCGTCTTGCCATAGTTGAAGACTGGAAATTTGGGCTAAAGGATGGAGACAAGTATAACTAATTGCTAAGTCAAGCAATGTAAATTAGATGCAATGTCTAAGGGCTATTAATAGAAACTCTCCCCAGAACCTTGGGGTTATAGAGCTAAGTGCCACAGAGAATAAAACATTGAATTGGTCTAGCCAATCATTTCCAATTTGATGATCAAGAAATGAAAACACTTGGGGGAGTCTATTCACAAGCTCAAAATATTTCTAGTTCTCTTTGTCAGATCTTTAGGGTAGACTTCGGGCTTTAAAAGCCAGGAGTGATAGCAAGTCATTCTAAAATGTGCAGAAATGGAAGCATGATGAAGCATGAGCACCCAGTTTTCTCGTTAGCCTTCTGGGTGGAAAAGATAAAGAAAACCAGAAAAAAAAATGACCATATCTTTTTTCCGGCAGCCATAGGCACCTTCGTTTTTTTGCTCTTAAAAGAAATGCCACCAGAAGGCATTTATTTAAAAGGGGAAAAGTGTTCTTTGTAACTTTGGGAAGTTAGAAATAAAAGGAAAGAGGTCTACTTTCCAACTTGACCTGCATGTTAGAAATAATTCTGTTGCACACATTTACACCAATAGAAACCATATATTTATGCATCATTTTACAGCTTTTAACACTTTTTTATATCCATAATCAAATCTGAAATATGAGGTAATTCTCCAGGGATTTCAGTAAAGTTAATATCTCCATTTTGTAGATAAAAACTCTCAGCTCAGAAAAATCAACTTTCCCTAAATAATACAACTAAGGAATTCTGGAGTCCAGATCAGAAGATGAGTTAGGATCATAATGATTTCATAAAGCAATACTTTAGTTTGCATTAGCATAGATAAAACATTTTTATTACATATATAAATTTATAGTAGTAACTCCAGAAGAGACACGTGCGACATTGTCAACATCAAGTCACCATTTCTGGCCTAATTGACCACATGGGTTTATTACTATGCATAACACAGAGTCATGATAAAATAGTATGCCATAGTCAAAATAGTTGTGGTGCCTAACAACAATTCCTCAAAGGCCTATTGTTAGGAGATAATTAGAATGAAGATTCTAGAAAGAGAGATTTGACAAAATTGGACATATCCTTACTGGGCTGCCACTATGCGTTTGGTTTCAAAATATGAAATTGCCTCTTTGTTTTATAGGGATAGATGATTTTTTTAATTAAAATTTTAAAATGGACTTGTAAATTATTGTATTCTATATTATAGGTTAATATACATCAGTCAAATTATCAATGGACTCTACTTGACATTGTCATGGGGTTGGATCTACCAAGAGACTTACATATTGAGTGCTAATGTTTCGAGAAAGCTTACAGAAGATATACTACCAGCTCTTGCAATAATAACAATGACAGCTAGTATTTATTATTTAATATGAATCATATCATTTAATCCCTAAAGCAGTCTGTGAGACTGGTGCTATTGTTCCCATTTTACAGTTGAGATAACCAAGTCCCAGAAAAGATAATTGTCTAAATTATCCAAAGTTATGCAGCTGGGAAGTAGATGAGTGGAGAATTTGAACCCAGGTAGCTTGGTTCCATCATCTCTCCTCTTGATAATTACTGCCTTCATCAGATAGAACACAGGTCAATAAAGGCGGATTCCATTTACTAGACAAGAGATGGATTTTAATGCGTTACCTTATATTTAAGATAGTGTGACCTGAGAGATGTATAAATAGCTAGCGCACCACCATGTGCTATTGGAGTGAAAATAATCCCAAGCTCTCATCTTAAAAGGTTGGGATTTCATTTCTTAACCCGCTACTTAGGTGGACTGCCAAGGGCAAGTCATACAGGTTCACAAGTTGCTGCTGTGGGAAATAGATGTAGTTAATTATTGTCATTGTCTTCACCATCATCATCCATATCTCTTAGGAGATAATATATGAGAAAATATTTTCAAAACTATAAAATACCGTATGATTTAGAAATTATTTACTTAAATGATAAGAAAAACTGAGCCTAAGAAAAATAATGTGGGAAGTAATAAGGCTCAAAAATATGTTTAGGACTATTTGTTCTTAGGGATTCCAACTTGCCTTCTGACAACCTTATTTTCTCACTGTCAGTAAGATTAACAAGAGTTATTTACAGTAGAGTTGGCATTCATTGAGCCATTTGTTATCTGTGCCCTGAAACCAGCCAAAATATGTCAGATGGGGAGGGTACCGGGACTTACAGTCTGGTCAGTGGTCTCTTTAAAGAATGGTTACCCAGGGGCGCCTGGGTGGCGCAGTCGGTTAAGCGTCCGACTTCAGCCAGGTCACGATCTCGCGGTCCGTGAGTTCGAGCCCCGCGTCAGGCTCTGGGCTGATGGCTCAGAGCCTGGAGCCTGTTTCTGATTCTGTGTCTCCCTCTCTCTCTGCCCCTCCCCCGTTCATGCTCTGTCTCTCTCTGTCCCAAAAATAAATAAACGTTGAGAAAAAAAAATTAAAAAAAAAAAATAAATAAAGAATGGTTACCCAGTTGCATTATTCTGATAATGCATATCTTCAGGAGAATGAACTGCCATTTTCATATTAGGCATTGGAAAATCTGGAGGTAAAAACAGAAGAAGAGATGAGAAAGATGAGAAGTGATTTTATAGCAATCAGGAGTAGAGAGCCAATGAAAAGGGTTGATGATACAGATAGAAAAGGAGCTCCATGTGGTTTAGAAACAGAGAAAGGGGGCAAATGAGATGGCAGATGAAGAGAAGTGGTAAGGTAGAGCTGACGTTTAAATCTGAAAACTCAAATAGCAATTATATGATGAGTGAAGAACCTGAAACTGACATACCATCCTAAATTATGGGAGTGGTGCTTCAACTAGTAGGTCCTTCTCATAAAGAAATGAAATCCAAGCCTTCTAAGATGAGAGCTTGAGGTTACTTTCGCTCCAATATCACATGGTTACTTACACATCATTAACTATTGTGCTGAGAGAAAGTGTTGGGTTTCTGGTTTGAGAGGCTTGGGGAGGGGGATGGAATTTCGAGGTGGGGGGAAACTATAGTGACTCAATAACTTTTATTGCCACTGTAAATCCCTAAGGGAATATTTTCTATATGTGAGAACTGATAACCCCCTTCTCCCCTCCCACTTTATCCTAAAATACACTTGATCTCAGCTTCAGAAAGCATAGAATACATTTATGTGTGCACACATACATTCATATATTTGTATACACACATAAATACACACCTACTCATCCAAGGCTTCAGAGAGTTCATTTGGTTACACATTCATTTGGGATTATATTTTTTATAGTGGAGAATGTAAGCTCTGTGAATACCGAAACTAATTGTCTTATTCATTGATACATGCCCAGTGTCAGGCAAAGAATCCGATAAATAAAGATGCTCTGTAGATAATAGCTGAGTGAGTGAATGCCATTCATTCTTGGTCTTGTAACAAATCCTCTAACTTTCTGAGGCGGACATTAAAATCCCAATGTTACCATGGAATTACTATGGAAGACCTAATTTTGAATGGTAACCTTCTTTGGAAATAGTTAAAAATAAATGCACACTTTAATTTATGAAGAAAATCTTAATACTTAATAGTACTCTTTAGTCCTATAAGTAGGGCATGGTATTATTAGGATCCATATGATAAAATGTCCAAGAATTCAACAATTAGGAAAATGTTTACATCTGTCCAGAATATACAGAAATTGATGTGTTAATTTGCAAACATATTTCTTTGTGAGCTAAAGTATTACTGAAAGCCATTGTTTTTTACAAATTGGAAGTATGCAAAGCAAGGTTAAATAAAGATATAAATGAAAACTAACTTTTAGGAACTAATATTGAAATGTCATTGATGTCAGTTGAGCAGTGGTGGAAGGTATTAAAAGCTTCTCAAAACTGACATTTTTAATCAAAGTAATATTTTTCATAATAGCTCCTCCGTGATCATGGCAATCACTTGTGTTATTCAAAGTCTATTTTTTGACACACGTACATAGGTGCAGCTCTAAATGTGGGTGGTGTAGGCAGCACATAGTGTGATGTGAAGGTCACCAAAAGGGCTGCACCCTCAAATCCATCCATAGAGTCAATAATATGATGTTAGGTTTGTAAAGAACTCTATAATATTATTTGAATATGTTATTATATTAGTCTCAACTCCAGCACATCAAATAGGGTAAATAGTAACAGATGCTTGAACAGTTTAAGTGACTTGCTGAGGCCACATGGCTAATAAGTAATGGCACTGGGACTGGAGCCCAGGTCTTCTTACTCCTAATCTAATGTTCCTTTCACTGTAACACATCAATTCTTGGCACCTAAATCCCCTGTGCTAGGATTCTTCCTTTAGGTTAGGCCCAGTTGTGTCTCCAGAAGATCCTTGTCAAAGTTCAAGTTGATTGACAGATATAATGCACTGAACCAAAAAAAAGCATTCTTTCTAACCCCTAGAAAGAAAAATGAGTAGTTAAACCAGATTAGATGCAAAAAAAAAAAAAAAAAAAAAGTCAGTTTGGAAAAATTCGAAGCTCCACAAATGGAGCACTGCTGTTGCTGGAGACTCTGGACCAGCCAGGTAACACCACGGGAGGCCATGCATCCTGGGATGTAGGTCTGGAAAGCATACAAGTTCTGGAGATTCCCACAGGAGCACAAGGAACCGGCGTATTTGGGAAGTGGGTCTGAGGAAGGTCTGAAGCCAGAGAGCAATACTTACTTGTTTTCAATGAGAAGTTACCCACATGTATTTTTATCAAAACAAGTAATTTGCTTTGAAGAGATACCCCTTTTTTCCCCCAAAGAAAAGTTTTCTAAAGGTCTAATTTTCAAATGTTAGACATTTTAAACTCAAATGATTATGATTTTCTAGATGGTTGGACACTTTCACCAAAGTTATTCCACAGGGAATAAAAAGGAAAGACCACCATAAATATGTATATCACCGCCACCCAGCTGTTCCCCACTCAGCAAGGCACACACATATCTAGACACTAAGGGTGAAGATATTCTGTGGGAAAAACCCGGACTCTATTCATCAACTCACTCTATTCATCCCCTAGGACTTCCAGAACCCCACAGGGATTTCCATGCTAAAGCGCCATGTTTACTGATCTAGACATCCATGGAAAGTATTGTAGTCCATGCGCAGGGGTGCCTGAAAAAGAGATTTGAGCCCCAGAGTTGGCACATGAAGTTTTCAGGTCCAGTCACCGTAGGTGACCAAGTATTTGTTCAGAAAAGCCAAATAAAGAGCTAACCATTTAGTGCCTTCTGCAGAGCCTTTTAACCTTCATTTCATGGCCTGATATTAAAACATCTTCCATTAAGATACTAACAGTTGATAAAAAAAAAAAAACAACTCAGATTAGGTTTTGGTAAGAGAAAATCTAAGTTAATGTCAAACTCTGTTTGTCTTTTTTCTTTATTTTCTTTCTTCTTCTTTTTTTTTTTTTTTTTTTTTTTTTTTTTTTTTTTTTGCATTATCATTTTGAGGAAACTCTCTTGAGACAGAAAGTGTAAGGCTGTGAGTGGGCTGTTTCCTGAGGAGAGGCCAGGACTGTTAATGGTATGGCTTTACGTATGTAAAGTATTTTGAAGGCTGATTTTAGAAGCAGCATTTGTAGTTTAGTTTCCATTGTATATTTTATTATTTTTCTTTTAAATCAGTTTTCAGTGTGGCTCACCAAATTTCCAGCAATAACTTGGCATTTTATAAGATGTTATAAAGACAGAGGCTTATTTTCCTAAATCTGACCCTGTTTTTCCCCACATATTTTCTTGAACAGCTAGTAGATAAATTTATGAGGGAAAAATGAGATAAAGAACTTTCATTAACATGGAATCACCATTCATTTAACAAGTATTTATTGAGCACCTGCAGTATGTCAGGTTGTTCTAAGAGGTAAGGATACATCAATGAAAAAAAAATCAAAACAGAAATCTCCACCTTTGGGGTTCTTTTTTTCTAGCTGGGGGAAGACAGAGAGTTAAAAAGGAAGTAATTTACACAGGATGCTAGAAGGTGGTAAATGCTATGGAGAAAAATAAAACTTGAAAAGGAATAGGGAGTGTCAAAATCTGGTGTGGGTTGCAGTTATGAACAGGACCACTGGGACAAGCCATGCTGAAAAAGGGATATTTGAGCAAAGACTTAAAAGAGGCAAGAGAGCAATTACATGGGTATCTAGGGGAGGAGGTTTCCAAAGAGAGAAAATAGCAAGTGCCCAAGAAAGGAGGCAAGTGAATGCCTGGCAAGTCCCAGGAAGAGCAAGGCAGCCTGTGCAGCTGAAGTAGAATGATCCAGGGGGAGAGCAATAGGATATAAAATCAAAGAGGTAATGGATGGCCCAAACCACATTGGGTCGTGAATGCTAATGCAAGGTTTGAAGGCTGAACAAAGTGGGGAGCCATTATAAGGTTTTGAAAGAGAACTGACAGACTTACAGTTTAACTGCCTCCTCCTGGCTGCTGTGTGGAGAACAGACTGTAGAGGGAACAGGGTGGGAGCAGGAGACCAACTCCGAAGTCATTGGAATAATCCAGGGGAGCGATGATGCTGGTTTGAAAACAGCGTGAAGTGGTCAGATTCTGGATATATTCTGACCAAAGCGCCAACAACATTTGCCCAGGATTTGAATGTGATGACTAGGGTAAAGAGAGCAATCCAGGAAGACCCTGAGGTTTGGGTCTGAGCAACTAGAAATATATTGTTGCCATTTATTGACATGGGAAGGACAGTTTGGTAGAGAGACCAAGTTCTCACTCAATTTGGACACAGGAGGTTGAGATGCGTGTTAGCTGTCCGAATGCAGATCTCAAGCAGGAGGTGGTTAAGAGTCTGAAGTTCCAGGGAGAGGTCAGTGCTAGAGATTGGCGATACGTTTGGGGATTGCCAGTCTGTGGGAAAGTATTTAAGGCAACAGAACTGGATAAGATAACAGAGAACGAGCGAGAGAAGACACAGGACCAAGTGCTGAGCCCTAAGACACATGGATATTAAGAAGTTCAGGACAAGAGCAGAAATCAGCACTTTCTCCTGAGATAAAACAGCCAGTGACCAATGAAAGAGAAAAAAAAAATAAGAGGGAGGGTTATCTTCCAGGCCAAGTGGAGAGAGTGTTTCAAGGAGGATGGAGGGATCGGCTTTGGAAATACTGCCCATAGGTTCAGTAAAATGGCCATTGGCCATTGTATTTACCACTGTAAACTTACTTTTGGGGTTAGACTTACAGTTTCTTCTACTTTGGCTTTTGCTTGGCATACTTTGTGACAGGTAGCCTTGTTTTCTGAAGCTAGGTTTGATTCGTCCTAGAAATAGAGCTTGCAAATTCTGGCCTGGTGCAAGGTCATGTGCCAATTTTCTCTGCCTCTTAAACTTCTAAAGCAGCTGATCTCTCTGACAGGGTTAGGCCAAAACCTCTCCTATGTCTGGTGGGCGGTAGCACAGAAAAGGCCAAGAAGAATTGTATCCCATTCTCCTGGTGTTTTTCTATTGTGGCTTACTTAGGTGCAAGCTCTGGAAGATATAAAGGACGTGAGTCATTACACTTCAAGAGCAACAGGGTAGGTGACCCTATGATGTTGTATTAAAAAATATGGAAAACTGAAAAATATGGGGGAAATACAGGTGTTACAAACTCGGAATTTAAACAGTAATGTTGTACATCATTTATTATGTCATAAGTTGCTCAACATCTAGTCTAGTCACCCAGCTCGTAAATCGGGCATTGTAAACTATATAAAACTATATATAAACTATACACAAAATATGAGCAAAAAGCACCTAATATGAAGCAATTTAGAACTTCTTTATAAGTAAAATTTCCTCAGGAAAATAAATTTTTGTTTTCAGCACAGTGAAAACAACAGATAACTAAATTCTAATAGTTTGTAGGCTGGCGTAAAGAGAGCTTATATATATTTTGACTGAAGAATGAAGTTAGGGAGATGCAGGTCACAAGTAATTCTATTATATGATTTTATTATATTTGTACTTTTATGCTAATTTTTATAATTACGGTTTGGCTTTGTATAGGATTTTAATAATGGAAAATGAATACATAAGTCTCAATAAACATGTTTGAATTTTGCAAATCTATTATAGACTAAAGATCCAATTTCAGAATACAATTTCTTTTTCATTTATCTATTGTTACATAATAAATCACCCTAACACTTAAAGGCCTAAACCTACAATTTTTTAAAAATGTATTTATTTATTCTAAGAGAGAAAGAGAGAAAGAGAGACACAGGAGGGGCAGAGAGAGAGGGAGAGAGAGAGAATCTCAAGCAGGTTCCGCACCATCTGCACAGAGCCCAGTGTGGGGCCTGAACCCAGGAACCATGAAATCATGACCTGAGCTGAAACCAAGAGTCGGTTGCTTAACTGACTGAGCCACCCGAGTACCCCTAATTCTTTTTGTTTAATCTTTGGGATTCTTTTGTTTAACTGGGTTCAGCTTAATTGTTCTTCTGTTTCATGGAATGGTGTCTAGGGCCACAGCCCTGGGATACTTGGTTGAGGTTAGAACATAAGTCTGCTCACTCACATGGCTGGCAGCAGTGCAGGCTCTTCTGAGGAACTCATCTGAGGCCATAGAATACCTTGTTTCTTCTTAATGACCTCTCCATGTGTTGGGGGATTCCAAGAGGCAGAAAGTAAAAGCTGTCAGTGATCTTAAGGACTGGGCTTGGAAGGTTAAGAATGGCATTTCTGCTTCATGCTCTTGGTCAAAACCTGATACAGGATTAGCCCAGATTCAAGGGGATAGAAAATTAGCTCTACCTCTTGTTATAAAGAGTGGTACATGCATTCAAAAAGGGAAGAAATGGTTGAGGACCATCTTTGGAAAGTAGCTGCCACAGTTTGTCCTCTGACCCCAACAGTCCATGACCCTACATGAAAAATACCCTCTTCCCTAAAACCCCCAAAGACTCATACCGTTATGACAGAGCTCAAAGTCCAGGATGATGTAGTCTGGTCATCTAAATCTGGTGCATGTGTGGATGGGGCTCTTAGGGACAGATCCTGGGTTGCAGAGACCTTTATTAGACAAAGTATCTGTGGTCCACACTCCTAACTTAAAAATGATAGTAAGCGCAGAACAACTGCAATAGATACCCCAGTTGAAAAAGGGAGATAGCTAGGTGGCCCTTAGAAGTCACCAGTCCATAGCAATTTTCAAATCCAGCTGGGCACATGTTGCCATTTCCTCTGACTCCAGGGAGGTTCTGCTCCCTACAAGTGAATTCTATTGTTCTATGGTTCTTGGGTTCCCCCTGGTCCTTGGACTCTTCACTGTATCCTCTGAAGCATCCTTCTCTTTCCATAATAAATTGCCTACATTTACAGTGGAGTAGCTTCTCAGTCTGCTTCTAGTCCATAGGAGGGTATTGGTGGGGGTTCCAGAGACCCCTCAATTTTCAATTCTGTACCATTTGACTCAAGTTTGTATAATTCTTTTAAGAAACGTAGGTCTTCTGTGCATCAAATTAAATCTTCATTAGACAAAAACAATACCTGTATACTCCTTTCAGCAGGCTCTTCTATCCCTTAAGCTATGGGAAAGCACCTTCAAGAGTCTTAAAAGCCCCCCTCCCCGCTTTTTTGTAACAGAAGAAATATAAGAATCGCATCTTTATGATTCCCGAAGGGCCAATTTTTTAATTGAAGGGGTCTGTAAGACATGTTCTTAGCTTCTTAGAAGTTCTGTAGTCTAGCTCAGATGGTATACAAAGTACTCCATTACATTTTTCTGAAGTCCCAACAAAGGGTCTTACAACCATACCCCCAAACTGATCTTGACCCTGGGGCCATGTTTTACAGGCTGGGCTCTGGCATTCCCTTCAGGTTTTAATTTTCTTTGAGTATATTTTGTGAACTGGGATTTGGGGAATGACAACAAATTTTATTTTCTAAACTAGTAATTCTGAGATTGGAAATTTTTCTTCCATATTCTACTTGAAAACCTAACAAGTCTTTCTTCAGTTCATCTATTTTTATCTTACCAAACACAGTTAAAAGGAAAACATTTGGCACTTTAAAAATAGTGCCTAGAAATGTTCCTAGCCACATTTGCAGTTTTATGAACAATATACTCCTATTCAGGGCGCCTGGGTGACTCAGTTGGTTGAGCATCTGACTCTTGATTTCGGCTCAGGTCATGATCTCAGGTTTCGTGAGATTGAGCCCCACGTTAGGCTCTGTGCTGACAGTGAGGAGTCTGCTTGGGATTCTCTCTCTCTCCTTCCCTCTCTGCCCCTCCTCCTCTCTGTCTTTCAAAATAACCATTAAAAAAAGAATATACTCATCTTCTTTGTTATTATAGGTAAGAATGTTGCCGAACTTTGTCATTACATAATGTGGGTAATACTTTCATCAGTCTTTAATAATAGTGTCCTTTGTCTTCCCGGGGAACAATTTGCAATCTCCTTGAGGCCGTTCTAGCCTATGCTAGCTACTAGTCATAAAGCCAATGTCACATGTTTAAGGATTTTGTTACAGCAACCTACTTTTAGGTATCCATTTTAATTTCAGTTACAATGGTACTGCTAAAAAAAATTAAGGGTATTTAGAAAAAAAACCTTATCCTTAGGAATAGTAATGCTAAGAGAATGAAAATTCACAAATTTGCTAATCATTTTCCATGCCTCTTGATATCAGAGTTAGTCTTTTACCAATAATATACACATGAGTTACATAGCCCAGCTGTGAATTTTTGTCCAGTGATGAATTGGCCTGTAAAAATTATTAAGCCAAAATCAGGGCATCAAAATTATGGTTTTAGGGACTTGTCTAAGATTATTTTCTGTTAAAGATACTATATTCTCCTCTATTCTCTGAGTTACCTTTAGGCTCAAAAATGTGAAACTTTCTTGACTTTTTTTGTCCTCAAGCTAATCATCTATTAGGTTCTCTAGATGCAACCTTTACAGTATCTCTCATAGCTATCCCATCCACATCATCTTTCACCTCAGTTCAAATTCAGCCCTCCTTGTCCGTCTAGTTCAATAGCCTCCTCATTTCCACCCCTTGCTGTATCTATTTCCCCTTCTCACCATTCATTCAATAAATATTGAGAAGTGATATGAAGCATGTGCACTCTAATGGGCTGTAGACATTAAGTGAACTAACTATGGTCCTTTATCTTGAGGAACTCAACCCTACTGACAAAGGAATTTTCTTTAGTGGTGTCTGGGTGGCTCAATTGGTTAAGTGTATGACTCTTGATGTCCTCTCAGGTCACAATTTCACTGTTTGTGAGATTGAGCCCCATGTCAGGCTCTATGCCGACAGCGTAGAGCCTGCTTGGGATTCTCTCTCCCTCATTCTCTGCCCCTCCCCACCCATGCTTCCTCACTCTCAAAATAAATACATAATTTTTTAAAATGAATTTTCCTTAACCACAAATTGAATCTCTTTACTCACAATTCAAAAACAGTAGAAGAAAATCAGATTCTGTTCCAGGATCCACATTTCATTCACTTGAATAGCTCCTTAGTCTACTCCAATCTGTGACCATTCCTCAGTCTTTCCTTATCTTTCATAATCTTGACACTTTTAATCAGTACTCATCAGTTATTTCATAAAATTTCCCCCAATTTTTTCCATATAATGTTTTTTTCATGATAAAATTTTTGTATCTTTGGCAAGAATACCACAAATGCCATGTTGTGTCCTTTCCAATGCATCATATCAGGGGGTACATGATGTTGATATGTCTTAACTACAAGAGATGTCAACCTTGATCACTTAGAGTGGTGTCTTCAAGGTCCTCCAGTTACTATTTCTCCTTTTATTATATATCTTGGAAGAGACTATAATAGTATGCTATTTCTCCTCAAATCTTCACCCACTGATTTTAACATCCTCAGTGGATTTTGCTTACAACAGTTGTTACTGTGATGTTTGCTGATTTTGTATATTCCCCATTCCCTCTATATTTATTAATCAGAATTAGTCTGTAAGGAAGAGCTACCTCATTTATTTATGTATTCAAATATATCTTGGCATAAGTATGGACTCCAGCATATTTATTTGTTGGGGAAAAAATCAAATGCTATATTTATTTTGTTGCTCATAGTTCAATAGTCACCTTTTTAAATGAAGGTTTTTTTCTCGAATTACTCCAATTGGATGTTATCGTGCTCTGCTCTGAACCTGAAGAGCATCTCATCTGCGGTGTTCTTATGTTTTCCCCTACGTTTAGCGTTATATTGTAGAAATTTCTGCATATGGCCATTCTCCTAACCCCCCCTCCACTTCCTGCACTAGATTATTGAGGTTAGAGATGACATATTACTAACTTTCTATTTCCTCCATGGTTGATGCACATTGTAGGAAATCAGTAAATATGTGTTGAATTAAATTCAATTGGCTAAAATATTCTTGGACAGAACATAATTTAGCAACACCCCTAAGAGCCTGACACTGATGTCTCACTCATTTTTACACCTGCTTTTATCTCAAGGTTTCATTGTCTTTGAATTCTTAAATGTTTTTACTTATGTCCCCATCTCTCAGTGTTCTATAATATTTGTGTTTAAAAAAGAAAAAAAAAAACCTTTCTTTCAAATACTTAAAACTGTTAATAGAAAGATGGGAAGTTAAGCAGGAACATCACAATTCAAAACAAAGTAAACATAAGACATAATTAGGTCCAGATAAAGACAAGGGATGAGCGGAAAAAAGCAACTAAAACACAGACCCTAAAAAGAATCAGACACTGAATCAGACACAATAACTAGAGAGCTAACTTCTATTCAGCTAGAACAATGTGGGTCTGAAATGTGGAATTTGGATTTTCACAGTTTTGATCTGATTCTCCTGACTGATTTACTTATCTATTGGCTATATCACACAAAATGTGAGGATTGTGTCCAGGTAATATTATAGTGCAATGTGTGTGTGTGTGTGTGTGTGTGTGTGTGTGTATGAGTGAGAGAGGTGTGTGTGTGTGTATGTATATACACACATATGTATGCTGAGATTATTGTTTATATCTGTGTAATTAGTCTTATGGAACACTCTTAATTAATTTATTCAAAAGTATGTGCTATATACTTATTAAGAGAATACTATGAGCTATTGATGTTCGGAAAATACAGATACCTTGCCTTCCACATAGCTCTCCAATTAATCATGTTTGTACCATTTTAAAAATACAGAGTGAAGTTACTACTGGTAATCTGGGATTTGAACACAGTCTGATCCCAAAGCCTAACCACTGATTCTAAACTGCCTCTTACTAGGTATTTATTAAAATGTTAGGAGCACCTGGGTGGCTCAGTGAGTTAAGTGTCTGACTTCGGCTCAGGTCATGATCTCAGGGTTGGTTCATTGGAGTCCCACATGGGGCTCTCTGTTGTCAGCACAGAGCCCACTTTGGATCCTCTGTCTCCCTCTCTCTGGCCCTCCCCCAGTTGCACTCTGTCTTTCCTGTTTTCTCTCTTTCACAACTAATTTACAAAAAACAATAAAAAATAAAATGCTCTGTTCTTTGTGAACTACAAAAATAATTGTATATAATATTAGGGGGCAATTCTATATTTTGTGATCTCCTAAAAGCTGGGTGAAGTATGTGAACAACTGTAACCCAGTGTAAGTGTGACCTACTGTGAGGACGGGCACTACAGTGAATTGCTACAGGAAATCAGAGAAGAGAGTATGTTCTGTCTGATAAAGTGTAAATATTTTGTGGAGGAGTTGACATGAGAACATTTGATTTGTACATACAGAGGTGGGCATGAAAGAACATTGCTAGCTGGGGGTTGAGGGGGGCAGACTGAAAAGCAGCAGGTAGATAATTTTGCTGGAGCACGCATGGTGTGAATGAAAACAAGGGGAAATAAGGTTGGTTAATACTACACAAAAACATTAAAGGATCTTCCATGTGATAATGATTTACTGTGTTAAGGAAAGTAAATGAAACATCTGGAAATATGCTTAAAAAATGAGATCTCCCACAGCGTTTTGAGTTAGCAACACGTTTTAGATTTACAGATTGAGAGTTGAATTGATCAGGTGTTTATTTAAATACAGGAATATTACAGCTCGTATTTGGGTAAACTACCACCAGGTGGTAGCAGATAGGCTGATTTTTCAGTCCAGATGATTTAAGCTACAAACATATGTGCATGAGAGTCCGTTCAGAATTCTGTCATCCAGGCTCTTATGTGTTTGAAGGTTTGTTTGTATAGCATATAATTATATCAAGGCCCAGATTTGTATAAAATAATTTACTTTTAACAGTATAGTAGCAGCCCTATTTCAAGAAACAATACATGTTTCTTTGCCAGACATTTTTATTCTTAGAAGTAGAATGTACAGGGATGTACACTAATCCAATGGGGTGGTTGGAAATTACTATCCTAAATATCATTTCAAAGAAATTAGAAAATATAATATGTTTATCTGGAAGTCTTGTGTTTAAAGGAGTGAGGCTGGAAATTGGGTTAAGATTGAGAGAGAGAGAGAGAGAGAGAGAGAGAGGAAAGGCCCTTGGCTTATTCACAGATGGTGGGTGGAATCTACAATGCTTCAGACTGTAGGCAGATCTGCCTTGAAGACACAGCTATCATCTTCTCCTTTTATCATCTAATTTAATCCTCCCAATAGCCCTATGAAGTAGAAAGTATTATCTTTATATGAACAGAAGGAGACTGTCGCCCAAAGAACTTAAGCAATTGCTTAATTTATTTATACAAGTGCATAACATCTGCAATTTGAGCCCCCATCTGCTTTCGCTTTCTGAGCCCTCTCTTCTCAGTACCCAAGACCTACATACTCTACCTATTTCAGAAAACCACTGGTCTTTGTCTTCATCAAAGCAGGAGAGGAAGTGATAATATTTTATAGAGGGTAATTAATCTCTGCATTTGCTCCACATTTCCTTAAGAGAAACTTCAAACAAAAAATGTTTAAAGAATTTTATATCGCACCCTTCATATATCCACAACCTAGATTCTACAATTTGCATTTTACCTTACTTGATTTATTACATACCTATCCACCTTTTCATCCCCCTGTCTAATCATTGACCCAATTTTCTATGCATTTTACAGTAAATTGAAGACATCAGTACACTTCACCCCTAATCACTTTGGCATGCATATCATTAACCAGCACTCAAAATTAACTTAGAGGCTTTTTAAATTTTTGAGATAAACTTTGCATATAATGAAATGCACCAATCTTAAGAGTATCCTTCAATAAATTTCAGAAAAACGCATGCAGTTATACAACCCAGATTTCTCTCCAGATACACAACATTGCTCTCAGACTATACATTTTTTTTATGTCCCTTCTCAGTCAAGCTCCATTTCCTCCATCTCTCCCAGGACATGGCCATTCTGTTTTTTTAGTTGGCTGTTTAATTATAGGTTAATATTGCCTGTTTTAGGATTTTTAATAAATTAAATGAAAGAGTATGACAGTATGTATTTTCTTTTCTATAAGGCTTTTGTCATTCAGCATGTTTTTTTAGAGTCATTCATTTTGTTCTATGTGTAAGTGGTTTATTTTTATTCCCGTTGATGGACAGCTGGACTGTTCTGGTTTTTGTCTACTGTGAAACAAAACAGATGTGAATATTCTGGTACCAATATTTTATTTCCTTTGGTAACTACTTTGAGGTGTAACTTCTGGGTTGTAGGCTAAGTATAGGTTTAGTTTTATAAGCAACTGCAAGAACTTTTTCCAGAATGTTATACCACTTTACACTCCCACTAACAGTGTATCAGAGTTATGGTTGCTCCATATTCTCATCAACACTTGATATTGTCAGTCTCCTTAATTTTGTTCTTCTGGAGAGTTTGTATTATTTTCTCATTGGTGAAGAGAGCCATGCACACTCAGCTTTGGCTGGACCATTTATTCCATTGGAGTCACTTCCATTGTGAGCTTTTCCTACATTTTTTTGTCCTACCATGTAACTATTCCCCAACTTCCCATTCATATTTTTTCTGCTTCCTCACAACATTTTGTTTTGGGGGAATTCTCTGACTTCAACATATTCTATTTCTAAAAACTAGCTCTGTTAATGCCTCTTCTTTCAATGCAATAGCTTATTCCTTTTGTTTAATATGACTTGTAATTTTCATGTTTCTTATTGTTAGCAGTCAGGTGAAATAATTTATCTATGCAAGCTCTTTGTAGTCCAAGTTGTACAGTAGTTAAGTAAAGAATTCTATTAGACATTTGAATAGGATTTCAGGCTCAACATTTTAAGTTATATAGGAAGGAACTGCTTTCATTTTCAATGAACTTCTAGGGCTTGAGTAGAAGTAGAATTGTTTTATGGCAAAGTTGTGATTGGAAGTTGCTTGATCAGCTCAATAATGGTTTATGTGAAAAACTGGTAAATGAAAGAGTAAAAGGTGATGAGCATCAGGTTTTGTTTGTTCTAATTTGGCAAGACTCAAATGAGCAAAAAAGCAAAATCTAGGGATTGTCTATGTTAAACTTTGTTCATTTGATTGTATTGGTAACATGTTGTGAGTGACAGAGGTTCTTTGTTTCTTACCTGCTTCGGACTTAGGAAAATCTACTGGAAGCCTTCTTGAGAGAGTATGTTGAAGTCTGAATATTACTTTTAAAAAAGTTGCTACTTTGTAATTTGTAGTATTGTGTACTTTATCAATAATTAAAATAGTTTTATCTGATTCCTAAAAGGCACATACCCCTGCTAGAATCCACATTTCAAAATGACATTTAAAAATTTCATGACAGTATGCTTTACATTGAGTAATGCTCAAAGACGCTGGTAGCATAAATTTATATTTTCATTAGGGAAACGTTTCACAACAAGTTATACATGTGTCTACATTCATCAAGAAAAAGTAAAAAGAAACATGAAAACTTCCTGGTCTGAAAACCTGGCTTGAAATCAAGAGAAAATCTTACTAGTAACAGAAAAAAGAAACAAACTTGAATTGGATGACTGGATAATATAAGTAACAAAGCATGGAGATAAAAGTAAATGGGTTCACAAAATAATACTTTGGATATCAGAGCAATCTCTTCCACTTTTTAGCTGTGTGATCTTGGACAAGATTTTTAAATTCTCTGAACCTCGTAAGGACTTTTAAAATGAAATAAAATAACAACCTACTTTCAAAAATGCAATACATAATGATTATAGTCACAATACTGTACATTATAACCTCATGACTTTTTTTTATTTTATAACTGGAAGTTGTGCCTTTTGACCCCTCTCACCCATTTTGCTCATGCCCAGCTCCCCCTCTTCTCTGGCAATCACCAATCTGTTCTTGATATTTATCGGCTCAGTTTTTTGTTTGTTTGGTTTGGTTAGATTCCACACATAAGTGAAACCATATGATACTTATATTTCTCTGACTTGTTTCATTTAGCATAATGCCCTCAAGGTTCTACTGATGTTGCAAATGAAAAGTTTCCATTCTTTTTTTTCTTGCTAAGTAATACTCCATTGTATTTATATACTGCATTTTCTTTATCCATTCATCTATCAGTGAACACTTGGGTTGCTTCCATAGCTTAGCTATTGTAAATAATGCTGCAATAAACATAGGGGGGCATTTCTCCTTGAATTTTGCTTTCATTTTTAGGGGCTAAATACTCAGTAGTGGAATTGCTGGATCATAGGGTAGTTTTATTTTTAATTTTTTGAGAAACCTCCATACTCTTTTCCATAGTGGATGCCCCAATTTACGTTGCCACCTTTTCTCCACATTCTCGCTGACACTTATTATTTCTCCCCATTTCTCCCTGATGCTCCCCTCACAAGTGTGAGGTTATGTCTCATTGTGGTTTTGATTTGCATGTCCCTGATGAGTGATGCTAAGCATCTTTGATATGTGTCTGTTGGACATCTGTACATCTTCTTTGGAAAAATGTCTATTCAGGTTCTCGGCCCATTTTTGAATTGGATTCTTTGTTTTTGTTTTGTGTTTTTTGTTTTTTGTTTTTTTTTTTTTTTTTTTTTTTTTTGGTATTGAGTTTATAAGTTCGTTATATGCTTTGGATGTTAACCCCTTATTGGATATATCAGTTACAAATATCTTCTCCCATTCAATAACTTGCCTGTCATTTTGTGGAGGATTTCATTCACCGTATCGAAGCTTTTTATTGTGGTGTAACCCCAATAGTTTAGTTTTTGCCTTTGTTTCCCTTGCCTCGGGAGACATTCTAGATAAATGTTTCGGTGGCCAATGTCAAAGAAATTACTGCCCATGTTTTTTTCTAGGAGCTTTATGGTTTCAGGACTCACATTTAGGTTTTGAATCCATCTTGAGTTTATTTTTGTGGATGGTATAAGAATGCAATCCAGCTTCATTCTTGTGCATAGGAAACTGTCTAGTTTTCCAGCACCATCTGTTAAAGAGACTGCATGTTCCCCTTTGTATATTCTCGCTCCTTTGAGGATGTGTACTTACAGTGAAATGCAATTGGCATAATCATGAATAGGAAATAATAAGGTGATATTGTGAAAAACAATGCAAAAGAAATGAAGAGTCAAATGTTTATTTTACCAAAAACAGAACTATCATGACATTTACATTTTCCCTCAAATAATGTATTTTGGAGTAATGTAAGTGATAACAATCATCTATTTCTCAGGACACATTAAGTATGAATTGTGCGTACATCAATAAGTTTTGTGAGAAGAGATATTTTAGGTGCACTTTGACCAACTGTTTCATTGATGAAATAACTGGGCATAGTCTCCAAATACAGCTAGTGGTTCGTGATTTTAGAACTGAGATTTCAGGACTTCATTTTCCCTAATCACTTTTTTTTTCACTATTCTACATTTCCCCTCATATCATTTGCTCAGCTTTTTGTGTACTTTACATACATTTTTAATTTAACCTGACCTATGCTTTAATCAGTTGTCAGAACTTCCTTCTCCTAATACCAAAGATTCTTCCTAATTGTCCATAATTGGAGATAAACCTACATTGGCTGACATACTAAATTTTTCTCTATTCAGATTGAAAGCATTTTTCCACTGTTACAAAATACCCCAGATTGCTTATTTAGAATCAAGAGAGGCATGGTTCAGTGTAATAATGTGCTTCAACTCAATTAAATGTAATTACATTCCCCAACTGGAAATGACACTGTAGAAAGGCAGTCTGCACTATCATTAACTTTACTTAGTACATGTTTAGCTGTAGGCACTGAGGCATGAAATGGCTAACGATGTTCATTATTGTTTTGGGTTTTGTAGGATTCTGTTGACAATTTCCACCAAAGCTACGTTACCAGAATAAATAAAAAATGTACTACTAATCACCATCTTATTATATTCCCTATACAGTAAGGAATACCTCACAAAATACAAATTTAGAGTTCGAAGTGTGTGTGTGTGTGTATTACATGAAATATAGGTTTATTTTAGTATACAAACTCTGACTATCTGAATATTCCTATACATTATAACAATACCACACCAAGCTACAAAACTTACAAACTACTCACCGTGCAAACCAAACCCTGCTATAATGAGTTTGCTAATGCAAGCCAGCAAAAACATTTAAGTTGTGCTAGAGTTCAGTGAGGGAAGTGAGTGCCCGGTGTCTCCGTTTTTCTCCTGATGAGATCCAGTTCATTATCTTCATCAGCTTCTGTGCCCTTTCCTTGACAGATCTCCTAGGTACTAGCTTGTTGCAGCCAGTAATTCTAAAATGCATAGGGAGGGGCACCTGGATGGCTCAGTCTTTTAAGCATCTGACTTCAGCTCAGGTCATGATCTCATGGTTTGTGAGTTTGAGCCCTGCTTCAGGCTCTGTGCGGACACCTCGGATCCTGGAGCCTGCTTCACATTCGGGGTCTCCCTCTCTCTCACTGCCCTCCCCCACTCACATTCTGTCTCTCTCAGAAGTAAACATTAAAAAAATTAAAATGCATTGGGAGATGTAAAAAAATGTTTAATAGCCAAGGTAATGTTGAAGTGTAAACCTGTACATTTAAACTGTCATAAATCAAGACCTGTTGTAAAGCTAGAATCATGGAATGTAATATAACGCAGCAAAAATATGGTAATATATTACCAAGATGTGCTGCCAAGATCCAGGTTATCAAATGTTTCTTATATACAGAGGAACTTGAAAAAGAGACTTTCACTTACCCCAATGTAGTGTGATATTAATCCCACTTTCAGATAATTTGTTTTCAGGCTTTTTTTTTTCTTTTTTAAATCCTGCCCTAGGATTGACTGATGAGTCACAAACAATGCAGTCCGCAGGCAGCTTCCACCTGTTCACCTCTTTCAGCATCTGCCTCAATTGCAAGTAGTTGCTTTGCCTGGGGCTTGCCCTTCGCACAGCACCCTTATCTGGGAACTGAATAAGGGAGAGGAGTAAATGCTTAGTCATTTCAGCTCAACGCAGGCCACTCTATGGGCAATTTTCACTTGAGCCTTTGTCAGGTCTGCTTCACAGTTCAACTGCTTTCTCTGCCCAATCTTCTTTCCTCCTTATGGAGCAGTAACTAGCATGTTGCAATCCATACAGCTTCTCCGCATTGGTCTTTGGAGAACCCAGCCTTCAATGGAAAAATAGTGAATGAATTGTTCATGCCTAAATTTGCATAGGAGAGGGGCACCTGGGTGGCTCAGTCAGTTGAGTGACCAACTCTTGGTTTCAGCTCAGGTCCTCATCTCATGGTTTGTGGGTTTGAGCCCCATGCACTCTGTGCTGACAGTGCAGGAACTGCTTGGGATTCTTTCTCTCTCTCTCTCTCTCTCTGCCCCTCCCCCACTCACTCAAACTCTTTCAAAATAAACAATAAATAAATAAATACATTGCACAAAAGAAACCAGACACTAAAAGGAATATATTATATAATGTATAAAAATTCATTTCAAAAACACATACATTAAAAGAATCATACAGCATGATTAAGTGGGATTTATTCCAGGGATGCAGGATGGCTCTACATCTGCAAACCAAGGTGAAATACAACATTAACAAAATGAAGGATAAAAATCATATGATCATCTCGATAGATGCAGAAAAAGCATTTGGCAAAATTCAACATCCATTTATGATAAAAACTCTCAACCTAGTGAGTATAGAAAGAATGTACCTCAACATAATAAAAGCCATATATGACAATACCACAGCTGACATCATACTCAATGGTGAAAAGCTGAAAGCTTTTCTTTAAAGATCAGAACAAGACAAGGATACCCACTCTCACCACTTTTATTCAACCTAGTATTAGAAGTCCTAGCCAGAGCAATAAGGCAATAAAGAAATAAAAGGCATCCAGAGAAACAAAACAAATGAGCTAAAGGGGGGAAAAAGAGAGCGGGCAAACCACAAAACAGACTCTTAACTATAGAGAACAAACTAATGGTTACTGGAAGGGAGGTGGGTAGGGATGGGTTAAATAGGTGATGGGGATTAAGGAGTACCCTTGTGGTGAGCAGTGCGTGTCATATGGAAGTGCCGAATCACTATACTGTATACCTGAAACTAATACTACACTATGTATTAACTAACTGGAATTTAAATAAAAACTAAAAAATTTTTAGAGTCAATATACACAAAAATGTGTTGCATTTCTATGCACTAACAAACTATCAGAGAAACTAAGGAAACAATTCTATTTATAATACGTCAAAAAAATACCTAGGACTAAATTTAACCAAGGAGGATAAACCATCTGTACACTGAAAGAAATAGAAGACTACACCAATAAATGGAAAGATATTTCATGCTCATGGATTGGAAGAATTAACATTGTTAAAATGTCCGTATTAGCCATAGCAATCTACAGATGCAGTGCAATTCCTATCAAAATTCTGATGCTATTTAAGAAATAGAACAATCCTAAAATGCGTATGGAACCACACAAGACCCCAAATAGCCAAAGCAATCTTGAGAAAGAAGAAAAAAGATAAAAGCATCATGCTCCCTGATTTCAAACAACATTACAAAACCATAGTAATCCAAACAATATGCATTGGCATAAAAAGACATATAAATCAATGGAATAGAGCCCAGAAATAAACCCAGACACATATGGCCTAGGGGATCTACAACAAAAGTGGCTGAAATACATAATGAGGAAAGGACAATATATTCAATAATGTCAGAAAAACTGGACAGTCACATGCAAAAGAGTGAAACTAGACTGCTATCCTATACCGTATATAAAAATTAACTCAAAATGGATTAAAGATCTGAATATAAGACCTGTAACCATAAAACCTAGAAGTAAAATGGGCAGAGAACCTGAATAGACATTTTTCCAAAGATTATATACAATGTCCAATAGATACATAAGAAGATGTTCAGTATCACTCATCATCGGGGAAATGCAAATTAAAACCACGATGAGATATAATTTCATTGTGAGAATGGCTATTATCAAAATGATGAGAAATAACAGGTGTCAGCAAGAATGTGGATAAAAGGGAATCTTCACACGCTGTTGGTGGGAATGTAAACTGGTATATCCACTATGGAAAATAGTATGGAAGTCCCTCAAAAAATTAAAAATAGAACTACCCTATGATCTGGTAATTCTACTGGGCATTTACTCCTCAAAAATGAAAACATGAATTTAAAAAGATATATGCACCCCTATGTTTATTGCAGCATTTTTATTTACAATAGCTAAGATATGGAAGCAACCCAAGTGTTCATTGATAGATGAATGGATAGAGAAGATCTGGTATCTATACAATGAAATATTGCGCAGCCATAAAAAAGAATGAGATCTTGGGGTTTGTGACATCTTGAATAGATCTAGAGGGTATAATGCTAAGAGAAGTAAGTCAGAAAGACAAATACCATATGATTGACTTTTCTCATTTAAATGGAACCTAAATGAGCTAAGAAAAATAGATACAAACAAAAAACACACCTTAACTTTGGAGAACAAACTGATATTTACCAGCAGGCAGGCGGCTGGGGGGGATGGGTGAAATAGGTGATGGGGATTAAACAGTATGTCTATGTGATGAGTACTAAATAATGTATGGAGTTGTTGAATCACTATTTTATACACCTGAAATAACACTGTATGTTAATTATACTTCATTATACTTCAGTGTATACACATACACATACATTGGTATACAGAATCCATGCCCTACATAAACTCACCAGTTTTGACTTTTTCATATGAGGAACAGGATATAAGTGACTAAACGAGAGTTTCAAACCGTTAGCATTTGTATTAGTTTCCCAGGCTTAAGAGTACTCAGCACACCATCAACTTTGATAACCACAGAGCATGAGGAGAGGTATTAACAGATGAATTGCTTCATTTTGCTAACTGATTGTATCTGCCTATGTTTAACAATGCTCTCCCACCTCCCGTTTGCAACTAATAATTCTATAGTTCTGGGTTGACCTTTGGTGCCAACACTAAATTTGGAAGTGACTGGCTTTAAGACCATGTTGAAAAGAATTCTGAGGCCCCCTTTGGGCTTGGAAGAAAAATGCAATGTAATCAATAAATGACAACTGCTCTAGGCATGGAAGGAAGCCATGGCCACACATGTGCTACAGATTGGCCAGCCCTCCTGCCTTTACTACTTCATGAATCACAGTGAGTGTAATGATTTCTGAAGTGGAAAATACGTCATTATCATTTGTTGGATACATTATATATCACATAAATTATATTAACAGTCTTTGGTCCCTCCTCCTGCCTTTCTGCCATCCAGCTGGAGTGGGACATAGGTTTATAGTCATGGTAACACTGTATCTACCACTCTCATGGGAGAGCCCTGAATGCCTTAATTTATAGTAAGCATTGTAGCCTGATGCGATTCAAATATTCCATTTTCTTCTCAACAGGGTTAATGTCTCAAGAGTCTCATTCTTTTCTATACACAAAAAGAACCCGAACCCACAAAACCTTAAATAGCATTTAACATCTCTTTAATGTCTCTCTAAGCACCAATTGTTCTGAGTGCGCTGAACGATGCTTCAGAAGCAAAGTTGCCAAAATACACAGGTACTGAAGAGTTAGGATTCTATCTGTTGAAGTAAAAAGACCCAATTTCATGAGGCTCAGTAAATACACATATGCTCTGAGACACAAAATCCACATGTTCAGACTCCCCATTTCTTAATTCAAAGATCATCTTTGTTTTCTAACAGCTAGAGTAGAACATAGCAAGAGATCATTTTCCCTCAAGACTGAAGAAGCTTGGGAAAAATTACTAAGAAGTCACAGCAACATGCTAGCAAAGCACAATAATAAAAGGCTGAATATAAGGTACTTCAACAAACATTATTCCTAATGGCTTGCTCCAAGCCTGGTGTGGGTTATACAAAAGACTCATCTTATCTTCAAAACATTTATGGTATTATTGAGTGTACAAAAAGTATTCCCCAAATTATTGGAGAATTAAAGACAGAATTATAAGCCAGTAAACAAGGAAGAAGAGAAATGGGCCATGATAGAAGTTGCTAAGAATATCCGCAAATAAGTTGTAAATAATGATGTGTTAAAAATCTAATGTAGCTTTCAGGGATCTATTAATTGAGACTTTTCCGTGTGTGGTGATATACCATTGCACGGAAGTTAATAGTATATGCTTGGGAAACAAAACCTGTGTTCAAAGCATGACTCTATCAACTAATGTTTTTTGACCTTGATTAAGTTACTTAACTACTGAGCCTATTCATTTATAAAATGGACATAATATCAGTATTCAAAGTCTTAGAGTTTTATACATAGTAAATGAGATATTTAATACTACATTAACTAAATGTGTACCATATAGACACTCAAGACCTATGTAAAATAACAACAAGACAAAAATCCTGTCCTCCTGGAGAGACCATTCCAGAGAGTTTCATTAACTTACCCATTCATTTAGCGAACATTCATTAAATGTGTGTCACTAATGAAGGGGATCATATTTGGCAACAAAAACAATTAAGAGGTTATTGTGGAGGTCCAGGTGAAGATTTAAGATTTATATTTGGGTGGAAGTGGTATATATATATATATTTTTTTAATATTTACTTTTGAGAGACAGTGAGTGAGCAGGGGAGAGGCACAGACGGAGGGAGACAGGAGATCCTAAGCAGGCTCTGTGCTGACAGCAGAGAGCCAGCTGCAGGGCTCGAACTCGAGCACTGTGAGATTTTGATCTCACGTATGAACTGATCGAGCCACCCAGGCGCCCTGGTGGTAGATTGTTAAAAGGATGGGTTGAAATATGTTTTGGAAGTAGAATTAAATAGTGGATAGTACATGAGACTTGACGGATGGTCAAGAGTCCACTAAAGAATGGTACGCAGGCGTCTGGCTTAAACAACAGGGTTAATGGTTTATTTGAAGTGTACACAAAATGCTTGGCACAGTATCTGATATATGTTAAGTGTGCGATAAATGTTAGCTTTGGAAAGGTGATTGATAAAATGTGACTTAAGAAATCAATTCTTCTTAAGAACCTTGCTTTACCTGGAAGTGTAGCACCATGATCCAGAAACTTGCTACTCAAAGGTCAATAAATTAGCAGTGCCAGCATCACCTGGGGATGTGTAAACAAATCAGTCCCAGGTCCTTTCCCAGATGTAACGAATTAGTCTGTGCTTTAAAAAGATGGTCAGATGATTCTTAGGACACTCAGGGACGAGAAGAATTGGCCTGGTGTGAGTAACAGAAAACTGTGGTCTGAGGGTCTTACCTCTCTGCCTGTTTCTGCAAACAAAGTTTTCCTGGAAGACGGCCATCCCTGTTCGCAGCGGTTACTGTGCTCTGTTGACTGAGGTGAGCAAACATGACCTGCTGTATAGCTGTAAAAACTAAAATGTTACCATTTGACCTTTGGTAGAAAAAGTGCATAGATTCTAAGCAATGTGCGTTTTCATATTCGCTCTTTAAAATGTGTAACATTGAAGAAATTCTGTCACTAATCTGTGCCTTAGTTTCATCTCTAAAATGGAGATAATAATAGTACTGAACTTGTACGGTGGCTATTATAAGGAATAAATAATATTACTCTAGTAACTTATCTGGCATATGGAAAACATTCAACAAATATTAGCTGAGTTTTTTTTTCCTAGTTAACAGTAGATTGTTTTTTTTTTTCCTAGTTAACAGTGAGATTGTTTTTGCTTGCTTAAATATTTTCTATATGTGTTTCATCATGGCAAGTGTATTCTTTAATCTCCATCACCTATTTCACCCTCCTCCAACTCCCTTCTCCTCTGGTAACCATCAGATTGTTCTCTATAGTGAACAGTTTGTTTTTTGGTTTGCCTCTCCTCCTCCCCACCCCACCCATGTTCATTTGCTTTGTTTCTTAAGTTCCACATATGAGTGAAATCCTGTGGCATTTGTCTTTCTCTGGTTTACTTTGTTTCACGTTATACTCTCTAGCTCCATCCATGTCATTCAAATGGCGAGGTTTTATTCTTTTTAATGGCTGAATAATATTCCATCATTAGATATTGTTTTTCACTTGCCATACCATTTAACTTATCAGAACATGTAATATTTCATGATGAACACTGAATGGGAACAGAATGTGGACCAATAACGCAGCTCACAGTTTTCATGTCCTGTTGATATCTGCACAAAATAGTTTTCTAAATCTGCTGCAGGCAAACTACGGCCTGTGAGTAAATACAGTGTGCTGCCTATTTTTGTATGGCTATTAGGCTAAAAACTTTTTTTTTTACATTTTTAAGAGGTTTTGAAATGAAACAAAAGAATAAAGACCAGATGATAGAGGCTATTCATGGCCCACAAGCTTAAAATATTTACTATGTGGCCCTTAAATGAAGTTCTTTAAGTTTATTTTTTATAGTTTTAAACTTAATGAATTAAAGAATTAAGAACAGAGTTAAAAATCCAAGTTTGTTTTGAGGCTCCTGGGTGGCTTAGTGGGTTGAATGCCAGACTCAGCTCAGGTCATGATCTCAGGGTTCATGGGATTGAGCCCTGTGTCAGGCTCTGGGGTGTGTCCCTCTCCCACTCGCTTGCTCCTTCTCAAAAATAAATACTAAAAAAAATCCAAGTATGTTCTGTGAGACTATTTTCTCTTTTTGGGTTATTAGATTTATGAAATTTGTTTTTACTTCGTCTACCTATGACATGAAAGTCAATCTCCTTACTGAGGTTCATGGTCTTTCTCATGGTAGCATCTCGCCAAAAACATGCATCTGTTTCATACTGTACCATTTCTTTTAATCACTACTATAAAAAGCCAATCTACAGCTAGTAGGTCATTTATCTACTAGGCAAATTGTATCTAGATGCAAATTGTTCACATCTGGATGAGACTAGAGGGGTTTAAAATGGCACTCTTGTTTTTTTCTTTCTCTTTTGCTTTTGAGTTTTTTATTACCTAATTGGTCCCACCTTGGAAGTTAGCAAAGCTAGAAAAGTAGTCAGAATTCTTAAAGCAACTGTCCAGTGACTCAAGCGAAGGATCTTAAGTAGGTGGACAAGCTGGGAGGAAAAAAAGGGCGAAGGAAGCAGAAAGAAGCAGACACTTGAGGACTGCTTCAATATTGCCTCAGCAGGGCTCCCAAAAGCCCACCTGCTTCCACAGTGACCTCTTTTTCAATCTCTCAGCGTTTCAGATTCAATTCAAGTAAGGATAGTTTGCCTGAGTCTCACAGGACTGGCTAAAAGCTGTTGTGACATAACCGAATCTGCAATCTTTTCCAAGATACCCACAGGCGTTTCAACTATGGGTCTACGGGGGCTCGCTTCACATCAGGCGTTCTTTTTTCTGAAGGCATGTGGACTGTAGCTTATTTGAGGCCACTCTATCAGTAAAGATATGCATGATAAATCTTCTGAGTTAGTTATTTTTAACAAGTATCTGCAAATTTGGAAAGAATGACAGAAACTTAGGTCCCTGACATAAAGAAATTTGTGATAAATACCCTATAAACTATGTGAGATGCTTGAATAGTATTCCAAATAACTCAGGAATTGACAACATCTGGCAAATAAGCCTAAGGTTTTCAAATGGTACTCTTATCAAATATACAGCAAGCTTATTTTTAAAAAGTCTCCTCTTTTCTTTATAAGTTGCCTGTCAAGACATGCGAATTGGAGATAGAATTCTGTCCCAGGGTATGAGGGTAAAAATGATGAGTAAAAATACCGCATGAGAGAGACTGGCTTCTGAGAGGTAACATCTAGAACTACATTGTCTATGGTAGCCATTAGCTACATGTGCCTATGGAACATATGAACATAATTTGAGGAACTTTTCAGTATTATTCAATAGTAATGAATTTAAATTTTAGTTTATAGGGGTACTTAATTATTGGGAAAATTTTAAATAAGTTGGCAACAACTTAGTATGAGAATCTACTTTTTTAATGTAAGTTTTATGAAATTAAAATACAGATCAAATATCTTTTTAAAAGGTAGCTGTCCGGGGCACCTTAGTGGCTCAGCTGGTTACGCGTCTGACTTTGGCTCAGGTCATGATCTCACGGTTCGTGAGTTCGAGCCCCATGTCGGGCTCTATGCTGACAGCTCAGAGCCTGGAGCCTGCTTCAGATTCTGTGTCTCTCTTTCTGTCTGTCCCTCCCCAGCTCGCATTCTGTCTCTCTCTGTCTCTCAGGAATAAATAAAACATTAAAAAAAAAAAAAACCTTAAAAGGTAGCTGTCCTATGGGGCACCTGGGTGGCTCAGTCACTTAAGCATCTATCTCTTGATTTCGACTCAGGTCATGATCTCACATCTTATAGGATCCAGCCCTGCATCAGGCTCTGTGCTGACAGGTTGGGGCCTGCTTGGGATTCTCTCTCTCTGCCTCTCCCCTGTGCATGCTCGCTCGCGCTCTCTCTCTCTCTCTCTCTCAAAATAACGAAACTTAAAAAAATAAAATAAAAAGCTGTCCAACTTGAAATGGGTTGGGAATTAAAGATACACAACAGAATTGGAAGGCTTAGTATAAAAAATGTAAAATAGCTTATTAATACATTTTATATTGACTTTCATTGACATCTAGGGTTACGGTGAGTTCAATAAGATGGTCATAAAATTTCACCTTGTTTTTCCCTTTTAAACATGACTACTAGAAAGTTTAAAATGACTTTAAGTGGCTTGCAGTACATTTTCATTAGAGCACACTTACCTATAACAATTCAAAATGAAAGAGTGGTTTCCAGAGACAGTGAGTTTAACATTGCTAGATGTGCTTAAGTTATTTCCTGAATGCCTGAGACAGCTAAATTATCAAGTCCTCAACTCTCCCTCAGTTCTGTGTCATCCATTCATTCATTCGGCATGCATGATTACTTGTCCACCATGTGTCATCACGTTGCTAAGCATCGGCCCCTGATAGCAAGATGAAAGTGTAAACTACTTTAATATAAACAGTGGGTATTATAATTGGTATGCGAAAACCATGGTGTTAAGAATATCAGAGAAGTATGAAGACCTTCCTGAGGAGTTGTCATTTTGAGCTCCCAATTAAAGAGTAAGTAGGAGTTTTAAAGGCGTAGTGGGGGGGAAGGGGGATGCCAGAAAGAAAGAAAAATAAATGCAGGAGAGGGCTTGGAATGCTGGTGGAACTGTGGGGCCAGTGTTGACATTCCTCAGCACAAGGGCAGGAGACCGAAGCTGGCGAAGGAGGAAGAAATCGATCACGACCAACCTTCCACACCATTTAAAGGACTTCAGGTTTTACTTTGTAGGCAATAAAGTCCCTGGCGATTCTAAATGTAGTGACGTGATTATAAGAATTAAATTTCAGAAACACCATCGTGTTGATGCTGAGGAGGATGAACAAGGCGTACTTTTGGCCAGAGGTAGACAGTTTGGTAAGCTATTGCAGTGGTCCTGGCAAGAAATGATGCGGCTCTGAGCAGGGGCACACAGAGAGGGTAAATGATCGCTAAGGGAACAACAACACGCTAGCCCAGGGTTCCAGTTGGGAAGGTTCCTTTTACCCAGGGCACAGGAGAGATGAAGACATCTGGCAGAGTAATAGTTCAGTCTTGGGCATTTGAGATTGAAATACCTATGGGGAATCCATACGGAGAAGTCTGTTAGATCATTCTCTGTACATTATCCACTAAGGCAAAGAAAAATGCAGAGGGAACGGGAATAACCTTAAAACTTGAAGCATCAGAAAAAATCCCAGTATAATTTCATCTTGAAATGAATGGTCTTAAAAGTATATTATGTACTTTGTCTTGCTTCCCAAGCAGGGAAATGTAAGGAGAGATTTACTCTAATTAATGTTCTGTATAAGCAACTGCTGAGAAAGTCAGTTATACAACAGGGAAGCTTTGGCAGCCCCCTAAATGAGCAGTTTTAGGGCAGGGGTTAAGTAAACAGCAATGTGTACTATCTTTGGAACATTTTGTAGACGTTGAAATTATATTTCAGAGAATACTTAATCAGTAAAATATTCATTGTACGATAAGTGAGAAAAAAGCAGGATATAAAACTATGAGCAGTACAATCCTAATTTTGTTTAAATAGATATCTAGTGATAGAGAAATAGGGGCAAGAATTCCCTTTATGAAATAGGATTATAGATACCTTTAATTTTCCACTTTGTTTTTACTTTTTTTTTTGTAGGAGTAAATATTTTGGGGCTAACATGTATGAATGAACTAAATCACAAAATGTCACAGGCAGCTCTTTTTCCAATAATTGGCTTGCTCACTAGATGGCAAAATTCAGGTGTGAGGGTAATTCATTCTTGATGGGCTGATATAACAGGGCAAAAGGGTAAAAATCCACCTGTTTCAAAATTGATTTATACTATGTTGGCTTTTCTGGAGTTTATAAAGTTCCATTTGAAATAGAGTGTGGAGTACATCATATTCTGACCTTTGAACAAATTTTATCTTCTGGCTGTTTTCCTAAACAATAAAATGGAAAATATTTTGATGGTAAGCATTCACAAGTATTAATACCTGATGCGCTAAAGTGTATTACAAATGGCATGAAGTTTCACAAGGACTGATGTGACTAAAAATAAATTCATAAAGTCATTTAAACAGCTAAGATTTGTGCTAACTTCTGTAGTTAATGAAAGTAAATGACTAGGGGGAAAACACTTTCATAAACGAATATAGTAAATGCTAGAGAATACATTAAAAAGATCATGTCTCCTCTTTGTCAGTAAATACTGTTAAAAAGAGGTGACAAAGGAAAAGAAAACCCAACAGTCTATAAAATCATACGCTTAAATTTATGCATAGTACTTTGTACTTTTTAACTTTTTTTAAATGTTTATTTTTGAGAGAGAGACAGAGTGTGAGCATGGGATGAACAGAGTGAGTGAGACACAGAATCTGAAGCAGGCTCCAGGCTCTGAGCTGTCAGCACAGAGCCCAATGCGGGGTTTGAACTCCTGAGCCATGAGATCATGACCTGATCCAAATCGCTTAACCAACTGAGACACCCAGGCACCCCTTCATTTTTTTTAAAGCTTATTTTGAGAGAGAGCACGTGTGTGAAAGTAGGGGAGGAGAAGAGAGAGAAGGGGAGAGAGAATCTCAAGCAGACTCCATACTGTCAGCTCAGAGCCCCACACAGGGCTCTATCTTAGGAACTGTGAGATCATGACTTGAGCTGAGATCAAGAGTCAGACGCTTTAACCGATGGAGCCACCCAGGTTGCCCCACTTTTAATTTTTTAGTAGAATTAAAATCATAAGCTGCTTAGTTTTCTTAGTTAAATAGAGCTAGTAAAATACTAAGTGCACTTTATAATTTGCTTTTAACAAAAAGTATATTAAAAATGATGACAAACAAGCTTATTAAATATTTTGAATTTTAGAGTGAATTTTTGGTGGTATTGGGATTACTGGATGGAGAGAGACTAAGATTTCCACAAAGGGAGCCAAGCATTTAAAAAACCTTATTTTTGTTAAATTTGACAAAAATCTGAGAGAAAGTTTACAAATAAGAAACCTGACAATTGAAGTATTTACATGTTCTTGCTAAAAATAAAACCAAGAATTTCAAGTCTTGATACACATGTGGTTAAAAATGCATTGGATTGTCTGTTATTTTGAAGCACAAATAAATTGGTAGGATAAACATAACTCAGCTTTTAAATGTCTGATGGACCCATGTTCCCCTAGTTTCTATAAATATCACCAGGATGTTAGAAGTTTAAAGTAATGTTGTCATTTCAATGCTAGAAATAAGATTATGGTAGCTTTGGAAATAACATTCCTCCCACTTGGATAATGATGTTTCAAGCTACATATCCATTCAAAAGCCTCTATCAAGAATTAAACAGATTTAAACACCACATCAAGGCATGAAAGCCAACTTTGTATTGTTTTGATAACTCATAAGATAATTGGATTTTAGAAGTTGTACTGGAGTGTTAACAGAGAGAAGTCTCTTGTGGCAGGGACATCATGGCATGACAAGAAAAGAGGGGCAGCTTGATGGAAGACGCACAGCAGTGAGAGAAGACACCTGCATTTGAATCCACATTTTGTCTCCCCAGTTTTCTGACTTGAAATTAAATGCTGGTCGCCAGTGGCTTCATACCTTCCTGTAGATATGATTCCGGGCTTCCCACCCCCATAAAGCCTAAACTTCTGAGGAAGGAACTCACACATGAAAATGATAACCAAGTAGCTTATAAAGTCCCTGGAGGAGATAATGACTGTAGTGATCATACTGTAATGCTCTCTAAGGTTCACCAAGCTTTGAAAGTAGAGTATTCTATGGTTTATTCCCAGATTTGTTACAAGAAGGTAACTAGTACTTAGGAAGCTGGTCTGTGATTCTATCCACTAGAGGACAGTAGTAAATGTGCATACCCATATTTGTAATCGTCCTAGTGGGGCCACTGAAATAAAAACCTGTGTTGCAGAGACATGTGTTTCAAAGAAACACGTGAATAAAATTAGGGTCAATATGCCGAACACAACCATAAGCATTGTTACAGGGTTATGGAAACTCCTGATCTAGCAAATATTTAAGTACCATAGTACAATAAATAGGCAATTGCTCTGAGACTAGGTCCCCTGGAAAAAGTCTGCTGGTTGAGAAAGACCCCAACACTGGCAGTGAGGTGACCCATGAACAGCTTGGGGTTGTCCCATCCCAAGATGGGGCTTGAATCTCCCTGCAATGTGCTATATACTTTTTTTTCCATCTTTGTAGCTCAGCCCAGTACTTCGTGTGCAATAAATATTTAATCAAAGCTTGTTAATCAATTGGAGGCATCCCTGGGAGTTGGTTCTCTGTATGGCCACTTGTCAGCTTTTTGATTTTTGATAAATCACTGATTTCAGACTCTGTTGCCTTTGTGGATTCAAGAATTTCTGAAGATCTTTCACATCCTAAATTGTGTATTTAGCAATCTCACCTTTTCAGTCATTTTATCTATTTTTTTAAATGTTTATTTATCTCTGAGAGAGACAGAGACAGAAAGCAAGTGGGCAGAGAGAGAGGGAGGCACAGAATCCGAAGCAGGCTCCAGGCTCTGAGGTGTCAGCACACAGCCTGATGTGGGGCTTGAACTCAAGAGCTTTGTGATTCTGACCTGAGCCAAAATCAACTCAGCTCAACCAACTCAGCCACCCAGGTGCCCCGATTTTATCTATCTTTCCTGCCCTTCTCTGCTTGAGAATAAGGCCTTCTTACCATGCTTTTTAATGCATTTTTATCTCTGATTACTTCATTTTCTGATACAAAATTTTTGCAAGGATGAAGTAAGTTTGCTGGCAGGTAGACTGTACCTATGTGTAAATTTCTTAATCTTCCTGAGATTCACTTTCTTGAATAGCAAATGAGGATACTGTCTGTATCACAATGTGGTCAAAGATAACATGAGATGTAATACTTAAAGTATCTGGTATAACCTTTGTTTGATTTCTCACAAATAATAGTTCTGTACTTTTCTCTCTGATAGGCCTACTTGTGTAGTGCTGCATTATCTTCTCATATATAAGTAAGAATTTATGGGGAATCTTGTTAAAATAGACCATTTTAATGCATGGTGGGTCATAATATGTCCTTCATAACAATACACTACTAAATATAGAAATACCTTGATATCATTAGGACACAGGTAAGCAATATTCACCTTCTCCAATAATAATAATAATAATAATAATAACAACAACAGGAGTCTAAATTTTCTAAAAGAACTGGAAGAAACATGTATCCTATGTATTAACCAAATGTGATAAAAAATATTTTCATTGATGAATTTGCAACAAAATAGAACTATTTTGAGTTTTCAACTATTTCTGACTGAAACACAGTCTTCTCTGTATAAAGTACTCAGTCACGCTGTAATTTCCTGCATATTTAAATGTTCATTTTATTAGAATTAGCAAGTATTGTCATCCTTATTCCCAATGTGATGAGATGAAAACGTCTCCACTGTCTGAATCATTTATCCATTAGTGGCACTGAAATAAAACCATAGCTGAAATATAATTAAGAAATTAAGTGTTTGAATTCCAACAAAGGCAAAATGACAGATTGGTTTTGGAATAGCTGTTGGCAAGGCATAGATATAATGCCTGTGACCAATATAGACAAGGAATTTTATTATTTTCTGGCTCTGTGTGAAAACCCTGATTCTTCTTGCCCCATCAAAAGGAATGAAGAGATGTCTGGACTACGGGGGTTCCTTCCTACTAAGTGCCTTGTCTCTGTAGGAAGAATCAAATCACAACAGCAGGACAGCAGAGGGCCATGAAAGAGGGTACTCAAAGTGCAGAAACAGATTGTTTTTCTTTTACCCAAAATGTGTTTTGTGCTTCTAGACCAACTGTCTCACTTTAATTCAAGATCTCCCTTAAGAATGGCGTCTTTCTTCTTAGCCATAAGATAACTATAAAACATTTTCCAAGGAAATGTCTTTTTTGAGTAAATCCACTCACACCATAATAGAGGATGTAGATTATATCTGACTGGAGCTAAAGAAAGGAGCTTCCTAGGTACTCCGATGAAAGCCAGGCAGATGCCCAGAGCGCACACACCACACCAAATCTACAAGTTTTTGAATCGCTCAAAATACAAAATGGAACACCGAAAAGCCAAGATGTAAATGGTAACGTGAAGAATAGCACTGTTTTTCCCAAGAGGACTATCACCAAGAATCTCTAAAATAGAAGACAGGATTCTGCTTTTGACACTTCTCTGATGGTCCCAGGGCCCCATATCTTGCAGCCTGGCCTATAGGCACCTCATAGTTCTGCCCTACTTGAAGTTGACAGCTCTGTCCTGGCCACTTCCAGGGCCCCTTCACACCTAAATTCCATGCCCACACTTCTGTCCCTGAACCTTTGTTTGATTGCTTCCTCTTCTTGGAATATCTCTCC
This sequence comes from Leopardus geoffroyi, assembly GCF_018350155.1. Taxonomy (NCBI): domain Eukaryota; kingdom Metazoa; phylum Chordata; class Mammalia; order Carnivora; family Felidae; genus Leopardus; species Leopardus geoffroyi. The sequence continues at coordinate 111,610,521 of NC_059333.1, forward strand.
TCTGCTTCTAGTGAACTGTGACTCAACCCTCAAGGCTAGCTCAAATGTCAACTCTGAAATCAGTCACTTTCTGGAAATCTCTTATCTCTACCCACAAGCAGAATTAAGTTCTTCCCTCTTCTGTATGCCTGTGACTCTTGTGCTTACCTGCACATGGCACTTGACACATTGCATATGACAAAATACAGTATCACTAGTGCCATTTGTATTACACTTTTTTGCATGTGCCCATCTCCTGTTAGTGAGTTCTCTGCACTTCCCCCCACCTCTCCCCACCCCTTTCACAATCCAGTGCCTGAAACATAGTAGTCATTAAATCACATCATGTATATGTGAATATTCTCAATGGAATTAGTAAAATCCACACCATGCTTGTGTACAAAAGTCTAAAGCCCTCGCATGCAAATGAAGTGGTCTCTGCTCATCTGCAATTAAAAAAAAAAAAAGGCAGTGCTATCTTTATAGATCTATGTTTTCCGAGGATTTATTTACTGATAAATCATTAAGGTGCTTTTAGCTTATCAAAATTGAATTGGTTGAACTTGGCAAAGTGATTTTCCTCCTCCTATTTCCCAAGATAATTTTTGTGTTAAGAATGAATTCTCAGTAGTTCAGTGTTGCTGGAGGGAATGCTAGAAGAAGGGATTGGTTGAGATGAGGCCCCAGAGGCAGAAAGGTCCAGAAGTTTGTTCTGCCATGTAAATATCTGCAATGACGTGGCTGCCTGAAGTGGCCTATTGTGTGGAGAGAGAGAATAGTTGCGGACATGTGCTTTTGATATCCAAACAATATTGAGGGTTATTTTCTGGGTTTCTTTATGTGTCAAAATTTGACAAAGATAATCTTCTGGGAGAACTTTATCCCTGCTCTCATAAAACGTTTACTCAAATACATCTAACAGTGTTTCATGTCTCCCAGTGTGAGAATATCACCAGGAGCTTTCCGGTAATTGTTAGAAGCCTTTCCACATGTGCAATAAGGAGGGTGTGGTTTATAGGGCACACAGAGATATTTCCAAGAAACAAAATTCTGCCCAACAGGTTTAGACACAAAGTCTTAGCTACACAAGTGGCTACACATGCTTGGTTATGACATGTACAAGGAGTCATTCCAAGCTAGCAAAGCCTGCCAACTTGAATGCAGAAAAGGCTGAGGGTCAGTCTTAGCCATTGGCGGCTCCATTTATGAAATGCACTCCAGTCTGTGTAGAAAGCCAGTTTTCCCTCCTTCTGTGTTACTTAAGTAATCTGAGAGAATGTGGGGTACCATTGCTTCCAGTAGCTCCAGTTAAGGCTTTCTGTAATGATAGGTTTCTACTGAAATAATAAGTTTATGCTCATCTACTCACCAAAATCCTCTTCGCCACAAAGTCTTATGAGGATCAAAACTATAAATGGTAGAGAAAACAAAGGCAGGATGTTTTAAATCTATAAATCTGTTGTCTGGACATAATTGTCATTGTCCCCCGTTCAGCTCTTAAAACAGCGAAAACATAAATATAGATCCTTAATTTCTCCCTGCCGGTCTCTTAAATTTACACATATATTTACACACACATGCATGTGCATTTGTGTGTGTGTGTGTGTGTGTGTGTGAGTAGTTCTCCCAGAAATAGGTCTGATGGCACATTAAAAAGGGAGTGCCTTTGGCTTTTGGACAAACCTACCTTTTCCAGATAATAGATTCTCTCCAGACAGGTTTAAACACAAAAACGCAGTCACCAACTGTTTATAGGAGGCAAAATGAAGCTATGAATGTGTAGAATTCACTCTTTAATTGGTGTTTTATTCTTTATTGGTGTTTTATTGGTGTTTTATTTTTTTAACGTTTATTTTTGAGAGAGGAGAGAGAGAGAGGGGCACAGAGTGTGAGAAAGAGAGGAGCAGAGAGAGAGGGAGACACAGAATCCAAAGCAGGCTCCAGGCTCCCTTGGAGCTATCAGCACAGAGCCCGACATGGGGCTTGAACTCACAAACAATGAGATCATGACCTGAGCCCAAGTCGGACCCTTAAATGACGGAGCCACCTGGGTGGCTGGGTGGAATTCTTAACTTAGATGTAATTTTATTATGATTTATTTGGCGTGACAAATTTCAATGCCAAAAATATTATAGGAAAGCATTAGTTATATGTAAAAATACATCCAAAGATGAAATTAATAAGTAATTAAAGATGTAATTAATAGTAATTAATAAGGTGTATCTGCCACATTTAGTATGTACACATACACAAAGTCCAAAGTATGGACCATTATTATGTTCTAGAATGGTTTATATGCCTTATCTTGCTCTGTAGAAATGAGTCTTTGCAACCATAAAAATGACTTTTGTTAGTCATCCAAAGGGAAAGTTGGGAGATGGTTGAACTAATTGTAAAGAAATGATAAGTTTTTGTTTTTTGAAATTCAACTCCTTGGTAATCTTGATTCCCTAACTCATTTGTGGCAACAATCACTGTTGCCAGGGCAGCAGCCCATCCCAAGTTTCTCTGCTGACTCTATTGCCTCATCCTGGCTCAGAAGAGATGATGTATTGGATTGACCACTGGATAAATGGTTCATTACCATATTGACAGAAAGAACATGCCAACTCTACAGGAATTATAAGCCTGAGACAAGAAAAGAAACGCTAGTGGTTACCAGGTTCAGGGCTCTAGTAAATTACTCATTCATCTTCTGATACCCTTCCATTTCTTCTGGGAAACCTCTTCCTTTCAGGCTATGTGGTTTGAATAGGGTTTTCCACACCCTCACCGTCAGGAGTGAGCCTTAGGTTGGTTTAAGCCAATTAGCATTTTGAGTAATTAGAGTAATTGATGTGGGGATTTACTTGCATCCATCCACATTTGAACAGTAAGCAGGCTCAATATGTTTATCTGTTAATAGACAAAAGTTCTACTTTGTGAACTTGAAGCTGAAAAAATATAAATTCTCTTTTTTCAAGTTTTTATTTAAATTCCAGTTAACATACAGTAGAATATTATTTTAGGTATTGAATTTAATGATTCATCACTTATATACAACACCCTGTGCTCATTACAAGTGCCCTCCTTAATACCCATCACCTATCCCTGCTTCTCTTCCTTCCAGTTACCATCAGTTTTGTTTCTTCATTTGCTTTCTTTCTTCTCCCACTATGTTCATTTCTTTTGTTAAATTCCACATATCAGTGAAATCATATGGTTTTTGTCTTTGACTGACTTATTTCACTTAGCATAATACTCTCTAGCTCCATCCATGTCATTGCAAATAGCAAGGGTTTCATTTGAAGAAACATAAATTCTGAAGCTATCTATATCCCAACAGAGGAAAGCTTACTTGAAAATGCACTGTATTGAAAATATCCAAGTTCGGAGACACAGAAAATCAGGCCTTGGTGACTTCATTAGAACCTCTGAAATAAGGCCTATCTAAAGCCATCATTATTCTTGGACTTGTCATTACAGGACTCAGTAGATTGCTTATATGTTTAGGCCAGTTTAGTTACTTGCTATGGGAAGAATCCTTTCTAATACAACTTATCACCTTATCATCGAAGCACCAGCTTCGATTTTTACCTTCTTGGTTGTGATTCAAAAAGGATGATGGCAAGTAAAACCATATCCTGACAGCTGTCCGTGGCATCAGAATGGGATCTCATGTTTGTTGATGCGTATGATTATATATCTATGTATATGCTATGCATGTGTGTCTTTGTATGTGTGTTTATCATTGCAATGTATATAACACATATTGAAACAGAGTTCAGTAGGTTAATAAATGTCCTGCTGTCTAAGCAAAAGGAGTTTGGGGTGGCTAATTTTGCTTCCAAAAATCCATAAATCATGAAAGTACAACCTGATGCTTCAGTGGGAGAAAATAAGCCATAGGAAGATCAGGTTCTAATATCTTAAGGATTAAGCAGTGTTAGGGAAGGAAGTTTGCGCTGATTAATAGAGACCCCTCTAGTGGCCATAAACAGGTACACAGAGAGAATCAAAATCGTATTTTCTCATCTGTCCTGCTCGAGTATTTTGCTTCTTTTCGTACCCTGCAGCTAACGTTGTCTTATTGTGTCCATGTAAGTTCAAATAAAGCTAGATGCTGAAAAATGCCCCACAGGCAAACAGCAGTCTTGTGCATTGGATTATAGCTTAGAAGCTGACAGGTTTAAAGTGGCTCATAATATACCAGAAAAGAGATGGGGTCGGCTATTTACTCAGTAATATTCAATGACATTATAAAAAATCCACTAAAGCAAGTGTGACACCTTGTTAAGTCCCAACAGCACAGGCCAGGAGAAATGGTATTGGTTATGCAATATTTTACCATGTGAAAATGAAGTTTGTTTCAAAGATCATCTCAGTAACCATTAACCAGTATTGAAGGCACAAGTGTTATATGAGCTGCTCAAAGGTATTCTACATTTTGTATTTATACCAAAAAATGCTAATATATCTGCTGTAAAAATGTAGCAATTAAACCTAGCTAGTAAGTCAACAAGAAAGATAATACTGAAAAATAGATGATATACTGTGTGACAGAAAGTATCAGCAATCATCTAGGAGTATTATAATATCCCTGGAAATCTATTAGTAATTAACTGAAATAATTTGAACTTTCTAGATTGAAAACTGGGATAGAAGGCAAATAAACAGATAATAATAAATATCCACACATACTTACTTCAAAGATAATCTTGATTTTCTGAAAGTACAATGAATATTGATCAGAAACTGAAGTTAAGTCTTAAGATGTTTCAAATGTAATAATTTGAAATGTATTGTTTGATGGAAGTCTTCCAAGATTAATTTGGCTGTATGGTGTGTTTCTGATAACAGGTTGGCAGACTTGGCCCTTTGAGTGCCCATGTTAATGTGTAGAAGTCAAGGACAAGTCTGACATACAGAATTGTAGAGGAGTTTAATTCATAGTTCTCACAGCCTATTATTAAGAGCTCTTGCAGTTTTGCTAGCTCAGAGGATGCATAATCTGACAAAGAATGATCCATCAGTCAGTGACTTCTACAAATAACTTAAAATACCCTCTTCATTGCAACAGTTTACCCTCTTTTCCCAACCATATGACTCAACTATCAAAGGTGTTATGGGATAAGGTGTCAACTGGCCAACTGTTAACTTTTCTCCTAATTGGGAAATATTTGGACTTAGATGTCTCTTCCTATCTTCTTGAGATGAGCGATTGGCCTCTTATGACCTTTAACATCAGCTAATAACTTTTCAATTCCAATCATCAGTAGATCAAACAAGCCATTGAAAATATGCAAGTTCCTAATAGGTAAAGAAATTCAATGGCAAAGGGCTATAGTATTGCCTGATGAACAAATAGGACATGATCAGAACAAAAACCACTACTTAAGTGGAGAGTTCACAAATGTTTACAACCGAGAAAACTCAAAGTCAGAGGTACAAAGTAGCTGCCCAAATCATGTAGCTGAGAAGTGAAGGAGTCAGGATTTCAACCCAGGTGAGGTGACTCCAGAGAACTCCCTTTTAACTACCATTCCTTAGCAGAGTGATCCAAGTACTACAAGTATGTCTTGAGGAAATACTCTAACTCATTAGCAAAATTATTGACCCCCAAATTTTTAAATTTTTTTTTTAACGTTTATTTTATTTTTGGGACAGAGAGAGACAGAGCATGAATGGGGGAGGGGCAGAGAGAGAGGGAGACACAGAATCAGAAGCAGGCTCCAGGCTCTGAGCCATCAGCCCAGAGCCTGACGCGGGGCTCGAACTCACGGACCGCGAGATCGTGACCTGAGCTGAAGTTGGAGGCTTAACCGACTGAGCCACCCAGGTGCCCCGACCCCCAAATTTTTAAAACTAGATTTGAAGCTTCTGAAAAGACTTAAAATACGAGTTTTGTTTTCAGAAACATGCTTGCTATGTTCATTATTACAGTTATAATCTCTTTAGAAGATTTTTTTGTAATGTTATTTAAATTTACACAGCAAGTATATATGCATGTGTCACAATGTTTTCTTGTGTATACCATTTATTCAACTAATACTTATGGAGTGCTTTTAATGTGGCCAGGAACTCTTCTAAGAACTGTGAATACATCATACCTTATGAAGCTTATATTCTAGTATGGAGAGATGGGAAAGGAAGATGAGAAATAACTACACTATATAGTATAGAGAGAATATGTTAAGTACAATACAAAATAAAACATGCTAGGTAGGATTGAGCTGCTAGAGCAGGGGATTCATCTAAGGAGGATGGACAGTGACATTTGAGTAAAGATTTGAAAGAAATAAGGAAAGCAGACATGTGGATATATCTGGTGGAAGAAAACCTTGGATCTAGGAGACACCAGTGCAAAGATTCTGATTTGTCTAGTGTGTTTGAAGAATAGGAAACAGATCTATGTGTCTGGGGCAGAATAAACAAGGAGTACAGTAGGAGGTGATGGTATTAGACAGGAGTTAGATGAAATCTTATAGGTCCTTGTAAGGAACTAGAGTTTTTAGGATATTTATTTATTTTGAGATAAAGAGAACATGTGAATGGGGGAGGGGCAGAAAGAGACAGAGCAAGAGAGAGTGAGAATGAATGAATACCAAGCAGGTTCCATGCTGTCAGCACAGAGCCCGATGGGGGACTCAAACTCATGAAATGTGAGATCATGACCTGAGCTGAAATTGAGTCAGATGATTAACAAACTTAGCCACCCAGGTGCCCCAGGAACTACATTTTTAATGTGCGTGCAATAAGCCACCAGGGACTTTTGAGCCAGAGAGTGACATGGCCTGACTTAGCGTTTCAACAATGTTACTCTGGCTGCATTGAGAAGAGACTGAAAGAAGACAAAAGTAGAAGAAAGGGTACCAGTTATTGCAATAATCCAGGTGAGATGCGTGTTGATTTGGATCATGGTAGTCATAGTAATGGCGGTGACAAATGATAGAATTCTAGGTATGTTTAGAAGGTAGAGCTAACAGATTCTAATGCATGACATGAATGGTGGAAGAGAAGGTCAGGAGACAAGAATTTAGTACAAGATTTTTGGCCTGAGCAAAATTTGGAGTTGTAATTTACTGAAATGTTAAGACTGTATGTGGAGTGAGTTTGGGAGTAGTTAGATGAATCTGGAGTTCAGACAGATTGACTAAGATGTCAGACAGACTAAGATGTCAATTGAGGAGGCATCTGTTTAAAGCCATGAGATACATAATGGCAAATAGAAAAACACAGTTTTTATTTTAAGCAATTTATCAGAGTGAATATTCAGAGAAATTCTTCCAGGTGTAGAACACCTTAAATGCTAGGTAAAATATAATGAGCTTATAAGTAAGTCTGAGCTCTAGTAATGAAAACATTCAGAGGCCAGACAAAGAATAAAGACTGATCATAGAGTGTTAAGCCAAATCTAGACTTTGCTTTGATCTGAGGGCATCTGCCAATTCCTGATAGCTCAATTCCTGGATTTTAACTGGCCACACATATTTAGGGTCAGAAATAAAGCTTTGAGCTTCCAAAGTTCGGTGTTCAGATCAGAGGTAACTTTAGTAAGGCAGAAAACTTCAAATTACAACTTTCTTAGAGAGTTCATTAGGATAAATTAGCCTACCACTAGAAAGGAGATAGTGATAGACTTAGGACTGGTTGGAGACATGCATTTATGTGAATTAGGTCACAGGAGTAATACTACTTGTGTGACCCATGAAAACCCTCCCTCTGAAAATTATGTTTCTAGCATAGTGTTGAGCTGTTGGTGACATCAGGAATAAAGGAAATCAAAACTATTCCTATTTGGAAGGTAGGATTCAAATACTTATATGCGTTAGACATTTCTTTCTCCATGACTCTTTTCCCCTGCCACTTTTATCAGGATCTTCTTTCTATTGTCTCTCCTCTTGTATCCTTTTCCATTTTGATTCCATTCTCAGCAATTTTGCTCAGAGTTGGATCCATTCTGGAAGAGAACCAAGTGTGGCAGTTGTCAGAGTTCACAGAGACAAGGCTCTTGCACCTCCCTGCCACTGGAGCAGATAAAACCCTTCACAGTTGGGGCTGTTGTTCCCAAATGGACTCACTGTACTTCCTGGTGGATCCCTCGTGGCTACTTTATAGTTCTATTGTTAGACACCATGTTGCTTCCCATTGCTGCTTCCTGTAGAAAGTTGCTGATAGCATTCGGGTCTTGTGACCGTTGGTGGATTGTCCCCACTCACTTGTAGTTTTGATTTCATGGGGACATCTTGTTTCCTAAGTATTCTAAATGTTTTCTTTGAGTTTGGGGTTTTACTATCCATTTTCTCTGTTTTTATACCGGGATTTGTAAAGCACCACAAACTATGTCCACCAGTACTATCATCTTTAAAATCCCTATAACATTAAAAAAAATAGAAAAAAGAACCAACATATATATATATTATATATATATATATAGAGAGAGAGAGAGATGTGTATATATATACATATGTGTATATAGATGTGTGTATATGTATACATATATACATATATGTATACATATACGTGTATGTATACATACACACGTGTACATGTATATGCATATGTGTATGTACATGTATGTGTATACATGTATGTATATGTATAAGCATATATACACGTATCTATATACACTTATCTATATATATCTATCTATATTACAAGTACACATGTATAAATACCAAAAAAAACAAGACATTCTTGGAATAATGGTGCATGAAGAAAGAACAAGCAGAAATGGTTAAATAGTAAAATGCATACATTGAAATAATTATAATGCGTGGTAATTAGGCCAGCCACAGAATAAAATTATTAATAGTCATAGAATTTCTTTGACTGGTTCTGTGGTCAGTTGGTCTCTTCTGCATGGCTTGCCACACCTAGCATTCCAGTGACCTTCCGAGTTTTTTGCCTACCTATGATCTGTCAAAACCTTCTCTTTAACCCTTATGTCCCAGTCAACCATAATTCAGTGTTAAGAATGTTAACTAGTATTTTTGAAAACACTAGACTGAATAGAAATATCAACTTAGACATTGACTGGAACAATGTCTATTTGTATGCTCTGCCCATTTTTAATTGGATTATTGTGTGTGTGTGTGTGTGTGTGTGTGTGTTGTACAAGGTTTTATATATTTTAAATACTAACCTTTCATCAGATATGCCGTTTGCAAATACCTTCCTGTATTCAGTAGGTTGTCTTTTAGTTTTTTTGATGGTTTTCTTTACTGTGCAGAAGCTTTTTATTTTGGCATAGTCCTAATAGTTTATTTTAGCTTTTGTTTCCCTTACCTCAACAGACATCTGGAAAAATGTTACTATGGCTGGTGTCAGAAAAATTAGTGCCTGTGTTCTCTTCTAGAATTTTTATGGTTTTAGGTCTTACATTTAGGCATTTAATCAATTTTGAGTTTATTTTTGTGTAAGAAAGTGGTCCAGTTACTTTTTTATTTTTTTTGCATGTAGCTGTCCAATTTACTTCAACCATTTGTTGAAGAGACTGTCTTATTCCCATTGCAAATTCTTGCCTCCTTTGTTGAAGATTAATTGACCATATATCTATGGGTTTATTTCTGTGTTCTTTATTCTGTTCTGTTGATCTATGTGTCTGTTTTTGTGCCAATATCATATTGTTTTGATTCCTATAGTTTTTGTAGTATATTTTGAAATTTTGATTGTGATAGCTCCAGTTTTGTTGTTCTTTGTCAAGATTTCTTTGGCTATTTGGAGTTTTCTGTGGTTCCATACAAATTTTATTATTACTTGTTGTAGTTCTGTGAAAAATGCTGTTTGTATTTTGAAGCGGTTGCATTAGATCTGTAGGTGCTTTGGGTTGTATGGGTATTTGAATTATATTCGTTCTCCCAATCCATTAGCATGGAGTATGTTTCCATTTGTGTCATACTCAATTTCTTTCACCAGTGTTTTATGGTTTTCAGAGTATAGGTCTCTTACCTTCTTGTTTAAGTTTATTCCTAAGTATTTTATTATTTTTGGTGCAATTGTAAATTGGATTGTTTTCTTAATTTCTCTTTTTGCTGCTTAATTAGTATATAGAAATGCAACAGATTTCTGTATATTGATTTTGTATCCTGTGACCTTACTGAATTCATTTATCATTTCTAGTAGTTTTTTTGATGGACTCTTTAGGGTTTTCTATATATAGAAGCATGTTATCTACAATTGGTGAAAGTTTTGCTTCTTCCTTACCAATTTGGATGCCTTTTATTTCTTGTCTGATTGCTGTGGCTAAGACTTCTAGTACCATGTTGAATAAAAGTGATGAGAGTGGACATCCCTCTCTTGTTCCTGAGTGTAGAGGGAAAGCTGTCAGTTTTTCCCCATTGAATATGATGTTAACTGTGGATTTTTCATAATGCCCTTTATTATGTTGAGGTATATTCCCTCTAAATCTACTCTTTTGAGGGGTTTTGTCATGAATGGACATTGTACTTTGTCAAAAAGCTTTTTTGTGTCTATTGAAATGATTATATGGTTTTTGGTCTTTTTCTTGCTGATGTGATATATCACATCGATGGATTTGTGAATATTGGACATGCTTGCATCCTAGGAATAAATCCCATTTGATAATTGTGAATGTTTTTTAAATGTACTCTTGGATTCTGTTTCTTAATATTTTGTTGAGAATTGTTGCGTCTATGTTCATCAGAGATATTGGCCCATAGTTCTTTTTGTAGTGTCTTTATCTGGGTTTGGTATCAGGGTAATGCTGACCTCACAGAATGAATTTGGAAGCTTTCCTTCCTCTTATATATTTAGGAATACTTTGGGAAGAATAGATATTAATTTTTCTTTCAATATTTGGTAGAATTCACCTGTGAAGCCATCTGGTCTTGGACTTTTGTTTGTTGGGAGGGTTTTTGTTTTGTTTTTTATTAAGATTCCATTTCATTGCTGGTAATTGGTCTTTTCAAATTTTCTATTCCTGATTCAATTTTTTTTGGGTTATATGTTTCTAGGATATTATCCATTTCTACTAGATTGTCCAATTTGTTGGCACATAATTCTTCATAATATTTTCTTGGAATCCTTTGTGTTTCCATGGTGTTGGTTGTTACTTCTCCTTCATTTCTGATTTTGTTTGATTTCTCTCTCATTCTCATTTTGTTTTTGTTTTTGATGAATCTGGCTAAAGATTTACCAATTACCTTTTCAAAAGTCCTGCTCCTGATTTCATTGATCTGTTCTATTGTATTTTTCATTTCAATTTTATTTCTGCTCTAATCTTTATTATTTCCTTCCTTGTGGCTTGGGTTTTGTTTGTTCTACTTTTTCTAGCTCCTTTTGGTGTTTATTTGAGATTTTTCTTTATTGAGGTAGGCCTGTATTTCTATAAACTTTCCTCTTAGAACTGATTTTGCCACATCCCCAAAATTTGGGACTATTGAGTTTTTATTTTCATTTGTCTCCATGTATTTTTTGATTTATTCTTTGATTTATTGGTTGACCATTCATTGTTTAGTAGTATGTTATTTTTTTTTAATTTTTTAAAAGGTTTTATTTATTTTTGAGACAGAGAGAGACAGAGCATGAGCAGGGGAGAGGCAGAGAGCGAGGGAGACACAGAATCCGAAGCAGGCTCCAGGCTCTGAGCTGTCAGCACAGAGCCCGACGCAGGGCTTGAACTCACAAACCATGAGATCATAACTTGAGCCGAAGTCGGACACTCAACTGACTGAGCCACCCAGGTGCCCCTAGTAGTATGTTATTTAACCTCTATTTATATTCTTTCCAGATATTTCTTGTGGTTGATTTCTAGTCATAGTGTTGTGGTCAGAAAAGATGCATGGTATGACTTTGACCTTTTTGAATTTGTTGAGATTTGTTTTGTAGCTTAACATGCTATCTGTTATGGAGAATGTTTCATGTGCACTTGAAAAGAATGCATATTCTGCTATTTTAGGATGGCATGTTCTGAATATATCTGTTAGGTCCATCTGCTCCAACATGCCATTCAAAGCCACTGTTTCTTTGTTGATTTTCAGTTTGGATGATCTATCCACTCACATAAGTGGGGTGTTAAAGTCCCCTACTATATATTACTATCACTTCCTTCATGTTTGTTTTAGTATCTTTAGGTATTTGGGTACTTTCATGTTGGGTGCATAAATGTTTGCATAAATCTTCTTGTTGGATTGATCCCTTTATGATTACATAGTGTTCTTCTTTGTCTCTTGTTACAATCTTTGTTTTAAAGTCCATTTTGTCCGACATAAACTACCCCAGCTTTCTTTTCACTTCCATTTGCATGGTAAATGCTTCTCCATCCCCTCACTTTCAATCTGCATATGTCTTTAGTTCTGAAATGTCTCTTGTAGGCAGCATATAGATGGGTCTTACATTTTAATCCATTCTGTCATCCTGTGTCAGAGTGATTGGAGCATGTAGTCCATTTACATTCAAATCCATTATTGATAGGTATATATTTATTGCCATTTTGTTACTTGTTTTATGGTTGTTTTTATAGTTCTTCTCCCTTTATTTCTTGCTTTTTTTTCTCATGGTTTGCTGGCTTTCTTTAGTGATATTTTTGGATCCCTTTCTCTTTATTGATTTATTTTTTGTATATCTATTACTGGCTTTGGATTTGTGGTTACCACTAGGTATTTATATAACATCTTATGCATATAGAAGTCTTTAGTTGATGGTCACTTAAGTTTGAACCCATTCTAAAGACAGTAATTTTTTACTCCTCTCCCCCTTTTATTTTAGGTATATGGTGTCATACTTTATATCCTTTTATTCTGTGAATACCTTGACAGAGTTTTATAGGTATACTTATTTTTACTGCTTTTGTGCTTCCTACTTTTCTTATTCCTACGTACAGTCTGTCCTTTCCACCCAAAGAGTTCCTTTAACACTTCTTGAAATGCTGGTTTAGTGGTAATAAATTTTTTTAACTTTTTTTTTTTCTGGGAAACTCCTCTTCTGAATTATAGCCTTGCTAGATGGAATATTCTTCATTGAATTTTTTTTTCTTCATTCAGCACTTTGAATCTATCAGGACACTACCTTCCGGCCTACAAACTTTCTGCTAAAAAATCAACTGATGGTCTTATGGGGCTCTCTTGTATGTAATTGTTTTCTCTTGTTAGTTTTAAAATTCTCTCTTGATTATTACTTTTTGCCATTTTATTTAGTATTTGTCTTGGTGTGGACCTCCCTGGGTTGATTTTGTTGGGGACACTCTTTGCCTCCTGGATCTGGATTTCTGTTTCCTTTCAGTTATTACTTCTTCAAGTCTAACTTCTACTTCAGGGATCCCTATGATGCTAATATTACTACACTTGGAGTCCCTGCGTTTCCTTAATGTTTTTTCATTGGTTACTATTATTATTCTTTCTTCTGTTTGGCTTGATTGCTTTTCATTACTTTGTCTTCCAGATCATTGATCTCTTCTGGCTTCCTCTAGTCTACTATTTATTCTCTCTAGTGTATTTTTAATTTCAGTATGGACTTCTTTATCTCTGGTTCTTTTTTTTTTTAATGTTTTCTATCTCTTTATTGGGCATTTCATTGAGACCTTCCACTCTTTTTTCAAGTCCAGTGGGTATCTTTATGATCATCACTTTAAACTGTCCGTAAGGCATACAGTTACCTCTGTTTAATTTAGATCTTTCCATGATTTTTGTCTTGTTATTTTTATTTGGGACCAGTTCCTCTGTCTCCTTATTTAGTCTAACTCTGAGTTTGTCTCTATCTATTAGGAAAGTCAACTCTATCTTCCACTTTTGAAAGTAGCAGCCTTATGCAGAAGAGGTCCTGTAGTGTCCTGCATTGTAATGTCCCCTGTTCACCAGAACCTGGCACTTCAGGAGTGTCTCTTATGTGTGTCGCGTGCACCCTAATGTTGTGGCTGACCTGTGTTTGCCTTCAGTCCAATCATCTGCAATCACTCTCTTTGCCTATTGTAGGCAGAGTTTGGTCCCTCTGTTTTTAGTGGGCTAATCTGGGTCACCTTGAGCTTGAGTTGAATGCAGACCGGCTGTTTGTCAGAGACACAGTAGCACCAAATTGCAGGGCATTCTCCCTGTATTGTCCCTTGAGAAGCTTTTGTTAGTAGGCTGGACCTGCAGTCAAACTAAACGTTAGCCACCAGCCCACTGCTGGGGTCCACTCAGACTGTGGTTATCTTCCCCTCTCCCTGGGACAGGAGTCACTTTGGAATGGTGCTGGTTCCTGTCAGGGCTCCACGCACACTGCCATGCTTATGGCACTGCTTTGAATGGACACCTGCCAAGCGTGTTTTGGAGGCGGCAGGTCCACAGGAGAATGAGCTGTTAGCTGGGTGAGCAAGCTAAATGCTGAGTGTTCACACTGTGCTGGTTCCCACAGATGTCCATATAGCTAGACTTGGAGGGGGGAGAGGAAAAGGGCCACTGACAACTCTTTTGTTCTTGGAGAAATTCCCAAAGATCCCTGCCCCTTGTACATATGCTCTGAGATTAGTAAACAAATCTCCCTCCTGTATACCCCAGGCTTTTGTCAAACTGCTGCTCCTATGCTGTATCTCAGCCAGGCTGTTTTTTGTGCTCTTTTAAGGGCAGGGATTCAGTTTCCTGTCACTTCTAGCTCTCAAAGAGCCAAGCACACTCGTTTTTTAAAGTTCTAGTGTCAAGCCCCACTGATTGTAAGAACTTGTGATATTAATCCCCTGTGATGTCAAAGCCAAATGTTATGGGAATTAGTCTTCCTAGTGCAAGTCTCCCTGTGCTCGGGGTGCCCGGTATGAGGTCTGCTCCTCTCCCCTCTCGGTGCCTGCAACATCCCTCTCTCCTGCACGTGGTCCCAAGTGTCAGTTTGGCTCCCCGCTGCATCTCTGCTCTTCCTACTCTCTTCATTGTGGCATCTTCTCTACATTTAGGTGTGGAGAGTCTGTTAGGCCAATCTTTAGGTCATGTTCTGGGTTATTTACACTGATGTAGGTGTTTTTTAGGTGTATCTCTGGGACAGGGTGAGCCTAAAATCCTCCTATTTGGCCATCTTCCCTGGAACCAAACATAACCATATCTAATAAAACAAAGTCTAGATAAAACTGTGAAATTATTTTTAAAAGGCTGTTCCATGATATAATATAAAAATACTGTGGCAGACAAGCTTCAAATTCCTTTCCAGTTTGAAAACCTTTAATTCTAGTATTTCTCATAAGGATACTTGGTTTAACATAGGGACCACAAGAGACAGGATAATTGGTTGAGATATCTATTTTTGTTGTTGTTCTCACTGTTGAAGAAGAAAAGATACTTTCCCCAAATTTGGCCATACCTTTTGGTTTTGAAGTCCAGGTGGTTTCCTTGCCTAGGGACCTTGTGTTTCAGCCCTGGAGCTGTAGTCCACATGACAATGGTCAGAACCCTAACTTATTTGAGGTATATATCCCGTAGCTCCTCATCTTTATTTCCTACCTTTCTCATGAGGCTTTCTTTAGCGCCTTAAATATACCCAAATGTTCTCTTGGGCCAGGACCTTTGCACAGGTGTTTCCCTTATCTGTAATGCCCTTACATGGCTAGAGTCGTCTTGCATGAGACTGGCATCTCTAGCCACCCTATAAAAAGAGGATTTCTGAACACTCTCTACCACATTTTTATTAGCCACTGTTTGCTTCTTTTATAAAATTTGTCATCTGCCCAATTATTCTTCATGTATACTTGCTTTTGGCCTGTCTTCTTCCCTGGAATGTAAGGTCTCTAATGAAAGGGATTATGTCCATCATTCCCAGTAACGTTTTCCCAGTGTCCAGCACAGTTCTTGGAGCATAGTAGAATTTCATGTATTTGTTAAATATTAATGCAGATGAATTAGTGGACGAATGGAACATTTGGGCTTAACTCTGCTGGGGCCTGGGCTACAGAATTTGAAGGTGGGTACTAGAGACAGAAAATCAGTGCTATTCAACAAGAATAGTGGCCCTAAATTCAAGCCAAAGAATAGACGTATCAAGAAAACATGAAGCAGATTGGAACTAGCTGGAAAAACAACCTATATGATTAGAACTTGGGAACTGTTGCTAAATAGGAAAACAGAGACTTTTCAGACAGACTCATTAAGTTACTGGGTTAAGTAAATACAAGTTGGTAAAAATAACATTTTATTTGAAGCAAATTTTATTTAAAAGGTTAATGGAAATGTGACACAAAAATTTAGAAGAATATAAGTTATAGTTAAAAATTACTGGCATGTATCCCGATAAAAAAGAAACTAAAGAGAGAACAAAAGTTTATTTTTGGTGAAGAATTTGAAGGTGCCAAATGGAATGCCACTAAAAGAATCATGGCTGCAAGAACTAAAAACATGATTATAATGAGTAACGGAAATGTCACATGAGCTAATATGAGAAGTTTTTAGTCAAGTAACAAGCTTGAGCAGAAATTAAAAGTTAATGGCTTCTTTTTTTTTTTAATATAGAAGTTAATTACTTCTTAATTTTGTAGTTCAAATATTGACAAAATCATTGAAAAGTATTTCATGACCATAGCACATTTGTCAGACCATTGAGTTGATGGTATATGTCTATTAAAATATAAGAAACAGTTGCCCAAGTTCAGGCAGAATGGATTAATAATATGGAACTATAATCTCCAGGAATGGAGGACTAAGAAGGGGACAGTAATCAGAGATGGAATGTCAGATATTGGCTTTAGGGATGAACACAGTGGGTAATCCTTCCTCATAGGAACAGGTTGGGTTCTGGAAACAGACAAATCACAGGAAAATGGATCAAACAACTAAAACAACTAAAATTCTTTGAGATGGGAGTCTGAATTCAGTCTCTCCATGATTTATCACTCCCTTTCAGCCACTATCCTGTGTCATGGAGAAATAGGTAAGTAAACCATATCAATTTCTCACAAGGAGAATTATAATGATAATTCATGCCTCCCTAGCTTCTGTGGGAGTCAGTGCCTTGATCAAAGTATAATTAAACTGCGTATAAGCTGTAATAACAGTTTGATGAGTCATATGAGTCAAATACATCTACTCTGAGCTGGGAGAGATTGTTAATGTTTACCAGGTAAGGCTTTTCAAAAGTCGGGTTACTGCCGCATCTGATGAAAACATGACATACATCTCTGTCTCCCAGCTCTAGGCAAAATCAGTCTCAAGGGCTATTCTTTAAACTTGAAACAATGTTTTAAGGAAGATCCCATTAAGGTTTCATTTAAGAACTGAATCTTCCAAGTCTAAAATTAAAACAGTAGTTATCATAAAACTAAAAGATGTGGAGTTGGATGCTTATGATGAGCCATTTACTCTAAATGGATAACTTGAAGGGTTTTGCCAAACCCTTCAACAAATCTATATGCAATGATGCTCCATTTATTGAGCGCTTCCAGGAAACTGGTTCATAAAGATGAATTTTCCAGATAACTGAAGCATCAGAACTATTTTCTGATGTATAACATACCAAATTGCTTTGCCAGTAGAGGATGCTGAATTTAATCACTCCTTCTCTCCCTCAGAGAATGTCTCAAGACCATCATAACCTATTACCCTTGGTAATGACCTGGGACTCCACTGAGGTGTGAAGGAATAAAAGATTTTTCTTTTGTTGGGACAAAATGGTACGAACATATTCTGCTTCTGTAGTTTTAGCAGATATTAGAATTTTTTGGTCTTTTTTTTCTGGCGTTTGTTTCTCTGCTCCTATGTTCTTGTTTCTAATTTGTTGACTTCCTACAACTGGAATTTTCCACTTTGAAAATTTTATCTCTTCTTTAAAGTGCTTTGGCTTTATGATAACTTTAGCAATGGCATTCACCACTCAGAGATACTTGGTTTAATTCCATGTTGGTTGCTGGTTTCTAAATGGTGGAAGATGTGTGAAATCTCACCTCTAAATTAGTCACAAGGGAATAAATTATTCTTTTACAGTGAGTAATTTAAAATTGCTTTATTGTCTTATTTTTTATTTTTTTAATTTACATCCAAATTAGTTGGCATATAGTGCAACAATGATTTCAGGGGTAGATTCCTTAGTGCCCCTTACCCACTTAGCCCATCCCCCCCTCCCACACCCCCTCCAGTAACCCTCTGTTTTTATATTATTTTTTACCCTTCCCTTATGTTCATCTGTTTTGTCTCTTAAAGTCCTCATATGAGTGAGGTCATATGATATTTGTCTTTGTCTAATTTCACTTAGCATACTCACTGTAACTTAAAATTGTTTTAATGTTTATTCATTTTTGAGAGACAGAGAAAGCCAGGGCATGAGTGGGGGAAGGGTAGCCAGAGAGAGAGACACAGAATCTGAGGCAGGCTCCAGGCTCTGAGCTATCAGCACAGAGACTGACACGGGACTTAAACTCACGGACCACGAGATCATGACCAAGGTCGAAGTCGGACACTCAGCCGACTGAGCCATATTTGAAACTCAACATGCCGAAATTTAAGTCCTAAGAATAAAAATACAACTATTTATGAGAGATATTGGGTTAGAATATCCCAGAGAGAAATATAATCTCATCCTTCCAGGCTATGAAGACAGGTGTAAGACTACAGTGGGTACCATCCACACACTCATTTACATTCCTTTTCTGTAAGGCTTTGCCTGTTATTCTGAATCTAGTATTGAATATATATCACATTATAATCAGGAACCATAATATCCATGGTAATTTATACATGATTGAATTCTAAATGTTAAAAAGGATTCTGAACAGATTAATCTGAACAATACATTTAATTTAAAAATCCGTAATCAGGCTTTATAGTTTCTTTTAGTTTCTGGTTCTTATTTTTCTCACCTGCATAACCTTGGTCTGGATTGTGTCCTTTCACAGAATGTGTTGAGAAAAGCAGCATAAGTATCCTAATGCTTGAGGTTTCCAAACTGTCTCCATAGATGCAAACCTCTGTTAGGAGAAATGTAGACTCTGTGAAGAAAAACAAATTTAATCCAAACCTTGAGCTGAGAGCAATACCCTGAAGTTAGTCTGACAAATTATGCAACAGGGGGGACACAGCTCCTTTGTATTTCTAGTTGACTCTTAAGATTCCATCCTTCTCTTACTTACGTGTTTATTACAACATTTATCATTTTCACTCTTATTCTTTTTGACTTTATTGTAAAATGAAATTTTTAAAATAAACTTCTCCCTTATATGCAATCTTTTCTCCAAAGAGAAGAGACCTCTGAAAAGATTTCTTTAGGAAAAAGTATGTTCAGAATGGTACTTTTAACTGTATCATTAATCTTCCCCAAAGTTCTGTGAATTGAATAATAGGCAGGTGGGAACTGAAGCAAGGAAAAAAGTGTCATTTTCCTTCTTTTCATTTCCCTTTAACAGTGTGCATGGTATCTAGAGAGGGAAATGACTAAACATCTTCACTTTTATACTTTTTTCCCAAAAGGTATCAAACAGTAACTTTGTCTTAGACAAAACTGCTCAAAACATAGAAGTAAAAACCAAAACCAAAGATACACCAGTACCTAAATACCTTAGCTATCTAGAGAATCAGATATCTGGCAAAACACTAGTTGAGATGATAGTAGAGAAACATGTAGCATATAAAAAAATCTTCTGACTTAAGCTAATGCATTTTAATTGAGAGAGACCTCACTTTTTATTTTTCAATTGATTACATATTAAGAATATAAATAAACCTTCTTCTGTCATAAAAGTCTTCAATATTTTCTCCTGACTGTTACTTAATTTAATTTTTTTAATTATAGAAGTTTCATAGTTAAACTACCCATTTAGTATCCATTTTCAAAGCTACCCATTTTTTAACTTGGTGTTTTCTGCTTTGAGTGTGATGGTCAGAATGGCTAATCCTTCACTAATATTATATAACTACTCTTCTAAATATATTCTTCTTTCTTTTATGAGCTTATTTTTTTACATTTCATTTTTAAATTTATTTTAATACATAGTAGGATGGAGGGATCCCACATTTCTCATATATTAGGAACACTCCCCTACAAAAAAAATATTTTTAGAGAATGTTACGTCCTCTTGGTTGGAGTCTTAAGATTAACTTTTGTAGAGTGAATTAGGTTAAAGAGTTTGTGATAGATTGGTAATCTTCCTTTTAAAGTTAGGCAGATTTTCCCTATTACAATGTTACTGTTTTTCTGAATTTAAGAATTTATTTATTAAATATCTAGTAGATGACCAGGAATTAAGCACTGAGGATAACTGGATTATAGAGCTGCAGTATCTACCCTCAAGCTCATGGTCTACTTGGGGTAGGTCTGAATGTAAGCAGATCCTTCCTGAGCACTGTATTAAAGGCTGTGCCATTAGGCTCTGCCTAAATGACCTTTGTAGCAGCGAGGGTTCCCAGAGGAGGCGATATTTGAGCTGTGTCTTGGAGGATGAATAGGGATTCACCAAGAAGACAGAAGCAGAGGGCATTTCAGGTTGAGGGAACAGCAACTGGCAAGATGCACATGCGAAGTATGCCAACACATTGAAAAAATTATAAGAAGTTTGCTACAACTCAAATAAATGTGCCAGAAAAGATACCGTGCTTGGAAAAATCAATCTTGTGGCCGTATAGAGGAAGTATGGGAAGAGAAGAGAAAGTAGAGGTTATTGGTTAAGTTATTTTAATAGCTCAGGTGAAATATGATTGTCTGAAATTAAGTCATAGCAATAAAAATGAGGAAGGAAATATAATAGAGAAGTACTTGGAAAGTAGACTCCCAGGTTTTTTGTTCGGTAAACAGAGTAGTCCTACAAAAGCCAGGATATAAGTTAAAGGAGGCAACTTTGGGAGATCACTTACCTCTGCAGATACTGAGTTTCAGTCACCCAAAGACCATCCAGTCAACTATTGGTAGTTGATATCTGAAATACAAAAGAGCTGTCTGAGGTGAAATTAAATCTTTGGGAGTTATGAATTTATAAATTGAGAATCGTAAACTCAAACGTCTACAGGTCATGGTTGCTGCCTAGGCAAGGGAAGTGAGTGAAGTGGATAATAATGAATGGGGGGGACTGTCATGAGCTGGAGAGAGCATGCCCAATCTGAGGGGGGCAGCTATTACTCTGCTCCAATAGATCGTTGATGTGGGACTGTGGGGTCAGTGCAGCCAGTTTTTTTTATCTTTTAAGAGAAAACAGAAACTTGGATTTTATTATAAGCTCTAACTAGCTTAAGATTTTTAAAAATCACTTTTTGAGGGGCGCCTGGGTGGCGCAGTCGGTTAAGCGTCCGACTTCAGCCAGGTCACGATCTCGCGGTCCGTGAGTTCGAGCCCCACATCGGGCTCTGGGCTGATGGCTCAGAGCCTGGAGCCTGTTTCCGATTCTGTGTCTCCCTCTCTCTCTGCCCCTCCCCCGTTCATGCTCTGTCTCTCTCTGTCCCAAAAATAAATAAAAGTTGAAAAAAAAATTAAAAAAAAAATCACTTTTTGAGCTAAAACAAATTAGTTGGCTGGTTACACCAAGTCCATGGACACTTCTGTTGTAGATGGTATTGCAAATTATAAACCTAAATAAAATTCCTAAGGAAAAAAATGTAGTCTAAAGTGAGAAAAGGAGAATCTCAGATTGCAACTCAAAAAACTTGAGGTTGAAGAGATAGCCTTGTACAGGTACTGTATAATGTAACTCATATATTTTTAGTGGTGGGAGAATAAAAGTAACATTTTTTTTTGATAAAGATGTGTGCCATGAGAAATTCAGGATTATCAACTTCAGATAAGCCTTCAATTGTGGCAATCTTTCTACCTTTCATTAACTCACTCTCATTTATCACCCCTTCATTTCAAATCTCCTCCATTGCCTAACCCTCACCTCCAACCCCGGATATCCTATTTCAGTTGGTGACTGCATGACTCCACTCATGCTTTATATAGGAAATAGAAACTATCAGAAACTTCCCATACCCTTGATACGAAACACATGATCTTATCTTCTGCTGCTCTCTCCTGTCATTCTCCGTCCAGCTCCTCAGCTCTCAGCTCCTTACACTCTCAAAGACTTGTCTCTGAATCTATTCAGAAACTGTCTCAGTCTATACCTAGATTTATATATGTTCAGGCCTCTTTCATTAACAAGACTGAGGAACAAAACAACCACTCCTAACCCCACAAGTTTCTCTGGCTCATTCTGTTATCTTTCTTCCCTTTTCAGTCCAACTTTTTGAAAGAACCATATACACACCCTGTCTCCAGTTCCTGTCCCCCACTCACTCCTTAGCCTATCTGATGTAGCTTCTGTTTCAAGACCCTACCAGACTCTCTCTTGCTAAGGTCAGCAGCTACTAAGCCTACTGAAGGTTTCAGTCCTCACCTCTCTGTCCTCTTCATGTCATTTGACCCTGTGCCACTCCACTCTTTGTGACCTACAATTCCCTGGGCTCTCCTGGGCTTCCTCCTACTCCTTCTTTAGATCATGTCTCATTCTTCACTTCCCTTGGGAACCCTGCCTTTACTGGTTTAAATCTCACTATTATATGCTCTTTGAGGGCAATAAAACTCTCCTTTGTAACAATTTTCACTGTGAAATTTTATATTTGTGTGCTTTCCCTGCTCATAAGCTCAAGTAAGGCAGGAAGCATTGCTGGGCTTTCTCATCTTGATAATGCACTGTCCCTGGTCGAAGGCCTGACCCAAGTAACTAGTTGAAGACCTGGGGTTAATAATTGTCTGTCTAGTAGATGGATGACTAACTGAAAATGAATGAGCTGAAAGCCTGGAACCACAAAGAATAGAGGCTGCCTCACTTGCCTAGTATGTGAGGAAACAATTGGAAGACAGGTTCGTTTCATGTTATTTCATATTTGGATAATTTCCATGTTAAATTTTTGTTCAACATACACCAGACATATATTTCAGGAATTTATCTCAGCAGAGTTGTTCTAATCTATTTAATTTTTCAATCATTTTTATTTTTAGTTTTTATTCTTCAGCCCACATTTGATATTTAATACAACCTCTAGGTAGTATGTTATAAAAATAAGTAAGACTTTCTCTGCTCTTAAAGGCATAATTTTTCCTCTTTCTCTATTTAATATTAACAGTTAAATTAAAAGTAACATTTAAATGCTCATTTATTTAAATAGCTGCATATGCAGAGAAAGTAAGTATAAGAATGCTGAACAACAAGCAGAAATCGTAAAAAGCCAATTGAAGTAACATTAAAAACCTTTTACTCTACCCAAAATACTTTTACATCATAAATACATCCATGTAAAGAGACTATATCTAGAGAAGTATATAAAGTATCTATATTTAGAGATTGGCTAAGAGTGAAAACTTAGAGTATGAGGAATGGACTAAATATTATTGCTTATGATCATGAAATATATTCTTTCAATGGTCAGCTGGAGCACTTGTCATTAGCCAAGGTGAACTAGGCCAAGTCTTCAATACTGAGTGTTGGACTGAGCACTGAGAGGAGGAGGAGATCAAAGGACACATAGGTTTCTACATGTGTTGACTAGGGAGAATGAACAGAATTATTTCTAGAAGTTTTCAATTTGGGCTGCCAATGTGTAACTAAATAAAAACATATTGAAAATAGTCCTATAGTAGGAATAGGGAGTTCTTGCTTATAAATATCATTTTGGTAGTAACTGATACATCAATGATGGGTGAAGGTCAGGGATCAGTCAACAGTGTTGGATGTCATGGAGGGGTCAAGCTGCATTGAAGATGAAAAAGTCCTTTGAATTTTCCAATTAAATACAAGTGAGAGTCTAGTATATGGATTTGGAGTTACAAAAAGAATTTTTCTGGAATTGAATATGTCAAATTCAGTCTATATCAGGACAGCCTGTGTACAAATTCCAGTTTTGTCATCTTTGATAGATGACATCAGTCAAATTAGTTTACCTCTCGAAGTCTCAAGAGTTTCTCATCTGCACAGTAGAGATAACAATACCTGCCTTCCAATATTTGGGAAAGAATTAAATAAGATATTTAGTACAATGTCTTTCACATAGTAAGTGCCAAACATATAGCATTGACAATGAGGAAGACAACCATCTCTGTTTATGGAAGGGTCAGGACAAATACAAAAGAAGGAAGGAGATTTTGAATCAACATAGGGATGACATTTGAAAGACCGAGTTGTCTAGATGGAGGGGAGTATGATAGTATGTAATGAATTTCCCATTACTGGAAGAAAGGAATAAACAATCCTTTGACAGGAAGTTGACAGTGGGGCTTGAGGCATGATACACAGGTTAACATTCTAGTTTTATGATTATATTAGCTCCCCTCAGGAATAGGAGATAGACGTGTGGGGTATGTAATTTTTGGAAGAGGGGAAAAGAGACAACTTTCTTATAAGATTAATAGAAAATATGATCTATTATCACAGCAAAAAAAACAAACAAACAAACAAACAAACAAACAAACAAACAAACAAACAAAAAAACAAAAACAATACCCCCAACTGGACAATGACAATTTCCTGGTCAAATGTAGAGTGGTAGCTATTATACACAAACACTTCCCCCGGCATTTCTCTGCCCACTCATTGATTTTATGAACAACAGCCTCATTTCTTTTACTGTGAGGTCACGTATTTAGGAGAATAAATAATTTCCTCTTCAGAAAAGGTTGGGAGCTCTGATTTGTGGGAATGACAGTATATGTCATTTTCTACGAAAAGCTGAATTTTGAAAACAGAGCATTTGGTGAGTGACGGGTAGTAGTGTTACTGAAGAATTATTCAATTAAGAAAATAATTACCTATAGAAATTATTTTTAATTTTTTTTTCAACCTTTATTTATTTTTGGGACAGAGAAAGACAGAGCATGAACGGGGGAGGGGCAGAGAGAGAGGGAGACACAGAATGGGAAACAGGCTCCAGGCTCTGAGCCATCAGCCCAGAGGCCGACGCGGGGCTCGAACTCACGGACCGCGAGATCGTGACCTGGCTGAAGTCGGACGCTTAACCGACTGCGCCACCCAGGCGCCCCACCTATAGAAATTTTTAAAGGGAAACTCCAAAATTATTTCACTTTAGTGTCAATGTTTGAAGTCCACACAGGACGAAGTAAATGCTAATGCAGCCATTTCTGAAGACTGTCGTCATTGTTTTTAGAGCAGTGGTCATGAGTGACTAGAGCCATCCCCATTTGGTCTGGTGACAATACCTCTTTATTCTTGGGATCACTGGCCACAACTAACGGTGAAAATTCAGGCTATAAGTCTAAATGATATTCCCAATCCTAGACTATTACCAGCTCAAAAACCTGAGGGATTCTAAATATTAAGATAAGATTTAGCATGTCATTATTCTTCGCAGGAAAGCATTTCAGATAAATGTTCCTAGTCCCCAGATCTTGGAGAGGTAGAGGATTCTTTGTGCAATAATCCCTCAGAGGAAAAACCTTGAAGGAGCCCTATTTTTCCTTACAATGTATGAAACTTGAGCGTATGAAATGGTCGTTATACACACATCAGCTCTAAATTCTCCAGGGGAAGAACTCTTCCAGCTGTAAACATACTGAAGAGAACAGTTCTGGATCTGATTTCCTACCAGGCTAGTAGACTTAGAAAATGTATTTACAGTTCACTCACAATACATCCTGAGTGCACCATTACATATATAGGTCTCCAAGGACAATACTCAATATGTTCTGAATGGGAAATAAAATCATCAGGATTACAGTCTTCTAAGACAATCTTAAATCACACAATGTATCTTGAGTGGTAACTATGAGAAGTGCATTAAACTAACTCCCATTCACGTAGGGATAAAGAGTAGAGACAGGTTCCTTTTATCTGGGCAATGTAAATAAGGCTATGTAGCAACATGTTAGCAACTTGGCATTCTTAGATTTAATAGTCACTGTTCTATAAAATGGTGTGTGATATTATTAGACTCCTGACTGGAAATATTTTATAATTCTATGGAGGCATAAATTGGACTTGAACATGCTGCAAGGCTAGAAAGTTTGGATTAACTAGTGAACGAGTGGATGAGTCTAACTGACTATTCGGTATCCACACATGGTTTCCCTCCCTCTCTGTTTTCATCTTATTTTTACTTCCCTTCCCCTATGTTCATCTGGTTTGTTTCTTAAATTTCACATAGGAGTGAAATCATATGATATTTGTCTTTCTAGCTTGACTTATTCCACTTGGCATCCATGCTGTTGCAAATGGCAATATTACATTCCTTTTGATCACTGGGTAATATTCTTTTATATATATATTCCAAATCTTTATCCATCCATCAGTCAATGGACATTTGGACTCTTTCCACAATTTGACTATTGTTGACAGCGCTGCTATAAATAATGGGGTGCTTGTGCCCCTTTTAATCACCATTTTTGTATCCTTTGGATAAATACCTAGTAGTGCAATTGCTCAGTGTAGGGTAGTTCTGTTTTTATTTTTGTGAGGAACCTCCATACTGTTTGACAGAGTAGCTGCACAGCATGGATTCCCACCAGCAGTGCAAAAGGATTTCCCTTTCTCTGCATCCTCGCCAACATCTGTTATTTCCTGAGTTGTTAATTTTCACCATTCTGACAGGTGCGAGTTGGTATCTCATTGTAGTTTTGATTTCTATTTCTCTGATGATGAGTGATGTTGAGCAGTTTTTCATGTCTGTTAGTCACCTGCATGTCTTCTTTGAAAAATTGCTTATTATTTGGGGCGCCTGGGTGGCGCAGTCGGTTAAGCGTCCGACTTCAGCCAGGTCACGATCTCGCGGTCCGTGAGTTCGAGCCCCACGTCAGGCTCTGGGCTCATGGCTCAGAGCCTGGAGCCTGTTTCCGATTCTGTGTCTCCCTCTCTCTCTCTCTCTGCCCCTCCCCCGTTCATGCTCTGTCTCTCTCTGTCCCCCCCCCCCAAAAAAATTGCTTATTAATGTCTTCTGCTCATTTCTTTACTGTATTGTCTGTTCTTTGAGTGAGTTGAGTTTGATAAGTTCTTTATGGATTTTGGGTAGTAACCCTTTATCAGATATGCCATTTGTGAGTATCTTCTCCCATTCCGTTGGTTGCTTTTTAGTTTTGATGATTGTTTTCGTTGCTGTGCAGAAGCTTTTTATCTTGATGAAGTTCCACTGGTTCATTTTTGCTTTTATTTCCCTTGTCTCCAGGCACCTGTCTAGTAAGAAGTGGCTGCAGCTGAGGTCAAAGTGGTTGCTGCCTGTGTTCTCTAGGATTTTGATGGTTTCCTTGTCTTATGTTTAGGTCTTCATACATTTTATATATTTGTAAGAGATCTTTTCTTTTTCTTTCTTTCTTTCTCTCTTTCTCTCTTTCTCTCTCTCTCTCTCTCTCTCTTTCTTTCTTTCTTTCTTTTGACAGAGAGAGTGGATGGGAGAGGGGCAGAGAGGGAGAGAGAGAATCCAAAGCAGGCTCCACACTGTCAGTACAGAGCCCAATGCAGGACTAGAACTCAAAAACTGTGAGATCATGGTTTCCTGTTGCACATTTAGGTCTTTCATCCATTTTGAATTTATATTTGTGTATGAGTAAGAAAGTAATCCAGGTTCATTCTTCTGCATGTTGCTGTCCAGTTTTCCCAGTACTATTTGCTGAAAAGACAGTATTTTTTCTAATGAATATTCTTACCCATTTTGTCAAAGATAGTTGGCCATACATTTGTGGGTCCATTTCTGGGTTCTCTATTCTGTTCCATTGATCTGTTTTGTGTCAGTACCGTACTGTCTTGATGATTACAGCTTTGTAATACAGCTTAAAGACTTGAATTGTGATGCCTCCAGCTTTGGTTTTCTTTTTTAACAATACTTTGGCTATTTGGGTTCCATACAAATTTTAGGATGGTTTGTTCTAGCTCTGTGAAGAATACTGGTGTTATTTTAATAGGGATTGCACTGAATGTGTAGACTGCTTTTGGCAGCGTAGACATTTTAACAATATTTGTTCTCCCAATCCATGAGCATGGAATGTTTTTTTTTTTTTTTTCATTTATTTGTGTCTTCTTCAGTTTCTTTCATAAGCTTCCATAGTTTTCAGTGTACAGATCTTTCATATCTTTGTTTAGGTTTATCCCTAGGTATCTTATGGTGTTTGGTGCAGTTGTAAATGGGATGAATCCCTTGATTTCTCTTTCTGCTGCTTCGTATAGAAATGCAACGAATTTATGTACATGGAAATTAAACCCTGCAACTTTGCTGAATTCATGTATCAGTACTAGCAGTTTTTTGGTGGAGTCTTTTGGGTTTTCCGTGTAGAGTATCATGTAATCTGTGAAGAGTGAAGATTTGACTTTTTCTTTGCTAATTTGAATGCCTTTTATTTCTTTTTGTTGTCTGATTGCTGGGGCTAGGACTTCTAGTATTATGTTGAGCAACAGGGTGAGAGTGGACATCCCTGTTGTGTTCCTGACCTTAAGGGGAAAGCTCTCAGTATTTCCCCATTGAGGATGATATTAGCTGTGGACCTTTCATTTATGGCCTTTATGATGTTGAGGAATGTTCCTTCTATATAATTTCTGGAGGAGGGGCGTGGTTTATCAAGAATGGATGCTACATTTTGTCAAATGTTTTTTCTGCATCTATTGAGAGATTCACTGGCTCTGTTTTCCTTTTGAAATCCTTGGCTCATGGCAAGAAGCGCTCTCTAGAACTTTTCCTCCTTCCTTCCATGCCCTTGAAGGTTAAGGAGTAGTAAGAGCTCTTTCTTATTCCTAGCTCAGGGCATCGTCCCTCTCTCATATGTTTTCTCACACTCTGGTAAATAGCCCCTTTATTAGAATCATCAATTGCCTAGTTTGGGTGTACATTGATTTCCTATCGGAATCCTGAAGAATACACCCAGAAATAGTCACTATTCCAATTTTTCAGGTGATGACACTGAGCCTTCAAAAGAACTTATCCTGGATAATAAAGATTGCAGAAATTTCATGCTAGGTAGCCATGAGTTCAAATCCTGTATAACTTTGAGCAAATCACTTAAGCTGTATAAATTATGTAACTTCATTTTAGCTGTGTGAGTTGGGGCAAGTTAAATTCTCTGCAGGTCAGTATTCCCCCATGCAAAATAACTCCAGCACATAAGATATCTGTGACTATTGTAAGTGATAATGCATTTGAAGTAATCCTCATAGTATCAAGCACAAAGTGGTTACTAAAAACTGTCAGTTTCATGTCCTAAGAAGTCCGTACAAGTCATAGTGTTTGGTAAAATTTTGGATATAGTTTGATAATTTCTGACTCAGAATCAGTAGTCTGAAGACTAAACTTTTTCGCCTTTATTATTTCTAAGTACATCTTTGTATGCACTGTTATCAAGTAAGATTCTTGTAAGCTTTCCTTTGTTGTTTTAGTCTTTGTTTTTGCAAATTTAACTATAGAATTATGCTTTAAATTCCAAGAGATTCTTCTACTTTATATTCCACAGTAGTAAATTTAGATAAATGTTATGAAAACAAAATTTTCCTATTAGCTTTATAATTTAAAAATGTTCTTGGCAGCCTGGCCTCCTATAGAAAGTTTGCATCAAAATGACTTTTACTAGTGATGCTAGCAAGCATCAATGCTAAATTTCCCTTTTACAGCTTTTCCTAATGGTGTATTTGATAATTACTTATCTTACACAGAGGGACATATTTAACTCAAAGCAATTTCTAAAAGTATCTCAGAAGATGGAGAACAACCTTTCTGCACAGCATTTGATTTGACATAACTTTTCACTTTGGGGATTTTCAGTTATTATCAGAAATTGTTTATAATCCTCTTGGCAATAGATGTAGCATTGGACTACTTTATTGAATCCAACTTTTTGTCCAACACACATATTGATTGGAATATGTCAGCTTTATGAACATTACAATTTTGTTACATTTAACATAGCTGTCACTTGGAGATCTCAAATAGTGGTGCACTGGGCCTGATCATACCAGGAAAACAAATAATAAATTGCCTATTAAAAAAAAACAGAAACATATTTTAGGCTTTCAGACTGCCAATTTAAAAAGAGAAGTTGTCCTCTTTATTTTTTTAAGTATAGTTGACACACAGTGTTACATTCATGTCAGGTGTACAACTTTGTGATTTGACAAGTTTATATTGTGCTATGTTCACCACAGGTCTAGCTATCTTCTGTCTCATTACATCACTATTACAATATCATTGACTGTATTCCTTGTGCTGTGCCTTTTATTCTTGTGATTTACTCATGCCATAACTGAAATCCTGTCATGGCAAAACTCTCCCCTCTGGCAACCATCAGTTTGTTCTCTGTATTTATAGGTCTGATTCTGGTTTTTGTTTTTGTTGTTTTTTATTCATTTGTTTTTTGTCTGATTTTACTTATGAATGGAATCATACAGTATTTGTCTTCCTCAGTCTGACTTAATTTGTCATAATACCGTCTAGATCCATCCATATTGTTGCAAATGGCGCATCTCATCCTTTTATATGGTATGTGCAATATTCCACTGTATGTATATGCCACATCTTCCTTATGCATTCATCTATTCATGGACACTTAGTTTGCCTCCATATCTTGTCCACTGTAAATAATGCTGCAATAAATATGAAAATACATGTATCTTTTGGAATTAGTGTTTTCATTTGTTTTGGGCAAATACCCAATAGTGGAATTATTGGGTGACATGGCAATTCTATTTTTAATTTTTTGAGAAATGCCAATACAGTTTTCCACAGTGGTTAGATACACACCAGCAGTGCATGAACATTCCTTTTTATCCACATCCACACCACCTTTTGTTTCTTTTTATTTTAGCCACTCTGACAGGTATGAGGAGATTTCTCATTGTAGTTTTTTTTTTTTTATTTTTTTTAACATTTAGTTTTGAGAGACAGAGTGAGACAGAGCGCGAGTGGGGGAGGGGCAGAGAGAGAGAGGGGGTACACAGAATCTGAAACAGGCTCCAGGCTCTGAGCTGTCAGCACAGAGCCTGACATGGGGCTTGACCTCATGGACAATAACATAATGACCTGAGCCGAAGTTGGCCACCCAACCACCTGAGCCACCCAGAAGCCTCTCATTGTAGTTTTGATTTGCATTTCCCTGATGGTGACTTATGTTGAGTATGTTTTCACGTGTTTGTTGGTCTCTGGATGTCTTCTTTAGAAAAATGTCTGTCAAGGTCCTCTGTCCATTTTTAAATCAGATTGTTTTTCTTGGATGTTGAGTTGTATAAGTTCTTTATATTTTGGATACTAACACCTTAGCAGATCTATCATTTGCAAATATCTTCTACCATTCAGTAGGTTGTCTTTTTGTTTTGGTGATGGTTTCCTTTGCTGTACAAAAGCTGTTTGATGTAGCTTCAAAAGTTTATTTTTGTTTTTTTTTTCCCTTGCCTTAGGAAACATATCTAGAAAAATGCTTCTACAACTGATGTCAAAGAAATACTGCCTCTGTTCTCTTCTAGGGTTTTTATGGTTTTGAGTCCAACATTTAAGCCTTTAATCCATTTTGAGAAATTTTTGTGTATGATGTGAGGAAGTTGCCTATTTCGTTCTTTCGTAAATTGCTATCTCACTTTTTACAGCGCCATTTATTGAAAAGATTGTCTTTTCCCTACTGTATATTCTGGCCTCCTTTGTTATAGTTTAGTTGACCATAAAATCATGGGTTTATTTCTGGAAACTCTACTCTCTTCTAGTGATCTTATGTGTCTATTTTTGTGCTGGTACCATAGTGTTTTTATTACTATATCTTTGTAGTATATCCTGAAATCTGATATGTAGTACCTCCAGCTTTGTTCTTTCTCAGGATTCATTTTGTTATTCAGGGTCTGATGTGACTCTACACAAATTTCAGTATTATTTGTTCTGGTTTTGTGAAAAAATGCTGTTAGTATTTTGATAGGGATTACATTAAATCAGTAGATTGTTTGGGGAAATACGGACATTTTAACACTATTAACTCTTACAACCCACGAGCATGACATATCTTGATGTGTCATCTTCAGTTTCTTTCATCAGTGTTTTATAGTTTTTGGAGTACAGAGCTTTCACCTCTTTGGTTAAGTTTATACCTAGGTATTTTATTCTTTTTGGTGCAATTGTAAATGGTGTCTTTTAAAAAAGTCCCTTTAGTTATTAGTGTAAAAACACCTTACCAATTTCTAGCTATTAATTTTGTATCCTGCCACTTTACTGAATTTATTTATTATTTCTAGTAGCTTTTTGGTAATGTCTTTTAGGATTGTCTAGTTTTAGCATCATGTCTGCAGATAGTGACAGTTTAACTTCTTTACCAATATGGATGTCTCTTATTTGTCTAATTGGTGTGGCTAGGACTTTGAGTACTATGTTGAGTAAAAGTGGTGAGAGTGGACATCCATGTCTTTTCCTCATCTTAGAGGGAAAGCTTTCAGCTTTTCACCATTGAGTATGATGTTAGCTGTGGGTTTTTCTGTATATGGCCTTCATTATGCTGGGATATGTTCCCCTTAACCCACTTTGTTGAGAATTTTTATCATGAATAGTTGTTGAATCTTGTCAAATGCTTCTTCTTTTAATTAAAAAAAAAACTTTAATGTTTATTTTGGAAGAAGAGAGAGAAAGAGACAGAGACAGACAGAGCATGAGTGGGGGAGAGGCAGAGAAAGAAGGAGCACAAAATCCAAAGCTCTGAGCTGTCAGCACAGAGCCAGGTGCCAGGCTTGAACTCACAAACTAGGAGATCATGACCTGAGTGGAAGTTGGATGCTTAACCAACTGAGCCATTCAGGTACCCCTCAAATGCTTTTTTTATTTTTTGCATCTGTTGAGATGATTGTATGATTTTTATTCTTCATTTTGTTGTTGTGGTAGACGATGTTGATTGATTACTATTAAATCACTCTTGCATCCCCAGAATAAATCCCACCTGATAGTGGTGAATGGTCTTTTTAATGTATTGTATGCAATTTTCTAATATTTTGTTGAAGATTCTTGCATTTATGTTCATCAGGGATATTAGCCTGTAGATTGATTCTTTCTTTCTCTTTCTTTCTTTCTTTCTTTCTTTCTTTCTTCCTTTCTTTCTTTCTTTCTCTCTCTCTCTCTCTCTCTCTTTCTTTCTTTCTTTCTTTCTTTCTTTCTTTCTTTCTTTTCTTCTTCTTCTTCTTCTTCTTCTTCTTCTTCTTCTTCTTCTTCTTCTTCTTTTGGTGGTATCTTTTTCTGGATTTGGCAACAGGGTAATTCTAGTCTTGTAGAATGTGTTTGGAAGTTTTCCTTCCTCTTCTATTTTTTGGAATAGTTGGAGTAGAATAGGTAGTAAATCTTTCTTAAATGTCTGATAGAATTCACCTGTGACTCCACCTGGTTCTGGATTTTTATTTCTTGGTAGTTTTTTTTTTTTTTCCTACCAATTCAATTTTGTTGCTCGTAATCAGTCTGTTCAGATTTTCTATTTCTTTATGGTTCACTTTTGGAAGAGTATGTTTCTGGGAATTTAGCCATTTCTTCTAGGATTTCCAGTTTGTTGGTGTATAATTTTTATAGTATTATAATCCTTTGTATTTCTGTAGTATCAGTTGTTACTTCTCCTCTTTCATTTCTGATTTTATTTATTTAGATTCTTTTTTTCTTGATGACTCTGGCTAAGGGTTTGACAATTTTGTTTAAAAGAACCAGCTCTTGGTTTCACTGATTTTTTTATTATTTTTATTTTTAGTCATTTTTATGTCATTTATTGCTGCTCTGATCTTCATTATTTCCTTTCTTCTACTCACCTTGGCTCTGTTTGCTTTTCTTTTTCTAGTTACTTTAGGTGTAAAGTTAGATTATTTACTTGAGCTTTTCCTTATTTCTTGAGATAGGACTATATTATCACACATTTCCCCTTTAGAACTGCTTTTGCTATGTCCCAAAGATTTTGGACCATTGTGTTTTCATTTTCATTTGTCTCCATGTATTTAAAAAAATTTTTTTGATTGCTTCATTGACTCACTGGTTGTTTAGTGTTATGTTGTTTATCCACATATCTGTGTGTTTTCAGGTTTATCTTGTGATTTCTAGTTTCATACTGTTGTAAATGGAAAAGATGCATGGTATTATTTCAATCTTCTTAAATTTACTGGGGCTTGTTTTATGGCTAATATGTAATCTACTCTGGAGAATGTTCTATGTGCACTTGAAAAGTATGTATTTTATTGTTTATAGATGAAATGTTCTGTATGTATTTGTTATGTCCATCTGGTCTACTGTGTCACTCAAAGACATTTCCTTATTGATTCTGAGTGGATGATACATCCATTAATATAAGTGGAGTGTTAAAGTCCCTTACTATTACACTGTTGCCATCACTGTTTTTTCTTAATTTTCATTGATATTTACTTTATGTATTTACGCATTCCAGTGTTGGGTGTATAGATGTTTATAATTGTTATATCCTACTGTTGGATTAATTTCTTTCTCATTATGTAGTATCCTTCTTTATCTCTTATTACAGTCTTTGTTTTAAAGTGTATTTTGTCTGATATAAATATTGCTATCTTAGCTTTTTTTCCCCACTTCCATTTGCATGGTGAATGTCTCTTCATCCCTTCACTTTCAGTCTGTACATGTCTTTCGGTGAGTCTTGTGTAGGCAGCATATAGATGGGTCTTTTTTTTTTTTTTTTCAACATTTATTTATTTTTGGGACAGAGAGAGACAGAGCATGAACGGGGGAGGGGCAGAGAGAGAGGGAGACACAGAATCGGAAACAGGCTCCAGGCTCTGAGCCATCAGCCCAGAGCCTGACGCGGGGCTCGAACTCCCGGACCGCGAGATCGTGACCTGGCTGAAGTCGGACGCTTAACTGACTGCGCCACCCAGGCGCCCCAAGATGGGTCTTTTTTTAATCTATCACACTACCGTATGCCTCTTTATGGAGTATAGAGTCTATTTACATTCAGAGTCATCAATAAAGATGATCAATCATAGGTATGTGCTTCCTGCCATTTTAAATTTGTTTTCTCCCTGTTTTTGTAATTTTTATTTGTTTCTCTCTTCTCTTAATCTCCTTGTGATTGTAGTTTCTCTAGTGTTATGTTTGGCTTTCTTTCTCTTTATTTTTTTTGTGAATCCATCAAAAATTTTGTGGACATTTTGGGTTTGTGGTGACCATCCACTTCATATATAACATCCTAAGTAAATAGCAGTCTATATTAATTTAATGGTCTTTTAAGTTCAAATTTATTCTGAAAAAAAAAAGAAAAGAAAAAACTTTCCTTTTCCACCCCTTTCTTCCATTTTTACTTTATTCTCCATGTTTTATGTATATATTCTCATAATTTACATATTTTTATTTATAATTTTCATATGTCTAATCATGGTCATTTCTTTTCCATTTTCAGAAGTCTATTATTTCTCATATGCTGGTTTAGTAGTGATAAACTCTTTTATCTTTTGTTTGTCTGGGAAATGCTTTATGTCTCCTTCAAATCTGAATGGTAACGTTGCCAGATAGAGCATTACTGGTTGTATATATTTTCCTTTCAGCACTTTGAATATATATTGCCACTCCCTTCTGGCCTGAAAAGATTCTGCTAAAAAATCAACTGATAAACTTGTAAGTTTTATTTTGTAAGTAACTTTTTGTTTCTCTTGCTTATTTTAAGATTCTCTTTTTATCTTTAACCTTTGATATTTTAGTTAAGTGTGATGATGTGGACCTCCTTGAGTTCATCTTGTTTGGGACACTATGATTCTTGGACTTGGATGTCCATATCCTTCTTAGTTAAGGGAAGTTTTCAGTGGTTATTCATTCAAATAAGTTTTCTATTCCTTTCTCTCTCTTTTTCTTCTGGGGCACGCATAATGTTAATGTTAGCTTGGTGTTGTCTAAGAGATCTCTTAATCTGTCCACATATTTTTAAAAAATTTCTTTTTGTTCATTTTGTGTGCTTTCAATTACCCTGTCTTCTAGATCACTAGTACATTCTTCTGCATCATCTAATCTATTGCTGATTCTCTCTAGTGTGTTTTGTTAATGGTATTTATTTATTTTGAGAGAGAGAGAGTGAGAGGGCGTGAGCAGGGGAGGGGCAGGGGGAGAGGGAGGGAGAGTTTATGATCATTACTTTAAATTTTTGATCAAGCATATTGCTTACTTCTATTTAATTTAGTTCTTTTATGAGTATTTTTTTCTTGTTCTTTTGGAGCATATTCCTCTGTCTCCACGTTTTGCTTGCTTTCTGTGTTTGTTTCTATATATTAGGTAGAATGACTACTTCTCCTAAATTTGAAGGAGTAGTCTTGTGTATAATGTCCCCTATGCAGGCTATGTGTGCTTGGTTCTTTTGCTGGTTGACTAGCGGGAGTGTGGCTGTATATGTTAGTTACTCTCTTTTAAACTGTGGCTTTTACAGAAAGAAGAAAAGAGTAAATAGCAATGGTAAAATAAAATAAAGAAAGAAAAGAAAAAGGGAAAAAAGAAAAACAAAAGAACAAAAAAAAAACCCAAAATAAGACAAATTTTAAAAATTAAATGAAATTCAAAAGTTTTTTAATTAAAAAAATTAAAGTGGCATATTCTCTGTGCCCTAGTACCACAGAAGCTGACATGGGCTTTCAGACCCTGGGCTCACTGAAGTCACAAACTAGCTGTGATGAACCAGACCAACCCATTATGGTGTCCAGACTCCTCTGGCCTAGGCTTTTAACATTGAGTGGAAACATAAACCATGTCATTCTCCAGTCCTTCTGACTTGGATAGTGTTCCTGCAGCTTCATATACATTTGGTGGACTCGTAGTGTTGTCTTATTGATAGGCTAGTTGCTCTTTTAAACCACAGCTTAATTTCTGTGCCCAAGAACAGAGGGATCTGTTCTGGGTCCCTCAGTGCTATCCTTCCCCACTGCAGTTCACAGTTGAGGGTGGGGCTTCCCTTTGTTATATGTCTCTGTCTCTCTTGCTCTTCTATGAATGGTTGTTCTGAAACTGTTCAGTCAGCCCTCAGTTTTTCAGGAGGATTTGGTCTATTAATAGGTGTAATTTAGTGTGTGCCATGAAGAGGGCTGGTCTGGTTCTATGTCACAGTCTTGGACCACACAAACTCCTAAAACTAAAGTTGTCTTTTTTTTTTTTTTATATATTAAAGCCTCATTGTTACGGATTTTAGAGTTGAAAAAAAGGGTGGAAAGAAAACTATTGTTAATTGGCTATCCACATGTGCCAGGTATTCTTCATATGTTATTTAAACATTCCAACAGTCTTGCAGCTCAGGAATTACATTGAGTTCACTGAGGTTCAGGCAGATTGAGTATCTGACCATGAGTCACCCATCTGAGAATTAATGGATTTGGGTCTCAGGTGTAGACTTCTCTGATTTCCAAGTCCAAGCACATTCCACCCCCATCCAATCACCAGCTCTATGTTGCCAGTGCAGTAATTCATTAGAGGATGGCTTTTTAAAAAAATTGCTAAAAACTTCACCTTACTTGATATTTAGACTATTTTCTTAGCTTCTTACTCACCTCAAGAATTCCTCTCCCCATCCAATTGTTCTGTTCTCACTTTAGGGTCTCATCATCTCTTACCTGGATTGTTGCAATACCATTGTAACTTGTCTTCTTGAGTCTAGTTTTGTGCACTCCAATAAATTATCCATGTTAAAATATTAAACACAAAGACCTGGTTATTAATCCCCATTGAAAACCTTCCATGGCCCTTCATCACCAGTGAGATAAAGTCAGAATTCCTCAGTGAATATTTATTTCACAATCTAGCTCCTGACTTAAATATTCATCAATCAAGATAATTTCTTACACTGTTTGTTCCAGACATACAGAATTTCCCTAAATCCACCATCCTTTTCCATGCCCCCTAGGATGCTCATGTTTCCCTCAATCCACTCCCATCGTACCTGGGGAATGTTTATTTATCTTTCAACTTTCTGCTCAAAAGTTTTTCTTCCATTGAAGTCTTCCCTGTCCTTTTTGAATTATTTTATGCCAGAATCATTATTTCTGTTTGTAAGAGCAATATTTTGCTGAAGTATCTCTTTGCATTTTGCGTCCTAACAGATTTTGGACTCTGCAAGTGGAGACTGTGTCTATATGTTCAATAATTATTTATACACAAATCTCCTAAAACCTTGAGAGTGTAATCCCCTTTTACAAGCAAATACCTTCTCAATCCAGTACTGGTATACTACACAAACCCCACCAACAAGAATTAAGGACATTTCCCTCACACCTCTCCTGTTATGAAGGAAAAAGACAATGAGTTTTGGGAGCAACAGACATTTGGAACTGATTAAACAAACCCCAAAATTTCAGGCAACTAATGGTGTCTCTCCTTGAGCATTCAGATCTCTTGTAACATGAGTTTTCTTGTCTCTATTGACCTTATGGCAATATTGACAAACTAAGAAATGTAAATAGTAAAATGGAAAGGAAAGAAGCAAGCAATGGACATAAGCACTAGATAAGCCCTAGATAGGATAATTATATCCTCTATAATTGAAAAATAATTTTGGCATAATTAAAGTCATTGATTCATTTCTTCAATAGAAAATTGGATTGCCTGTATCTTCTAAGCAGATATAAAAATTGCATCAGAACTAACACTTGGTTCCATATGACATTGTCATACCCACAGGTGCCCCAGAGAACCCTCTGGCCACCAATGTCTCCTAACTAGTTTTCACATTTGTAGCCTCAAGCCTGTGCTAATACAGGAGCCACTAGCTACATGTGGCTATTTAAATGTAAATTTAAATTAATTAAATTATAAAAATTTTAAAAATTAAGTTCCTCTGTCGCACTAATCACATTGATGTGCTCAACAGACACAAGTGGCTACTGTATTAATGGCACAGATATAGAACATTTCCATCATTGAAGAAATGTTTACAGGAAAGTTCTGTAAGCATTTCTATTTGCCCTGGACATCCCCACTAAGCTAAGCTCATTCATGAATAATTTTATGATATCATGTCCTTGCTTAGAAACTTCTGACAGGTTTTCTTACTGCACCAGAACAATGCTTCCCAAAATTTAATGTACATTTATATTACTTGGAGATATTGTTAAAATGCAGTCTCTAACTCAATAGGGCTGAGGTAAGCCCAAGGTTCTGCATTTTAATTCTCAGCTCCTGGGTAATGCCAATTGTGTTCCTTTGTCACCTGCATTTTAAAATTCTCCATTCTTTCACCAGCCCTAGCTGATGTTCATTGGCTTCTAGAATGCTTCTTTGATCCAGCAGCTAAGTTTCTCAGTAGTTCCAACTGGTAACATGCTCACTCGTGCTCTCTTCCTACATTCATCCAGGCCCTTCATCTTCAGGAAAGCTCTCCCTAGTAGTTCAGGCTTGCCCAGTCACCTCTTTATGGATGGCTCTCAAAGGTCAGTGTGTACAGGGGTTACCTCAAGGGAGCTTGATAACTACGCAAACACTACTGCAGGAGAGTCCAGTCATTAGGTTTGAGATGGGCCCAAGAACCACTTATTAATGGGTGATTGATAAGGTGATTCTAATAACAGTATTTCCCTAAGCAAACTGATAAATGTTATCTTAGCATATTTATCTATATAACTGATTTTTATACTTAAAAAAACTTAGACATGGGGGCATCTGGGTGGCTCACTTAGTTGAGCTTCTGACTGAATTCAGCTCAGGTCATGATATCATAGTTCATGAGTTTATGCCCCACATTGGGCTCACTGCTGTCAGCACAGAGCCCACTTCAGATCTTCTTCCCCCCACCCCCACCCCCACCCCCCGGCTCCTCCTCTGTTCATGTGTTCTCTCTCAAAAATAAAAATAAACATTGAAAAATTAAAAAAAAAACTTACACATGATCTTACACTGATATACAATTGCTTATAGTGTTTTGACTCAATCTATTTAAGTCTAAAAAATGTTTAGAGCGCTGGACTTCAACACTGATCACTTATTGGATCCCTTGGGGGAGATTTTAAAATCCTTATGCAGAGACACTTTCCCCCAAATCCTGATTTAATTGGTAAGGGGGTATGCATTCTTTTGTTTTTCAAAGCTCTGTATTAATTTCCTGGGGCTGTTGTAACAGAGTACCACACATTAAGTGATTTAAGACAGACATTCATTCTGTCATAGTTCTTGAGATCCGAAGTCCTAAATCAAGGTGTTGGCAAGGCCAGGCTTCCTCTGAAACCTCTAGAAAAGAATCTGTTGCATGCTTTTCTCCTAGCTTCTGCTAGTTGATGGCAGTCCTTGGCATTCCTTGGTTTATAGCTGCATCATTCTACTTTCTGCCCTTTTCCTGCATAGTCTTCTTCCCTGGGGAGACTGTTTCCAAATAAAGGTCACATTCACAAGCATCTGGAGTTAGGACTTCTACATTTCTTTTTATGGTGCAAATTCAACCTGTAAGCTCCCTAAGTTATTCTAATATGCAGCCAGGTTTTAGGAAGTATAGGTCATTAAGCACACATCAGAATCACCTACGGGGCTTGATAATACAAGGATTGCTCAATCCAACCTCAAGATTTAGTAGGGCTGGGTTGGGCCCAACAATTTGCTTTTTTTGAACAAGTGTCAAAAACACTGGTGTAGGAGAAAGGGAAATGAAATAGATTTATATCTCTCCTGTCCTTAGAGAAGCATCATAGGTATCACCTGTGAGCTTAGGAGAAATGTAGAATTTTGAGCCCACCCCAGACTACTGAATCAGAGATGGCATTTTAACAAGATTCCCAAGTAATTTGTCCATTAAATTGTTACAAGCACTGTTGTATATATTAAAAATAAAATTATTCTTAAATGGATGGTTAAAGTAGCAAGGGATGGGTAAAGTAATAAATTAATGAATAATGAAGCGAGTCCTCAGTGACCTATCTCCTAGGAGACAGAAAGTAGGCCTTAGAAATCTATTGACCAGAAAGTTGTCTTACCAACCGTGAAGAGAATGGTTTGTTACCATAGTGGCTACAAGGAATCTGCCTTTTGGTTCTTCAGCAATTGAATGTTCTCTGCTTATTTGGCCTTTTCCAGGCTTTACCAAGAAGTTCCACACTCCTCCTCCCCAATGACCTCATATTAACATTTTGTGGCTTCACTATCAGCACTTTGTTATTTGTGCCAAAGTCTGAAATAGGAGGCTGGCTGGAATACAGAGAAGCACAGCACAGTGTAGATTTAGTGATGAACTGGCTCTGGGCCAAAAGGGTAGCAGGTAAGTTTCAGAGTTTCAGCTGAAAAAGAAAGAAAGTCTTTTAGAAAGCTTAGAGCCAAGTCAAAACATGCCATATATGATTTTCTTTTGGCAGATATACTGTAAAGTAAGAGTAGACCAAATTCCCCAGGTAATAGTAATTGACCTATAAATGTCATTATTGATAGATTGTGTTTCTGGAAACATTGTTCTAGAGCTAAAGTGCTCATGTGAATCTCAGAAAGGAATTTAGAATCAGGTTTTGAAAGTCTTTCTTTTTTCTCTCAGCACTACTGATTTCCATTTTCCTCTTTGAGAGTTGAACTTTTTTTCCCCCTAAGTAAGTCATGTCCCTGAGCGATTACAGTCACCTCTGGAAGCCCCAAGTTTTCTCAGAAAAAGTTATTTTTGAAAGGCCACTGGCTGTCATTTTTTCACGGAGTCATTTCACAGCTGCATTGACTCATTTGATAGACCAATAGAATTAATATGACGTTTGCTTTTTTAATCGGCCAATCCGAGGAAGAGTTGATATTTTAACAAAATGGGAATTGTTTGGAGAGGCAGTCTGATTTCAGAGACCAATGTTGCTCATAGACTTCACTGTGCTACATGGCTTAAGGAATTTTCCTTTAATATTCTGTTGCCTCTTCTTCCCCTTCTGTAAAATTGAATTAACAAAATTATTAGTCTTTCTCCCAGATGTATATTAGATTTAAATAGAACACATGTCTAACAACCAAAAAAATTCTCATGTCTTTAGCCATGTAATACAAATACATTGTCATAATCACCATTTAATTTAAATTTTACTTCTGATATGAGCTTATAAAATCAGTTTCCATGTTCTATATTCTCAAGGCAAATGGAATTTTTGGTCTGAAACCAGCGAGTTACACACATTAGTAACTTTAGAATAAAAAACAAAATTGGGGCCTGTGGGTGGCTCATTTGGTTAAGCGTCCGACTTCAGCTCAGATCATGATTTCACGGTTCATGGGTTCAAGCCCCACATTGGACTCTGTGCTGCCAGCTCAGAACCAGGAGTCTGCTTTGGATTCTGTGTCTCCCCCTCTCTCTGCCCCTCCCTTACTCATGCTCTGTCTTTCTCCATCTCTCAAAAGTGAATAAGCATTAAAAAGGAATAAAGAACAAAATTAACTGTAGATATCTCTTTATGTATGCACAATGAGAAATGTTACTTACCCAAACCTAGGATGAAAAATCCTCCTCATCTCTCCACATTCTCTCCTGGTAAATTGCTGAATCACTGTGTGTGGCAGCCAAGTTCACCTCTACTGGGTATGCCTCTGAGAATTGCCCAGGGCACCCAAGGTCCCTCTGCTATTTCTAGATAACAGGAATCGAAAAGCAGCCTGATACTATACTCTAAATAGGTGTGTGTGTGTGTGTGTGTGTGTGTGTGTGTGTGTGTGTGAGAGAGAGAGAGAGAGAGAGAGAGAGAGAGAGAGAGAGATTTCCTTCCCCCTTATTAAAAGCTGGTACAGACTCTATCTCTGAATGTTTACACAAATCATAGATTATATAATTTGAGCATAATGTAGCAATCTTGAGAAATGATACAGTGTAACTCTAAACTCTAGTATAAAACAATGTAGATAGCCTTGATGGCGAGTCAGGAGAGCTGGGTGCTGGCTCACTGAAGTATACTGTAAATCACTTTCCAAACCAGTGTGAGGACCAAATTGATAAAGATTTTCCTTTTCTCAGACTTAACATGAACCACAGGCTGCAGATGAACTCTTTCTTACTGGGAACAGATGCAACATTCTAGTAATAACATTTTAGTGGTTTCCAGTGCTATTCCTTAGTACCATCTTTCTCTTTCCCAAATTACAAACAAGACTCTTTAATCCATCTTTGAAAAAGCCTTTTAAAATAAACTGTTAATTATTCTCCATTAGAATTAGACAAAATAACATAGTGAATGGTTGATAAATAATAAAATTAGGGATTATTTGACAGATCAAGAGTATTAGCTCTACTGGAGAAAGGAACCAGCTTATGCTCTGGAAACTACCTGCCTGGATTTGATTGAATACAAATAATGTGGTACTGAGCATGTTACACAAACTCTCTGAGCATTAATTTCTTCCTCCCTAACAAAATAA
Source organism: Leopardus geoffroyi (assembly GCF_018350155.1). NCBI lineage: Eukaryota > Metazoa > Chordata > Mammalia > Carnivora > Felidae > Leopardus > Leopardus geoffroyi. Next base: position 111,653,603 of record NC_059333.1, read on the forward strand.
TAATAGTCTACGTATTGTAGGGTCATTGTGAGGATGAAATTATATAAAACACAAGGTTTTTTAGCATGGCACTGGTACATAGTAAATGTTTGTGAATTTGAGCTGAAAAACAATCTAGAAGGGTTTGTACAGTGTATGTTCTTATGTTGAAATGCTATCTAGTTGAATGCTTCTTAAAATGCGTTCTAGCTGGGTATTTAAATATCTTGATTATGCAGAAAATTATATTTTATTTGTTATAATGGCTTTTCACTCACAACTATTTAGTTGTATAATATTTGGCTTCTTTTTGGTTGCTGTTTATTAATAACTGATCCTTCTATATTATGTTATAATCTTCAAACATTTTAATTTCCACTAGTATGAAATCAAACTTTATTCTTAGAATACATTTGCTGAATGAATACCAGAACATATATATAGAAAATGCACTTTCATAAAAGACCAGAATAGAGCATTACAAGAGAACTTTTATAATAGACAAGGCAATTTTCTGAGTTATTTAGGAGAAAACCCACTTTTTATAATATTACATGAAGGCTCCAAGTTTATTCTTCATCTAATGGCTTTGAATATCTACTTTATTAAAGTTAAAAAGAATACCTTTGTATTGGGGAGATTTTGCAAATGTTAGACCAAAATGCATGTTCTTTCTACCTTTTGTTTTTCCCCACTATCCCTTCAGGGTATAAATATCAAGATGTTATTGTTGATTTATCTAGAATATGTCTTAAATCTTTTTGAATATCAAGAGGTCATTGTAAATAGCAGGCTGATAGTGTGTTGTAAAAATTTGTAGATTTTATACCTTTGGAAATGATCACATTATTTATTTGTATTTGAACCTCAAATTACACTCAAACACATTCAGTTACTTTGTACCCATACTCTAAAAAGAAATGGAAACTTATTACCATCCTAATGGTAACTATTAAACTCCAGAATAATAGATAAATGTGGAAAAATTAACAAGGTTTCTGACTGGAATTTCAGAAGATTTGTTGAAATAAGAAAGAAACAACTTGTCATATCTAAGAATTTATCCAGAAAAAATAATTTTGTAGCTGATGTAAGTTCTATCCATAATGATTTTCAGGATTATGTGGCAACTGTGGAAAGAACTGAAATGACCACAGGAGGAAGCTGGCTAAATAACAGCTAAATCATAACCACTCATTACATAATGCCTCTCACTAAAACTTAGAACCAACAAAATGGGAGACTGATGCAAAAAGACAAATTTATTAATGTATCTTTAAAGGTGTAACTGCCGGGGCGCCTGGGTGGCGCAGTCGGTTAAGCGTCCGACTTCAGCTCAGGTCACGATCTCGCGGTCCGTGAGTTCGAGCCCCGCGTAGGCTCTGGGCTGATGGCTCAGAGCCTGGAGCCTGTTTCCGATTCTGTGTCTCCCTCTCTCTCTGCCCCTCCCCCGTTCATGCTCTGTCTCTCTCTGTCCCAAAAATAAATAAACGTTGAAAAAAAAAATTTAAAGGTGTAACTGCCAAAGGACTAGATACTTGAGTTGCCTATGTAGTTTTCCTAATATGGGTCTTTAATGCTACAAATGTCCTTCTCAGTACTGACTCATCTGCATCCACAGATTGTGATATGTTGTATAGTCCTTTTCATTCAATTATCTATATATGTAAGTTTACTTTGAGACTTCCTCCTTGACCTATGGCTTGTTTAGAAATATACTGTTTAATTTCCAAGTGCTTGAAGATTTTTCTGTTGTTTTTCTGTTTTTCTAGTTTGATTCCATTATTATTAGAAAGCACACTCTCTATAATTTCATTTCTTTCAAATTGATTGAGGTTTGGTTTATGACCCAGGATATATTCTATATTAATGAATATTCCATGAGCACTTAAAGAGAATGTATACAATAGCCCCCTTTTCTGTGAAAAATGTATTTCAAGAATCCTAGTGGATGCCTAAAACTGTAAATAGTGTTGAGCCCTATCTACATACACTATGTTTTTTCTCCTACATACCTACCTATGGTAGAATTTAATTTGTAAATTAGGCACAGTAAGAGATGAGCAGTGATAATAATAAAATAGAAGTGTTACAACAATATGCTGTAATTAAAGCTATATGAATGTGGTCTGTCTGGCTCTCAAAATATCACACTGTACTTGATGGGATGAGGTGAGGTAGATGATGTAGGCACTGTGATGTAGCTGTAGGCTACTCTGTGGCCTTCTGATGTTACATCAGTAACATCATGCTTCTGGATCATGGATGACTGCAGGTGACTGAAGCTGGGTGGGGTTGGAGAGGACTAGGGTATTCTCATGAATGCTGGATTGTACTCTCAATGCCAATTAGAACCTATTGGTTGATAGCATTATTCAATTCTTCCTTACCTTTGCTAATTTTCCCCTTAGTTCTATCAAATTGCCAATAGTAGGGTGTTTAAGTCCTCAACTATAATTATAGATTGGGTTATATCTCCTTTGCCTCTAACAGCTTATTTTAATGTATTTTGAACCTCTGTTGTTTAGTGCTCTGTTTGCATAGTGGACACTTAACCAATTGAGGCACCCAAGCACCCCAATTGGTGTCATTTTGATGCTGTTTTACCTAGTCTTAATCTCCCACTAACGATATTGACATTATGAGAAAAGAGGGGAAAAAATAGCACAACCGTTGCTAAATACTAACCTGACATAGTAATATTAAAGAGAAGGGACTTTGTTTTGGATTTCGTAGAAGAGTAATAGATTGAAGCAACTAGATTTGTTGTTGTTCCAAAAAGCAGAAAAATAATAGTTCTTATAAGACACATTTGCCAACTTTAGTTTGTTCACACTTCAGATTAATCACACTAAAATGATTACTGGTTCCAGAAATTTGAAACTTGACCAAAGGCCAAATAATTTATTCAGTAAATATTAATTAAACAAATATTGATAGATTACCTGTCACTCTCTAGGTTCTAACTTGCTTAAAAAGTAATCATTTTTATGAAGTGAGTTTTACTATCTATTCTGTTTTTCTGAATCACTCCCTCAAAATCACCCCAGTAATCAAGGTACTCTTGATTCCTTGGGAGAGCCCTTGATTTCCTTGGGAGAGCCCGTGTAGACTATGGTATCTCAGTTTCTTTCCTAGTAGAAAATCGCTGTCCAGTGCCACAGCATTGGTTCCAAAGTGGCAGGTATCCTGGAAGTGGCCAGAGAGCCTCCCTGACAGCCGGAAGGGTTACGGGTAATAAATGCAGCCAAACTCAAACTCTTGAGATCCATGAATTAGGGAAGCAAGAGAGTGTGTCATAGCAATTACATAGCCACAACAGCATTTGTACGCTGTTACTTCACTACTATATCCCCTGAATTCTTGAACTTGACCTGAAGCAACTATTGTTTCATACAAATTATTATTTATACAATTGATAATATTTTATGTCTCAGGGGTGGCACCCACACTTATACTTAAGGGACAGTTCTAAGGATAGCTTTAAAATAACACATGTTTCTTAACACATCAGGGAATTCATTTGAAATAAAGTCATATTTAATCCATTTGGTAAAAGCCTAGATTTTTACTGCTAAATGATGCAGTGGATGCTGTATTTGCTATATAATGACAGTGCAGTATATTTCAGAAAGTGCAATTGGATGGGGAGAAGTCACTAATCAGTAAAAACACAGAACTTAGAGCTGCCACTAATCTCTCAGAGTACCTGGGGCTGGATGTTTCTAGAATCCTAATTTTAGTTTGTTTTCTTTTGGCTCATAAGCCAAAGCTGACACCCCTTTAGGCAGGTCTTGGAATACTGTGCAATCACATCTTCACCAACACCAACAACACACTGAACTTCAGGCTTATGGCAGCCCCAGCAGCTGAAGGCAGCCCTCAATTGCCAGTGTCCTCTGCTTCCAAGCTGATTCTTTAGGCTCAGTGTTCCAAGGGAAAACAGACCAAGTAACTGCATCTGTATCTTGTTTTCTTTCCCACTGCCCCCAAACTCTAAAAGTCTAGCTATTTAGAAGCAGATTCTAACCACAATACAGAAACAAGGTTTCTTCCTGCCTGGGTCCACCCACAAGAAGCAGAGGAATCAAAGAAAGCCATTATGGAACTTGGGCCTTAATGCATAATAAATGAATGGGCTAGAAGCTGACAAACTTTGTGGAATGGCCTGTAGCATTCATCCTCTATAACCACTTACCTACATAAAGTGCTTCTCTTTCTATGCTCCTCTAAGATTCTTTAAGTAGGTCAGTCACTTCCGTTGTGGGAGGTACTGCCTGGGAGCGGGAGAATTAAACCTCCTGTTCATCAGCCTTTGATTGGCCGAAATCTAGAAAGCCTGAAACCTACAGAAACCAGCCAGAAAATTAATGCTGGTCGGGTAGTAATTCTGGTGAACTCCAAAGCACATTGCATCAATCAAAAAAGAGTGTTCAACAGTCACAGTGTACCTGTGATGGATGAGGTTTCCAAGGTGGGGTCGGACTCTCAGTTCTAAAATTGGAAAAGTCTTGGGCAACTGGCATAAGTGGGCCACCTTAGCTTCTACTCAGCATAGCCAATTGGTACTATACTGGAACTTTATTTTTTCCATTCCTTCCTATTTCATTATGTAAAGTATGATTTTTTTAAATACTGGGAATTAATTAAAATTTAAAAATAGCCTGTAGATCAAAACCCAGAAAAGATTTGGTCCCTGGGCCTCTCCGTTTGTAATCATTTTCTGAGATAGGAGTGTAAACCTATGGAAAAAAGAGCCAAGTAGATGATGGTAGTTTGCTTTTAGTCCGGGTCTTAAGCCAGAGTCAAAACGAATTATTATGGCTCATTTATCCATTGTATCTCATTAACATGAAGGGTTCCATGTAAGCTTTAGGGCTGAAACCCAAGTTACTTATAAACTGTCATCTTAGTCATTTTCTTAGTCCTTGTTATCATTTTATATCCATCTTGGGAATCTACTGGAGATACCTGTGAGAAAACAAGATTTAGAGACTCTGTTCATGGCCAAACTCTCAATACAACTAATGTTCTAATTATCACATTTTTCTGCATGTTCCTCTGCCCTTTCATTGCTGACCTTGTCACTCTTTACTTTTTACCTTCTGGAATTTGTTTATTTCATCAGAAACAAATACTTTAATATCCTCAGCTTTTTCACAGAGCACCCCCACCCCTTGCTTTCCAGAAATAAATTAATAAACATGAAAATATTTGAAGCAGTGCCTAGAATATAATGTGTCAATAAACATTTTTATCATTATCATAACACTTATTAACTGAAACCTGGTTCTACGCAGAGGACATACTTTGCAATTATCTCAAGGGGAAGTTTCCCATTCCTCTCCAAGGTTTCAGTTTTCCCTGATGGAGATGAAAGGATAGCATTCTACCAGCTGTCTACTACTGTTGGTAGACTATTAATTTATATCTTTCTGCAGAAACTCGTGGTGTTTCAAGACTTAGACCATTGGTTTAAACCATCTTATTTTTTTTGGTCAGCCTAATCACAATCCTGCTATCACTGACAACTTTGCAGCTGCCTTAGCATTTTCCTCCACCCTGATTCCTATTGGGAATCATGTCCATATGAACAAGCCATCCAGTATAGCCTTCTGATTTCATCTTCTCCAGCTTTTATAGTGTGCCTTCTCAATCTCATCATTAGGGAGCTCTGAAATCCTAAATATCGACATGCCACTCCCAGACCACAATCACCTTTTAAAATCTCCTTTACAAAAAGCACTTAAGCTTTTGCCTTTTCAGTACCACCTTCTCTCTAGGCATTATCCTTCAGAGAGGAAATTGAAGCTGCCCTAAGAAGAGTCTTAATTTCCCTCTATTGCACCTTGAAAGGTATCTGCTACCTGGCTCAGAGTAAAGGGAGCCATGACCTCAGCTTGATGAGGCTTAGTTCTACCACTTGTGTTTTTAATTTAATCCCCTCTAATTCTCTAGGACAACTCCAAACCATTTATCTTGAATTCTGTATACTCTGGCTTCTTGCTGCCTGCCTGTGAATCCATTCACTTCTCCTCCATCTCGAAAGAAACATGAACACCCAGACTGTCCAACTAACATCCCACCTCTTCCCATTGTTCCACACGGTAGCTCTTCAAATGCTCTTGCCTGGCATCCTCATGTCCCATTCCTTCTTAAATATTTTGCATTTGGGCATTTTCCACAGTCACCCCAATTAACAACCCTTAGCTTACTTAACATACTTGTTGCGAGAGAATCTTTTTATTTCCTAACATACTTGTCCCCTACTCGCTCTTGACCTTTACTCAAACTTTTTTCTCCGTTGTTTTGTGTATAGAATGGTGTGTGTGTGTGTGTGTGTGTGTGTGTGTGTGTGTGTGTGTGCGCGCCTTTCCCCATCTTTTAGCCATTTCTCTGCCTCCTCCACAGGGTCCTCTGTGCTTTTTCCTCGCTTTATACTTGGTTCATTCATGTTATCAATTATCTTCGATTTTCTCACTCATGGCCATGGTGCAAACTGCCCCTGATGACTCTCAAATGTATACCTGTGTTTCTGACCTCTTTTTTGAGTTCTGATTCATAATAAGTGGTTCCCTATGGGAAATCTGTACCTGAATGTCCTAAAATCCTAAAACCTTCCTTTTCTCACGTCCTCACAATTAGTATAGTGTTAATTTGAATCTTTCAAGAAGAAGACACCAAGAAGGGATAAAATGTGAAAGAGATTATTGGGGAAGTGGGGTAATGCTGGCTTCACAGAATGAGTTTGGAAGCTTTTCTTCCATTTCTATTTTTTTTTTTTTGGTATAGTTTGAGAAGAGTAAGTATTAACTCTTCTTTTAATGTCTGGTAGAATTCCCCTGGGAAGCCATCTGGCCCAGAACTCTTATTTGTTGGGACATTTTTGATAACTGATGCAATTTCTTTGCTCATTATGGGCCTGTTCAAACTTTCTGTTTCTTCCTGTTTGACTTTGGTAGTGTGTGAGTATTGAGGAATTTGTCCAGTTCTTCCAGACTGTCCAGTTTGTTGGCATATAATTTTTCAGACTATTGTCTTCTAACTGTGTTTCTGTGGTGTTGGGTGTGATCTCTTCTCTTTTTTTGTGATTTTATCTATTTGGGCCCTGCCTCTTTTCTTTTTGATAAGTCTGGCTAGGGGTTTATCAGTTTTGTTTATTCTTCCAAAAAAAAAACAGCTTTTAGTTTCATTGATCTGTTCTATTGGGTCTTTTTGTTTGTTTCTCTATCATGTATTTCTGCTCTAATCTTTATTATTTCCCTTCTTCTGCTGGCTGCAGGCTTCATTTGCTGTTCCTTTTCTAACTCCTTTAGGTGTTAGATTAGGTTGTGTATTTCAGACCTTTCTAGCCTTCCATGCTCATGGATTGGAAGAACAAATATTATTAAAATGCCTATACCACCCAAGAAATCTACACATTCAATGCAATCCCTATAAAAATCACACCAGCATTCTTCACAGAACTAGAACAAACAATCCTAAAATTTATATGGAACCAGAAAAGACCCTGAATATCCAAAGTACTGTTAAAAAAGAAAACCAAAGCTGAAGGTATCATTATTCTGGACTTTAAGCTGCATTACAAAACTATAATCATCAAGACAGTATGATACTGGCACAAAAACAGACACATAGATCAATGGAACAGAATAGAGAACCTAGAAATGAACCTACAAATGTATGGCCAACTAATCTTCAACAAAGTAGGAAAGTATATTCAGTGGGGAAAAAAAGACCGTCTTCTCAGCAAATGGTGCTGGTAAAACTGAATAGCAACATCCAGAAGAATGAAACTGTACCATTTTCTTACACTATATACAAAAATAAATTTAAATGGATGAAAGACCTAAGTGTGAGACAGGAAACCATCAAACTCCTAGAGGAGAAAACAGGCAGCAACCTCTTTGACCTCAGCCACAGAAACTTCTTACTAGACATGTCTCCAGAGACAAGGAGAATGAAAGCAAATATCAACAATTGGACCCTCATCAAAAAGCTTCTGCACAACAAAGGAAATAATCAACAAAACTAAAAGGTAATCAACAGAATGGGAGAAGATATTTGCAAATGACATATTGGATAAAGGATTAGTATCCAACATCTATAAAGAACTAATCAAACTCAACACCCAAAAAACAATCCAGTGAAGAAATGGGCTGAAGATATGAATAGACACTTTTCCAAAGAAGACATTGAGATGGTTAACAAACACATGAAGAGAGATTCTCAACATCATTCATCATCAGGTGAATACAAATCAAAACTGAAATGAGATACCACCTCACACCTGTCAGAATGGCTAAAATGAACAACTCAGGAAACACCAGATGTTGGTGAGGATGCAGAAAAAGGAGAACCCTTTTGCACTGTAGGTGAGAATCTATACTGGTGCAGCCAATCTGAAAAATAGTATGGAGGTTCCTCAAAAAATTAAAAATAGAACTACCCTATGACCCAGCAATTGCACTACTAGGTATTAATGCAAAGGATAAAAAAATGCTGATTTGAAGGGGCAGATGCACCCCAATGTTTATAACAGTGCTATCAACAATATCCAAAGTATAGAAAGAGCCCAAATGTCCATCAACTGATGAATGGATAGAGAGGATGTGGTGTGTGTGTGTGTGTGTGTGTGTGTGTGTGTGTGTGTATAGATAGATAGGATGTGGTGTGTGTGTGTGTGTGTGTGTGTGTATATATATATATGTATGTGTATATATATATGTGTGTGTGTGTGTGTATATATATATATATATATATATATATATATATATATATAATAGGATACTACTCTGTGCTCGAAAAGTGAAATCTTGCCATTTGCAACAACATGGATGGAACTACAGCATATTATGCTAAGCAAAATAAGTCAGAGAAAGATCATATGATTTCACTCATATGTGGAATTTGAGAAATGCAACAAATGAACATGGGAGAAGGAAAGGAAAAATAAGAAAATCACAGAGGGAGGCAAACTGTAAGAGATTCTTTTTTTAAAATCTTTTTGATGTTTATTTATTTTTGAGTGATAGAGACAGGGTGTGAGTGGGGAGGGTCAGAGAGAGGGGGAAGACACAGAATCCAAAGCAGTCTCCAGGCTCTGAGCTGTCAGCACAGGTGCCACCCAGGTGCCCCAAACCTTAAGAGATTCTTAAATACAGAGAACAAACTGAGGGTTGCTGGACAGGTGTTGGATGGGGGATGGACTAAGTGGGTGATGGGCATTAAGGAGGACACTTGTTGGGATGAGCGCTGGGTATTGTATGGAAGTGATGAATCACTGGGTTCTACTCCTGAAGCCAATACTACACTATATGTCTATATGTTAATTAATTAACTTGAATTTAAATAAATAAATTTAAAAAAATTAAAAAAAGATTATTGGGGGGAATACCTATGAAGGATAAAGGGAGGGGAGCAGGAGTCAATAGGAAAATCCTTCAGACTGTAAAGAAAATTTCTTCTTTGTAAAGGAGAGGGACAAGGCAGGAAGACAAAGGTTAAAGCTGGTGAAGGAGGAGTCTTCCAGCTGAAGTCTCTCATTGTAGGTGTCCTATATGCTGCAGGAGTCTTGCGTGTTACAGGAATGGCTTGCATCAGTACCCCCAACCATGTTCATTCATTGGCTAGGAGCAACATTGAAAATCATGGCCTTGTCATGAATAAAGTGGTTGATCTGGTGGGCTGGAACCTGGGGGCACTGGTCAGTTACCCTCCACACATTGCGGGAGATCTGACAAATGCATTTTCTTGTCTGCCACCTTTCAATACAAACCCTATCAATTTAACCTCCTAAATATTTATCACACTTCTTTCTTATCCATTCTGGATACTTCTGGGTACAGCCGCATCATCTTTTTCTCTGAAATGCCAACTGTTCTCCCTACCACTGGTGTTACCTGCCTCCAGCTCCAGTTCCTTCTCGAAGCTGCTGCTGAAATGCTCCTTTTCACATGCTAATCCAATTTGACAACTCCCTAGCCAGCTGAATACAGTGTTCCAGTGGACTGCACAGGATAAAAGCCAAGCTTCTTGGCATGGCAGCAAGGATGTGCCAAAATTCTACTGGGCCTGTCTAGCTGCATCCTTCAATACTTCCCTCACCTCTCCAGGAATGTACAACGGAGTCCACTGACTCAAATTATAACTCCTCATAAGCATCATCCTCAATTGTATGCCTCAGACCTTTGCACATACAGTTTCATCTGTCCATAGCGTGCACACTCTCACTGCCTCTCCTTGTCCTATGGCCTCACTATTGACTGCCACATGGCTCCGTATAGTCTGAATCAATAGATCTCATGTTGGCTCTGCAGTGGCTGGAGAGGTTTAAAAACAAAGCAAAACAGAACTGATGCTTGGATCCCATGCCCAAAGATTCTTTAATTAGTTTAGGCTATGGTTGGGCATTTAGTATGAAAGATCTCAAGAGAATTCTGTGTAGCTACAGCAGAATTGAGAAACACTACCTTATAGAAGTTTCTCCCTACAATTCCCAAACTTCTAGGGTGAATTTGGAGATCCTACCCTGGAGAGCATCTGAAAACCCTTTTCACGTATTTGTATGCAATTTGCATGATGTGGTATGAATTTGCTTTACCTTACTGGTTACAAGAAAATTCTCTTGTTTTATTTATTTTTAAATCATGCTAAATCTGACTTGAGTTTTTTTAACTGTGAATTAGTAACCCAATATCAGTCATTGTTAGGGGACTGGTCTCACTCCCCACTCCAGGGCTGGATAAATGTATAAGAGGGCCCATACTGAATAGAAAGAATTTGAGGAAGAACCTGTAGACTGCAGTCCTTTCTGTTTGCCCCTGGGATATTCAGTGCCCCAGCCTAAAACTTGCATGGTCCCCAAGATCAAGGTATTCAGTGCTCAGACTCCTTGCCCTCTCTCTAAAACTACCACCACTAGTGTCTCTGTAATTTAAAAACAAAAACCTAACTGGTAATTTTTTTTTGCCTGCCTAACAACTTACACTTTGGGGCCCTGGTACACAAAAGCTGGTGAAGATGAACAGAATATGAAGTTATGCTTGGTTATATGTAGGAAAGTAAAACTTATTTTTAATATTTCAAGAAGAAACAAGACAGAAATTAATATCACAATAATTATCCTACCATCCTTGTATTGTACTATTTAATAATTTGGTTAAGCCTGCTTGTATGTTTTTCCATCATCTCCACCATCTACTAATAGTAGATCTATTAGTCTCCTTTGGTTGCTATAATTAAGTGCCATAGACTGAGTGACTTAAATAATAGATGTGTATTTCTTATAGTTCTGGACACTAGGAAGTCCAAGATGAAGGTACTAAGTACTTTGGTTCTTACTGAGAGCTGGATTTTCCTGGCTTGAAGATGGCAGTCTTGTCACTGTTCATATAGCAGAAAGAATTCTCTCTCTTTCTTCCTTTTCTCATGAAGCCACTAATCCTGTCATGAGGGCCGCACCCTCATTGCCTCATCTTATCTTCATTACCTCTCAAGTTGCTCATATCCAAATAGCATTACATTGTGATTTAAAAATTTAACATATGAATTTGTGGAGTATGCAATTCAGCCTGTAACCATAGGACACAGTAAGTTATTATTTAATGTCCCTTATCTTCCACTTGGCATTTTTCTTGCCATGAAGCCAATCCATTTCCTTTACATTTCTAAATAAACTTTATTCTGAATCAGTTCACTTACCATTTTTGCTACTCAGAAGAAATCGTAATAAACAATCCTATTAAAAAATACTGCATCTATTGAAATGATCATATGGTTTTAATCCTTTCTCTTGTTGATATGGTATATGATGCTGATTGATTTGTAAATACTGAACCACTTTTGTATCCTGGGAATAAATCCCATTTGATTGTGGTGAATGATTCTGCTAATGTATTGTTGGATTCGGTTTGCTAATATTTTGTTGAGGACTTTTACACCTAGGGTTATCAGAGATATTGGCCTGTAATGCTCTTTGTCTGTAGTGCCTTTTTTTTAAAAAGCCCATTTATTTATTTTGAGAGACTGTGGGTGAGCACAAATGGAGGTGGGACAGAAGGAGAGAGAGAGAGAGAGAGAGACAGAGAGAGAGAGAGAGAGAGAGAGAATCCCAAGCTGGCTCTGCAATGTAAGCATAGACCCTGATGTGAGACTTGATTTCACTAACCACGAGTTCATGTCCTGAGCCAAACTCAAGACTCAGATGCTTAACCACCTGAGCCACACAGGCACCCTTATAGTGTCTTTATCTGGTATTGATATCAGGGTAATGCTGGCTTCATAGAATGGATTTGGAAGGTTTGCTTCCTCTTCTATTTTTTGGAGTAGTTTCAGAAGAATAGGTTTTAACTCTTCTTTAAATGTTTGGTAGAATTTGCCTATGAAGCCATCTGATCCTGCACATTTGTTTGTTGGGAGGTTTTTTTGTTTGTTTTGTTTGTTTTAATTTCTGATTCAATTTTGTTGCTGTTAACTGGTCTGTTCAAATTTTCTCTTCCTGATTTAATTTTGGTAGATTATATGTTTCTAGGCATTATCCATTTCTTCTAGGTTGTCCAATTTGTTGGCATATAATTTTCCTTAGATAAGGTACACACCAGTCTGACTGTGGTCCCAGCGGTGGACTAGGGGCAGACATCCATCGGGTCTGACTGTGGCCCAGCCCACCAACACAAGTTTCTCTGGGCAGCATAGGGGAAGTGCCCTGCAGTTTGGAGCTACTGCAGGGACTACCCAAAATGATGAAACAGAAGAAGGATTCTCAAAGGAAACTCCAGGAAGTAGCAACAGCTAACGAATTGATAAAAAATGACTTAAGTAATATAATGGAACAAGAATTTAGAATAATAGTCATAAAATTAATTGTTGGGCTTGAAAAAAGCATAGAGGACAGCAGAGAATCTATTGCTACAGAGATCAAGGAACTAAGAAATAGTCATGAGGAGCTAAAAAATGCGATAAATGAGGTGCAAAATAAAATGGAGGTGGCCATACCACGGATTGAAGAGGCAGAGGAGAGAATAGGTGAATTAGAAGATAAAATTATGGAAAAAGAGGAAGCTGAGAAAAAAATCCAGGATTATGAGGGGAGAATTAGAGAACTAAGTGATGCAATCAAAGGGAACAATATCTGTATAATAGGAATTCCAGAAGAGGAAGAGAGGGAGAAAGGGGCTGAAGGTATACTTGAACAAATCATAGCTGAGAACTTCCCTGATCTGGGGAAGGAAAAAGGCATTGAAACCCAAGAGGCACAGAGAACTCCCTTCAGACATAACTGGAATTGATCTTCTGCATGACATATCAGTGAAACTGGCAAAATACAAGGATAAAGAGAAAATTCTGAAAGCAGCTAGAGATAAACACGCTCTAACATATAAAGGGAGACCGATAAGACTAGCAGAAGACCTATCTACTGAAACTTGGCAGGCCAGAAAGGAATGGCAGTAAATCTTCAATGCGATGAACAGAAAAAATATGCAGCCGAGAATCCTTTATCCAGCAAGTATGTCATTCAGAATAGGAGAGATAAAGGTCTTCCCAAACAAAAGCTGAAGGAATTCATCACCACTAAACCAGCCCTACAAGAAATCCTAAGGGAGATTCTGTGAGTGAAATGTTGCAAGGACCAGAGGCATCACTATAAGCATGAAACCTACAGACATCACAATGACTCTAAACCCATATCTTTCAATAATAATACTGAATGTAAATGGACTAAATGCTCCAACCAATTTTAGGCCTGAGGACACCTTCAGATTGAAAGTGAGGGGATGGAGAACTATCTATCATGCTACTGGAAGTCACAAGAAAGCTGGAGTAGCCATACTTATATCAGACAAACTAGACTTTAAAGGCCATAACAAGAGATGAAGAAGGGCATTATATAATAATTACAGGGTCTATCCATCAGGAAGAGCCTACAATTATAAATGTCTATGCACCGAATATGGAAGCTCCCAAATATATGAAACAATTAAGCACAAACATAAGCAACCTTATTGATAAGAATGTGGTAATTGCAGGGGACTTTAATACCCCACTTAGAACAATGGATAGAACATCTAGACAGAGAAACAATAAAAAAACAAAAGCCCTGAATGATACATTGGATCAGATGGACTTGACAGGTATATTTAGAACTCTGCATCCCAAAGCAACAGAATATACTTTCTTCTCAAGTGCACATGGAACATTCTCCAAGATAGATCACATACTGGGTCACGAAACAGCCCTTCATAAGTATAAAAGAATTGAGATCATACCATGCACACTTTCAGACCACAATGCTATGAAACTTGAAATCAACCACAGGAAAAAGTCTAGAAAACCTCAAAAACATGGAGGTTAAAGAACACCCTACTAAAGAGTGAATGGGTCAACCAGGTAATTAGAGAAGAAATTTAAAAATATATGGAAACAAATGAAAATGAAAATACAACCCAAGTGCTTTGGGCTGCAGCGTAGGCAGTCCTAAGAGGAAAATACATTGCAATCCAGGCCTATCTCATTAAACAAGAAAAATCCCAAATACAAAATCTAACAGCACACCTAAAGGAAAGCAAATACACCACAAATCCAGTAGAAGAGAAATAATAAAGATCAGAGCAGAAATAAACAATATAGAATCTTAAAAAACAGTAGAGCAGATCAATGAAACCAAGAGTTGGTTTTTTGAAAAAATAAACAAAATTGATAAACCTCTAGCCATGCTTCTCAAAAAGAAAAGGGAGATGACCCAAATAGATAAAATCATGAAAGGAAATGGAATTATTACAACCAATCCCCCAGAAATATAAGCAATTATCAGGGAATACTATGAAAAGTTATATGTTGGCATATACTTTTCCTTAATATTCTTTTATAATCCTTCATATTTCTTGGCGTTTTTTCTTTTCATTTCTAATTTTATTTGACTTCTCTATCTCTCTCTATCTCTCTCTCTCTCTCTCTCTTTCAAGAAGTCTGGCTAAAGTTTTTCAATTTTGCTGTTCTTTTCAAAGAACCAGCTCCTGGTTTCATCGATCTGTTCTATTGTGGATTTTTTTTTTTTTTTTTGGTCTCTATTTCATTTATTAAGCTCTAAGATTTAGTATTTTCTTCCTTCTGGCCTTGGGATTTGTTCTTTTTCTAGCTCTTTTAAGTGTTTGTTTATTGAGATTTTTCCTACTTCTTGAGATAGACTTGTTTTGTTATAAACGTCTCTCTTAGCACAGCTTGTGCTGCATCCCAAAGATTTTGAACTATTGTGTTTTTGTTTTCATTTGACTTCATGTATTTTTTTGTTTCCTCTTCGATTTCTTGGTTGGCCCACTCATTGTATAGTAGCACGTTATTTAATCTCCATATATTTGTGTTCTTTTCAGATTTTATCTTGTGGTTCATTTCTGGTTTCATTCCATAATGGTTGGAAAAAACACATGGCATCGTATGACTTCAAACTTTTTGAATTTGGTGACACTTGTTTTGTGGTCTAACATGTGATCTATTCTGGAGAATGTTACATGTGCACTTGAAAAGAATGTGTATTCCACCATTTTTGGATAGATGTTCCGAATATATCTGTTAGAACCCTCTGGTCCAATGTGTCATTCAAACCCAATGTTTCCTTATTGATTTCCTGTTTGGATGATCTGTCCATTGATGTAAGTGGGGTGTTAAAGTTCCCTAATATTATTGTATCACTATGGCTTACTTCCTTTATGTTTGTTAATAGTTGCTTTATATATTCAGATGCTCTCATGCTGTGTGCATAAATATTTACAATTGTTATGTCTTCTTGTTGGATTGTTCCCTTTGTGATTATGTAGTGTTCTTTGGGTCTTGTTACAGTCTTTGTTTTAATGTCTATTTTATCCTATGTAAGTATTGCTACCCCAGCTTTCTTTTCACTTTGATTTGCATGATACATGTTTCTGCATCTCTTTAGTTTCAATCTGCATGTGTCTTTAAGTTGGAAATGAGTCTCTTGTAGGCAGCATATAGATGGGTCTTACTTTTTTATCCATTTTGTCGCCCAGTGTCTTTTAATTGGAGTGCTTAGTCCATTTACATTGAAAGGCATTATTGACAGGTATGTACTTACTGTCATTTTGTTACTTATTTTATGGTTGTTTTGTAGTTCTTCTCTGTTCCTTCCTTCTTTAGCTCCCTCACTATGAGTTGGCTTTCTTTGGTGATATAGTTGAATTCCTTTTGCTTTATTTTTTGCCTATCTATTAGATTTTGGTTTGTGGTTACCATTAGGTTTATATATAAACTCTTCTTCATATAGCAGTCTATACTAGGTTGATGGTCAGTTAAATTTGTACCCATTCTTTACTCTATACACATTTTAGGTATATGGTGTCATACTTTACATCCTTTAATTTTATTAATCCCTTGACTGATTTTTATACATGTGATTATTTTTACTGCTTTTGTGTTTCCTCCTTTTCTTACTCCTGCTTATGGTCTTTCCTTTCCACTTAAGGAGTCCCTGTAACATTTCTTATAGGGCTGGTTTAGTGGTCATTAGTTTCTTTAACTTTTGTTTGTCTGGGAAATTCTGTCATTCTGTCATTCCTTCTATCTGAATGATAGCCTTGCTAGATAGATTATTCTTGGTTGCAGGGTTTTTTTCTTTCAGCAATTTGAATATATCCTGCCACTCCCTTCTGGCCTGCAAAGTTTCTGCAAAAAATTATCTGATATGCTTACAGAATTTCCTTTTTATATAACTGCTTTGTTTTCTTTTGCTGCTTGCAAAATTCTTCATCACTACTTTTTTCCATTTTAAAAACTATGTGTCTTGGTGTGGACCTGTTTGGCTTGATTTCGTTGGTGCCTCTCTTTGTCTCCTGGATCTGGATTTCTGTTTCCTTCCTCAGATTTGGGGTTTTCAGCTATTATTTCTTTAAATTTTCTACCCTCTTTTCTTTCTCTTCTTTACCTGAGATCCCTATAATGTCAATGTTATTATGCTTGATGGTGTTGCGAGTTCCCTTAATCTATTTTCATTTTTTATTATATATTTTCTTTCTAATATTCAGCTGATTGTTTTCTATTATTTTGTACTCCAGGTCGCTGAGCAATTTGTTTGCTTTCTCTAGTCTATTTATTCCCTCTAGTATATTTTTAATTTCAGTTGTGGAATTTTCCCATCTCTTTTGGGCTCTTTTTTATGTTTTTTGTTTGTTGAGGGTCTCACTGAGGTCCCCCACTCTTTTCTCAAGTCTAGTGAGTATCTTTATGATCATTACTTTAAATTCTCTATCAGACATATTACTTATCTCCATTTTGTTTAGGTCTCTTGCTGTGATTTTATCCTGTACTTTCACTTGAGATATAATCCTCTGTTTCCTTATTTTGTCTAACTCTCTGTGTCTGTTTCTATATGTTAGGAAGGTCAGTGACAACTGCTGCTCTTGAAAATAGTAACCTTATGAAGAAGAGGTCCTGTCATGCCCTGTAGTGCAGTGTCCCCTGTTTTGCTTCAGGGGTGTCTTCTATGTGTGTTGCATGTACTCTACAGCTATGGCTGAGCTGCACTTACCTTCAGTCTAGTCATCTCCAATGGTTCTCTTTGCCTGTCATGGGCAGGGATTGGTCCCTGTGCTGTTAATGGGCCAGTTTGGGGCAACCTTAGGCTTGAGTTGGGTCAGACCAGGCATTTGTCAGAGCTGTGGTCAAACTGAACTGCAGGACTCTCTCCCTGTGTTGTCCCCTGAGAAGCTTTAGTTGGTGGGTGGGGCCTGCAGTCAGACATGATGTCTGTCCCCTTGCCCACTGCTGGGGCTGCCGTAGGACTGGTATGTGTAGTTATCTTCTCTCCCTGGGGCAGGAGTCACTTTAGAGTGGTGCTGGCCCCTGTCAGGGCCACTTGCCCACTGCCACACTGTGGTATCACTTTGGATGTACTCCTGCCAAAGGCATGTTGGATGGGGAGGGCCTGCATGAGACTATGGGGTTAGGGTACAAGGTATTCATGAGGTTTGCAGGGGTCTGCTGTAGGAGGGGAAATGAAGAGCTTTAAAGAACTCCTGTCAAGGGTGCCTTGGAGGGGGCGGTCTGCAGAAGAGTGTGAAGGTGAGGCTTGCTGTTAGCAGACTAGGTGGAGAGTGTTCATGCTATGCTGGGCCTGTTAGGTGTCCATGTATCTAGGCTTGGGGGCATTGGATGGAAACGGCACCTACCAGCTCTTTTGTTCTTGGTTGAAGTCTCATAAAGATGCCTGCCCCTCCAGCATGCATTCTGAGATTTGTAAATAAGTCTGTTTCCCATATACCCCAGGTGTTTTTCAACCTGCTGCTTCTATCCTGCATCTTAGCTAGGCTGTTTGTTCTGTTGTCTCTTGAAAATCAGGTACTTTGTTTCCTAGCACCCTCTAGCTCTTCCAGAGAAGAGCTGATTTTTAAGGCCCCAGATTGTAAGAACTCACAAAGTTAATCCTCCTATGGTTTTCAAAGCCAAATGTTATGGGAATTTCTTTCCAGTGTGGGTCCTCTGTTCCCAGTGTGGGGACTGCTTCTCTCCCATCTCTGTGCCTCTAGTGTCACTCCCTCCTATGGATAGTGTCACAGGTCAGTTGTCCAAGCCCTGTCTCCACCCTCCCTACAGTTTTCAATGTGGCCTGTTCTCTATGTTTAGCTGTGGAGAGTCTGTTATGCCAGTCTTGGGTTGTTTTCTGGGTTATTTACACTCATGTAGGTGTTATCTAGGTGTACCTGTGGGATGAGGTGAGATTAGGATCATCCTACTCCACTGTCTTCCCCTCAAGCCTCCATTCCCTTTTTTTTGTTTGTTTTTAATATCAGCATTATTTTCAATACATAGACATTTCAAAATAGTACAAAGAATTCCTCTATAGCCTTCACTCAGATCCCCCAAATGTTAACATTCTATTCTGTGTTTTCAGATTGGAGCATTTAGTCCATTTGCATTCTAAATCATTATTTACAGACAGGTATTTAATACACTTTTTAAACTTGTTTTATGGCTGTTTTGTCATTCTTCTCTGTTCCTTTCTACTTAAAATTTTTTTTTGTACATAAAGTTTTATTGGAACACAGTCCTATTCATTCATTTGCATGCTGTCTCTGGCTGCTTTCATGCTATATCAGAGTTGAATATTTGTGATAACAAAGAGTATATGGCCCACAGAGTCTATAATATTTACTATCAGGCCCATTACAGAGAAAGTTCTCTGTTTTTTTTTTAAATGTTTGTTCTTGAGAGAGACAGAGAGACAGAATGTGAATGGGGGAGGGGCAGAGAAAGGGAGACACAGAATCTGAAGCAGGCTCCAGGCTGAGCTGTCAGCACAGAGCCCAATGCAGGGCTTGAACTCACGAACTGAGATCATGACCTGAGCTGAAGCTGGCAGCTTAACCTACTGAGCCACCCAGGCGTTCCTATTCCTTTCTACTCTTGCTTTATTCCCTTGTTTGGTAGCTTTCTTTGGTGATAAGTTTGTATCAAAACACTAAGTGGAGTAGCTATGTAACACTTATTTTTAAATGAAAAGATTGGACATCCAAGCGCTCATAAAATAAATGAGCTAGAAATCATTTACGAGCAAAGCAGACTGAAAATTAAACACAACTCCTTTATTTTTCCTTGCCATGAGTATTTGGTAGATTAAAAGTATATTTTCCTAGTGAGAAGTGTCTACATGATTTTCTTCATAGTCTTTTCACTAATGAAATTATACGTGTCTGTGTGTGTGTATAATTATGTATTTTTATATATACAATTTCACATTTGTTCCCATATTTACATTTTCATAAACCAGAATGAAAATTACATGAATGAAGGAACTTCATCATCTTGCTACTGGTTGCTGAGCATCCAGGAAAGTACATAGTTGGTACTTATATTGGCTGAGGAAAGGAATTATATTCATTATATAATAAGACATTTAATAATTAATACATCATATATGTAAAATAGTCACTAAGGAAATTGGAATTGTAAGTACTGAACTTTTAAGTTACTTATATATATATACATGTTAAGTATGTACATGATAAACAGAATAAATTAAGTGACCCTCATTTTATTTTTAGAAAGTTGATGACTTAAAATACTGAAACACAGTATCATGAGTGCAAAATTTAGGCAAGAAATTTAGAATTTTAAATTATCAGTATACTTGGAACTCCTTTAAACACACACATAGATACTCATGAATGCATACAGAGGCTGTGTATATAACCACATAAAATTGAGCCTAATAACTAAAATCCTATGTTTATATAAAGTATCGTTGATTAATTACAATGACACCCTTAATAGCAAGAATCCAAGGCTATACATTCAAGTTGTGAAGAATTGAATCAAACTAGTCTTTAAACATGGTTTGTTTGAATAATCAGTGAGAATATATACTATTGAGTTATGGTAGTTGCTAGGGTCCTTTTGCTAGTGACTCTACATTGAAAGCAATTTGAAAATTTTTAATGAAATGAAACAGTTTTTTCAATGTTTATTTTTATTATGAGAAGGAGGGACAGGAGGGGCAGTGAGAGAGAGGGAGAAAGAGAATCCCAAGCAGGCTGTGTGCTGATAGCTTGGGGCTTGATTCCAGCAACCGTGAGATGATGGCCTAAGCCAAAATCAAGAATCACATGCTTAACAGACTGAGCCACCCAGGCACCCACGAAATGAACCCTTTAAATGGATCATTTGAAATAAAAAATTAGTAGTGGCACCTGGGTGGCTCAGTCGGTTAAGCGTCTGACTCTTGATTTGGGCTCAGGTCATGATCTCATGGTTTGTGAGTTCTAGCCCCATGTCAGGCTCTATGCTGATAGTGCAGAGCCTGCTTGGCATTCTCTGTCTGCCTCTCTCTCTCTCTGCCCCTTCCCCACTCACCATCTCTCTCGCTCTCAAAAAAATAAATAAATAAACTTGTTTTTTTTTTTTTTTTTTTTTTTTTTTTTTATAAATTAGCAACTGTTTAGTAAGTGGATGAAATTGGTTGTTGGAATTCAACTGATTTTTTTAAATAACCAATTATTTCTCTGAATTAACTTTTCAATAGTTTGGAAATTTTTTCCGGAAGATAAGGGACACAAGTAAACCAAAACTACTGATTCCATTTATTATATATATACATGTGTGTGTGTGTGTGTATGTATATATTATATATACATACATATATATACATATACACACATATATATATACACATGTATATGTATATATATATATATATACATACGTACATACATACACACACACATACATATGTATATATTTAGGAAATTTGGTTCATGGGAGTGTCTGAATTTTTGACGTGAATAAGAAATATCTGAGACAGTAGACTTGGCCTTGCCTCCTATAGGCCTGCTTTCAGCTGTAGTTGGGCACTGGAACCAAGAGTGAGATGGCAAACAAGGTGGGCCTCCAGCAGAATGTGGGTCAGCCTGCCTCACTGAAGCAAAGGTGACAGAGGGCTAGGCAGAAGGCAGAACCTGGGTACAAGTGTGTGGGAAGGGTGACCCGAGTAAGAGGTCTCATTGTTGAGGAGAGAGCCCCTGGGGCCATAGCTATAGGCCCTTCCTAAACAACTGAGTCTTGACGGTGAATGGGTTGTGAGTTGAGAAGAGCTTTAAACTGGTTCAACTACTTGTAAGGAGTTGTTTTCAACTAAAACAGTAGCAATTATCTAAGATGTAATTAAATGCTACTTTCTGAAATGGAGTAAGAGGACTATTTCTCTCTGAAATGATTGATGAAATGTGAGGGACATTTTTGAATAGCAAAGAGAAAAGTCTTAAAAGCATCCAGACAGAAAATGCAAGTCACTCATGAAAGAAAACAAACTAGCTTGGCCTCAGTTTTCTTTTCTTAAAAATTAATGTCATCTGGAAATTGAGCAACATGTACATCATCATGAAGGAAGAGGTTGTACTTAGCAATGTTCATATATACGTAGAGTGCTAGAAGAGATTTCCAAATATGCAAGCATTTCCAATACATTTTACTCACACTATTAAAACTATTGTGTAGACAATTGAAAGATGACTAAAATTTAAAATTTTAAGAATGGGAAAGTTAGGGTATAAAAGATTGATGATAAGCATCATTATCAGTTAAATATAGAAGTAGGTCAACAAATTTAGTAGGCCACATAGGAAAGGAGAATTTATATAAGTTACATTCCATTTGTATAGCACAAAAAAATTAAAAACAAAAAAAAAAACAGATTAACATGCATAAAGAACTTTGTTGCACTGTGACAAATGCCTTATAAGAAATTATATCCTGCCATTGAAAAACTCTTCTTCTCATCTAGTCTAAAAAACAATCAGAGATAGACCATCTATAAACAAAGATGTTTCTCATATCATTATTTATCAGTGATAAATATTATTTGGCTCAGTGAAAACTGAGCCAAAAATTGAACAGTGGTAGAATGGGTATCCAATTACTCATGCATTTGAAATAAGTGTAGACAAAATGTAAGGCGGACTATGGTGTGAGATATGCAGGCATTGGATCACAAAAGATACTGACAGTGTAGTATTTCTGGGCTTGCACAACTGCTGAGCCAGCCTACATGGATCAGCTTCCCTGGGCAAGGCCATTTCTCTTTCACACTCTTAAAATCTCTACTATGGGAAGGATTATGCAAAAACCAGTCCTGTCTTTCCTAACAGTTAATTTAAACATTGCTTGTGAAATTCTAACAATGAATTAAAAATGATTCCAGTGTTCATTAGTCTCTACCCAATTCTGTACATCCAATCCATCTAGAAGGAAATCCCAAGAGGTTGTTACTGAGTTCTTAGATCAAAACATCTTCACAAAGTGGAGAGTTGCAGAAACAAAGGATTGAATAGTATTAGCACACAGCTGGTGTGCAGTGAGTATTCACTGAAAATTACTTGAATATATCTGATGAAGACATTGTTGTATCAGTATAGTTTGAGTAGTTCCAGAACTAGTGTGTTAAATTATTGTTCAGCAAATGTTCCCTCCCAGACCAATGCATCTGCCTCTTGGGGAGGAATAACTTTCCTGTATTATTGATGGTAGATTTGGCTATGTGACTTGTTTTGTCCATCAGGATGCTGACACAATGAAGCAAGCAGACGTTTGCAATGTGCTTGTGAGATTGGATGCAGTGTTGCGTTTTGCTGTGAAAATAACATACTTAGGTAGCCAGCTCTAGAGGAAAGAGAGACCCATAGAGTAGATCTAGACCTAATCTAGAGTTTGGCAACAATCCCACCCAACCCAGTCCACACCAACCAAATTCCATCATCTTGCAGGTGTGTGAACACAAAATAAATGCTTGTTGCTCTAGGTCACCAAGTTTTGGGATGGTTTCTTATGTAGCACATAATGGTAGTAGCTAACTGATATGATTTGGGCTACAAACTTGGAGACAAAGCAATAAATTTTTTTAAAAAATGTGAAAAATAATAGTATTTGTCGCATTGATTGTAAGAAATGGAAGAATGTAATTTTACTGAGGAAAAAATACTCAAGAGTGATAGTCAAATGTATTCAGAGGGTAAGCTCTTAGGAGAAGGAAAATAGAAATCAAACAAAGAGATTATTCAAAATCTAGACCCATCAGCAGTTGAGAGGCTAAAAGCTTGTAAACAGAACCCTCCAAAAGTAGGACACAAGTGGGAGGAAACACATATAAGATTTATTTTTTGACCAGACTGCCTTATTTGTATGTCTGTTTCTATTTTATCCCCTGTGAAAGGAGGGGACAGCAGTAGATAAGCTCTTGCAGCATTAAAGCTCCATAAGCTTTTGAGGTAGTTTTAAATCTATTTAGGAAAATAAGCTTAGGAAAATACGCAGAGATAGATGCATCAGAAAATCAAATTCAATAAATGGTTAAGGGTCTAGCTTAACATAAAAACTTGGACAGATGATGAAGAGTTTTTTGAGGTAGAGTTTTTGATAAAGAGTTTTTTGAGGAAGAGTTTTTTGGTGAAATTCCACCTATTTTGTTTTAAGTCACTTCCCTGCTAAATTTCAGTGCAATATTTTAAGATATCCTTTATATACTTCTAGTTTCCCATGTCAAGGAAAAAAAATTACCTTTCAACAATCTCTAAGTGAAAATATACTCTTTAAAACATTTCCATTAAAAGAATCATAAGAGCAACTTAAAAACAGAAATCTATCAGCTTTTATCTATATGATCACTCTATGACAAATTTTTGTTAATTCTGTACTATTACATAACTAAGGGTTTAGTGGTTAAGGGTTAGAAAAGAGAGTCTAACATTCTGGAAAGTCACCTAGTTAATAATATGGAAAACATCCAATCTGTTGAATAGTGCCATAAACATAAGCTTGAGAAATTTATGACACAACATAAATACTGTGTATTATAGCAAATATGACAAAAGTGCATTGTAATTTAAGAGCAATTTATTCTCAAATGTCGACCTGATGGATTGTAGGGCTTTGTCTATGTGTAATTATCTTCTACGAAGAATATGAATGAAGAAGCAAAGCTTCAGACAAGTCCATGAACCACTAATTGGATTTTACAAAAGCACCACTGATTTACCTCAAAGTTCATTACATTCTACCTGGTTTAAACCTAACTTAGACATGGTAAAAAAATTTTAAGAATTTAAATATTTCCCAAACCTCAACCTAAAATTCTTACTTGGTGTTTAACTGTCTTTTTCATATGCTTCTAATTAACAAAGTATTATAAGGAAAATTAGACTTATCCAGTTATGCTTTATCATGACTGCAATTATATTCAGAGCTTTTCAATACTTCTCATTTGCTGGCTTTAAGCATAAGAAACATGACTTTCAATATTTATTTTTATAAGTATAACTTTCACTTCTTTAAAATTTTAGTCAATCTCATTTCCCCTTTATATTTAAGGAGATTTTGTCTGGTAGAAACTATTTGGTGGTGGTTATATTTCACAATTTATTTCCTATTATGAGATGGAAAATCAGGAATAACTTTTAATCATAAAATAGAACAAACCCTTCAACAGAGTTCCTTGATTCAGAATCACTTGATATATTAAAGAGCAAAATGATCGCTTCAATATGGGCAATAAAAATGAGATCTATACAGACAAATAATAGAAATTATGGTTGTAAAATAAAATTTAGAAGGAAGCAAAACAAAAAACCCATGAGTAGGCAAAGAACTCCATTTCATCAAAAATCTTTCAACAAGTTTTGTGATAGGTGTACGCTAAATAGTCATTGGCTATTATATAGTAAACTAAATAAAAGGCATATGAAATATGCTCTATTCCCAATTATTAGCAACATGAAATTGTAACTATAATGTATGAGCATTGCAATCTACAGAAACTTAAAATGATATACCATGTGTTAGCAATTCTCAGAACATTATTTTTTAATTTAAATTAAGTTAGTTAACATACAGTGTAGTATTGGCTTCAGAATTAGAACCCAGTGATTCATTTCTTACATATGACATGCAATCCTCACCTTAAAAAGTGCCCTCCCTAATGCTCATCACCCATTTACCCCATCCCCCCAGTAATCCTCAATTTGTTCTCTGTATTTGAGTCTCTTATGGTTTGCCTCCCTCTGCGTTTTTGTCTTATTTTTCCTTCCCTTTCCCTATGTTCATTTGTTATGTTTCTCAAATTCCACACATGAGTGAAATCATATGTCTGTCCTCTGACTGACTTATTTTGCTTAGCATAATACACTGTGGTTCAATCCACGTTGTTGCAAATGGCAAGATCTCATTCTTTTGGGTCACCAAGTAGCATTCCAGTGTGTGTGCATGTGTGTGTGTACGCGTGCCGTGTCTTCTTTTTCCATTCATCAGTTGATGGACATTTGGGCTCTTTCCATAATTTGGCTATTGTTGATAGCATTGCTATAACACTGGGTGCATGTGCCCCTTTGAATCGGTATTTTTGTATCCTTAGGATAAATTCCTAGTGGTGCAATTGCTGGGTCTTAGGGTAGTTCTATTTTTAATTTTTTTAGGAACCTCCATATGGTTTTCCAGGGTGGTTGCACCAGTTTGCATTCCCACCAACAGTGCAAAAGAATTCCTCTTTCTCCACGTCCTTGTTGTTTCCTGAGTTGTTAATTTTAGCTATTCTGACAGGTGTGAGGTCATTTAAAAAAAAAAGACATTTAATTTTTGTTTAATTTACTCTCAAGCCTCTAGAGGATATTCTACTTCTCAGAGAAATATTTCAAAGTAAGCATGGGAGAGGGGAAACAATAAGACAGCCAGTAGCCTCAAATGCATATTGATTACTTAGTATTTAAGGGATAAAGGCAAGAGGGAGAAAATGTTCACACAAGGAACTGTAATACAAGATTGAGTAATGTGCCATTGGAGTACAAAATTTTCTACCTATGTTAAAAAGGGGAAAGAGCTAAGTAGAGAAATAAATATTTATTGATAGTCTCCTTTGTAGGAGATACTGTACAAGGCTCTTAGTAGACCATAAACAATAACATAATTTCTGCACTTCAGGGCTCAAAATCCAGAAGGAAAGATAGGAAACATTTCCACAGCAGCCTCTGAGTCCAAGAATGGAGGAACTGTACCTTCTTCATCTTGGCATCCTAAGTGATGAGTGGATACTCACTAGACACTGCATTCATAATTTTAAGGAATGGATCAGTGATTTGCAGACAGATGCTTACAGTGAAACAAAGCTAAGTATTCCACTCTTTTTTTAATTGTTTTTTTTTATTGTTTTTCAGTCTGTGTCATATGTTTTTTTTAAGATTTTATTTTTTCCTTTTTTTTAAATTTAATTTTTTTTTAATTTACATCCAAATTAGTTAGCATATAGTGCAACAATGGTTTCAGGAGTAGATTCCTTAGTACCCCTTACCCATTTAGCCCATCCCCCTTTCCAAACCCCTCCGGTAACCCTCAGTTTGTTCTCCATACTTATGAGTCTCTTCTGTTTTGTCCCCCTGCCTGTTTTTATATTATTTTTGTTTCCCTTCCCTTATGTTCATCTGTTTTGTCTCTTAAAGTCCTCATATGAGTAAAGTCATATGATTTTTGTCTTTCTCTGACTAATTTCACTTAGCATAATACTCTCCAGTTCCATCCACGTAGTTGCAAATGCCAAGATTTCATTCTTTTTGATTGCCGAGTAATACTCCATTGTATATATATATACCACATTTTCTTTACCCATTCATCCATCGATGGACATTTGGGCTCTTTCCATACTTTGGCTATTGTTGATAGTGCTACTATAAACATGGGGTGCATGTGTCCCTTCGAAACAGCACACCCGTATCCCATGGATAAATACCTAGTAGTGCAATTGCTGGGTCATAGAGTAGTTCTATTTTTAGTTTTTTGAGGAACCTCCTTACTGTTTTCCAGAGTGGCTGCATCAGCTTGCATTCCCATAAGCATTCCACTCTTAATCTTGATTCTCATAACAACTCTATGAGATTACAATTATCAAATAAGGAAACTGAGGGTTGAAGAAGTTAGGTCAATTGGCCAAGTGACACAGGTAGAGTATTAGACTGTGCATCCAAAATCCAGACTTTTAATCACTTTTTTTCCCCATATTCTCTTATACAAGCTATGAAAAGATGTAGCTGAAATGTTGTAAGGGTTCAAGAAGGAATTATTCTAATCAATGAAATCATTGGAGACTTTAAAGTACAGAAAGTTCACATTTACTTGTAGGATGAAGAGAATTCAGAGGGATTGGAGCAGGATCTGGTCCTTTATTCTTTAGTAACCATTAACACATGTTGAAATTTAAATTTAAATTCACTAACATCAAATAAATTTAAAAATTTAATTCCTTAGTTGCCCTACCACATGCCAAAGTTTCACTAGCTACATGTGTCTTCTGTCTACCATGTTGGTCAGCACAGAGTTTCGGAACATTTCCATTCTCACAGAAAGCTCTATTGGAGAGTAATGTCTGAACAGAAGAGTCCATGATCATTATCAGTGAGAAAACAGCAAAGGCAGCTAAGAAGCAAAGTCCAGGTCTCTTCAGAAAAGATAGGGGTGTTGAGCTTCGTGAGGGTATAACGTCCACATCAGTGCTTAAGACATGGTAAGTAAGTGACAGGTGTATTTTGGATGATCTTGAATGCCAGAGAGGACAATTTATGTGAATTTGGTATGCAGTGAGAAACATTAGTATTTCTTATCAAGGAAGTGGTATTATTGGATCTGTTCTTTAGAATAATTATTTGGGACGTGGTTCATAAAACTGAAATAATGATAGTTAATGGTGGGGAAACTGATTATGAGGCTATTGAGCTTGGAATGGAAAAGCTGTAAAGGATGTTAGAAATTTGAAGTAGAACCTAATGACTTGATATTATGAGGAGAATGAGGAAGAGAAGTTTGAGTAATCAAGAGAAGGCTGGTGGCATGGTCAGAAATACAGAAGTCAGGAGAATGATGGAATTTGTTTAGAAGGAAAGCAAGTTCAGTTTTGAACAGCTTGAATTTGAGGTTCTTGTGAGACATTTATCTGGAAATGTCCATGACGCACTAGGGAATTTCCAAATTCTTTGATTATTTTCACAGAAAATCATGGCCTGTGAATTACTGGCCTGTTAAGATGAGCAAGATTGTGAGATCAAGGAACTCAACACAGGTGGGGGAGACAACTTCCAAAATAGCAGGAGTGGAATCCAAAAAGTTATCAACATTAAGAGTTACAGAGGCAGGTATAAAAGTTGAAATAAAAAGCCAAGAGTTGGGGCCAAGACTGAAGCTAATTTACTTGTCACAGCTTTGGAATATTGTACACTTTTTTTATAGCCTTGTAGTTGGTTTAATATCATTTCCCAAATAGGTTACTTACTAGAAAAGTCCCTAACAGTATCCATTTCAGATTGTTTGTTAATGTTTTAAATGTTTGTTGCAATAGGGCAATATGAAGACTTATTAAAAATTCATGTAGATTCTCTTAATCTCTACTATGGACTTTCATACATGATACAAATTATTGGTATATTCTATTGAAGCAGAAAGACTGTAGGTAAGGGTTATAAGCTAATATCACAGAGAATCACGAGGTCTCCCTTCACCTTGATATTAATAGATTCCAAGATTCCTAGAGTGATTCTCTCTCACAGGAATTTTTCTGTTCACCTTTTAGATTCCTTTAGTGTAATTGGTAGTAGAGGGAGAGAACTAGCAATGTGATTTAAAAGAGAAAACGGAAGCCGGATGATAAGATAAAGTTTTATGTATTTGTCCAACTTTGTGAGTAGATACAGGAAGAGCTAAAGATCTTTCTGTCTTTTAGGAGATATTCCAGTCTTTGTCACAAATGAAGACAAAGTACTTTTGACAACCAGAATTTCAAGGAACAGAATAACGTTAGATAAAAAGACTGATACTGACTCAGAATTTTGAGGTTTTACCCAGTACGTTCGTGAACTGAAGGCAGTTTTTCCACCAGAACTCACCCTGTAATATTGAATCTATAAATGCTAATTTTGTTCAGTGATTTAGTCTTAAAAGTTTAAATGCTTGCAATTTGTACACGTCTCAAGTCTGTAATTACTAAAAGGTCCCTGAAACTTCTCCAGTTAGAGAGTTTTTAATGAGTTGATTGATGATCCTCCTGTGAGATACCTTGAATTCAAAGGGAAGGAAACAAGTACAACATACACACACACACACACACACACACACACACACACACACACACACGAGAGGCCAGCTGAACAATCTGTAGCAAAATTAGGACCGAAATTGGTATCTCCCAATTTGCTGTGGCAATTTACATTACTCAGAAAGAAAGCAGGGTTGACTTGACAGCAAATGGAAGGGAATCAACACAAAGAAGATACCTTGATGGTGATGAGAAGTTAGCCATTAGCTACAGCCATTTACTGCAATTGCCAATACTCACAAAGGGTAAAATATTTTACACAAGCAGCTATCACACAATAAAAGATGATCCTGTCTAGTGACTATGGTTGTGTGACAGGCAAACCACAGATCAGTTAAGATAAAGTGAAAGTAATTGTCTGACCAGCTGTATTTCAAAACACATACTTTATACCATAGGACTAATGTTGAGAGCATCTACCCAGTCCCAAATATCCAAAGAAAAAGGAAACATACTTTACTCTCCTCCCTATATATTGTCCACACAATGTCAAACACACAGGTGCCTGAAAGGATTGTTTATTTTTTCATTTAAATGATGGAGAAAATAGAATTCTTTTATCTTTAATATTTTGCTCTGAAGATGAATTTTTTGCTTCTTCCCCTAATTCTAGTAACACAGTTGAGTAAAGACTGGAAACTACAACTTAGAGAATTGTTATAAAGTGATCTCTATTTTTCCATTGGCACAACATTTAATTGAAAGGTTGTTTTCTTGACTATAAACTCAATGCCATATTAATCATGGTTAAGAGTGAATATATTCTAAGCAAAGGTAAACAGTTACAATAGCAAGGTGGATTTAGTTCAGGGTTGACAGTTCATGTATAATAATATTTACATTGCACATTATAGAGCATATATTCTAAGCATTGTCTAAAAAAGGCTCAGAAAAACAACTGAACTTTTAGAACTATTTTGCCAGCTTGCATCAACTGACACCTCTTAAAATGTTGGTGTGTACATCTTGAAATGCTTAAGCTTATGTTTACCTTTCAAAGGTATTTAGATGTATCATGTTAAGTTCCTTCAGTTTATGATTTCAGCTACATGTACAAATTAAAATTCATTAGGAGTGGGCTAACTTGTATTTTGTAAAATCGGATTTAACTATATGCCAGTTATTATAATGATAGTCTTGATTTTATAAAAGGCTCTTTTGTGCAATGGTGAAAAGAGCAAAGAAAACTGGGTTTGAATTTCTGCTCCTCTAATTATTAACAATGAAATCTCTGTCAATTATGCCTCTGTTTTCCCCACTATCAAATGAGCATAATAAAAGTACTTAACTCATAGGGATGGTGGAGCAAATTAGTTAATAAATGTAAAGTCCGTATTCCTTAGTGTTTATCTGATAATAAGAGCTATGAAAGTCTGTATATCATCATAGGCCTGTCTTATACATAACTGGAGGCCAATACACGTGCAACAAATAAGGAGAAAAGATTGCAAAAAGCTAAACTTTGATAGTAATAAAATAAAAATCCCATATGATAGATGTACTTTTAAAACATTAAATTTTAAGAAAGCTCTCTTCTATCCAAAGAAAACACTGTATCTCATCATTCAAATAACCTATTAACATCTCCTTCCCTTAACTACATACTCACTAAAGAGCATTTCTTCATATTTTTAAGATTTCCACATTTAAATTTTAGGAAGATTAAGTTAAGGTGACTTACTCAGGAGCTTCTATGATATTATAAAGCCAGTCAGATGAAAAATATGAAGGAGTACCATAAATAAAGCAGTGGATAATATCCAAACTTTAAGTCAGCCGTGATAATTGGGAAAATGTACCCTGGATAATTCACATTCACAGAAAACTCTAAAAGCTTGTGTTAAGTCTCTTCTGTTTCTGAGTTTTTAATTCATTTTTGGTTGGAACTTCACACTAAAAACAAAGATATAGCTACTTCTCTGTTTTGTACTTTGCTGCTTTGTCTTTTATTAGTGAACATAGAAATGGCCCAAATCAGGAAGTAAGACTGCTTCAGACTAGACTGTCCCTCCCACATACTCATTGTAGAAATTCTTCTCCAAGCCTGAGCTCAAATGTTGAAGCCTTTGATAAACTTTCCTCATTTGACTCTCCAACTAGAAGTAATCACTTCTGGGGTTCCTGGGTGGCTCAGTCAGTTGAGTGTCTGACTCTTGGTTTCCACTCAGGTCATGATCTCACAATTCATGAGATTGAGCCCTGAGTTGGACTCTGCACTGACAGCATGGAGCCTGCTTGGGATTCTCTCTCTCTCCCTCTCTCTCTCTCTCTGCCCCTTCCCTGCTTGTTCTCTGTCTCTCCAAATGAATAAATAAACTTAAAAAAATAAAAAAAAACAGAAGTAATCACATCTTCCTCTGTACTCACACTAGGCACTTTCGTTTTTGAAAGAAATATCTGTAGTTAGTTCATTAAAAGCAAACCCAGATTTCTCAAGGTGAGGAAAGGAAGAAGAAATTCACCTGTAGGGCATGAATATGGACTTGAAGTTCTGAGGTCTGGTCCGCAGTATTTACCTTCTCATCAGAAAAAACAAAACAAAACAAAACAAACAAAAAACAAGAAAACCTCGCATGGGTTGCACCCAACAGCATGGGGACCTCAAAAAGGATTCTCTTCTGTTAATGTTTTTGTCTGAAGATGGATTTTTCACTTCTTCCCTGAACTCAAGTCAACCTGGTTAAATGAAGACTGGAACTTAAAAACAAAGCATTTAAACAAACTCAAGGGAAATAGGAAGGGTACGAAGTGCACTGCGTGTAATCAGATGATGTGACTTTCTCTAGCGTGAAAGTTTGAGTTTCTTAATAAAGCAAATCTAATAGGCATTTATTTTTTTTATGCTAACTATATTCTATAGAAGTATAAACTCCTATAATCTAATTTTACTAATCGAATCTAGTTTTACTAATCTCTAAACTGCCCATATTGACTAGCACTGTTTCATGTACATAATACAAAATTCAACAATTTGTGAGCATAAATCATGAACACATGACATGAGAACTTTGATTTCAAAGTTTAGTTTTAGAAGATTGCGACAGGGAGCAAACTACAACCATGCCATCATCACATGTGAACTTCTATGACTTTGACCTTAAATGTCCTATAATACATTTTTACTTTTATTTCTATTTTTCTTCTTCAAAAAAAAAATAGATAAAAGTCCCGCATCCAAAATATACAACAATTCGGTAATGGGAGATACCTTAATTTTAGCCTTTCTCTGTCCTTCAGAAAACTTAGGAACTGTGATTTTGTTTTCCCATCTTAAATTTGCAGGCAATCACTTCTGAAGACTCCAACTTCAGAATAACATTAAGGTGATGGAAAAAGCATTTCTTCTCTGAACTCCATTTGAAAATATCTGAAAGCTTGAAGGGTGGGTTGTGTTCTGTTTTTGTTGTTGTTGGTGGTGGTGGTGGCTGCAGTGGTGTTTTTTTTGTTTGTTTGTTTTGTTTTGTTTTGTTTTGTTTGAGTTTTTAACTGCAGAGGCTTGAACTTTTGGAACCAGAGAGGAAGGGAAGTTGCGGCAAGAACTGTAGCTAAACCTTACCCTAGAAGAGAAACTGGTCAGACACGGATGGATGTGCTTGGTTTAGCCCTGTTCAGACTTGCTACTCATTGCATAATCATTCCCCTTCTGTCCATCAGACAATACCCATTTCCGTCTAGCAGCAATGAGTGAATCATGTCAAATCCTGAGTAGGCCATTGTCATCTTCCTCTTTTTAAGGTCTACCCTACTGCTTTTGCCTCTGATGGCCTTTTTCTTCCTCCCTGCCTGTTTGCTGTCAACCTTACATCATTATTTACCAGCACCTGGTTAGGGAAATAGGTTTAGAAGGAGCTTTGGAATGAAGAAGTGTTTTGAACATAATTGGACTAGAATTCAGGAGACCTGGTTTGGTTCTGCTCCTAGTTGTTTTTAAGTAGCTGAATTTGAATGAACCTCATTGCAATTCTGGGTACAATTTATAAAATTACTGAGTTGGAATAAATAGGGCTCAAGATTTTTTACTATTCTCCCAAATTTATGGTTCTATATAGGCTGCTTTTAAAAATTAAACTGTGTTGCTACAAATACACTAGAAAGCACAGAAGTAGATGTGATGGTATAATAAGGTGAAAGCACAATGCCGAGAGATTAACAGGATCAGAACAATCGATAGGAGAAGAGAGGTAAATAAGGAAGCAGATACAGACCTAGGTACAGTGGTACCTGCCTTCCAGATTTGTCATGTAAAATTTATTTTGCACAAAGGAAATGGTTTTACGTGGCAGAATGTGCTGATAACTTAGGGTATCGCTTAATTATGGTCATTGGTTACTAATTTATAATGATAATGTCTGCCTCAGTGTTTACTTTAGTCTGTATCTTTTGCTTCTCTTTTTGTTTATAGTTGTTTTTCTTTATAATTGACAAATTTTAAACCTACAATGAAGAAAAATTACACAAAACAATCTCACCATCCAGAATCATTTTGGCACTTTTGAAAATTCCAGTGTTTATTATTTTACTTGCACATGATGTACATATCATTTTGGGTTCTTCCAAAAGATCCTAAGACAATGATTTGAGTGCAAATCCTTTACTTGACATGAGTACAGGACACTGGTAGAGGAGTGGGACAATGAGGGAAGGGAAAACAGCCAGAAAAGAGCACACTATTTAATCTGGTTCTATGGTGGGTGACTGGAGTTGGTCTCTTAGAGAAATTCTGGGAATTGGTACAAAACATAGGTCTCAGTGATTCCCCCTGAAATCAAGGAGACTGGATGTAGGGCTGTTGGGGTGAATGTTAATCTCTCCACACTCCTGGGTCATACTCAATGTGGAAAGACACACAGTGGGCTTCCACAGTTGAGAGGGATGGCACTTGGGCACAGAAATGTGGATATTGGTGGTAGGGAACCAGCTGGAGCACATGGGAGGGTTGAAGGGAAATGGGTAGGCACTGAAGATTTCTGCTTTAATATATAATCTAATTTTCTAGGCAAATAAGTCCTATCTTTTTTTTTTTTTTATACAGATGAAACATGTTTACCTTAAATGTTAGAAAAGTGAAAATGACACAATTATTTTAAAGTCATTCCTGCGGTGCCTGGGTGGCACAGTCAGTTAAGCATTGAAGTCTTGATTTCTGCTCAGGTCATGGTCTCATGTTTTCGTGGGTTCGAGCCCAACATAGGGCTCTGTACACTGACCACCTTCTTGTGATTCTCCCTCTCTCCCTCTCTCTGTGTCCCTCCCCTGCTCACGCTCTTTGTCTCTCATTAGTAAATAAAAAGTAAATAAATAAAATAACTCTGAATTTGGCCATTTGGTAGTACTCATCACTACATTTTGGTGAATACTATTCCCATTGTGTGTATGTGGGGGGGTATATATAGACAGATTGAGTGAATTCATTTTAGGAAAAAATCCTTCTATCTTTGGATGCATCTGCGTTTCTTTGTTCAGATTCCTTATTTCAGGAGTGTTTATATCCTTATGTTGGATTTTCTTCGTCCTCAATATCCATTAGCCCTCCTATGGTTACTTTATTTATTTTATTTGTTTGCCTCTTTCATGTACATTAACGAAAATCATCGCAAATCTTTCCTCTAGGTCACTATTTCAATTTTTAGTAAACTCTGTTTTATACTTTGCCTTATTTATTTCTGTGATTATATTTATGGTCTACTTTTGTTTTCCTAAATCTACAAGCTGCCTCTTTTTCTGTTTTTATTGTTCATCATCTTATCTTTGAGCTCGTGAATGTATGTTCTTACTAATTCTCTAAAGTGAGATCTTTGTGATGAGTTTTCTTGTGCTTTGAGGTGTTTTTTGTTTTGTTTTGTTTTTTCATTTTACATTTAGGGTCTTTATTTTTCCTCTGAAAGTTACATTCCTGTCCTGCATACTTTCTTTTTCACCACACATTTTATTTTATTTGCTACAATATGGTTGCCTATTTGCCATGGCATTTCACATTGCTCATAATTAAGCAGTTCTGTTTAGACGTTTCTCCTGCTGTAATGTGAGTAATACTAATGATTCTTCCTAATATAGCTGAACCAAGTTCTTTTGTCCTTCTAGCTACTGTCTGAGAGAGATTTTGTTTTCTATTCATTGTTGGTAGGGCAAGGGTGGGGTCGGAATCCCACCAAAGTGGTATGCAGTCTTCAAATACCATGGCTCTTACCTCTCTTCTGAATTTTGTTAAGTACTCTATAGAAGGATTCAAACCATCTGATTTGATGAGTCACATTCTTACAGGGTCTATACTTGAGTTTTATACTATTTCCTCAATTCACTGTGTTTACTTCAGTTTTCTAGGATAGTAGTAATTCAGCTTCTTGGCTTCATACTAGAAGAAAAAAACTAAGGGGTGCCTGGGTGGCTCAATCGGTTGAGTGTCTGGCTTTGGCTCAGGTCCTGATCTCACAGTTAATGAGTTTGAGCCTCATGTCCAGCTCTGTGCTGACAGCTCTGAACCTGGAGCCTGCTTGGGTTCTGTGTCTCACTCTCTCTCTGCCCCTCCCCTGCTCATGGCTCTGTTTCTCCATCTCTCTCTCAAAAATAAATAAACATTTTAAAAAAGAAAAAAAAAATTAATCTGTCACGTCTCTATTTCTTAAATCCAAAAATGCTTAGCTACTAGTATTATCCAAGTTACTTCTTCAAATGAAAAATACCCAAGAATTGATTGGGATAATTTACTTATTATAAGGAGATTACAGATCTATGAGTTTCATGTCATCCATGATGTGCCAATAATTGGGTGAGTCAGTTGTTTGGTTCTTTAACTTTGAAGACAGGGCCAGTGGGTATGCTATACTCCCATTTTAAGGCTTTGCTTGTGTTTCTGACATTCTGTTTTAGAATTGACCTTCAGGCAGTATCCAGACCTATTCTTGACTGGTACTAACCCATTACATAACTTTCATTTTTTTTTAGGAAAATCTCTGTAACATAAAGAAAGAATTCCTGTAAGGGAGCAAATATTGAAATATATGGGCTTTTATAATAGTTTCCAGTTAACTTATTTGGTGATTCTAAATAGGCATATTGTAATTAGAATATGTAACTTAGAGGGACACTTGGATGGCTCAGCTGGTTAAGCATTGGACTCTGATTTTGACTCAGGTCGTGATCTCACAGTTTTGTGAGTTGAAGCCCCACATCGGGCTCCACACTGACAGCATGGAGCCTGCGATTCCCCCTCTCTCTCTGCTCCTCCCCTGCTCACTCTCTGTCTCTCTCAAAATAAATAAACTTTTTAAAAAAACTTAGAATATATAATGTAGAAACAGGACAATTAAAGGTGACCTCCAGTAGCACTACCAAATTAGATAAATATGTAGGCAAACTAGAGTCAGCACCCAGGGCAGATGGAAAACCCCAATCACTGAATAATGTTTAATAAACAGACACCGGAGTGGGGGATGGTGTAGTCACCTTACTGAGGGACTAGAAACAGTGGGATGGTGTTACCACCCCTAAATCAGAAGGGATGAGGAGAAGGAAGATTTACAGACCAGGTATCGGCCATGTGAGGGGGTGGCCCCTTACATGGAGGAACACATACAGAACTAAAATCTTGGCCAGGGAGGGAGGAAATGGAGAGAGGGGGAGGGAGGAAACAGGGAGGAGGGAGGAAATGAGGAGGGTAGGAAGAAGGAATACACTCTGATCCTTTTCTCCTTCCAACCTCCAGTCTCCTGTCAGTGCTTCCCACTGTCCAAACTCACAGGGAGCAGAATGCTGGAAACCATGTGTGAAGAGAGTAGAGGTCAATGTCCTGGGATATAGTAAGGCAGGAAAGAGTGGGGAATGGTTCTGGATGGGCAAGTGGAGACCAACCAGCACAACATCTAACCCTAATATTCCATCTTCAAAAATCACTTACAGGACAGGAATGAGTTCTTTAGATGTAGAGGTATGAGCAGTATTTTCTGCATCTACACAAATTTATAAAGTCAATTATATGTAATTTGTAAAAAAAATTGTTTCATTCATGTTATACATATGTAGGCACTCACATACAGAGTTGGTCCTACTGTTTCTGTAGCTAAAACTTATTGAGTGCTATATGCAAGGGACTTTGCCAAGGGCTTCACATGAATTTACTCATTTACTCTTTAGTAGTAGGTACTATCATCCCATTTTGGAGGTGAGGAAATTGAAGCTCCAAAAGGTTGCATCAGATTAATAACAAGAAGTAGGAGTCTAACTAAGCTGGGATTCTAATTTGGGCATCTGGCACAGAGCACTTACGTTAACACCCATCCCCACAGTAAGTCTTTACTGTTAGCACACAGACCTTGTCAGTTGCTTAATGTTGGAGTCTGAGGTGTTTTTTTTTTTTTTTTGTCATTTTTATTATACTTGAGTAATAAATACTCAGTTGGCAAACTAACATAGTCTGAAAAGATGACCCACTTCCCAAGCTCTGCGTGTCTGAGAATCAGAATCCAGTAT
This sequence comes from Leopardus geoffroyi, assembly GCF_018350155.1. Lineage (NCBI taxonomy): Eukaryota > Metazoa > Chordata > Mammalia > Carnivora > Felidae > Leopardus > Leopardus geoffroyi. Next base: position 111,691,665 of record NC_059333.1, read on the forward strand.
GTTCTGTGTTGAAAGGAAATTTAGCCAACCTTCTCTTCAGTTGCAACTGGACCAGGCATATCCCCTCTCTAATCTCATTAGCATCTTGCTAATTCACTTACTAGATCAGATGTAACTCCTGCTTTCTAAGCTTTAAAACCATCCTTCTGAAATACTGCACAGCTTCTCAACTGTGGCACTATGAAGCTTTTTGCATCAGCTAGGATTCTGATAGCAATTTGTGTCAGTTCTTTCAAAGGGGAATAAATTTATGTTTCTTATGGAACAGAATAAGGAATATGAAGATTTGGTAAGAGAAGTAATGATCTCAGTAGCTTTTGAGAGTGATACTAAGTACTAAATATAATTACACAGAATTTATCTCCATGGGTAGAAGGTCAGTTTGGGAAATGTCTTACTCAACTTGGGCTGCCATAACAAAATACCATAGACTAAGTGGCTTAAACAACAGAAATTTATTTTCTCAGGTTCTAGAGGCTGGAAGTCTGAAGTCAGGGGGTATGGCTGTGTTCTGAAAAGAACTCTCTTCCTGGCTTACAGATGGCCACTTTCTCAGTGTGTGAAGACATGGCCTTTCTTTGGTGTGTGCCTGTGACAAGAGAGGGGAATCTTTGCCTCTTCTCATCACATCTACAATTCTATTGAATTAGGACCCCATCCTTATGAACTAATTTAACCTTAATTTCTTTTCAAAAGCCCTATCTCCAAATATAGTCAAACTGGGGATTTAGCTTCAACATATGAATTTTATGGGGGACACTTTCAGTCTATAGAGCAAAGTACCTTTTTTTCCTGATTATATTAGTGAAATAAAACTATTCTGAACTTTATCAAAAAAATTTACCACAGGAAACTTACATTCAAAATAGGAATAATAACCCAAGGAAGTATATTTAAAAAAATAACCTATCAATTACTGGTATATGAATTTCTAGATAGACTCTATGTTATGGCCTATATTTCATTCTTAGCTTATATCAAGTTAAACTGATACATAGTTTCTAAATCAGATTAGACTTGAAGTTGCAAAGATAATCAATGTTTCTCTTCCTTGTAGCCTTTTCCCCCAGTCACTGTAAATGCATATGACTATGGTAATTAGGGTGGTTAGGAGGAGGTGAGGATTAGCTTGGGTCCCTTCATCTGGGACTTGTTTAGGTTTATGACAGTGAATCAGGGAGGCTGTTAATTAGGGGAAATGCTATGTTAGTGCATTTATGGCAAAGAGACTTAAAGTTCAGATGAATAAACCAACCCATTCCTAACTCATTTGAGGGGTGTTATTTCATATCTGCACCTACAGGAGGTTTGGTGTTGTCCTTGTATCACTTCTTTCCACTGTGAGTTTCTTTAGATACAGCTTTTAACCAGATTTCTTAGAAACACTGATATTTGGGAGTAGCAGGGTACAGTGGTTGTAGAGGCATAATTGCCCTGGGCCCTGCACAATTCTAGGGACAGCCAACCTTCCTTAGAAGGCTGGTAAGTAAAGAGATTTATAAGCATAGATAGTTGGGATATATTTTCACACGACATTGTATTCCTTTCATTTAACAACTTGTATGACTAACCTTGTAGATTTCAGTTTACTTATTTTATGTCTAACAATAATGCCTAACACATAGTGTTAGGGCATCATATTATAAATATGTAGTTATCCACATATATGCATGTAGTGTTATGGGCATCATATTATAAATATGTAGTTATCCACATATATGCATGTAGATATATATATATACTGTTAGTGTTATGGGCATCATATTATAAATATGTAGTTATCCACATATATGCATGGGCATCATATTATAAATATGTAGTTATCCACATATATGCATGTATATGTATATATATGTGTATATATATATATTTTTTTTAATAGGGAAGTATCCTCTCACATATGACCACTTGATAATGTTAGTTATTATTCTGATTTGGAGTTAAAATTTATATTTAAAACTCTTTGGATAGATGCCTTTATCACAGGCTCAAATTAGTTAAATTCCTATGCATTTGTAAAGACAAAATGAAGAATAAGTTTAAATATATTTATAGCAACAATGTATATAATTATTATTAAAGGATTGCTATTGATTGTAAAAGGAAATTTAATTCTTAAACAATCTCAAGCCACAGTTGAAAGGAACAATATAATAAATTTTTCTTTCCTGAATCATTCAGGACCGACTTCCAACCTGATGTCCCATCACCCTAGAACATTGTGATGTGTATTTCTTACAAACAAGGACGTTTTTCCTACACAACTAAAATACAACCATTGGATTCAAGGAGTTACCACAAATATATAATTAACTTTTTTTTTTTTTCCAACGTTTATTTATTTTTGGGACAGAGAGAGACAGAGCATGAACGGGGGAGGGGCAGAGAGAGAGGGAGACACAGAATCGGAAACAGGCTCCAGGCTCTGAACCATCAGCCCAGAGCCTGACGCGGGGCTCGAACTCACGGACCGCGAGATCGTGACCTGGCTGAAGTCGGACGCTTAACCGACTGCGCCACCCAGGCGCCCCTATAATTAACTTTTAATCCTCATATCCCATTTAAACTTCATCAATTGTCCCAATAACGACTTTGTAATAAAAGGCTCCAGCTTAGAATCATAGGATATATTTAGTTGTCAGATCTTTTTGGTCTCTTTCCTCTGGAACAATCTTTGCAGTCTTTCTTTGCTGTAATGACCTTGACACTTGCAATTTAAAGACCAGCTCTTTTGTAGAATGTTCTCTTTGGGTTGGTCTGAGGTTTCTTCATGATGAGATCCAGGTGGTGCATCTTCGGCAGGAATATGACAGAGGTAATGCTGTGTTCTTGTTGAATTCTGTCCGATGGCACACAATTTTGATTGGCTCCATTACTACAGAAGCTCACTTTGATGCCCATATTAAGATGGAGTCTGCAAAACTTCTCCAGATAAAGTTCATTCTCCTTGTAGTAATTGGTAAGTGTTTCGTCAGCTGGTACTTTGAAACTCAGTCACTAACCCATTTCTCACCAAACTTTAAATGTGTTCAGTTATTGCTACCTGATGGACTACAGTTTCCTACATTATTCAATGCGTTGTAGTTGGTCCCTACCATTATTTACTCAGATCTCTATATTGATCCTGATAGGGCCATGTCGGGACACTCCTATGTACACCCTCCTCATCCTCCTTAGGTTTTACACCTCACTCCAAGCCAACTTCCTACAGACCAAATGCCCTCTCAGCCTGCTGGGCTCTGGTATCTTGATCTGGGCCACTGGCACAGATGCCTACCTTGCTCTTCTCTACCTAGCTTTAGGACTAAGTTTTTGTGGGAGAGGAGGCGGAGAAAAAAGAGCTAAAATTACAATTTTACAATAAAGTGTGTAGCTTTAAAATTCTGCAACTTAAGGATGCCTGGGAGACTGAGTCAGTTGAGTGTCCAACTTCGGCTCAGGTCATGATCTCATATTGGTGAGTTCGAGCCCCACGTTGGGCTCTGTGCTGACAGCTCAGAGCCTGCAGCCTGCTTTGAAGTCTGTGTCTCCCTCCCTCTCTCTCTGCACCTCCCTGGCTCATGCTCTGTCTCTTTCTCTCAAAAATAAACATTTAAAAAAAATTAAAATTCTGCAAATTACAAAACATCACTATTATATTTTCTCAATTTCATATTAAAAACACATCAGTTTAGACAATGCATACCTCTATTGGAGCTTATTGGTCAGAAATTGCTTTGAAATTTCTTTTAAATAAATCTTCTTAGTGCTTGTCTATGGGTGCCTTCTGAGTCGGCAGGAAAGAACACTGAGGGAGGATCTAGTCATCTGAAGGAGAGAAGACTATGATGGATTTCTGAAAGGCTTCTTTCAGAAGCTTTACAGTATGCAATTTAAAGTGTCTGTTCACTAAGGAAAATAATAGAGCATGGAATAAATGAAAGATCTTTTTTGATTAGGGTGTAAAAACATTGCCTTTTAGGGTTATAGAACAGTCATGGTGTAACTAACCAGCTTAAGACCTGTATATTTTCTGCTGTTCAAATGTAAACTTTAACCCTTATTTGACCTCAGTGGGCTATATACTGTTGAAGAAATCTGTCTGTGCACTTTGAGAAAATGTCCAGACAGGAGGGAGTCCAAACAAGGAAACTCTGCTTTCTAAGGCTCCCACCACCCTGAAGGATCTGTAATGCTATCTGGCATTCCAAATCTGTACTGCCTTGTGATATCTCTTCTGCCTCATATCAGTCCTCCTGCTTATAAACATTTTATGTTTCTGCTTTGTTTCATCAACTAGGCTGTAAATAATTTGATTATATAGATGATATATTTAATAACTGTTCTTTTTTCTTTGATATCATCCAAAATAGCAGTAGGTATGTAATTATAGAATGAATGAATTAATTAATCAGTGGTCTAATCAATCACTTAAGTACTCAGTATTAACCACACTTTTAAAACATTTTCCACCCTTAAAAGTCCCTGGGCTTGGAGTTTTCAAGAAAGAATGAAAGAAAAAAAAAGCTCTTGCATTTAATGATCATGTTGTCACTTGATACAGATTGTGAAACTTAAAAATATTTTTATATTGGATATTTTTCCAATTTTATCTTAGAAAATCATCATGACATTTCTAGGCAGTTCATCCCTATTTGTACATAGGGTCAGAAATTGATAGGGCAGATGAGAGATTTCCCCATATTTGTAAAAAAGTCAAGAAACAATTTTAAAATACAATATTCCTACCTTGCCCCAAAGAAAATGCCTTAATATCATCAGATATTTGGTACTATTCATGGAAGAGAATTATCAATGTCTTCAGGAAAATACACAGCTTCACCCATCATATAGTTTGTTTTCCAACTGTTTTTCCAACTCGGCCTTAACTATACCAGTTATCTTTAATCAGGAGTTCAACAAATCTTAAAAAAAAAAAAAAGTTCAACACATCTAAAGAGTATTATTATTACATAGATGACCAACAGAATATCTCTCCAGGACATGAGTCAAAGTACATCATTCAGCATCAGCAAATGCCATTTTGAGACCATTTTGAGACAATGAGTATTTTACATAAAAGGACTGAAATTATAAAAACAAAACTATTGCTTTTCTTTCTTTCTAAATGAATTTTTTTCTATCAGTGACTACTACTAATAGTAATTGTACCAGATGACGAGTTGAGGATTTAATATATAAAGCAGAAACACACCCCCATCACATCCCTGCTTAGACCTTCTCATCCTTTCTGTTGTCTACCAGGCCCAGGTGTGATATGCCCTCCTTCCCCTTCTTCCTGAGCACTTTCTCTTATTACCCATCCCTCTGTTTCTTCACATGTTACAGTCCCTGGGAGAGCCAAACTAGTTTCTGCCTTTGTGCCTTGATTTGTGCTATTCTCTCTGCTTGGACTGCTGGTAGTGCAAAGTGTAGTTTGATGGGTATAAAGAGGGTACAGTCAGTCACCTGTGTGTTTTTTTTTTTTAATATCAGCTCCTTCCTTCTCAAATTAATATGCACTGTAGGCAAATAGAGCGTGTTTTCTATGCAAATATCATTTCCAAAAAAGTCCCCTCCAAGTTCTTCCAACCAGATTGCTGCCCCTACCTAGGAATTCTGAAGTCCATTGTCTGAAAGGTCTTTCCCTATTTCTCCACAGCTGGCTTCTCATTATGCAAGGCTTAGGTCAAATGCCAACCCTTCAGAGGCATCATGTCCTATTCTTCTTCCCTACTCTAGTCACTCTCTTCTTACTATGTTGCTTACCATGTTTTGTTTTCTTCATAGCACTTGTAATGAGCTGAGATGAATTTATCTTCATTTTTACTCATCATGTGTATTTTTATAGTAATTTATAAATACAATGAGAGTGGGGGTTGTGTCTGTTTCGTCCCTGTTAGGTCCCAACTCTTAGAATGTTGCCTGATATTCTGGAGGCAATCACAAATCTATCTGTTGAATGCATAAAGGATGATTTCTTTGCTTGATAAAATTGGATACTTGGCCTGATTCTGAACCAGATGACTCTAGCAATATATTTAGCAATTCTATGACCATTTCAATTGCCCTCTAACCAGTATTTCTTCAGAATATTTAAATCTTTCCCTATTTATAACAAAATACTTTTATTTATTTTTTAAAAATTTTTAAATGTTTTAGAGAAAGACAGAATGCAAGCCAGGGAGGGGCAGAGAGAGAGGGACACAGAATCCGAAGTAGGCTCCAGGCTCAGAGCTGTCAGCACAGAGCCTGATGTGGGGCCTGAACCCATGAACCGTAAGATCATGAACTGAGCTGAAGTCAGACATTCAACTGACTGAGCCACCCAGGCACTCCAACAAAATACTTTTAAATAAAAGAAAATAAGTGGGCTGGAAAACAAAAAAAAATTATATATTAGAATTCTATTTTGAGACTCAATTAATCAAAAGAGGATTTCCCCCATCCCTTTTCCCAGGCCTGGCATGGCTCCTCCATTTACCCCATCTATCGCTCAGGCTAGAAATTTGGACGTTATGTGAGGTCTAGACTGTTCCCTCTTCCCCATTCCTCCACATTCAATGAATCCTGTTGATCATGCCTCCTAAATATCTTTCTGGCCATTCATAATGGTGCCCACTCAAGTTGTGATTTCCTCATGCCTCAATTAGCATGCACTGAAATACATATATGAATCTTTAACAAATTTTTAAATAAAAACATGTTCAACTGCAGTATAGTTGACATATATTAGTTTCAAGTGTGTAAATAATTTTCTTTATAGTTTAATTTCCTCATATTTTTGCAATATTTTTCAAGGAAGAGTAATGCTGGAAAATGAGGGGAAATTACAGATATCATTGTCAAAATGTACAGACCTTAGGCAAATAGGTTCAAGTATAATTATTAATTTAAAAAAATGTTTCCCCAAAAGGTCAAAGAGACCCCTGAGATACGTTAATGTTCAGAGAATTTGATAGATTTTTCTAAATGGCATCAAGTACAATTTGCCAACAAAACTAAAATACAATGTAAGCTTTTCTTATTTGCTATAGATTTGTAAACTATGAGCTTGTTTTAGTTTCATATTATAGTTTGTACTGAATAGTCAGCTGCTATTGGGTGGTAATGTAGTATTTTAAGAATCTTTTAAGAAAAAAAAAAGATGAAAGCATAATTAATTGAGGGCATTTCTCATGACAAAGCAGATTAAATTGTAAGTAATATTGGAAGACATAGTTGTAATATGGAGCTAAATGCATTGTGGGAAATTCACATTGCTCAAGTGGTGTAATTGGCTGTTTCACAGAATAATTGCTTGCATATAATTATTATCAACTCCACTTTTACCCCAAATAATTGTTTGTATAAAAGAGAGAAATTTTGGAGGTCTAGATATTTGTTCTAGATATATATAGATATTCTAGATACAGTATTAAATATTATTTTATTGCTTTGTAGGCAGGTAGATCAAAAGAAATGCTTGGATGTTTTTGATGTGAAGTAACTATATATAAAACAATGGACTATTGCAATAATTTTGCAATAATGCAAAAATTTATAAATTTACATGCAAATGAACTGAAAAACCCGGTATTGTCATTTCCATTTTTTTTTTAAATGTACAAGAAGGGTTTACTTCTTTAATTGCTAAACACCTAGTAAGGTGATAATTTTCTTATTATGAAGAAAAACTTCAGTATAACAGCACCAAAAGATTATTACTTTTGGCAGTTGGTTTTATTTTGGGGGGGCTTTTAAATTGTGGTATACTTTATTTTGTTTCACTTTTTATTGAAGTATAGTTGACACACAATATTAGTTGGAGGTATACAATGAAATTATTCAACAATTATATACATTATGCAATGATTGCAGGATAAGTCTAGTTACCATCTGTCACCATAAGTAGTTATTCAAATATTACTATATTTCCTGTGCTGTACTTTACATTTCCGTGACTTATTTTCTAAGTGAAAATTTTACCTTCAATCCCTTTCACCTATTTTGCCTGCCATCCTCCCCTCTGCAACCACCAGTTTGTTCTCTGTGTTTGAGTCTGTTTCTGTCTTGTGTGTTCATTTGTTTTGTTTTTTAGATCTCACATATAAGTGAAGTCATTTGGTATTTGTTTTCCTTTGTCTCGGCAGTTGATTTTAAAACTGAATTGATATGAAAAGAAACACTAGAATCCACAAGTTAAGATTTGTTGTGCCATATAATGGAATTTGACAAGGCTGAAAAGATTTCAAGTCCTAATGAGTACTGTATGAATGCTAACAGGAATACCATGGGGAATGACTGCGCTTGCCAGAATTGGATTTGGAAGCAGCAGGAGTAATACATCCTGGCAACCAGGGTCTGCTTGTTCTTTCAGAGTTGAGACTTGAACAACAACAATATAAACAAAGAAACACACTCAACAACATTGCACTTCAGAATCACTACATTTTGCTACTTGATCTTTCCCAGCAACTGGTTCTCTTGATTTGTTCCTGAGAACACACTGTTCCTTTCTATTTCCTTCTTGACCCTCTGCCCTCTGGCTGCCTTCCCCTCCACTCTAATCATCTCCTTATTGCTAAGCCTACCTCTCTTGTCTCCCTCCATGCTCATTCTTTTTCCTCATTTGCTCCTGCTGATCAGTACTTCCTTCTGGGTTTCTTAGACATTCTATTTCCTCCTTCCCTTCTTTGTTTCCCTGGGTAGTCTGTCCTGGCCTCCTCAGCTGAGTCCTTTTGGTTGGACACCAAGCCTCTCAGGTTTCCCTCCCCTTGCAGCTAATTCTGTTGACCTCCTCAGACAGCCTCTGCCCAACTCCCTTCCCAGGTTCCCAGCCCCACACTGCAGCATTCTCCATTCATTGACCACTAAGTGCCAGGCAATTGTACAAAGAGTTTTACACAAATGACCTCATTTATGCCCTGTAGTAATACATTGAGATTGGGATTACCAACCCTATTTTTTGGATGAGAAAACCGAGGCTCAGAAACATGAAGTATCTTGCCCAATTTCTCATGTTTAATAATTGTCTTTACTAGAATTTGAATCCAATTGAGTCTCACTCTTAAACATGTAAAATATTGTCCCCTGACTTAAGCATTCATATCACAGCCTTGACCTTATGCTGTGATTTTCCTCATCTTCACCTCATTCATAAGATGAATTTCCATCTTGCACGGCCCATCTGGCAACTAGATTCCTCTATATCTGAGCTTCTACATGGTAAATCACTCCTATTCTTCTCAGCTTGGCCAAGGGAAATTAGGGAAAGTTGGGAAAAAGAAGGGCATGCAAAGTCTAGCCTTTCTTTGCATCTTTTAGGCATTTGATGAGCCCTGTCTTGAAATGACATTCCAGGATATGGAGACCCAGTGATGAACTGACAGGTATGGGTTCACAAGTCAACCTAGTAAAGTGGACAGACTATCTGCTTGATGCAAAGCTGACTAGCAAACTAGGGAGAAGGTGATGCCAGACCCTGATAAGGAACAAGCTTCCATTTCCGCACAAGTGTCACCACTGAGCTTTGTGACAGGATATGGCGGGATGGATTTTGTTACAACTCCCTCCTCTTCCTGACCTCCCCTAACTCTCTCTGGATCTAGTCACTTTGTGTCTCATGAGCCAGTTTTTAATCTAGCATGATGTCTTCATTTTAGCCTTAGTTTTAGCACACTGCTGGCAAGCTCTCTCTCTCTGGCTTCCTCTTGATATATGGCTCTGGTTGCAAGCTTGACTTTGCCATTCTAGTCCCACCCTGGCTGTCTGTCTCCACAGGTACCACGAGTTAAAACCTAGCCAGCCCATGGATAATTTGCATGCATTTGCAAACATCAATCTCACTGGGCCTTCTGCTTTCCTTGCCCTCTCCACACCTCCCTCACCCATAGGTGACTGTTTTAACCCCCGGCTTCTCAGTGTACACTCCACTCTGAGGTTAACAGTGCCAAGCTATTAGAAGACCAGCCGTTGAAATCTGTGTATTTGCCAAGATCTTGCCTTCCATCTTCTCCTGGGGATTCACTCCTTCTCTTTCTCATGACCTTATCATCGCTTCCAAATCTACCTAGCCTTGAGAGTCTCTGTTAAAAACTCTTACTCTGAATCTTGCCACGGTGTGTAAAAGACATTCCTGAGAGTATTTGTCTTTTGCTACAGCTTCCAATTTAAAAACAAAAATTGAATATCAACTCTAATATCTCAATTTTATTTATTCTCTCTTTTGATTTAAATAGAACTTTATTGAGTAATTATATGCATACAATAAAATGTACTCCTTTTACGTATAGAGCTTGGGTACTGAAATGTTGATACCGCAACACACACTGAAACAATCAAACGCATCCCCCGAGAATCCCCTTGTGCAGCTTTGTAATCAATTCCTCATCCCTACACTGTTCTGGCCCTGGACAATTACTTCTCTGTTCTCTGTCACTCTGGGTTAGTTATGCCTATTCCAGAATTTTATAGACATAACCTAGAATATACTTTTATAGCTTATTTTTTTTTCAGTGTAGCATTTTTGAGATTTACCCATTGTGTATGTATTAGTAAACTGTTCCTTTTTGTTGCTAAATAGCATTCCATGGTAAGGATCTACCACAATTTGTTTTGTCATCCATCTGTTGACGGATACATATTTCTAGATATGCCTAGTCTCCTTCAGTCTCTCTCTTTAAAATTTTCTTATTTGTTTTGAGATAGAAACAGAGCGAGCAGAGGAGTGATGACAGAATCCCAAGCAGGCTCCATGCTGTCAATGCAGAGCCCAACATGGGGCTCAAACTCAGGAACCATGAAATCATGATCTGAGCTGAAACCAAGAATCGGACACTTAACCGACTGAGCCACCCAGCCCCCCCACCCCTCTTTTTTAATTTAACTTTTTTATTTTGAGATATAGGTTCACATGCAGTTGCTAAGAAATAATACAAAGAAATCCCAAGTACCTTTTACCCAGTTTCTCCTAATGGGAACATCTTGAAAAACTGTAGTAAGATAGTCCAACCAGGATACTGACATTACACGGTCAAGATATATAACATTTCCATCACCACAAAAGCCCTCATGTTACCATTGTTTCGTTCCATCTCCATTTGCTAATGTTAGCTGCAGTTGTTGGTGGTGGTGTTAATAGATGCTCTTTATCAAGTTGAGTAAATTCCCTTCTGTTCCGATTTCTCTGAGAATTCCTATCATTAATACATATTGTATTTTATCAAATGCTTTTTCCTTAATGGTGATGTGATCATGTGATTTTTCTTCAGTCTGTTGGTATCATGATGACATAGATGACATTTTAAATATCAGATTTGCGGGGTGACTGGGTGGCTCAGTTGGTTAAGTGTCTGACTTCAGCTCAGGTCATGTCTCACAGTTCGTGAGTTCAAGCCCTGCATCAGGCTCTGTGCTGACAGCTCAGAGCCTGGATCCTGCTTCAGATTCTCTGTCTCCCTTTCTCTCTGCCCCTCCTACGTTCACACTCTGTCTCTCCCTCTCTCTCAAAAATAAATAAATGTTAAAAAAAAATTTTTTTAATAAATAAATAAATAAATATCAGATTTGCATCCCAGGTCACACTGGGTCATGATAATTCTTTTTATATTTTTTTTTTAATTTTTTTTTAACGTTTATTTATTTTTGAGACAGAGAGAGACACAGCATGAATGGGGGAGGGGCAGAGAGAGAGGGAAACACAGAATCGGAAGCAGGCTCCAGGCTCTGAGCCATCAGCCCAGAGCCCGACGTGGGGCTCGAACTCGCGGACCACGAGATCGTGACCTGAGCCGAAGTCGGACGCTTAACCGACTGAGCCACCCAGGCGCCCCTCTTTTTATATTTTTAAAATATTTTTATAATTCTTTTTTATTCTTGTATTCTATTTGCTACTATTTTATTAAGGATGGTTGTGACTATATATATAAGGGGTACTCTTCTATATTTTTTTTTTTTTTGTTTTTTGGTTTTATTTTTGTACTGTCTGGTTTTGGTATCATTGGTAACACTAGTTTCATATAATAAACGGGTAAGTATTTCTTCTTCTGTTTTCTGGAAGAAATTTTGCAGAATACATATGAATTTTTCTTTGAATATTTGGTTGAATTCTCCAGTGAAAACTACCAGTCCTAGAGATTTCTTTTGGGGGGCTGTTTAAGTTACAATTTCACTTTCATTAATTGTTACAGGGCTATTTAAAGGATTCATTTCATATTGGGTGAGTGTGATAACTTTGTATTTTGGGATGAGTTTTATCAAAGATACCAAATTTTTGTGTGTCAAGTTGTTTCTGGTAATTCTCATATTACTTGTTTAATATCTGCAACAATTTCAGCCATAACTAATTTCATTCATTATATTGATAATGGGTATTTTTTGGTCAGTTTTACTAGAGATTTATCATTTACATTGATCTTTTCAAACATCCATCTCTTGTTTCATTGATATTTTTCTATTGATTGTGTGTTTTAATATCTCATTAATTTCTGTTCTTTATTATTTCCTTCCTTCTGAATGCTTTGGGTTTTCTTTTTTTTTATTATTATTTTTGGATCTTCTAGATTCTTGAGATGGAAGCTCTGATTATTAATTTAAGGATTTTACCATTTTCTAGTTAAGAATTTAATGTCATAAATTCCCCACTCAGCACTGCTTTAGCACTAAGTTTGCCTTGTTCCCCATCTTAGGGGAGAAAACATTCAATCTTTCAGCATTAAATAGAATGTTAGCTGTAATTTTTTCTTAAGGCAAGCTTGCCTTTTATTTTTTTTTTTTTAATTTTTTTTTTCAACGTTTATTTATTTTTTTGGGGACAGAGAGAGACAGAGCATGAATGGGGGAGGGGCAGAGAGAGAGGGAGACACAGAATCAGAAACAGGCTCCAGGCTCTGAGCCATCAGCCCAGAGCCCGACGCGGGGCTCGAACTCACGGACCACGAGATCGTGACCTGGCTGAAGTCGGACGCTTAACCGACTGCGCCACCCAGGCGCCCCGCCTTTTATTTTTTTAAGTTTATTTGTTTATTTTGAGAGATAGGTTGGGGGAAGGGCAGAGAGAAGGGGAGAGAGAATCCCAAGCAGGCTCCAAGCTGTTAGCATGGAGCCCGATGCCGGCCTTGAACTCAGGAACTGTGAGATCGTGACCTGAGCTGAAATCAAAAGTTGGACACTTAACCGACTGAGCCACCCAGGTGCCTCTGTAATTTTTTATTAGATGCTTTTTAGTTGTATTCCACAAATTTTGATAGGTTACATTTTTATTGTAATTCACTTCAATCTATTTTTTTAAATTTCCCTTGAGACTTCCTCTCTGATGCACGGATTACTTATAAATTATTCAAAAGTGTGTCAGTGGAGCACCTGGGTGGCTCAGTCAACTAAGCATCTGACTTTGGCTCAGGTCATGATCTTGTGTTCTGTTGAGTTCAAGCCCTGTGTCCAGCTCTGTGCTGACAGCTGAAAGCCTGGGGCCTGCTCCGGATTCTGTCTCTGTCTCTCTTTGCTCCTCGCCAGTTTGCCCTCTGATTCATTCTCATTCTCTCCCCCTCTCTCCCTCTTTCCCTCCCTCTCTCTCTCTCTGTCTTTTTCTCTCAAAAGTAAACACTAAAAAAATTAAAAAAAGTAAAGTGTGTCATTCATTTCCAAGTGCTTAGGTATTTTCCTGTTACCTTTCTCTGATTTCTAGTTTGACTCCACTGAGGTCAGAGAACACATTCCATATAATGTCAGTTCTTTCAAATTTTTTGAGGTTTGTTGTATGACCCAGGATGTGAGCACTTGAAAAAAGCCTGTGTTCTGTTATAAATGTCACTTGGGACCTGTTGGTTGGTCATGTTGTTGAGTTCTATGTACTTGCTGATATTCTGTCTCATAGTTTTATTGTTGGAAGAAGGATGTTGAGGTCTCCAACCATATTTTTGAATTTGTCTCTTTTCAGTTCTATCAATTTTTGCTTCACATGTTTTGCAGTGTTGTTTTGGTGCATACCTTAGTGGGTTTACCCTTTAATCATTCTACAACATCCATTGCTGTCAATTTTCTTTGCTTTTTCTACTGATCTTTTAATATGGCTACTCCTGTGTTTCTTTAATTAATGTTTATATGTCTTTATTCTTTTACTTTCAATCTGCTTATATTTGAAGTGAGTTTCTTACAGACAGAATAAAGTTAGGTTTTTTTTTTAATGCAGTCTGTCAATCTGTTTTGCTTGTGTATTTAGTAGACACATTTACATTTTATGTTATTATTGATAGGTTAGGATTGAATTCTATCATTTTTTTTTGTCTTTTGTTGTGGTTTTCATTTCTCTGTTTTCTTCTTTCCTTTCTGTGGGTTACTTGAATATTTTTAGAACTCCATTTTGTTTCATTGACATTATTTTTGAATGTGTTGTTTTGTATTACTACTTTAAGTTGTAATTGTAGCTATTATATTAAGATAACTTTCCCCCTTTACTGTTGTCATTTTCCCAGTTCAAGTAAGTATAGGAGCCTTACCTCTCTTTATTTCTTGTTACCTTCCCCCATTTAAAAAGTAATCATCTTAAATATTTTGTCTACATACATTTAGAACCAAATCAAACACTAATTTTTGCTTTAAGTCCCAAAGTTTATTTAGAAAATTGAAAAGAAGAAAAATCTATTCTCTTTACCCATAATTTTGCTTACCATGTCCTTGGTACTTTTTTAATGTTTCAAGATTTTCCTTTTACATTTTTCTGAAGGCATAAAACCCCTGAACAGAAATAGCTTTGTAGTGTATCTAAGGAAGTGGACTGGGAGGGTTCATGGGATACTTACTCCATGCCTTCCCAGATCCCAACGGTAAGACACTGTTATTCCAAGAAGAGCATGATACCTGCTCACAGAACCAGAAATGAAGGGCTTTGTGAATAGTAACAAGGGTGACTAAACAGAATACTGCACATACTTATAGGTCACCTCATGAGTTGCAATGTTAAGAGATGACAGTGTGTACCAGATGCCCTCCTTTCAACAATTCGATGCCTTTATGGATGTAAGTCACAAGTTCAAGAAAAAGGGCAGGAGAACTGAACAATGTGAAATTAAAACTATGCCAGATTAGTGAAGAGAGGCTCAAAACATTAAGGTGAAGCATAGAAAAATAAGTGGAATGCTTCTTGCAGAGGAGACCTCAAGGTTTACACACTATATTCACATTTTGTACACCTCTGCTTTCCTTTCCAATACTCCATTTCCATCAGAATTAACACCATTATTCCTGATTCTCCAGATGGAACCTCGGTCATCATTGGCTTTTCCTTTTCTCCATTGCACTCACACACCACAGCTGTTATTTCTTCCTACAAAATATTTCACGCTTCTGTCTCCTTCCACTGCCACCACCACCACCAACGGTCTTTGAATGTCCTCCTGGGAACAACAGTGTCTTAGGAGGTTGCTGCCTCCCTTGCCAGATTCTCTGCAAGGCCATTTCCTGAATTTAAAATTTTTCATGGATTTCTATTGCCTAATACAGTAAATTCAAACCTCTTTGCTTGTTCTTTCACTCTGCGGTGTTATTTTGCCTAGTTAACCTTAACTCGTTTCACCCTCTGAGCCCATAGTGAGTCTATTTTCTCCCTTTCTTCTACCTAAGGCCACCCTCTTTGCAACCCATTGCCTTTGCTCATTGTTTTCTTCATATCCCAACCTCCAGATAAAACAAACAAAAACGAGGCTGATACCTTCCCTTCTTCCTCCTGAATATTAAATTCCATCCTGCCTTTAAACCCAACTGTGTAACATATACCTTCATGAATATATTTTCTCAGTCCATTCTAGTTCAGCTAAAATTCTCTTCTCTGTGAAATCCTTTTACACTCACAGATTGATAAAACTTACCTCTTAACTGTTCTCTGTTCACAGACATTTTTGTGCCAATCTAAGTACCTTCTATATTCATGTCACTGTTTTGGAGTCAAGGGATATAGTAAAAATATTATCTCATGATTAGGCACAAACTTTAACCAATCTGAATGGACATCTCACCAAACATCCATTAGTCTGTTCCTGTGTGTTAATTGAATGCCATTCCTGCATGGGAATACACCATATATTCCTAAATCAGCCCCATCCCTACCCTGGCCACACCTACCTGAGGATAAACAAAAACACTGACTGTGGGAAATGACACAACATTGGCATTATAGTCTGTCTTAGGCCATGTCTATTGCTGTGTAACAAACTATCCCAGAAGACATAAATAACCATGGTTTTATTTTCCTTATAGGTTTTTCACACAAGTCTCAGCCAAGGTGCCTTGTCTTTGTCCTATGATGTCTGAGGCCTCAGCTGAGAAGACTCAAGCAGCTAGGAGTGACCAGAATGGCAGGGTATTTGGATCAAAGTCTTCTTCACGTACTTGTCTGGTATGTGAGCTGGTAGGATTTGAATGGCTAGAGGCTCTTTGGCTTGTGAATGCTCTGTCTCCCCACACCCCTCACCTATATCCCTACACTTCTCTTTTCAGCACCCTGTGGCCACAAGGTAGTTAGCTTCTTACAGAGTAATTCTGAGCTCCAAGAGAGAATGTTCCGAACAAGGCAGAAGCTATGTAGCTTTCTATGACTCAGGCTTAGAAGTCATATTCTATTGGTCAAAATAACCACAAACCCTCTCAGAACCAAGGAGAGGGACCCTACATCACAGTTGTTAGAGAAACGGCAGTGAATTTGCAGTCATGTTTTAAAACACTGCACAGCTCTCAATGCCTAAGGCTAATCCATTCCCTTTTCCCCAATTCCATCAATTTGAGAACAATCTGTTTTGACTATGGGGAAACTTATTGCCAAAGTTGCTAATGGAATATTGGTTATTTACACCCTAATGAAATATTAGGTCTTTCCACAACCTTCCTTTTTTGTCCTCATGGTCTAATATGACCCCTTTGGTACAAGTTTCCTTGTCACAAAACTACTCTCCTCCAGTTCACTCCCCTCTCCTCCCATTTCTACCCTTTATTGACCATATATATCTCTTCCCTTTTTTGGGACTGTGGTGTAGAGACACAATTCCTTCCAAAGGAAGGTTCTATACTCACAACCATCTCTTCCTAAAAGCTGCTAACAACTCCTCAGTAAAATATCTCCCTTACTCATTTTCCCCATAGAGGCCACTTTTATCTTGCCACCTTTACACACTAGAGAAGGGATAGGTATTCTAGCTCCCGCTAGTTGCCCTCTTACTCATTGCTGCCATCTACCAACCTTCATATCTGACCCTGTAATCTTTTTGCCCTATAATATTCGTATCACCTAGTGACCCAGCCAATGCCCTAGCCTCACAGTTAACTTCTGTCCTCTACTATGATGGTGTTCAACTTCAGTACCCACATCCACTCCTTCCCTAGACTACGCCTTCCCCTTTGTCTTTTTCTTTTCTTTTTTTTTTTTTTAAGTTTTATTTACTGAGAGGGCACAAGCTGGGGAGGGGCAGAGAAAGAGGGAGAGAGAGAATCCCAAGTAGGTTCTACTCTGTCAATGCAGAGCCCGATCCTGGGCTCAAACTCACGACCATGAGATCATGACCTGAGCCAAAACCAACAGTCGGATGCTTAACTGACTAAGCCACCCAGGTGCTCCTCCCCTTTGTCCTTTTGATGTCATCCATCTACTTCAATTTCCCCCATGGACATTTTCCCTTTGGCATTATCAAGCAATGTCTCTTTATAGCTTTTTCTGTCTCTGTTTTCTCCTCAAAGTACTAATTTGTTTTCCTCAATCTCTTCACCAAAACACTTTAGTGATCAGAAATAATTACTATTTTTATGAATCTAACAGACTCTTGATAGTCCTTTCTGTAACAAGTGACACAGACTTACCTCCTCACTGAAACTCTCTTCTGAGACCGATTTCCTTAGGAGGCTGTTGTGAATCTTCTAGGATTCCAGTTCTTTCTGTTGAGTATTCTCCTCTGTCATCCCAATGTCGGTAGGCCTATGGTTTACCCCCTCCCCGTAGTTATCATTTGTGAATGGACAATTTCCAAACCTCTATCTTTTGCTACAACTTTGTCCTGAACTTCGGAATGGCATTTGTAATGACATAGTGTATGTTTCTGACTGCATATCTTTTAGATATCTCCAACTTAGCAAGCACTGTAGGCTTAAATACCACCACACCACAACAGGGAGATATTACTAAACTACATTTTGCAAGGAAAGTAGTAATAATGATGGTGACTGATTTTAAAAGAAAATAAGCAAATGTGAAATCTACATGCTAAGCTATTTCAGCGAGGCAGAATTTTTTCATATACAGGATGGATACTGATTATTATAACCAGTGTCTTCAGGGATAGGCAATTCTTTCAGATTATCTCTCTCACTGAAAATGCCATTCAAGAATATCACCTCTGTGTTTTTATTTTAATCTCTGTAGGCAACTTTCTTGATCTATAATTAAATTGAACAACAGGCATATGTCTTACTGTGACTGGGATGTAGCCATGGTATATTCATAAACTGGTGTTCTGGTTGGTAAATGATTCTCTTGTCAGTTTTCTTGGTGTGAGTCAGTGCTCCAGAGTTGGTGAACTCTAGGTGAACTGTTGAGATCAAGTTTCTGTATCTGCAAAACTGAAGATCAGACTTTGGACTGTGGCAACTGAAAATAGACTGAATCTGAGAGGTGAAGCCCAGCTAAAAAGGTCAGCATACTCTTCTTGTTGATATATTTTTAGCTGCACACATTTTGATTTGCATCTCTTTGTCCCACACAGTGTATATCACAATGAAAAACATCAAAAAAGTTGAACACTTGCTTATTACCTGACCTCAGATATTCAATGGAGAGTCCAAAAGAAAATATATGCACTCAAGTCCACAACAAGAAATTCTAGGAGACCCACAAAGTCTCCACGGCATGAAAGAATATAACAGAAATAAAAACAGTAATAGAAACAAACAACAGCAACAAAACAGCATATGGGGTGGCAAAGTCCTTAGCAGCCTCAAGAATGATATACCTGACATTTATTGAGGGTATATTGTGAAGTGCCTTGCATTTTTTTATTTCATGTAATTCTCCCAACATCTTTGAGCTGCCATTTTATGCCCAATTTATAATTGAACACAAAGCCAGAAGAGGTAAGCAACTGTCCGAGGTACACAAGTAACAAGTGGTAGAATTTGGTTCAAACCTAAGATTTTGAGTGCAAAGCTGCTACTCTTGAACATAGTGGACATTTACTGTTTTACTGTTAACTTTTCATACCAATGAGACTAGTATGAAGAGCTAAGCTTCAAAGTTTACATACATCTGTTTCAATTATAGTATCTATGCTACAAATAGCTCTCCTTGCTGATGTAAGCTTAGATGTAAAATGTAAGCTGAATGCTGTTTCTTTGGGAGTTCCAAATGTGATCTTAAGAAGTATTGTAAAAAGAGGACACATATAACAAAATTAACAACCAAGTCCCTCTTTATTTAAAAGTCATTTTGAAAAAAAAAAAATCATACCCTATTCTTGTAACCCCATACCTGTACTGAGTAGTGTAGTTTACGTTTTTTGACTAGGTCCTCAGAGAAATCAAATGACCTCTAAGAAATGCCCACTGTGACCCAAGACACAAGTACATACAAATAACATGTTACTTGTATCAATATAGCATGTGTTTCTGAAATGAAAATCACAAAGCCTTACTGAGTAATGGAGTCTGGTCTGTTTTATTTTGTTAAAGAGAGCTCATCATCACCCACTAATGGGTCAAAATCTACAGTTTGAAGAGTCCTGCAATGTGAAAGGAATGTTCAAGCAGGAGTGAGAATCCTGAGTTCCTTGTTGCTCCACTTTTGAATGGAAACCTGTACTCTCACCATCAAACCAAGGTGATAGGATTAAATCAGATCATCTCCACGGCCTCTGTTTCAGTGGATTGAGGATTTCCCACCTTGATACTGGTGATTTTTCCTCATCAGGTAATCTGGAAAGGCAGTGCATTTTTCCTCTGTGTGCAGTACTGACTGGCCCCACATGCCTCCTGTGGTCCTACGCCTTTATCCATGTCTATTTTTAAGGGGCTGCAATACTGTCAGCTGCTCAGCCCCAGGGCCTGACTGCATCCACGGATCTGTCCCAGCAACTATGCTAGTTGAAGATGTCAGTCCCCAGGGTCCACCCCAAAGCAGCATAACCTTATAGGGTTAAAGCAAGTAAGCATGGGAGTAACATCAGTATGGATGTGTAGTGACATCTGTTGTATCTTTCATGCCTCATCCCATCAGACTTCTAAACCATAACAGATCTACTTTGAATTTTTTTTTACATTTGGAACTGGGAACTCTGACCATATCTGGGGGCAAAATTCTCAGCATTCTGAAAAGAGCATAAACTTTTTGCTTATTAAAATAAAAGAATTTAAAAGCAGGAGTATTTACTTACAGGGAATGAAGGTTCTCTGTCTGACTCTAATCCCAACGTGACTTTGAAAATCAAAACATTCTCACAGCTTCGTGGTAAATTCTTAAATCAGCAAAAATGACTTTCTGTATTATTTCTGTGTATGCACTAAATAAACATACACACCCACAAAACTCTACCTAGCTGATTTTAATAAGGGAAGATTCTAGTATAGCTCATTAAGGAGTTAAAACTGTACCTTAAAGCTGCAAGTAATTTACAGTTTACTACCCACAGGATTCTGTGACGGAGCACCTGTCTCAGCAGACGACCAGAAAACTCAACACGGGCCCATTGTGCACTTACCTTCTCTGCCAAGGAAAAAAAAAGGTAATGGTTTAAGCATGCTTCCCTTCCACTCTACACTTTATCACTATACAAGACTCGACATATATTTTATAAAATTTTTTTTTTCAACGTTTATTTATTTTTGGGACAGAGAGAGACAGAGCATGAACGGGGGAGGGGCAGAGAGAGAGGGAGACACAGAATCGGAAACAGGCTCCAGGCTCCGAGCCATCAGCCCAGAGCCTGACGCGGGGCTCGAACTCACGGACCGCGAGATCGTGACCTGGCTGAAGTCGGACGCTTAACCGACTGCGCCACCCAGGGGCCCCTCGACATATATTTTAATAAAATTGAAAGATGCAGGCAATATAGGCTAATGGATAAGCAGAAACCACAAAGAATTATTAGTATTATCACTTCTATGGATTAAAAATTAAAGGAGAAAAGATTATAGCTAACATTTAAAACTAGTATGAAGATAGGTATTGATTCTGTATTTTTCCTCAACATAAATAATGATAATCTTATAAATTAGCCTATACCAGAATTCTTTGACATTTCCCTAGGCCACAGCTTAAGAAATACATACTGTGTCAGTCAGCATAGTGTATGTCAAAGTTTGGTGAAAGTTAGGAGTTTTAACACTATAATAATAACATGAAAGCCATCCAATCACATTTCATAGTTTTATTGAGACTTTCAGTTTTAATTGTCTATAGTAGGTTCAATTCTGTTGATGGTGATCATATCAAAGCTTTCCTATTATAAATAGCAGATACAAAGTTACTGCATGCCTTAGAACACATATACAAACACAATATTGTACACTCACGCATGCAAAATTATAGGAAATATACATTCCTTTTATTAAAAACACAATTACATACAGTTAGTCTGGAATTTGTTAAGCTACCATTGATTTAGATAAACCTGAGAAGGCTTAAAATGTCAAGTAACACTGTTTCCATACTGCTCATTCAATGAAACTACTAATCACAAAGAAATCTAGTCCAACTATGTTAAAATCACAGATAATATAAAAATAAACATTTTTGCAAAAATGCAAAAACATACTAGAATTCAGTCACAAATTTTGATATGTAACATATATTCCCCTTCATATTAATTTGTAATGATGTGTATGATACAATGTACAACATAATAAAAAATTGTAACAATTCAGCAGCCAAATCATACACAGTTATCACTATAAAACTTGAAATTCAAGTTACCAACTGAACACCTAAAACATTAAATAGCAGTCGTGAACTTGGTGGTAGTGTGTTACTTAGAAACTCCATCTCAAAGAAATTAAGAGTACACGATTACAACAATGTAAGCAGAACTGAGGACAGTAACTGATTGCACCAGCTGCCTTTTTCTCTCCCGATTTTCCTAGGTTTTCTTTAAATTCTGATATATCTGTAATGCCCATTCCTCCAGACTTCTAAAACGTAAGATCTACTTTGAATTTAGGACAAGGTTTTGCATTAGAAATGGAAGCTTCAACCATATTTGGGGGCACAATTCTAAATGTTCTTTAAAGACAATAGAAACTTGACTATGTCATATAAAATATAGACAGTAAGTCTTAGTCTGGCAAAGATATTTTGTATTTGCTATTGAGCTTATGAGAGTTTGACACCCAATTGTGTGTATATATAGAACCCTAAATAAAAAGGTAAACATGCAAAAGCATTTCTAGAGAAAATTAACCACTTTTATCATAAAACATTCATATTTTAGATCAAAATCTTAAGACTTGAACATTTCAAGATACTGATATTTGAAAAGCATACTATACAGTAATTCATTTTATCTATGCAACACATTATGTAAAATACACGAGTGTGACCTATTATACATCATAATAAATATAATCTTACATCAGCATATTTGATCTTGCAAAAAAGTTTTCCAATCTGTACAACTGAAGGACTGTGAGCTTCATCCATAAATACTATGTTAGTTACACTGTGCTCAGCTAAGTTAAAGCTTTAGTCGATTCCTAACTACTTACATATCTTTATTTTCACTAGTCCAATTCCAGCTGCTCTGAGCACGGACATCTCTTGTACCCAAAGGCAGTTTACTGTACTGTTTGGAGTCGATTGAGAAAACTTATGGGTCATAGGTCCACATCATGATTGGTGAACTTTGTGAGAATTTTTAGCCAAGGACTGGAATCAAAGAGTCCTGGAAAATACAGTAGCAGATTTCACGCACCTCTGGCTGGCTGTAGTTTTCAGGCTTTACCACATCCGCTGAGGTTCCAACAGATGGATATCATCCAACTTTTTTAATCCATGGAGAATGGTATTGAATGGGCCAAGAGTTCCACAGTTGGCTGAGTGGTGAGGTCATGTTTTTAATTCTGAGACCTACCCTTTGCTGTATCTCTTCTTGGTCTGTCTTTTTATCATTTTAATCCAAGTGTACAGTGATGTTTAAAGAGTCAAAGATGCCACCCGGTAAGCCATAAACTACCTTCAACTTTGCATTAAAATAGTTTTGTAGTGTGAAATTTAGTTCGATAATTTTGGCAGTGCTTTCATCCAAACGCCAATAGATTCCTGCCTTTACCATTAAAATACCTGCTTACATCATCACGTTATCAGATCTCTAGCCAATAGTCTTGACCCTCTGCATGTTTTTACCCAGAGACCACTTTGTGCCTAGAAGGGGTTGGGCAAGATCGTTCTTGTTACTATTTGGCATGTATTCACAAGTTATCATGGTCCACTGTGTGATGTATGAAGAAGAAACACTGGAAAAAACATGCCAAGAAGTAAAAGGGCTTTTCCAGGCACTGGCCACCTCACTGGATCCACACTCCAAAAGAAAGCTCTCTGGGAGCTGAAACAATGTGTGGAACATGTATTCAACCATGCTGGCATCCCAAGACCTGAAAGAAAGAAAACCGAAGTGAATGGTGAGGAAATACTATACAAATGCATACCTTTAGCTTGTGAGTTCAAGACTGATACAGGGTTTGAAATTTCCATCTTGGTCAGTGTAGTGATATTAATCTTGTGGCACTGATCATGATGCTTAGCAGGGATAATACAGTAATGATCTATTTTATACCTTTTCTTTTAGTGAATGCTTTGGAGGATCCTAACCAAGAGAACCTTGGCTAACTTCCTTCCTCAAAATTGGGGCAGTGGAGGTAGGACATCTACCTGGTTTCTTTTTGATACGGCTTCTGTAATTCTGTGCATTAACCAACACATAAATATATATATTAAAAAACAACACTTTTTAGTAAGGCTTAACACTGCTTTTCTTCATTGATGTTAGTGGCCCGAGACTGGATAAACTGAAGCAAGTCTATGAATGTCTCACAAATGCACAGGCTACTCGGGCACTACAACAACTGAAATCAAGCCCCCATTGTCCCGTCCCTACATCTCACAGCTTCTTGCCTGAAGACAGCCTCCAAATTGCTTTACTTACCAAATGCTTTCCAACAAGTTATTTCACCAACAGTTGCAAGCTATAAGATTGGCTTTCATTGAGGCTAATTTTGACAGAAATTCTGTTGATGCTAGATTTGTTACGAGTTAGAAATTGTGTTCCCTCCCCTTAACTATTCTCCATCATACAAAATTTGACCTGATTCAGTGGCTAGAAATGCAATATTCACTATTCATTTAAATTCAATATTCATTGAAAACTTATTAAAATTACTGAAGCTTTCACTTGTGCCTGGCAGAGGAAATAAAATAAACGACCAGTAGTTTTCTCTTAAACTATTAGCCTGATGTGTAGTTTCCAGAACTTTTCAGTGGTATGGTACCTTAGGCAGCCCATAGATACAATTCTCTGTGTTTCCCTTTCCCCTATAGTTGCAGTTTTTTTCCCCTTTAAATATGAAGATGTAAGATCCATTTAATAATTACAGCTTTTCATTCTATCAACATAAATTGTACAAAGTGTACTGCCTTTTTTGCAAATCACATTTTCCCATTATTTTTAAGAGGCAAAGAAAAAGCTTTACACCACTTAACGTCCTTATTTTAAAATAGTCTCCTCTAAAAAAAAGAAAAAAAAAAAAGAAAAGTTGTCTTTTCCTCACTCCCTTGTTTGAGAATATGTTTACAACCTTGCATTGTGAATAACTGTCAACCATCTCCCTCTGATAGTATCATCATCGTCTTGTCCAACATTCCTCAACCTTGGTCTGTAATTTATCTGTGATTTTTTTTTACATTGTTTTTACAGCTATGAGTGAACATTTGTACTGGAACCCAAACTCCTAAGGCATTGCACAACAGTGGTACAAATAAATGTTCTTTATCACAGGAAGTCTAAGAGTTCAGTGTTTACACGGAACGTACATGAACTTTGATTGTTCCTAAAGCAATTTACCTGTAAGGTAATTTATGCAGGCTTCTAACACCAAACATTTAACACTTAACAGTGAGCAGTTTTCTACAAGTAAATGGGAAATAATCACTTTTTAGGTTTTTAAAAGAAGTGACTTTGCTATTCAATTCTCCAAAGAAACCCAGCCAGCCACCACTTATGTTTAGAGGACCAAAGGGACACCCAGCTGAGATCTCTTCATCTGATATTCAATGAATTGAGTTTAGCATTTTTGCTGTACTGTGTTAACTTTGAGAATGTCGAGTTTCAGCTTGTTCCCACCATGGATCACTGACAACTCAGTTTCAAGTGATCAGTTCTCTTAGAGAAATTATTAATATCAAAATAGGGCTAGTACTCAGTGCATTTAAGCAGAATGGCTTATAAATTCTAAGGGCAGATGAGAAAGTAAATGTTTAACTAGGATAGTATAATTTTATTTTACATACTTTTAGTTAGAAACGGAGGCCTTGAAAGTGAACCCCCAACATGCTAAGTGTGGGGGTGGGTGTTTCTCTTGTTTTTCTTGGTTTTTTAACTTCCTAGTCTCTTGGACTGATTTTTCTCTCAACTTACTAGACACTTAAAGGGGAAGGAAGAAAGCCTTTGGCTGTATTAAGCATCCTACCATGTTACAAAAGTGGGTTTTCGGTGATTCTTGTATCTTCACAAGCTTGTATCTCCATTCTGTTTGAACTCAGATAAAATATTGAGGGTCATGTCTTCACTCTTGGATTGCAAGTTGGCCTCACTTCTTCTGGAAGCCTTCCTGGTGGCCCGGGACAGTCTCCTTCTGAAAGTATCTCCTGCCAAGAAATAGAGAATGGGGTCCACACAACTGTTGAGACTTGCTAGACCTCGTGTCACCTGGTAAGTGGCATAAACCCTGTCATTGAAAGCACACATTTCTGGTGTCTGAAAATCCAGCCGGGCCCGCAAATTCATTGTTTTCATCACATGGAAAGGGATGTAAGAGACAGCGAAAACAGTCAGTACAATAATCACCAAGTAAATGGATTTCCTCCTCAGCGGCGAGTTGTCCAGGTCGTTGTAGATCAGAGCTCTCACAATCAATCCGTAACAGCCCAGAATTAGCACCAAGGGGACACAGAACATGGCCACAGTCGTGCACATGCTGTAGATAAAATAACTTCGCAGGTACTCGTCTGAGGTGGTGTCGTAGCAGGTGATGGTTTTGTTTTTCCGGACCTGGGTACCGGAGTAGAAGAGGATGGGCGAGATCCCCACCACCACGATGAGCCACACCAGCACGCTGATGTAGACCGCGTTCTTCTTCTTGAGCCTGCCCAGAGACTTGAGGGGGTACACCACGCCGCTGTACCGGTGCGCGCTGATGCAGGTTAGGAACAAGATGCTGCCGTAGAGGTTCACATGGAAGATGAACCTCTGCAGCTTACACATGGCGTCCCCAAAGATCCAGTCTGTCTTGTTGAAGTAGTAGAAGATGAGAGCGGGCAGCGTCAGGACGTACAAGAAGTCGGCCAGGGCCAAGTTGAACATGTACACGGAGATGCCGCTCCACGGCTTCATGTGGAAGACGAACATCCAGATGGCCACGCTGTTGCCCAGGAAGCCGATAATGAACACCAAGATGTAGACAGCCGGCAGGTAGTAGAACTGGAAGCCCGTCTTGGTCAGCGAGCAGGCGAAGGAGGCTGCCGCCACCGCAGCCGTGGAGGCTGCCGTGCTGTTCCCCCAGGGCCAGCCCGGGCCAGCCAGGAAGGTAGCGTCCGTCCCGTTGGGGACAGCCGGCCACGGCCCCTCGGTCATTCTCTCTTCCCAGACTCACGCGGCGGCTCCTAGGGGCAAGCAGCGGTGAGAGGGCGGCAGCCGCCAAGGGCGCACCGAGCATCGGAACAGCGCGTGAGCTGAAGGCAGCGGGTGCGCGGGATCCCCACCGGAGGGGGCACACGCGGGCTCGCCCACGCCGGCTCCGGCCCTGCGGGTCATGAAATCCACCCCGCCGCCGAGACCAAGCTGGGCTGGCGGCCGGGCCACCAACTTCCCCGCCTGGCCACCGTGCTGAGGTTATGCAATAGAGCGCACGGGGCACCGACAACTTTCCGACTGAGCCTTCCCGAGGGGCCGCGAGTCCGCACCGGAGAGCTCAGAGCGCGTGTGCCCGAGGTCGAGCCAAACTCGCAGTGCCGCACTCAGTGGGGGACAAAGGCACTCCCCAGCTGGCTGTCCCCAAAGATCAAGTTGGGTTGGGCATCTTCTTTTCTCCCTACCTTGCGATCAAGCAGCTCATTTCAGGGCCCCGCGCCGTTTCCTCCACGGCCCCCAGTGCTCAGCCTCTGGGGGCCATCGGAGCGCGCGCGTCACCGCACACCCGTGCGCTTCTGTGTTGTGTTCAGCCTCCGTGCAGCTCGCGGCCCCTCCTCAAGGCCCCGCTCGGGTGAGTGCAGGGGGCAGGCGGGCTCCCTGCGAGGGTGGGCGGAGTTTGGGCACCCGGGTGAGACCGCTCCCGGGAGGCTAGGGGCGTGCCTGGCGGAGCCAGACCCGTGGTTAGCCAGCGCTTTCCCGGGCGTCCGCCTGGAGTCAGAAGAGGCTTCTGTGGAGATCTTCACCGTGACCGAGCGACCGCGCTCAGCCTCTCCCCCTCCGCAGCTACCAGAGGCGGCGAGGGGGCGCACGGGTCCGGCTGGCTGCTGGGGAGCGATTGGCCCGGGAGTGCTCCCTCGCTCTTCCGCCAGCTATCCGGCAAAGTGAAGTTGCTGACACACAGGAAACCCTTCTGACTGCTCGCAGCCTTTGCGTACAGCCCAAGACAGAAGTCTCTAGAGCCCTGAAGAACCACGCCAGGTGTCTGCAGGTTCCTAGCAGCCCTCAGTCCCCAGCTGGGAACGCCCTGCTGTGGTAGTGCTCCTCTCCTCAAAGAGACTAGATTCCAGGCACTTGCTGGAACCTGCTACTCAGAGTGAGAGCTTTAGAAGGAGGGAGGGTTGGGAGGGGGGCAGGGAGAGTCTTTCTGTCCTTCTAGTCTGCTTCTGAGCGTCTATTTCAATATTTTTAAATTAACCCAGTTGGAATCAACTGAGGTTATTGGTAACTTAATTTCTAAAAGGGCCTTATAAGCAGAGTATCAGTATTTCATATTGCTTCGCACTATTTACCTTGATTCCTACCACCGACGGGCAACACAAGCTCCCCAAATCCACCCCCCCCCCCGTCCAGTACTTTTGAAGATCAGAGGCAGCGCTTTATTATTTTAGAAATAAATATGTTAAGTACAGCTTTATAGAGATAGAGGTAAAGGTCCATTACAACTCCCAAGTAATTAAGGTATGATTTGGGGGTTTTATGACCAATCCTATTCCTTTAGGTTAAAGTGATTAGTCACAATGAGCCCTTGTAAATACCTTGGCAATGTAGGTTGGGACTTCCTTAAGTATCACACCTCTTGAAAAACTCGTTTTCAGGGCTTGAGTGTATCAAAGTTTTAAACAGTGCACTTCCAAATTGTATTTAAGTGTAACTGGAAAATGAATTACTAATGTTTCAAGCATATGTTTAAAGGGGCTCACACAGGAATCTAGCACTTCTTGGCCATTTACTAATTAGAGGAAAAAGAAAATCTAAGAAGAAAAGATCTATAAAATATATACCATAAAGATCTCTTTCTGGTCCCAGATGTTACATGATAGTGTTGTCTTAAAAAATACCCAAAGGAAAACCACTAGCCCCTGGCTCTGATACCACAAAGGGAAATTCGCTCCCCCCCCCCCACAAGACGCAGAGGGGCCTTTCTGAGTATGTGTTCCTCCAAAGGACCATCAGGTCTTTTGAGTTGAACAGCACGAAAATAAATGATAAAACTAGAGTAAATAACTCGAGGGGCATGAATGTTGTTTTGAAAAGAATGTTTCAGGCCTCAGTTTTCTCATCTATAAAATCAGGAGGGTCAATTTGTCTTTTAGTTTTTTACTCCAGTCTCCAAATTATACGATTCTCTAATTCTGAGGCTTAACATCAAACATTTTCATCTTAGTTTGATTAGGATGGCATTAATTGGGATGATATTCTATTAAGAGAGAAGCAAAGAAAACCAAACCATCAAGAATTCCATTGGTACTCAATAGATCCGAACTCCTTTGCATTTTTAATTTCAACATAAGCAGTATGTAACCTCACTTAAAGTCTGTGTCAAATGCATTAAGCTCATAATGTGTTTTGAAATGTACAGTTAGTCCAAATACCATTAAATACTGGACTAGGATTTTGGAGGAGAGTTGTCCTAAGTGCACCACAGACTTTTTAAAAATTACATACAAAATGTAAATGTTGTCAATACTGCATTTGCATTCAGCATATCTAACTATATGTTTATATTTGTTATATTTTAATTCAGAACTAGTAGGAATAATTTATATGTATTCAAATTATATGTAATGCATGAAACTAGATTTAATGAAGGAAAATAATACCTCTAAAACCCAAGAACATGTTAATATTTATTGATTCTTTACCACCAATCATGAATGCCTTAAAGATATGGAGCATATTCTTTTCATACCTTTAAGTGGCTTGCCTCAAACATTTGGTATAAATTTATGTTGTATTTGATTAGTGCAAATACCTGACTTCAGGGGATTTACAATGTAGTTGGAAATGCAAAGTACATAGCCATATAATACCATAAGAGCAATAATATCTATTTCTTATATAGTCAGTGCTAGGCATACATACCTGAAAAGAATTATCTTGAACTTCAATTCTTAACATTTTTCTGTGATTGACAAAGGCAGAAAGGTTAAGTAACTCATCCATAGTCACACAGTAGACACTGTGATTTAAACTAAGCTATCTTTCACCAACGCCCACACATTTGACCACTGCTCTGTGATGAAATACCCACAAGTACAGGGCAGTGACGGAACAAAGAGTTATTCCCAGAAGCCTTATAAGATAGAAAACTAATAATAGTCCAAGAGTGTTTCAGAAGCTTCTCAAGTGTTCTACATCTTTACTTAGGCTTTTAAAAAACAGCCAACAGGGGCGCCTGGGTGGCGCAGTCGGTTAAGCATCCGACTTCAGCCAGGTCACCATCTCGCGGTCCGTGAGTTCGAGCCCCGCGTCAGGCTCTGGGCTGATGGCTCAGAGCCTGGAGCCTGTTTCCGATTCTGTGTCTTCCTCTCTCTCTGCCCCTCCCCCATTCATGCTCTGTCTCTCTCTGTCCCAAAAATAAATAAACATTGAAAAAAAATTAAAAAAAAAAAAAAAAACAGCCAACAGTTTATATACAAAACAAGGACAGACATTTATGGAGAAGCCAGATCTGTTGAGCCTTGGACTCAAACTAAAAGGCTTCCCTTTTTGTGTTTACAAAGAGTGTCATAACTATCATTGAGGAATCTCTTCTCTTTCTTAAAGTCATAGATCATCACACAATCATGGAGGATGGAAAGATCATTGAAAAGATTGTAATTGAAGGCTATAAACATCAGAAACTTCTAAGCACAAAAGATCTCCCAACTTTCAAGTTGAAGCTGAGAAATATGAGATTTTATTAAACAGTACTACAAAAGATTTTACAAATAAGAGCCAATGAGACCCTGATTTAGGAGATAAGATAATCCTCTAAGAGATTCTTCTAAGTATAGTAACTAAGATGTGATCACTTTTTAAAATATTTTTGAGAGCATGCACGAGAGCAGGAGGAGGGGGAAGAGAGAATCCCAAGCAGGCTCTGAATGGTCAGTGCAGAGCCCTATATGGGGCTCAAACTCACAAACCCCGAGATCATGACCTGAGGGCAAATTAAGAGTCAGAGGCTTAACTGACTGAGCCATCCACATGCCTCTGAGATATACCTTAGGAATGACCTTTTTGTTCCCCAAGAAGACAGCAGAAAGAAATAGAAGGACAAAGTCTAAGGCATTCACTGTTGAGATCTTCCAGTGAAGCAGGAGGGGGCAATGGTGGAGTAGAAGTGGAAAAAGAGCAAACTGAGAAAGAACGAAAGGCTTGTACTGTGTTGGGGAGGGCCCAGCTTCTTTTGTCAATTATGTGCTTCTGCGTAGGGTTCCTGAAATATATTTCATTTAAAAAATCACAGCAAGGGTGTAGGACACAGAACAGAAGGCATCCAGTTTCTTCCATGGTTGGCATGAGAAGAGGAGAGAACAAGAGACCAGAGAGACCTAACCAAAGACAGAGGAAGACAGAGGTGCAGGAGAGGAAATTCTAGGTGTGTGTGTTGGGGTGGGGGGCGGGGGGAGAATAGAAAGCAAAGTACATGCACTGAACTGGGTGGAGACCTTTGAAAATCTCGGAGAGCATTGCTTTTCAATTATTTAGGTTTACACGGGGCAGGCATGGATAACGCGGTCTGGAAGGTGGAGAGAGGCCATAGCCTACCTGATCTGTGGTCAGAGTAATGTCCCTATTGAATGTCTGCCATTTGGTAGATGACACTGAGCCAGGTTTTTCCACCTCGGTCCTACCACTTGCAGGAACCTACAAAATAACAGCCCCCCTGAGTCTTGGCTCCTTCGGAAAATACTTTGCTCCCAGAAGTTAGGAGTATTCAAGGGAACTCTTTTCTGATATTCACTTCTTTAATGTTTGTGTCCCTTATCCCCATCCACGTGAAGCCCTAGGCCCAAGTTCTGTTTAATATTTTTAAAACAATTTTCACTTAATCCAGAATAAAAGACTCCTGTCTTGACTTGTAGCCTCAGTCTTTCTCTAATTACCCTTCTTGACAGTTATTCCCTTTGCTCTTTTTGTCTCTGACCTCTCTCGTTTCATAAGGGCATGTCCATAAAGCCTGAAGGTATGCCAGTATCTTTAGAGCCACTTACCCATATCTGAAATCTTACAACATGATGGACCAATGGAGGGTTTCTATGGTAGTGCAAAGGATAAGAATGGGACGATATTTGGAAGTTGACTTCTGGTATGTCCATACTTTGAGTATATAAGCTAAATTCTAAACAAGTGAATGAAAATCATGTGTACAAGTCAAGAAATACCCATTTTTCTCATGTTAAGTCACATCTTCCATTGGCTCACTTCTGGGATATTGATCTGTTATGTCTGGGGTGTTACACATTTTTCAAGATTAAAGTTAATAACAGTCGTTGTCACTTATATTTCAGATTTTGGAATATGGAGTTCTGCAAAGTCTGTAAGTTTTCACCAGTCATGGCCAAAAGTGTGAACCAATGTTAAGTAGATGAGCATTGTATCCTTTTTAATAATCTCTTAGTTTAGATTCCTGTAGAAAGGCTGGCAGGCTGAGCTAAGCCCAGAGAATTATCTTACAACAAGCCAAACTTTGGATACTTTTCTGCAAAGTTATCTGGGTGGCCAAAGAAAGCAGCCAATGAGTCAACATAGTAAGGTGAAATAGACCCATCCCCTGTAACAATAAAATGGAATAAAATAAAAGCCAATACAGAAACAGTTATTGTAGCTGACAACCAAAAAAGACTAGCTAAAGCTTCCGGTGGGGTAATAGTTACTTCTTGATCAAGTCTTGTATTTTCAATGACAGGGTTTAGCAGAACCTTGAAATCTTAGTTTTGATTTTCATCTTTCAGTTTTAGTTCTAGACACCTGATACTGCACTTAACATTTATCTTAGAGACTGCATCATCATTCTAGTAACCAGATAAATAAAATACCATCTTAGCTCATTGGCAACATTTACTGTGAGTCTCTCAGCACATTTTCTCAAACTTGAATGTGCATACAGGCCACTTGGGGGATCTTATAAAATACAATTTTAGGTGTGGGGTGGAGCCCAGGATTGCTTTTCTAACAAGTTCCTTTGAAGTCTAAGCTCTTCATCCAACCACTGTAGTTTGCATAGCAGACTGTATATGAACCTGCCTGACGTTTCTTTGCCATGCCAATTTCCCACTGTGGCTGCTCCCATCCAGTGACTAAAACACCTAAAGGGGTTAGCAATCTTGAACTCTGGCATACATGTACCAGGTCATGTTTAGAATGGTTTATGTATTAGCTCATAGCATGTGGTTTTAGGTTCAAAGGTCAGTTAAGGCCACTTAACAGCTGTGCAACCAGACACATGGCCAAACCTGTCTTGTGTCGATGTTCCTATCAAGTAACTCCTATACCACAGATATGTATGAGAATGTGATCATGTATATCAAGTGTTGAGGACTGTGCCTAGTACATAGTGAATGCACAATAAATGCTCTTATGATGGATACCATTACTTATGATACTATCATTATTTTTATCTTAAGGGATAGATCTTAGTAAGGGGGCATTTGAGCTTAAGAAACCAAATCCACTAAAAGCAGCTATGATTCTATGGGAAGGGTACAGGAGTATGAGCTTTATATGGAAGTGGGCATAGGAATTAAAAATCAGGGATTTTGCCCATTTTCTACTTATCCAAAGCCATGAGGTCTCTGTTCTTTGCCTTTTCCTATTCAACTTGTTTTTCTTACTCTTCCTTCCTCCTTTACTTCCCTTTCTCTGTTGGTAAGTTTTTTTTTTTTCTTCCCTATGTGGACATAACACAACATCTACATTCACAGCCTAGGGTTATTTCCAATCATAAATTCCTGGGGAAACAATCTGGACTGACATGGTCCAGTTCACTTTGACCTGGAGGAGAAGGGACAGGCTAAGTGACCAGAGCCTCCCTCCAGGGCTAAGTGACAGACTCCAAGAAAAGAGAAGGATAAACCACTTCTCTTAGAAGGGGATATGTGGGCAGAGTGGATGTGATTGACTCATGAAATTATCTCTGGTATACAATGTAATATCACCATGCATGTGATTGGTGGGTAGGAAAGGAAAAAGAGGAGAACAAGGGTTTCAGAAAAGGCAGTTGTGACAGGCAAACTCCAAAGTCTCAAGCTGGAGAGTTGTGCCTAGGGCCATGCAGAGCCTCATGGAGAAAACCATGCACCAAGATTGGTGAGAGCACGTTCTGGGTGCCTACTGCTTTGGCAGAGAAGGAGATAGTTAACTACCCATTAAAGCACCCAATTGAAGATCTACAGAGAAAATGGAGGAACTGAGCAGAAAGGAGGAGGCAGAAGGCAGAAAAACATGGCTGTGCCATTTATTTTTGCCTTCACTAAACATGTGAAAAATACAAAAGAAAGGAAGAAAATCTTTGTATTCCTGCTAGGAAAATGGAAGTCTTCTTTCAGTCAAAGATAAATTATGAGGTTCTGCTTCTATCATGGAAACCAGTCCCAAGGCATGGTAATTACTACTGGGACCCTAATTATTAATTGAGTTGGGAAGAGCACAAGGGACTTATTTGCAGTAATTTGAGTCCCCAGAAATAAGAAATTTGACGTGTGCTTCAGAGCAGCAGAGAAATTGAATTTGGTTTAGAGAATGAGTGCCTGGAGAGAAAGCAGGAAGCAAGGCTGGAAAAACTTTGTGGTGATCGCATTAACCAGTCATGGCTAAAAGCTCTGTTCATTCTCCATAGGCATGAAATTTTGGCTGTGGGGTATGTTATAATTTACTTTAGCAAGATACCATGAAAGATTAGCATCTCTCGTCAACGTGGCAGACTGGTAAGGGTTTGGATTGGGAAAATGTATGTGTGAAAGATCACTGTGGCAAGGGGAAGTGGAGCTTAGCTACTGACCAAGTACTTTTCATTGAGAGACAGCCAAAGATGATTACCAGCATGGGGACACTCAGGGTGGTGGTAAAGATAGACTTAGAAAGTCAAAATGAAATTAGCGTTTGGACACTAAGGAAAAGTGGTTTAGGGAAGGATGATAAGGTTGATGATCTTAGTTATTAAAAAAAAGAAAAAAAGAATTGTATGTATATAATCATGCTTTCATGGAAATCATCCTTACAGCATTCACCCAAGAGCATGCTATATGTTACACTGTTATATACTATGTTACAATCAATGAAAGGGGAAATGAAAGAACTAAGCTGGGAACATCTCAGAATAAATACAGGAACAAAATGTGGAGCTGTAAGAGAAGGAAAGGGCATGGGATAAGCATAAACAGATGGGGGAAGTAACACAGTTGACACTCTAGCCACAGAAGAGAAAAGACAAAGTGAAACAGAGTAGATGTGATGACTAAGAGATAGGTCTGTAAATCAGCTAGTATATGAGGAGAGGAGACAAACTCTCCTTACCTCACAAAATACCATTTTGGTTAGAGATTCTTAGAAGTAACATTGTGTGGAGGGAAATGAACTTGTGTATTTTTTCTGATGGAGGTAAAGACTGAAGAAAATGAATATAACATCCCAAAGATGGAAATATAAAATATTAAATATATTAACACTGTTAAGAGGTTATATGAGAAAATTAGAATATGAGGAATATGGCATATGGTGATATAAGGAATTATCAGGAAAGGAGGTGAAAATCTTTGGGCAATGAGAGACTGAAGAAGGAGGAGGAGAAGAAGAAAGGAGTTAATGATAAAAGAAAAGCTCATCAAAGAAACTTTTAAGGATTGATAAACTGCCTACAAGTTTGGATAAATTAGAACCTAAAGTTACAATATGTAATGAAAATAACTCAGTCTCAGAATGGGTTATGGAGCAGTCTGAAATGAAAAAGCATCTACGTAGGTATGTGCATATATATTATAGAAAGCAGTTCTTTATATATTTTGGATACTAACCCTTTATCAGAGAGGTCAATCCAATTAAAAAATGGGCAGCAGACATGAATAGACATTTTTCCAAAGACAACATCTAGATGGCTAAAAGACACATGAAGAGATGATCAACATCGCTCATCATTAGGGAAATAGAAACCACAACTACAATGCGATACCACCTAACACCTAACACCTATCAGAATGGCTAAAATTAACACAGGAAACAACAAATTTTGGCCAAGATGCAGAGTAAGGGGGACCCTCTTACCCTGTTGGTGGGAATGAAAACTGGTGCAGCCACTCTAGAAAACAGTATGGCTGTTCCAAAGCCAGAATTACCCTATGATACAGTAATTGCACTACTAGGAGCTTACCCAAAGGGTACAAAAATACTGATTTGAAGGGTTACATGCACCCCAGTGTTTACAGCAACATTATCAACACTAGCCAAAGTGTGGTAAGAGCCAAATATCCATCGACTGAGAAATGGATAAAGATGTGGGGTGTGTGTGTAACACACACACAAGAATATTATTCAGCCATAAAAAAGAATGAAACCTTGTCATTTACAATGGTGTGGGTGGAGCTAGAGAGTATTATGTTAAGCAAAATAAGTCTGAGAAAAACACACACTGTATGATTTCAGTCTTATGTGGAGTTTAAGAAACAAATGAACATGGGGGGAACAAAGAGGCAAATCAAGAAACAAACTCTTAACTATAGAGAACAAACTGATGGTTACCAGAGGGGATGGTATACCCCTGGGACGGTTACCAGGGGGTGGGGGATGGGTGAAATAAGTGATGGGGTTTAAGGGGGACACTTGTGATGAGCTCCAGGTGTTGTATATAAGTGATGAATCACTAAATTCTACACCTGAAATATTGCCCTGTGTTAACTAGCTGGAATTTAAATAAAAACTTGGGAAAAAGAGGGGTGCCTGGGTAGCTCAGTCAGTTAAGTGTCTGGCTCTTGGTTTCAGCTCAGGTTATGATCTCAGTTTGTGAAATCGAGCCCCATGTCAGGCTCTGTGCTGATGGTGGTCTCTCTGCCCTTTCCCTGCTCACTCTCTCTCTTTCAAAATAAATATTAAAAAAAAAAAAAAGCTTGGGAAAAAAGCAAAAAGGACTGCAAAGGAAGGAAGTTGGAGAAGGATTATTGATTACCATTAGAGATAATCTAAAATGTAGTTGGGAAAGATGCAACTTAATACCGTGGTGACAGTACTAAAGAATGAGAGAATTGAATTATTGTCAGACTTTGACATCCCAGAATTATGTGATGTGATGGCATTTTTAAAGAGGAAACTTTTCCTGGTTCAATGGCTTCAGCTAAATTCTTTCTGTAGACTGGCTGAACTGACTTTGTCTGGTACTGTTGGCTTATGGGAGACTATTGGAATTACAAGTATGATGACATTAGGAAACTCAATTTAAAGAAGTACTTCACTTCTAATAAAAATGTTTCAACTAATTTCCCAAGAACAGGATTGTTATGGGATTTCTTCCCATATCTACTTTCTTTAGATAATGCAGGTAAGTCACACACACAAACACACACACACACAGA
This sequence comes from Leopardus geoffroyi, assembly GCF_018350155.1. Classification (NCBI taxonomy): domain Eukaryota; kingdom Metazoa; phylum Chordata; class Mammalia; order Carnivora; family Felidae; genus Leopardus; species Leopardus geoffroyi. The sequence continues at coordinate 111,728,875 of NC_059333.1, forward strand.
AAAGATGCAAAATATCATACTATATGGCAGCCAGTGTTAACATCTACTTATTCAAAGATTTTCTCCCTTTCTTTGTGTGAATATAGACCTATATGTACATTTTAAATTGGGACCCTATAGGGTTGTATCCTGCCTTCCTGCCAGTACACATACATATACACATATCTTACCATTTTCTTTTTTTAATTTTTTTTTTCAACGTTTATTTATTTTTAGGACAGAGAGAGACAGAGCATGAATGGGGGAGGGGCAGAGAGAGAGGGAGACACAGAATCAGAAGCAGGCTCCAGGCTCTGAGCCATCAGCCCAGAGCCCGACGCGGGGCTCGAACTCACGGACCGCGAGATCGTGACCTGGCTGAAGTCGGACGCTTAACCAACTGCGCCACCCAGGCGCCCCAATCTTACCATTTTCTTGATGGTATGACGATACCATCACTATCACTGAAAGGGCGAAGGAGAGAAAACCAGGGGCACTGGCATTACTAAACAGGAAAGACTGACCCGATAGCATGTAAAATACAGAGAGGCACGTTAAGGGGACAAAAGGAGCACAATTTCCTTAAGAGGTATCAAGGTGCGTCAACTAAGTTTATAATAAAGACTTTGAATCAGGTAAACAATTTTCTTTCCAATAACAGAAAAAGATAAAGCTCTTATCTTTTAACTTACTGCAAAAACTGTTTCCCAGGATTCCCTGCAGAAGCTTTCAGACAGAAAAAGGCCAACCTGGAAGATGGCATGGATATATAGTATTTTAATGCACTCCTAAATGAAATGTTAAAAAAAATAAAATTTAAGGTTCAGAAGTGAAATGCATATTTATTCTAATTTAAAGGACAAAGATGAAATGATAAAAAACACAAGAAGAATTTTAAAATACATTAATAACTTATACAAGAAGTTGTAATAAGAACCGTTAAACCAAACAGAGCAATGCAAATTATATGGAAAATATAAGAAAGATCCAAGATAAATGGGAAATTGCTAAGTGAACATAATGAGAATTTATAAATGGTTGTTTTTGAAAATAGAGCAAGCTAAGCCAAGTGGCTCTGGGTGTAGTGGTTATTCAAAGTTGTCACCAACATAAATATAAAAAATAAGAGCAGATAGTTAGTGAGCACTTAATGTGAAAGTCCATAGCATTTTACATGTTTGCTAATTTGATCTTTAGGAATAATACAAAGGTAGTTCTCTAACAAATGATCAGGTCTTTATAGAAATGAAAAAGAGACAAAAGAGTAGAAAAGGGAGATAAAAGACATTGAAACAAAGGCAAAGACCCTAAATTTAAAATGGAATACAAGGCAAGTTAAATACAGAAAATCGCAAAGTACATCAATACCCCCAAAACAGAAATTGCTGAGTTTGATGATGAGGGTAGAAAAAAAATTCATCTAAAAGATACAGGAAATAAAACTAGAGCAAAGCAGGCCTATTATGCAGAACGTTTTGTAAAAACCCCCAAAACCCATAATTAAAACCAATATAGGAAAACATGGCAGTTCTCCAAAAGAAGCATGTAAGGATCAAGTCCCTCCTAATAAGGGAATGCATTACAGGAAAAGATTTGGGAAGCAGATGGCTGAGATTACTAACTGGAGAAGTCACAGGCATGGATCTGGGAGAAGCAGGCAAGATGGAGGTTTAAATAAAAAAATCATCGGGTATTATTAAAAGGAAAAGAAAAGATCCAAACGTCCTAATTATGGGGATAAAGTCCTTCTGGGACAGCAGAAATGTAGAAACCTATAAATGAGTGAAGGAGACAGGAAGACGTGCCAAGTGGGAAAAACCACATTATAGAAAAGATGGGTAAGCCACATCAGAGAGAAGAAGAGAAAGAAAGTTTAAGGAAAAAGAAAATGTAAGAAATTGATTTTCAAAGCCATGCAAATTGTTAGTTGGGGAATAGTAATAAATGCATATGTAAGTAGTACTTGTAAAGGTCATCTATCAACAGTGAATATACAAAGAGAAAATATTACATATAGAAAATAAGCATCAAAACACAGTGTTTTATTTGCTAGACTCTGGAATATGAGTAAATGCGATCTATGAAGCTCAAGATATTGAAGATATGAGAGTTATTCCAATGGCTTCCCCATTATGGTACTAAGCCATTCCAATGGCTTCCCCATTATGATATTTCCCATGAAGAAGGCTAACAAGAGACTCACGAATTGGTTCTCTTTGGTTTGTTCTTCATGGGGCACAAAGGAACCTAAAATTGCATGACTGCCTTCTCTTTCAGCTAGCATAAGCAACTCCATGATCTCAAGGTGGTGTTTGTTCTTTCTCCATAATGGAATGTCAGTATTATGTATATGTCTACTTCACAGCAATTAAAGACATTGAGGCTTCATAGTTAATGTAAACCCTGTGAAAATGAAGTTTCCCTTTTTCCTCCTCAATGCACAGAGTGTGCCAATAATCACCAAATAATTCTCCATTATTCCAGTAGCCCTTAAATTTTGCTTCTCCAAACTCAGCAGTTTGAACTTCCAGTATAACTCTTATGTCTTGAGAAATTTTTAAATGCAGACAACTAACAAAGTATGTTTAATTTAAATTTGAGTGACTTTGCAGGAATGATAAAAATGAGTATTATTTAGAATTCAAAACCCTTGCTACACAAGTATCATCGAAGGTGTAAGAAGTACAACCAATCTTGGATTCTAGCTTCAACTCTCCTACTGTGTGACAATGGGCACTTAGCCTCCCTGTGCACTGTTTCTTGGTCTGTAAACTGGGATTATTAATTTCTAGGTCTACCCATCTCTTGGGATAATGAGAATTAAAAAAGGGACTTAAACTTTAAGGTACTTGGAAAAACCAACATTGTGTAAATTTAAGGAAGGCTGTTTTAAAACCTTGCTCTTTGACCCAAAATGTTTAGGTATTTGAGAATCTATATTCAGTTGTATACTCTTTATATAGCATGTATCATAAAAGTGTTCCCTAAGTATTTTTATGATTTACTACATTAATACATAGTAACAAGGATTCTGGACAATTCTAGTATAAGCTACTTCTTTTGAAACACAACAAGGAAGTAGATAATATGAAACTTAGGCAGCAAAAATGTTTTTCATTCTTTTCCCCCAAATTGGACTTTCATTGAGTTTTCTATGTTCAGAGGACTCACATTTATCCCTATTAGGTTGAGATTTTTAAAACCTCTACTACAGCCCAAGTCTTCCCTTCTAAAACCTACCCTCCTGTCAAAGCAATATTGTTCTATTCCCTGTGCATTCTGTGTTAATTCTGGCCTCTCAAGCTTCCCTCATGACATTTACTCTTCCTTTTAGTGTCCTCTTTGCCTTTTCAGCTTTTTTATCCTTTAAATCCTGTGAAGAACTGATGCAGTGAAAGACTATAGAGCCCTGAATATACGTTTAAACTGTTTGAATCCACCTATGTGCATTTTTCGATACAGTAGTGTAGATTTATTTTCTCATGATTTTCTTAATTTCCTTTCTCTAGCTTACTTTATTTAAGAATACAGTACAGGGGCGCCTGGGTGGCGCAGTCGGTTAAGCGTCCGACTTCAGCCAGGTCACAATCTCGCGGTCCGTGAGTTTGAGCCCCGCGTCAGGCTCTGGGCTGATGGCTCAGAGCCTGGAGCCTGTTTCCGATTCTGTGTCTCCCTCTCTCGCTGCCCCTCCCCCGTTCATGCTCTGTCTCTCTCTGTCCCCAAAATAAATAAACGTTGAAAAAAAATTAAAAAAAAAAAAAAAAGAATACAGTACATAATACATATACAGAATACATGTCAATCAACTGTTATTTGAAAGCCTTCTAGTCAACAGAAGGCTCTAGTTAAGTTTGGGGTGGGGGAGTGAAAAGTTATGTAAGGATTTTCAACAGTGCAGGGGACTGGCACCCTTAAACCCTGTATTATTCAAGGGCTAGCTGTATATACACGTACACATACATATAGAAGAGGATATGTATATACCCTATGTATATATTTATGTGACATTTTATATTCAAACCTATTAAAATGCTTATGTGTATACATACGTTAAACTTCACTATGATATGTAACGATTATATTTTCAGGAGTTTGTTTTCTTAAGTTTTCAAATTCTATCCCCTCTATTTTACTATTTTGTCTGATGTAAAGAGCCCTGCTTTACACTATGCACCCTAGGGAACCCCGGGAGTGAAGAAGAGGAGAAAAGGATAGATTTAATATCCAGTAGCTAAATGAGAACGCTTCCAAATTTTTTCCAAGCATCTTGGGAACAGTGAAAATCAGTTTCTGGGGGAGAAATTTTTGTTTTACATGGATCCTTATACTTCTTTTGTAGTTCCTGAAATTTGCAAACTCAATTCTTTTGCTAAAGCCAATATATAAAAGAAACTGTGTATGATGAAAGCAAAGTCAAAAGTGAGATGTTTATTTTAGGTAATATCTTATTTTGTCTTGTAGAAAAATTAGTGTATTCAAAATATATTTAAGTCATATGCAATGAATTAAACAGCTTCTATATTTTGACCTCATTAATATATTTTCAATAAATTTTATTACAATGCTAATGTACATTTTTAAATCAAAATAAAAAATTTAAATTTAAGTAACTATAGAATGATATAGAAGAATTAAGAATAACAGTGTACTGGAAAAATCAAGGAGTAGGAGGACTCTAATCTTACCTCCTCCCACCAATACACTTAGGTAACATTCCATATAAATAACCAGAAAACAAAATGAAGACTGGAAGAACCTCACAATTAAAGGTAGAAAAGAAGCCACATCTAATATGGCAGGAAGGGCAGACACATAGTGGGGAGCTAAATGGACTCAAGGGCCATCTGTGGGAGAAATGGAGCTGTGGGCCAGGAGAAGAGAGAGAAAAAGATGATCACACTGGTGAGCCTGCTCAGGGAAGATGAATCTCCTTAGCATGTGGCTTTAAAAACCAGATGGGCCAAATTTCATGAGTTCTTACAACCAGAGGGACTTAAAGCCTGGAACTTTAAACATCAGTGACCTCAGCTCTGTGAGGGCCAGAAAGGCAGTAGGAAGCTGAGTCTTGGCCCTTAAAGAGATAACCCAACCAATAGCCCATGGAGAAACAGCATACAAGCAGCAGTTAGGACAACACCTGGGACAAATGGGAGGGAGAGTTATTTACTAATAACCAAGTGGGTCCTAGATAAACCAATGTCACTGGGAAACTCCTGTAGGAACAAAGGAGCTGACAGGTGTCATTTCCCTCCCCTGTACCCAGCATAAATATGGCCACCATAGGAATGAGTACAGTGCTAGCTTATATTACCAAACCTGGTTATACCAAGCCTTGAACCTCCAGCCAGGCTTGCCTCAGTCCCAGCACTGCAGTTCCTTGCCTCAAGAAGACCAGTGCAAACCTTGCCAACACTGCATCTCCCAACTGCACGCTTTGTGGGGCCTCAGTCCTGGTGGGAGCAGTGGCTGGTCACCTCTTATGGAGGAGTATCAGCAATGGTAACAAGTCCCCTGTGAAAGAGGACTGGCATGCAAAAGCTATGGGCACTGTTCACCACTTTGTGGATTGCTTCAGATTGCTCTGGTCTTGGTGATGGAGGCACAACTCCTCTGGCAAAGGAACAGAGCTACCTTGTTAAAAGTGTATGCCTGGGGGCGCCTGGGTGGCGCAGTCGGTTAAGCGTCCGACTTCAGCCAGGTCACGATCTCGCGGTCCGGGAGTTCGAGCCCCGCGTCAGGCTCTGGGCTGATGGCTCAGAGCCTGGAGCCTGTTTCCGATTCTGTGTCTCCCTCTCTCTCTGCCCCTCCCCCGTTCATGCTCTGTCTCTCTCTGTCCCAAAAATAAATAAACGTTGAAAAAAAAAATTTAAAAAAAAAAAAAAAAAAAAAAAAAAAAAAAGTGTATGCCTGCCCATACTTTCAATAGCAGGAGACATAGTTGACTTTCCTAACACAGAGAAATAGATACAAACAATTAGACAAAATTAGGAGACAAATGAATATGTCCCAATGAAAGAAGAGGGTAAAACCACAAGATAACTAAGTGAAACAGATTTAAGTAACATGACTGATAGATAATTTAAAGAAATGATCATAAAGATACTCACTGGACTTAAGAGCAGAGGATATAAGGGAGACTATTAATAAACAGAAAATGGGGGTGCCCAGGTGGCTCAGTCGGTTAAGGCTCAGGTCATGATCTCCATGGTTCAGGAGTTCAAACTCTGCATTGGGCTCTCTGCTGTCAACACAGAGCCCGCTTCAGATCCTTTCTCTCCCATTCCTTCTGCCCCCCACCCTGGCTCTTTCTCAAAAATAGACATAAAGGGTCCCTGGGTGGCTCAGTCCATTAAGTGTCTGACTCTTGGTTTTGGGTCAGGTCATGATCTCATAGTTTGTGGGTTTGAGCCCCACACTGGGCTCCATGCTGGCAATGCAGAGCTTGCTTGGGATTTCTCTCTACTCCTCCCTCATGAGTGCACTCTCTCTCTCAAAAATAAGTAAATAAAAATCAACTTAAAAAAAAAGAAATAGAAAATATAGAGAACCAATTAGAGATGATGAACACAATAAATGAAAAAAACACACTAGATGGAATAAATAGAAGGCTAGAAGAAGCAGAAGAACAAATTAGCAACCTGGAGGGCAGAGTAACAGAAAGTAATCAAGCTGGGCAGATGAGAGAAAAATACTATGCAAAATGAGAATAGACTTAAGGCACTCAGCTACTCCATCAAGCATAAAAACATTAGCATTACACCGATCCTGGAAGAAGAGATAAAAGAGGTAAAAAAATTATTTGAAGGATTAATACCTAAAAAGTTCCCAAATCTATGGAAGGAAGCAACTATCCAAATCCAGGAGGTACAGAGATCCCTCCCCCCCCCAAAAAAAAATCAACCCAAGGGGGTCCACACCAACATACAGTGATTAAAAAGGCAAAAAATAGTGATAAGCAGAATTTTTAAAGCAGCAAAAAAAGACAGTTAAATACAGGGGAAATCCCATAAGGCTACTGGCAGATTTTTCAGTAGAAATCTTGCAGCCCAAAAGAGAGTGGCATGATATATTCCAGGTGCTAAAAGGAAAAAAAAAAAATCAGCATCCAAAAATACACTCTCCGGCAAGGCTATCATTAGAATAGAGAGATAAAGAGTTTCCCAGATAAAAGCTAAAGTAGTTCATGACCACTAAACCAGCCCTATAAGAAATGTAAAAGAGAATTCTTTGAGTGGAAAGACCATAAATAAGAGAAAGAAAAGTAGGAAGGAAAAGAAAACATTGAAAATAAGTATATTTGTAAAAATCAGTCAAGGGACTCACAAAATAAAAGGATGTAAAATGTTACACTATATACCTAAAACGTGGGGAAGAGAGGACAAAAGAATGGGTTGAAACTTAAGCACTATCAACTTAATACACTGCTATATGTAGAAGATATTATATACACACCTGATGGCAACCACAAATCAAAAACCAGTATTATATATGCAAAAAAAGGAAAGCAATTCTAGTATAGTTTAAAGAAAGTCAACTTATGGTGAGAGAAGAGGACAAGAAGGAACACAGAAATTCTACAGAAACAACCACAAAACAAGTAACAAAATGGCAGTAAATATATACCTATCAATAATTACTTTGAATGCAAATGGACTAACACTCCAATCAAAAGACATAGGGTAACCAAGTGGATATGAAAAGACCTACCTTTATGCTGCCTACAAGAGACACATTTCAGACCTAAAGACATGCAGATTCAAAGTGAGAGGACAGAGAAACATTTATCATGTAAACAGATGTTAAAAGAAAGCTGAGGAAGGAATACTTATAGCAGACAAAATAGAGTTTAAAATCTTTATTTATTTATTTAGAGAGAGAGAGAAAGAGACTTTGGGAGAGCGGCAGAGAGAGAGAGAGAGAGAGAATATCCCAAGTAGGCTCCCAACAGCACAGAGCCCAACACAGTGCTTGATCTCATGAACTGTGAGATCATGACCTTAGCCAAAATCAAGAGCTGGATGTTAACCAACTGAGCCACCCAGGCACCCTAGGCTTTAAAACAAGAGAGTGTAACAAGACAAAGCAGAACATCATATAATCATTAAGGAGACAATCCAACAAAAAGACATAACAATTGTAAATATGTATCCAACATGGGAGAACCCCAATACATAAACAATTAATAACAAAAATAAAGGAATTAATTGATAGTAATACAGTAAGAGTAGGGTACTTTAACACCCCACTTACATCAATGGACAGATAACCTAAATATAAAATCAACAAGGAAGCAGTAACTTTGAATGGCACACTGGACTCAAAAGGATTTAATAGATATATTGATAACATTTCATCCTAAAACAGAATACACATTATTTTCAAGTGCACATGGAATATTTCCCAGATTAGATCACATAGTAGGCCACAAAACAAGTCTGAACAAATCAAATAAAACAATCTTTTATGACTACATCCATCCATCTTTTCTGACTACAATGCAACAAAACTAGAAATCAACCACAAGAAAAAATCTGGAAAGGGCACAAATACATGGAAGTTAAGTAACATGCTGCTAAACAATGAATGGGTCAACCAAGAAATCAAAGAGGAAATAAAAAAAAATACATCAAGACAAATGAAACATAATGTTCCAAACTCTGTGGGATGTAACATACACAGTTCTAGGAGTTAAGATTATAGCAATACCAGCCTACTCTAAGAAGCAAGAAAAATTTTAAATAATTTAATCTTATACCTAAAGGAGCTAAAAAAGGGAACAAATAAAACTCAAAACCAGCAGAAGGAAATAAGATTAGAACAGAATAAATGATAAAATTTAAAACACAAAAGAATACATCAACAAAACCATGAGCTAGATCTTTGAAAATAAAATAAATTGATAAGCCATTAGCCAGACTCATAAAAAAAGACTCAAAATCAGAAATGAAAGAGGAGAAAAAGAGAAAAAAAAAACAACACCACAGAAATACAATTGATTTTAAGAGATTCTGAGGCATTATATGCCAATAAACTGTACAACCTAGGAAAAATGAATTCCTAGAAACACATAAACTACCAAACCTGAAGCAGAAAGAAACAGGAAATTTGAACAGACCAATTACCAAGAATGAAATGGAATCAGTAATCAAAAAATTCCTAACAAACAAGAGCCCAGGACCAGATGGCTTCTCAGGAAAATTCTACCAAATATTCAAAGAGTTAATTCCTATTCTCCTCAAACTATTCCAAAAAATAAAAAAGGAAGACAAGTTTCCAAATTCTTTCTATGAGGCTAGCATTACCCAAATATCAAAACCAGATAATGACACTACACAACACATGCACACATACACACACACACACACACACACACACACACACACACCTCTACAGACCAATATCTCTAAGATAGATACAAAAATTCTCAACAATATATTAGCAAACCAAATCCAATAATACATTAAAAAAATCATGCACCATGATCAAGTGGGATTTATTCTGGGGATGCAAGGGTAAATATTTATAAATCCAGTATTTGCAAATCAATCAAAGTGCTATCACATCAACAAGAGAAAGGATAAAAACCATATGATCATTTCAATAGATGCAGAAAAAGCATCTGAAAAAGTACATCCATTCATTATAAAAACCCTCTACAAAGTAGGTTTAGAGGGAACACACCTCAGCATAATAAAGGCCTACTGTGAAAAACCCACAGCTAACATTATACTCAATTGGGAAAAACTGAGAGCTTTTCCCCTAAGATCAGGAGCAAGACAAGGATGTCTAATCTCACTTTTATTCAACATAGTACTGGAAGTCCCAGACACAGCAATTAGACAAGAGGAAGAAATAAAAGGCATCCAAATTGGTAAAGAAGAAGTAAAACTTTCACTATCTGCAGATGACATGATACTATATATAGAAAACCCTAAAGACTCCACCAAAAAATTACTAGAACTGATAAATGAATTTAGAGAGGTTGCAGGATACAAAGACCAATGCACAGAAACCCTTGCGTTTCTATGCAATAATAATGAAGCAGCAGAAAGAACTTAAGAAAACAGTCCCATTTACAATTTCATCAAAAACAGTAAAATACCAAGAAGTAAACTTAACCAAATAGGTGAAAGACCTATAGTCTGAAAGCTATAAAACACTGATTCAAGAAATTGAAGCCAATACAAACAAATGGAAAGATATTCCATGCTCGTGGACTAAGAGAGCAAACATTGTTAAAATGTTGACACTACCCAAAGCAATCGACAGATTTAATGCAATCTCTTTCAAAATACCAACAGCATTTTTCACAGAACTAGAATAAACTATCCTAAAATCTTCTGGAACCATTAAAAACCCTGAATAACCAAAGCTATCTTGAAAAAGGAAAACAAGGCTGGAGGTATCACTATTCTAGATTTCTTACATTAAAAAGCTATAGTAATCAAAACAGTATGGTACTGGAACAAAAGTAGACCCATAGATCAATGGAACATAAGAAAAAGCCCAGGAACAATCCCACAATTATATAGTCAATTAATCTTCTTCAAAGGAGGCAAAAATATGCGATGGGAAAAAAGTCTCTTCAGTGAATAGTGTTGGGAAAACTGGTAACTACATGCAAAAGAATGAAAGTGGACCACTTTCTTACACCATATGCAAAAATAAACTCAAAATGGATTAAGGACCTAAATGTGATACCTGAAACCATAAAACTACGCGAAGAGAGAGTACACAGTAATTTTTCTGACGTTGGTCATAACATTTTTTTAGATATGTCTCCTGAGACAAGGGAGACAAAAGAAAAAATAAACTATTGGGGCTACATCAAAATAAAAATCTTCTTCACAATGAAGGAAACAACCAACAAAACTAAAAGACAATGTACTGAATGGGAGAAGATATTTGCAGATGACATAGGCATTAAAGGGTTAGTATTTACAACATATAAAGAACTTCTACAATTCAACACTAAAAAAAAAAAAAAAGCAAATAATGCAATTAAAAAATGGGCAGAACACATGAACAGACATTTCTCCTAGAAGACATCCAGAGGGCTAACAGACACATGAAAAGATGCCCAACATCACTTATCATCAGGCACATGTAAATCAAAACCACAATGAGCTATCACTTCATACCTGTCAGAAGTCTACACTCAAAAACACAAGAAACAACAAGTATAGGTGAGGATGTAGGGACAAAGGAACCCTTGTGTATGGTTGGTAGGAATGAAAACTGGTGCAGCTACTGTGGAAAACAGTATGGAGGTTCTTCAAAAACTTAAAAAAGGAGAACTGCCCTATGATCCAGTAATTCCACTACTGGGTATTTATCCAAAGAATACAAAACCACTAATTCAAAGGGATATATGCAACTCTATGTTTATTACAACATTATTTGCAATAGCCAAATTAGGAAGCAGCCTAAGTGTCCATTGATAGATAAATGGATAAAGAAGTGGTATGTATACACAATAGAGTATTATTCAGCCAAAAAAAAAAAAAAAAAAAAAAAAGGAATGAAATCTTGCCATTTGCAACAACACAGATGGAGCTAGAGAGTATAATGCTAAGTGAGATAAGTCAGAGAAAGACAAATACCATACAATTTCATACATCTGTGGAATTTAAGGAACAAAATTAAACAAAGGAAAAAGAGACAGAGAAAGAAACCAAGAAACAGACTCTACTATAGAGAACACAGTGATGGTTACCAGAGGGGAGGTGGTTGGGGGGGATGAGTGAAACAAGTAAAGGGGATTAAGACTACACTTATCTTGATGAGCACTCAGTAAAACATGGAACTGCTTAATCACTATACTATATACCTGAAACTAATACAACACTGTATGTTAACTACACTGAAATTAAGGTAAAAAAAAATAGTAAGGAGTAACAATGTATTCAGAAGTGTATTACAAAAACTCTACAACTGTTAACCTTATTTTTGAGGATTTTCTTTAAACACTGCAGACACTTCCTTCCTTTGCAATACACTGCTAAAATAGTTTTAAAGGGTTAAAAAAAATCTTAACACAAAAAAGGTGAAAAGAAAAAAGTATGAGACATTAAAAGATGAAAGATTTACGTAAGTTTATGGCAGTGATGTTAACTGACTTAGAGAAAATAAAACTATCTTCAAGTGAGGAACTTCCACAGGAAAGGACTGAATTTATCACTTAAAAGCATTATTATTGGAAGTGTCAACTACAAAAATAGAGGGTAAGAACAAGGGATAAGTTGAAAATCTATACAGAATAGAGGAGAGTAGCCTAGGTTGAGAATTCCAGGTGTTCTCCCTTACTCTGCACAGGGAAGAAATCATTTTTTCCAACTACTCTCCCCTCCCTGCCAACCACCAGCTCTGAAAACTGAACTAGGAGATTGCACGATAAATAAAAGGGTAACGTCAGGTTTGAGGCCATGAAGATTATTTAAGAAAGGACATATAAACTGACAGACCTTTGGGGTCTTTGCAAGCACATCTTCAGGAAGCGTATATACCCTCATAACTTCCCTCACACTCCCAACCCTACTCTCTAAACAGGTGACTCACAAATTCTTGTCTCAAATCCAAAAGGCTCTTCTTTAAACCCTATTCCTTTCCCAAAATAAGTATTTCTAAATATAAATATTTCTCAATTTCAAAACTAAATATATAGTCAAGAGTCTCCAACCATTTGAGGAATGCCTTCAGTCTGAAAGGAATGGATCAAAGCAAACATAAAAGAGAAGGACAAAGATAGTTAAAGAATCTAAAATTTTAAGGAATACTCCAAAACTCTAACATCTTCAGTAAGTAACCGTAAAAAATGAATGCAATACCACCAAAAGAATAATAAATACATGAAATATTTAATAGTAATACAAGTCTACATTGAAAACTCCAAGAGGGGGTTTAGAAGGTTAAATCAAAGAAATATACTCTGAATGGGCTGGGCAGAGGGGAGACAGTTATAAAAAAGGAGAAAAAAAGAATATTTGGCTCAACCATGAGGTCCAACATTCAAATGATAAGCGTTCAAGAAAAGAGCAGAGAAAATAGAGGGGAAAAATTTTAAGAACATGAATTCCCAGAATAAAAGAGATTAATGAATTAGCTCAAAGCATGGAAAAAAGATCAAGTCATGCTTTTGTGAAAATTTAGAAAAGAAGGTACAAAGCGAAGTTCCTAAGAGTTTCTAGAGGTGGGGAAAAGCATATATGCAAAAACAAAACAAAACAAAACAAAACAAAACCAAAACTAGAACATCACTGGTATTGCCAGTAACAACACTAACTATTTGAAGAAGGAGAAACAATAAATTCTGAAGGAAAATGTTTTGGAATCCTAAATTCTATGCCCAGCTAAACTATCATTCAAGGGTATGGGAAAACAGGGGATCCGGGAAGGAGGTGATCTAACAGAGGAGGATAGTAAATAAAGTCCCAGTGTTACAGATGTATACCAGACCCAGAAAGAAATCAGTCTCATTTCAAACAGTAAGGATAGGTGAATGCCAAAGAGGATGCATATGAAAAATCAGTAACACCAATACATTATTGGATTAGCAAATATTTAGAAAAACTAGTCTTTGATATGTACATTGGAAAAGTTAGGAAAAATTGTTTTCCATAAATACATAGTAATTTACACAAAAATAGGTCTATTATTAATTTCAATGAGAAAATTTGTAAAAGATAGGATTGGAAATGGGGATAAACTGCATACACCTAATAAAGATAGATTAGAAAACTTTTTAAAAATATAGTATAACTAGTTTTGGAGAATAAGGAAAAGAACATGGGATAGGGTGGTGTTTTAAGAGAGCTAAATCTTGAATACCTAAAAGAAGCTAACATATAAACAGTTGAAAAATCAGCACTATAAACATTACCGAATATTGGAATAAATATCTAAAGAGCTTCAAGAGTTGAAATGGTCTCCCATCCCCCCACCCCCCCGGGGGAGAAGGATTAAGGTTTGATAGACTTTACTATTCATCCTTTAGTACTGCATTTGTTGTACCTGCTTGCATGAATGGCTCCCTGATGATTTATTTTTTAAATCAACATTAATACACTGTGTAGAGCAAGTAATTTTATTTCTGTTGATTCAATACTCAGTGATTCAGGGTCCATCATCATAGATGTCAACTTTGGTTATACAAATAGAAACGGTTAGAGACTGTGAAGAATACATATCTAATCTATAAGATAATTAACCCCCTGACATTTTTTGATAAGTGATTTATCTATTTTCCCAGATTGCAGAAAAGTATATTAGTCAAAGAATTTGAATTAATTTAGCTATAGAAAGTCTAAAAGAATTGCATTTTGAAAATTTAAGGATGAGGCGCCTGGGTGGCACAGTCGGTTAAGCGTCCGACTTCAGCCAGGTCACTATCTCGCGGTCCGTGAGTTCCAGCCCCGCGTCGGGCTCTGGGCTGATGGCTCAGAGCCTGGAGCCTGTTTCCGATTCTGTGTCTCCCTCTCTCTCTGCCCCTCCCCCGTTCATGCTCTGTCTCTCTGTCCCAAAAATAAATAAACGTTGAAAAAAAAAATTAAAAAAAAAAGAAAATTTAAGGATGGAATCAATTTTGTTATTATAAATCATTGTAGTTTCACAGATTGTCATTATACATAAAGTATTTTTTAAAATCGTGTCTCCAAATGCAACATGTGTCAGTGATATATTGGCTACTATTTTAATCACATAATCACATAATATGTTGTTTTTACTCTTCTATTTAATATATAAAGAGTACTCTGTTGTATTTGGGTCAACTGGGGATTAAGTTTTATAGATTAGGTCTTTATTTCTTAGGTGGTTTAGAGATTCTTCATTTATCATTTGAAGTTATTTATAATACAAACTTTCACCAGAAAAAAATATTGAAACTACACTCATAATTGCCAAGTGAAAGAGTTCTTAATTACCAAACTTAGAACAGGTTTCCAGAAACTAACAAGTTAATGTTTCAAAAAACCATGTGGAAATGGTTCATTTCCATGTGGAAATGAACCTGATAAATTTTACCTTGGCGTTTGATAACTCAATGGTAACTTTAAAGTATTATGAAAAACAATATATTATCTCTCTGTTTAATGAAAGCATGAAGATCCACTTCTATCACCTAATGCAAGAAAGCAAATCACTTCAGCACAGCCAGGTTTCATTTTTTAAGGACATAAAATGGTTTTGAGTAGTTGACCACAACTACTTTGGGTCCCGTCTTTCCTGCCAGAGTAATTGTACTATAGTAAAAATATACTTTTCTATCTTTTCAAGGAAAATAATGTAAATGTAATTTTACCAACCACCTTTGAGTGTGATCATTGATTAGCCAGGCTCCTCCCTTTCCTCATAGGATATCTCCACATCATCATCAGTCATGATTTCTCTAGATAGTGTATTAGATTAATATGCAGTTATATTTTGACAGAAAAAGATAGATTGCTACATTGTGAACTTTTTTATGAAGAATGGTCTCAGCAAATGGGTGACTTAGAACAAAAAACTTATTGTACTTTTTCAGGGAGGAATACATGTTGCCATTTACTAATACTAGCTATCATACATTCTGCAAAGCAGATTAAGACATCAGAAATTTAGAGTAAGAAATGATCTGGGAAAATTAAGAGATGTCCATGAGTGGCTGCCTCATAGGTTTTCAAGCAAACTTTAAAGAGAAATAAATTTTATTTGGACATTTCTACAACTTTATTCTCACTATTCCTACTTAAAACAATCATCTCTTGGGGCTAATAAAAAAATCCCTACCAAGACTGTATTCTACTAAAACTGTAGGCATAGTCTGTGCATCCACTTTCCTGTCTATTCACTAATGTGGCACATCTCTAATACCTTCACCTCAAGTAATTTACTTCACCATAGAAATTTGGCAGGTTTCAATGCATCATCAGCTGGTGGCATTTTAATTCTTTACTGCAGTATTTGGTTTTACATGGCAGAAAAAGTGCTGTACGATGGTGGTAAGTGGGGGAAAAACGAAAGATGATCATTACGTACTCTGGGATTGAATAAGCAGTAGCAAATAAATTCCTAGGCAGATATTTAATATCACAAAAAAGACAAGGGTAGTTAAAGCATTATTTTATTTGTAAGAAAAAAAATTTCTTGGAAGTGAATAATAAACAGCACAATTTGACTAAAGGGTCCCTAACTACATAGAGCTGTAATTCTGCCAAATGAAATCAGTTCCCTCCCTTAGGATTTGTCTTCCCAGCTATATCCCTAAGGGTTATTTGGCCAATTCTAATATTTATTGCTTAGAATCTCAAATACGTAAGGTGTGCTTGTTGATGTGGCCTCTAATTATATTTATAGTGAAGTACACATTACCAGTCATACAATTGGACTGCCCTTTGTCATAAAAATAAAATAAATAAACCTCCAACTCAAACCTAAAATATGCGTCCAAAGGAGCACTTGCACTTGCAAAAGGCAGAAAATTTAGCCCAGACTGGCTTAAGAGAGCTAATTCCCTCACAACTAAGAAGTACAGAAGAAGTAGCTCTTGCTCTCTCTCCTCCCCCTTCTCTGTCCCACGCCTTTGCTCTCTATTTTTGTTTGCTCTTTTCTCTCACCACTCCTCCGTCTCTTCCAGGTCTCCTTTGCCTTCACACAGATGCAGGTTTCCCACTGAGAACATTAAGTGGCCTCAGCTTTTACTGATTTCACATCCTGTAAGATCCCATTTAGCAAGAGGGAGCGTTGTGCTGTCTCCTCCCAGCATCCTTGGTGAATGCTCACTCTTACTTCTCATGGTGTAAACTGTTACTGAGTTGTAGATTGGACAATGGGGCATAGTGATCACTTAGCTTAGAACTTGTTCCACTCCTGAACCCTATAGGTATTAGTTTCCTATGGCTCCTCTAAAAAATGACCACACACTTGGTCGACTAAAATAACCTGTTTTTTTACTTACAGATCTGCAGGTCCAAAGTCCAAAAAAAGTTATACTGCACTAAATCAAGGTATGGGGAGGGCTGTGCTCCCTCTGGAGGCTTCAGGGGAAAATCCATACATGGGCCTTTTCCAGCTTCTAGAGCTCTATCCCTTGGCGCTTAGCCCCTACCTGTCTTCAAAGCCACCAGCCTACCATGGTGCTTTAACACTCAGATTTCCTTTTCCTTTTGTAAGTAAATCTCTCTGCCTTCGTCTTGCAAGGATAGTCATGATTAAGTTTAGAGTCTACCCAGATAATACCGAACAATCTCCCTATCCCAAGATCCTTAATCACATGTGCACGGTCACTTTCACCACATAAAATAGCATTCACGGGTTCCAGGGAACGAGACAAGGGCATCTTTGAGGACCATTATTCAACCTACCACACACACCATCTAAGTATATAATCAGTGAGAAAGGGAGAGGAGAGCCCAGTAAAGATCAGGAAGATAAAACTGTGCTTCATTTTACCTCTTAAAATGAATCACATAACATTTTTAGTCAAGCACAATAAGTCAGTTGACAATAACCCTATTTTCTATTCTAAAACATACATGAGAGACTGTCAGAAGGTGGAGGAGGGTCAGTAAACTATCCTCCAGACTCAGATGGCACTTTGAGACCAAAAAACAATACAAGCCACTCCATACCCTTCATGGTTTCACTCAGAGTAACTTACAGACAGGAGCAATCATGGGACAAATGATCTCCATGCTCAGCAGCCATTCTCTG
The DNA here is from genome assembly GCF_018350155.1 of Leopardus geoffroyi. NCBI lineage: Eukaryota > Metazoa > Chordata > Mammalia > Carnivora > Felidae > Leopardus > Leopardus geoffroyi. Next base: position 111,746,542 of record NC_059333.1, read on the forward strand.
CCACTATTCTCACCCAGCCTACACCTTAACCTGCACCTTTATAGAGCATGGAGCAGGGTGGTGAGGTCACAGGGTAGCTATCAAAAGTGGCACCGTCTGTGTGCCAGAAGCTATTAGCTATTGAAGGGGCTTCGGTGCACCAGTCATCACAGAGAAGATCAGAACAAGCCTTCCAGCATTTTGATCAGGGTACATATTAACCTCCATGGGGCCTGAAACTTGTAGCCCCTTGTGAGGGTGGTCATTTTACAGGCCTGAGTGAGATGGAAGGCCATGATGGAGTCCTACACTCCTACACTCCACACCCAACATCTTTATGGCCTATACAATGGTTTGGAGCCATTATTCTGCAATGACCCTAGAGCCAGATATCAGGAGGTAACTTGTATCCTTATGCCACAGTACCAATATAAACAGCAACGTGGGATTAATACCACCCCAGCTTTTCACTATTCCTCATTCTTGAGGAATAAGGGTGATGTACTGCTCTAGCTACTTCCTGCTAAAAAGGGGTGCAGATGAGGATTTAAAGAATGAAACTGCCTTGCATCCAATTGTAGATACTGCCTAGTACAAAGTTGAGCCCCAGTCCTTTGTCCGGTCATAATTTTGGAGCTCTCAGGTATGGTTTTAGACTGAATTTTATCCCACATTTCATTACAATGTAAATTAGGCCAGTTGGGTGAAACAGTCGTCCCACAGCAGGAGCTGGTCCTACAGGTGGGCTTTCAAAGTCAACCCTGTAGTGTGCAAGCCATCAGGTGGAAAAATAGCCAGATAGGCAAGGAAACCAGAAGAACACAGGATCCAGCTTAGTTTTAAAAGTAAATGATAAACATTCATGGACCATTAGTCACAACTAGAATTTAGCAGCCATAAGGGTGTGTTACTGAAATAATTTTTTTTTTCCTCTCTAAAATCACCATCATTTTATCAAAGGTAGCCAAAGTAAAACTAAGTTGTTTGCCAAACAGATCCACTTTTAACAAACTTGACCCAATTATTTTCTTAAGTGCAGTAAGAATAGTGACTGGCCATTTAGGTTCTTTTAAAATGTGCTTTATTGGAGCTTCTCATAAGGCATTTCAGATTGAGACCGTAAGAGCCTTTCAAGGCTGAGAACCTAATATATGGATGGGCAGCATAACTATTGAATTACCTGTAGCCTATTGTCATTTGCCAGGTCCCATTTAGTTTCTTTAAGAGTGCTGAATGGACTCTAAGCAAGCATAATTACTGCCACCCCTCTTAGTATTCTTTAATGATGGCAGTAATCTCGTTATATTCCCCAGGTTATATTGTTTTACCTTTACTGCCCCCCAAGACCATAAACTGAATAGGTTCCCATTTGGAATGACCCCACAATGAGGGAATTCACTATTTGGATACACAACCTGAATTCACCTGTCATTACTGTCATTAAATCCAGGTCCTATAGAACATCTAGGCCTAAAATATACTCAGAAATGGGGGGAAAGGGCACTGGAAAACAGTGGGAAGGAAGCCTGTTGAGCTGTAGGTAGAGAGTAGCTTGACCTTGATAATTTTTCCCCCTAACCATCAAAAGTCTTTATTTCTCCCGCAAATTTTGACGGGTGTCCATAGATAAGGGTGCAGTCAGCTCCAGTGTCTATTAGTGTGGTCTGTTAGGAGACCAATACATGGTTAATTCAACATGGGGCCTCCAGTCACTCCCTATTACACACACTAGAGGGCAATGTTGGCTTAACCCCTAGTCTCTAGGGATAGGGGGTAACTACCCCTGAAATTCCTCTATTAGCAGAGAGGCACTTGGTTACACACCTGGCTTTTTTGCGCCTTCCTTCAAGGGAGAAGAAGTTTTCCCTTAGGTAACGCCTGCCATAACTTAGCAAAACTGAATTGGGTTGTATTTTTCTCTTGGCATCCCAGATAATATTGGATCTTGCTAGAATTATTTAGGAAAGAACTTAACATGCTTTTTTTCTTTTTTCCATTTTATCATTGGCAAGATCCTTTGTTTTTCCCCTGTTTATCAACCCATTTATTTCCCTTATAACGGATTCTTTCGGTTTCACTTAAGGCAGCTACCATGGCTGTTACTGTAGCAATGGGTCAGTTAACCACAAGGTCAAGGATAGATAATGCAAGTCCTGTTCCATGGCCCCGGGGGCCAACTGTAAGATCTGGTCTTTCATGCAATAGAGAGATAATTCTTCATCCTGGCCTCAAAAATGCTGGGCATTAGTGACATATTTCACTCCCAGTTCCCCTATAATTTCTTGTACTTCTTCCAGAGAGATCTAGCACAAGGGAGGGGAGTGAACACCCCTTTGTTAGGCCAGGTTATATTAATTCTAGCATTTATCCAATCAATCACATTAGCCAAGCACCCCCAATTCTTGCCGGTGACTGACACGTAGCAGGTTGAGTAGTGACAGAGGCCATTTCTAACTTCCCCAACACATTCAGAAGACCATCTCTCCCTGTACACACAGTCCTAACACCCACACTGCCTCCCCTTCTTGGCCCTTTTGTTTAAACAGGCTGGTTAGCTCCACTAATTCAGTTGCATAATATTCCCTCATAGTCATTTTCTTACTGGTGGGAATTTCTTCTAGGTCATTCCAGGCTCAAAAGTGGCTGGGTCTTTTTGCCTGAACCAAAGGGCATGCCTGTAATTCATCCTCCTCCATGCTTCAGGGCCCCCACTTTCTCCAGATAGAGCAGTCCTCACTTTGGTGCCATAGTCTGCACCCAGGGGTCCCTGCCTTTCCACATGCCATAGTTTCTAAGTGTTCCTCTTGCTGCCAGACTCCTCTAGACATAATGTTCCTCACCAGAGGCACGCGTGGCTCACACATCCTTTTCCAAAGCCAATGCTTCTCTAGTCTGTTCCAATTCTTTCCTTACTGATAATACTCTTCCCAAAACATCTTGTGACACACAGATCAATGGCCAACCCACCTTTGTGAATGTTTGTTCACTTTCCCTTTTCCATTTCCTTTTCCCCATCATCTCCGATAGGATATCTAACCATCCTTTGGGCATCTTGAGGGCATCCCCATACCTATACACTGGCCCAAAATGCTCAAAACACCTGGTCAGGTGTCCCCATTTTAAGGTTGCTGGCCAGCTAGAGATATCGCCCAACACAGAAAATGGGCATTCCTCCCAGTACAGTGCGTTTACTCATGCTGATGAGGTTTGGGGGTAATGGTGAGGTGGCCCAGAGCCAACGGCCAAGAAAGAATTCTTGAAGACCTCTTTGGCGCAAAAAGGCAATTTTATTAAAGCATGGGTATAGGACCGCTTGGCAGAAAGAGCTGTGCTGGGGTTGTGAAGATGGCTGGTTTTATACCATGGAGTTGGGGAGGTAAAGTCAAAGGGAAGCCTCCAGAGGGACTTTGAAATGCTAAAGAGGACTCCTAACACACCTGAGGCCTTGCTATTATCAAGCTAAGATTGTTTTCCCTCTAGTAAGGCATTAACTTTAGGAAAGTAGGGGATTCCTGGAGAAATGGTATACTCTGTATTTACCTCAAGTATTTGTCAATGAGCTGCAGGTTATGAGGAAATTTAATTTTACCTGCCATTTCCTTTTTGCCTTTGTTCCCCATATCACTGTTGAGGGGTGATATTGAGGAAACAGAGCCTATTAGGTTTCTGAAGATCAGGCTACTGATAACATTGTTTGTTTGTTTTTTGTAATTTACCAAGACATTTGAAAACTGATGGAGACCCATGTCCTATATGACTGTGATCTTTATCAGTTAGCCATTTGTTTTCTTTCCCCTCCTTTGTCCTTAGGTAGCCAAGAGTGCCTGAAGAATATCACACATATCCTGTGGGGTGGGGGTGAGGGGGAGGTGTGCTAGCTTGTATTTCGCCCTCAGTCTGCCTCAAGCTCCCTCATCAAGGCTGGTCTCTCTTTTGGTCTCCTGTTTCACCAATTGTGAGAAGGTGGAAGAGAGTCAGTCAAGTATCCTCCAGACTGAGAAGGTACTTTGAGACTGCAAAACAATGAAAGCTACTTCGTACCCTTTCCCATTTTATTCAGGGTAGGCTACTTACAGGAGAGACGGTGTGAACAAACAATCCCTGTGCTAAGCAGCCATTCTCTGCTGATATTCTCTACCTGGCCTGACCCTCAACTTTATAGAGCAGGGCGCAAGGTGGTGAGGTCACAGGGTAGCTATCTAAAGTGGTTCCATCTGTGCAACAGAGGATCTCTACTAGTTAGCTAAAGTGGGGCCTTCTGTGCACCAGGCATCACAGGGAAGATCAGAACAAGTCTTCCAGCATTTTGGTCAGGGCACACGTCAACTTTCAAGAGGCCTGAAATATATAGCGCCTTGTGAGGGAGGTCATTTCATGGGCCTGAACAAGGTGGAGAACCAAAGATGGAGTCAGTGTGGTCAGCACTCCTACAGAGATGAAATTAGCATCGATAATAGCCTGATATTAACTAATAGATATTTTGTAAAATACCTTACATTTCCCAACTCCCATACTTTTAAGACCTCACAAGCACAAAGAAGCACTTCTTAAATTGGTTGCCCCATACCTTCTTTTTGTACAATTGGAGTCATTGCTTTCCCCCTCATTCTCTCAGTGCACTCAAATTACAATATTCTCTCCTACTTATCAGGCTCTCAAAGGAGGATAGGACAGGAGTGTCTGGCTTAGCTATCTTTAAGCTTCCATGGTCTTTGATCTCCTTGAACAGAGGAATTAAATAAATTATAAGGAAGGCAGTACTATGTTGTGGAGAGTCAGAAGGTTTGGGTTTGTATCTTGATGTTGGTTGGTTTCAGCTGTGAGACCTTGACAACATCCTCTCTGATCCTTAGTCTTCTTACCCAGAAAATGGGGGATAATAGTTGTTATCTAGGGTCATCGTCTACATTGAATGTATAAAGCACAGAATGCAGCACCAAACACTATGGGCATTTTTATCACTGTATTAATTCTGTACCTTGGACATTGTTTAATATGTAATTTTATTCAAGTATTTTGAAGGAATAGAGATGTCATTTAAGAACAATTTAGTGTCTAGTTACTCTGTGTGCTGCCTTTCGAAAGCCTTCATCTGTGTACAGTTTCTAGTAGAAACTACACACCAATTAAAAACCATTTAATATCACATAAGAGAACACATAGAAATATGGCTGATATAAATTTAGCCACTCTTTTAAAGAGTTGAATGTATTTTAAAAGATTTAAAAAAAAACAGGATTACAAGAGGATTTATAAAAATAATAATTTTCAGTCACTGAAAAAACCTGATTTTTGAGCACGAATCAAGAAAACTTTAAGATCAAGTGAGAAACTAGATAATAAAGGCTCTCTTTAGGGCAGGGCAGATGGATTCAGCAATCCAGGCTGGATGCTAAAACTGGTAACACTTTGAAAACTTCTACATCCCTATGGTTTATATATTTGCACATACCTTAAAGTCTCAAAACTATTGGCAAGTACAATGAAAGGATATGAAAATAGCCACAAAAAGAACCGTTTTTAAAAAACAAAGCTGTAGCTTTGTTGTCATATTAACGATAGCCTATGTCTGTTTACCTTGGGTTAGCATATATGACTAATTGTATAATTAAAGTCAGGTGTATTGTGTTTAAAAAGTTAATTTTAAAATATAAATAGGGGTGCCTGGGTGACTCCGTCGGTTGAGCTTCAGACTCTCAATTTCGGCTCAGATCATGATCTAACGGTGATGGGTTTGAACCCCAAACGGCTCCTTGCTGAGTGTGGATCCTGCTTGGGGTTCTCTCTCTCTCCTTCTGCCCCTCCCCTGCTCGTAGATGCATGAAAAAGTGTGTGAGCTCTCTCTCTAAAATAATAAAAAATATATGTATATATATAAATAGTATATATATAAATTAAATAGTATATAATAAAATATAAATATATATTTACATATATAATATAAATATATATTTATATGTATAATATAAATATATATATATATACAAATGTAAAAATTTATATTTATATTCTTTTCTCATTTTGATGTTACAAATTTAAAAGAAAGGAAAAGTGAAACTCTTAATACTGGTAATCCAAACACTTCTAATTATCAAATACATAGTGAAAAAAAATCTTTCTCTGACACCAACACAATACAAAATATTACAAGCCTACTGAAAAAAGAAATCTATGTAGTTAATTTTTCAGCCTTTACTGAAAAGATTGTGAGAAGCCAATTTGGGCTAACAACCCTAAAATATACTGAAGTTACTTTAATTTGAGAACCTCTGACTTGCTAGGAAGTAATATGGCATTCAGAGATTCATCTTTTAGAGCCCCCAAAAAGCGCCTCTTCTATGACTTCATAAGGTGCCCTAAGCCTTTAATGACAGATGATTTTCTAAAATAACTAATACCTTTGGTTTTAAAATAAAAATGACAACAACTTGCTGGCATTGCCCCGTGAAGAGTACAATGTTCCAAAATTACATAAAGAAAGAGAAGCCCAAATTAAGCTATTAGTCCCTGGTGAAAATTTAATGAAGCTGGCATAGGTAACACTTACTTTAGAAGCACAATTTTTGACTCAATAATTTGTAATCCCCAAGATCTGTAATTATTTGAACACTTTTTGTAAAAGAGCCACTTGCATGAGAAGACTTAGACAAAGCCATGAGTTTTTTTCATCAGGAGGAGGGAGAGAGATTTATGTTCTCCAAAAGAGTTGGAAAACAGGTAAGCAAAATCCCCTATCTTTCATAATAATGCCCTTCTACTTATTAACAGCCACGGGGGACATTAGACCATCAGTCTGAGAATTTTATGTACTTCATCACATAAGGGAGGGTAAATTAAGGAAACGTTTGGTTAATGTTAGCCTTGCAAGTTTAAAAATAAAGAAAGAAAGAAAAAGAAACACAACAACTCCCTCCACAACAGTAACACAACACAGTTAGGTATTGAAATTCCTGACCCAAACCAAGAAGCATAAATCATTATGCCATGTCAAAGTTCTTTCCGACAATATCTATCAATGCTTCTCCTAGAAGGCCATCTCTAGATAGATATTTTGAACATGAAGCTAGAAAAATAGACACCAGAGCCTATTGAAATGAGGAAAGGTAGAGGTGCACCTTTTCTAATGAAATGCTGGACCATTCAAATCGATTTCCATTAAACTGCTGGATCAGGAACTATACCTTAGGCCATGTTCATTATGGCAGCATACATAAGGTGCTATCCTGATGACAGACATGTATAAACACTGCAGAGCAGGAGACAGATATCCCAATATGGTAAACTGTGGTTTCTGAGCATAATTCATTCTGGAAATATGCTTGTAATCTAAAGCACTTGTGTATCAAAGCAAATTTTACCATAAAAAACAATGGAAACTCAATGATTCATTCCACACCCCCAAATATTCATATAAAAATGATTATAATACTATAATGAATACAAAATAATAAAGAAAATACAAAATATGAAGAAAAATAAACAAATTAACCTGCACTTACCTTTGAAAACTTTCACGACTGGTGTGAGGGAGATGACAGAGGAGGGTTACTGTGTAGGATGACTTTCACTATCCCTAATGGAATCACTGCTATCTATTGGCTCAATGGAATCTTTTTCTGTATGGGGGCTATTGTATACCCTTGCATGGATATTGACTACAGTACAGTATTCAAAAACTCTTGTCCTATAGTATAAATAACAGAACTGGCAATAAGGCAGAAGAGGAAAGGGTCTACATCTGCGGGCAGCCTGACCTAGAATAAAGCAAAGCATTCCTAAGCTTACTCTTGTATGAAAAAGCAAAGGACTGTCCATAGGTGCTCTGAAGAGACAAAAAAAAAAATACACTAGTGCCATTTGTGGGCACCTTCCAACATTCTGAAAAATCACTGATTTCTGCTAAACACTATGGCCTGACACTGAGCATCTGAGCATGGGACACGATCATCCACAATCCCAGAGAGAGAGCGAGAAAGAGAGAGAGAGAGAGAGAGAGAGAGAGAAGAATCATTGGCTCAGTTGTGATCATGTGACATTTGGCGTCATGTGCTACTTGCATTACAAGACATTGCTCGTTTACCAAGTTAATATTCATTAGAAGTTTGCTCATGTTGTAGAATACTCACAGAACAAGTTACTCACAATCTAAGGTGTTATTGTATAAGAGAACAGATTTAAATATATGTAAAACACATTTGTGAGCACTGTGAAAATACACTGTCAAATTTGGATACATTTTTGTTTGTTTACACCAACTATTCTTTTGTAGCTTCGGTCTAATAATTTTATTTTGCATTCAGTCATGCGCCACTATGTTTGACCACCTGCCTTGGGTCATGTATGATTCTACATGCTGAGCATCTATGAGTGAACGAGACAAATGAGGCCCTTGCCCCTTAGAGAAAGATACACATACACACAAATTAATGAACTCATTTGGGTTGTCATCATTTATATAAAAGAAATAGAGTTCCTTAGACAAAGAGTAGTTGGGGAAACTCTTTTAAAAGGGATGTTTGGGAAAGTTCTTCGGCACGCCAGCATGGAAGCAAGGGCATAAAAGAGAGTGGGGATTAAGTGAAGATATGGCTGGTAGATTTCTGGAATAAGGAGATAATACTGGCCTGAGAACAAAAGCACCTTGGCAACAATGAAGAAATCAAAAGAGGAGAGTGTATCTGGAAAGTTGTGAGGGTGAGGGAAAATGGTGATGTGTACTAGAGAGAGACTCAGGATTCAAACCCCAAGGGCGAGATAAGCCAAATTAAGGTATTTGTGTTTTATTACAGTAGCATTTATTATAATAGAGTTATGATGATATATGTTATGACAGTATTCTGCTTCAAGTAAGCAAATAGTTAATTTTTTAAAGGTCTATCATTCCTTAAGTGGTTGCAAAATGGAGCTGCTTTATAAAATTTGTTTTATTTTTAATAAATTTCAAAAAAATGACTACATAAAACTCAGAAATAGCACTTTTAAGGAAAATTCAGGAGAACTTTGGAATTCCTGAGCAAGACGTTCTGGTGGTTCTTTGAGGAGAGACTAGCTGGTGGCAGGGGAGGACAAGGTTGAGAAAGCTGTAGGATTTGACAGAGTGGAGAATGGACTTCCACTTTGGGCTCTCTTCCTTTCTTTCTCTACCCTCTCACACACACATTATACAGTCAAGATTCACAGACAGATAAGCGCGGTTTGAGTAGAGCTTTTGAAAACAATGGTCATTCTGTTTTGAAAGATCCTTACAGTTGCTCTCAGGGATATTTGTAATGAAAGGCAATTGTCATCTACTCAGAATATATTCAGAGAGTAGACCCTGTATCACCCCCTACAGTGCTCTCGCACTCTTTTCCCATCACAGCATGGTATACATGGAGTCAGGAGGCTCTTGGTAGCTGCAGACAAACACTGGCCACTAACACACATCGCTGCAAGCAGCCATGCCCCGTGGCATGAAGAAACATGCTTGGTCGCTGGAATTAGCGTGTAGAGGGTGCCTAGGGAGTGTAATGACCCTGACCCAGCAAAGTTTCACAAGAGGGAATGAAGAGTTAGTGCATACAGGTACTTACATTTTCCTATAGGTACTAAAGAAAAGAGGGAGCAGGGATATGATTTCGGTCTGCTTACTGAAATTTTAATATAGTGTAGAAGAGTGATAATGCATTACAATACCTTATTAGCTAGAGATATCAAAGTATCTTTATGCGGGCTTTCCCATTGTCTGTGGCATTTTATTTAACCTAAGGAAGAACTAGGGAACAAAAGGTTGTCTACATTTGATATACAAATCAGTTTCTGTTTCAGTCTATTAGGAAATTATTCCAATATTGTTTTTCCTAGAAAAGCTTCTCGTTTTCCTCTAGATTCGATTTCTGGAAGCATGGTGGATATACTTGGTCTAAGAGAATATTTTCTACTCTCATAATTGCATTACAAGGTAATGTTTGAAAATAAATGGAATAGTTGAGGTAAAGGACGCAGTCTTTTCTAATAACAAGTTTTTGAAACAATGTCCATTTGGCTTCAAGATTGAAAATAATTTTACATTAGCAGCATAACTTTCACTGTGCTTTGCTGGAATGTTTGATTAGCAGGAAGTATCAGTTTACTAGATTTGTATTTCTGGGATGGTACGTCAGTATTTACAGTAACAATAAATGGTGGCAATCACTTCCATTACTCCTGCATTAACTCTTTCACACCATTTTCCTACCACTTTAGGACAACCTTTACCCCACTTCTAGAATAATCTAAAGTGATATGACTGGTATTGTGTTCTTACCTCAGTGATGGAAAGAAGATGATTCAATGCAATTGTCTTCATCTGGCATATGCATAGCCCCGGGGTTACATGTTTCCCCAGGTGCCAAACAAGTCACAGATACTTTAAGAAACTCATACTCTAGATCCTAATCTTCCATGTCAATCTTTGTCCTAAAGTTGATCTGTCTGTGAACATTCCTGAATTAAGAGGATTATAGTTTTCCCTTTCCCCTTTTACAGTTGTCCTTCTCCCACTTGAACTTCCCTCCTTATAACTGTCCTTTTCATTCATTTTGACTCTTACTATGATGCATTGTCTCAGGGAAGAAAAATCTCTGTCACACAAAGGAACATTTCAGTATATTGGTGTTGGTTTTTAGAAAGTGAACTGCTCTCAAGACTCGGTTTAAAAACTCTTTCTGCAATGTGAGTGACCAATTATTTGCTTTTAATGAACTTGAAAGAGCATCCAAATAAATTCCCCACTGACAGATCATTGAAAATATTTATGATGCATTGCTATGTGATTCTGACATATAATTCTGAAGGAATTTAAAGAATTGAGGAACGTTGCTCTAACAAAAATCCTTTTATTCCCGTGTATTTGATTTACGTGAATGCATTTCTCAGCATTTGCCTTCTCCCTCAAACAAAACGGAAAAGGAAAAATAGGAATGAAATTGATCCTGAACCTGTCTCAGTTTTATTTTTATTTTTTATTTAATTTTTTTAATTAAAACTTTTTTTTTAATGTTTATCTATCTTTGAGAGAGAGAGGCAGAGTGTGAGCGGAAGAGAGGCAGAGAGAGAGGGAGACACAGAATGTGAAGCAGCTCCAGGCTCTGAGCTGTCAGCGCAGAGCCCTATGTGGGGCTCGAACTCCCAAACCTGAGATCATGACCTGAGCCAAAGTCAGATGTTTAACCAACTGAGTCATCCAGGCACCCCTAAAATGTTTCAATGTTTATTTTTGAGGGGGGGATGAGTGGGGGAGGGACAGAGAGAGAAGGGGACAGAGGATCCCAGCCAAGCTCCACATCAACAGCCCAATGTGGGGCTTGAGCTCATGAAATTCAAGACCATGACCTGAGCCTAAGTTAAGTCAGGTGCTTAACTGACTGAGCCACCCAGGTGCCCCACTAAACCTGTCTCTGTTCGAGAAGAAACCCACTTATGTCAAAACCACTTGCAGTAAGAAATTATACTTTATGTTAAATATTTCCTATTAAAACTTATTTCCTATTTATGTTGTTTTGATTAATTATGTATTTTTACTACTGTAAATGTAACTCAATCCTGAAAATATATTTTAACACTCAGGGCATTAGGGTCACAGCAAATACTGCTATTGCTAGTACTAAAGCCTTCAATGTCAACTTACATATATACTTTTGATGTAGAAAAATATGCTAAGGTAATCAGTAAAATACTTTAAAGCACAGGTTTATATTACATAAAGATAAAACTACAGAGGATTTGGAATGAAACAGCAATTCAAAAAGATAGAGATCATGTAAAATTTTCAAATGTTGAAAGAGTTTTATTTATGTATCATTTAAAAGGATGATGTTGTGACCGTGTCACCAACTGCAAAGGCAGTAGGAGTCCATCACATTTCAAAGGGTGATATAGCAGTTGACTTTAAGTATATACAATATACCAGAAGTTGTATCCTTTGCTGTCATTTAAAATAATTATGAGGGGCACCTGGGTGGCTCAGTCGGTTAAGCGTCCAACTTCAGCTCAGGTCATGATCTCATGGTTTGTGGGTCCAAGCCTCACATCAGGCTCTGGGCTGACAGCTCAGAGCCTGGAACCTGCTTCAGATCCTGTGTCTCCCTCTCTCTTTGCCAGTCCCCCACTCACGTTCTGTCTCTCCATCTCAAAAAAATGAATAAACGTTAAAAAAATAATAATTATGAAACAGATTTAGAAGCCAGTTAACTTAAAAATATGTACAATGGTAAAAATTTTCAAAATTCTTTGAGAATGTGAGCAAACCTTTTTTGTAAAAGCAATGACCTAGTGGACACAAAGCATGAAACCTCCTTTAAAAGAACAGTGCTCTGGGGCGCCTGGTGGCTCAGTCAGTTAAGCATCCGACTTTGGCTCAGGTCATGATCTCGCGGTTTGTGGGTTCCAGCCCTGCATCAGGCTCTGTGCTGACAGCTCAGAGCCTGGAGCCTGCTTTGAATTCTGTGTCTCCCTCCCTCTCTGCCCCTCCCTCATGCTCTGTCTCTCTTTCTCTCAAAAATAAAATAAACATAAAAAAAATAATAGTGATCTTGAACAGTTTTCACTAGAAGGCAGGATTATGCAGCCAGGAGTCAAATATTCACAATGGCCTACAAAGCCGGTACGATGTCCCCAATCCTCCTTTCCTTCTGTTCTTCTCCCTGATCACGTCTACTTAGTGATACTATGCTCCTTGTTACTCTTCTAACACCCTAGACAAGGCCCTGCCTCTGACTTTTGCACTGCTTACTAGCTCTACCTGAAATAGTATACCCAGATGTTTCTTGTCTTATCTGTCCCTTCCTCCAGGTCACTGCCATCTACTCAGTGAGGACTACCCCTGTCTCCTACATAAAAGTGCACCCCTGTCAACACCAACTCTACCCTGCTTTATTTTTCCTCATGGCACACAGTACCTTTAACACACAATGTAATTGAATTATTTATTAAGTTTTTAATTCCTACCTCCTCTAGAATGCAAGCCCCAAGAAAGCAGAGATTTTTTTTTCCTCTTTTACTCACTGCTTTATCTTCAGCACCTAAAACAGTACCTGGAATTTAGTAGGCATCCAATAAAAGATGTTGCATGGACGAATATATGCAAGCTGTTTCTCAGATTCATGACCTGTATGTCAAAGTCTTCCTCAGAAGGAAATGACAAAACCTCTTATAAATTTAATTTTCAAGACATTTTCTTGTCACTGTCAGTAGGAATAATGGGAGTCTATCATAATGAATTAAGGAACCAAGAAATTAAGCCATCCTTATTCCTTATTAGTCATTTCTTATAGATATAACTTAGCTTCACTGTTAATAATAAAGAAACTTCCATTCATTTCTTTATTCAGTCTGAGAATTAATTAAAAAATATTTATTCAGCAACTGTTGACTACTGTGTTATTGGTGCAAAGGTAAATAGGAATGTGCCCCTGTCCCCAAGGATAGCAGTCGAGCCTTGAGCACTTCTTCTTTTCAAGTGTATATTTTTTCAAAATGTTTTTTAATTACAAAAAACAGTTCTAGGGGAGCCTGGGTGGTTCAGTCAGTTGAGCGTCAGACTCTTGACTGCAGCTCAGGTCATGATCTCACGGTCTGTGGGATCGAGCCCCCATATGGGGCTCTACACTGACAGCGTGAAGCCTGCTTGAGACTCTCCCTCTCTCCCTCTCTTTCTGCCCCTCCCTCCTTGCTGTCTCTCTCTCTCCCTCAAAATAAATAAACTAAAAAAAATAAACCTTTAACAAAATAGTTCTACCCACATTCATCTACAAATTCAATGTATTCCACACTGGAAATTTCATGGAATTTGATGAGGTAATCGTAGAGTGACACAAAAGAACGAAAGGCCAAGAATAACCAATACATTTTGGAAGAGAAGGAAAAAATCTGTCTCAAGAAGCCCTATGTTTAATATTAAGACTTAAAGTTGCAGTAATTAAAATGTTGGTATTGGCAGAGGGATAGACAAATATAATAATGAAACACAATGGAGACCCCTGAATATATAGAATCTTAAAATCTGCAGAAATGGCATTACAGATTGGTGGAGAGGATAGTGCACTCAGGACATGGCTACATTATTAAAAATACTGTTTAAAATGTTGCTCTGATTATGAAAATAAAACTCTACCTTTTAGCCCAAAGACATTCCAGATGGCCTAAAGACCAAAACTTAAAAGCAAAAATTCAGTAATATTTAGAAGAGAATTTAAGGGAGTATATTTATAATTTTATCTCATGGAAAAGTTTTCTTTAAAAGAAGACTATAGAAAAACAGTAACATGAAAGACTGACTTACTTTACCAAAGGTAACTTAAATAAATATAAACAATAAACAAGCACAGAATGGAAAGATTTACTTGCCTCATATATATGGAATAAAAAATTATTTATAATATATAGTTTATATCAATAAAAATTCCACCATAATCAATAAATGGAGAAAGCATAAATTGAGAGGCTAAGTGATCCAAGGGACCAATAAGCAAATGAGAAATGTTTATGCTCAGAAATGAACATGAATATTCAAATTAAACCAAATTTAAAAAACAACAGCAAAGCATAGCATATTCATTAGATTGTCAAAAATTTAAAATCCTGGTAATGCCAAGTGTTGGGGAAAATGTGGAATAAATCTCATATAATGTGGACTGGAAGATAAATTGGTCAAATAACTGAGATGGGCAATTTGGAAATATGTAATAAGTGTTCAAAAGTGTTGACTTAGCAACTTATTAGTATATACCTGGGATAGACTCTTGCACTGGTGCACAAGGTACCATATGTAGGCAAGCTCATTATGGCCTCCTAATACAAGTGCTGCATTAGAAACAACCAATCAATAAGAGACTAGATGAATGGTGTCTTATTTTCACAGAGAATACCATAAAGCAGCTAATTAAGTGAATTTGATCCATATGTGTTGAAATCATTAAGTCAATGAAAACGTGCAAGTCAAAGAAATGAGGACAGCATGATGCCCTTTATAAAACGCCCTTTATAAAACACACAATTCAATGCTCTTACTTGTGGTTACATATATATGCAGTAAAGGCAGACAGATGAAAACTACCAATTGCTCCCAGTTCCAGAAGTTCATAAATGCCAAACGCAAAATATGTTTTATATATTCGCATTTTCTGGGTAGGTTTTATCAAGTTATTGCAATAATCTAAAAGACATGTACAGCCCTTTCTCTCTTGGAAATTCTACCCATTAGCATGGTTTTAGTTAACGCCTGTAAATGTATCCTCTTTTCTCCACTCTATCTTCCTGTCCCAGATGCTTCTTTGGATATCAGAGCTGTGAGTCGCTGTGGTTCCCTACACATTTCCACTTGGATGCTGACCAGTCACTTTAACCTAACAAGTGAAGGACTGAACCCATCTTTTCTTCCAGTCCTCTCTCCCTGCCAGCCTCAGGTTCCTCTCTCAGAGAATGGCTCAGCCATCCAACACATTACTGGGAGCTGGAGAGAACACTATCCCTACCTCCTCCTTCTTCCTCCGTCCCCATATCCAATCCACAAAATACTCTCAGCCCCACTTCTCAAATATTTATGTCAGCCTGCCTTCTCTCTCCATGCCAAATGTGAACCATGCCCAGGCCTCCTTGTCTTCGGGCCGGATTATTGCCACGTTCTCCTAACTACCCATCTACACACTGCAATGCAGCTAAAAAGCAAATCTAACTGTGTAAATCCCAAATGCAATGCTTCTAATATGCAAATCTGCCTTTGATATACTCCCCAGCTTAAAATCTTAAACGGTGCCCACTGGTCCTTAGGATAAAGGTCAGCCTTCTCAATAGGGCTACAGGGTCCTTTATATTATGTTTGCCTCCTTCCTTCTCCCGGCTTCTCATTGTTCTTTCCTCTTCTAACCCAGCGCTCCAGCTCAAGTGAACTTCTTTCATTCTTTCCTTGCTCATCTCATCCTAATTTCCTCACCTTCCTCCACCTTTATCCAGCTAACTTCAGCCCACTGTTCGGGTCTCACTGTATATGTTTGTTCCTTCTAATTCCCAGGCCTGAATCTCATACCCCTCTTTTGTGCTGTTAGCAGGGCCACCACACATAACTGCACAGGTCATGCACTGCATAACTCTAGGGGGCACTATTCACACCACGGTTTATGTGAATGGCGTTCCTGGGGCGGTGCACTATGGTAGCCCTGTCTGTAATGTCTCTATCACAGTGCTAACCCCACTGTAATGTATTTACCTGCTGACTTGTCTTTCTCACTGTCTCACTAAATAGACAAGAGACATAGCATCTGAGACCAATACTTAATAAACACGAAAAAAAAAAAACAAAAAACAAAAACAAAAAAAAAACAAAAAAAAACTTTAAAAAAACTACTAATTTTATCTTTGTATGAGGCCATATAAGCACATACCTTCCACTTACATGCCAGGTTAGTATCTCATAGAAAGAAGCAGAGAAAGGGCAGGCCACTTAAAAAACTGAGTATTTTCATCTAAGAGAGAATCTTTCCTGAAAGATAATAAAATACCTAAGCAATGGAATGTAAGCTCCATGATAGCAGAGTTTGTTTGGTTTTGTCTTGTTTTCTTGTTTGGTCTGTTGCTGATTCCTCTGCCCCTAGAAGAGTTTCTCACACAGAGAAGTCCCTGAAAAAAAGTTCTCTGAATGAATGAAGGAGTCAAGTTGTTCTATGATTATTGTATTGGGCTATCCTGAAACTGGATTGACAGCCCATGAAGAACAGAGCTAGATAAGCATTTGCACTGCCGCCTTGTGTTAAATTAGTGGCTCCTCTACCCGTGTCAGGAGAAGAAACTGCAATTCATTAGCATCAGGCAGCTTTGTAAATTTCTTTAATTCATTTGGGAATAAGTAGGGAAAAGAAAAAAAAATCATGGGGAGTAGAATCGCAAAATGGTAAATGCACCCTACGGATTGTCTGATTTTTTAACAAATATAACATTTATATAGCATTTTCCAGACTCTCAGAACTTCCACATACAGTATCTCCTCTGCTAGGCACCAGGGAAGGTGGAGACTGAGCGGTCATTTCCTTCCTGTCAAGATAAGACAGAATCTCTCTACTTTAAATAGAGTTCCTGTCAAAAGTTTATTTTACAACTTAAAGGTCATAAATTAAAAGCTAATCATTGAGAACTGTTTCTTATCTCTCAATTGTGTTTATTTTAAAGGAAATTTTCTGTCAGAGAAAAAAAAAGAATAAGAAACGTTTCTAGAACTGGGTTGCTAGCTTTAAGTTTCATAAATTCTTTTCCACATAACCCTAGGATTCCATAAGATTGTGTTGAGATTCATGTATGTATTAACCAAAATGGACTCTATATATTTTAGTGACAATTATGATTTTTTCATATTTTTTATTGAAAATATCACTGAATCCAGTTTTCCCCCTTTTCCCTGCTCTAAACTACATGTTTAAATTCAATCTATGGTGATGCATTTGTTTCCAAGTGCAACTGAAATCTAAACCAAGAATAATGTAACTTCTTGGTTAAGTTTCTATTTTTAAACATGTTTAAGCAATGTGACTTTAAACACGGGAAAAGTCAGGGGTTGGTCTTCCTCTTTACCTCCACCCACATTGGTATATGTCACTTACTGTTAAGTAGAGTCCTTTTTAACGAGTAGATCTTGAAGAATGGATTTATTTTAAGTGGAGTACACTGTATGTAACAGTGCAGTGATGGATTACATGTTTGGGGAAATATGATCTTCCTTGTTATGCCATAATTTAGTTCACATTCAATAATAATTCACTCAGCGTATTTGATCTGGGCATAACTTGAAGAGATAAATGAGCTAACTATGTTTCAGTGCCAGCTTAAACAAATCCTATTGATATTTATTTGCTGCCTCTGATAAAATATATCTTGTGGCTGGATGATAGAATGTCACAGAGTCAGACTAGTTTTTATTGGCCTTTAAATTGTGCTACCCCAGACCAACTGGTGCCTTACATAAAGAATCGTTTCTCAGAGCACCCCTGTAGCACAACGATTCTTGATGAGATTGGGCAATGGAGCCATTTTGGACAATAGTCTTCACTATTGTCCATAATTATGATAAATGAAAATGTTTCTTTTTCCTAGCCTCCATTAAAAAATTGCATAATATTGAAGTAGACACTTGCCTCCTTAATTCATTTACCTCTATGATACATCATAATGGAAGTAACTTCTAAAGCTTTACTCAGCTAATATTCCAGCTGTCTTCAATGACAGAGATTTTTATACTGAATCTGGTATCAGAGCTTCAATTTCCACATCTCCCTGAAAGGTTAATTTTGTCACCAATATAATTAAAGTTCAAATTAACTCTCTTCCAGCTGATGTGGTTTCAGTTATAGAAGGCCAAAGACAACTGCTTACAGGAAGTTGCCATCACATACCGACTAGCCTTGATGACATTTGGAGGGGTAACTAATTTGCTTTCAACTCAGAAGTTGACCTTACACCAAAAGACCTGCATTCTACGCATCAATAGATCCCTCCTCCCAGCTTTCTTCTGAGTACAAATACCTTCAGAGAAGCAGGATCCATCCAGCCCCTGGTGTTGAGACTGAGAAGTTGCGGGGGCCACAGGGATGAACCATCCCTCCGGCACTGGGTGAGCAGCCTGGGGAAAGGACAAGGAAGAAGACAAAATCTTAGAACTCTTAACATTTCTATTGTTTTCTATTCTCCAAGCCAATTACACCGGGAGACATACTTCTGTTGTTATTTTTTTTTATTTTTGCTTGTTTAACCTACAGCTCCAAATCTTTGCAGGGAAGAAAGAAGAGAAAAAGAACTTGATAAGGGAAAAAGAAACTACATTTCTTCATTTACCTTCCATTCCATAATCAGTTGCATGAAAAGACAATATTTATTCAACTAATTTCACAGCACAAAGAGTCTAAAGCCTATGGATGACTTCCTTTAACAACTGCTGACTGAAAAGGCGGGCCTACGCCGGCCGACTCCATCTTGGTTGACTCCATCTTGTTCTGTGTCCTTTACCTTGACCACGCCTCCTCCCCTTGAATAACCTACCACTCACCTGCCTAACAGGACTCCGACCCTTCCCCAGCCAATAGGCTGAGGCCACAGCTATTACCTCACCAACTGCCCCTAGGCCCCAATAAAACCTTTGTCCTTTTGAAACTCGCTCTGTCTCCCCGGTATCTCACCGCTGAGGTGGTGCAGGTAGGGGATTGAGCTCGAGCTAGCTCGAATAAAGGCTCTTTTGCTTTTACATCGGACTCGGCTCCCTGGTGGTCTTTGGGGATCACAAATTCTGGGCATAACACTGACAACCACTGGAAATCATTCATACTGTTGCAAAGGTATGGCTGACTGTCAATGAGTTAGTATCTTATGTGGAAAAGCATAGGTGTTTTCTTAAAAAATTAAACCAAAATCTCATTGTGAATTTTCTGTTTAATGACAACGTTCATAAAAGTTTTCCCATATAGATAATTCGTGTTTTGATGTTTAAGCTCTTCTAAAAACTCCATGACATTTATGAAATGTCTTTTACAAACTTAACTCCAAAATAAAACAATTTGGTTTTTCTTTTGTGAGTGAAATTATAGCAAAATCAAATGTATGCTTAAATGGCTAAATATTAACGTTCTAAAGAGGTCCTACCTGCTTAAACAAATTCCATGTAAAAATTTTTTTTTAATTTTTTATTACATTTATTTATTTTTGAGAGACAGAGCACGAGTGGGTGAGGGGCAGAGAGAGAAGGAAACACAGAATCTGAAGCAGGGTCCAGGCTCTGAGCTGTTAGCACAGAGTCCAATGTGGGGCTAGAACTCACGAACCAGGAGATCATGACCTGAGCTAAAGTCAGACACTTAACCGACTGAGCCACCCTGGTGCCCCAGCTCCTAAAAATTTTGATGACTCCAATAATTCAGAGTTCCAACAAATAGGGGCAAAAATTAGAATATCTAGAGATTTCTGCAGAATCTCTTCCAATATTTTGGCAATATATTGCCCCCCCCCATGATGAAGAGACATGAAAAGATAATCCTTCAGTGTGAGAGGATGTCAATGTAAATTCCAATGTGAATTCACAAATGAATTTATGTGTTTCTACTTTTAATATTTGTGAGATATGCATTTTATTATTACTCTTAAATTTCATCACATTTCATGAAATACATTCCATTCACAAAAGAAGAGATCAATGGCTCAAAAATGGTCCATTGAAAAATCAAAAAAAAAAAAAAAGTGGGGGAAGTACAAATGTAAATCATCCAAAGCAAAAATGGAATGTAAATCTGTGTGTGCTGGGAAAAGTAAGTTTTCCAAAGCTACATGATAAGAAAAAGTCAATAGTACTTCTTCTATATGACTTCCTAATGTAACATTATCATCATGAGCCAGTATTTTTAGATCTTAAAAGTGTTTGATACTTTGGTAATAATTAGATTATATTGAAGATCAGGCATATAAGATTCCTTCTACTATCAAAATTACTCTATTGACTTCTCATTAACATAATTTTGGAAAGAATCTGTAGTTATCAAGTGATAAATAGTCTCCATCAATAAACATGAGTGTCCAGGAAAGAAAACTAGAGAAATTAACAGGGACATAAATGTTCAAAAATATAACTCTCCATTGGTCTTTAATAATCATGACAATTGAAACCAACTATTCTATTTTATCTCAAATGTATTCGTGATCTCTCATTTGTAGAATAACTTTTTAAAGAAATTATTATCTCCATCTTATACAGAGAAAGAAACCAAATTCAGGCTCTATTATTTAGTCTCTTTCACTATTTAGTGAGTGGAAGTTCTTATGATTATATAACATTATTCATGGTACTGAAAGAAGAGGCAAAGCCAGAATTTCATCCGAGTTTTGTTGAATTCTAAAACCATGGTTCTTCCGTTTCACTCTGCTACACTTCTGCTTTAATCCATGTAAGACTGTGCAACAGCATATTGAATGACACATAGAGTTAGTATAATTTTTTTAGAGTTATTTTTTAAACTAATCAATTCTTAGGAAGGCTTTTATATCATACTTTTTTCTCCTCTATCTTCTTCTCTCACTTTTTTGTAACCAAAACATACTTTAACAAAGAAGTCCACGAAACTTGAAGTAACCATTAGCTCTAGAATATAGAAGACAGTATTTTCAAAAATGTCATGTAATGTTGACTATGTATGTCTCTAGTGACAAATTTCATAAATTATTTTCTCACTATTATTTTTCCTGTAAGTAGCCAGTGTATTTAAATTCATTCTGTAAAGAATGTCAGGCTCTATCAGCATAAAGAAATTTGCTTTGAAATAGAGCTTACCCTATAATGTTTGATTACTGAAAACCCTTCTAGCTATTTCAAAAAATACTCATTGTACCAAAGTGGGTTCTTACTCTTTCAAAAAAATCTCTTCCTATAGCCATGGCAAGTAAGCAAGTTCTACACAGTTTCTAAACATGAATACAAATGATTAACAATTGCATTTCTTATTAAAATATAGAGTGCTCAGTTTGTCATCATCTTTCCCCCCTAAAAAGAAAAGTAAACTAAACTCTCTTAACTTCTCATTTAAAGTAGTGATACCATGGTTGGTTCGAACTTTCTATTAGTAGTTTTTTGCTTCTTTCTAGTGTGAGAAATGCATTCCCAATTAGATTTAACTAAATTATTATAATAAAGGAACAGTGAGCAACTGAATTTAATTAGCAAGAATCTGAGAAAATACTCAGAGAATATTTGTTTACAGAAAAAGTCACATTTTCTTCTTGTTACTTAAAAATAATTTTTTAAAAAAGCAACTAGTAAAGCAGTGTAACATTTCTGAAAATCCACAGGACCATTGAAACGTAATACACATGGATAAATATATATAAACATCAATCACATCTTGTGTAAAAACTCTTAATAAAATCATAAGACATTATTGTTTTGATAACACAGATTGGTGAAAACTCAACCACCGGGTAAATCTTTTGTGCAATTTCCAAAAATATATAAGAGAAGAAAAAATTGGGGCAAAAAGTTAACACTAAAATCCAGAACTCCTCACTCTATCTGGATGTTTATATCATTAGACCACCCAGAAAAGGTGGTCAAAAAGCACATCATTGATTTTGCAAAAGAATTCTGCTGAGTTTGAAATCTTTCATTATTTCTTTGGGATGAAAAATGATAGCAGAAAAGCCAAATTAAATGTGACAAAGTTGGTAATGTGCTCATTACCATTTTTTTGACAGTGATTTATTCTTGAATCTGTAATACAAAAATATAATGAGATTTTTCCAGAATTACAGGCAAAAGTGTTCTGAGACAGAAAATAGTTGCATTTACTTCTTCTCTAATTAACAAGAAAAAATAAACATAGCATTTTGGAAATGAGCATGCTAAAACAACACTACTATCTAAATACTACTATTCAACCCATTTTCAAGATCCAGGGCAGAACACTTTCAAATACTTACTTTGGTGTTACTCCCAATTTGGAAATTCATGGTGTATTAAAAATGGAGTATTTCAAACACATTTTATAAGTGTCTAAAAAAGAAGTCTGGCTAGGCGCACCTGGGTGGCTCAGTCGATTGAGCTCAGACTTCAGCTCAGGTCATGATCTCATGGTTTGTGAGTTCGAGCCCCATGTCGGGCTGTGTGCTGACGGCTCAGAGCCTAGAGCCTGATTCTGATTCTGTGTCTCTCTCTCTCTCTCTGTCCTTCTCCCCCTCATGTTCTCTTTCTCTCAAAAATAAATAAACATTTATTTTTTATTTATTATTTATTTTATTTATTATTTATTATTTAAAAAAAAACCATTTTTTTAAAAAAAGAAGTCCTGCCAGATTCAGAATCATTTCTTCTAAACACATTGTCTAAGAGTCATTATTTGACTTTTTGTCTCCACGTAGTTCACAAATGGTAGTTGGACCGGGAAGTAGTATATTACGTAACTGATTATATTAGAACCTATGGTATAAGCAAGGAATATTTGAAAACGTCTTTCTCCCCAAGGGAGATTTTAATAACTCCCTTCAGGAGAAGCAAAATTTATCAAGAGGAAAGTGATTCTTAAAGAAATGTTGTGTTGGCTTGAAGGATTCACCAATTGACATTTATATGTTGACTGCCCATATATATGCCAGGATTATGCTAGAAAAATGGAACAGAAGACATTGTTCCTATTCCCCAATAGCTTACAATTCAGTGGGAAGATAAGATGTGTGCACAAATAAGTGAGGTACAAGGACAAGGCAGTAGAAATTGTAATAAAGCTTCCAAAGAAAAGCATCCCAGGAACTCACTGAAGCTCCCTTGCAGCTGGAACAATTAGGAGAGCTCCCTGTGGTTGTCAAAGCCAAAGGGCAATGTGGCATTTGTGTAAGTGGTTCTATAGGAGCAGAACTGCTAGGCTGAGGACATTGTGTAGGCAACAAAAGATCTACGAGATGGGAATACATAAAAACGAGATCACCACCAAGTGGGGTTTCATGACAGATAACAAGGTAGTGATGAGTTGGATCAATCAGCAGAAAGAAAATCTGGAATTAGGGTTAGGATCTAATAAGGTACAAAATATAACATACCCAGCAGAATATCAGGAACAATTGTTCTATTCTAAATGAGAAGTGAGGGTGCATTACATTCATTACTAGCCTTAAATATCACTTGCCCTTGCTGAAGTGGTCCCTGTTCTAAAAATGTTTGAGAATCAACCTTAGAGAAAATAAATTCAGAATCACTTATGAATACAATTTGTTGGACAAATTCAGTGAAATGTAAAACTTATAAATTAGGCGGGTTTTGCTCTTTCTGTTACAATGGTGTAGGAACACCGTGTTTCTTAATTGTGTCTATTTCTAGGGATATCCACAGGTCTGAGGAGTTTCTTGCCAAGATGAAAAAAGGAAATGGCCCCCATTCAAATCAGTGAACTTGTTTGGAAATTTGTAATACCACCAAGTGCAATTCAAAGGGAACATCCTTAAACACCACACCATGTGTGCAGAGCAGCATGTGTGATGACGCATGTTTCCTCCCTGAATAGAGTCTTAGCCACTGAGCACTGTAAGCCCCAACCTTCCATTTGAAGCAATATGCCACAATGCAGATACGAAGAAATATATGTCAATGGACTCCTCACTTTCTTCTTACCCATTTGTTTTTGTAGATATGTTAATAAATATAAGAGAAGCCTTTGGGGAAAAAATCATTAAGCTAAACCCTCATCCATTTCCTTTTCAGCTGCAGAAGTGTTTCAACATGGAATTAATCATTTTTACCTCATTATTAAATTTTAGAAAAATGTTATATGTGCTAAAAGATACAATCACATTTAAAATTCCAGGGGCGCCTGGGTGGCTCAGCCAGTTAAGCATTCTACTCTTGATCTGGGTTCAGGTCATGATCCCAGGGTGGTGGGATCGAGCCCTGGGTCAGGTTGGGCACTGACGCATGAAGCCTGCTTAGAATTCTCTCTCTCCCTCTCTCTCTGCCTATCCCCTGCTCAGGCACATATGTGTGTATTCCCTTTCTCCCTCCCAAAATAAACAAGCATTTAAAATAAAATAAAATACTTTAAAATTCTGGGGCATAAAAATCTAAACACGCTTTATATAATGACATGTTTTCACTTTCATGAATTTATGCACATGCTGACACCTACTAAGTGTGCGTACTGAGTGCTGAGTCAGGGCTTTCCATGCATTATGACTAAAGCAATACTGCATGCTAGACTTTCTCTTTTACTTTTGAATCTGTTTTTATTACCAATCATCTCCAAATTTGAATGCATGGTGAACACCTTAAAGTATGTTTTTATGTTTAGTGCTCTATGTAAATATGAAATTAAATCCAGGAAATCTTTAAAATGTGATAGTAAACTGATTCGTAGATAAATGGACTTCCAGATGAACAGAAGAGCTGATGTGATGGGGCATGCTAGAGATTTTTAACTCATTCTACAGATTAGGGAACTAAATCCAGTAAGGTATACTAGTTTGCCCAAAACTGTGAGGCTGGCACAAGGCAAAGCTAAGGTTATAAGGTCTCTAGCCCTAAAATGTGTGCTTTTCTCATATTATTGTAAAGGCACTGTTAATGGAAATCTTAATATGTGCCAGTTGTAAGGCTTTCCATGCCGATTTCGTCTAATCTTCATAAAAAGCTTATATAGTACCTCACACTATGAAACTTGTTCTGCAAAAGTAGAAACCAAGGCAGCAAAAGGTTAACTAAATTATTCACATTCATATGCTAGTCAGCAGAGCAAAATTATAAGTTCATTCTTCTATATGAGATATAAAACGACATTTGTCTCCTGAATGAATTTAACACAATAGTACTATTGTTATTATGATGTGCTCTTTTAATGCTCTGGGATCTAAGTAGTACCAAGCCCCCAGTAGGCCCTAGGCCCTTAGTGGATGATTTTCTCTGCATGATATGCTGTATCTATTTTGAAAAATCCTCCTAAATCCTCTATGGCTCACTGGAATAGACTCTAATGGGAAAAAAAAAAAAAAAAAAAAAAAAAAAAAAAAGCCTAGTAGAGGTCAATTATTAAAGTAGGACAGGATAAATATGGTACAAGATGAGCCTACTATTTGCTATTCTGCATGTGGTTTATAATTTCACATGTTATAAACAGATTCTATACTCATTTTAAAACATACAAATACTCAACTTTCACTCATTGTATCTGATAGAAACTGGACAGATCTATCAATATAAAAATGCCTTATTTTGTTCAAAAAAGCTATGCCAGCTTAGCAATTACACAGTTCTTGATTAGTCATTGCTTGTAAGTCAGACACATTGATTATTATCTCCCCCCCCTGACACTCTGACTCACTGAAAAGGAAGGAAAAATATGTTTGGATGAAGTACTTTGCACTTTTCAATAAAATGTTGAAACTACTTATTTTAAGCCAGATACTGAATTTGTGCTTTCTTATCTACATGCAAAGTACTTGTGTATTTTGAAAAATATAATTGACTTTGGGAAGTACAGTGTTAGCCCAAAGCCCAACAAAGAAGACACCCAGTGGAAATGCCTTATCTCTGTGTGGCACTGCCTCCACTGTTAGCAGTTTATTTTTATTTATTTAGAAAAAAAAATTTTTTTTAACATTTATTTATTTTTGAGACAGAGAGACAGAGCATGAACGGGGGAGGGTCAGAGAGAGGGAGACACAGAATCCGAAGCAGGCTCCAGGCTCTGAGCTGTCAGCACAGAGCCCGACACGGGGCTCGAACTCACGGAGCGCGAGATCATGACCTGAGCCGAAGTCGGCTGCTTAACCGACTGAGCCACCCAGGCGCCCCCACTGTTAGCAGTTTAAGAGGAAGAGACCAGCCTCTGCACATGTCTGAGTGTGGTCAGAACACTGAGCTTGGCCTTCTTGGTAACAGATATCTTACTAGTGGTGCCATTCAACTTGATATCTTATCTACAGGGTAACTTCTGTTTTTGACAGCTCAAAAGTATTCCAAGTCTCCACGCTGTCTCTAATACCCACCCTCTTATGCGCACAATATACAGGATAGATTTTTCTTCAGACCAATGATGTTGCCTGGTACCTTCAACTTTCAGCTAGCCTGGGAAAGAACCAGCTAAGCTTATTCTGCCCATACATGAAGGTCGGCCTTGCTGTGATTTTCACAATATCAGAAAGCTAGTCAAAGCACTCAAGAAATAAAATGTTCAAATATGGATGATCAGAGAATCGCAGAAATTTAAAACCATGATGCATCACATAGCTTATATAGACCAACTCCTTCATTTCTCAGGGAAAGAAACTCACTCTCAGAAAAGTGGAGTGGCTTTGCTTTCCCCACGCAACGAGCGAAGAGCAGGGTTGGAGCTGGAGTCCTGTATTCTGACTGAGCGTCCTCTCCCCTCTCCAGCTGCTTCTCACTTTCTGCACAATGTCACTAAGGGAGTATGTTTAGAGCTAACAGGCACTGCTTTTTCTTCCTTCCCAATGTGTTGTACCAGGAGTTCTGAAAAAAGTGGGGATCACTGTGAGAGTGAGACACAGGTGACTTCTGGCCCTCCATACTTGAGTCATGTCAGTTTAGGACAGTCCCATTTTGAGGGTATACTTCTGTCTCCCCATTTAAGTCTTCCAATTTACATGCTAAGTTGGCATTTCTTTTCTCAAGTCAAGAATTGACAGGAGAGCATGGTATATTTGTCTGTTTGTCTTTGCTCTAAAGTTTAGGCCATGTAGGGGTCATTCTGAATTTGAGCGGATATTAGAGTGAAATATGAGAGCAGGAGAACACTTTGCCAGATGAATCTGTATTTAATTAGGCAGTCAAGCCAATCTAATTCTGACATTTGACAGTTTAGCTTTCCGATATTAAATGGCAATTTGTGAGGTAAAGCATTTATTAAAAATTAGCATAAAGGCCAAACTAAGATGTTCACTTTTAAGGTGATGGACAGCAATGTTGTGGTATCTAATCCCAACGGCATCAAAATTATCATAATAATGATACCAACTTTATCACCTGAACTTTACCCATACTTCAAAAAGATGCTGTAATAGAAAATTATATATATAATTTTTAAATGAAAGTAAAGTATAGTGCAAAGAATCATCTAAGTTTAACTAGAAAAATTGCCTAGGAAAAATTTCAAATATAAAAAATGAGTTCAAAGCAAACAAAACCCATTTATATAATTTTATGGTATTCATTCACTATATATACTTTGTTTCAATATGCATTTAATTCCCTTTGGTATCTCACCTTTCTATACAAGAATTTTTACACTAACATCGATGTTAAGTATCAACAAAGCCAGTATCAATTTACCCAGTAGGAGATACTATTAGTTCCTTTTTGTGGATAGTTATCAAATGAATGGAAATTAAAACAATGAAACGTCACTTTATATCTGTGAAATTCATATAAAGTATTCCGGGTTGGTATATGTTGAAATTGTTATACTTCAAAATACAGTAAAACCTTGGGTTGCGAGTAACCGTGCAAACATTTCAAATAAATTTTAACTTGATAAACCAGCAATGTCTTGCAATACAAGTCATACATGACAGAATGTCACATGATCACAACTGAGCCAATGGTTTCTCTCTCTCTGTGTCTGTCTCTTTCTCCCTCGCTGCAGGATTGTGGGTGACTGTCTCCCATGCTCACATGCTTTTTCTCAGGCCATGGTGTTTGGCAGAAATCAATGATTTTTCAGAACATTGGAAGGTGCCCACAACTGGCACTAGTGTATTTTTTGTCACTTCAAAGCACTTATGGACAGTTTGTTGCTTTTCCATACAAGAGTAAGCTTAAGAATGCTTTGCTTCCTTCTAGGCCGTTAGATAGGTTCCTTGTTAAAGTTGCACGAAAAGAAAAAGATTCCAGTGAGCCAATAGATAGCAGCGATTCCATTAGAGATAGAGTCGTCCTACACAATAACCCTCCTCTCTCTTGTCTCCCTTATAGCAGCCATGAAGGTTTTCAAAGGTAAGTGCAGGTTAATTTATTTTTCTTTATATTTTGTATTTTCTTTATTATTTTGTATTATATTATTGTAATAATTTTTATGTGATTATTTTGGGGTTGCAGAATGACTCATCTGAGTTTCCATTATTTCTGTGGGGAAATTCACTTTGATATATAAGTGCTTGGATTGCAAGCATGTTTCTGGAACAAATCATGCTCACAAACCAAGGTTTTACAGTATATGGTTTAATTATGAAGTCTTTAAGCTCAGAAATATTTTTACATTGAGCCCTAAAACACTTTAGTAGCTCTCTTTGACCAGTAATATCATCCCCTTCAGTTTTGGCAAAAATGTATATATGAGCTTTCTATTAAAAAATTTTTCTAGTATCAAAACTGGATATTGCTAACTATCTAACAATGCTGGAACTGGTTAAATTATGGGAAGCAACTGTTGACATATTATGTAGTCATTAGAAATATATTTTTAAAAACCAGGTGGTAATATAAAAAGCATTTATGTTATAATATTATGTTTAAAAATAGAATACATGCTATTATTAGAAGTATGCCTCCTCCTTAGGGGTGTCTGGATAGCTCATCAGTTATGCATCTCACTTCAGCTCAGGTCATGATCTCATGCTTCGTGAGTTCAAGCCCCGCATTGGGCTCTCTGATGTCAGAGCAGAGCCTGATTCAGATCCTGTCTCCCTCTCTCCGCCCCTCCCCCTCTCTCTCTCTTTCTCTCAAAAATAAATAAACAGTAAAATTTTTTTAAATTAAAAAAATAATAAAGAAAAGTATGTATCCTTCAGCATGGGGAAAACTAAAGGGAAAGATAGAAAAGGAACACAAGTTTTGCTCTGTGGCCTTTCGTTGCTCTCA
Organism: Leopardus geoffroyi; assembly: GCF_018350155.1. NCBI lineage: Eukaryota > Metazoa > Chordata > Mammalia > Carnivora > Felidae > Leopardus > Leopardus geoffroyi. The sequence continues at coordinate 111,775,850 of NC_059333.1, forward strand.
TTATATTGCTTAGATCAGTTAAAAACTTGATGTCTCTGGTCTTACAAACAAGATGTAAGATATGAAATAAAAGTTCACATTTCAAAAGAAATGTCAAAGAACTTTCTGATAAATGAAAGAGTAAAACAGTCACTTTCAAAATCATGGAAGACGGGGCCGCCTGGGCGGCTCAGTCGGTTAAGCGTCCGACTTCGGCTCAGGTCATGATCTCGCGGTCCGTGAGTTCGAGCCCCACGTCAGGCTCTGTGCTGACAGCTCAGAGCCTGGAGCCTGTTTCAGATTCTTTGTCCCCCTCTCTCTCTGACCCTCCCCTGTTCATGCTCTGTCTCTCTCTGTCTCAAAAATAAATAAACGTTAAAAAAGAAAATTTAAAAAACAAAATCATGGAAGACAGAATGAATCTTTATAAAAGACAAATAACATAAAGGAAAGTCTTAACTATACAAAGTACAAAATAAGCCACAGAACAAATGAAATAATATTCAATTTTTTTTCCAGAACACCAGTGACCTTTTTATAGGTAGACAATAATATTATGTAGTTTCTAAACTGATACTTGGATATTCAGTTTGTATGCGAAATTCATTTCTCCTTTCTCTATTCTGAAACCACCTGATTATTCTTCAGATTTCTATCCTCTCAGCATATATTATCACTTTTTGCTATCTTTAAACTGGGATGAAATTATTTAAATATTTCAAATAAAGCTTTAGAAAGTCTACTCAACAAATTAGCAATTCATGTTCTCATGGGAACAAATATTCAGTTATCCATTTCAAGAAAGAAGTACTTAAAAAGCATTTTTTTACAATTAGGATTTAGATAGAGAAAAGTATGTACTTATGTTCATCACATATTACAAATAAGGGTTAGTGTAGCACATTGCATCTATACCTCAGCTACATAGCTTTTGAAACTGATGTTAAATGAAAAACAACATTCTAAGATAGTTTTTAGTAAAAATTCCTGGTGATTTTGTGGGATTTGAGAATAAAAGGAATCTGTGCATTACTTCTGAGGTAGACATTCAAGAAACAGGGACAAGATTCAAAGGAAGAAATGACTGTAGGATAGGTTATATGGGAATCTAGTCATATGGAGCCCCAAACAAGTTTCCAGAGATTTCTTGGGCCTCAGGAGCTGCAGAAAGATCTCTGTGCCCCCAGGAGTGGCAGAAAAGAAATAAGGACAGCAGCAATCAACCTTGAGGGAGCCATGATACCAAGAATGAATGACATCTTACTGGTAACATGTGACAAGTGATAACTAAGTTCCAGAGAAGCCAATGGATGCTTCTGAAAATGCTAATTTGAGTGGATGCCATTTAGAGCCTAGTAGCTGTTTCCCAGTTCCCACAAAACTCAAAACTGAATACAAACCCAGCAAAAATAGAGGAAATCCCCAAATTGGCCAAGATAAACTTGTCCCCTTGACAGCACACGATATATATTTGTTGAATGAATAGAGACTATAGATGGCCCATCCTCCTTTGAGAAGTTAATTCAACTTTACTGTTAATTAGAGGGAAATTTCTGCCAAAAGTTTGCAGAAAATCCAAAATGTGGTACTTAAAAGAAAGATTACAGCATCCCTTTCAGGGATTTACAAGGATAAGTGATCAGATTTTTAAAAGCAAAGATGCAACAAAAAAGAAAAAGAAAAAAATGTCAAAAGTAAAGCAACCCACACTAAAAAATAGAAAAGAAAAAATAAGAAAAGATGTGGATAAGTTCAGATAAAATTTAACTTCTAACTATTCAGCATCATAAAATTATAATTATAAAATTATTTAAATAGCTATAAAATTATTTTAATTTTTCAGGAAAAATGCCAAATTCAACATCATTTTCATTGTAAAGGAAGAATTTTTCCCTTCCCATTCTCTCTAATGAAAACTCCATAGCTTTAGTTAAAATATCTTACCATCAAAGATGCACTAGCAGAATCATAGAATTTTTGAATTAGAATGGCTGTTACAGTCATTCAATGCTTTGTTTCCCAAGTGCACAGCTTTCCAGTCCCTGTCCTGAGAATTCTGACTTAGTGGGTTTGGAACAAGTCTGGGAACTTACACTTTCAACAAGCACAAGTACTTTAGGTGATCCTTATCAGGACAAAATTTTGGAAAATATGGAAACTTTTAGCCGAGTACCATTTCTTCAGAGAGGAGGAGAACAAATCCAAAGGTCATATGACCAGTAAATCAACTGAGACGTGCAGCTCCCCCCTGCAGGGCCAGTAACTTCTTTTTCCTGACTTCATAGTGGCTTTCAACTATGAGCTCAGTAAGAGTTCTAAATGGTTTCCACGAAAAAACCAGATAAACTTGGTAAAATATATGGAACAAATAATAAAAGGCACATAGATTTTCATTTATAAAAATCTATATTAAAACATGTTTTGGGGCACCCAAATTAAGCACCTAGTTCTTGATTTTGGCTCAGGTCATGATCTTACAGTCCTGAGATCAGGCTCCACACTGGGTGTAGAGCCTGCTTAAGATTCTCGCTACCCCTCTCCCTTCAGCCCCTTCCCCACTCATGCTCTCACAAGCACTCTCTCTTTCTCTCTCCTTCAAAAAAGAAAATGTTTTCCAACACAACTCACTCTTTTCATGCCTTTGTCATGTAATCATGTGATAAAAAAGTTATTTAGTTAAAAAGGTACTTATATATGTGTGTATATATTTTTGTATATATTTAAGAATATTAAACATTTGTATTTAATATGTAAATAGCATCTTTATACTATATAACACAGTATGGTCTATAGTGTAATACATAATAACATATATTTTAATTTAAATATATATTAAAATAAATATGTATTTTAAAGCCAGGACATTTAGTTCAAAGCCAGACATCTGAGACCTTCAGCTCATGGATCCCCCTAATAGTTTCATAAGGATAACTAACTGCTGGAGAGGGAGTCAAGGTATTGGGAAAAAAAACAGGTTGAGAAGTTGCAGAATAGAAATCCTTGTTATCCTACTATACCACAAAAAGTTCCGCTTTTATATATTCTTTGTCAGTCTTTAGCACACAATATTATGTAAATAGTTTTGTAACTTAAGCCCATCAGGAACGATTGCATTGCAGCTAGGCTAACCACAGAGATAGGTATTTCAATCTTCAATAGTTAAATCCAAAGCAATTTAACTTCCTCATAAATGTAGGTAAGCAGGAGATGGGAGGGCTATCATCATATTCTCACCAAACTGGAATATTTTAAGATAGGGTTTCTATCTAAGGAGAGTCCAAAATCAACCAAAAGAAATGATGAAAACCAACCTAATAATCTAGATGACATACTCATCATCTTATCCTACCCAATACATACTGACTACTCAACTCTTACTGCCTGGAATTAAGTTTTGTGAATTTGTTGGGTAGAGAAGAATGATGACACAGCGCTATGAGATTGAACCATTTTCTTTAATCCATGAAGCAAATAACTATCCTAATAGTACTGTATGATAATGAGTTTTCTAAAGACACTCTCTGGCGGTGCTTTACATCAGCACAGTACGACATAACAACAACATCATGTGGGGATTGGGAGTTGACCCAATGAGTTTATTCTCAACACAGAGCCAAAACTTCACTCTTCAACTAAATAATTTTTATAACTAGAAATCAACTCTCTAAGAGATTGTGCATTTTGAATATTTTTAAATGATAGCCTGATACACCTAAATGGATCACACTTTTCTGTTTTCTTATTCTTTTATTATTTATCTCCTTCTCCCACTAAGGTCATCAAGGCTTGCTGTCATTTAGCTTTGAAAATGGTAACAAAAGTTCTGTGAAAGAAGACTGACAGTGCTAATTGTTGGTTTTTGGATTTCTAGTTGCCTTGTCAGATCTTACAGTGCCACCATCAATGACTGTATTTTTTCAGGCACGTGGGGTGGTTTTGAAAGACAAACTAATCAGTGTGGACTTGATTTTCTCTATAAGATAAAACGAGGTGGCTTTCGACTAGGATCTTACGCAGAAACTCAGTTTAGGATTTGGCTTCTGGTTATAACAACAGAAAATGGCCCTGGTTAATTTAAGTCACAAAATAATTCATTGAAACTATATCACAGGTGCTCATAGAATAGACTGTCATTTCTCATTAGATTTCTTTTCTGAATGTAAGTAATCAGACCTAAGATTAACAGAAAACTAAAAAGTATACCAAACCCTTGTGGACTTCTGATTGAATTTATTTCAAATAATCTGAGAGGAAAAAAAAAAGTCTCATCTGTTTTTGCTATTTTGCCCAAAAAACCTCAGGTGCTTCATGAGTGCTTACTATGAGTTGCTTTTTACTTTATAAAATTAAAATTGGATACATTAAACATTATTATATCACAAAGAATGCTTTACTAGCCTTATCCCTAGAGAAGCATGGAATAATATTGATTGGATGAGTGCATTTTTTAAAAAAATAACTGTTGAATTACACTACCTTAAATAAATTGAAATATTACCCTGGAAGAAAGATAGGTGTAGAGTTCAAATTAAATGTAATAGAACAGCACTGACATGGGTCCAAGACGATGGCTCTCTTTCACTGTATTATGTAGCCTCCTCATTGGTAAAGGAGAGAGTAATTCCAAATTGGAAATGGCTGAATTCTCGTCGGGACTTGCAGAATAGAAGAAATTTCAGGAGGTAGCTTGGCAGAGGGACAGAGAACAGAAGGACTGTAAGCAGTGTGGCATAGCATAATTTTTCTTGAGGGGTATAATTAGAGGTACATCTAGAAACACAGAGACCAAACATAGGTGGATCACACTGAAGTCACAAAGGAACTTGTTGGGGCACCTGGGTGGCTCAGTCGGTTAAGCATCCGACTTCGGCTCAGGTCATGATCTCACAGTCCGTGAGTTCAAGCCCCACGTTGGGCTCTGTGCTGACATCTCAGCCTGGAGCCTGTTTCAGATTCTGTGTCTCCCTCTCTCTCTGCCCCTCCCCTACTTCTGCTCTGTCTCTCCCTGTCTCAAAAATAAATAATAAAAAAATTTTTAAAAATTTAACAAAGGAACTTGTTGGAAGAATGTCACAGATTCCCATAGAATAAATAATAATATTGTAAACAGACTCAAAAATGGTCTAGAACCAAGAAAGTCTGGACAAAAGGAATCATCAAGGAAATATAAAAATGAAACAATATCATTAGGAAGATCCTGGTATAGTCAAGTTGTGCTTGTTGGTTACTTGATGTGAGTCACTGGACTATGATGCCCAAGTGGGTAACTTCTAAGTAGCCTTTTCTTTTTTATACCACTTACTCAAGATTCCAAGCGGTGAGCAGGAATATTTGGTTAGTAGAACACAGGTTACTCACCTATTTCTCAGCTGCCAGGGGGAGGGAAGAGACATTACCTTTCCACATATTACACTAAACTCACCATATTGTGAGATTCCTTCAAAAGATGATGTGTTCAACTGCTGAGCAGTCAAAACTAAGTTATTATGTCTGGTGCAGGGAGTGAGATCTATTAACCAGAGTTAGTTTTTTCTAAGGTACATGAGAGAGTAAAGAAACCAGTGGCTAGGAAACCATTGGTAGGCCAGGCAATGAGAATGCGAAATTGTCCAGTGGTACTACTGAGGGGATCATCTTAGCTTCACCTGGGTATGACAAAACTAGGAAGGCTCCACCCACCTTCTGTATAAACTAAAAGACAAAGAGGACTAAAGCTGCATTTTGGTAGGGATACTGTTGTACTTCCTATTAGTATTCCTAGGAATTTACTACATCTGATATTTTATCGCTCTAAATTTCCCACCTGGATATCAATAAGATACACATTGAGGAAAAAGTCTAGAAGAAAGGTACATGTTGAACTTTGTTTCTTTTGTCTTCTCTTAGTGTGGTATTCAAGGACAGTGTTTCCTTCAAACTAATAAGGAGGCATGCCTCTCACTGGAAATTTCTACCTTAAAAATGCCAGTTCTCATTTTCAGGATGAAAAGAGTATAGAATATAAGAAAAAAAAAATGATTAAACACAAACACACACACAAAGTGGAGCACAAGCATCAGGGACAGGAAAAGATTTACAAAGGTGTCACCATCCACGTTGGTTAATTGAGCTGCTGCCACTATTTAAAAATACTGCATAAAGCCTGTCAAATGCTTAGGATACAACTTATCCACCTTGAGGCAGTTGGTTGGATTCCATTGACTTGGATTTTACAAGAGATTATAATCCATATTTTCATATGATATTTTAGACTTTGAAGTTCATTAATTTTGATCAACACACTTTTCTATTACTTGAGAGTTGATATATTATTTAAACAACAAGAATAAGCCCCACATCTACAGCCCGACCTTTTTATTTTTAGCTTCATTCTTTTTATTGTGACATTGATTTAGGACACATACCAATAAAAACCCAAAAATGAAGAGGTGAGACATCACAAAGGCAGTCCCATTTTGGAAATTTAGACCAGTTATTTTAAATTTCATTCATTGAAGAGATCTTTTTTATACATGACAAAGTCACTGGGTATAAATCATTTTAGTTGTTGGTTAATTTTAGGAGAGTTTTAGAAGAAATAGTCCATTGAATGCTAAGAAATTTTATTTTGAAATTATTCATTCCTTACTTAAAATAATATCTCCTGGTGGAGGTCTTTTACCCTCTGTGATATTACCACATGTGAAAGATTTTGCATCCCTAATAAGGCACGATTAAGCCCCAATGCTAAGTACGACATCACAATTTGACACTGGTTGATCATGCTTACCATAAGAATTATTTACAATAATAAGTTTATAATTATTGAATATAAGCCCACATGCCTAACCTTCTACTTGATAAGCCCTTTAATTGCATTATTTCATTGAATAAGCTCCATAACTACCATATGAGGAAGGTATTATTATTGTTTGCATTTCAAGGATAAGGGAACAGAAGCACAGTAGTTTAAGTAACTCTTCCGGAGGTGTTACAGCCAATAAATCCTGGTCTGCTAGACTTAGACTGTGCTCCTAACTGCTACAGGTACACACCCATGTGGAAAGACTACAGGAAATAGCCTTGTCACTGCTGTTTCAGACCCGACTAGACTACTGGAGGGTAGACTTGTTTAGGATATGTCGTTAATACTTCCATGCAAGTTTTCTCATATATTTCACCAGGTCTTGATCTCCGCAGGGGTCATGCTAAAAGGAGGTACTTCCAGTAACGTTAGCAAATGACTGAGTATTTATTCTATAATATAAATTATTCTAACTAAATTAAACCTGGCAGTTCAACTCATGTTTCAAAATAATGTTATTAGCTTGGGTCCTGTGGTGAATATAGAGTACAGTCTGATTAAGCTACTTTTAAAACTTGCTAACGCATCTTCGTTGTCACTGGAACTGTCGATTACTCTTTTACATAATGAAACTTGGGTTTCTGTGAAGGGCCGAGAGAATCTGAAAGGAGTAATGGACAAACCAGCCTGCCAAAGTGTTTTAATGGCTTTATTTCTAACAAAATCTACAACTACATTCATTCTTATTTGAAGAAAAAAAATAGGTCTTTTTTTTTTTTTTTTTTTCTTTTCCTAATCTGGGGCTTTAACAAAGGGCCTGATTTCTAACAAAAAGAGCATTATATATTTGATAATTTTCCAAATGACTAACTATATTTTCCTGAGCTTACTCAAAACTTATTTAAAAACTCTGGGGAAACCTAAAAAAGAATACGTGCCAAACAAGGCTTCAGTTTATCAGCTCGACTGGTGACAAATAGAAAAGGAAAGGTATATACAATACATCTACTATTAGCCTAAAATTGCCATCTGCCAAGGAGTATTTTCCAAACTTGTTCACTGCTCATCCCATCTCTAAGCATTTTTAGCATGTACCTTTAATACACATAATTTTCAAACTTATTTATAAATTATAGATGTGTCTGATGTTATGGAAATTTTTGTTCATTACAAAACGTGCATAAATATAGAATTTTATAAGAAAGAGATAACCTATGAATAATTATTGACTTTACTTTTAATTATTCAAAGCAAAAAATCTTTTGGTTGTCACTATAAATAGTGTGCTTAAGTTTTAAAAGTTTGCTAATCAAACTGTCTATTTAACATCATGAATTGCTGGAAAAGACAATGCATATACTTAGGATGACATTTTTCATTAACAGCAGTACGGAAAATTTCTGTTTCGATGGTCTTCTTGACAATTTCAACTTTTTGGTTGACACCTTGAGACATATCATTAATCACCATTGTTACTTCATCATATGACGAAAGAAGAGCTTATACAAACAGTAGAAGAATGGCTTGCTCTACCATTTTCTTGTATTTTGCCTTTGTTTTCATTATTTGTATTAACTTCTATTTACAACTTCCTTCCAGGGAGCTTTTTGAAGCCACGAGTCCATTTGCTGAGAATTAGTTTAGTTTAAATTAGATAAGTCTGTTTACCAGGCACACAAACACAAATTCATTATTATAGACAGAGACAGAAGAGGCAGATGTCACTTTCCAGCCCTTTGCATAGTGGTGCAAACTCTTTCCATTTTCCCTTAGGCTGTTTTGCATATGTGACTATAACCTTCTGACATAAGGACTTGGCAAGGGTGCCAGTGTCCATCAATATTGATAAGCAAATAATAAATACTAATAAATCCTCACTTCCCCGATAAAAGGAAGATAAAGATAAATGATAACTGTGAATTAAATATCTAATATTCTCCTCTAGGCCCCTAAAAGGACCACTGTACCAGAGTACAGAGATCCCTCTATATAATATGTATGGATACCTAAGTTACCTGTGACACTAATGTAACCTTCCAGGAAAGAATAGAATGTAACAGGAGGTGGTGATAGAGTGCAATTGTTAGAACTGTGTACTTCATAATGAGATGATCTGGCTTTGGACACCAGTTTCACAATTTGCAGGCTATACGTCTTTGACTTAAGACAAGTTATTAACCACTTCTTATCTTAATTTTTGCCTCTGTTATAAGGGCTAATAATGCCACCTTCACACAGTTATTCAGAGGATGAAATGAGGTAATCATGTAAAGCACTGAGCGTGATATCGGGCAATGTCAGATATGACAACTAATACTTATAATACTATAACATATAAATGATTCTTGATTTTCAAAGGTCAACTTTTGAGGAATACACATTTGCTTCCTTCGTACTTTGAAAATTTTAAATTATCACTTTATGCCACATCCAGATTTTTGTGCATTTGCGGATTATGAATATCTTAAGTTAATAAACTGTGTACAACCAATCAACTAACAATTCTGCTCAATGGGGTCACCAGTTGCATACAACCGTGGTTAGGCAATTATGACGTCTTATTGCTTCTTGACCTTACAGTGTCATTAAAATTAATAGAAAACTGAAAGATGCTGTTAATAAGAAGTATCATTCTCTTTAGGGGAATAGCACTGAGATCAAAATAAAAAATAAGGATGTTGAGAGTGGTGAATTTTTAGAGCTAGTATATAGGACCCTTCCATATAGATCCATATGACTTTTTCTCATTCTACCTGTTTGTTTTATTTTACTAAATTCTATTTATTTACTAAATTTTATTATTATTTATTTTGTAAGTCATATCAAATTTCTTTTAAAGAAATACAAAGCACTATATACAAAAATATAAGTATGCCTAGTTCCTTGTGAACTGAGACCTATAAAATCATTTTCCAAGGTGCCTTAAGCCTAAGATGTAAATGATTAATCAGTCAAGAAATATGTATAAAGCAATTTACTATTTGTAAGAATAAAAGATTATAATCTGCCTAAATGTCTGTCTAGAAGGACATGGCTAAATAAATTATGGTGTATCAACATTATAGGAATTCACTACAACCCTATGAAGCAACACAGTAATTCTTTTATGGTAAGAGCAAACAATTTCCAAGAAATAGAGTTAAGTTAAAATGGCAGACTGTAGAGCATGTAATATATAACTATAATATAAATATATATAACAAAGAAAAAAATAAATATATATATTTGTTTGGTCACGTAGAGACTCACTCTGGGAGGGAATGCAAGAAACTGGCAATATTAGGTGTATCTGAAGAGGTGAACCGTAGGGTGACAGGCAAGACTGGGGAAGGAAGGAAGTAGAGCTGCTCTAGGTACTGTTTTGCACCTTGTGAATATGGACTCATATGAATGTACAGTCTATGAAAACAAATAAAAGTGAAGGAGTAGGCCAGTTGGAAGAAGAGGAAGAGGGGGAAGAATATAAGATGAGAGTAGAGGGGCATCTGGTTGGCTCAGTCAGTTAAGCGTCCGACTTCAGCTCAGGTCATGATATCAATGTTCATGAGTTGGCACCCCATTTCAGGCTCTGTGCTGACAGCTCAGAGCCTGGAGCCTGCTTTGGATTCTGTGTCTCCTTCTCTCTCTGTTCCTCCTCCACTTGCTCTCTCTCTCTCTCAAAAATAAATAAATATTTAAAAAATTAAAAAAAAAAGAAGAACAGAGTAGTAAAAGTTGTTTCCACTATCACGGTTGAGCAACAAAGGCAAGTGAGTGGGCTGGCTCAGTTTTCTAATGATGTGATTGGATCATAAAATTATTCAGACTCCTTATCAGGTTCATCTGGCCATATATGTAGATTTTTGGTATTTTTCCTTAAATTGCTTCAATGTCAGCAGAAATACTCAAGGTTGTTAAAAAGATTGTGTACAACACAAAGGTGATAAAAATGAACAAGGAAAAATTATGGCCATGTGTGCCCAAATAAGCACAGTCATGCCCTATGATAGCCAAAAGCTATTTTTATCTGGAATTCAAGTAAACAACCAGAAAACCCAGAATTTCTCCCCTCACTTTTAGAATACTCATTTAGAATTCTCATTGACAACACTCCACATCTGAGGCCCAGAAATGTTGACTCATCTAAGGTCATAGCTAGTGAGTGGCGAAGTTGGAAACGGACACAGGTAGTCTGACCTTGGACATACTGGTAACACTATGTTGTAGAATGAGAATCTAGTATCTGTTTCATAAAATTACTATGGATTAAAAGAATTAGCACATATATACACTTTATATGAAACTTTATATATATAAGAAACATTATATATATATAAGAAACTTTTATATATATATATATATGAAACTTTATATATATATATATGAAACTTTATATATATACTATATATATAAAGCATATATATAGTATATATATAGTGTATATATATATATAGTACATATGTGTGTGTGTATGTGTATGTGTGTGTATGTATATAACAAGTGCCTTCTACTCACTGGGCTTTGCTCATTGTAGATAATCCATGCATTGGAATTTTCATTACGGAAGAGGCAATAGAGAGAGTGCATTTTTTGCATTAAATGGACCTATATTTGGAGCCAGCTCTGTCACTTTGTAGCTGCCTCACTTGGCACAAATTCCTTAGCCTGTTTAATAATTCCACTGCATGTTTTGAGATCAGGTCAAATCATACAGCTTTTGCATATGACATGATATAATTCATGCTCATAATAGACATTTCTCAGACATTAAAAAAATCCAATGTAAATTCTGAATCATTAAGGAAAGCATATTTTTAATTCATTTATTCAGTATATATTGACTGTCACCGCGTACCAGGCACAGCATTGAACAACAAACCAAAATTCTCTGCTTTCGTGGAACTTAAAATCTATAGGAAGGAGACAGCCTATAAACAAAGAAAAGAAATATATAGTATATTAGATGGTGATGAGTGGCAGTGGGGAAAAATAAAACAGTGAAGAGGAATAAGATGTGTGAAGAGTTGGGGGTTATTGACATTTTAGAGAATGCTTAGGAAATGTCTCAATGAAAACTTGATACTTGAATAAAGATCTGAAGTTGAAGAAACAATACCTGTGCAGATGTAGGGAAAGAGTGCTCTGGACACAGAGAAAGGGAAGGGCAAAGGTCCGAGGCTGGCATAATGGGCGAACCTCAACATGGCCAGAATGGCTGGAACAGAAGGATTGAGGGAACAGAGTAGAAGATAAGGTGGAGACGTAACAATGAGGAGCAGGCTCTTGAACACCATTGTGAGGATCCAGCTTCTAATTCATATTAAATTGAATGCCTCTAGGGGCACATGGGTGGTTCAGTTGGTTAAGCATTGAACTAAGGCTCAGGTCATGATCTCACGGTTCATGAGTTCAAGCCCCACATCGGGCTCTTTGCTGTGCACAGAACCTGCTTCAGATCATCTGCTCCGTCTCTGACCCTCTCCCGCTTGTGCGTGCTCTCTCTCTTCTCTTTCTTTCTCTCAAAAATAAATAAATAAATACTTAAAAAAAAAACTTAAAAAAAATGTTTTACATTGAATGCCCCTAGCAGGATCAGAATAGAGGTTTGACATAATCTAACCTTAACACAACCACTGTGGGAGATGTGTTGTGACTTAAAGAAATAGGGAGAATATGTAGGAGCGTTTTACCATTACCTGAAAGACAGATGAGAGAGTTTGGTCCCTATTTGAATGCAGCAAAGGCTACGAAAGGGATCTGAGGGTGGATATATTTTTGAAACAGAGACAACAAAATATACTAGTGGACTGGTGTGGAGAAAATGGATAAGCAGGTTTGGGGATGAGGGGGGATGAAAATCAGTTTTAGACACATTAACTTTGAAATGCCTATTAGACGTCCAAGGAAGTATGTGGATTTGGCAGTTGGTAATACGTGTCTGGAGAGGTCCCTGTGGAGTATAAATGTGTTAAACATAGTTCAACACTGGATATATTTCATTTTAATCCCATGCAAATTGCTCACCCAGTCAGATGGATGTATGGCATAGCAGCTCTTCCTTAAATAGAACAGTCAATTAAACAGAACACTGGACTCCCCAGTCAATTTGGATAAATTATGAGACTAGCAATAGGAAGCTAGCAAAAACATCTGGGCACCACCACATATGTATTAAATTGAGCCAACACTTGAGAATAAAATTCCAGTGTTTTATTTCTGTTTGTATGAAGGCCTTAGAATGAGTAAAAAGGACATGAGGGGGGCAACTCCAGAATAACAGATCAAAGACACTGACAGTCACCAAATGCTGAAGAACAATCCTTCAATCCAATTAAAGTTGGGAAAATCCAGTAGAAGCAACAAAACTCCGGTAATAGTTCGGTATTTAGCAGGTTAATAATAAAGTGCTACACAAATAGCACTAAAGTCTATTTCACACTTTAGTGTGTGGTGTGCAGATGTGCCATTATACAAGGCGCTACACTCAAAGTGGAGGATTTCATTATGCTCCTGCAATGGTTTCAGTCCATGTGGGTTCAGGTAAATCCATTTAATATATATTGGCTCCTATCTATGTGCAACTGCTAGTCGTATATTTCTAGTAATGGGAAGGCGTCTCCCTTAGACAACTCTGCTTCTCACAACTCCACTTATCTTCAGAGTTCCTCTCCCTCATGACTTCTTTCCCAAACTTTCTAAACCCATGTGATATCGTCACATTTTCCATAACCCTTGAGCTTTTTGAACCACTCTCTTTGGAGCATCTAGAACAGTGGTTCACAAAGAACAGACACTGAAGAAACATTTACTGAATGGGTGAATGAATAAATGTCTTAAAGAAAAAAAGCACACTCTACCTTCTCTTTGCAATTACCAATGAGTATTTTCATACTAAACACTCTGAGAAGTCCTGCCGTAAATGACATCCATTTTAACTTCGCCTTTCCCAAGCTTATTTAATCTCCTCACCCTTTCATCTCTTAACCTACTTACATAGAACACTTCCTGGGAAGCATGCTTTGGGGAATGCAAAAATGGGAGATGGGCTACTAATGGACTAGAAAATTTAATATTTAAAAATATTATCGGCCACGTTGTAATTTTAAAGTTCAATCAAAATAGCAATGGCCCAGGTTTTTTGTTACACTCTGTGTATCATCATGAAAATATTTATAAACTCTAAATATCTATGCCTCCTTCTTTATGTACATGATGCATTAGGGGTGTAAGATAAGAAGAAAATATGCATTTCTCTGTACTTTATTAGGAGTAAATTCCTAGGATGTTAAATCACCGACAATTAGAAGTGATTAAAGAAAACCAAAGAAGAATTGATTTGGAGTTAGATAACCAAAGCAATGCAATCGCTGCAAACTCCCTTTCAATTATATTTATAGTGTGCAGGTAGCAGGTATTGAAGATATTGATGACCATGATGCATTACTCTTAGCTCTTTAAGTAACATCTCCTTGCCAAGTACTCAAACGAAAAGTTTGAATTGCTCTGTTCTGCAATTGAATAAATTAAAAGGTTTGGGGTGGGGGAAGGAAATGAAAAAGAAATAAAAAGATATGCTATAGTTTTCAAAGTTGGTATTCCCATAGAGTAGGTATCAGCAAACTTTAAAGAAGGGCCAGACAGTAAATATTTTGGAATTTGTGGGCCATATGGTCTCTGTTATAACTACTTGAGTCTGCCATTGTAGCATGAAAGTAGCCAATGCACTAAAGAATGGATGTGAAAGTGTTTCTGTAAAATATTATCTATGCAAACAGGCAAGGGGCTGGATTTGGCACAGAGTAATAGTTTGCTGACCTCTGCTATTCAGAACAAAAGCTCCCCACTCTATAGCTCTAAGCATGTGTGAGAGCATGTGACCTCTAGTATGTTGGGCTTTAAGAGGTTCCTCAAAATCAAATAAATATATTTTTTACATTTTGTCAACATCAGTACTCTAGGTTCTCATTATGATCTCATTATTTTAGCCATTTCTTTGGTTTAACATCTTCCCACAAAGATTCTTCTTAGAAAACACAGTAACACATTAACATTCATTAACTCATTTATTTATTCATGTGGGGAGATCATTAGTAAATGGTCTGTAGACAAGGTTTATTTGGGGAGTTGATGAAAAAATGAGGCAGAGAAAGGGAAGCTGAGGGGCATCCAGGCCTCTCTGGAAATGCAGGTTACTTGAGGAAGAACCAAGGAAGGGAAGGGGACATGAGCAAAGCAGAGGGTAGGGCTTGCCAAAATCCCACCTCATTTGTTCTGTCTCCCTAAGGCCGTTCCTGCTCGTTCTACTGAATGTGGTACTTCTCGACCCAGCAATATGGAATGTTTGTAACATATGCTTGGGGGGATAGGAGAGGAGAGGCAGAGTAGGAACTAATGTCTTTTTTGGCACATGGGGCCTTTTTTCTTATTGCCTGGTATATGGAGCTCACTAAATGAATGCTTGGAGTTTTGAATTATGTCACCTCCACTTCTAAAGAGGTGAAATTTCACATTTCTTGGTCTAGTCCTATTTTATTGCTTTCTTTTCAATTCTTTTTCCTCCCTTCCAATGACCAACATGACAGAATGATGGAAAAAAGAGGGAAAGGAAGATGATAGGATGATACTTTGGAGAAACTGAGAAGCTGGAGCAAGAAATAGGACAGTTCTGATTTTCTTCTTCTCATTTCAACCTCTGTTCTGACATGAAACCTAACAATTACTACAGAAATAAACAAGTTCACTTTAACATATCTCAGCAAGGACTATCTTAAACATCAAAAACAATCTTATTTTTGGTTTATTTAATTTGACGAAAGGAAAGGAGCCGTCCAATGAAAACTTAGGACTAATTTTTAATGTAACTATAATATGTATAAATAGATGTGAAAATCTGTCTGTGCTTTACCATGGACAATTTTCAACTTCTCAATCATTAATACCATCATTATGCATTGGAATTTGGAATTTCTGTTTTTAAAGAAGTCTTTTTGAGATCAAAGTAAACTAAATATATACCCCCATGAACCATGTATGTTAATACACAAGATTCTGATACAAAAATTATATCATGACAATTCAAATTTATCTTGCCCAACCAGTGGAAACATAGGATGCTCTGTTAATAAAATATCCTATAAGAAAATAAATGTCATTTATTTTTGAAAATCATTTAACTTGATGGAAATAATCATATATTTATAATATTTGGAAGATAAATTTCTTTGCTTGGCACTTCATATAGAAAATGCGTTACCATGAATATGAGCATTATTCATAATATAAACAAAACATAAAAATTTAATTTAGAATGCCAATGAAAATATGATTCATAATTCCACTATTTTTCTTATTCTCAGGTTTCTTAAATGATCTGTCATGGCTTCTGAGTTACAAATATGTAGAATCAGAAACAATACAACATGGCCCAGCAAATGAGTCCAGATTTTCATCAACTACAAATCCCTTTTCATTTGCTTGCATATGTTTCTGTTTTATTTTTAATATTTTTCTCCAGATTAAATTTCAGACTTTCCCCGCCCCATTTTTACACAGCGTAACACTTAGCAATGAGCTAAAAGAATCCATGTACTAAATACAATAACAGATCCAAATCAATTACCCTATAATGCTCTTGACCTGGCTGATGTGATCTGAAGAAATGTGTTTTCATTTTTTGTACAGTTTTGCTCCAGCAACTCAGAGGATAAGTAGAACTACTGAACGTTTAAGATGAGAAACTTCACTTTCTCTTCAAAAGGCAAAGAATTTGGAAATACACAGAAAGGACTTAAAGAGGTCATCTCACCCTTTCTTTATCCTAATGACACATAAAATTAATTGTTGGATGAATCCCCAAAGATACTTTTCTCTAAGAAAACAATGCAAAAGATGCTGGATGTATGTATATTTAAAGCAAAAAAAAAAAAAAAAAAAAAAAAAAAAAAAGACAGGGAGGCAATGAACACAAAATGACCCTGTGAAGTCTATTACATCTTCCAATCTAGCCAGACCCCAAGAGTCTCAACAACCAGGTGATGAACATGCTCCTTTAATGACCTGATTCACCACTGTCAGCAAAGGTGACATTGAAATCATAAGAGCATTTCTATATTCTAATACCAGTGGTGAAAAAAGATCCCCTTCTCTTCCACAGTGATCTATTTGAACTTGTACTATGGTTTCATTAGTATCAGGCTGCGAGGATCCCACTCTCACAACACGTACATTGCTTGTAGTGCTCACGTGGTTTCTTACCCCATTACTCAATGCTCTTAATGCTCTAAAGCCTCACAAATCCAATCTTACTCATGAGATTGCCCACAAGTAGCTTTCCATTTCTCAATCTTCTAGGACATTGACTTCAACATATGCATTAGTGCTTAAAAAATATTATGTATTTTTGTCTAAACATTTCACAACGTTGAGGAGTATAAATCTCAACTTCCCGACAAATGGAAATTGCATTTGATTCAAGTTTTATCTTGAAACACATATGCGTTTTGAAGCGGATTATTTTAGTGGTTAACACATAATGTCTTAAACAGACGTTTTAAAGGGGGAAGGAGGAAGAAGAAATTTTCTTACCAATGGCTTTTTGCTTTAATTCCCCTTATAAATGTTTGATATGAGACAGATTCAGGGTGACTAATGGCAGGAAGGGTCACTGTATTTAGAGGAGGTTGTACAAAGAGGAAAATGCTAAAGAATTCTCAGAACCATTTCCTGTTTCACAGTTTCTCTGTCTCTGCAAATGGGTAGGATTCCTTCTTATTTTATTTTTTCCTTCTTTGCTCCTGGTGTTTGATTTGTATTATTTGAATCTTTGTTGTTTAACATACAGACATTTAAAAAAAATTTTTTTAATGCTTTATTTATTTTTGGGGAGAGAGTGTGACTGGGGTGGGGGGGAGCAGAGAGAGAGAGAGGAGGACAGAGGAGCCTAAGTCTCCATGCTAACAGGCTGACAGCAGCAAGCCCAGATTCCTGGCTCAAAGTAAAGAACTGAACCATGAATTCACAACCTGAGCAGAAGTCAGATGCTCAATGGATTGAGCCACCTAGATGCCCCAACACACAGACATTTTGAACATTATTTATGTTGATAACTTTTAAAGAGAGTTAGATTTAATTTTAACTGAAACCAAACTTCTAATTATTATTTCCCAGTTTTCACTCCACAATCCCACTGACTAAAATGATTGCTCATAAAATTTTTGAGTGGTGTCCCCATCTCTATTATGGAGAGAAATATTTGGGAGAGCAATGTGTTCACAGATCCTTCCATTAAAATACAAAACAATCAATGGCTTGACCTCTCAGGTTTCTAATTTATAGATTCTGGGAACAACGTGTTCTTAGGAATACTTAAATTTAATAAGTGCACTCTTAAGTTTGCTGAAAGTTAAGTCCTCGGTTTATAGAGGTATCAATCTCCTTCACAAAGAATTGATCTCACAAGGGTTGCTACTTTTTCATAAGAAACAGTTTCTTTCTTGGAAATAAGCATGTGTTCTTCACCAGAGAGAAAAATGAAAGTTGGTGGAATCTCTATGCCCATCATCTATCTCTCTCCCTCCATTCATTCAGCATTTGAGAGAATTCATATATAAGGATGTAAGTACATCCAAAGGACATAAGTATACTTGGCTGGATTCTATATCTGCATAGAGGAATAGTAGCTGTAAGGTAGGAATAGTAGCTGTAAGGTAGGAATGATTGCAGTGTATTTGCACAACAGAAAGAAATCAGTGTGGCCTGAACACACAGAACAATAAAGAAGGTATATTCTGCTTAGACTGCAGTGGGTAAACAAAGGATGAGCGTGTTTGGTCAGAGGATACTGGGGACAGACAGGAAGCTTTCACAGTAGAAAGTTCATAAAGTAAAACACAATTAAATGAAAGGTGAATAGAAGTTCACAGGGTAATAGAAGGGAGAGGGCATTCAGTCAGACGGTGCTGCTAGGCTCAGGCAAAGCAACATGAGAGAGCAAGATATACCTTGGGCTATGCAAGTTCATCTATATGGCTAGAGTATAGAGCAGTGACAAAAGTAGCAAAACAAGGCGGCAAAGAAGGGAAGGTAGGCATTATCAGTTAGGATTGCTAATGGCCACAAATAACATGAACCTAAACAGTGGCTTAAATACTTAGGAATTTAGTTTTCTGACAAGAAGTTTTGTGGTAAGCACTTACCAACCTTGATCCAACAGCTTAATTATATCAAAGCTAACAGTCAGTCTCTGGGCCATCCCTCATGGGATCAATATGGCTGCAGCAGCTCCAACCATGTCACTCCTACTGCATGTTAAATGCACAGAGCAAGGGGTTGAATGGCACAGGAAAAGACTTTTTCTCTTATACTACTTCTTTCTCATCAGGAAGAAAAATTATTTCCCAGAAACATTCTAGAAAAACTCCCCTTATGCTGAGGTATCATAGCCACCTTTGATGAGAAATTCAGGTTTCCTATTATCAAGGTATCTCAGTGTGATAAGTAAAGATTTTCTTAACAAGGAAGAGAGAGTGGAAATACCTACTATGGTGGCAATAATAGAGTCTGCCAGATTAGGAGCTGATGATGGAGGTTCTTAAGATTTCCTCATACTAAGATATAAGCCTCCCCCTGTGGGGTACGGGCTCCTGGCTGGAGCCTCAGTCTGTGATAGCCTAATGGCCAGCACAATTTTTGTTCCCTTACAACTCCCATTTAAAACACTTTTGCTGTCATTTGGCTTCACTTTTTCCCTACTTTTGCCCTCTATCTCTTGGTTTTACAGATAAAATATTGCCTAATTTTTTATTGGTTTTTAAACTAATACATTCAAATCCAATAAATAAAAAATCCACTGGAATTGAGTTCTTTCTAAGCAGTTTTACTGGACAGCTTTCTAATAGACTTCTCTCTTGGGCCACAAATGTGAACACGAGTATCATTTACACTACCTTATTAATCATTATGCAAACAATGAGTCATATATATGAATTTTTCTTTCAGGAAAAGTGAAAATGATTCTCACAGGAGAATATAGAAAATATGAAGAGTGATATCCTATTTTGTTTCCAAAAGTGAAATACTTAATGGCCTACATTTCTTATTCAACTCAGAAAAAGATACAAGGCTAACAAGTTCACTCATGATGAAAATCATTTCCTGCATTTCATTAGCTTTGCTCTTTTATGCTACATTAAGTAAAGGAGTCTAAATAAATTCCTGTTTGCTCAGAAAGATCTCTCAATTTATGCCACAGGCAATTTGGTTTAGGGTTTGTTTCTTCTGCCTTAAGAAAAAAAAAGGTGATACATTCTTATTACAAAGATCAATCTACGATTGAATACATTGTCCATTTACTCCTTGTAGCAGTTAGTATTTTAAGTATGGACTAAATGACAGTATGCTAAGTAGATGAGACCCATTATGAATTTACAAGCAAGGTTGAGTAATACCTACTATGAAGTTCTGGCTTGTCGCAAAAACAGGAAATGGCTTTGCAAAGCAGGGAGCCTGTAATTTGTCAATTTAGCTCCTTTACAATGCAGATTCTACCAAAGATTTCTGGATTCCTCCCTAGTGACCCCTACCCAGAACATCCATGTGACCAGGAATTTTTTTTTAACTTGTTCAGCATGAGGACTTTTCCCCCTGATACCTATATAATGTTCAGTTAACATCAATGTTCGTTTAGTATGTATGGTTAAGAAAACACAGAGTGATAAGAAGCTAACATACATCTAGTAACATTTAAAAATGCATTTGCTGACTTCGGGTTAAATGTGAAGATTTGACTGCAGGTGATTATCTCCTCTTTCTCCCAAACACCACAAAAATGGCTTAAATAATGAAAAATATTTTAACTAATAAGGACAAAGGGAAAAAAAGAAACTGTAACTCCAGAAAAACCATTAGAGTAAATTTTTGAAAGTAGAATAAGGTGGAGGAGAGATAATTGACATAGCAGAACAGAGAATGTCCAAAGCTAATTGACCGCACAAGGGGGTTCTGATGGAAAATGAGCTCGTTTACCTCACAAATCCCCCAAGTCTCTGTATGTGGGAAAGTAAGTGTAGAGAGTGGAAGTTAGTCTTAAAGACTGACTACTCAAAGACTGTTTGAAGTCTCACAGCTCCTCCAAAACAAGCACACTAAAAGGAAAAAGAAAAAAAAAAGTTTAGTCTCTGGAGAAGTTTTCAGGAATCAGGGAACACAAAGAAGCATAAAGGTTTAGGAGGAAAACAGGATGATAAAACTGGTCTACACACATCCCCTTCTCTACCCAGAGCCCCTTTCTTCTGCTCTGCTTTTAGAGTAATTGTTGCCATGTTTATGTCTGTCTGGAAGAAAACTGGAAGATAGTTTGTGGGAAAAAAAAAAATCGAAAGCCCAAGATAAAAGACCTCTAGATGTTTAGGAGTTGCCCAAAGACATGTAGACGTTTACTCTAAGTGCAGCAGGCTAGTTGAATCCTGTCCCCGGCCCCAGGCCTCTCTCCAACCACTCAGAGCTTCTTAGAAGCTTTTCGCACTTCCATCATATATATGTTTACTGAGGGAGTAACATACATAAGAAATCCTTTCTCGTGACAAAGAGAAACCAAAACAAACAAACGTTTCTAAAAATAGGACCCAGTTAAAACAGATACATAGGTCAAATAATATCACATCCATAAAATAAGAACAGAAAACTATTTTATAAAAGGCAAGCAGAGAAAAACAAATTGGAAATTAAACTACAGAATAAAAAAAGAATCACTCCCAAGTCACAAGCCTCAATAAAGTAACCCAAACAACAGAGATGGAAAATAATAATGAAGAGATTAGAAAATTAGAGGATTATTTTCTGTGGCTCAACATCCAATTAGGAAACATTATAGAGAAAGAAGAGGAGAGAAAAGGAAATGATCAAATAGATAAAACAAAAAATATCTCCCAAACTGAAGGGCTTGTGTCTTTAAGGTAAAGCACACTGAATGTCCAGTAAAATTCATGACATAAAATAGCCACACGAAGGCATAGTATTAAGAAGTTTCAGAACACCTGGGGTTCAAGGGTAGAATTTAAAACACTCACAAAACAAATATTCATCAGACTAGTAACGTTAGAATCCAAAAGACAGATGAATAAGAGTATTGAAAATTCTAATGAAAAAGTATTTTAAGTCTCTAATTTTCTAGCCAGTAAAAATATCAGTCACATGGGAGGATTGGATAAAGGTATTTTCAGATCTGTAATAATCTGAAACCCTGGATCTCATACCCTCTTTCCTAGGAAGCTCCCGAGGTTTATCATTCATAAAGAAGAAGCTAGGAAAGCAGGACAGAGAAAGAAAAGGGATTCAGGGACCAGTTCATTCCTCACAGGAGATGAGAAAGGGAACTTTTGGCATGACTATTTTAAGTCTAAAAAGCTATTAGTTTATATTAAAACAAGAAATAGATATCCGTAGGAGACAGATCATTAGTTAAAATCAGCAAGCAAAATAAAACTGAAATGTCAGGGGATTGATAGATGATTTGAAATATTTGAGCCTTTGGAAAAGTATTGCCTGGCATTTAACAGATCTATTAGAGCATCTGCAAAAAGTAATCAGTGGTAACTACATAAAAAGGTAAATAGTTTGAAATATAGTAGTAATCACCTTTAATATAAAAAGTCATATGAGAACGAAAACCCAATAAACATACACTGCTGTTTCAGCAGTGAATAATATTCATTTACTATCAAGGTCTTAATGTTTCCTCCCAAGTTCGCATGTTGAAGTCCTAATGCCTCATATGATAGTATTAGGAGGTAGAGCCTTTGGGAGGTATTAGGTCATGAGGGTGGAGCCTTCATGAATGCAGTTAATGTCCTTATAAAAGAGGCCAGAGATCCCTCACCTTTCCACCACGTAAGGACACGGTGAGAAGTTGGCCAGACGTCTGCAACTCAAAAGAGAGCCTTCACGAGATCTCAACAATGCTGACATCTTGGACTTCAAGCGGCCGGAATTGTTAGAAATAAATTATGTCATTTCTTCAACGTTTATTTATTTTTGGGACAGAGAGAGACAGAGTATGAACGGGGGAGAGGCAGAGAGAGAGGGAGACACAGAATCGGAAACAGGCTCCAGGCTCTGAGCCATCAGCCCAGAGCCTGACGCGGGGCTCGAACTCACTGACCGCGAGATCGTGACCTGGCTGAAGTCGGACGCTTAACCGACTGCGCCACCCAGGCGCCCCATAAATTATGTCATTTCTAAGCTACCCAGTCTGTGACACTTTGTTACAGCAGCCCAAATGGACTAAGACATAAAATAAAAATAATGGAAAGGCTGGCTCCTATTTTATCCTAGATGGGAGAAAGGAAGAGTAAGGGTGGTTAAGAGAACCAAGTTCTGAATTATACTCAGTACTCCAAAATACCTTGAATCTTCTCAAACCCCTCTGCTTAGTATAATACTTCCACACCCGACAATGTTCAAAGACCCTCTTTTAAATGTCTCCAGAAATCTGCTGGGAACTTGCCCTCCTTACAAAGATGAAATGTCTCTGCATGTCATTTTGCCAATTGGATTGCTTACTTTTATTTGATATTTTTTATTGAAGTATAATTCAGGCGTCTGCCAGTTTCTTAAGCAGACCTCTACCAGGTCTTCTGCTTTCAGAACTACATGGTCTACTATTTTCAGAAGTATTTGATGTGATCAGCTGCTGAGAGCTGGGGTGGGGGCGGGGGGGGGTCGCTCGGAAGAAAAAATTGGGTAACACTTCTGTGAAGGTTTCAGCTCTTTTGTGATGACTAGCTCAGATGCTCTTTAGTCACCTCCTTACAAATTCTTGAAATTCTGGGGCACCTGGCAGCTCAGTTGTTAAGCATCCGACTTTGGCTCAGGTCATGATCTCACGGTCCATGAGTTAAAGCCCCACGTCAGGCTCTGTTTTGACAGTTTGGAGCCTGCTTCAGATTCTGTGTCTTCCTCTCTCTCAGCTCCTCCTCTGCTCTCTCTCTCTCTCTCAAAAATAAATAAACATTAAAAACATTATAAAAAATCCAAATTCTTGAAATTGTGTTGCTATTATCTACAGTGTGTTCTTCTATGTTCTTATACGTCACTGTCTTTTTTAACTTTGAAATAATTGCAGAGACTGCCAAGAAAGGTACAGGGAAGTCCTATCCATACTTCCCTCAACCTCCCCCACTGTTAACATTTACAATGTTAACTATGATGCAATATCAAAACCAGGATATTAACACTGGCACAAACCACAGAGCTTTTCAGAATCCATCAGTTATGTGTGCATTTATTTGTGTATATGTCTATGCAAGTTATCACATATATAGGCTTGGGTAACCATTACCACAATCAAAATGCAGCTGTACCATCACAAGACTCTCCTGTGTTACCTCTTTATAGCCACACTCATGCCCTCCCCCGACCCCTAAATCCTGACAACAACTAATCTGCCATCCACCTCCGTAACTACCTTATTTACATGTTACATAAATGGACTCACGTAGTATGTATCTTTCCAAGATTGACCTTTTTCCTCATTCAGCATAATTTCCTTGAGGCTCCTCCAAGTTGTTGCGTATATTAGTAGTTCATTCCTTTTCATCACTGAGTAGTACTCCATGCTATGATGGTACCACAGTCTGTTTAACCATTCATCCGTGTTCAGGACATTTGAGTAGTTTCCAGTTTTTAGCAATTATCACTAAAGCTGCTGTGAATATTTGTGCACCGATTCCTGTGTGGGGATTAATTTTCATTTCTCTGGGATAAATGCCCAAGTGTTCCATTGCTGTGTCCTGTGGTAACTCCATTATTAGGTTTAAAGGAAACCGTCAAACTATTTTATAGACTGGCTGTACTGTAGTACATTCACACCAGCAATATATGAGCAGTTAAATTTCTCTGCCTTCTTACCAGCATTTGGTGTTGTCATTATTTTTTTTTTTTTATTTTAGCCTTGTGGTAAGGATGCAGTGACATCTAATTATACTTCTAATGTGCATTTCTCTAATTGCTCATAATGCCAAATATGTTTATGTGTGTTTGTCATCTGTATATTCTCCTTGATGAAGTGTCTCTGCATGTCATTTTGCCGATTGGATTGCTTATTTTTATTTGATATTTTTATTGAAGTATAATTAATATACAGTGTTATGTTAGTTTCAGGTATACAATATAGTGATTTAACAATACAATACTCAGTACTCATCACAACAAGTACCTGTTTTGTTTGTTTGTTTGTTTTATGTTGAATGTTGAGAGTTCTTTAAGTATTCTGGATACAAGGTCTTTGTAACATAAGTAACTGACTCACAAATAATTTCTTCCAGTCTGTAATTTGTCTTTTCATCCTTATAACAGGGTCTTTTGCAGAGAACAAGGTTTTCTAATATTGAAGAGACCTTGTGTATGTTTTTCCTTTTATAGATGCTGCTTTTGGTGTCAAGTCTGAGAATTCTTTGCCAGTCCCAGATTTTGTAGTTCTTCCTCCTACGCTCTTTTCTAGAAGTTTTATAGTTCTAGATCCATTTTGAATCCAATTGTGTAAAAAGTGTGAAGCATAGGTCAAGGTTATTACTTATTTTTTCTCCCAATGGATGTTATGAGAAATCATTGTTATCAAATCATTCACTGAAAAGGCTATCTCTCTTCCACTGAATTGCTTCTGCTCCTTTGTCAAAAACTAATTGAGTATATTTGTGTGTATCTCATTCTGCTTCTCCATTAACCTATGTGTCTGAGTCTCTACCACCATACCTCCATCTTGGTTACTGTGTAAATGCCTTTTTAACATCTCATTATTGTTTCTTTGGCAAGGATTCAGGAGGTAAACACACAGGTTTGATCCATTATTTTTTACTAAAAAATACTTTCTAAACGTCTTTGTTATTTTTTCACTAGCTGTGGTAAAATTTGTTGATTTCATGCAGTTAAAAATAGTATAATGGCTGGGGCGCCTGGGTGGCGCAGTCGGTTAAGTGTCCGACTTCAGCCAGGTCACGATCTCGCGGTCCGTGAGTTCGAGCCCCGTGTCAGGCTCTGGGCTGATGGTTCAGAGCCTGGAGCCTATTTCTGATTCTGTGTCTCCCTCTCTCTCTGACCCTCCCCCGTTCATGCTCTGTCTCTCTCTGTCCCAAAAATAAATAAACGTTGAAAAAAAAAATAGTATAATGGAAAAATGGTTTGTTAATATTTTAGTTACCAAACCAGTATAGGATCTATATATATTTGAAAAAGAATACATAAATATGTGACAAATGCTAAGAGGCTATAAGAATAAAATAATGCCAAATCAGAGAAGAAACAATATATTTCCCTAGAAGTGAGGTGGAGGGTAAGAGAAAGATTAAGAAAACTTAACCAGAAAAAATGACACATGAACTGGCTTCTCCTATATGTAAAGAGGGTGTGAATAAGGGAATGAGTAGTTGTTTCACAAGATTAATTTCAAACCGTAGCCTCAAAGAACTTCTGCCTCTAGTCAAGATAGAAGGAATTGGGTTTACCCTCATGCCTGAAACAACTAAAAATAAAAAAAAAAAAATGGATGAAACAATGGCACAAAAGACATTGCATATCAGACAACAAAGGACAGTGATCCTTCCAAGTTGGGAACAAACAAGGTGAGTCCTACAACTGCCCCAGTTTCGTGCCTGGGGCTTAGGCAAATGGAAGAGAAAATCCAGGCAAAGCCCAATATCCCTCTAAATGGAGGAGACAGAACATTGAGTCCAGAACAGCCGAGGCAGCTAGAGTTTACAAGGCAGACTATCAGATATTTGGGTAGTTAGAGTTTCAGGGAATGAAAATTTTGGAAACCAGCAGAAGGTTTCCCTGAAGGGTTCAAAAGATAGTGATCAGCACATAAATGGGATCTCAGGGAAAGAACCACAAGAAAGAGACCATACAAGACCAGGAATAGCACCTCTCTCTACCCAACAGCCAAAGTAGAAGCACCTCATAATTTAGGGGCATTGGCTAGAGTTCGAAAAATGTCTTCCATCATCGTTAGGAAAATGTTAGTCTTAGTTCTCATCCCATCTAACAAAGCTCACAAGCAATGCCCAAAAGGACCAAACTCTCCAAATCACCACATGAAGAATAAAAGTGGAAAATACTCAGACATAGAAAGGTTAAATTCATGAGGTCCAGCAACCAATAAAAAAAAAAAAAATAGGCATGCAAAGAAGCATGAAAATAAACAACTTGTGAAGAGAAAAATCAATCAACTGACCCAGAAATGAAGTGGAGTGGTATAACATTACTGTCTTGGTATTCCCTGAAGGCATTAGGAAGTGAGGTACTTTTCATTGGGATGATTAAACGTGGAAAAGGTGAAAAAAATGTAAAGTGGAAAGATAGAATTCAGTGGAAGTGAAAGGTGAAAGCTGTTAAGTAGTCACAAATATTTGGTGGGATGCTAGTTTTCCTACCTTTCAATGAGAAGGGATTGGAAGCAAATTTATTAAAATCTTAAAGCATATTGCAGCCCCAGGAAGCTCAGAGATTTAAGGACACTGGCAGCCGACTTTTGGGTTATCTTCACAAAAGTAATTTAATTTTAGAATGTGGAATATTTGGGGCGCCTGGGTGGCTCAGTCAGTTAAGTGTCCGACTTCAGCTCAGGTCATGATCTCAGAGTTTGTGGGTTCGAGCCCAGTGTCAGACTCTGTGCTGACACCTCAGAGCCTGGAGCCTGCTTCGGATTCTGTCTGCCTCTCTCTCTCTCTCTCTCTCACCCCTCCTCCACTCACATTCTGTGTCTCTCTCTGTCAAAAATAAATAAACATTATTATTTTTTTTTAAAGAACGTGGAACACAGAGAAACAACACTGGACCTTTGTACCAAGGACTCCTGCAGTGGTGTAGGATTTACTGGAGGACCCAGAGACTCCATCTGGACCCTAATCAATACCGGACACAATTACAAGGTACTAACAGGTGTTAACTAACCTCTTCCTTTTCCTGTTTGCCTTCATTTAAGGTATAAAGAGGGAAAATAGACAATTTTATCAAATCTACTCCCTGCCAATTACAAGAAAGGCATAAATAGACAAAAATCTATTGCTTTGAAACTCTCCATTGCTTGGAAATGGTGGTATTGAAACTGAAAAATGTAGCTGCTAAGCTTGCTGGGCTTCCATGGGTTTGGACCTTGGCTGTCTCGCTGTCCTTCCCTGCTCTTGCAGGATCCAGGCACCAACCTAGGTAGTCATTGCTGCCTTTGCAGACGTCTACAGAGGTCTCTACAGACCTCTCTGCAGCATATAGTGCCTCACAACCTCCTCCCCGCAGGGCCCATAGGACTAAGAATAAAACTCCTCAACAGCCATCCCAGGGGACACTTAGAACCTGCACAGGAAAAGCAACTGAAATGTAGAACAAAACACAACAAACCACAGTAAAATCTGACCGACTCATTTATTATCTAACCAATCCTTAGTTAAACAATGTTCTTTCACTTTAAATGTTAATTCAGATTTGGGGAAAAAAACACAGTCTCTAGCATTTCTTTTTGGAAGTTTGAGTTCTGCCCGTGATAATAACAAAAATTACTGTTATTTTAAAGGGCTTATTTAATTAGCAAAACTGAAGGTTGGCTTCAATTGAAATACAGCTAAAAATATCATTTCAGGTGAGAACAACAACGTTCTTCTCCTTTCCGAAATAGTAGCAGGTAGAATTGTAAGATCTTGACCAGGCCAGATTAAGGGGTGAGTCAGCTGGGCCTCTGCCCAGGGCACCAACCTATAAGGGCACAGAACAAACGTTGTCCTCTGTTGGGGAAGGCGTATTTATAGAACTCCACTCTGTGTGAATGTAATATGATGATAAAAGGACTATTTTGTAAAGCTACTTGGGATGGGACAGGTGAGATCCCACAAGGTGTTGCTGAGAAGCTAGGCAAAAACTAAAAACAAAACTTTTATTTTGCCCCGCTTGTGTGCCATTTGGAGGCTTAGGAGAATTACACGTGCCAACGACTGGACACTGACTCTATTCAGTTTTCTTTTTTACAAGGAACCCAGCCTCAACCTTTAGTTCTGTTGAACAAATATTTAAAGAAAAGCAGTCTCAGAGGATGTCTAATACTTATATGCTGATGTGCGATATTATTAAGTTACCACACATCTCGCCCTGAGATTCAGCAATGCAAACCGTGTCTATCCGGCCATGTGTGACTGAAAGAGAGAAATAAGTAAGATGACATTTACATGAGTAGCTCACCAGATATGAAAAGGAATGAATACCAAATCGCATTTTAGCAGAAGTAACACAGTGCACGTGTTCAATAGTTACCCGTCAATAGGCTTATTCCACCTGTCCTAACATACGGTCTAATCTGACTGATGAGAAGTATTAAAGTGTTACCCTACGCATTTTAGCACATCGCCTGCTATTCCTGGTTGATTTGTAAGCCGAGAAAAATCTCTGAGGCAGAAAGTCAGTGAAGAAGTTGGGAAAACCAGAGGCTTGTCTTCTGCAGAAATCGGAGGAAAAGTAAGTTGCAAAATTAATGGAACGTCTTGGCGTCCAATAAAGAGTATGTTATGCTGCAACAGAGTAGGACCTATGCGTGTATCTGTTCATTCACTTAACACAGAATCAAGCACTGACGTTTACAGTCCCGTTCATTGTTCTGGGCACTGGGGAAACAGCAAAGAGGAAAACAAAGTCCTGTTATTATGGCGATTTCATTCTGGAGAGCAGAAACGGTAATCTAGTAACTATATACAGTATGCCAAATAACGATGAGTGCAATGGAGAAAGATAAAGTAGAGTGACGGGAAGGACCGTGTTGGAGGAGGGGGCTGGTTGATTTGCTGTTTTATTTTTCATAGAGTGATCTAGGAAGGCATCACTGATAAGATAACATTTAAGCAGCGAAGTGTAAGAAGTGAGAGTGAGCCACGGGTTTGTCAAGGAGAATTTTTTTTTTTTTTTTTTTTTTTTTTTTTGTAAAAGGAGCAGCAAGTGAAAGAACTAGGGGTGTTAGTGCATTTAGTCAACAGGAAGGAGGCCAGGGAGTGCAGACATCAGAGGACAAAGGGGAGAGCGGTGGGGGAAGAGGTTGGAAAGCTAGCAGACAACCCAAGTGATGGAAGTCTTATTGCTTATTGCTGGGACTTTGGATTTAAAATAGGAGGATTTGAAATAGGAGGCCACAGAAGCGTTTTGGCAGGAAAGTGACATGATCTGGCAAATGTTTTTTAAGGGCTTGCTTTGCTGCTGTGGTAAGCCTGCACTGTAGAAGGGAGGTAGGAAAGAGTCACAGAGGTCACGTAGGAGGCATTTCAATCAAACAATGGAGGAAAGATGAGAACCTGGGTGAGGATGGGAAGACGCTGCCATGCCCCGGATGTGTGGTGAAGGAAACCCCCATAGCTCATAGCTCGTGATAACTTAGATATGGGGTTGGACAGGAAGTGAAGTGTAAAGAAAGAAAAGACTCCTGGCAGCGGGGAGGATATCTTACCCTTAGAGAAGAGGCTTCCAAATGTGATAGTTACCAATTTATTCAAAGTCTTCCTAATAAAAAGTATCTATTTCTGGGGCAAGTTCTCCTTCAAAGAGACCCATGAAATTATTATTTAGTGAGATATTGGGGGGGGGGATGAATTTGAAATGTATTTACAACAACTAAATTTTTAACAACTATTTATTTACAACTAAATTTATAGCAGCAGTTCAACGTCTACAAACCTTAAGACTGCTTTAGGGAGCATTATCTGCATGATTTCAGTAATATGCAATCATAAGGAAAGCATTTCACTAAAGGGACATTAAGATGATATACATATAGGAAAGAAAATCAATTTTTCACAGATTCAGTTAAAATTTTCTTCAAAGCGGTAAAAGTAAGAAGGCACCATAAATTCAAAAGTATTAGGAAATAAAATCTATATTTTGACTGGTTGAGTGTTCAAATATGTTTTAAAGATTTTATTTAATCCTTTATATACAGTAAGTAGTGGCAGTAAATATTTTTTTAAAATGATACAGGCTGTGGAACCAGTCAAAAAATTTTATATCTTCCAAGGTAAGTGAGAGATTCTGTGGGGTTTTTGTTTTTGTTTTTTGCTTGTTAAAAAAATTTAGAAATAACTTGCAAACAATCCCAGTGATGATGGAGGAAACTAAAGTTACAAGGAAAATTATAAATGAGGTCTACTTTGAAGCCAACAAGAACATGCGCTGGGCCAGGTTAACAGAGAAAAAGATTATAGGCAGTTCAAGGCTGAGGTGACAATTCCTTCTTTTGCCAGGAAAAAGATGTTAGTAGAGATCACCAATATCAACCTTAACTAAAACAAGTCAGGAGACAGAGCGGAAAGTGCCACATGTTTGCAAAGGGTATTTGTTTCCTCTTGGCCATATGAAATTAATTTGGGGAAGCAAAATGAATGGCAAAAGCTAGGTAATGGCCCAGGGGAGAAAGTTCAAGACGAAATGCAGATGGTAGATGGGGTGAATGCTAAAATCCCAACAGGAAGAGAGGCAGGTGTCTCAACCATTTCTTCTACCCAATTATTGTTAGAACTTGAAATTCAGAAGAATTCGCCAGGGGCAGATTTAATAGATGTTAATATGTTTCTGTGATTTTTTAGCCCAGGGAGTATAAGCAAAACAAGTAATAAATTAATCTAAATGATGTTCAGCCATCAATGACCATTATGTGTTATGCATTGTTTTTAAGCAAATGCATTATATTTTATTTTTCTGTCAAGTTAGCAGAGACTCAAAGAAAATGCAAGTATTTTTATGCATTTACAAGGAATAAAGCCCAATCTGATGTTCGAGCACCATGCTATTTCCTCTAGCAGCAGGTAGTGCTTTTGCTACAACAGGCAAACTTTTTTTTTTTTTTTAATTTTTTTTTTTTTATAACTTTTTTTTTCAACGTTTATTTATTTTTGGGACAGAGAGAGACAGAGCATGAACGGGGGAGGGGCAGAGAGAGGGAGACACAGAATCGGAAACAGGCTCCAGGCTCTGAGCCATCAGCCCAGAGCCTGACGCGGGGCTCGAACTCGCGGACCGCGAGATCGTGACCTGGCTGAAGTCGGACGCTTAACCGACTGCGCCACCCAGGCGCCCCTTTTTAATTTTTTTTTAATGTTTATTTATGTATTGACAGAATGAGACAGAGCATGAGCAGGGAGGGGCAGAGAGAGAGGGAGACACAGAATCTGAAGCAGGCTCCAGGCCCTGAGCTGTCAACACAGACCAATGCAGGGCTCAAACTCACAGACTGTGAGATCTTAACCTGAGCTGAAGTCGGATGCTCAAGGGATTGAGCCACCCAGTGGCCCCAGGCAACCTTTGAATACTAGGATTCAATGACTATCCTTAGGACCAAAAACTTTTAAAAAGGAATCAAATAAAAGCTTGGCTGCATTTCTGGCTTCACTCTCCTCCATTCTCCCACCATCCTCTTTCTCTCTCCATAGTTTTAGTTGATCCAATTTAAAAAATACTATTTGTAGTAAGGAAATATAACCAACAGAATAAGAGTAAAATGATGGATCCGAGTAATGACAGACTCAAGATGTGTAAAATGATTATATGACAATCTAGGATAAAGAAAATACATAGTTAAGTACAAAAGTAGGCACAGAGCTTCCTAGTAAACACAGTTAAAAGGCAAGTGAACTATAGTACATGTCTAATTAATTACCTAATGAAAAGATGAATGCAAGATCACTAAGGTTCTATTCTCTAAGAAGAATTTGGAAAATGAAGAAAATTTTCACGTTATGACAATAAATAATCGAATAAGTATACAATAATGATACACCCAAAAAAAATAATAATGCTTTCCTTGGGATGCTATTTGTTTAAAAAAAATAGGAACATAGGTTCCTAGATAAGCTTACCAGGAGATGCTTTCCTTCTCAATATGTCACTTGTCAACAGAAGAAAACTGTCAGGTGCTAAATTGCTAACCCTGTGTAGAATGCCTTCTGAGAATCGCTGGAACATGTTCTAAAATTTAAGGCTTAGGTTTTAAAAGTAATATTCCATTCAGTGAGCCTCACATTCTAGGTTCTTATACTTCAAGTATATTTGATTTGGGCATAGAAGTAACAGACTTACAGATTTTTTTTTTCTACATGCACATCTTAAAGCTCCTTACCTACAAAGTTTCCTCGATCTGTTTTTCTCCCTAAGTAAATAAGCAACTACAACTAAATTCTAGTCATCAGTAGTTGTAAACACATTGAGTCAAATTTGGCAAAAATTAGAAAGTCTGCCAAAAAGAAAAATAAATGCACTTATACATAGCTCTATCATATTATTTCAGTTGAGTTGAGGTAGGACAAAGACCTAGCATCCGTCAACGTCAAGAGGTCACAACTGAGACCTGAATTTTGTGTCCTGACTAGGAGTGGAAGAAATCACATCATGCCTCTTACTCAAAACCTCAACATATGTGGGACTGTTGGTGGCACAAACTGGGGCAGTTTTAGTCAGATTTGTATCATTCCTTGAAGTTATTTGTTATCTATTGACACTGTGTCCTACAGTAACTACAGCCTGCAAAGAGATTCCCAGCGAAAGTAAAACCCACACATTTGAGGCTTTCTGCCAGTTCCTTTGAATGCAAAAGTTGAATTTTGCATTGTTCCACAGGGAAAGAAAGATTAGTTACAGTTAGCAGCTTTTTCCTGCAATGATTACTGCAGTGAATAATTTAGTTCTCACAGTACAACACTGTGCTCTTCAAGTAAAAGCAGACTCTGGCCAGTCTTTGTGAATACCTGGGTCCTCCAACAGGACAGGAACATACTTCTTCCATATTGTTTAATTTCACCTCAGTGAAATACCTTATTATAGAAATTGTACATCTATTCACGGTTCTTTGATAAAAATGCTACCCAAACACACTGTGAGGAAGAAAATTCTGATGAAGAGGCAAAAAATAATTTTGCGTACAGCAAAATGAAGTTTCAGTTGACCACTGGCTTGTGTTTCAGCATTATATTTTAAATGGTCATGGTCTTGAAACAACACCATTTGTTAACCGGCCACCAGAGGAAAAAAAAAAAAAAAGGTGTGATTCAACTGGGCTATTTAAAACTCAGAAGGTTTATTAGGATTAATAAATCCGTTTTCTAAACTGATGCATATAAGCTAATTAAGAGGTATGTGTAAAAATGGCATCTTTCACAGGAGTGGGCACTATTATTATTTTTTCTTAAAATCTTTATAATATTGAAAGATAAAATGAGAATATAGAAGCAAGGGACTATTCCCCATCGTACATAGAATAGGTAACCCAAGAGGGAGAAAGTACATACTTGAAGCTCTGTTTTAGGCTCTGCTTTTGGGGAATCCAATCTAGACATTCATAATTTTAGCTTATATAGCCCTCTGTTTTCTTCTAATAATGTTTCATAAAGGCAGTTCAACCCTGTGTTCTGAAAACGTAACACGGTTCTTGGCTTGTTTATGAACAAGGTTAAGGTTAGGTAAATGCTATCTTTTATTTTGTAACCATATTCATCCATCTTTTCCTTTAAGCCTTCATTATACTGCAAATTAGAAACTCACATGGGCATTAAGTCCTTTTGGGGGAACAAGTTGATAAATAGGTAACATTAAAAATACCAATTTACCAACAATAAATCTCTCTTTGCGCCTTTATTTAACTGGAATTTCAATCATTCTCTGTAGACAGATAATTGGTCACTTAAAACATTCATTTACTTTATAATTTTATTAAAAAATGATAGAAGTTTCTAGAATATATTTTAAGAGTTTTTTACTGAAGTACATTGACACAAGAGAAAATTTCAAGCACAAAAAAGACTTTAGACTCCTCCCCATTATGTTGTCATTTGTAGTGTGCATAACTTTATGCCCAGCAATTCCATTTTAGAGGATTTTATGGAAGTTATTTCCAAAATGTATGTAAATACATGTATAAATACTGCAGCATTGTTTATATGGTGGAAAGATTTCCAAGATATATTTTCTAGGAAAGAATCAGTATACAGAACATTGCCACAGAAACTGTGAACCAAATTATATAAAATAAGAATCCACACTATGTAATTAAATACTTGCACACCCATATCACACATAAACACATGTGTTTCTCAATGGAAAGATTTAGGTGAAATTCACGTTGATTTGTTAAAATTAGTTATTTTTGATTAGCAGAATGGGATTTGGAGTCTGGTAAAAGGAAATTTTATTATTTATTTTACATGCTTATATTGTTTGCTTCTTTACTAAAAGAGAATATTCATGTAGTATTGTTTTTTTTAAAAAAAAAACTTATATAGCTATGGAAAAAAAAATGATAATTACCTTAAAAGCAAAAGAAATCATATTTTATTGTCCATCTCAAAAATTGCTACTTCTGAAAGCCTTTCTCTCCTTCCTCTGCCTTCTTCTGTATTTGAATATATATTATTCTTACAGTATTTATTTAATTCAATAATATTTATTAAAGTTCCCCTGAGAGTCAGTTGTGGAAAATGTATTATCTCCAACCTCAAGGAATCCACAACTCAGAAGAGCAAAGACGTGCATTAATAATAAGGCAATGACCAGGTGGCTAATATATGGCAAGTATGAACAACATATACTTGTGGGAAGCAGAATTCCAAGAAAGTCCCCAAGACTTGCAGCTGGTTTGTACTGACTTTGGCCTTTGGAAAGCACGGGCAGGAGATGGGAGACTGAGAGAAAAGGTGCAGGGATTTCTTCCCCATTTCCTCTCTGCTTAGTCACCCTGCTATTGGGCATATGCTATGTGCTAGACATATCCTAAGCATATTACATTTTTTACCTAATCTGAGATAAGCAAAGAAAACCCTGCCTTTAAAGTAGAAGCCATTATTATCTCCACTTTAAAAACATGATATAGACAAATTGCTATGGGTCACAAGGGGAAAAATAGTGAAGCCAGACTTCTAATGGAGGTAAACTGTCTCCGGAGCCCCAACCCCAATCACTATCGTATACTATAACTGTCTTGGATAACCTGAACCTATCACTTCAGGGAGGAAACATAACAACTTTTACTCTTGAGTATATGCATTAGGATTTCTTAAGATAATAGATTGCCCCACATTAATAACTGATTTTTTCCC
Organism: Leopardus geoffroyi; assembly: GCF_018350155.1. Taxonomy (NCBI): domain Eukaryota; kingdom Metazoa; phylum Chordata; class Mammalia; order Carnivora; family Felidae; genus Leopardus; species Leopardus geoffroyi. The sequence goes on from NC_059333.1 coordinate 111,811,688, forward strand.
ATACTTGATGGTTTTTTACCCTTGTCACAGAAAGAAAGAGATGACATTTATTAGGTATATTTTATAATTTTACCTACTGTTGCAATACAACATGAAATGGGTTCACGGCTCTATTTGCCTCTATTTCCATCTTATACCTTCTTCAAGGGGATATGTTTGTATCCTAACATCTAACATGGTACTGAAAAGTAGTCTGTAGTCTGTGGTGAGTTGTCTGACTAAAATTCCCCATGATCTAGAACCGTCTTACAGATTCATCAAACATGTGCTGCCTTCTCTAATATATTGCCATTGTGACTTAGAAGTTTCTAATTTAAAATAAAAATAAAACAGAATGGTAATGTGGAACTTGGTTCTACCTTCAAGTTTTCTATCTTTAAGATTTATAGATAACTTACAGCAAGATTACACATGGTATTTTCCCTTTAATTGATGTTATTTTATAATTTGTGTTATCATTGATGTTAATTTTTAAAATAGTGCTTTAATAACTCAAATTTGGATATATCCTTGAAAATGTATCCAAATGTTGTGGTTTGGATGTGTTTCAAAAGCCCATTAAGTTATCCACAAGTGCCAAAAGTTTGAATTACCTTGCTATGAGCCAATGGAAGTTTTTTTTTTTAAGCCTTTTCTACAAGTAAGCTGCAGTTTTCACAGTAGTCCAGAGGCTACTTCTCATGATATTAAAACTAACAATTATTTATTTAATTTAGGCACCCACTCTGTACCATCTATCATGCAGATGATGACCATCATGTCAGAAAATCTCTAGTCTACTGGAAGTTAGACAACTGGACATATTATGTGAGTAGAGTTGAGATGATATAAACAGGCAGACAGAGTAAGCAAGCTCTGGGAAGCCATAGGATGAAGATCTAATGAAGAAAAATTGATACCTGTGCTGAGCCTTGAAGGAAAAAGAAAGAAGTTTGTGTTTTAGGCAAGTAACCATCAATGCAGAGCCAGAATTAAGTGAGATCACGTGATCCTTTTGTGTAGGAATTCCTTATGACTAGACTATGGATCATAAAGTGAGATGTGGCAAGTGAAGTGGATAGACAGGCTTGAGTTAGAATGGGAAAAACCTTGTATTAGGCAGTTGGCTGGCTGTCCTGGAAGCACCTGGGAAACTTTAGTCAATATTACACCGAATAACATAATTATATACGTTATGTTATATAATTATAACATAGAACTCTTTTATAACAGAATTCTTATACTGACAACTTGCACATCACTTCATGATTGAAACTAGAAATAGAAGAAAACTTCCTCAACCTTATAAAGGGAACCTTAGAAAAATATCATGAGTAATGGTGAAAGATGCAACACTTCCCCCCTAAGATCAGAAACAGAACAGGGAATGTTCACTGTCACCATTTTTATTCAACACAGCACTGGAGGTTCTGGCCAGGGCAATTAGGTAAGAAGAAAAAATAAAAGATCCATACTAGAAAGAAAAAATTAAAACTTATTTTCTAATTGTAGAAAACATGAACCCCTATAAAGAATATATTAAGCATCATCAACAACAACAAGCTGTTAGAACTAATTAATGAGTTCAGCAAGGTTGCAGGATATAAGATCAATATACAAAAATCGATTGTATTTTATTATTAGCAATGACAAATCCAAAAGTGAAATTAAGGAAACAATTTCATTTACAATAGCACCAAAAATATTAAAATGCTTAGGAATATATTTAACAAAGTAATATATTTAATGAATGCCATATGTGTGTATGCTAAAAAGTATGAAACATTATTAAAAAAAATAAAAGGAGTCCTATATAAATAAAAGCTCTCTCATGTTTTTAGACTGATAGACTCAATATTGTTAACATGACAATAATATACAAATTGATCAAGCAATTCAACGTAACTCCTATCAAAATCTCAGCTGCAATTTTTACAACTGATAAACTCTTCCTAAAGTGCAAAGGACTCAGAATAACCATCCCAGAATAACAATCTGGAAAAACAACAACAACAAACACAGGGACTCACACTTCCCCATTTCAAAGCTTTCTACAAAGTTACAGTAATCAAGACAGTAGTACTTGCATAATGACAGACACCGAGATCAATGGAATAGAATTAGAGCCAGAAATAAACCCAGAATTTATGGGGATTTGATTTTTTATAAGGGTGCCAGAACAATTAAAATGGAAAAACATAGTTTTTAATAGATACTGCAGGGACCACTGGATATCTATATGCAGAAGAATAAAACTATACTCCTCACATTATATACAAAACTTAACTCAAAATGGATCAAAAACTTAAATATATGAGCTACTATTATTAAAACCTTAGAAGAAAACATGGGAGTAAACTTTCATGATCTCGGATTTGGCAATGGTTTCTTAGAAAAGACGTTTTAAATAAAATTGACAAAATAAAAAAAATTAAAGAACACCATAAAAGTTTAAAATTTTGTGCTTCAAACAATACTATTAAGAAAGCAAAAAGACTACTCACAGAATAGGAGAAAATAGTTGCATATCATATGTGTGGTGATGATCTATCATCTAAAATATATAATCAATGCTTACAACTCAATAAAAAGACAAACAATACAATTAAAAATAAACAGATCATTTGAGTAGCTATTGCTTGAAAGAAGACATACAAATGGTTTATAAGTGCAAGAAAAGATGCTCACCATCTTTAGTCATTAAGCAAATGTAAATCAAAACCATAATGAGATATTATTTCACCCACCAGGATAGCTATGATCAAAAACATGGGCAATACGAAGTGTTGGTGAGGATGAGAGAAATTGGAACCCTCATATATGGTATTGGGAAAGTAAAATGGTACAGCTGCTTTTGAAAACAGTCAAGCAGTTCCTCAAATGGTTAAACAGAATGATCATATGTCTTAGCAATTCATATCCAAGAGAATTAAAAACATATGTTTTCATAAAAACTTAAACATGAATGCTCATAGCAGCATACTCACAGTAGGCAAAAAATGGAAACAACTCATATGTCCATAACTGATGAATGTATAAACAAAATGTGGTATGTTGATACATGGGGATATTGTTCAGCATATACTTACCAATATATGCTGCAATGTGAATAAACTTTGAAAACACTACGATATGTGAAAGAGAAGCCAGACATGAAATGCTACATATTGTGTAATTGGATTTATATGAAATATCCAGAATAGGAAGAATCCATAAAAACATAAAATAGATGTTGACTGCCAAGAACTATGGGGCTAGGAGAATAAGGAGTGATGGCTAAAGGGTTCAGGATTGCTTTTCAAAATAATAGTGAAAAAATTGTTAGTGGCAATTGTTGTACACTCTTGTAAGTATATCAAAAGTCACTGAATTATATACTTTAAAAGGGTTAATGTCATGGTAATAGAATTATACCTTAAATAAAAATCCCATGCTATGTAAATTACACAGGAATAAGATTCATTGTAAATGAACGATTGAAAGTACATGCCGATGTATAGTTAAGTGTGCAGTAAATATTTGGTGAAAAATAAATACCATAATGGATTAATATTAGAAATTATTATAAATTTCTATCAGAAAATTATAATACACTATGTATAATTAAGAATTTAAATTAACCATCAAAAATAAACTAAGATCAGAAAGTAGAATTTCTTTTTGAGAATGACAACCATTACAGAAGCTTAACCCAGTTTCCTCGTGAAAAAGAAAGTACCATTTTTTTTCCAAGTAAATCCATGTAGAATTACAAAGTAACATATAAATACAGTGTTGTCAGAATTACCTGATAAGGGTTATTCAGAAAGGACATTAAGTAGGTTCATTAGGGTTCCATTTAGGAACTACGATTTTGCAAAGGTTTTAGGTTAACGTGGAATTTTAGGAGACATTAATCAACTCTGACTTGTAATGAAAGACTGTAATCATGCTAATCCCAGAGTTGTTCCCCAGCACATTCTGTACCTAAAATTGATGAAAAGACTTTTTGTTGTTCACCTTTCACTTGGGAGATATATTTTCAAGGATGGTTATATTTCATCTGAATTTATTTGGCTAAAGATAGTGATCAATTTTGACTTCATTCAAGATGAATATAACAGAAAACAGAAGTTTGGTAAAGCTGCCCTTTAAATATTTCATTCCTAACCTCTTTAGTTCCTTTAAAAATGATCTTCTCTCAGGTGTGTGTGTATATATATATGTATATGTATACATATATATGTATATATATACGTACATGTCATACATATATATGCACATATTTATGAATTATCAAATATATTTTAGGGGCGCCTGGGTGGCTCAGTTGGTTAAGCAGCCGACTTTGGCTCAGGTCATGATCTCGCAGTCAGTGAGTTCGAGCCCCACGTCAGGCTCTGTGCTGACAGCTCAGAGCCTAGAGCCTGTTTCAGATTCTGTGCCTCCCTCTCTCTGACCCTCCCCTGTTCATGCTCTGTCTCTCCCTGTCTCAAAAATAAATAAAACGTTAAAAAATAAAAATAAAAAAAAAACAAATATATTTTATGTTCAGGCAGTTAAAAGGTAAATCATTTCAGCTATCACATATTCAAAGAGGAAAGAGAACAAAATTTTAACTACAAATTACATGTTACAGCTAAAAGCAAACGATATGATTTTAGGCTGTAATGCTGTTAGTTTAGAGAACATTGTTATGTTAAAACTGACAATCAACTTAAGCGGTGAAAACATGTCCTAATTAAGCTCAATATTCTTAGTGGTGAAAGGTGCATTTTCTTGTATACATTAAACAGTACTGAGATGCACTAATCCTACTGCTCCATAATAAACTTAATTTAGTATCAATGTCTTTTCCTTCATAAAAAAAAAATAATAAATAATGAGTACAAGTAAACGCACCTACTCTAACCAGACTTGAGGCATTTGCAGAGTGGTTTTATAATTCATACGCCACACGCACCGTAGTTGTCTGCCAGCTTTACACAGGTCTCCAACTATCTTGCATTTCTTACGACATTCACTCCTGTTAGAATGCTGCTTTTGCTAGATGACGTCCTCAAGATTCAGGGATCATCATCGTTTGACTCACCTAATAGACCTTTTTTTCCTACGCACTGCGCTTTCCTACAAAAACAGAGAACACGGTGGTGCTGCCAAAAATTGTGGAGCCCTACACACAAACCTAATTGGAAAGAGAAAGTGGCTACTTAAACACCTACAGATATCCTTTAGGGGAGCCGTGTTAAACTGGCTCATCTTTCAGATCTGTGACTGAGGTGCAGGGAGGCATGCCCAAGATCACAGATGGTGCTCAGGTTCCTGACATCTAGTCATCGCCCATTCTACCATCATTTCTGTAACAGCTCTTAAATGTGAAGAAAGTACTGGAAAGTTTCCCTTCTTTTTCGCTGAAGGTATGCATGCTGTTTTAAGCGACTTTATAGCAACATGAACATAACTCTAATGAAAGAGGTATTTTTCTCCCAGTCATAGCAACTTACATAATCAAACTGTTCTCCTCTCTGCACAAATACTTCTGGACTCTGGCATCAAGCAAGCTTTATATTCACATAATTGCTATCTCAATGTGGTCACAGCCTTGACCTCTGCTTTTCTTACTTACAATAGCATACAGACATTCTCTATTGCTGTACATGTTTCATATTTCTCATCCTCAAAAGCTGCCTAATAGTTTATTCTTTTGGTGTACCATAAGTAATTTATATTCCCATAGATGGACATTTAAGTTGCTTACATTTTCCTATCTTTCTTTTAGTGTTACAGTGAATACATTTTTGATATTTTCCCTCCAAATCTTATATTATTGCCTTACGTTCTATACCCAGGTATGGGTTTAACCTGATGAATAATATCATTTTAATTGTTCTTGATTCTTATCATATTGCTCCCCAAATGGTTCTACCATTTAAAATGCTGCTACACAGCACTTTCAACAAAGGCCAAATTAGCTAAGAGCCTAAATGTCCATCAACTGATGAATGGATAAAGAAGATGTGGTTTATGCATACAATGGAATACTACTTGGCAATGAGAAAGGATGAAATCCTGCCATTTGCAGCAACATGGGTCGAACTGGAAGGTGTTATCCTGAGTGAAATAAGTCAGTCAGAGAAAGACAGATACCATAGGTTTTCACTCATATGTGGAACTTGAGAAACTTAACAGAAGACCATGCAGGAAGGGAAGGGGAAAAAATTAGTCAGAGGGAGGGAGGCAAACCATAAGAGACCCTTAAATGCAGAGAACAAACTGAGGGTTGTTGGTGGGGAGGAGGAGAAGATGGATGATGGACATTGAGGAGGGCACTTGATGGGATGAGCACTGGGTGTTGTATGTAAGTGATGAACCATGGGAATCTACCCCAAAAACCATGAGCACGCTGTTAGCCAACTTGACAATAAATTATATTAAAAAAATAAAGTGCTTCTACAAATACATAAGGATATCTTTCGTTGCACTCTCACCAACAATGGGTATTAGTGTTAAAACTTCTTTTGAATAGTCCAAACACTGTACTTTCTATTAATATGGTAATATAAACTGGACAGCTACGTGCAAAAGAAAAAACTCGGCCAATTTCACACACCATATACAAAACTAAACTCAAAATGGATTAAACACCTAAACATAAGACCCCCAAACCATGAAATTCCTAAAATAAAACATAGGCAATAATCTCTTGGACATTAGCCTTAGCTACATTTTTCTGGATATGTCTCCTCTGACAGGAGAAACAAAAGCAAAAATAAATTACCGGGATTATATTAAACTAAAAGGCTTTTGCACAGTGACCCATCAACAAAACAAAAGGACAACATACCACATGGGAGAAGATATTTTCGGTAACAGTATTCAAAACATATACAGAACTCATACAACTCAACACCAAAAAACCCCAAATAATCCAAATAAAAATGGGCAGAGGACCTAAATAGGTATTTTTCCAAAGAAGACATAATAGATGGACAACAGACATGTGAAAAGATTCTAAACACCACTAAACACGAGGGAAATGCAAATCAAAACCATAATGGGCTATCACCCACAGCAGTTAAATGGCTAACATCAAAAAGGCAAGAAATAAAACATGTTGTCAGGGGGTGCCTGCATGGTTCAGCCAGTTAAGCATCTGACTCTTGATTTCAGTTCAGGTCATGATCTCACAGTTCATGGGATCAAGCCCCATGTTGAGCTGTGCACTAAGAATGTGGAGCCTGCTTGGGATTCTGTCTCTCTGCCCCTCCCCCCCCCCACTCTCTCTTTCAAGATAAATAATAATCTTTAAAAAAAAAAAAAGTGTTGTCAAGAATGTAGAGAAAAAGTTAATGTTCATGTACTGTTGGCAGGAATGTAAATTGATGCAGCCACTACGGAAACAGTATGGAGGTTCCTCAAAAAAATTAAAAATTGAAATACCATATGATCCAGTAATTCCACTGCTGGGTATTTACCCAAAGACAGCAAAAACACTAATTTGAAAAGATATGCATACCTCTATGTTTATTGCAGCATTATTTATAATAGTCAAAATACGGAAGCAACCTAGATGTCCATCAATAGATAATGGATTAAAAAGATAATAGTGTACACACACACACTGTAATATTACTCAGCCACAAAAAAATGAGATTTTTCCATTCATGACAACACGAATGTTCCTAGAAGCTATTATGATAAGTACAATGTCAGATAAAGACAGACACTCTATGATTTCACTTATATGTGAAATCTAAAAAATAAGAACCCAACAAAAATAGAAACAAACTCATAAACAGAGGACAAACTGAGGGTTGTCAGAGGGGAGGAAGGTAAAGGAATCAGTGAAATATGGGGAAGATGGTAATTATACTCAACTGTGGTGAGCATTTCATAACGTATAGAATTGTCAAATTACTGTGTTTGTACAACTGAAGCTAATAGAACATTGTATGTCAACTATATTTCAATAAAAAATAATGTTCTTCAGTTAAGCAAATGAAAACAAATGAATACACAAATAAAAATAAACTTTTTTTTAAAGTTTGAAGACTGGTTTGAAGACAGTATGAAAAAAATCTAATATTTTTATTTTTTTACATTTTTACTTACATTTTAGTTACATTGAAATAAGATATATTAATTTTTTAAAAAAGAGTAATGAACATGGAAATTATTTAAAAAATATCACCAAATTCCTTTTTATTATTTATTTTTTTAATTTTAGACAGAGAACGCGCACAAAGAAGGGGCGAAGGGAGAGACAGAGACAGAGAAAAATAAATCCCAACCAGACTCCATGCTCAGCGTGGAGCCCGATACAAAGTTCAATCCCATGATCCCATGACCCTGGGATCATGACCTGTGCCAAAATCAAAAGTTGGCTGCTCAACCGACTGAGCCACCCAGACACCCCACCAAATTCCTTTTCATAGGGGATAATAACAGGAGATAAGTAACAATTTGGAGTTTAAAAAAACTTTTAAAGATAGTTCAAATACTATATATTTGTTTTTTCATATTTGCTAAATTATTAAAGAAAATTTGTTAAATATTAAATATTACAGAAAAATTGTAATATTACATGTGAATAATTTTGTAATGATTAATATTATTGAATATACAAAAAATAGTCTTTTTTCTATGAATTCATCATATCTTCAATAACAATTGCCTTTTTCCTTGATCCATTTATATTAATATTTACTTTAATATTACGTTTACTTTTCTTTAAAATTTCATTCACTATTAACTCAAACAATTGTTAAATGGTCAGTGTATATAACTGGCCCTATGCTAAGCTTTGGCACTTTACAACCCCTGTCAAAGAGCGTACCATCTGGAGGAACACTGAATAAGGAAAATACAGAGTACCAAAGGGCAAGGGTATGCAAAAGACCTCCTTTGCTCCTTTTTAGTTTCCATGTTTGATGAGTGAAGTCACCCATGTACTAGGGAGGAAAGCTTCAGTTTGGCAGTCCTTTGCTTCTTTTAGGGGTCTTATCTCTAATATAGACTAAGTCCCTTGGGAGTCAGAGGAAACCTGAAGTCTGTGTTCAAGCTCAGCCAGGGGAAAGTGGAGAGGCTTTGATGGAATGGATCACATTTATGGATCCCCAAAATGACTCAACCTCTTCAGTGAAATTCTCTGGGATAGTATGGGACAGACAACCTTTTTAATGTTACGCAGTCAACATACCCCATCCTCTTTTCTTACTGCACTCTTCCTGTTGCCAAGATGGCTATTTACAGGCAATTCTTTTTTTCTTTTAATGTTTATTTATCTTTGAGAGAGAGAGAGACACACACACACAGAAACACAGAGCACAAGAAGGAGAGGGGCAGAGAGAGGGACACACAGCAGGCTCCAGGCTCTGAACCATTTGCACAGAGCCCAACATGGGGCTCGAACCCATGGTCCACGAGATCATGACCTGAGCCGAAGTCAGACGCCGAACTGACTGAACCACCCAGGCGCCCTTCACAGGCAATTCTTGTCTACATGTGATGCCAGTCATGTTAGAACAGGACCATGTGCTGCAAGTTAAAAACGTAATGGGTGCGGAAGTGTTTTGAACACTGAGATGCATTGTATGCACTTTGGTTTTTATTTCTGTCTTGAGTTATTTTTCTTTAAAAAAAATGTTTATTTAGTTTTGAGAGAAAGAGAGAGAGAAAGAGCAATAGAAAATCCCAAGCAGGTGCCATGCTGTCAGTGCAGAGTCTGACGAGGAGATCAAACTCATCAACTGTGAGATAGTGCAGGGGCTTTAACTGAAGATCCAAGAGATTGGTGTGGCTCTGAACTCACAAATGGTTAGATCATGACATGAGCTGAAGTCAGACACTTAATCGACTGAGCCACCCAGGTGCTCTCTTTGTGAGTTATTTCAATGCTAAAGTGATGAGTTGTCCTCGACCATTTCCACATTCTTTTTTTCACAGGCCAGGACAAAGCAACCCGATGAATAGCAGCTTAGAGTGAGGCTGTGGAAACAGAAATCAAGTGTCTCCCTCCTTTCTTGTAAGAAGTTAATTTTATGTGACAATGTGTCTGCTTCGATTTATTTATTTATTTAAAAAAATTTTTTTAACGTTTATTTATTTTTGAGACAGAGAGAGACAGAGCATGAACAGGGGAGGGTCAGAGAGAGGGAGACACAGAATCTGAAACAGGCTCCAGGCTCTGAGCTGTCAGCACAGAGCCTGACGTGGGGCTCGAACTCACAGACCGCGAGATCATGATCTGAGCCGAAGTCGGCCACTTAACCGACTGAGCCACCCAGGCTCCCCAATCCATTTTTTTTAATAAACAAAGTAAAATAACTGGAAACTGGAAATATGTTTACAATATGATCAAGCGTTTGGAAAACTTGAATCATATCTCTTGGGGTAGTCATCTGTCACATAAGAGCAAAGAGTAGATACTTCTTGATGGCGTGGTCTAAACTAAAATTTCATTTCCTAAATTTGGATAATGAGGAAAGTTCTTGGAAAGCAGAATGGAACAAAGCTTAATTATTATACATCAACCTCAAAAAAAAAAAAAAGTCAAGAAACGCAGTAACTACTGTATTTGGTAAGTTTAAGAAAAATGGTCTAAATGTAAAGAAAATGTTGTAAATATTAAAATCCATCATGCATATACTTCAAAATTAGAAATACTTGATTAGTGTAAAAATGAGAATAAATTGTACCCTCTAAGCTCATTATTTTATGGTCCTTTATATTTTAAATAGTCTCTGAAATGGATATTCTTATAAGCAGATGGGTAAATTACCTTTAATATTAGACTTCTGATAACTTTTTTTTTTTTTAGGAAAAACTTACAATAACATTAAAAGTACTTTGCATAAAGTTATTTAGAGGACAGTATGCATGGATGCACTTGAATATTTTTGAACACAAAGAAATATAGATTGTGATTAGTAATCAAGGCAAGACAAAGTTATCACTTTTGCATGGGTAGCCCTATCCCTGGCACATAAGCTAGATTTTACACTGGAAGTAGGGGCACCTGGGTGGCTCAGTCGGATAAGTGTCTGACTTTGGCTCACGTCATGACCTCGTAGTCCATGAGTTCCAGCCCGGCATAGTCAGGCTCTGTGCTGCTTCGAATTCTGTGTCCCTTCTTTCTCTGCTGTACGTGTGTGCGCGCTCTCTCTCTCTCTGTCAAAAATAAATAAACATTAAAAAATTTACACTAGAAGTAGACCACTCCACATATCTAAGTCACCAAATATCTGTATCTATCTGTTTGTATTTTTTTTTTAATTTGCAAAAGGAATATTCCCCTTTACGCAGGTCTACAAGTGAAACTTAAGGTGTTGGAAATAACCTGAAAACTTTAACTGCAGACGTCACTTGAGCTCGGACTTCATGTGGACTTCAGCTGGCATGTGCGTTGTGAGAATGGAATGAATCCCAGGAGCAGACATAACCAGTACCATTATTCTCAGCCTTACTTAAAGAATGGTTTATACAGTAATATGAGCAGCAAGAAATCTGTTCTCCTCCTCCAGCTGGAACAGTCATGCTGGGCTGATCTATTTAATAATTACTGGCTAAATATTTACAGTGAGTCGTTTTTGTTTTAAAGCACAGTCAAGATATTTAGAAACTATGATGAGTTTATTTCCAGCAGTTAACAAATTGAAATTCTTGACTTTAGGGAAAGATAACCATATTTGGTATAATGTTTTACTCATGGTGATATAATATTAGGGCACAAGTCCTGATGGGTGTGAAAAACTGAGTTCTTCTCAACCAAAGCTAACCAGAAAGTCAAGGACTGGTTTCATCATTAATTTAATACTTAAACTACTAGCAGTTTTAATGTGTACTGAAGATGATAAAACTTGAACTAATTAATCAGCATGGAAAAGCAGCCTTGTGGGATTACCACCTAGTATTTTCATCAGATTTCATGAGAATGTACTTTTGTTCTGTTCAATCCTTCAGGAAAAAAAAAAAAAAAAAAAGGTAAAACTGTATCTAATGATGATCAGCTTTTTGGAATGCACTTTTACAGAAAGAAGTACATGTTGAAGAGAATACGGAGTATAAAGCATTTGAATTATTTCAAAATAGCCCGCCACACATAGCAGATAGCAGTGTGCCTTTCAGCACAGTTCCAGAGGCTGCAGAGATGGGGGCCAACCTGAGGGCACCTCACTGCCTTCTCTGCAATGCCACAGTGTCTGCCTCCGTGGACCTCCGCATGCCCTTCTCCCCTCTGCGTTAAGTAGCCTGATGGGTCGTGTGCCCTCTCTCCCTAACTTCTCCCTTCACTGTCCACCCCACCAGGTAGTTGTTTAAGTCACCCTTCCAAGTTCACAGCCTGTCTGACTGTGTAAAAATAAAACCTATATAGAGAAGTGCACACACCTAGATAGCTGGTGATGTGCTGTTTGCACTCTCTTCGTGGTATCTATTGAGGGACACAAGTTCTTTATTTCCATGCGCTCCAATTTGTAATCTTTTCCGTCAGTGTTTTCCGGGTGTGTTCTATTTCATAGAATTTTTCTCACCCAAGGTGATGACGGTATTATCTTATATCTCTTTCTGGACTCTTGATTGTTTTTTCCTCTTGTAAACCGTTTTGCTTTTCACGATTCACCTGGAATTACCTTTTGTATCCGTGTCGTTATATTTGGTGTAAGGTAGAATTCTACATTCCAGTCAGAGAAAAGCCAGCACAAAGACTGAGATTTCAGGAAACTGAGTGTGACAAGGAGACTGGAGCCAGTGATGGAGGCAGGAGTTGTGAGGGAGAAAGTTGCAGAGGCAGATGCTGGGCAGGTAAGAGGGAGCCTTCAACCCTCCTTAAGCATTGTACTTTCTTCTAAATATCTGAGAAGCTATTGGAGAGTTGGGAACAGGACACTGATATGATAAGATCTGTGTTTGTTTGTTTGTTTCATATTTATTTATTTTGGGAGAGCACAAGCAGGGGAGGGGTGGGGAGAGGGGACCAGAGGATCTGAAGTGGGCTTTGTGCTGACAGGCTGACAGCAGCGAGCCCCATGTGGGGGGCTTGAACTCACAACCTGCGAGTTCATGACCTGAGCCGAAGTCAGATGCTCAACTGACTGAGCCACCCAGGTGCCCCACGATTTGTGTTTTTAAGAATCACAAGCGATTGTGAGAATAATTGAGATACAAAAGTAAATGCAAGTGGACCAGTTAGGAAGCTCCTGCTTGTTGCCAGGTGGGCCATGATGGAAAGTTGGACCAGGATCTTAATGGTGGAGGTGGGAGAACATGGACAGACTTGAGGTTCGTTTTGAAAATAAAGCCAACAAGATTTTCTGATCGATCAGATACGGGTCTGAGAGAGAAGAGAATATGAAACCTGATCCCAAGGTGGTATTTACTGAGACATGAAAACTATGAGTTAAAATTTCACTGGCTCCATGAAACTCTGGTCCAGGTTGTAAATGTTACCAGAAGTAGTCCATACCACCAATTTTGCACTTGATGGTAGAAAGTTACCTTGTATTTAATAATGCCTTCTTTGTTAATGTATAAACTCTTCAATTCCCAGGTCTCGAAATGATTGTGACAAGTAATCTCCAGATATTTACCAAGCATTCTCACAGACACTATTTGATCCCAGCATCTCCGTTAATTAGTCTCCTTAATTGTCAGCTGAAGAATATGAGATATGCTATTTAATAGACAGTGAAGTTAGGCCTTCAGCTAAGTCTTATGACTTCAGAATTCCTACCTTCTTTTGTATGTCTTCTGTTTCCTCTACAACACCAATATCAACAGCAGAGCGCAAAAACACTCATAAAATATTTGCTAATGTGTTTATTGAATGGACCACACCTGCTGTGCCTACGCAAGAAAGAGATCTTAGCTACCCACTGATTACACCAAAAGGCTCACACCTGGAATTGTATTTCTTGTACTTAACGGTTGTATCTGTTTTTAATTCAGTTTATCTAGAAATATTTAACTTTTAAGGCCTAAACCTATTTTGTAATGAAAGTATATGGACACACCCTAGAATTACACCCTGGCTAATTTTTCTTTATCTGCTTGAATTCTCCCTAATGAGTGAGTGTGAACTGAAGCATGAACGATAAAGAACACAATGCTGTTTCTACCTGAACTTAAAAATTCAACAGAAAGAGCAACTCATCAGCAGCAATTAGTGTGGAAACCCAGATGGTCAGATGAGACCAACCATCAGCTGATTGTATTAATTTCTTAAGAAAATGTTTAACGTTGAGATGAAGTCTTCAGAAATGCACCTGATATATGTTATTTTTCCAATAGGCTAATTTAATTAATTCCAACTGGATTAATTTGAACACATTACCATTGTTTATCTAAAGAGAAAGGACAATAAGTTCTAATGTAATGGAGTGTATAGTACAAGACTGAATCTTTAAAACAACATGAATTCAAGTAACAAGAATTTATCATTTGAATACACTGAATATTCCCTCTCAGAGTAAGAATAACAAATTTATAATAATTGGCATTTATAACTTTCACAAAGCACCTGTATATATCATTCCGATTGGATCTTCACCACCCCCCTTAATAATCCCTGTTTACATACATCAAATTCTTGTGCCAGGCACCGTGCTCAATGCTTTGCACATATAATCTATTTTTTCCTAATATTCTGCAAGTTTGGTGAACTGATTAACATTTGCTGATAAGCAAGACAAATGGATTTGCCTAACTTGAACAAAATAAAATTGCTAAATTTAAAAATCTAAATGCTAAAGTTGAAGCCTGGAACTAAGACTATTTGGAGAACTATTTTTTTAAGTTTATTTATTCAGAAAGAGTGTGTGTGCAAGCAGGGGTGGGATGGGGAGGGAGGGAAGGTGGGAGGGAGGGAGAGAGGGAGAGGGAGAGGGAGAGGGGGAGAGAGAGAGAGAGAGAGAGAGAGAGAGAGAGAGAGAGAGAGAATCCTAAACAGGCTGTGCACTGTCAGCACGGAGTCCCATGTGGGGTTTGAACTCACGAACTGTGAGATCATGACCTGAGCTGAAATCAAGAATTGGACACTTAACCAACTGAGCCACCCAGGTGCCCTCGGAGCACTATTTTTTGGAATCAACCAGTTCCAATGTGTTTTTTCAGACTTGATGAGATTCAACCCAAGGTTCACATACTTATCAAAGTCTATTTGGCTTGACTCCGATATTGTACTCATCTCCTTGTCCAGGTGTTTCAGTCTGCTTAACACTAATTTCTGAGCTTTGAAAGTGGAACTGAAGTAAGTTCTTTTTCCTCCAACCCGTTTAGCATTTGCACAGAAAATTCAGCATATGAGTTTAAGTTAGGGGGAAAAAACACAAGATTCCATGCTATCTCCCAGCTTTCTAGAATCAGCAGAGAGAAAAAGGGAGGAGTCTCAGGTTACACACAGATAACAAATAAGTGGTCATATGGCTCCTGAAACCTTCAGGTTCCCACAAAACTAGATCAGTCTTAGCTACTCAATAAGAAACAAACCTTCTGGCAAGGGGTCCAGCAGGTTTGATGGTAATGAGAGAGCTGGGTGCCCATGATGTACATGTCTAATCTCCCCTGGAGAGGTGGCCGTAGAACCATCCTCTCTCTTCTGTGTATCTCACTGGACAAAGAAAATAAAGATCCCAAGACATAACAGACAAATATGGGAGAAAACCACTGGGAGAAGGAAAGCTATTGGAACAGGTATGTGTTGTTCAAGCAGGGAGATAGTGAGCTTGCAGTCAGGGGTTGATGACAGCTAGCAGCAGCAGAGAACAGGAGGATCAGATTATGTTCTGATCTTTCTTTGCCCACTGTGTACCCTTAGGATGATCACTAGTAGTCCCGTGGCCTCAGAAGTTTATGGCAACTGCCCTGGGGTTGGTGTTCTCAGGAGAACCATCAGAGCAGCACTGCAGCCTGGCTGGGCATAGGAGCTGATGAAAACACATAATAGCTGCCAGCCTTGGGATTTTACCTCATCCATTCCAACCCCCCAGGGGTGGTGGGTTAGTCTTTTGGGTGATGGCTTCTTACCAATTCTACTTTCTTCTGAGCATTTATAGATTGGCTGCAGTTGGTCACATGATGGCAAATAGAAATAATTCTTCTTATGAAGGCTAAGGTGTGTCTTAGATTTTCCTTAATATGTATTACAGACAGAGTAGTTGATAGCCTTAGGACAATCAAAGCTTACGGGCTTAAAAAACAAGAAATTTGATAACAATTTTGAATTTTTTTTTTCAACGTTTATTTATTTTTGGGACAGAGAGAGACAGAGCATGAACGGGGGAGGGTCAGAGAGAGAGGGAGACACAGAATCAGAAACAGGCTCCAGGCTCTGAGCCATCAGCCCAGAGCCCGACGCGGGGCTCGAACTCACGGACCGCGAGATCGTGACCTGGCTGAAGTCGGACGCTTAACCGACTGCGCCACCCAGGCGCCCCATAACCATTTTGAATAAGAACAAAAAATCTGGAAAACCTATGCCCTCAGAGGCAAATGCTATTATCAGTAGCCAATCATATACTCTTCAAGTGTAGCTTTGCATTTAAATTCAAACTACTATATTAAGACTGAACAGATGTGAATAAAATGCCTACCTGCCTGGCACATAGTACATTAGTAGGTATAAATTTCTCCCCTATGTTTTACAGGCATACACTCAGTAAGTGAAGAGCCAGATTTGTGTCTTTTTTTTTTTTCTCTGCACTGATATGTTTAGGCACTGTATTCGTTTCCTAAATTACCACAAATTTGGTGGCTTAAAACATTTTCTATCTCACAGTTCTGAAGGCCAGAATCTAAAATCATTCCCACTGGACTAAAAACAAGATGTTGGCAGAGCTCTGCTCCTTCTGGAAGCTCTAGGGAAGAATCTGTTTCTTGCCTCTTTGGTCTTCTTCAAGGAAAGGCAGCTGACATTCCTTGGCTTGTGCCTGCCGTGGTCCAGTCTCCAAGACCAACATCATCAAATCTCCTGCTCTGTCTTCACACGCCATCTCTGTGTCAAATCTCCCTTTGTCTCTTCTTTATAAGGACACTTGGGTTATACTGGGCCCACCAAGATAATCCAGGATAATCTCTGCCATCTCAGCATCCTTAATTTAATCATGTCTACAAAGACCATTTTGTCATACAGTGTAACGTTCATAGGGATTAGGATGTGGGATCCATTTTTCATCCTGTACCACAAGTACCTGTGCCTATGCTGAGTAAGCACTCAGTAAATATTTGTTGAGTAAAGTCTCTCTTCATAGTCTTTCTCATGTCTCTCCCAGCTCCTATAATCTATATTATTGATGGTGCTTTGTCCGACCCTTATATACTCCATAGATACATCATTTGTACATACCTTCTCCCCTGTGCTCCTAGTGATCATCTAACAAAAAGTATTTTAAGCAATATGGTTGTGAAGAAGGAAGCATGGACATGTTAGACTGGAACTAGATGTTGAGTTTAAAATTTTGAGTTTGGATGAAAAGTAGCAAGCAACAAGGGGATGGTTGGTTTTAAAATATACTATTTTACAAATCTATACACTTTGTAAGTCATTTTTTGAATCAGCAAGTAAGAAAGACATTAGGGATTCCTGTAACTCGAAGTTTGCCATCAGAAGTGTCAACTATAAGATTGACCTATCATGGATAACACCGGAATGGCCTTGAAGACTGTAGTTTTCATACTTGAACAAAGAATATGGCTATCAAAAAACAATGTCCTTAGCGATGGAATATCTTAAACACATGAAACACTAGCAGAAATGACTGGATTTTTGAACAGAGGATGTGTTCTAAGCCATGGATTGATACAGTCTGAATGACTGGGGCTGTAGGTGAGGACAGTTTTTGCTTCCATACACTTTAAGTAGCCTGATATAGTTAAGGAACATTTCGTAGTCATCTCACAATAGTGAGCGCAATTAGAGTTGGTCTTTGTCTTCTCACATAGAAATTACAAAGATAATGAACTTGTGGATGGAAACATAAGCAGTCAGGTGAATGTGGTACCCATAGCCCTCACAAGAAGCAAATAAACTAGAATGCCACTTCTTCATTCATCATTGTAGAGTGAGCATTCTGAATCAGTCCATCCGGATTAGGAAATACTTATTGAGCATCTATCACGTATCTGATACTAAGTGAGGTGCGAGACACATGACGGGGGAGCCAGACGGACCTAAGCCCTTTCTGCATTCCTCCCTACTGACATAAGCATATCCCACAAAACTTCAACAAATTACAAAAAGACCAGTGAATATAGAGATGGATCAGCAAACATACATCACCACCACCACCAACAACAAAAGCATCTCATGTTCTCCACGATGTCATAGCCAAGTTAACACTACGCCTGGTATTAACATTCATTCATTTATGTATTTAATGAAGAACATACGTGGAGCATCTCATCTATTCCAGACATTCTACTAACCACTAATGATATAAAAATTATTAAAAAGAAGGTCATAATGGACACTTGTTTCATTAATTAACTAATTAGGCTCTAAGGACATTGAAATAAATAGAAATAATACTGAATCAAATAAATAACATCTTGGTTATCAAAAATAACAGATGTGGCAAAGTAAGATAACACGGTTGAGTAACACATATAAATTAAGCATAAAATATATTCTCATTTTTATTACCAAAAAGAAGTGAAATATTAGAATTAATATAAAATTATACATCCAAAAAGACAATAAACTTCTATATGTAATGTTTTCAATTAACAAAGAATCTAATCAATAAAACCATAAAAGAAGTTCCTTTATCAAGAGAAAATTCACTTAAAAATTTTTTTGTTAATGTTTATTTATTTATTTATTTTTTTAAAGATTTTTTTTTTTTTTTTCAACGTTTATTTATTTTGGGGACAGAGAGAGACAGAGCATGAACGGGGGAGGGGCAGAGAGAGAGGGAGACACAGAATCGGAAACAGGCTCCAGGCTCTGAGCCATCAGCCCAGAGTCCGATGTGGGGCTCGAACTCACGGACCGCGAGATCGTGACCTGGCTGAAGTCGGACGCTTAACCGAATGCGCCACCCAGGCGCCCCAATGTTTATTTATTTTTGAGAGAGAGACAGAGCACAGTGGGGAGGGGCAGAGAGAGAGGGAGACACAGAATCCAAAGCACGCTCCAGGCTCTGAGCTGTCAGCACAGAGCCCAACAGGGGGCTCGAACTTGTGAACTGCGAGATCATGACCTGAACCTAAGTCAGAGGCTTAACCGACTGAGCCACTCAGGTACCCCTATCAAGAGAAAATTTAAAAGGAGCTTCAAATTAGCTAATTTCTGCATCAGACTACCTAGTGTAAGTCAAAATACAGAAACTGTAAATGTAGTTAAAATAACCATTAGATTAGCTTCCAAAGGAAAGCAAGTGAAGCCATTTCTGGAGAACTAGTATGACTCACAAGAAAAACAGATTATGCAACATACATGACTCACTTTCATTCCAAGTGACAGAGCAGATTTGACAAGCATTTGCAGCCTCCCCACTAAATGACACATTCATCAATATCCCATCCCTATGTTCAAGTAACGCAAGACCTCTACCTTTAATTGTAAACTGTCTTATTTAGCCTGTTGCTAGAATTACTCCAAACTCTAACCTTCTGGCACAGAATCCCTATAGGGAGCAGAGCAGCTATCCTGGGTCCAACTGGTTTACTATGGTATATAAACTTACCCCATGTTCTACTTGCTTGGACATTTTGTTTCCTTTGGCAACATGGTCTCTTTCCGAAGTACTCTGTTGCAGGTGAGACAGGGTCAGAACTGTTAAAGGCATACAAGTGCCAGCTGACAGTGAGGAAGAGTCCAAGGAAACACCAAACATAAAATCGCAGTTGTCCAGGGCATACTTGCCTATGGACTTCCGAAATCCCCAAGAGCAATGCTGGATTGCAGCACTTTGCTTGAAGTTCATAAGGGGCAATGTGAGTCATCAAGCAAATGTCAACCTATGTTCTAATATTTCCTTTTGACAAAGACTTGGGAATATTTAGTAAACAAATTCAAACTAGAAAGCTTTGTCATTTTAAAGGAGGCACCAAGATTTACTCTCAAAAATTAACTTGGCCGAAACCCTTATATTTTTTTTTTGGAAACTGGTATTATCCTTTCACCAAAAGATGCCTCACCAAGTACTGTGACATAAGGTTTACACCCATTGGAAGCTAAAATACCACTTAATGAAATCTACAACGTCTGAGGCTCAAATATTACACTCAACATACAAAAAAAAAAAAAAACCCAAAAAACAACTTTAAACGACTTTCTCATTCTAATGTGATAATAATAGAAATGATAGCAGGTAACATTTACTAAACACTTATAATGTGTCAAGCACCATGTTGATTTCCTTACAGAGGTCGTCTGATTGAATCCTCCAACAATCCTAAGAAGTAGACATTATTATAATCCCTAAAGTACTCATGAGGAAATGAATACTTTCACTGGCTAGCCTGGGCCCTCCTATAGACAAATGGCAGAGCTGAATTTGAATTCTGACCATTTGACTCTAGAGACAGTGCAAATCTCTGATTTAGGTAGATTTCTTTGTCATTGGATCAGGTGTGAGAATGTTCCTGAAAAAAAACTTTTTTTAAAAACATGTTTTTGTGCTCTCTCTTAAACCTAAATTTGTATTTAAAATGCATTTTTGTGGTTTCAAAGTGAAGCTGAAATTCTTGATAAAAACTGCATTAGGAATCAAAAAAGCTACGAGAGAAATTAAAAATTTTAAGGTATGCATCATATAACAGCAATCAGTCAACAATGTGTGGTTTCATCAGTTTCATGACTACTGTCCCCAAATGTGTAAAATTCCATATATCTTATTAAATTGCTTCACTGAATAAAAGATATATTAAAACAAACTTGCTAATGCATGGAATAAAGAGGCAAAATTAGGAAATGTATGAACTATAGGAAAAAATAAAAACTTTCAGACCGATTACAGCAAAAAATACTTTCATAATTATTACTGTCAAATGAATTAATACATTTGTGTACCTATCAACACACATAGTCTCTATACTATTTTCCCAAGATATTTTAAAGCGAAGAGCTTATGTTTTGTGGGTTCTGCCTCAAAAAGAAAGATTCAATTCTTATTATATCGATTTGTTTACAAAAACAAGTTAAGGCTTTGAGAGGCAGTTTAACCTCTTAAATGCCTTGCGATCTAATTTCTTCTGCAATTTTGCTAAGCAAATTCATATGCAGAGAGATTGAAAAAATATGTCCAATCCAGATGAAATGATCACATAGTCCCTAATTAGTGGAACCTGAGAATTTATGTGAGTTCTAATTCAGAAAATATTTTGACCTCTTTATGTAATTGACTGCTCTGTGCTTATTCTGAATGTCAAAACCTGAGTAGGAGAGGTCAGAGAAAGGACCCCAAATGATCTAAGCATTACATGTTTATTTGAGTGCTAAGGAAAATTTCAACGAACATTATAGCAGCAAATTGCACACTGATGATTCAGGCTCCTGTTTAGTTTGGTATTTTCAGGAAAATACAGTTACCTTAGCAACTAACATAGCACACGGCACATGCCGTGGCATGCAGAATGTCTCCAAATCAAAAGCATGTCCCTCTGGAAGATATTATACCAGGAATAAGGAAAAGAAGTAAGCCAACATCTTTAGGTATGAATTATTTATCTCCTTGATAGAAAATAATTTATATTTAAGTCATTTTTTCTTTGCTACAGTCTTATCAAAATGACAATATGTATATCACCTAGATGAAGAAAAATACATAAAGAAACTACATAGGTGCACAAAGTAAATTTTCAATCGAATCAACTTCTGAACATTCCATTGACTGACATATAAACCTATGTATCTGAATAAATTTGGGGGGAAGGTAAGATACTCTTAAAGGTTTAAATAATTAGTTATTATCATTGAACACCAAGAAGGAGAAGTGTTTTTATCCTGATGGCAGTAACTCCAAAGTTGACATAATTACAGTGTGAGAATTTAAAACTATGCCTCTACAAGTCTAGAACAACCTGTTTGAATATGAAATATGCAATTAAAGTGATTGCTATCTGCATTGTGATAGAGCCCCAAGTGGTACTAATTCAAAGAAAAGTAAGTGGCATGGTTTCTTTCAACCCCGTATTCATGCGCTGTAGAAGAAACAAATATTCACCTCTTGCCTTCCAAGAGCTCAAAGTTTTTAGTAACCAGACAGAAAAGTTGCTTGCTTTTGCAGAGCTGATGTTCTAGTTGGGAGAGACATACAACAAAGGAGAAAAGAAATAAACTGGGTAAATTATATTGTGCTGCCTGCCATGAAGAATCTAGAACAGGTCTCCTCTTCCTTTACTTCTTTCTTTTCTCTTCCCGTCATACCAAAGCTATTAGATAGGACAGAGGAGGAGGGCAGAGGGTGGAGGAGGGTAGTACAGATCATTAGAGCCTGAGCAGACTGAAAACACCCGCAGCAGTGAGGCAGGATGGACGACCCTGGAGACTGACTACTACAGGGGATTCATCATATGAGAACATAGACTAAAAATAATAGAAGCCAGATTTGTAGCTGTTGGAGAAGGGAGTTATAAATTCGGAAACTGGGAAAACTAGAATAAATCCGAATCAGTTAGACTGGATTGAAAAAGTTAGCACTTTTAGTATATGTGCAGAAAAATACAGAAATAAACAGATATGTGTAGAAATACATATATTTATGATATATAACATATTTGTGATGTAGATAATATAGTATTATACACATATATATGTATTTCACGTGTTTTCTGAGAGGGCTCAGGCACCAAACTCCAATAGCAATTAGCCTACCTAGAACCCAGAAATACCATTTCCCACTGAAAGGAAACAGGGCTCTTTGAAGAAAAAAAAGAAATGATCCTACGGCTAGGGCAGGGAAAGTACAAATGAGCCCAGAACATTTTAGGCCAGAAAGCCAGGAAACACCGCAACAATGACTGAAATATGTCAAAAGGAAAAAGTCAACCTAGAGAGGCTCCCACTAGCCAAACTTGGGACAGTTTCAGCATCAGAATAAGTAACGGTAGCAATGGGGGAAAACATGTTGAATAAGAGAGGGAACCATCAGTTCATATAAACAAACAAGTGAAAAAAAATTGGAAGTCTGACAAGGAAATGATATCTAGAGTTTCAAAGCTCCTCCTCACAAACTGCTTACAAACTACAAAGGGAAGTAAGGAACTTTATAGTGGAGAAGCCTGGCAGACACCACGTTAATCAAGTGATCAAAGTGAACATCACTTGTAAAGGGCAGAATCAAACCCTTTTGCCACCTGGGAGGAAGCAGTGAGAGGGATACGGCATCAGCTCTGTGATATTTTTGTCAGCAATGCACAGCTGAATCTAATCACAGGGAAATATCAGACAAATCCCATTGTGGAACATTTTACAAGATAACTGGCCTGTAATATGGTCGTGAAAGTCAAGTCAAGACTGAAGGACTTCCAGTTTGAAGCAACTAAGGACAAACGCAATATGTGATTTTGAACCGGATCCTTTCGTTATAAAAGATATTATTGGGACAAGGCGAATAAAGCAAGAACAATTAAACAGCAGTATTGTGTTTATGTTCATTTTCTGACTTGGTTGGTTATATTGCAGCCACAAAGGAGAATGCCCGTGTTTGTGGGTAATACCCACTGAAAGAGTGGAGAGAGACAGGGGCATCACGTCAGCATATTACTCTCAAGGGGTTTAAGGAAAAATGTCTTTGTATCATTCGTCCACCTCTTCTCTGTTTGTGATTGTTTCAAAATAAAGAATATGGGACTCCTGGGAGGCTCAGTCAATTAAGTGTATGACTTTGGCTCAGGTCACCATCTTGCGGTGTGTGGGTTCAAGCCCCGCATAGGGCTCTGTCCTGAGAGCTCGGAGCCTGGAGCCTGTTTCCCATTCTGTGTCTTCTCTCTCTCTCTCTCTCAATCTGCCCTTTCCCTGCTTGCTCTCTGTCTCTCTGTCTCTCTTTCAAAAATAATAAACAATAAAAAAAATTTAAAAAGTAAAGGATATGTAAAAAGCTAATATGGCAGATGGCGACCACACAGGAGCAACTCCTTTAAAATGTGTGTTGTCTGAAAAATACTCTCTGAAGAGGTAGCATTTTCAAGCTGAGGACTGAAAAATCAGAGTCGGTCATTCAAAGATCCACTTGAAGAGCATTCCAGGCCGAGGGAACAGCTGGTGCTGAGGCCCCAGGCGTGAAGGAATTTAGTGAGTTCCAAGAATAGAAAAATAAAAGCGTCCAGTAGAGCTGGAGCCTGGTGACTAGGGAGGAGGTGGAAGGTACACGGACAGGCTCTCCGGAAGGGCCCCTGGGTGTCGAGAAGTCTGGAACTTTATTCGAGGTGCCAAGGAAAACCATTGAAGGATTTTAGCAAGAATGTAATATGAGCTCATTCATACTTTTGAAAACCACTTTGCAGAGAAAGGAGACCAACGTTCACGTGAAGAGACAAATTAAAGGGCTATGTGCACTCGGAAGAAAAAATGAAGAAAGACGGTATGTACTTTGGGAGTAAAAGTGATAGGGTTTATCACCATTGTTCCTGAATGAGGACGTTGAGAAAAAAAGAAAATCAAGAGTAAAAAGAACAGCTATTCCTTAGTTAGAGCTTACTCTGCACCAGGCAGCTTTTAATCACTTGAACATTTATTTACTCATTTAACTCCCATAACAAGACGAGTACCAGTGCTAGCCCCATCTGGAGATACGGACATATGAAGATGATTTAAGGGACAAGACCAAAGTCACACAGGCTGTAGGTGGCAGAACTGTGATTTGGATCCATAACTGCATACTTAAATATACGTATATATAGTTTTCTTTCTAAATCCACTTTCTGAGGTAAAATTTACACATAATATAACACACTGCCTGTAAATGCACAGTCCAATGATATTTGACAAATGTAATTGTGTATCACCACAGAATATTTTAGCTACAGAATATTTCCACCTCTTAAGAGTTTCCACTGACCTTTTAATTTTAATTTTTAGTTTTAATTAATTAACATTGATCTGCTCTCTGTCGCTATCATTTTGTTTTTTCTCTTCTAGGATTTTATTTGAATGGAACCACACAAGTATGTACTCTTGCAGTCTAGCTTCTGCACTTAGCCTAAATGTGTTCAAGTCTCCACCATATTGTTACGTGGATCTGTAGTTTATTTTTCATTGCAGAATACTATTCCCTTGTAGCTAGAGAACATAATCTGCAATCCATTCACGTGTTGATGGACATTGTGGCTTTTTACAGTGTTTGGGTATTTTAATCAAAGATTCCAGGAACATTTGTGTATGAGTCTTCTTTAGAAAACACTTTAAAATTCATTTTGAATAAATAATCTAGGAATGGAATTGCTAGGTCATAGGTCTTATTTCATGAGGAAGTGGCAAACAGTTTTCCAAAGTGATGGTACCATTTGATATCCCCATTCAATAAGGTTTGAAAATGTCACTTCCTCAATGTTGCTTTGTCCACCTTTGGTATTATCAGTCTTTTTAAACTTTAGCCATTCTACTATGTGTGTAATTTACATTTTTGTGATGACTAATGTTTTTTGTCAGATACAAATACACATAGAGTGAATATTTTCTCCCCACCTATGTCTTGCCTTTTCAGTTTCTAATTATTTTTTTTGAAGTTTTTTAATTTTGGTAAAGTTCAATTAATATTGCTTTCTCCTATATAGCTTGTGTTTTTGTCCTAAAAATTTTGCTTACTTCAAGGTTTCAAGCATGTTTTCCCAGATTTTCTCTTTAAAAGTTATACAGTTTTAGCTTTTACATGGATCTGTGATCTCTTTCTAGTTAATTCTGTATATGGTATAAAGTAATGACCAAGATTATTTTCTTTGATATGTATGGCCAGGTGTTCCAGCAACATTTTTGAAAAGACTATCTTTGCCCTGTTACATTGGCATCTTTGTAAAAAATGAATTGGTCATATTTGTGTGGGTCTATTTATAGCTTCCATATTCTGTTTCATTGATCACCATGTCTATTCTTACACTAATCGTATGCTGTTTTGCTTATGGCAGTTACACAATAAACCATGAAATCAGGCAGTGTCCGTCTTCTACTTTGTTCTTGTTCTTAATTTTTAAATAGATTTTACTGTGTACCACAGTTTCAGAAAAACTGTAAAGGTAGTACACAGAGTTCCCATACACTCTGCATCTAGTTTTCTATATTATTAACACATGTTTGTATGGTACACCTGCCACAATTATTGAATAATATTGATACGCTATTATTAACTATTTTCTATCCTTTATTCTTCACCTAGTATTTCTTAATTTTTCTTTGACCTAATGCTTGTTTTTCTTTTTTTTTTTTTTCTGTTCCAAGATGCCACATTACAATTACTTGCCATATCTCTTATATACCACTCGATTGGAACAGTTTCTTAGACTTCATTTTTAATGACCTTAACATTTTCATGGAGTATTAATTATAATTTTTGTACAATGCCCTTCTATTGGAATTTATCTGGATTTTCATTTCATGATTAAACTGGAATTGTGGGTTTGGGAGAAGGAAGACCACAGAGGTAAAGTGACATTTTCATCACGTTAGATCAAGGGTATATGGTATCCATATAATTTACCAATATAATTTATTTATTTATGTAATTTATATGGTACCCTTATAATTTATAATGACCTTGGTCACCTGGTTGAGGTAACTTTTGTTAGATCCCACCAGGGATCTAAGATAGTTATTCTTTTCGCCTGTTTCCATACTGTACTCTTTGGAATGAAGTCATTACACCAGCCTATAGTTAAGAAATGGGGAGTTAGGCTCCACCTCCTTGAGGACAAAATATCTTACATAAATTTGGAATTGTTTTCCAAGTGAGCTTTGTCTCTTATCCCTCATTATTTATTTATTCACTTATTTATTTATATTAGCATGAACTTATAAATATTTATCATTTAGGTTATAATCCAAAACAACACTATCTTCTTGCTCAATTTGTTCCAGCTTTGGCTATCGGGAGCTGCTTCAGTTGCTTCCTAGGTCACTTGGACAAACACCCATGGATGTAGAGTTGGTTTTTTGTTTTTATTTTTGTTTTTGAGGTTTTCTTCCTTCCTTCCTTCCTTCCTTCCTTCCTTCCTTCCTTCCTTCCTTCCTTTCTTTTGTTCTCTCTTTCTTTTTTTGGGTGGGCACTTTTGACCTTTTGGCCCTATAAGATGTTCCAGGCTTATCTAGTATATACCCTGCCCCGGTTCAAGGAAAGCTAAGGAATGCTATTAGAAACCAATATTTATTTACTTACTTGTTTGTTCATAATTTTTTTAATGTTTATTTTTGAGAGAGCGCGCATGCATGCACACAAGTGACAGAGGGGGAGAGGGGCAGAGAGAGAGAGAGAGAGAGAGAGAGAGCGAGCGAATCTGAAGCAGGCTCCAGGCTCTGAGTTGTTGGCAAAGAGTCAGACTCAGGGCTCAAACTCATGAACCATGAGATCATTACCTGAGCTGAGGTGGGATGCCTAACCAACTGAGCCACCCAGGTGTCCCTAGAAACCAGGATTTAGATACAAGGTGTGCTCTGCTCTTTATCAAAATTATCTTGGATTTGTTTTTTTTTTTGTTTTTTTTTTTTTTTTTTTTTTTTTAGATTCCTTGCATCTCTGTAGAAAAACCCACCTGTATTTTGATTGGGATCAGGCCAAATTCCTCCTCAATTTTAGCTTCAGCAGTGGATAAACAATTGTACCTTTTACTCAAATTGGAAAATATACAAGATAATTCGATGGGAATGGAGAAATCAAAAATTCTATTCTGGACATTTTAAATTTAATATTGAAATGTTTCATCAAGCCTCCATACATCCTCCCAGTGCTAGGGCCAGAAGATTATTAATGCTAGTTGTGAGATAAGAAGGGCAACATGAGTATTAATTACTTAATTACTTAATTAATTAAACAGTGCCTTAAAATCTTGGCTGGTAACATGAAAATTCATTAATCATTAATGATTTATGTACTTCTTGACATCAGGGATTATAAATTTATAACTGCAGCTATTTCCACGTGGTTGGATAGAATCTCAGAAGAGGGGACAGATTCTTAAGCACCTATCACATTTTAGATATTGTTCCAGCCTTTTGCATACATATCAAGACTAACAACAACCTAAAAAGTGGCTATTATTCTTCCTAGTTGGCAAATGTGAAGATTGAATTTTGAGAGATTAGGTAATTTCTCAAAGTCACACAGCAGGAAAGGTGGTGCTGGGATCCAATTCATTACCCATTGAATTGTATTAAAAAAATTATCCATTATTTATTTGAAATTCAGACATAACTAGGAATCCTGCATTTTTATGTGCTAAATCTGGCAACCCTAATCTAGGACCATCTGGCTTCAAAGGTTGTGTTTTTTCCAGACCACAGTGTAAACACCATACATCAAGAGACACATGAGAAATCTGGGAAAAAATCCTCCCCTATATTCTGTATTCTAATTTGCTGTAGTTCCACATATGCATGAAAGTGGCCTATAGTTAACACTGAAAAGGGTGCAATATAGTCTGAAGATAAAAGGGACATTTTTGGTTTTGGTTTTTGGTGTTTTGTTTTGCTTTGTTTTGGCAGACAGCTACATAAGCCTTTAATAAAATTAACCTTTTGCTTCAATCAGCTGTCATCGAAAGTTTTTCCAACCCAGTAATTCTATTATATGTTTAAACTGTTTTCTAGCACTTACAAATTCAATCTAAAATATCTGGGGAAAAAAACCACAAAGTCTTGTTATATGTGATGTTCCCAGTCTCTAATTAAAAATATCAGGGCAGTAGGATTGCTGCTGGACTTGTTCCTCTCTGGACGAACAACAGTATACCAGAAGAATCAACTGATGCCCTTGCCATCAACTTTCAAGGTAAACTTAAAGTCTTCGTTAGGAGCTTCGAGGCTTTGACATCTCTTCTCCTTTTAGCCTTATGCTCTTTAAGATTACGATTTTCTATCTAACATGTCCCCTGTTCTCAATTTCAGTATCTAACTGTAATCTTCTTTCCTACATTAATATATTTATGTACCTCTTAATGTTTGTAAATAGGAAAACAATATACGTTTTGAAAATTTATATAAATATTTTTATAACCTTGGAGTGTAAATGAGACTTTCTAAACAAGATAGCAAAATTAAAAAAGAAAATTGTAAGGGAGAAGACTGATAGATTTACAAAAATATAGGATTTCAGGGTAATTAAAAACAGTAACAAAATTAAGTCAAAAGCCAAACTGGTTAAAAATATATGCATATGGTAGCCAATTGTTCATTGGCTAATGTATTCAACTATTCATTGACTAATTTATTCTTTCATTTTACATTTTTAAGAATACACAGAAGCGTATGGTTTTTGCCAGCATGCTCAAATTTTTCTGTTCTTTTCACTGTTACTTGCAGTCCAGTCACTCCATCAGGATTCAGTTTTGTTATTGAGTTACATCCTTTAGTAGCTATCTCAGTAAGTGTCATGGATGGTAAATTCTCTTGGTCTTTCTACATCTGCATTTCACTCTAACTCTGGAATGATAGCTAACTGTGTAAAGATTCCAAGGTTCAAGCTAATTGTTCCTTCAGATGGATTCAGTCTTTTCTGAGATTTATTTTTTTCTTAAGCTTTGATGTTATGCAGTTTCACTAGATGTGGCTAGAGATATGTGTATACTGATGACAGTTTTTAAGTTACAGACAATAATAATAGTATGCAATCTTACATGTATATATTAATATGCAAGTATTGAAACCACAACATGTAGAGGTCAGAATATATACACACCAAAAATGGACCCAAATTCTGAAGTCATGTCATTTTCAGTTGAGAGTCAAGATTCCCTGAGAGCAACTACGTACAGAAGCATGTGTAGAGTAACCAAGCAGGTGGAAGAGAGGTCAGGCTTGGAAAGCATTTTTTTTAGTCCCTTGGCTTGGACACTGTACTTCTAAAGAATTATTTTTATATAGGAATTCCAATTTCAGTGGCAGCAGCTCAGTGGCCTAGGGCACACTTAGAGACCGTTTCAGAGAAGGAAAACATAGCTGAGCCGAAAAGAGAACCCATGGTGAGTTGAATGGAATTACCACCTGCTGCAAAGATCACAGGGGACAAAAATGCTTCCTGTGCTCTCTTGTACCTCTGTCCTTGTTTCAGGTGTCTGAGGGCCAGAGATTGCACAATGACTTGGGTGAGGTTGGGGGCATGGTGGGGGCTTTGGGATGGGATGATCCTGCTGGCTCTCATCTGAGGCAGCTGCTGATTTCCTCCATCCCCAGGTTGCAAGACTTATCCAAGTTTAAGCCATTTGGGGGTAAATCGTGCTTACAGTTTTGGTTAAGCTTCCTAGTGGCCAAAGAGGTGACCAGGAGGGATTAGGATTGAGCTAGGACTAGGAGGAGATAAGCGTTCTGGGGAAGGAATAACAACTTTCATTGGAGAAAGGTGAGAATTTGCACAGTGCCATGTTTAGCCAGATGAACTTAAAGAGATCAGAGTAATAGGGTTTAAGAGGATATTGTCTGAAGGGAGAAGGTATATACATGAGCTGAATGTCCTTTGTGGGAACGTCACATTTACTAAGGACAGATTATAGCAAGGATAATATTTTAATATGCTAAACCCTTGTGCTGTTAATCACTAGCAAAACCTAGCTCTTGCTTCTCTCACAATCTCCATGATAAAAAGCCAGGCTACTGTGACTAGACCAGAGTTGCTTTTATAAGCTATAGAGTAGGGAGAACAAGGATATCAGGTAAATTAAGTTTCACTAAAGCAGGAAGGAGGAAGCTCGCCTTGTGTGTGGAGAAGATAAACTGGGAAGGATGGAATGGGAAAGGAAGGGCAAGAGGAGAGGAAGAAAGGCAAGAAATCAGATTTGAATAACTGTTCCCTCAAAATACAGCTGAGGAGAATTTCCAAACCAGAGATGCACATGTCATCCTGCCTTTGGGACTTTGGGACAGCAAGGCCCCTAGTGTGCCCTGGACCATAGCAAAATAACCAAAATTGTGAGTGTTCAGGGAGAGAGAGGGCTGAGTTCAGGCCCTGGTTTCCTGTGGATGTGTGGAGATTCCAGAAGATTCCTTGGTTGCCACATGCCCATGCAGGGTGAAGTAAAAGTGCCAGGAGGGCTAGAGACCAAAGGAGGCAAATCCAGACAAGAAATTAGCAGGAGCCGGGACCCTGTGACTGAATCAAGTGCTTTGGTAGCGGATGTCAGTGGCTTGGAGGCCTGAAGGGAGAAGTAAAATAGGGAGGGGTCTAGGGAGGCTGTATTAAGCACATGTTTCTGACACCTGGGTTCTTCCTGACCTGGAAGAGACTATTCCTCCCAGGGCTAACCAATTTCTAGAGATACTAAAAGACTTGGGTGGCCTGCAAGGTGTCTTTCATATGCACACCAACCAGTGCAGAATCTGTGCCCCGAACCATCTCCTTTATGGAGCTCTCACATCCAGGCCACTATCCCCTTCCCTAATCACCCGGGAACTAGGTATCAAACACTGAGGGACAGCTCCTGCACCCAGATGCTGTTGAAATTACCCAAATCAGCCAACCCTAAGCCTGCTCACCCATCCATTCCTTCATGTGGAAACCACAAAGCCTCTTGCCCACACTCTTCCCTTGTTCCCTCTGCCCCATGGCTGAGCCGGCTGCTGCCCCCCGAGGCTCCCCACATGGTGTGCAGTGTCCCTGTCTTGGGAATAGTGAGTTACAAACTATCTTTTCAATGATACTTGTCTCTTGGTCTGTTGGCCTCAGCCTCGCTGTGCCTAAATAATAATAAAACTTACATTTTAAAACAGAGGCAATACCCAAAACCAGTGGAATAAAACGACACGTCCATAGGTGGGCCTGCCTCAGACCCCCATCTATCATCCTCCTCATTCTGCGTTCTGGAAACATCTGGGGAAGGATAATGGGTAGGGGAGACTCCTTGAGAAGGGAGAAATGGTCTGATCTTTCAGTTGGCATAATATTAATCTAAAAATGACTTCTTAAACCAGGAGAAGTTTATCTGCATTTCACTGGAAATGTTTAACCTCCCATGACCCACAACAAACTCACATTGGCTGGTTAGCAGGCATAAAGGTTTAACAGAAAAGGGAAGTCAGTTGGAAAAAATAACACGATAGTGTTGCATAGTTGAGTTGAATTTTCCACCCTAGTTTAGGATTCCAGTCTTTAATAATTTGTAAGAGAAATAAATTCTGCCCCTTGGGATTAATATACAACTCTAAAGTAACACATATCCACTGCAGATAATTTGGAATATTTATAATTCAAGCCAAAGAAAAACACTGGATTTACTTTCCCATTGTTTTTGGAATGTGTCTCTGCACGTATTCATTTAGTGAGCGTATGTTGTGCATAAACACTCTAACATGTTTTTCATTAAATGATATTTAAATTCATTAAACAATTTCAGACCATTAATTGGTCTTACTATTCATTGCTTCATTTATTGAGTCAGCCCCCTGTTGTTACTTATTTAAATTGTTTCTACAATTTCCTATTCTAAGTAGTACTCTGACAGATATCAAAATACATTAAATGTTGGGCATATCTTGATCATCTCAAATTAGATAAATTAATAGATAACTAAATTAATAGAAATTGAGATAAATTAAAAGAAATTAAACAGAATTCCATTTTCAAGGCTTTCTGATCTTAGGCACATTTTCATGACTTTTTATTCATATCACGACATTTTCCCCAGGTATACGAATGTGTATACCTACCACCAACAGTGTATGAGAACTTCCATTTCTCTCTTCACCAAAAAACTTAAGATTTATTTTTTTTAATGTTTGTAAAATCTTTGTCAACATAAAGAAAATTAAACCTTGTTGTTTTTTTTTTTTAATCTCTTTCTTTGATAACCAACAGAGATAAAAATTTCTCATCTACCTGTAGGCTAATCTTTTATTTAAGTTGTGTATTCAGATACTTGCTTTTCTTTCTCAGGACATTTAGCTCTTTCCTGCTGATTTCTGACAGTTCCCTCTATCACAAGGATCGTTAGCCTTGTTTGTCATATGTGTCCAATTTTTCTACTGGCTTGGCATTGATTTCTAATTTTGTGTTTAGATGTTTTCTTTAATTTTCTTTAATATATGATATATATTTGAAGATGAAATACTGTGATGAGCTTATCCCTC
Source organism: Leopardus geoffroyi (assembly GCF_018350155.1). Taxonomy (NCBI): domain Eukaryota; kingdom Metazoa; phylum Chordata; class Mammalia; order Carnivora; family Felidae; genus Leopardus; species Leopardus geoffroyi. The sequence goes on from NC_059333.1 coordinate 111,844,842, forward strand.
CAAATTTCCCTTTAATTTACAACTATTCAGAGAACGTTGAGAATATGCCCTTACTGGCAGGGAGTAATGATTGTAGTAAATTAAGGAAACAAGTTTAAACAAATATGTGCTTACTCAAACTCTGTCTACCAGAAACTGCCCTTCTCTCAGCCTACAGTCTTTGCAGGAGCTTCAGGGAATCTCAATGGCCTAAAATGCCCTGGTCTGTGAGCAGACAGTAAATACAATAATAACTGACAAGGTCTAGGGTTTTATAGTTATCCCATTCTTCACAGGGAGAAGCTCATTAAACTGTAGAAGCTTGTGAATTTCATTTCATTGTACAAATGCAGAAATGAGCTTGGTGACTTGCCCAGTGACATTTGGGTAGTGAGTGGGAAGACATGACCCGTATACACATGTCGTTCTTTCCCCACCTTGAATTCCATGCTTTGTTTGTACAGGACTACTTTTCCATTGTTAAAAGACTGCTTAAATATAGGCTGTAGGTTGAGAAAAGTAATGAGAAGTTGAAAGTATCATCTCTGGGATAATATATGAAAAGTGAAATTTGAACCTAGGTTGGGCTCTTATAAGTTAAATGTTATTGTCAGGCCGTATGCTTGAACTTAAAAAGTAACCTGAATCGGGGGGAAAAAAAAAAAAAAAAAAAAAAATATATATATATATATATATATATATATATATATATATATATATTTATTTATTTATATATATATATATAGAGAGAGAGAGATCTATATAGAGATATAGATATCTATATATATATATATCTATATATCTATATATCTATATCTATATATATATATGTAGAGAGAGAGAGAGAGAGAGAGAGACTGACTCATCTTCCTCATCATAGAATACGAGCCCCATGGAGTATACAAGGCTATGATTCTGGGACCAGAATGAGGAGGTCACTGGCATGTCCACATGTGCTCACCTACGAGGGAGCGGGAGGTGGAACACATTAAAAACAATGGACCCAAGTATATGGTTGTTAAATGTGTACCTTATTCCAGACTGAGGGATGATCTCTCAAGTTATCACCTCCAGCACATACTCAATTCTGCTCTGTATCTTAACCTGGCCTTAGATTTTTTCCTAACACCTATCCCCTCTCACCTAGTATGTATTTATTTGGTTACTTATCTATCATCGAGGTCCATACACTGAAATGTAAGTTCCATGGGAGTTATAACATTAGAGCCGGCTCCTAAAACAGTACCTGTGACACAGTGGGCACCAAATATCTGTGCAGAAGTCCTAGATGAGGTCTGAGCAACACTGGGATTTTTCAGACAGACCGCAAGAGGCCTCAGGCCCTCTCCTAATGTTTGTAGGATATCTGCAATGCACCTTCTCTTTGCCATACTCCCTTCCCTGGCCAACCTCAGGGAACTCAAGTGTCTTCCCAATTTGGAAATTTTCTTGAGAGTTAATATTTACATGATACTACAATGATATGACTGTAAAGAACAACAGAGCTTGTTAAATTATAAAATATATTTCTTTTTCACTGTTATTTTTCAACATATTGACTCTATAAAATAATATACTCTGAACAGCTCCAATAGAACTGATTCACACAGACCGTATAGGATGGAGTTCCTTTGGAGTAACTGAGACCCTAAAAGACAGTAACTTACAGAAGAGATGAGCTTATTTCCCTTACATAAAAGCCTGAAGGCAAGCAGTCTGGTACTTGTACTTGGTTCAATTCCATAAAATGTTTAAGTTCCTGGACTGTCTTGTTATTCTACTACTTATATGGCCTCCAATCCCACGGTCACCTCATGGAGGAAAACAGCTACTTTAGCTCCAGAAATTCTGTAGCATTCCAGCCCACAGGAAGGCAACGGAGGCAAAGGAGAAAGGACAAAGGATGCATGATGATTGTCTATTAATGAAGATTCAAGGCTGCCATGTGACACTTCTGCTTATATTCCATTGATCAAAACTAAGTGACATGGCCTCATCTTGCTTGATGGGAGGTAAGGAAATGTAGTCTTTATTCCATGTGATCATGTATCCATCTATAAAAGTCTGGGACTCTCCTACCACATAAAAAGGAAAAATGGGCACAAAGGAAAACTAGCAATTTTATGGAAGCATCTAATTGAGTGTTTTTTCTATTCAAAACAGTCATCCCAGGAGGCTAAGTACTTCCTCCAATAATGCTGACATTGCCCCAATTTTTGAACTGCCTTTGGAGCTTACAACACGTTTTTATACAGGTATCAAATACTCTATCTTAAAGAGTAAATTTGATCTTTTTTGAGATATCAAAAAGTCATCTCTGATAAAATCTTACAGGTAAGATATGTGACAAAATTAGCAATATCATTTGAGGCCAAAAGTCACTTATGACTTCAAACTTCTAATTCCAGTGCATCCATTAAAGCAATTTTCAAAAGGATGGTATTATACAAATTCCCCACTACCAGAACCATCTACTCGCCTCCATTACCACCACCACTCTCATCAGTACTCAGTACATTGCTACTAGTAAGGAATGCCAACTTATAATACTCAAGTAAATTCATTTAACGTCCCTCAATGGGTAACTTCAAGACGTATAGCCATTTGTCTGGAAATGCTCTAACAGCTGATGGTATATCATTTAAAGTCTCCCATTCTTTTTTTTTTTTTTTTAATTTTTTTTTCAACGTTTATTTATTTTTGGGACAGAGAGAGACAGAGCATGAATGGGGGAGGGGCAGAGAGAGAGGGAGACACAGAATCGGAAACAGGCTCCAGGCTCTGAGCCGTCAGCCCAGAGCCTGACGCGGGGCTCAAACGCACGGACCGCGAGATCGTGACCTGGCTGAAGTCGGACGCTTAACCGACTGCGCCACCCAGGCGCCCCTAAAGTCTCCCAGTCTACTTGGTATTCTTTTTTTCCTAGGATGAAAAGAACCCTATCTCCAAAATTTACATAAAGATGCCCTAAAATTAGGATCTTAGGGCAGAAAAGCTACTTGGGGCTGATTTAAAAATGCCATGTGACATTGCTTCCACCAATTAGCTACAGGTAAAGTGCTAATTATTTGTTCACTTTATCATGAGGTAGCTCAAAACATTAACTTTCCTTCTTCCAGAAATTTGACATTAGGAAAAATTATGAGTATTAGCTATGTTTTACACTTTCTAGAATTTAATACCAAATTCCTTTTGTTTTGGAATCATTATCATTTTTTCCAAACCAGGAAAGTGGTTCTTTGTTAGTCCTTCAGAACTCAACTAAACATCGGGCACCCCAAGGTCTTTCCCACACAGTGGTTTCCCTCCTGTGTGTCCTGGTAACATGCCATTGTAGTGTATTGTACTTGCCTATGAGCCTCTCACCAAACCTAAGATTCCTTTAAGGTGGAAACCATGACATAAGCACCAATTGTGTTTCCAGCAATATCCCTTAAATTAGCAATTCAGCAATATCCCTGAAACTTAGCAGGCATTTAACAAATCTTACATCGTTTTAGAACATCCTACCTTCCTTGCTAAAGGCATATTGTATATGTGCTTACATATATCCTTGAATCACATTTTACTGGGAGTGACTTGCTAAGTGCCCATTGTGAGCTATGCTGGGAGAGGACTCTCCCACCGATACCATACAAACCATAGTTGTTGGACAGGAAAGGGGGATGAGCAAAGAAAGAAAAATGGAGGAAGGAGAAACTGTAGGAGAAAGAGACAATACTCAGAAAGTTGATTAAGTATAGTAATTAAATATTAAAAGTGATTTTTGGAACACAAATAAATTTTATCATTTTCTAGCTTATTATGACCATGTAAAAGATACGGCAGGATTAAGAAAAAAAGGTGAGTGGGTTATGACTGAAATATCTGCAATAATGGTATGTAAGTTAGAAATTCTGTGAAACAACATCATGCTAATAGGTCCAAAGGGGAAATATATGATCCTTTCAAGTGGTCCCAAACCACATCTGACAAGATTCAAAATCAGTTATTCCTAAACATCCTTGATAGAATAAAAATACTTTTAAAATAATAATAGTTATTATTGTATAGTACCTCTCTCAACCCAAAAGTCAGCATCAATCAACATCAATAAGCTTAAGGGCAAAGAGCATTACAATTAAAGGCACAAACAAGACCAGAATGCCCACTAATAACTCCATTACGTACATCCATTATATATACTATTCTAGAAATATTAGCAACAACATATCTACAAAAGAAAGAAATGACGTATAAACAGTAAATAAGTGGAGAAAACTACTAATATTTGGAGAGATTATAACTGTATACAACCTATAGGTAGATTCCATTAATTTCCCATTTTATACATGAGGAAACTAAGACACAGAATGGATAAGTAGTTGACCAAGATCTCACACCTACTTTGTGGCAGAGACAGAACCTGAATTCAGGCAGTCAGTTTCCAGATTTTATACTTTAATCATTGCACTATATTACAGAATATAGAGTAAACCCATTTCTCCCCCATTTCTTCCAAACACACACACACACACACACACACACACACACACACACGCACACACACACACATATTTTAGAGAAATATACGAGAGAAAAATGACATTGGATGCTTTGGTAAGAGTGGTAGGGATGGGAGGAAGAGGAAAGATTTGTTTTTATGTTCTACAGATTATTGTACTGCATGAGTTTTCTAACTACATGGCTATTTTATTTCTCCTTTGATATAAACAGAAACACAAGAAAAGCATGTGAACAGACCCTGAAGCAGAAAAGAGCACTCTTTGAGAAACAAAAAGTTTTCAGGATTGATGCAGAGATGGATCCAGAAGAGAAATAATGATGAACTTGGAGAGGAAAGCTAGTCTTTGTAGGCCATTTGAAATATATTTTGGAACTTGTCCTGGAGGTAATGGAAAATCATTTAGAGTTTTAAGCATGGGAGTAACATAATCAGATAAATGTTTTTTTTAAAAGATCATTGGGTCAACAGAGTGAATAATAGATTGGAAAGAAGCAAAAGGGACTTGTGAAGAGCAGCACTAGGGGTTATATGTTAGCAATGAATCACTAAATTCTACTCCTAAAACCTATATTACATTATATGTTAACTAACTAGAATTTAAATAAAAATTTTTAAAAAAGAAGCAAGGGATTATTTACAAGCGAATTAGAATAGTGCAGAAAGATGATGATGGGGACTTAGACTGCAAAAGTTGCAGTGAAGAAAGAAGTGGATGGATCACAAAGGTAGCAAGTGGGCAAGATCAATGGGACTTGGTGATTGACAGGATGGGGAGAGACAGAGAAAAAATAAAAATGACTCTCAGTGCTTTGGCTTGCATATTTTTTGTGCAATGTTGCCATTCACTGATAGGGAGGAAGAAATTATGGGGAGTGTGGAATTTGGAATATGTTGAGTCAGAGACAGCAGTATGAAATCCAAGTAAAGATGTGGAATAGGCAAATGGATATATGGCACTGGAGCTCAGATGAGAGGTCTCTGTTGGGTACAACAATGATCCCATGGGAGTAAACAAGGACATGTAGGGAGAAAGTAACTCTTGAACAGAGGCTCTGAAAGAGAGACCAGCTCTCTGAAAGGATTCAGAAAATAATTGTTGAATGAATGAATGGAGAAGCCAAGGAGATAGAGAAAGTGTACCATGAACAAAGGGAAGAAAAGTCAGATACACATCATAAAAGAAAGTGGAAAAACAGTGGCCAATTTAGTCAAATGAGGTTAAGAAATAAATTTCATGAATACAGATTGATTAAAGGATTTATTTTTGAAAGAATTCCAATATTAACATTTTGTTTATAGAGATATAATATCGAATACCTTTTCCAAGTATAGTATTATATAAATGAAAATATGATACTTTGGGGATAATTAAATGACAGAATCAAAGAAAAATGCCATTTGGTCAATGTTCTCTGAAGAGAGAGAATAACTTTTGATTCTGGCAATCTTTTACTTATTCAAAAAATTCAAATAATCAGATAATCCAATTTCCAAAACAAACCATGTAATAAAAGGATTTTTAACTGAGTGTCAAATATAATAGATGTAATTAGGAAACAGTAACATGATTTTAAGTGGGTAAAAATGTGATTGATAAATGTGTTAGAGTAGAATCCTACCAGATATTTCAGAAATAACAAATCATATAATTGACTTTGTAGTATTTTCATTCTTAATTTCATTTTCCCAGTATTTCTAGGCTGTTTAACACTTTTCATGCAGTTTTTTAGCATGGAGAATACCAAGGTAATTCAACTCAAGTTTCCTGCCATCAGGAAGCTTGCATTATTGTGAGGAGGGTAATGATAAATACATAATCATTTGCTTGGAATAATACAAATATGCAACAAGTTATAAGGGATTTCAATACCTGTCAGAGCGATATCCAGGAGAAAACACAGGAGTTGAGCTTTTAGGGCTGAGTAAGTGTCAGGCAGAGGAAATATAAAAACAGGCGTGGTAGGCAGAAGGAAGGCAATTTGATCAGAGAAGCAAAGGAAAGATTTACTGCATCCAGCAAAAACAAACATTGTTTGGCATTATTGCAGAATGATGTTTAGAACCAGAAGTGAAAATACTTGACACTGAATTACCAGGTATGGGGCTAGAAGTCATGGAGGCTATAGGGAGAAACTTGGACTTTAACCTGGAGGAGAATGGAACCTTTGTAGGGTTTGCTATAGGTAGGTAACAGTCATACACACGTGTGCACGCACACGTGCATGTACACATACGCACTTGTTTAGTTATTTACTTCTTTACTTATGTATAATCAGGTCTCTGTATTGAAAATGGATTGGGACAGTACAGGACTTGGAGTCAAACAGATAAGGAAAGGGCTCATAACAGTAATTTAGGAGAATAATTTAGAAAAGATGAACAAGAGAAATGGAAGTAAGGGTAGAGAGGAAGGAAACAAGTGGGCCTTTATTATTTTTTGTTTGTGCAACACCCCTTTCTCTGATTCTTCTGATAAAAGGCAGCTTCTTCATTTGGAGAATGAATCCCACCCCTGGAGCCACCCACTCTCATCACCAATAATGGCTACTCCATGGATGGATCAAAATCTGTTAATGCCTCTTACCCTCTTACCCAATACCTCCACCACAATAACTGGGCCAAGAAGTGGAAATATAGTCCAAACTGGGCCAAAAAAATCACTTCTAGATTTGGAATTAGGAGAGAAAGTGCCATTTTCCTCTCCACATGAAGCTGTGAGCCCAGGGTTACCAGAGGGGAGGTAGCCAACACACAAAGGAAGCAGAGATCAGTGAGGGGATAGTACAAGTGAGACACTGAGAGATTCAGAAAGACACGTGGTACCATGGATTCCCTTGTTGCCCAGCTTTATTTCCACCAGTCAAGGTGACACAAGTCCATTCAGGCACCCTCAGCTTTTTGAAAGTTTGAGTTACACCACTCTACTTTAGCGAGAGATCTACATTAGTACCTGTTTTCTCTGAGAGAAATCCAAAAAGGATTTTCATTTTTACGAAAAAAGGCAAAAGGTGAAAATAGCACTGTTTGTTTTGCAGATGCTGGTCTAGAGATAACATGCACCCTGAGGAGTGGTGACAGTGGCCCCGCTCAGCTCCTTTCCTGGGAAATATCCTCAGCATCTCATCATCGAACCACCATAGCTTTGAACTGTGTCTGTGAGCATCTGTGTTTCAACTCCATTTATTTTGTGCATCCGTCAGCAACATGTGACCTAAGGTATCAAAAAAGACTAAGAGAAATTATCTCTTTGGCTGGTAATGCTCAAAAAAAAATTCTGTATAAATTAATGGTAATTGCTTCTTCACTTCATTCCATTTCAGCTTAGGCAAGGTTTCATAGGAAAGCTGTACTTTTGGCAGCAGAGTAAGTCTGTAGGTGATATTAGGAAAGACTCGGGTAATATTAGGAAAGAAACAGGAAAAACAAGAAAATAAAAACAGTGCTAACTTTCTAGTTAGTAATCGGTAGAACATAGTACTGTTAAGTGAGATAGATAGAGGAGTATACGGAAGGATGAGCAGGTTTTGAGAAAAAGATGATGAGTCAAGCTTCACACATGTTAGGTTTAAGGTGCCTATCAGCCATTCAGGGGGGCATTCTGCTGACATAAGCAGATCTCAGTAAATGTGGACAGAGTTGCATCCAGCTTTGGAAATTTACAGGCTGGAGAATTATCCCATCAAGATGAAAGATGGACACTTCAAAAGTGATGCTATTAGACAAGGAAAATGTGCAGAGTAAGAAAAATAGTGGGACATAAATAAAAATCTGGAGAATGTCAACTGTAAAGGGTCCAAAGTGAAAGAACACATTAAACAGAAAGAGAAATACCATAAAATTACAAAACAAACAAGAATTCTCAGTAATATAGAAACGAAGTGGTAGAAAATATGTAGGAAGAAGTTACTAACTCTTAAAAGCTACAAAGAGGTCCAATGTCAGAAAAGTCTCCATGGCAACTGGAAGGGCTATTAGTGCTCTTACAGAGAACTGTTAATAGAACAGTGTGAAGAAAAACACACTTCCAGTGGGCTGTGATAAACACATGAGCTGAGGAAGCTAGCTACAATCAGCGTAGTTCTCACATTTTCGTCAACAGAGGACAAAAAGGTTGGACCACAGTTGGAGGGGAATACAGGCAAGGTTTTACCAGGTTAGGAAAGACACCAACGGGAAAACCACATACATACTCCTGTAGTATATGAAACACACATATGTGTAGTAGTATATGAATTGTACATATGTGTACAAAAAATAACTACATATACACATCTATTCTGAACCCCTAGGTTTAAATCTCATTTTCTGAGGACAATTTGTATAACTTCCCTGTGTCTCTTTTATTCTTTCTGTAATATGAGAATAGTGGGATAATAAGTAGAAATTGTTCAATGGAATCATCGTGAAGGTTAAATGTGTTAACAGGTGGAAAGAAGAGAGAGCACATCCCGGGACATAGTCAGCACTCAGGAAATACTAGCTACCACCACAATAAAGATAATCCATCTTTGCCTTCATATTTACTTGGAAATCTCTTTGAGGTTGCTCCAGTGTGTAGGTAGAGAAGGATGCCAGAGCTCACAGAAATATATCACTACTTCAAGTTCTTAATAATGGACAGAACTCTCAATGCCAAAAATACTTTGGACTGGCTGACAAGGCATTAAGCATTGATTTTCTGGCTCTCTCTGTCAGTCTTCTTCCTTGTAAGTGTTTTCTTTTCCTCTCAACTCCAGGCCCCCAAGTGTCTTTTTTATCTACTTACACTGACTCCCAGAAGTGCTACTTTTCAGTGTCACAGAGAGCATGACATCATCACTGGAGGACAGGGTGCATATGCTTCATATATCAGTCAGTTGATGGCGCCTGCCTAGGTCTTATTTCTGCAAAACATCTACACTCATTCCTCACAAATGTTGAGACACATTCTTTAGACCACGTAGCAATTTTTTAAAATATGAAGAATGATTAAGGATGAAATGGTTATAATATGATGTAATAAAAATCAGAATTAAAAAGTTCATCTATAATACAATTTCAACTCTAAAAATGTATACAGGCGTGTGTTTATATTGTGCTTAAAAAGCACAGAAAAACTGGAAGAAATAGAACTGGCATTCTTCACAGAACTAGAACCAACAATCCTAAAATTTGTATGGAACCACAAAAGACCCCAATTGGTCAAATTAATGTTGAAAAGGAAAACCAGAGCTCAAGGCACCATAATCCTGGACTTTAACCCATACTACAAAGCTGTAATCATCAATACAGTATGGCACTGGCATAAAAACAGACATATAGATCAATGGAATGGAATAGAGAACCCAGAAATGGACCCACAAATATATGGCCAACCAATCTTTGACAAAGCAAGAAAGAGTATCCAATGGAAGAAAAGATAGTCTCTTTAGCAAACCGTGCTAAGAAAACTGGACAGAGACATGCAGAATTAGACTGAACCACCTTCTTACACTGTACATAAAAATAAATTCAAAATGGATAAAAGACCTAAATGTGAGACAGGAAACCATCAGGATCCGAGAGGAGAAAACAGGCAGCAAGTTCTTTGACCTCAACCACAGCAACTTCTTACTTGACATGTGTCCAGAGGCAAGGGAAATAAAAGCAAAAATGAACTATTGAGACCTCATGGAGATAAAAAGCTTCTGCACAGTGAAGGAAACAGTCAACAAAACTAAAAGGCCATCGACAAAATGGAAGAAGATATTTGCAAATGGCAAATTGGATAAAGTTTTCGTATCCAAAATCTATAAAGAACTTATCAAACTAAACACCCAAAAAACAAATGATCAAGTGAAGAAATGGACAGAAGACATGAACAGACACTTTTCCAAAGAAGACATTCAGATGGCTGACAGACACATGAAAAGATGCTCAACATCACTCATCATCAGGGAAATACAAGTAAAATCCATGATGAGATACCACCTCACACCTGTCAGAATGGCTAAAATTAACAACAGATGTTGGCGAGGATGAGGAGAAAGGGAAACTCTCTTGCACTGTTGGTGGGAATGCAAACTGGTGCAGCCACTCTAGAAAATAGTATAGAGCTTCCTCAAAAAATTAAAAATAGAACTATCCTACGACCTAGCAATTACACTCCTAGGAATTGATCCAAAGGATACAGGAAAGGTACAGTCATCCAAATCAATGGTACTTTCTCTGGAATTGAAGCCAGTCACTTTACACAAGTATCTATGGAACCAATTATCCCACAGGTGGAGATTTCTTGGAGGGTGAACCTGGCTCTGCAGTCCTAGCTTCTGGGAATGTGGCTGAACTGGTTAATGAGGCCTCCTTTTGGTTTCTAGGAATAACAGTCACAGTTGCCCAAATAAAAATTTCCATGTGTCGAAATTCTGTTGGATGCTGAGACTGAGGTCTTTACCTGTCTTCTAAGAACTTCTGTGAGGACATTTGCCAACATTTGTTTTCATGCTATTTTAGACTTCAAAAATTTGTTATACTCTGTCCTGGAGTAGCATTCACAGTATCAGCATCCTTGATATATTTGTAATTGTTATAGGAAAAAAAAAAAAAAAAAACATCTGCTATTAAAAACAAAAGCAACTTGTGCTTTTGTGGGATAACAGGCAAATGTGTGCATTAATCTATGGAGCCGTGATAATAGAGATATCAGATATTCTTACTGTAAGACCCTCTGCTTTAAATATTTAGAATTTAAGCCAAAGCAATCTTGACAAAGAAGAACAAAACTGGAGGCATCACAATTCCAAATTTCAGGACTTACTACAAAGCTGTAGTAATCAAAACAGTATGGTAGTGGCACAAAATGAGACACATGGATCAACAGAATAAAAGAGAGACCCCAGAAATAAACCCACAATTATATGGTTAATTAATGTATGACAAAGCAGGCAAGAATATACAATGGAAAAAAGACGGTCTCTTCAATAAACAGAGCTGGAAAAACTGGAAAGCCACATGTAAAAGAATTAAATGGACTACTTTCTAACACCATACACAAAAATAAACTCAAAATGGATTGAAGACCTAAATGTGAGAACTTTCAGGCCTCAACCCCCTGTATACTCATAAAAATCCTAGAAAAGAACACAGGCAATAATTTCTCTGATATTGGTTGTAGCAACATTGTACTAGATATGTGTCCTCAGGCAAGGGAAACAAAAGGAAAAATAAACTATCGGGACTATATCAAAGCAAAAGACTTCTGCACAGCAAAAGAAACCATCAACAAAATAAAAAGACAACCTGCAGAATAGGAGAGGATATTTGCAAATTATACATCCAATAAGGGGCTCATATCCAAAATCTGTGAAGAACCTCTATAACTCAACACCAAAAAAACAAATTATTTGATTAAAAATGGGCAGAGGACCCGAATAGACATTTTTCCAAGTAAGACGTACAGATAGATGCCCAAGAGATACATGAAAAGATGCTTAACATCACTCATCATCAGGAAAATGCAGTCAATAGCTACACTTGTGGCAAACATAGCATAATATATAAAGTTGTCAGATCTGATGTGTACTAAGTTGTACACCTGAAACTAATGTAACATTATGTGCCAACTATACTCAACTATTTACATTTTTTTTAATTTAATAAAAATAAAATAAAATACTTAGGATTCATAGAATTGCCTTCTCTAATATTTTCCTTATGTTTCCATACGTGAGATATCTATGTATATTCTGAGACAAAGATGGGGAAAATTATTTGGAATTCACCAGGTTATATTACTTCTTTTTAGCATCCAAACCTACTTTCTCTTACAGAATTAATACTTATAAGGAATACAAAGTAAAAAAAAAAAAAAAAAAAAAAAAAAAAAAAAAAAAACAACAACCCGGAGGGGGTTTTGGTTTATTCAATTAGAAATGCTGATAACAAAATTCTCCCAGCTCCAGGAAACAATTCTTCCTCTTACTATGTTTTCTTTCTACACATTTAAAAATAGTCGCTTCCACTAATCTATAAAGCTGCATGTTTCGAATTGGGGTGGGGTAGTTGTTTTTTTTGTGTTTGTTTTTTTGGTTTTTTTTTTGTTGTTGTTGTTTTTTGTTTTTGTAACTGGAAGTTTTAGCATGGAAACTGCAATGGACCTCTATGCTTCAAAATTATTTACAACTTCAGGAATTCTCAATTCCCAGCCAATCTTTGTGAACTTGTAGTCTGACAACAAAATCAGAATGAGCAGAAAGGAAGGTTGTTAGTAATCCTTTATCTAGCAGGTTTGCAAAACAAGGCCCTCAGTATCCATCATAACCATAAAAAACCACCCTTTTTGTCTTTAAGAACATCATAGGTACAATCTGGAAAAAAATAAGACAAAAGAAAGAAGAAGAAAGTGAGATGCAATGAGAGAAATCCCTAGTCCTCTGGAATCCTGATTTCATGCCTCCTAAACTAGTCTCAGAATCTATCAGCTATTATAGTTTTGTTTTCCAGGCAGGAAGCAGAATTCTCAGATAATCCAATGAAAGCCCTTAGAATTTCTCTTTGGGTTTTTTGTTCTATTTCCAACCCTGCCCCCCCAAGCAATGCAATCTTTACTTATGATCACTAGTAACATGGAATTGCCAATGTGCTCTGATTAATTACCTGAGTCAGCCATTCATCAAGAGTGCATATCAGAGGGTATACACTAACAGCACAATGTAGCAATTCCCTTAGAGGTGTTTACAGGGTATGGGAGAAGAAAAATAATTATCCCTTGTTTTAGTTTTTACTATGTGCTGTACAAGATGTTGGAGAAAAACCCGGAGACAAACAATTACGGAGTGATTTGATAAGGGTTATTATGAAGGTAAGTGGAAAGCGTTAGCAAAAAAATGGAGGCATAACTTTGCCTCCTTTTCTCCCCTAGATAATGCGACATTTAAGCTAGGCTATTTAAGGTTTTTACTCTACCTTACTGCTGGTAACAGACACTAATCTGAGCGATCTTAATAAACAAACAAAGCATGTTTTATTACACACATCAACAACAACTGAAGCATCCTGGAAAGAGTAGTGTGCAAACGGCAAAATAGCATAGCTGGACTGTGTGGGCTCACATCTCAACTCTGCTACTCATTTGCTGTGAGACCCTGAGCAGGTCACATAATCTGTGTTTCATGGTATTGAAGTGAGAGTCTATGTATAAAAGGTGTATAATAGTGCCTGGCACATGGCTCACGGGGCCTGAGAAACTGGCACCAGAACTGGGAAGATCACCTGTGGTTTCCTCGCTCATCGCTGTCACTCTCTGACCTTCAGCCTTTTGCTCTGTTCTCTGTCTCAGGCTATAGATCACAGGGACTTGGAAAAACAGGTCAAGAAAAAACAAAATGTAAAGGGCTTTGTATACAATGCTAAGACATTGGAACTTACTGTCAGTTAATGAGCCAGAAGTTTCTTGAAGCAGTGAGGTAACATGCTTATTTATGATTAGGATGTTTAAGAAAGATCACATAGCAGCATAGCGATTGGACAGAAAGGTGGATGAGATCCCGTTTTATCCTTCAGATCTCTATTTACTATTTACAGGTATTTTTCTTGTCACCTACCTAAGATGAGTGGAGCTATATCTATACTTATATATCTATCCATACAGATAGGGAAGGAGAAAGAGAGAAGAGACACGGTGTTTTGTTTGGGGCGACTAGAGGATCTTCTGAGGGGAGATGTATTGGTTTGCTGTGGTTGCCATAACAAAATACCACCAACTAAGTGGCTTGAAAAAACAGAAATTTGTTTTCTCACAGTTCTGGAGTCTGGAAGTCCAAGGTCAGGGTGTTTGGAAGGTTTGTTTCCTCCCCCGAGGTGTCTCTCTTTTGACTCTCAGATGACCACTTTCTTGCTGTGTCCTCACATAACCTTTCCTCAGTTCATCACATCACCGATGTCTGTGTGTGTGTCCTAATATCCCCTTTTCATAAGGACACAGTCAGATTGGATTAGGGCCCACCCTAGTGGCCTCATTTTAATTTGATTACCTCTTTAAAGGCCCTCCAAATATAATCACATTCTGAGGCACTGGGGATTAGGGCTTTGACATATAAATTTGGTGGTGGTACAGGCACAATGCAGTCCCTAACAGAGAGTAAAATATTTTTGTTAGGAAGACAAGAATCCACAGTGGCAGCAGGAGCAGAAAGAAATGGATTACAGATGATTTTCTCATGTAGAATTAGGACTTACTGATTGATTTGATGTGGAACAAGAGCCGTAGGAAGAAGGGAGACTATCTGTAAGTGTTCTACCTTGGCTAGCTGGACATACAGCAGTATACTTAAAAAAAAAAAAAACAGATTTAACATAAGATGCAGATTTGGGAGATTAGGGCATTCGTTTACTACTGCATTCAATAGATAGCTAGCATGTTTTTATTGCATCCCTAGCAGTTTTAGAGAAACAAATTCCCCAAGCTGGAGTTTACGGTCAATGGTTCTCAAAACATGTAAACTTTGAGGTATCTTTAGATACTGAGACAATTAGATATAGAAAAGTGGAGATGTTGGGTAAGCAGTTGAATGTACAAATGTGAATTTCAAGGGTTGGGTGGGTACTGTAGCTAGCAATGTAGAAGGCAGCATAAATATATTACTAGAGCCATGAACCTGAGTGTGTTCATGAACTACCAAGGTTGAGAAACAGTCTCTGAATCAGGCAAATGTGAATGGGTTAAAAAGAAGAGGAAGGCCCGGTAAAAAGACAAGGGAAACAGAGCAGTGAAATAGGGAAAAAAAAAACAAAACAAAACAAAGAATGACTTAAGTTTTGACTACGTCCAGTTGAGATTGCCTACAGAATTTTAGTGTATGTACCTTCAAATTAGCATTATAGGAGAGTAATTTTATTTTTTTTTAATTTTTTTTTAACGTTTATTTATTTTTGAGACAGAGAGAGACAGAGTATGAACGGGGGAGGGTCAGAGAGAGAGGGAGACACAGAATCTGAAACAGGATCCAGGCTCTGAGCTGTGAGCACGGAGCCTGATGTGGGGCTCAAACTCACTGGCCTCGAGATCATGACCTGAGCTGAAGTCAGACGCTCAACCAACTGAGCCACTCAGGCGCCCCTATAGGATAGTAATTTTAAAATACAAGGTTTATATGGGGCGCATAAATGGCTCAGCTAGTTAAGCATCGGACTCTTGATTTTGGCTCAGGCCATGATCTCACGGTTTGTGAGTTGGAGCTCTGAGATGGGCTCTGTGCTGATAACGTGGAGCCTACTTGGGAGTCTCTGTCTCCTCTCTCTCTCTCTGCCCCTCCCCAAGTCACTCACTTGCTCTCTCTCAAAATAAATAAACATTAAAAAATAATAAAAATAAAATAAAATAAAACTAAGATAAAAAGAGTTTACATATTCGGGTCATAACAAATAATAACTCTATCTAACTGTGCTAAATGTACAAGTTCTAAGGAAAGGAATTTAATGTATTACCTACACCAATCTGTAATCAAGAGGGAATAGCCCAAACTCTCAGAGTCCCAAACAGACCTTACTTTGCCTCTGGCAACCTTGTATAAAACACTTATTTGCTTAGCATAGATTATGCAAAGGTAAACTGGAGCCGACTGGCTGTCACCAGCACCAACTTTCAGCATCTTGTATAATATTGACAGATACTTGCTCACCGCATTGTGTTTGCCCATCTAAGTTTCCCTTGGTTCCCATTATTCTCACTAAGTCCCCAGACTTCAATAAGGTTTTCTCTTTCTTTCATGTTTCAAGCCTTTAATTACTCCTTCAGACATCCCTTCTCAGTTTGGCAGTGTAAAAACAGACTTCAGGGAAAGATTTTCTAGAATTAAACAAATGGATTACGTCAGTGTGTTCCTGCTCTTTTAAGAATTAGAGCAAAATTATGTCTTTGTCATGTAGTCCACGTGAGTTTGGGCCAAAGAGCACATTGGCAATGATTCCTCAGGGAGGATGTTAAGCCGTCCCTCGTCATCAGTCACAGATGATGCTGATAATCTTGGGGAAGACAAAAATGAAATTTTCTTCATTCCTCTGATAAGACCTTCATTTCCTTTCAGACAGTCTAATTTCACCATTAGTACATTTGTGCTGCTGGGACAGTGTAGCATAATGTGTCTTTGCCAGTTTTTTCCCCAGTCTTGCCAGTCCCACTCATTATTCCCATTTTGTATTTATTTATTTTATTTATTTATTTATTTATTTATTTATTTATTTATTTATAAATGGAAGACATGACTTTTTTTTTTTTTTTTTAACGTTTATTCATTTTTGAGACAGAGAGAGACAGAGCATGAGCAGGGAAGGGGCAGAGAGAGAGAGACACAGAATCCTAAGCAAGCTCCTGGCTCTGAATTGTCAGCATAGAGCCCGATGCAGGGCTCGAACCCAGGAACTGTGAATTCATGACCTGAGCCAAAGTCAGACGCTTAACTGACTGAGCCACCCAGGCGCCCCTGTTCCCATTTTGTTTTTGAAAACCATCCACCTTTTGATTAGTAATCATCTTTTCCAAATCTGTCTGCAATTTTGCTTTCCCCAAAACATACACACAAGTGATTTTCTTAAAAAACAAATACATAAATATAGTTTTAGCTCCCTTTTGTACTTCCTCTTCATAATAAGGCTATTAAACATTCTCCAGTTCCTAATACAGCCAAAATTAGAGGGGGACTCAGATTTTTTAACCTATTCTAAATGAGTGCCATTTTATAAATTAATTGCAAGGTCGACATGAACTTGTTCAGACACATGAAGGAGAAAAGCCAAAACTCTGCCATTTCCTCTCAAGTCACCAATCCTCACCCCACCCCACCTCCCATTTCTCTCTCTCAAGCTTCTCACCTCAACTTGCACACATAGTAAAGACAGTCTTTACCCATGACGTGGACCGTAGTCCAGAAAGCACAGAATAGTCCCAGGCTCTCTCAAATGGTGACATGGAAGAGAAAAGAAGAAAAACATGGGGCAATTAGCAAGGTCTCCCGGGGGTGTCAGAGGAAGAAGGCACGTGGGAGATCGTATCATCAAGGACAAGCAAACTCTCACATCTTCAGGGCCATAAATGACCAAAACCAAACAAAAATAGGTGTGGCCCAATGCAGAGAATACACCCATAAAGATGGGGCTGACACTACTCATGTCCAGCCAAAGGCTGCCATTCACAGCCGTGGGACCAGTGCTGTCAGAGCTCCTGAGCCTTACTCTTATTTTTGAGAGTTGGGTCTTTTAATTTTTATTTTTTGAGATAATCAGAAAGGTTGTTGTTTTGTTCTGTTTTGTTTTTAATATGTGTACCATAACTCGAGTGTAGGGGCACCTGGGTGGCAGTTAAGCATCCGGCTTCGGCTCAGGTCATGATCTTATGGTTCATGGGTTCGAGTCCCATGTCAGGCTCTGTGCTGGCAACTCAGAGCCTGGATCCTGTTTCAGATTCTGTGTCTCCCTCTCTCTCTGCCCCTTCCCTGCTGCTGCTCTATTTCTCTCTCTCAAAAATAAATAAAAGCTATAATAATAATAATAATAAGAAGAATAAGAATAAAATAACTCGAGTTTGTAAGTCAACTGATTTTTCCTTGACACTGTTAGACTTAGAGGACACCAAGTTAAAACTTCTTTTACGAGAAAACAGTATGGCAGATGTCTACCAAAAGTCACACGATGATTAGCAGGCAGAACCCAGATCAAAAAATAAATTTCATGCCCCCTGAATATTCTCCAGCTGTTATGGTGATGAGTTTCCCAATTAATCAAATTTGGAAATGGAAATATAGAAAGCAAGGTAGCAAATTCTTCAATTAAGAAATAATAAAAGGAAGAATATTATTATTCTCCCCCCTTCATTATTTTGACATGCTTTTTGGTTTCTTTCATTTTGTGTCTTGTCAGGGAAGAAAGAAAAAGAAAGAGGGAGAGAGAGCTTCCTGGAGAGAAAATTAAATCTGTTTTGAAGGCTTGTGTATGTGCCAGATAACTTCCTTGGGACTTAAAAAAGATATACTTAAAAGATAAAGTCTATTTTTTAATCTTATGTAAGAAACTAGAGAATAAAGTAGGTAAATAGTAAATGAAATGAGATAAAAAAAAAAGCATAATTAATGTAAAACTTCCTTCACATAAGTTAAAAAAGAATTAAAGAACCTAAAGAATTTTGTGTGAATTGAATTCCTTAAGGTATTGTAAGGTAAACATGGGGTCTGGGACAATGCTAAATTTGCACAAGATTATCTAAAGGTTACCTCTGATAGAGAGAGAGACTTCTGATCCCTAACCCGTGCACCTCCATTTGAGGCCTTGTAGGCATGAGATACACAGGATTAAAATATTTTCAGTGCATGTTTGAATGGGGCTCTGCTAGCATCAGGGTAAAAGACTAGGTGGATACTTCTTGATTTATTCTAAATAGCACAGGAAACCACTGGAGAGTGGTAAGCAGAAAAATGACCTATCCCATGGGGAAGACTGACAGGATTGCAGAGGCTCTGTAAGAGAACAGAACTGGAGAGCATCCCTTCTCTGCATCCTGGAAGAAAAGAGAAAATGCAGAAGAAAGACGGGTTTCTAAGCTCGATATACGTGTAATGCAGAGGCCCAGACACCTGCAAGGGAAAAGAGTCTCTGACTTGGGCAGCTTTGTGCCAGGAAGGTGATTTGGCTGACTGAATAAACACTGGCCAGAATTGGAAGAATGCCCAAATCTTGCTTGTAAAATACCCATTAAACCTCCAAGCTGCTTCATCAAAACATGGGCTTAAAGACAACCTACGGAGCCAGTTCTGACTGGAATAGAGACCACCTTCTCCAAAGGCAGCAGTGCTCCTGTGGGAGGCTGGCGGGGCTTAGCACTGGCACCACATGCCTGTTCATTTTACCTGCCAGCCTTTGCTTTGCATTTGTTTTTTGTTTTTTTTTAATATGACCTCTTTAGGGTCTGTGTGCATTGCTGGTAGCAACGTGAATTGGCACAATCGGGCCGTACACATTAAGAATGCTAAAAATGTGCATTCACTCTGACCCAACAATTTTACTTCAGTGACTTTACCTTGAGGGAATGATCAGAGATGCAGTGATGAGAGAAACAAATGGAGAAAGCATAAATGTCCAACAGCAGTGCATGGGTCAGGTACATTAGGGCACCTGTGCAGCCATTCAATGTCAAGTTCGAGAAAAAGACTTCATGACGGAAAAGAATTCTGCAACATAATTTTAAGTAACAGAGACTACAAAATACTATACGGGATGGGAGTGTGATTTTTTTAAGGATCTGCTTTAATATATACATATTTAATTACATTGTATATTATAATAAAGTGTTAAGAGTGGTTCTTTCTCCAAGGACTATATATTTTTTTAATTTTTTAATGTTTATTCATCTTTTTAAAATACAATTTATTGTCAAGTTGGCTAATATACAGTGTATACAGTGTGTTCTTGGTTTTGGGAGTAGATTCCCGTGATTGTTTACATACGACACCCACTGCTCATACCAACAAGTGCCCTCCTCAATGCCCATCACCCATTTTCCCCTCTCCCCTGCCCTCCCCTCATCAACCCTCAGTTTGTTCTCTGTATTTAAGAGTCTCTTATAGTTTGCCTCCCTGTTTGAAACTGTTTTTCCCCTTCCCATCCCCCATGATCTTCTGTTACGTTCCTTAAGTTCCACAAATGAGTGAAAACATATAATATCTCTTTCTCGGACTTATTTCACTTAGTATAATATCCTCTAGTTGCATCCACGTTGTTGCAAATGGCAGGATTTCATTCTTTCTCATTGCCAAGTAATATTCTATTGTATATATAAACCACATCTTCTTTATCCATTCATCAGTTGATGGACGTTTGGACTCTTTCCATAATTTGGCTATTGTTGAAAGTGCTGTTATAAACACTGGGGTACATGTGCCCCTATGAATCAGCACTCCTGTATCCTTTGGATAAATTCCTAGCAGTGTTATTGTTGGGGCGTAAGGTAATTCTATTTTTAATTTTTTGAGGAACCTCTACACCGTTTTCCTGAGCGGCTGCACCAGTTTGCATTCCCACCAACAGTGCAAGAGGGTTCCCGTTTCTCCACATCCTCGTCAGGATCTGTTGTTTCCTGAGTTGTTCGTTTTAGCCACTCTGACAGGTGTGAGGTGGTACCTCAATGTGATTTTGATTGGTATTTCCCTGATGATGAGTGATGTCGAGCATCTTTTCATGTTAGACTATATTTTTTTAAACTGATTCTCTATTTTCTTAGGTTTTTATAATGAACATAATTATTTTTGTAATTTAAAACCTTCTCTCAAAATGTACTGATATCGCCACTGAAAGCTCTGTGTCCAAAATGCTTACCTGTAACATCCTTAAGGCTTGTCTTCCAACCTGACCAGTAGGGGTTAAGACAGCGACTCTGGTCAACAGAAACCTGGAAGACATGAAATGTTGGGTGACCTAAGAGAAAAAAACCAGTCTGTTACACACCCCGACTTTGTATTCCCACATATTCCATATATTTTCATATTTTTTTCTTATTTTCGGACTTGAGTTTCCCAAGCTTGATGCGTTTGGTAGTGACTTTCTCCTTTTCCTCCCAGATGCATGCTGCACAGGGCAGACAAAAGTCTACCCGGTCCATGCTTTATCTCCAGTGCTTACTAGGAGCTAGGTAAGTATTTGCTGAATAAAATTAAAAGAAAGGATGAAGCTAAGCCCTATTAATAGGGAATCAGAGAGAAACATGGCATAGGGCATTGATAAACACGGGTGCGTTCAGGTCAGTTTTCAGTAAAAACAAAAGTACAATGTCTAGGAGGACTGAATTAAACTGTTTGCAAGGGTAGATTATCCTGCAGATGTGGCTGGAAAATTCCCTTTTGCTCCACCAGTATTTTAGGAGCTACTAATTTCTCATATGAAGGGCTTCAGACAGTGATTTCTTTTCCACAACAAGCAAGAAGATTAAGACCTATGGGGGAAAAAAATTGATATTCATAGACTAGCACTGATGCCATCTCAAGGCATAGAATGAAAGGTTGTGGGGGGACTTCAGAGGGAAGAAGTAGTAAAATAAATGAGGCTATGCAAATTACACATATTCTAAAATTATTTCTCTGTGCTATTTAATTCAAAAATTATAAATGCAGGGAGCATGTCATAAAACCCTATGATATTTTCTATAACCCAAATACGTATCAAGGATCTTGAAAACGTTCATCTCTCTGATGAAGTGTGGATGCAAACTAACTATAAATAATAACTGTAGACAAAGATTTTTATACAAACAAGGTTGATCCACGGATTCAAAGGAGAAATTCCATTTTATACATAAATCACAGGGAGATAGAGCTGAAAGGGATCTTGGCCATAGTAGTCAGAGTTTTCCAGGGAAACAGAACCAATAGGGTGGGGGGAGAGAAAACCTCTTTGAAGGAATTAGCTTATGCAATTGTGGAGGCTGACAAGTCCAAAATCTGCAGCAGGCTGGAGACCAAGGAAAGAATTGATGCTTTAGTTCAAATCAAAAGGCAGCTACAGTCACAATGCCCTTTTTGGGGGTTAGGGGAGGAATCCATCTTTTTCTGTTAGGGCCTCCAACTGATTGGATGAGGCCCATTCATATTATGAAGGATTATCTGCTTTACTTAGAGGCTAGTGATTTAAATGATAATCTCATCTAAAAAAATACCTCCAAACCAACATCCAGATGTGTTTGACCAAATATCTAGATAATCTGGACTAGCCAAGTTGATACATAGAATTGACCATCACGTGAACCCATATGCACATTTGGAAGGACTCTCAGAAAAGTGAACTTCCCAAGCTTGTTTGCAAATAGACCATTGCCATCTTTCCTTGGTGTTGATATAATTTTTTTTCCTGAAGTCTGCAAAAAGCCCTTGACATTCATTTCTAGAGCAAGAAGATATCAGACAATACCTTTTACTCTTTTATTTTAAGGATAGCGTGACTTGTTCCAAAAGTATGTAAATCATCTTTCAGGGATATGGATTATCTAATTCACTTGGCATCCCAGATGCTCTTAGAAATCTCATGATTTCCATATTATAAGACTCCAATACCTACTTGCTCCATTAAACTAAGCCTGGTTCTTAATGAGCTCAGTCAGAAATTTTTCATGTCACATCACCTAACTTCTCTCATTTTCATTTTACTTTTCTAAACAAAACAGGATTTACTAATAATCTCTAATATAATATAAGTGGTAGCTATGCTAAGTAAATAATAGCTTTAGAGGAGAGAAATGGCAAGAAAGGCTCTTTATGAAGGGGAGACTTGGAGAATAGGACACATGTAGTCAGAGAGGAACGTGGAGAACTGCAAAGGAAGGAAACTGCACGAAATGGAAGAGGACAAAAGGTCTGAGGCATACTCGCACTGCAAATTGTGCACAGAGCTGTTGAGGGAAGATACGTGGGCATGTACACAGTGAACTTGAAGACAATATAAATAGTTTGTACTTGAAAGAGATTCAAGCGTTAGAGTTTTGTATTGACAAGTAACGTCATTAAAGTGGTTTTTTTTTTTACATAGAGGGGAAAAAAAACTATTCTGGTCATATGAATGTAACCTCTTTAAATTAATCTACTTGATCTTTTCCTTCTGTCTCCTGTTCCCCTGTTTTTTAAATGACAGAATAATCCAATTCCGTGTATAAATTATACAATACTAAGCTGAAAATCCATGCACTACCAAAAAATAATTTAGAAGTAATTTTGTCATAAAAATTATTTCAATGCAGTTGTCACAATGAATACCTGTTATTACATTTATACACAATTACTTGTCAGCGGCAAATTTTAAACAGGAAAATGTGGGCTGCAGAGAACCACATTAAAATGAAACATGAATCTAGAGTGAAGGGAAGAACAGATATCAGAATTAAGAGAAAAGAGACACAGTCTATACCCAGAAGTCATATAAAATGTTTCAAGTTACAAGTAAGGATTGGTGGCTTGCTACTTCTTTATTTCCAGCAGTAATGAATTGACTGGTTCAGTGTATCTGATTGTGGTAGGTATTTGGAAAAGAGAGAGTACTGTTGTGGCAATAACAGGTGGTGCTTTGGGGGCTGAGCTCTGTCTCTGCTACTATCTACTTGGTGACGGAGAAAGGTTTTTTTGTCCAAGTCACAAGAAAATTTCAGGTGATTAAAACCTACTTCTACAGTCCAGGTTGATGTTACTCTCTATGATGTTATTGGAATAGATTAACTTTCTGCAAAGAGCCAGGACTGGAGAAAATGATTTGTTTTTTGGTAGTGTCACAGGCCCTAACGAGGAGGTGAGCCCTTCTTGTAACTTTGTTCCTTGGGTTGCCCAAGGCTTGATTTACTACTCCTCTCAGTAAAAGTCCTGGCTTGTTCTTCTCCTGCTCTGAACAAAGGCTGATTTTCATGAGAAAAGAGTTAGTGAATGCTTTCCCTTAGGCATTGCGACTAGCTCCTTCCAGAGAAGCGGGCTGTTGCGTTACTTTTTGTCATCTTTCATCACAGAAGCGTTTGCTAAAGGCGGCAGAAACTGTGCTGGTCCCACCTGTCTCTGCTCTCCTGAAACCAGTGATGGAAATCACCTGTAAACAATTTTAACAACAAATATTTGCTGGCAAACCAATCAGAATTCATAGCAATAGAGATGCGCACATTTTCACAGAAGAGTCTAGGCACAGTCAGTCCATCCTGATTTGGTCTCCTGAGACCTGAGTGTTCATTGTTGGCTTTGGCTTCCCTGTTAAAGCTGATAACATCACACATTGAAAACCGAGAGCTGCTGAACGCAGCTCCAAGCAGCTTCAGGTTGGACGATGTTATCAACGGTGAAAAGAGTAACAGAGAACTCCAGGGCCTGGCTGGGTCTTGGCTTGTAAAATGTCTTTCGGTTCTGCCTCTAATATGTTTTTATGTAGAAAGTAGCTTGGGATCCGTTCATATGTTCCTAAACACCAGGAATTTTGCTGAAAGGGAGAAGAGGATTTTCAAACCCTGAAGATGTGGTAAAAAATGGAGATATGCAAAATTTTATTTGTTGAAAATCATATATAAAATCTATAATATATGATATATATATATATAATATATATACATATCACATACATATATATGCAACTAATTCCAGGTGTCTTCTGGACAACTCTTAAGGACCTATTTGCAAGCATTTTAAATGCAAGAGAATTCTTTACCCCCCCCCCCCCCCCATAGAGCTGTGTCTCATGATTTATGGATCATTTAGCACAGCTCAGCTGCACAAAACAGGTTAATTCCTGCATAGAGGGCAGCTGAAAGGAGGGAGATGACGAGACAGAGCTTTCCCAGGAGTGCCTGGGTTCTTCTTTTCTGAGAGTCTATACCTAGAAGCCTTGAGAAATACAGAGGACATGAGAGAAAATGTCCTCTGCATGCATTCTAGGGCTCTGAATTCATTTCCAGAGTCCCCCCACCCTACTGACCTGACTCTCAGCAAATGACCTGACATTTTGCATCAGGACCAACAGCAGACAGCCAGCTGCTAGGGGCCTGGCTATGGGGCAGCCACACAGAGAAAAGGCTAAAAAATAAACTTTGAGAAATCTTTAAAATAGAACTTTCCAGAACACATAGGTTTTCTCAAAAAATAAAATATTAATATGTTATTGTTCAAATATACTAATTCAAGAGTGGTATTAAGATATTTAAGATTATATAACATTTGCATCTAAGGGAGTACCAAGAAGAAGTTTAATAATGAGGAAAGCAGAAAATGAAGAAAACCATCTTTTCTTGATGTAGTTCTGACCTAAAGTAGGGTTCAGCCCAGGTGGTTACTATATACACACACATACACACACACACACACACACACACACACACACACACACACACACACACAGACACACACACTGGAGATTAATTAGAAAACAAAAAAACATTGTTAAGAAAAGGAATGCCCTATTTAAAATTTTTTTAACTTTAAAATAATGCGAAACAATTTAAAAAATGAAGTATTACAAAAGTAAAGTATTACTAAAGTAATTAAAAATGACTAAGTATTTAGAAGGCTCTTAAATTCCATCTAACTTTTCTCAGCTCTGATATGATTCTTGGATTTTTTTTCCTCTTCGTTTGGGTTTGAATATGGAAAAAGATGATTAAAATTATAATACCATAATTCAAGATATTGAGATAAAATAAAAGCTTGAAAATAACAGTTTTCAAGGGCTCCTGGGTAGCTCAACTAATTAAGCGTCCAACTCTTGATTTCGGCTTGGGTCATGATCTCAAGGTTCATGAGTTGGAGCCCCATGTCAGGCTCTGTGCCAACAGTGGGAAGCTTACTTTGGATTCTCTTTCTCCTCTTTCTCTCTGTCCCTTTCCCGTGCATGTATGTGTGACTGCGCACATGCTTTCTCTCTCTCAAAATAAATAAACTTTAAAAAAAAGAAAAGAAAATAATAATTTTCAAAAGTTAGTCTTTTTGGGTTAGGCCATTATACTTGAGGCCAAGTGCATAGAAAAATTATCTGTGCCATGATCAAAGGCATTATCATATCCCAAATCCCTGAGGTCTTTCTTGCCTCTCTAGCAAGGTGCATTAGCCAACTAATAGTATTTCCAGATAGAAAATGGAAAGGAAAATGCTGAGCCTGACACAGAGACAAGAGCCTAATAGGCTTGTGTACATACATTAGCCTTATGACTCACGAAGGATTTGTAGACAGCACTGCCAAGTCTATCTCAGAGGGTCCGTCATTAACACTCACTGTGATCCCTGCTGCCTTTTCTCCCTTCAAATTCTCTTACAAGCTTTCCAAGTAGATGATTTAACTTAATATTTCTTCAAGGAGGAGAGAATGTAAGCAAGTTCAAGACAAGCCAATCCAATGTCTCATTTTCTTGGCTGATTTCAACAAATATTAAGTTCCAGATTTTGTTTTATTTATGGGCTCTCTCTATTAACAGAAAATGAATTAATACTGAGTCATTCAAGGGCTGAAACGAGAATAAAGAAGAGAGCGCATCTCCTCTCCTTAACTAACAACAAATTACTTTCAAATTGTTTTAAGCTTTCATGATTTTTTTTAAACACATAAGTTAGGTAACACTGGGCTAAAATGTACTGAACACACAAAAATCAAACAACTGGTAGTAAATTAATTTTATTTAGTTATCAAAATTACTCCCCCCCCACCCCCGCCTTGTTTCTTACCATCTATTAACATGAGAATCAGAGATGTGACTGGAAAGGAGTTCTTTTTCCCTATGTCAATAGAAAACTAGTACTTCTATTACCCTCATCAAGTCCAGAAATAAAACAAATTATCCATCTCCAAATGTAAACATTCATTGAGATTTGCATGGTGGTTTCTCACTCTTTCATACTTTCTGGAAGATTCTATAAAGACATCACCTGCAAGAATTATTTAAATGTTTCCTGGTGTGGGGTAGATAATTTGCATTGCCTCTAAACAAAGCCCAGACTAAAATGCTAGCAGTAATCTAAAACTTAGAAAGAAATAATCAGAAACTCCTACAGATCACTCCTTTTTTTATCACTTCTCTAGACACTAATGCTATTTCAGAAACAGCTGGAAGGGAAGTCTATTTAAAATGGCTTCAATTAGAATGAAAAATTAGTATTTAATAATTTATTCCTTTAGCATTTTCAGGGTTGAGATATAGAGAGAGTTTTTCACTGTTTCATCAGCACTGTCTTGTGCATGCCTCACCGTGCACTTGAGATGAAATCTGAGCTAAGATGTTCCATCATCACCCCTGTTCTTCCTACAGAAGCCCTCAGAACTGGTTCTCCATTTGTAGTACCAGTTAAGGACCCCAACCAGGCTCAGTTGTTTAAATATACCTAGACTGGGGTTCCTGGGTGGCTGAGTTGGTTAAGCATCCGACTTAGGCTCAGGTCATGATCTTACGGTCCATGGGTTCGAACCCTGTGTCTGAGCCGACAGCTCAGAGCCTGGAGCCTGTTTCAAATTCCGTGTCTCCCTCTCTCTCTGTCCCTCCCCAACTCATGCTGTGTGTGTGTGTGTGTCTCTCTCTCTCTCTCAAAAATAAACATTAAAATTAAAAAAAAAAATAAATGAATAAATACACCTAGACCACATCCCTTCTTCTCCTGTCTCACTTGAGCTACTTTTACTACCACTACCATTTCACTTCCACACTTCACCTACTTTCCTACCTCTAATGTTAATACAATGCAATATTTTGGGATCCCAAGTCCTCCCGGAGAAATCACACCACCATGCAGTCACTGTTCCAGATGCCCAGTGACAGCTGGCCTGCAGCCCTCTCTGGTCAACTATTTATATGTTCATAATGAGTAGTCTCTGGCATTCCTCACAGTGACAAATCAAAACCATACACAAACTGGTTGTCCTTCATTTACCCTGCCGCCCCTACATCCTACCCTCTTTCTCGAAAAGCACACGTCTCTCCTATTTCACAAAGAAATTGAAGCTTCCCAGGTACTTTCCCTTCTGATGTCTAGGCTCCTGCATCTGTCCCTCCTTTACATGGTCTTTTCTACTTGTGTAAGGTCTCCAAGGGGGTTTCATCAGCATCTCCTCCCTCCCTTGTGTCTTCAATGTTTTTTTCCTGTATCCTCACATTCTATGTACCTTTAGGAGACTATTACCTGGTTTCTGTCTCCACTTTGCTAAAATTTTCTGGCAATGATTGCCAATGATCACTTCATATTGCTTGACACAAACTCACTTTAATTATATTAACTGACATCCTAATACTATTTGATATAGTTGATCATTCTATTCTGCCTAGAATTCTCTCCCTTCTTCCCTCTGTGACCACATTCAGTCATGGTTCTCCTCTTGTATTTCAGACCTTTCCCTTTCAGTCTTCTTCTCTGATTCTCTTTTATTCATCTCCTAAATGCCTGTGATACTGGGGGGAGCTGAGGCAGTCAAACCAGTATTCAGAGTCAGAAAGTAGAAATCGAGAGCCCAGCAACACAGACCCCATGTTGCATGATGGCTAAACCCAGTGGCTTCACAGGTGAGCAGAAAAGGGTACAAATCCCTGCTCTTCCACTTACTAGATGGATACTTTGGGACAGGTTAGTCTCTTTGAGTACTGGCTTTCTCACACATAGAATATAGATAATAATACTTTCCAGAGACCGCTGCTGTGAGGAATAACTCTGATAATAAATGCAAAGTGTCTATAAATACGGCTTTCCAATAAATGACATCTATTATTATTTTATTGGTTTTAAGGTTCCTCAAATATT
This sequence comes from Leopardus geoffroyi, assembly GCF_018350155.1. Lineage (NCBI taxonomy): Eukaryota > Metazoa > Chordata > Mammalia > Carnivora > Felidae > Leopardus > Leopardus geoffroyi. The sequence goes on from NC_059333.1 coordinate 111,873,549, forward strand.
TATCTCTGTTTTCAGAGTCAAGCATGAGACAAAACAGTAATGTGGGGAACCATTTAGGGCAGCATTATATTAGGAAAGAGAGAGAAGCATTCTTGCTACAATCCAATTGAACCAATTTAAAAATTATCTGAGCTATTCACCTAGCCTAATTCGCCATTAAGTTTAAGAGGCTTCCATTCTTTCCAGAGCAACACTGACTTGAATGCCTCACCAGCACTTTTAGCCAGAGTTCCTCACAGTATCCCCAGCCCTGACCCCTGCTGCCAGGTAACCTCAAATCTTTATGGACCAATGATCCCAGATTTGCAGAGTGCAAAGCATATTAACACATCACCCCATTATCTTTAGGACTATCTTTGAATATCAAAGACACAAATATTTAATAAAAAATCTATTAAGCAAATCAACATTTTTAAATTTGTGGCGGATTTCTCTACCTGCGAGTTCGTAATGCAAAGAAAGAATGGAGAGCCTATCAACTATTTAAAGTTCTTGCTAAAGGATTATTTTAAAAGGTAAAATCATGATTGTCATACAAATATAAAGCAAATGCATGTAAAAGATTTTATCTAACTCATTAATTACTGAGGGAACCAAGAATATGTCCCAACCTAGTCAAAGAAGAAACCTTAGTACACATATATAGAGGTCCTCTCTATATACAGGAATGTGCAAATGAATATTCAGATAGATGTGAAACTGTCAATATCCACCCGGAAATAATTAAGTTCTGCCATACACAATACATCTGTATTTCTAAAGATAAAATTCTCTGTATTATCAGAGCTGTAAAAGTTTGATGACTACAAAGGGAGAGGTAACCCTAATAGAACACTCAGTTATTTTTCTTTGCTTGTTTCTAAGTTTTTCTTTTTTCTTTTTCTTTTTTTCTTTCTGACACTGTATCTTTTGAAGCTGGGAAGGATTCCAAGTGCACAGTTTCCTCTGTCTTGACACTATACACAGACAGATAAGCTCTCGGCAACCAATGAGACACAGTTAGCATGTGTTAAGGGGTCCTCAAATAATATATAGCAGTCAGAGTCTGAAGGGGTTAGAGAACTCCTGGTTTCTACTTCCACAGCCAATGCTTTGGACACTATGTGTTTCCATTAACATATATGTAATGTGACATTTAGATCTGTTCTATTCAACAATCTTAGACAGCAGCAATTATATAAACAGGAAAAATAAGATTCACCACTTTAGATGTAACAAGAATAATGACTGTTCTGACTTACATTTCCCCCTCATTCTTCCTCCCTTCGTCACCCTTCTGAATTGCATTTTGTAAAGCTTGAGACAGGACCTCACTGGTAAGGAGAGGGGTGGGAGCTGGTGCAACGTGCACTGAGCTGGATAGAGCATCATCGTGGCATTTCCATAACGAGCTTACAACAGAATCTTTGTCAGACCTCTCTCTGCTTTGACCCTGATGCTGAACATGAGGTCAGGGCACATGCCCCACAGTTCATCCAGCTGGAGTTCTAGGAGAACAGGATGGTGATGTCAGTTTTGGCACTCCGTGTAAGGACAACAAAGCCTGCACCTACTGAATTACAAGAAGATGGATCCCAGCCCTTGGCTCTGTGTTTACAAAAACATCAGCAATAAACACACATACATTTTAGTAAAAGAAAACCACAGCCCTCTCATCGCCGTGATGAAAAGAAACACAGATTTTGAAAAATCACAGGTAATTTAGAAAATACAATAAATGTAACATAAGACCCCTCCCTTTTCTAATTAGTTAATATCACAAAAGCATATGGGAAGGCTATTGCCTTTATTTTCCATAAACTACAGCCTTTTGTCACTTGTAGCTATAGTGATAAACATCAGTTTTTACGCTGGCCTTTGGGAAAGTTTACAACTTCCATTTTAATTATAATATAGACAAGAACAAAGAATTTAGTTCTGCAAGAATTTGGGTCAGGTGTTTTTAAAATTCCAGTAGCTCTCCTGACACTTCAGAAGAGGCTCCATTCTTTCTCCACGCACAATACTGATATCTGATTTTGCCACCCCTAAATAACAATAGCAGTCATGAAACAGAACTGTTTGCATTCTCTTTATAAATAGCTTTCAGTTATAATCTGCTCTAAGAGACACACCCATTAGGCATGAGTCTTAAAGTTCTTGCATTTAGGGCTTCACTGGAGAACACGCTCAAAGTCAAAGACCCGGGAAGGAAGGACTTGTTTGGAGAGACCACAGCCTGGTGAGGTCAAATTCATTTGAACATCTGAAAGCCAATCCTTCCTCTTTTTCTTTAAAAAAAAAAAAAAATCCTGTCATTTGTTTGAGACTATTGCCATTTATTATGTTTATTTAAAATATAAATGTGTAGGGGCACCTGGGTGGCTCAGTTGGTGAAGTGTCTCACTCAGTTTCGGCTCAGGTCATGATCTCACAGTTCCTGAGTTCCTCACGTTGGGCTCTGAGCTGGCAGTGAGGAGCCTGCTTGGGATTCCCTCTCTTTCCTTCTCTCTCTGCCCCTCCCTCACTTGCATGCTCTCTCTCTGTCTCTCTCAAAAGAAATAAACTTAAAAGAAAGATAAATGTGTAAATATTTAGTTGAAAAATAAGTCAGAAATACTTGCAAGTATATTGTTTCCCTGAACACACATACACACAAAGCCTCAGAAAAAAAGGAACTTGCACATCGTTACTGAGTTTCTATTGGAAATTAAAAAAAAAAAAAAGTTGAGGAAGATAGATATACAGCTGTTGGAAAATAAAGTGGAACCATTTTGCTTTTAATCATTACAGAACTGACTCAAAACCTACAGTTTCAGTTCCATAAAAAAAGCAATTTTGAGATTTTTCTCACTAATTCTTGCCTTTCATAATAATAGATACCATGTGATAAGTGTTTAATACATGCCAGACCCTGAGTTGAGTCTTTTACATGCTTTAATCATTTCTAACACTTAAGAGCAATTTATGAGGCAAATACTATTATCATCAGTCTTTTTTCATGGATAAGGAAATCAAGGATTCAAGAGGTCAAAACTTGCCCAAAGTCACAGAGTTGTTAGGTATCCATGGCAATTATTATCTTTCCTACATGTTGCCACATGACTTAAAAAAACTCAATAGTTATGGTATAGGAGATTCCCAGATATAAGTAGTGAGACCAGGAAATGGTTTTTAGTTTCTGTAACAGTGTTTTCACCCCTTTCCATTCCTCCTTAGGGTTCCAATACGCACAGCGACTTAATGTGTCTTTCTCTGAGGTTTTGCCATACTCTCTTCGGCCCAAAAACTCTAATAAATTTTGCCAGCAAAATTTCCTGGGTCCTCCTTGTGTCTTTCTCTATTTCTCTAACTACACCAAAATTTCAAATATTGTCCTTTTCTCACTATTTGTTGTCTACTGACATGAAATCCTCTTGATAGCCATTTGGATATCCTTCCTGGTTCAACAGGAAACTAGTTAATGCCACAAAATAAGTGATAAGGCTCCAGGGAATGTGTTGAGCAAAGGAACTAATTTGTCAGAATATTTTATGCTTGTTGCTGAGGTAGTATCTTAATTGTTTAAAATTTTAAGTAATAGGAAGATAATAATCATCCCCAATACAAAAATAATGAAATATTCATCTCAAAAGAGACAATCCTCCTCACTTTCTTCCCTCAGCTTTCTGTTTTTTGGATTGATTATGAAGGCAGCACACATTTTCCTCCCAGAAGTTCCTCAAACATGAACTTTTTTCAGGGCACCTGGGTGGCTCAGGTGAGTGTCCGACTTCAGCCCGAGTCATAATCTCATGATTCGTGGGTTCGAGCCCCACATCCCCCTCTGTGCTGACAGCTTGGAGCCTGGAGCCTGCTTCAGATTCTATGTCCCTCTTTCTCTGCCCCTCCCTTAATCACAGTCTGTCTCTCAAATAAACATTAAAAAATATAAAAAAATAAAACATGAACTTTTTTCAAGTTATGTGGACTGTAAGAAGGGGCAGGTGGATCGGTAAAGTATCCTCTAGACGGAGAAGGCGTTTTAAGACAAACAAGTAAGACAAACCACTCCGTATCATTTATACAACTTTCTCAGGGTAACTTACTGACAGGGGGCAGTGGGCAGACAGATGATGGAGGCAGATGATGCTCCCCCCATAATCTGGGGACTTTAATTCCCAGCTTTTATGGAGCAAAGGGCAGGGTGGTGGGGTCACAGCATAGTTATCTAACGTGGTGCCATCTGCGTGCCAGAGGATCTCCACTAGTTAACTCAGGTAGGGCCTTCTGTGCACCAGGCATCTTTCTGAAGATCAGAATAAGCCTTCCAACACTCCATGCAGGACACACATTAACCTCCACAGGGCCTGGCACATGTAGCCCAGCCGGAGATCATCACCTGGGCATAAACAAGACGGAGGGCCAAATATGGAATCCACATTGTCAGCACTCTTACAGTGGACTTTCTCTTAACCCACAAGAAGGAAGGACTGAAGCTTTATCATTAACATCTTAATTATCTTGACTTGCTCCCTGATTAGGTACCTACCATCAGGACAAAACTAAAATATAGACTTCTAACGTAAGGGAGGCAGGACCTTCCCCAATTCCACTGACCCACTGTTAGATTACAAGTATTTCCTAAACCGACACATGTACACACACACACACGCACACACACACACACACACACCTCCATGATGTCCTTCATCATCTTCACTCTTCTGTTATTCAATAACTCTTCTTAAGGACTCATTATTTTGTTCTCTTTGAAGGCTGAGATCATACCTTCTTTAGTCAGAAAAATAATCTCCTGCTCTTAAGAAGCACATAGTTTAGTGGAAGAAGGTGAAATGACTGAGAACTTCTAAATATAACACAGCGTGCATAATGGCATTCTCAAAGTATCGGAGGAGCCGAGCCGGGGAGAGTCAGGAGACGTAATGCAGAGTGAGAAGATCATTCGATTCCTCGGACTCTGGGCCCTGCCTGGACCACAGCAACAGGGAAACCAGTTTCCTCCTAGGGTCAGCTAAATAATGCATGGGGCCCAATGCAAAATGAAAATGTGCCTTTAAAGGTACTAAAATATAAAGCATGATTCTTTCTTTCATGGTCTGTCTTGACTCACCATGGTGTTTTAGATTTGCTATTTAACGTCATATTTCCCAGGACCCAACACTGACCCTCACAGGCACCCTACCCCCCACCATCACCTCTGGGTGCATACACATTCGCCGCCCTCCCCGCCCCCCTTAAGCTGCTGGGTGCCTCCTCCCACACACCACAAGCCCTATGCCGCTGGCAATATGGAATGAGCTGTGCCTGGCCAGGGGCAGAGAAGTCAAGCTAGGCATCTCCCTTTCCTTCTCAGCCTCCTCACCAACCTACAGTGGATAAGTGACCTTCAAGAGACTCCAACCTCCACAATGAGAACTGCCTGGTACCTGGATTGGGAGTGAGCAAGAGGCTCACCCCATCTGATGTCTGCTGAACATGTCTTGCTTCTTCCAACTCAGGGCAGTGACCCTGGCTGCCCTGTCCGGCTCCAAAATGCCCTGAGGCATTTGCCTCTGACCTCCCCACCTCCGTGCCTTCCACCCCCCCTGCCCCCCCACCCCCGACCCAGGTCACAGGAATGAGGAAGCCAGGTGGAGGTGTGGGGACAACAATGCCAGGCCTGGCAGGATAGGCTGAGTGCTGCTAATGACGTCAGAGGCCAGGGGAGCAGGTGGCTGCTGAGAACCCCGGGAGGCAGGGAGGTGGCAGGAGAAGGATGCATAGGAGCCGAGGCGGCAAGCCCACTGCATGTAATCCATTATTCAAGTTATCATTATCTTTTTGAATATCAGGGCACCAACCACAAAGCCTTAAATCTCTATTATGAAGCCTTCTGAGGACAGGGTGGTGGGACCTGTGTGCCTGCACCAGCCTGATGCCCCCGTAGCCAGTCCTGCTGCTGGCCACCAGCCTCCCACTCTGTCGTCCTATGGTTGTCACCTGTTCCTCTAAGAAAGAAACTTATTGTGCATCCTTTTGAACTTTTCTTGAACAGCCATTCCTCTAGGATGAGGTGAACATGCCCTCGCCTGGCATGAAGGAGGCTTCTGAGTTCGGCACCACCTACTGCAGCCACACCTCTTTCTGCCCCTCTTCGTACTGTCCGGGTCTTTGCTCTCACTGCTCAACTCCCTAAACATGCTTGTGTCTAAGCTTCCGTGCGTCTGCATTCCTGTTTCCCTCACTGGAGAAGCCTGTAGTCTCAAGGCTGTAGAGGAAGGTCTTATCTTTGTAATCCCTCCAGACCAGCTCCTCCCACCTAGCATCAACAATGTTCCTCCTCTTCTCCTGTGTTTTGGCACAGTTCCTGGAGCATCCTTCCAGTGATCAAAGCCCAGGAAACTAAAAGATAATGCCAATTCAAATATTCGACCCTGCGCCTGGGTGGCTCAGTCAGTTGAGTGTCTGAGCCTTGATGTTGGCTCAGGTTGTGAGCTCATGGTTGGTGAGTTCCAGCCCCGCGGCAGACTCCTGGCTGACAGCACTGTGCCTGGGTGGAATTCTCTCTCACTCTCTCTGCCCCTCCTTCACTCGCATGCTTTCTCTCTCTAAATAAATAAATAAATAATGATTACAAAAAAATATTTGACCCTGAATTAAAGTCCACCCCAACTTTGTTGGTATCCTTTTTACATAGAGGGAGGAGGGGTGTAAGGGCAACAGAGAAGGCAACAGACAGCTGAATTTTCCCCGATGGCTGTGACCTGCCATTGTGAGAGGCAGCAGGGGCTACTCACTAGAAACACATGAGTGGTTGGCCAGAAGGGCTGCAACCTAGGCGGGTGTGGGCATCCAGAGCTGCACCAAGCCACATGGTGGTATGCTTTCTCCCCCAGAATTCAAGCACTTAAAATACTGGATTGGTTTATGACTAGGGCTAGGTAGGTGGGCTAGGTGGAGGGCAGGAAAGGACAAGTAGTAGAAGGGAAATGGCAATGCTAGCAAAAGTGCCTGAAGCTAAGGAGGAGGAGGAGGAGGAGGAGGAGGAGGAGGAGGAGGAGGAGGGTTGTGATCTGACTATATTTAAATTTTGTTTTGATTTGTTTTTAGTTTTGAGCCAGAGAGAAAGAGAGCCAGTGAGTGATCATGGGAGGGTCAGAGAGAGAGAGAGAGAGAGAGAGAGAGTGAGAGAGAGAGATTGAGAGAGAGAGAAAGAGAAGGAATCCTAAACAGGCTCTGCCCTGTGAGCACAGAGCCTGATATGGGTCTTGAACCCAGGAGCTGTGAAATCCAACCTGAGCAGAAATCAAGAATTGGAGACTTAACTGACTGAGCCACCCGGGCATCTGGCCTGGCTGTATTTAAACAACTGAACCTGGTTGGGGTCCTGAGCTGGTAAAATAAGAGGAGAACCAGGTTATGAGGCTGCTGTAGGATGAAGAACAGGGGTATAAAAAGAAAGGTGATAAAAAGCTTGGAGAAACCTCACTCTGAATTGATCTATTGAGCAGCATAAATTCTGGTTGTCTTTGTTTTTTGTTTCTCAAACGTGAGAGAATACAAATGGCTAACAATGTTTAAAAGAGACCTCCGTTTGAATCTGACTGATCCGGAAATGGTTTTTCTAGGTAATGCTTATGAATAGAGTGGTTTGAAAAATAGGAAAGGGCCCTTAAAGGGTACACACTTGGAGCCTGCTGGCTCCCAGTGAACTGCTGTGGGGCTGGTATCCTCTGAAGGCGGACTTACTACACCTATTAACTGCCTACCTTGTGTAACATTCTCAAACTTCCAGCAGCTCATGAAAAACACAACTTGCACCTTACAAAACCACTTTCTTCCGTTTCAGTTTCTCAAATTTGACTTGTGAGTGAATCCATGGAGCCATTTTTATTCTCTCAGTCTTGAACCACGTCACAAGGCTTCTAGAGGATGAAGAACAAAGGTCTAAGGAGAAAGGTGTCAAACAGTTTGAGGAAACTTGTAAGATTTATCCTCCAAAATGTCCTATTTTTGATGCTATTTTAAATGGTATTGCTTTCTAAATTTTAATTTTAATTTCCAAGGAGACTACATTCATATGCACATCAGGACACATCATCCATTTTGATTTTCTGGGGAACTATGTTCAAGTCCTCATGAATTCAAAATTCCTACAGAAATTGTCAAGGTATTGCATGGCCACGTTTCTCTTTTCCGCTTAATCCACTGAAGAAAAGTCCTGCTTTTCTTCTCCTAAGTACACCTGTCCCACTGATGGTACTTCATTATTGAAGTACCTTTGGGAAAAGTAAGAGACTCTCTTCGGTAAGAGACTAAATGAGGTTATTTCCTCAATTGTGAGGATGGCTTTGAGGGAAATTTCTTTTTATAAACTTCTGAGGGTGATTCATCTGACAGTAATACCCCAGATACTGAGTTTCTTTCTAGGACAGTACAAATATAAGGTTATTTTGATTAAGCTTCCTTTGAACTAAAATGGATAAAACTATGAGTAAACACATGTGTTTACCTCCCTATATTATATTAATTGCTAGAGGACAATTTAGAAAGTTACTTTTTCCAGAGCACTGGAGAGTGTTTGTTTCTCTAATGGGATTAATTTAACTAAGACTTAATTGAATCAATTTATTCCCCCAGAGAAGCTTTTACTCACCCTCATTTTCCACTGAATTAACGCTAAGCTACATTTCCTTTCTCTTTTGTGTATTCATATTTAGCATTATTCCTCTGGTAACTTAACAGCATTTAAATTACAAAATGAGTTAAGAAAAAGATTGATTATGGACTTTGGCAGAAGCTGTAGAACTATTTGGTAAAAGCTTAGCGTGTAATTTATTTTTAAAATCACAAATGAGTGTGGTCTTTTCCCAAGACCCATTGAATCATACTCTGGAATGTGGGTTTTAAAAAACAAATCTCTATCCAAATTTAATAGACTTTTAGAAACCCTGTGAGCTGAGAATCTGAAAAAAAGACAGCCATTTGTGTGTGTTTGTGTGTGTGTGTGTGTGTGTGTGTGTGTGTGTGGACACTAATAAGTGATTAGTCATATTCTTGCATTCAGTCTCAGATTTAGAGCCATTTTTACAGACTGGTAAGCATAACCACAAGTTTTAAGTGGACTGCTAGTCAATCACATAATTAACTAACATACTGCTCAAAATAACATTGACGGTAGTCATGAACTACAGAACCCAAGCTTCCTGCTGCATTCATAGATCAGCATAAGCACTGAACAGGGACTTCTTAGATTTGGATTTGGGTCTAACATTTGCCATGGCTAAAAGTATAAAGTTAGATAAGCCGTATTACTCCTTTGTATTAGTTTACTAGGGTTTCCATAATAACGTACCAAACACTGGGGGGCTCAAACAATAGAATTGTGTCTTCTCACAGTTCTAGAAGCGAGAAGTCCCAGATCAAGGTGTCAGTGGGTTTGGTTTTCTCTGAAGCCTCTCTCCTTGGCATACAGATGGACACTGTCTTAGCACAGGCTGCTGTAATAAATACACCACAGACAGGGTGACTTCAACAACAAATAGTTATCTCTCACAGTACTGGAGGCTAGGAAGTTCAAAGTCAAGATACTGGCAGATTCAGTATCTGGTCAGGGGCCGTTTCCTGGTTCTTCAGGACTGTCATCTAGTTGTGTCCTCACATGAAGAAAGGGACAGAGGGGCTCTCTGCAGTCTCTTTGGTAAGGACATTAATGCCATTCACAAAAGCTTTGTTTTCATGATCTAATCACCTCTGGAAGGCCTTACCTCCAAACACCATCACATTAGAAATTAGCTATCAAGAGGGGGTCTGGGTGGCTCAGTCGGTTGAGGGTCCGACTTTGGCTCAGGTCATGATCTCACAGTTTGTGGGTTCGAGCCCCATGTCGGGCTCTGGACTGACAGCCTGCAGCCTGGAGCCTGCTTTGGATTCTGTGTCTCCCTCTCTCTCTGCCCCTCCCCCACTCATGCTCTGTCTCTCTCTGCCTCTCAAAAATAAAAAATGTAATTAAAAAGTTAAAAAAAAAAAGAAATTAGGTATCAACAAATGAAGTTGGAGAGGGGACACAAACATTCCTTCTATGGCAGATGCCTTTTCTCCATGTGTTCTCACGGTCACTTCTCTGTGCATACACCTGACTGATGTTTCTGTGTCCTCATCCCCTCTTATGACACCAGTCATAGTGGATGAGGGTTCAGCCTAATGACCCCATTTTAACATAATTACCTCCTTAAAGGCCCTCTCTGCAAATACACTCATAGTCTGAGGGACAGGGGGTTAGGGCTTCATTGTATGAATATTTTTTTTGGAGGGGGACACAGTTTAGCCCACAACACTCTTAAAACCTTGCTTCTCTATTCACAAAATGTGTGACTTGGTTAAAATATCACTAAAGACTGTCCAAGATATACAGGATTAATTTTATTTTGAGAAGGTGACCATTGTCTTTTCTACAAATAAATATTGTGACTCTTAGTGTCCTTGGTTACAGGCATCATAAAACAATTCTGGCTAGGGGCACCTGGGTGGCTCAGTTGGTTGAGTGTCCAACTCTTGATTTCGGCTCAGGTCATGGTCTCCTGATTCATGGGATCAAGCCCCACATCAGGCTCCATGCTGACCGTGCAGAGCCTACTTGGGATTCTCTCCCTCTCCCTCTCTCTGCCCCTTCCCTGCTTGCACTGTCTCTCTCTCAAAGTAAATAAATTACCATTAAAAAAAGATGATTCTGGCTAACCTAGTTAAGGTAAAGGGAATCTATTGATAAACTACAGGGGAATCAGAGAAGGGGAGGCTAGCAGCTTTGATCAATAAACAGGAAAGACCCCAGGAGCTGTGAAGGGCCTCGTGGCAAGGCACTTAACTCTTCCTTGTTTCCCTGCATACAGGAAGAAAAGGGAGATCTGGCATGTGGGGTGTTCACTGTGGGAGGCTGGCACCAACTGCCACCAAGACCACACAGAGTAAAAGGGGTGCAGGGGACTCCTGAAAGTTAAATGAGGGGTCACAGCAAGATGGAGTGATAATATATAGAACACTCCTGCAAAATTACAGATAACCACCAAGCACATCCTATACTATTTAACTAACATTAAGTTAAAAAAGATTGCAAGAGCTGACAAAACGATAAAGCAATCTCCTGACATTTTTAATGGCTGTTGATAATCACATTTTGACAATCAGTTCTCTAAATAAAATTCAAATTAGGAGAGGAAGAAGAGGGGCACGTGGGTGGTTCAGTCAGTTGAGTGTCCCACTCTTGATTTTGGCTGAGGTCATGATCTCCAGTGGTGGGATCGAGCCCCACATTGGGCTCCACACTGATCATGGAGGCTGCTTGAGATTCTCTCTCTCTCTCTCCCCGCCCCTCCTCTACTCACTCTCCCCCTCTCTCCCTCTCTCTCTAAACAATACAAAAAATAAAAATAATAATAAAAGAAGAGGAAGAAGAAAATGTTACATTCAAAAGCTGCCCTATTTTTTTTCCAATCAGAAATCTCTCCAGACTTCAATAGTTTCATCTGTAAAATGGGCATGAAGCTGCTTTATTTGCTAAAAGCAAGACTTTGAAATAGATGAATTTTGCATTTACACCTTACAGCCATAAATTTTATGATTACTTATTAAAGATGCGATAAATGTTTCCCCCATCTTCCATCAGTGCCTCTGTTATTCATCTTTCACTGGTTCATTTTGGAAAGGTTAATTCTCCCAAGGGAGGAAAACTACTCACTATAAATTGGTGTTTTCTTTTTATTTCTTTCCATAACCTCAATTTCCTTACAGATATTCTTCTATCATCAATTCTGAAATACATTTTTTTTCCAATAGCCTTCCTGGAAATTACTATCTACATTATGCCAGAATGCAAGTAATCACATTTAACTATTGCTTCATCTGTAGATTTTGTTACATCCCTTCTTTCCTTAACTCAACTCTGAAATAGGAAGTGTTTGGGGTTTTCTTTAATTTCAGATATGTCCTATTTTGGTCCAACACTAGATATATAACATAATCATTATTATAGTCTAGCTATTCAAAACTTGTCTTTACATATGAAACTTTATTTTGGATACCCTAAAAAAAATCCCAAGGTTTTTAGTGAACTGTTATTCTCATTTCATTTTCAAATATTTTGAAAATTCTCGATATGGATACTGTGTTCATTTTTGGTTGAATAAACAACCTCTAAAACCCTGATTGCTGTATTTTTGGCTTTTCCTTTTCATCCCATTAGGAATTACATTTGTGAATGCTCATTCATTCAACACTTATTTAATGAGGAGCTATTATGTGTCAATTAGTGTCACGGATGTAATTGTTGGTGCTCACTAGTATTCCTTTGTAAATCATGATAATTGCACTGGTTTTTCTGCCTTTGTTTTTTTGCTACCATACCAAACTTTCAGAAGTGACAACAAAAAGCCACCTTGCTCTACTGTTTTTGCCTTGTGTGTAACAATAATGGGGACATTCTTCCATTCATTCACTTCTTGCAAACACACACCTAAGATTAGGGAATTCTTGAAAATCAGAAGAAATTATTAAATTATCTATATAAAAGGATCTATTTCATACTTAGTTCCAAACTTTTAAATCATTTTTTTCAAGAAAAATCACACATAGGGCTCCAGTTATTTGAAACAGCCAGAATTGCTATTTTTCTAGTACAAAGATATTGAATGTATCCAAACGTGTAACTTTTATAATTTCCATACCACTAAATGAGAGCAGTGGGCCAGTTTTGATAAACACAAGAAGTTGAATATTGGAGTGACACTATGGGTGACATCTGCAGTCGCATCACTCCCAATATCTCATTACTTTTCTGTTTTGCTAAAGGTACACAATTTTACGAAGATATGCTGTTGCAAGCAGTGATCTTTATTTGCCACTTTGCTTCACCCTTGAGGAATATTCTTCAATTTGCTCTAATCTAGACATTGGACACAGGAGGTAGTTCATTTTTATCTCAAAGTTAAATCCCCTACAACATCTGCCATCTGCTCACCTTCCCCTTCACAAAAATGAAAGTCAGACAAGAAGCTCACAAAACCTTCTGATAAAACCTGTAAAAGATGTTATCGTGACTTGGCACACTTCCCGCTCACTCACTTGCTCTATTGCACAATGACTCCGAGGCAGTGTGAACACATGTACAGGGCAGAGGCATCTGAGCCTGAGCTAACATTTAATTGAACTTGGCACACGGATGCTGTGGCCATGTACCCACTCATACGTTTTTATTTGAAAGAGCAAGCACAGGCCTGAAGGGAATACAGAAAAAGAAAACAAGTCTTCCTAATCAAATGCACATTTGCAAGACATTCAAATATATGCTAACAGACAGCAGGTCCTTTTTCCAAGGACTTCCCTCCAACGAGCTAACCTAGAATAGCTATTGAGGGGCTTGCGTGTGTTTCAAGAGATACAGTTAGAAAAGCCCTAATCTCGCCCAGCTATTTCCCTTCAGGGGTAAAACACAGACCAGGATAAGCACATGATGTGCCCACGGTACAGGGATCATTCTTAGTCTCTTATGCTTTGTGTTCAATAATTTTTTTTAATGAATACATTTATGAATGGATGACTTGATGAATGAACATTGGCTGTTCAAATGAACATCTGCTTATCAAAAAATCTAGGACAAAGTTACAGACCTATCACCATATATAGTTCTGTATGTAATTCTAACGGATTTTCTTTAAAACAATAAACAGTGTTCAAAGAAATATGAAACTTATCCTCCATTCTGATCTCTGGGGTATGAGCTGATAGTCTTATTTCACCCACAAGATCAGAGTGCTTGTACTTTTGAATTTGAAATATACCTTTTTTTTTTTTTTAACATGAGGGAGTATTTTAAAGACTAATAGAGAGGATTTCTAAATTCAAGCATTTCATTTACTGTTATAATTCCATCCATCCAGGTATATCTAATAAAGCTACTGTCAAAATGGGAGCCTTATATGTCCACTTAAAGTAATTCACATGCCTTGACAAAATGAACTCTACAAAACGTCATGCAGCATAGCGGAGAACCATCACACTCTTCTCCACTTCTTAATTCACAGACAGGCACCAAGCTTCCCGGTCAGGGCAGACCTGAGAGAGACCAGCCCAGTGCACAGCTCTAGAGGGTGCTGCTTTCTCTGTAGTCCAAGTACATGGGAACCCCCACGAGTGATACATGCACAGCTACCCACTGTGGGCTGGCATACAAAAAGAAGAAAGGCATAGGTAAGGGCCCAGGACAGAACAGAAAGACAAAACATACGTGTGATGCAGTTAGCTGGTCTGATTCTAGGTCCCTTTGGAGTTAGGCCTGGGCACCTTCCGGAGACGGAGAGGTCAAGGGCATGAGTAACTGCTTACAGGTGGCCCAGAAAGCCCAGCAGGATCTTTTCACTGTGGGAGGGTGGCATCCAGGTGGAGCTCCCGAGAGTTTCCAACACTGGCTACTGGTGACTTTCGAGTCAATTTAATCTGGGAACTGGAGAGAGAGCAAATACGTCTCGCAGTCTGAGATTCCCTATTAAGAGACGGGGATGCTGCGGCCAACCTGAGACAGGGCCCAGGGGCCAAACAACAGCGGCAAGCGGTTGAAAAAGAATCGCTGCCAGAAAATGTTACATGGGAAACTTTCGATGTGCTCTCTTGTTTCTCGAGGTCCTTGGAGAGGCTTTCTCTCTTTTCTGTTCATGAAAGCATGGGATGTGAAGGACAAAAGCATAAATCTAAATTAATTTTAAAACTCCTCTCACCGTTGTATTTTTTTTTTATTTTTTTTAATATTTGTATTTGAGAGAGTGAGAAAGACAGAGCATGAGTAGGGGAGGGGCAGAGAGAGAGGAAGACACAGAATCTGAAGCGGGCTCCAGGCTCTGAGCTGTCAGCACAGAGCCCGATGCAGGGCTTGAACTCGTGAACCACCAGATCATGACCTGAGCTAAAGTCAGATGCTTAAGTGACTGAGCCACACAGGCGCCCCATCGCCATTTTAATTCTTACCTTTATTGGCCTGCAACCACCATGCAACTGGTATTTTTTTTTTTTAAGTTAATAGCACTTTAAACATGACTTGCCTAGGAGAAAAGGTATGTGAGTATGTGTGTTTATTAAGAAAGAGAGATGCGGGACACCTGGTTGGCCCAGTTAGTAGAGCATGTGACTCTCGATCTGGACATTGTAAGTTCAAGCCCCACGTTGGGTATAGAGATCACTTAAAAAAAAATAAAACCTATAAAAAAAAAAAAAAAAAAAAAAAAGAAGAGGGAGAAATGGCAAACAAAGACCGGAGATTGTGTTGACTCACTGAATTACAAGAAATGTGTAAAGGAAAACTTGTGACTTTTTAAGAAAAAATAGGCCAATGCAGAAAATCAGGTCCGTTTCAGGCATCAACAAATGCTAGTGGCCACGGAGTTCTAAGAATTCCAAGATTTGAATGCAAAAAAAATGAGGTGGGCTGTGAGGGCAAACAGCCCAGAGAATAAGAGTACAACCTTCCAGTGAAACAGACTTGATCCAACTCCTGGTTCCTTCACCCTCTAGCTGTGTAACGTGGGCAAGTTGAGTCTTACAAAGTGTCGGTTTTCTCTTCCATAAAATGGAAATCATAATACCTCATAGGGTTATTACAAAGGATAAATAAGATAATACATGTAAAATGCTTGGCATTGGATTTGGCCCAGGATGAGCAACAATAAATTTTATCAGTGATATTATTTTTTTTTTTTTTTTAATTTTTTTTTTCAACGTTTATTTATTTTCGGGACAGAGAGAGACAGAGCATGAACGGGGGAGGGGCAGAGAGAGAGGGAAACACAGAATCGGAAACAGGCTCCAGGCTCTGAGCCATCGGCCCAGAGCCTGACGCGGGGCTCGAACTCACGGACCGCGAGATCGTGACCTGGCTGAAGTCGGACGCTTAACCGACTGCGCCACCCAGGCGCCCCTTATCAGTGATATTATTATCAGGTGTCACTTAGGAAGATCAGCACCCAAGTGAAAGTTATGACAATGAAATGGGATGAAGGCGCGAAAATACTCAGGCACTCCAAAACGTTTAAGAACAATTGGCCCAAAATGGATTCAGGGTAACAAAGTGTGAGGAGTAGTAGGAGACGGAGCTTCAGAGAGAAAATTTGAAAAAATAGTAAAAGAGGACAGGACGGAGGACCACTGGTGGATCAGTGGTTTGCTTCGAAGCCCCAGGGCGAAAATGACTGTCTGGTGTCATTAACAGGGTCACACCGAGATTCAGATTTGTTTCTGGGATTTGGTAAAGCAGAGATGGTTGATGACCTCTGTCAAAGCAGCACCAGAAAAGAGAAGATAGGAGTCAGACCTCACGGAGTTTTTAGTGTTTGGAAATCTGGAAGGAGGGTCAGCCTCTGACAAGCTGGGATGAGAATAAAAAGCAAAAGAGGAGGTAGCACTAGAATGAAAAAGAAAGATTAGAGAGATGAAGGTATTTCCATGATGAAGAACAGAGAGAGTAGGGAGGATCCCAGGTGGTCTAGCGCCCAGGGCAGTAAAAACAGATGGCCTTGTGAATGAATGTAGAGCGGAGGGCCTAAAACAAGAGACGGTTTCCTTCCTTCTGTGCACGCAGGTGCAAACAGGGGGAAATGGGTTTAGATGCTACAAAAGTGTAGTAAGAGTGATGATAACAGAAAGAAGCTCAGAATGGTGGACTGAGCACACACCAGCTCTCCTTCCTGTCAGAATCCCATCAGTGATAACATAGAAGTATTCAAAAAACAAATGAGAAACCCCTAACACTGAAAGTAACCTAGGCTGGGGTCATCAAAGAGGAAAGGATAAGGATTTTGAAGCATGACAGAAAAGTAATGCAAACAGTACAGAACATGCTATAGAGGGAGCTCCCACTGGGGGCCACAGAGCGCAGCCAAGTGCAGCCAAGAGAAACCAGGGGATTAAAAGTCCACATAAGGAACAGCTTCATCAGTCAGCTACTACCTTTTCTTCCTCTGTTCCTATCTAAGTGAGCAGAGGCCTCTCATTTTCCTCCACGGGAAAGGAGAAGCCTTATCTAAAGAAAGATAGGAACAATTAGCAAAAGCCAAAACGTTAGTGTGAGTGTTAGTGTCACAAATGAGAAAGCTGACCAGCTCCCCTCTCATCTTAAAGCAAACACTGCCAGTCACGTGCCAGGCCCTATATGCTGACTTTGCAGGGATGTTCTGCCCTGAGGGGCTTCCTTAGAGACACTTCTACCTACCAGAGCAGAAGAACCACAGCCCAAGGCTTAGGTCATAAACAGAAGCAGGCAACCAAAAATCAACAGGCATAGCAAAAGAACCAACCCCCCCCCCCCCACACACACACACAAGACTGGAATCAAAACAAAAACTGGCACTAAGATGTCTTAGAGAGCAGACAAGAATATAATAATAAAAACGACCACCATTATGTAGTAGATAGAGTCACACAAAAATCAAAGAGTTTGCATAGATACACTACAAACGTAATTGGAAGAACTAGGGAAGGACACCCAACAAAACTTTTACCATGGAGAACAAAACGTAAGAAAAAAATGAGATGAAAAAGACCAACTTAGAGAGTCCATGAATCAACTAATTGGAATCCTAGAAAATGCAAAATCTTTAAGGTAAGAAAAAAATATTTGGGTTTTTAAAAGGAAAGCATTAAAGAAAACAAAAGAGGAGAAAGAAAAAGAAAAGAAATGGGGGGGGGGCACCTGGGTGGCTCAGTTGGTTAAGCATCCAACTTCAGCTCAGGTCATGATCTCGTGGTTTGTGAGTTCAAGCCCCATGTCTGGCTCCGTGCTAAGAGCTAAGAGCCTGGAGCCTGCTTCAGATTCTGTGTCTCCTTCTCTCTGCCCCTCCCCCACTCATGCTGTCTCGCGCGCGCTTCCTCTCTCTCTCTCAAAAATAAATAAACATTGGGGCGCCTGGGTGGCGCAGTCGGTTAAGCGTCCGACTTCAGCCAGGTCACGATCTCGCGGTCCGTGAGTTCGAGCCCCGCGTCAGGCTCTGGGTTGATGGCTCAGAGCCTGGAGCCTGTTTCCGATTCTGTGTCTCCTTCTCTCTCTGACCCTCCCCTGTTCATGCTCTGTCTCTCTCTGTCCCAAAAATAAATAAACATTGAAAAAAAAATTAAAAAAAAAAATAAATAAACATTAAAAAAAAAAAAAAAAAAGAAAAAGAAATGGAAGAAGCAAAATGCACAGAACTAAAGAAGGTCTTAAGAATTCAACTTGCAGGACTCTAAATTCAAAAAATAATTAAAAAAAAAAGTGGAATATACTAAGGAGAGGGTAGAAATACATGTAGAAAAATTCAAATTGATTTGTAATTGTAATTAATCAATTACCATAAATTAAATCAATGATAATAAATGTAAAAAGAGTACAATTTCCTATATTAAAAAGTAGTCTTCTGTTTGGAGTTTTTAGATATTAGCTATATGTAGCTTACAAGAAACATACCAAAAAAAGGGAAAAACGAAAAGGAAAGCAATTGAAAAATATATATGATGCAATTTTGAGACAAAAAAGAAAGTTAATGACTCTATTAATGTCAGGAAAAAAATAGAAAAAATCAAACTGGTAGTGTTTGATTTAGTAGGAATAAAGACAGGCACTACCTAATGATACAATAAATCAAATGAAAATCTAGGATAATGATAAACTTGAACACACTTGAAAACATACCCTCAAAATAGGTGATCCAAATAAACCTCTAGAATTATAAGTAGAAATAGACAAATTTTACAATCATGGTGGAAAAATATAGCACAACTGTTTAAAAAGCAAAAGATAAAATTAATATTAATAAAAATATAGAGGCTTAACAGCACAATGAGGAAATTATTCTAATAAAGAGATCCATGACTTCACCAATAGAAGATTTAAATTATTTTTATGCACACTTAGACACTAACCAAAACTAATCACTTATTAGTTTTCAAAAGTACTAATATATTTAAAAAAATAATATAAAGACTGCTTCCTTATCATAATGTGATTAACATGCAAATCAATAATGAGGAAAACAGTGACAATTTTTTAAATTATGTATTTTAAAAGTAACTCATGAGTTAAGGAAAAGGAAATCATAATGGAAATTTTAAACTATTTACAATCAACAAAACAATGAATATAAAATATATCAAAACTTGAGAATACAACTTTAAAGTAGTTCTTAGATGAAAACCTCAAATGGATTTGAATACCCTTATTTAAGAAAAAAATCAAGATTGAAAATAGGTTAAACCTAAAGTAAACTGAAGAAATAAATAGTAAAGATAAAGGCAAATAAAATCAATGAATTAAAAAAAAATAGCTAACATAAAAATCAGATTCTTTGAAATTAATAACAGATAAATGTCCAACAAAATCTGTTAAAAAAAAAAAAAGATAAAAACACATAATAGAAGGAACCAAAATAGGAGGGCAGAACCATAGACAGAGATTTTAAAAACCATCAAATACTATGCAAATGTCAATACATTTGAATACCTATAAAAGGGATACTTGTCTTAAAAGACAACTTACAAAATTGATGTAAAAAGAACAATTAACTATTAGTAAATCAACAGTTAATGAAGAAATCTCTCCTCATTTCTCTAGAAAACAAACCCTGCATAATGGTGCAAAGTTCTGAAACAAAAGCAATTAAATTGAGGGATGAGAAAAGGCTATCGTCTACCACAGCTCCTTTTCAAAACTGTAATCAAAGTCATAGCCTGAGCAAGAAGGAACTCCAGTGAAATCAGAGACACAGAAATTGAAAAGGAAAAGAGGAAACTTTTCAATACCTGCATTATTTGGCTGCCTAAAATATCCATGAGAGCCACAAACTAGGAGACAGAGGACTGTTACTAAAAGTATTAACCAATTAACAGTGTAATATGAGGAAAGAAAACAAAGCAATAGCTAGTAAAATATGAAGAACTTAGGAAAGTACACATTTTTCGATATGTAAATTATCTGTGAGTGAAATCACGGAATAGTACTTAAAAGCACCAAAGAATAACTTCAAGATGGAAAAATGGGACATGTGCTTAGAACTCATGATGCCATTCACATCCAGCTTAAAAGCACCTGAAGCAACGGTATCAGTTGCTGTGGAATATGAACATACATAGAAGTGTTCGGAGAAGTAAAAGTTAGTGGTACGGAAGGTGGGAAAGGGGAAAGGATTGAGGTACACGATCATGCGTGGGTGACACAGTTCTCTCCAGTTTATATCTTAATCTGTTTGGTGAGGCTATGGATGGATGTTACTACTCTCTGTACGGTCTCAGTTCTATTTAGTTTACCTAACTTATTGTTCTCTGAGCCATTATTTCTAGGTTACGTATTGTGTAATTTAAAAATATTCGTGGGAACTATGTGTTCCTTTTATAGGGTTTAAAAATTACAAGCAAAATAACACGAGATAAAATTGTTAAAAGTTGGTAGCCTGACACGCACAACAATACAGACCGTTTGATTTACTTCAAATGCAGTGATTCTTTGATTAGTAATTCTCGGTATTTAGTAGGAAAAAACAACTTCTTTTCAGCCACAATGATCTCAGAGTCCCCAGGTTTCTTTCCATTTGACAGCTGTCATAGCTGCAGAGACTATCATCTTTATGTTAAGGGAAAAAGGGGAGCCTGGTGTAAAATGTTCAAATTCTGGATTTACTGAAGCATGAACACAGGCTATAAATCTGACTGATGCCACAAAAAAGGGACTAACTGCTAACTACCATTAGAATAGAAACATGAAAAATCTGCATCTTTCACTTAAAAACCCTAAGTAAAATACTGAGCCTGAATACTGGAAAGAATTGAACATAAACAAAAGTGGGTTTTTTGTTTTGTTTCCTATTGCCTTCTTTTGTTTGCTTTCATAGCATATGGAATAGAATAAGATTATCCCACTTGAAGAACCACTGGTCGAAGAACAACTCCAGTTTCCTAACTACATGAAAACCAGCATATTCATTTCTTTACAACATAATTTAAATAATTATTTCCTGTGTTGAGTTAAAAATATTTGACATAAAAGTCACTTTCCAATCTCATGTCTGTTTGTAAAGTGACTCTCATTTAGTAGGACTCCACAGCTCTCACTTTAGCAAACTTCAAAATCATCCCATTACCCAGACAGAGCTTGGGTTTTCTCTTTGTCTTCCACCCTTAAAAAGACACCTATCTGAGCTCCAAGAGACTGAGAACTTATCAAACGCCACTCTACTATTGGAAAGTTTTCTAGATGCAGAAAATTCATAAATTTCTAAGAGATGCAATAGTCAGTTGATTTAGCACATCAAAATTTGAACTGGGATGCATATTCTTCATGGAATTCTTTTACAAAATGTAGATGTTTTTGCCAGTGTTTCTCATTCTGGTGTTGGATGTTTATATTCTCTGATTTTTAGCATTTACATTATATTATTGTCTTGTGGTTGTATGTATTTTTCTAAATTTTTTGTAATGTTTATTTATTTTCAAGAGAGAGACGGAATCCAAGTGGGGGGCGGGGGGTGGGCAGAAAGAGAGAAGGAAACACAGAATCCATAGCAGGGTCCAGGCTCCAGGCTGTGGCTTGAACTCACAAACCGGGAGATCATGACCTGAGCCAAAGTTGGACATTTAACTGACTGAGCCACCCAGGCGCCCCAGTGATTGTATGTGTTTAAATTATGTATCCTAAAAATGATAATTGTGGCTAACATTTATTGAGAGCCTGCTTTAGCAGAACTTATGCTAAAATCTTTGTGCGATTGGCTTTACTTAATTCCCACGACAAATCCCTTAGGTAGGTACCATTGCTATTCCATTTCACAGATGAGGAAATTGAGGCATAAATATGTTAAATTAACTTGTCAATGTCACCAGATTAGTAAGTGGCAGAGCCAAGATGTGAACTCAAGCAGGTTGTTTCAAGAACTGTAAATGTTACTAGACTCTTCACCAAAAGTTATGATCAGGTATATGTCTCTTTTTGTCCCTCCAGAATGTACAGAACTGTCACAGATGCATTACTTCATTTTTCCACAATCATGCCTTTTCCATATGATGAACTTAGACCACAGAGAATTACAGACATTTCCTCACATCACACAGCAAACTCAGGTTTGTTTAACTAAACTCAGGTGTGTTTAACACCAGACCTAATGATTTTTTTTCACAGTATCATAGCTCACTAGAAAATGTGACCATTTTAGAGGTTACTTGGAAGTCTTATTTCTAACCAGTTTCAAGACACTGGTACATGCAAAACGAATTTTAGTATTTTAGTTTGATGTTAATTAACCACTGTCGGGGGGTGGGGGGTGGAAATTAGGGAAAACAAATTTTTATTAGTTCAAACAAGTACACTTTGTATAGTTCTAAATGAAGAAACTGACCTAAACTACTTAAAGAAACATACTAGATTTCAAAGGCAGGTGAAAAACAAGAAATGAAGAAAAGTCCAGCATTGGACTGGCAGTGGGCAACACTGACACAAATCTTTCTCTGGGTATGAAGATGATGGACACAGTTTCATCCCTTTAGACATCTCCACGACACGATGATATACTGATGATTACATTGAACGTTATTTAACTTCTATGTGCCTGGCATTGTTGTAAGGAATTTACATAACCTGACTGCTAACTTTTTTTAGTTTTCACAAGAGCTCCATGAAGTATATGTTGTTACCACAATCATCAGGTGAGGAAACGGAAACATAGAGAAATTAAATAATTTGCCCAAGATCAAATAGTTGGTCTGGCTCCAGAGTCAGTGCCCTCAGGCGACCTAACAGTGTGAGGGCCTGCTTATACCATGGGCTTTATATACCTTTTTGCTAATCCTCACCATGACAACATTGCAAAGTAGGTTTGGTTATCCGCACTTCACAGACTGGAAGCTGAAGATCAGCAGGGCTAAGTGATTAATCCAAAGTCACCTACCAACTAAGGGTTGAAAATAACATTCAAACTCATGTCCACCTTAATTGGAAGTTCAAGTTCTTTCCACTCTACAATATGCCTCTTCACTCTAGAAATAGAATCCTCTTTGGGAAGAAAAAAAAAGTTACAGCTGGTCATACTTGCCTATTACATCATTAGCGTATTTTACATACACACGACTATATAAGCATAGCGGCACTGATAACACGAATTGCCTTTTTAAAAGCAGACTTGATACTTTAGATTAGTTTCAGGTTCACAGCAATATTAAGGAGAAGGTACAGAGATTTTCCATATACCCCTTATACTCCCACCTGCATATGCATGGGTTCCTCCATGTCTTTATATGGCATTTCTTTTAAGCACTGAATATAGTCCATTGTCTGAATATACCACAGTTTCTTTATCCATTCATCCACTGAAGTATACCTCGGCTGCTTAACAGTTCTGGCACTTACGAACAAAGCTACTCTAAACATCCTTGTGCATACTTCTGTGTGGACATAAGTTTCGAACTCCTTTGGATAAATACCAATGAGCAGAATTGCTGGATTACATGGTAAGCATATAATTAGTTTTGTAAGAAACCATTAAACTGTATTCCAAAGTACTTGTACCATTTTGCATTCCCACCAGCAACAAGTGAGATTTCCTCCACATCCTCCCCAGCATTTGGTCATCAGTGTTCTGGAGTCTGGCTATTCTATTAGCTGTGTAGGGTTATCTCATCATTGTTTTAATATGTATTTTGTGGATGAAATATGATATGGGCCATCTTTTCATATGTTCGTTTGCCCTCTGTTGGTTTTCTTTGGTGAGATGTCCGTGAAGGTCTTTTTCGTAATCAGTCTGTTTGTTTTCTTGTTGAATTTTAAGAGTTCTTCATATATTTTGATATTAATCCTTTACCAGATACATCTTTTGAAAATATTTTTTCTCAGTCCATGGCTTATCTTTTCATTCTCTTGACATTATCTTCTGCAGGGCATAAATTTTTAATTGAAAAAAAATTTTTATTTTGAGAGAGAAAGTAAGCAGGGGAGAGGCAGAGAAGGAGAGAGAATCCCAAGTAGGCTCTGGGCTGTTAGCACAGAGTCCAACATTTGAACTCACAAACCATGAGATCATGACCTGACCTGAAACCAAGAGTCAGATGCTTAACCAACTGAG
Organism: Leopardus geoffroyi; assembly: GCF_018350155.1. Lineage (NCBI taxonomy): Eukaryota > Metazoa > Chordata > Mammalia > Carnivora > Felidae > Leopardus > Leopardus geoffroyi. The sequence continues at coordinate 111,897,623 of NC_059333.1, forward strand.
CCACCAGGCACCCCAGAAATTTTTAATGAATTCCAGCTTATCAATTTTTCTTTCATGGATCGTGCTTTTGGTGTTGCATCTAAAAAAGTAATTTCCAACCTAAGCTCATCTGGATTTTCTCCTATGTTATCTTCTAAGAGTTTCATAGTTTTGCATTTCACAATTAGGTCCATGCTCTGTTTTGAGTTAATTTTTATGGAAAGTATTAGGTCTATGCCTAAATTCTTTTTTGTGTGTTTGTTTTGCATGTGGATGTCCAGGGTGTTCCATCACCCTTTGTTGAAAAGATTATTTTTCATTCATTATATTGCTTTCACCCCTTTGTCAAAGATCAGTTGACTATATTGACATAGGTCTATTTCTGGATTTTATATTCTGTTACATTGATTTACTTGTCTATTCTTTCACCAATACCAAACTGTCTGGATTGTTGTAGCTTTACAGTAAGTCTTAAAGTTGGGTAGTGTTAGTCCTTCCATTTTGTTCTTCTTCTTCCATACTGTGTTGGCTATTCTCAGTCTTATGCTTCTCCATATAAACTTTAGAATCAGTTTGTCAATATTCAAAAAAATAGCTTGCTAGAATGTTTATTAGAATTGAAATGAATCTATAGATTAACTTGGGAAGAAGTGAAATCTTGACAATATTGAGTCTTCCTATCCATGAACATGGAATGTCTCTGCATTTATTTATTTTATTTCTTTCATCAGAACTTTGAAGTATTCCTCATATAGATCTTATAAATTTTCTTAGATTTATACATAAGTAATTTTTAAAAGTATTAATGTAAATGGTTTTACTTAATTATACACAAGTATTTTTTTTAAAGTGTTAATATAAATGGTTAATGTAAATTTTCAAATTCTAGGTGTTCATTGCTGTATATAGGAATGTAATTAACTTTTGTAGTTTAACCTTCTATTATGCAATCCTGCTATAATGACTTGTCAATTCCAGGAGTTATTTTGTTAATTATTTTTAGATTTCCTACATAAACAACCAGGTCATCTGCAAACAGTTTTATTTCTTCCTTCTCAATCTATATTTTTTTAATATTCTTTTCTTATCTAATTATATTACCTAGAACTTCCAGTATAATGCTGGAAAGGAGTGGTGAGAGAGGAGATCCTTGATTTGTACTTAACCTTAGAGGGAAAGCTTTGAGTTTCTCACCAAGTACGATGTTAGCTTTAAGTTTTTTGTAGATGCTCTATATCATATTGAGGACATTTTTTGTAGATGTTCTGTATCATATTGAGGAAGTTTTTCTCTGTTTCTTGTTTACTGAGAGTTTTTATCATGAATGGGCATTGGCTTTTGTCAAATGTTTCTTCTACATCTACTTACATGATTTTTCTTTTTAGGCCTGTTGATGTGATGGATAAAAAAAATAACCGATTTTTAATGTATGAGATATCTGATTAAAAAAATGAAAAATCTGAACTACCTGAGCATCAGACTTCAGTTTTATTAGATGTTACTTGGTAATGATCCATTTAATTTTAATAAAGGTAAGCAACAACATTGAATATTTTGGAATATAAAATTTTACTAATACAGTCAGACTATTTCCACAGTCTGAGTTAGGAGTCTACCCAAAGTGCTCAATGGCACAGCACAGTTTAAAAATAAAGCAAAATGGTGTGTCAGTGCTGGGTCATTGATTTTAACAAATGCACTACTCTAGCACAATGTCGTACATGTGTGGGGATAGGGAGTACATGGGAATTCTGTACTTTCCGTTCAATTTTTCTATGAGCCTAAAACTGCTCTAAGAAATGAAGTCCATTAAAAAATAAAGACACACACAAAAAAAAAAACGACAGAGAGAAAGCCTTGGGGTACCTGGCTGGCTTAGTTGGTAGAGCACATGACTCTTGATCTTGGGGTTATAAGTTCGAGCCTCATGCCGGGTGTAGAGATTACTTAAAATAAAATCTTAAAAAAAAAAAAAAAGCCTTAGTACAGACAGTTGATTTACCATCTACAAAGAATATCATCTAAATGTAACCTAAGATGTGAGACTGAAATATTTGCCATTTTCCTACAAATGGAGAACACCATTATGAAAACTATATACACAAGATTGTTGACTTGACTAATTTTGCTTCCAGAAACAAAGCAGGTACATTCTTCACTTCACCCCAGAATTAGATTTAGAGTGAGCCTCATCATTTCTTCACTTTTGTGATCAAAAACTGCATTAAAATGAATTAGGAGTCCAAAACATTAGGAGAGCAAGAAAAAGAAAATGGATTTTTTTTTTTTTTTTTTTTCCAGAAGGAATGACATCAGGAGTGGTAGCCAGACTGCCTGGAAACAATTTTCCTTTTGAAGAAAAATTCCAAAAGGGGCAATGATCCAATGTGTTTTTACCCTGAAAGCAATCTTATCTCTTTTGGCTACTTTAATTGTATTTTTGAATGTAAACATATCATTCAAATAATGCTTCCTGTGATATCATACATTTAGACTTCGGGGGGAGGTGAGTTAGAGGAAGAAACTTTGCCCTTTGTTGAAGTTCTGTACACAGTTACAAAAGTTCACAATTACCTGATAGTTCTTTTCATACCTTATTTTCTCTCCCAAAGTATAAAAGAGTTCCCTAATGCCTTATTCTGCTCTACGGATTTGTTCTTTTGGCTGTTGCTCAACCCTCAATTTGTATGCTCAGCAAAATTTGAATAAACTTCTCCACCCTTGTTCTAATTCCAGTTTACAGGCCCTTTTGTTTTGTTAAAAGATAAGTAGGTGGCTAACTAAAGATGGACATCAGGCCTTATTGGTTCTGTCTCTGAAGCCACAGGAAACTAAAGATGTTAGCCACATGTTCAATTTTCAGTGATTTGTACATACACTTGGTCAATCTTTTGACTGCTTCCTCAGCTCTCTGCAGTCATCCACACTTTTTTTTTTTAATCTCATAATTTCCTGAATTAGCCGATGCAATACGGTGTCCGCCTCATACACTAAATGGCTTTGAGTCATTCTTGTATCTACCACTGGGTCCCCTAGTTCCTATGACAATAAGGATACAGGAGACTGATATTTACCCAGAAAGAGAGATGACAAGGAGACAGTGTAATTTCTTCACATAGTGGTTGTTCTGGCATACTCAAGAGGGCTTTGATCTGTTCTCCCTAGTCCCAAAGGATACAAATTGAACCATTAAGGGAGAGTAGCATAAATGTAAGTGTGGTCTAAAGAATGAACTTGTCATTAGATCTGTCCAACAATGCACTGAGAACAGGAAGCTGTGCAGGCAGAGTCCAGGTCCTGGAGGTGTAACAGCCAAAACTAAGGAGGGGTGTGGCCCAGCGAGCGGGACCTAAGATCCCTCCCAACCCTGATATTCCACAGTTCTCTAATTCATCCTGGGAACCACATACAGAGTACGGTGTGCATGGTATTCAAGAAGACATAGGGAAAATGCACAGATCCTCATTAGAACCAGGACATCATAAGCTGTTTTTTTTTTTTTTGTTTTTTTTTTTAGCCCTGGCTCTGTCCTGACTTGCAGTTTGGGGATTTGGGGGAGGGATTTCATGCTTCAGTGCTTGTTATTCATGTGCAAATGAAAGGTGGGCCCCTGGTATCACAGTCCCTGGGAGTGAGACCTGAATTCTAGTCTTGGCTTTGTCACCAGGACACTGTGGGCGAGTCATATGATCTGTGTAGGTCTCAGTTTTCTCACAGGCAAAACAAGCTAGTTGGATTAGGAAAACTCTGAGGTCCTTCCTGCTTTGAAAATCTCAGGTAAAGACATGTCTCAAGGCGGTCGATTAAAAAGAAAAAGGTGAATACAATGGTACTCAAATTTATGAAGTACCAAATGATTGTTTTTTAGTCAGTCATTCTGATACAGAGATAATGACAAAATGTGATCGCCTTTCCCGTCTGGCCTCAGGAAATAATGTCAGTAGGCAAGTAGGAAAAAAAAAGTATTTCCAGATTATTAACATCTGCTTAGTGCCAACTATCAACTAGGTTCTTCCAGAAGGAGAAGCTTTAAAATGCTCATTCAGTCAGCAACTATTTGTTGAGCACCTATAAAGTTCCCAACACAAGTGCTGAGGATAAAATGGTAGATCACACGTAAAGAAATGTACATTCTTCACGTGAGAGGTTCACTGTCTCGTGGAAAAGACAAACACATAGTAGGCAATAATAAACTAGTATACTGAAGCACAAACTAAGATTCAGGACTAAATGGAGCCTAAATGCTTGGGAAATGTGTATGACCTGTTCTGGGGGCTCCAAAAAAGCAAGCCTGAGTGCTGAGTTTTTCTCCTCCCCGTACTAGGAATGAAGAAAGCTCAGCACGCTGAGTCATTAAGGCTTCTAATTCAATGGCAGTAATACCTTCCTTCGTGTGGTGCAGGAAGGGCACAATTAGCCTTTGCAACTTGTTACAGAAACAGATCCACTACTCCCTAAGGTTAAACCACTTTAAACATGATAAGGCATGAAGAAGTGTTGACACCCTGGGACTTCCCTCCACTCCATTCAAATGCAGTCCAGAGCCCCACAGCCAACTGTCACATGTACTGTCGGAACAAGACATGCTTCTGCCCGTAATTAATACTGCTTTGGAGTTTAGTTTAGAGAATCAGATGAATAAATATCAGTTTCTGCTTTCCTTTCCTCCTCTCTTCTCCCTCAATCCACTCTCCCAGACGGCAAATGGTCTCTGTTCTTTCTGCGGGTGGGTAAGGGAGTTTTAGACAAACACTGAAAGCCTCCCTTATTTGAAGATTTCAGCTCAGGACTGATGTTTTCTGTCCCTGGAGGACACTTGGACAATGAATTGCCTCATTGTTTTCGAGGAGAACGATTCAGCGAGGAGTGTGGGTGTCGGACTGAAAGACTACGGTTGTGCAGGGCCAGCCTGACAGTAATGCTGTCCCCAAGAAAAAGGGCTGGCCTGCCATCTAGTTCAAACAGGCTGTTAAAAATGCAAAAACAAAGCAGGCATTTCACATGTGCAAAAGGTCACTTGTAAAAAGCCCTCATGGAATTCTGATTAATTTAGATGTGATCATTTTTTTTTTTTTTTTTTATTTGAACACCAGTATTCGAGGCCATTTACTCTGAAACACGTTAGGCCTTAGGAGACTATTTAAAAACAATCCTAAACATCTTTGGTCATGATAGAGTCAAGGCAGTTTGAAACTATCTATATGGAAGGACACAATTATTTGTTCTATTTAGGCCGACTTTGTTTCAGAAATTATTTTAAGTGGTCAGGCTCCCCTTGAAAAGTCTGCCCTCATTGCAAACCCAAAGCAGGCTCAGTTTCTATTTGGGAACTTTAGACTACTTAGAATTTTATTTCACTTGCTGAAATGACAATGAAGTGAAAGCCCCAGGCAATGCCAGAAGGGCTGCCATTGTGGCCATAAAGAGCCGGCCTTACTAGACATCCCAGTTGGCCCGGTGTTTCATCAGCTGCCGGCTCTGAGGTTGGCTGGGAAACACGCTTGGCACAAAGCTGGAGCACCAAGAGCACAGTTAGTGTGAAAGCAGCGCCCGCACAAGCCCTGGGAATACTCAAGCCGGGAGGCTGAAGGGAAAGACAAGCCCAACATTTGTCCAGATTTCTCTCTGGCTGCACTCACAGAAATGGTCTCTCCCGATTCAGCCTGCTCAGCGCCCAGTCGTGGGGCCCAGTGAATGCCTGTCAGGTTATGTCTTCTGTAAGAGCTTGCATTCTTCTATCCATGGCACGCGTTTTAAGCCATGTGAACAGATGTCAACACAGCATATTGACAGCCATAAGTGGCTACCCACAGTGAACATTTTCCCACTCGCTTCTCCATTCATTTCTTCACTATATCTCATTGAAAAGGTCTTCTGGTAATAGCACCCCACCAAAATTCTCATCAAAGTTGCCAACAGTCATTTCTAGAAAGTTGTATTACCTGATTTCTCTGCAACGTTGGACAACTTGACCACTCCCTCTCTTTCCTTGGCTTCTCTGATGCTCTTCTTTTACTCATTTTGGCCTTTTTTTTTCCCCCTCAAAGTCTTTCCTTAAATGTCATGTTTCCCCAGGCCTTGATTTTAGGCCTCTTCAGTTTTTTATCTTCCTCCTAGACCATCACATCTGTTCCCAGTTCCCAAGTATATGGGATGATTTCAACAAGCACTTCCAAGTCAGTTCTCCTTAGTGAGCGCTAGTCCTATGCAGGCCATTCTTTCCTGGAAATAACCACATCGATACCACCAGACTCCTCAAAATGAATATACCCAATACAGGACTCGTTCTCTCTTCCCCATGTCCAATTTTCTTTCTTTCTTGATTGTCTGCCATTCCCTTACATGGTGTACCGTGTACCAGAGGGAGGAATAGGGGCCATCACGGACTCTTCTGTTTGCATCCCTCTCAGATCTCACCCATCACCAGGTCCTGTCGAGTTTGCTTTCTGAATGACTCCTGAATCCATACATTCTTCTTTGTCTCCTGCCATCAGCTGTCACCTGAATTGCTGATCTCCCATAGCCACTCAGGACCTCCTACCATCTAAAGCATTTTCCAGCCAGATTGTTGGTTTCAATAAGCATCTGACTTAAAACTAATAAATGGCCTCCCAACGCCCTTGGGATTAATTCCCAAATCCTAAACATGCCCCTAGGGTCCTGCGCTGGCCTCTATCCAGTCCTATTTGGGGCTCCAACTATTCATTAGCTGTGACGAGGCAACGGGTTTCTCTTGTATGGTCTTTCTAGTCTCAGGGCCTCTCACATGCTATTTTCTCTTCAGCACAGAGAGATTTAGTCTTATTTGGCCTTCTAATTTCAAATTGTGCTCCCATTGCCCAGGGCTCTGTCAGCCCTCTATGTCCCCCTATTGTAACAGTCATTATATTTTATTCTAATAGTGTTTTTGACAACTGTTTTCTGCCTATACACTGTAATTCAGTAAGGGTGGGATCTAATTTATCTTAATGTCCCGGGGGACATAGTAGAGCCTCAATAAATATTACTGAGCAAGTGAAGTAGTGTATTTTATATGCATTGTTGTGTAATTATGAGTATAATTATAAACAATTCTTAAATGCTTTACAGTTTTTTTGGTTAGGGAACAAATGTAACTTTGATTTATTTACAGGAAGAAACACTAGCATTTTTCTGTTGGTTGATATTTAAAGAAGAAAATAAGAGGGTCCTGTTTCTATTATCCCCTCAATATAGAAGCCATCTGTTCTCTGCTTAAAAAAAAAAAAAAAAAAAAAACAAAACAAAAACTTGGGGGAAGGATAAAACTAAACCAAAATGAGTTGTGGTAAGCTGAAATTTAAAAATTTTATGTCAGTTTTTTTTTTCTTCCCCAAATTATTCATGCTGCTGCACATCTCTGTGGGATGTAGGGGGGAAGAGGAGAATGGTGCAGGTCAGCAACAGATACATGGCAAGGAGACGGCAACTCTTAGAGTGACAGCAGAATGCATCATCTGGGCAGAGGCCAGAGAGGACAAAAGAGTAATGGGCAGAGATGCCCCTACCCTTGCTCCTGTGAAGTTTCTCTCCTTGTCCAGATACCACACTGGGAAAAGGAAGAGCAAACCCTTGAGAAGGAAACCGCTCTGCCTGGGAGGTCCAGCTTCAGTTGGGTAGGTGATATCCTAAAGTGACTATACAATTGCCTCCAAGACGCTGTTGTAAACAGAAAGAGACTGAGTTATCCTCAAGTATAAATAGTGGACGTCATCCCAGAGTGGAAATAAGGACTTGTGAGCCAGTCAGGTTTGTTATTGGGATAGTGAAGAACTTTAAATTCCTGGTCATCTGAGTCATGATATATAAGAGCAAAGGTGATGTAGAGAGAAGTCAAGTCCTCAATACAATATTCAGGAAACTGTCTGCTCATCTGGGTGAGCTATCTGAGTATAAAACCTAGGTCCCAGCCACTGAATTGACTCAAGAAAGAAAGTGTCAGTTTCAGATGTGAATTCTTATCCTTTTCAAGCTACTGTGTTAATGAAAATATGATAAGAACAGTCTGGGGGAATGGGGGAAGACACCTGGGCAGCTCAGTCAGTTAAGCCTCTGACTCAGCTCTTGGTTTTGGCTCAGGTCACGATCTCACGGTTTCCTGAGTTTGAGCCCCATGTCTGGCTCTGTGCTGACAGTGTGGAGCCTGCTTGGGATTCTCTCTCTTTCCCTCTCTCTCTCTCTGCACCTCCCCCACTCAGGCTGTCTCTGTCTCTCCCAAAATAAATAAATAAATTTTTAAAAAATTAAAAAAAAATCTGGGGTCACAAAGAAGCTCCCTGAGAAAAGAATTGCATGCTTTCCTACTCTTGATAGAAGCCATCTTTGTTCCTCCACCTTTTCTCTTTTCCGCACTTCCTATATCTCCCTCTCCCTCACTCCCATCCTCTACTTTTAGCTATCTTTTATTCTGAGAACATGAATAAAAATGAAATTTGAAAAACAATTGAGAGTTTCAATCCTTTGATATTCTCTTCCAGCCTTAAGTGAAGTGTCTTTAAAAATGCTAACTGGCATATACAATCAAGAATTGGAAAAGAGAAGTCAAGACAAAATATGAATGATAATATATAAAACGTAATTTGAATAATACTTTTTTCTCCTTGCCCCCACAGAGGTGATGTAATTTATTTTGTCAATATTTAACATAACTTAATTACAACGATTGGTGATGAACTAACAGCAACACACTGACAAATTATACCCTGTATAAAACTAAGCTCAGAATAGAAGGTAAAACTCTTACACTTGGTACTCTGGGTTAAAACTTCTTAACAAGGTCACTTTATCACATAATGAGTAAAGGAATTCCTCTCTCCCATTCACTAGATGTACTAGAATTTCCAGTGCAGTCTGTGACCTCGGGATTCATGAAAAATTCTTGTAGAATTTCCTAACAACTTCCTAGAGGATTCATAAATAATACCACATTGCTACCAGTACATAAGGAAAATTGAATGCAATTCTGACCACCAGGAAAAATGTACATTGTTACACGGCTTCATTTATATTGCTCTATTCCATTCTATTGTTTTGAGTTTATTTTTTGTGTGTGAGAGAGAGAGAACATGCACGTACACACAAGAAGGTGAGGGGCAGAGAGAAGGAGAAACAGAATCCCAAGCAGGCTCTCGACCATCAGCACAGACCCCAATTCAGGGCTCGAACTAACTAACTATGAGATCATGACCTGAGCTGAGATCAAGAGTCGAACACTTAGCTAGCTGAGCCATCCAGGTACCCCTGTATTCCATTCTATTATATGGATGTGCATGTAAAATATACATGTATAATATATAACTACGTAACTGTTTGCAAAGTTATGAACCTATACATCATCAAGGACAAGCATGCACGTGTAAAAGCCTTAGCACGTGCAAATCCCCTCAGCATCCACTGAGCACCATATACATACTGGGCCTGTAGAAAATGCAGTGGGCTTCTGACCACAGGGAGCATATTACAGCAACAACTGTGATGCAGATCCTTGACAGTTTAACCAACAGGCCTGCCCAGGGGAGTCATATGGGACTGAATTCTGCAAAGAGGGACCATGGAGGATGATGGTCACAAATGAGCCCAAAGTATTGAAAATGAGGATGTATTAAGTGTGTCTCAAGTCCTGATTTTTCAAATGCAACATGCTTTCATCTGTTAGGGTAAGGATAGGAGTTCTAATTCAGGGAAGTTCCATACATTCTTAAAGTAAAATAATAATGGCAACGAAAAGTAGGATTTTGTAATGAATCCCCTCTGTACTGGTATGTGTTTAATGCAAGACTCTACAGTTCTAGGCTCATTCTGGATACGTGATGTGGTCCCTTGGTCACCACAGCTTTCAAATCAATCTATTTCTTCTGCAAAGCTACATCTGGAAGACTTACAAAAGAGTGGCTTCTTTGGGCTGCATCCAGAACCCCCACTTCCTGTAGGGCCCAGAAACACAACAGCAGCAGCTCATCTTGTGATACTTTGGCTCCTCTGCTCTGACCAGTGGCCAGAAACTGGGAGTGGAAGAAAGAATTAACCTCAATAAAAACATTTCCAATTTTTACAAAATATAAGGTTCAAGCTAACTAAAAATATAGGAATGAATGAGGGGTCAGAAATAAGTGTTATAAATGATATCTTGCATTTTGGCAGAATCACTTAGCACACGTTAAGTTCTGTGAAAGCAAAGGTCATGTGTCTTGCTCCTTTTTCTTTCCCCTCCAAAATCTGGCAGTGGGCTTGTACACTACTAGGTCGTCAGTAAATACCTGCGGAAGGAAAGAAGGAAGAAAGACAAAGACGTACTAGACTACTTGTAGTACGGCTGAAGGACAGAGACTTGAGTGAGTTCAATGCCACCTTCTGGTTGATTTTTCTTCAGGTGAAAACCATTACATGCTGGATTTAATTAAAATAAGAGGCTTAGTGCAATTCTTATTAACAAGACGTTTCATTCACGGAGAATACATGCTTTCTAGAGGTGCGTAAGAAGCCCAAACAGAGAAGAGGCCTTATTATCGATATTTCTGCCCACAGAATCCTGACCTATACGTCCCCTGAACAACGCCAGGAGGAAGATTTTTTTCTTTGGACTCAGCAGCACCTCTGATTTTGCTTTCAGAGGTAAAGAGCTTTGAAACTTCACTTACAACCGAAACGGTGAAACAAGATGGGAAAGGATGTGTGAAAGATCCTATGAGATGCGGTTGCTGGCTGAAGGGATTGAGAGTAGAGCCAGACATGTCCTGATGGCTTCATCCATTCATTCACAGACATCCACCGCTGTGAGCGCTGCTTGGTGCAAAGCACGGGGTGTGGGGAGTTGTAGACCAGAACCCTCATGCCTAAAGATATTATACTCTGCTAACTCCTTTGCCAGATGGCTGTTTCCTACGGTACTTTCTTCAAGATATAATTTACTTTACTAAAACGTTTAGCAATTCTGGTTTACACATCCACATATTGTTACAAAATTCAACTATGCTACAGTTATCTACATTTTAATAACTGGCATTTATTTTATTAAGCCTGTTTTTTATCCTAACTTTTTTTGATGACTACTTTTTTTTGTGCAAGTATTTAAAATATACTGCAAGAAAAATAAAATAAAACAAAATACACTGCAGGGGTACCTGAGTGGCTCAGTCAGTTAAGTGTCTGACTCTTGATTTCGGCTCAGGTCATGATCCCAGGGTCATGGGCTTGAGCCCTGCATTGGGCTCTGTTCTGAACGTGGAGCCTGCTTAAGATATTCATTCATTCATTCATTCATTCATTCATTCATTCTTTATCTTTCCCTCTCTCCTTCTCTGCTCATGCTCTTTCTCAAATAAGTAAATACAATATGTTGCATATATGAAATTCTACCCTAAAAACTCCAAAACAAAAAACATTAGTTTACGTCTTTAAAGAAGAGACGATTTTTATATGTTCAAAATAATATTATCACATTTCACAAATGTCATAGTTTTCTATTATTAGCTAATATAAAATCCATATTCAAATTTCCCCATTTGACATCAAAATGTTCTTTACAGGTAGCTGTCTTTTTAACTTTACCCCTTAAAATTCCCACCCACATCCACACTTCCCATCATACACACACATACTCGTATAGATCTTTTAGTCCCTGTCTTTCTTCAGGTTTTGAGCATTGTGATAGTTGGAAGTCTGTCCCTCCCTTGTTGTCCTCTACCAGGCCACCTACCCCCCTCAACACCCCCGACCCACCCCTTCCTCCTCAGCTTCCCCGGGACAGGACGGAAGATGTAGGTGGTCAGTTTTACAATCAAAAACACATTTCTGAACACACTGTTCCAGAGAAGCTTTCTGCTCCAAACCCATTTTAGGACTTGGACTGTTTTAGCTATTATAACAGTTCTCAAAGAAGCACTTGTATAATTCGGAAGAAAACTTGCCTTGATTTTTGGCCCTATTTTTGTACTCCAGGAAGCACACAGGAAGGACAAACAGCCCTCACTAGTATTGGCACAGATGACCAGAGCTGGGCCAGTGTCCCCAGAAAGACTGGGCCTGCTTTCAGTCTGGAACCTCTGTAATCCCCTCCTTCCCCATCCTCGTTTCTAGAGCATAGCAAATAAAGTTGGCATGCATGAGTATTTCCAGCCACTGAGAATACTGATGTGAAAGCTGGGTCACCCGCCCATGAAAAAAGGACACTCGGACGCTTACACTTTCTGAGGCAGGTGTGAACGTTAGTTCTGAACCCTCAGAAGGTTACTGACACTACCGAGAACCAAAAATTTGATGGGGGGTGGAGACAGTGGAGCATTTTCTCATTTTCCTTCCCATTCACCTGATAATGTTTTGCAGAACGACTTCATCACAAAAAGCAGTCTTTACATTTTTTTTTTTTTTTCAACGTTTATTTATTTTTGGGACAGAGAGAGACAGAGCATGACCGGGGGAGGGGCAGAGAGAGAGGGAGACACAGAATCGGAAACAGGCTCCAGGCTCTGAGCCATCAGCCCAGAGCCCGATGCGGGGCTCGAACTCACGGACCGCGAGATCGTGACCTGGCTGAAGTCGGACGCTTAACCGACTGCGCCACCCAGGCGCCCCCAGTCTTTACATTTTAAAAGTACCTATTAGTAGCAGCGACTGCCTAATTCACAGGATCCAACTTGCAATCTTTTTACCTTTCAGCATATAATTTGGAACACATTTCTTCCCGGACCTTGTCCAGGTCCAGATGTCCCCTATTACGGGAGGCGCAGGGCTGACTGATGGGAGACAACAGGACAGGAGGGCTGTGAGGAGTGGTTGTAATGCACAGAGGGGACTCCACGGACTCGGGGCTGTGTGTGATCATTACAGCACAATCCCTATGGCCACATATTCCAAACATGCCATGTTGCCCCATCACTAAGTGTTCTAAACATTTCCTGAAGCAATACTATCTTTGAGAACTCCTTTTTCTTCTAGGTATGCACTTTCATGTCAACATCAGCCCCGTTCCCCAAGGTGGTGTGCAGTCAATGGCGTCCCCTAAGATACTAAGGGACTTTCACTAATTAAGGAACACCTCCAGCCTACAGGGCACCTTTGTGTAAATTAAAAGCTCCTGGGGCACCTGGGTGGCTCCGTTCTTTAAGTGCCCGACTCTTGATTTCAGCTCAGGTCACGATCTCATGGTTCATGAGTTCCACCCCGGACTGGGCTCTGTGCTGACAGAGTGGAGTCTGCTTGGTGTCCTCTCTCTCCCCATCTCTCTCCACCCCTCCCCTGCTCACTCTCTCTCTCTCTCAAAATAAATAAAATAAACATTAAAAAAAAAAAAAAGAGCTCCCTCTGGAAAGATGAGCAAGAAAAGTGACCCTCTGAGCATATGCAGCCCGTCCCCGGAAATGGCTAGGCAACAGAAACACCCTTGTGCAAAGGAAAAAGGCTTCTCTTCTCCCCAGTAAGTACCCTGCCTTAGGGAACTGGGTAAGCAAAGCAGGGCCGCGTCTCAGTCCCAACCCCTGCCCTTGGTGGAAGGCTCTACCCAGACTGTATACCCTTATTTGGCTGGCCTGCCCCCAATTCTCAACTAACCAAATTCCTGAAGTTGCTAGTCTTTGTGTAAACTTACATTCTAGCACAATGTATGTTTTTCTGTCCACACTTTTGTAGCACCTATAGCACTATCATGGTCTTTGGCCTAATCTGCATTAAGCTTCAAAACAAGAAAAACGGAAAGCAAATGAGATCATAGAAGAGTAAGCAAGAGGCTGGAGGAAAGCCACCCTTTGTACTCACTACAGAAGAAAACGGAAGGCAGCCACTCTACTGGTCTGGCGGAGACAAGTGATACATTATATGAACGGTTCACTGCAGAAACAGAACTCCGTGCTAGTGCATGTATTTCTAAGATGAACGCGATACACACGCAGCACTGTCGGAGACGGGGCTAAATAACCTGTGCCTGTAAGTACTGCACTGACCCAGCCTCACATCCACAGGCACCCCCTCCACATAATGGCCATGGATACAAGGCACATAGTCTCTGTCTCTGTCTCTCTCTCTCTCTCACACACACACACACACACACACACACACACGCACACACACACACAAACGCACTCTGTCTCATGGCTCACGTGTTAACTTATGATTTTAAACAATAAGAAAGGGAATGTTCTTGCCTTTTAGTCTTTTTCCTACTTATAAAAGTCCCCTTGGATCTTCCCAGCTCAGCTTCTGGTGGGCAGAGCCAACATAAACCTTAATCTAAATCTCTTTAATATTTTATCAGAGAAGATTACATGGGAGTTATTTATATTCCAGGCTGTAAAATTATAATTAATATACAATATAGTCGTTTTAACTTAAACATTTTAAGCTTAAAGCTTTTGGACAATGGCATGAAACAAGAGGATTTAACTCTTGTAGAAAAAAATTTTAACAATTGAACTTGTGTATCATCCCATACCTTTCAGAGAAGCTGTAGACGAAGGAGTTTGTTTTGACTCAACTCTACCAACAAACGAACGCCACACTTTCATTAATGTGAAAATGGAAAATCTTGCATCATCCTTCCATTTTCTTATTCTGTACTTAAGTACCCAGTGCAAATGCTAAGGGCACAAGTACACAGGTATTGAGTGAGGACAATGTAAGTTTCTTTTTTACATATTAAGTCGAAAATTTCACTGTTTTGAGCCCGTATTATTTGGACTCCTATGCCCCATTAAAATGTAAACACACTTCTGTAATTTAAGATATAGGGACTATGAAGGGCATGAAGAAACTCAAAACCCATTCAAAGTCCCTGAGTGCTGGGTATGACTTTCTCCTGCCCACGGTGATATTCTATGCCACCTTGACAACTTATCTGATTGTAGTCATTCCAGGGTGCAGTGGGCGTTTAAGGATAAAATACAACCTATGAGAAACTCTGCCTCAGGATTTAAAAAACTCAAATGCCTGCAGGGACCAAAGTGAAAAATGAGTGAAGGGGAGGGTTTGTCTATTAAACATGTAGAACCATCTTGTAATTCCCCTGAAAAAAAAAAAATACTCTCCGTTTTTCTTGAAACAGGTAGGGGAGTTGGCATGACATGGCATTTGTTAGCCCATAATTGAAAGAGACATGAGCAGCAGAGAAATATTTTGAGTGCTAAAAGAACAACAACAAGGACATCTGGGTGGCTTGGCAGGTGGAGTATCTGGCCCTTGATTTCAGCTCAGGTCATGGTCCAAGCGTCATGGGATGGAGCCCCATGTTGGGCTCCACGCTGAGTCTGGAGCTTTCTTAGGATTCTTTTTCTCTCCCTCTGCCTCTCCCCTGCTCACACGTGCTTTTGTCCTCTCTAAAGAAAAAAAAGAAAAAAGAAAAGAAAAGAAAAGAAAAAACAACAAAAACCTGACTGTACTGGTGTAATGATTGATAACTGTCTCCAGCTTCAGTGTTAGACAGAACAAGCGATCAAATCTGTCCTGTCCTAGAAAGCTCATGTCCTATCTAATGGGGTCAGCTGCTTCTCAGTCCAAGATATCATTGTCATATGGAAGCATGTAAGTTCATTGTTTCCCTATCTTCCAACTTTTCAAGGGAAGATGGAAATCCAGATTTTTAGATAAAATCTCCCAATTCTAAAACGTTAGCTTGGCTTCTTTAAAATAGGGTGAGTCAAGGAAGACACAAAAGGCCCTTCATCTTGAAACCTCTGGTTACACCACACAGTCTAAAGCTAAAGGGAGTCCAAACATTCTGAAAATTTATTAGAGCTTAGAACAGAAATCAACAAACAACTGCATATCAACGTAGAAGAACTGGCGTTCGCATCTGAGGCAAAGCAAATCCTTTACCCATTTGTATTCGTTGCAGAATAAAAGGGGTTGGGTCGCTCCTCTCACATGTCTGTGATTCTGACTTCTTATTTGCAGCCTTTTTTCAGCATTCAACATCTGCATCATGTACTCAGGAAGGACATGCTCTATTTCAGCTGTGTGCTTCCATTCTGGATATATATTTATACCTACAGATCACGAGGTGAGAAACTTCCTTGATGCTTCTCTACTCCATCAAGAATTCTGTCTATGCTGGTAATAGTTGCTACACAAGTCCCTGGAAGATAGGGCAGGTGCACTTAAGGCACGCATGTTGCCAAAAGCGTGTTACCTGCCTGCTGAAGACATGACTGAGGCCAAGAACCCAAACTACTGATTTCCCGCTGGCACTCTGGTGTATGGTGTATGAGGGACTCCCGGCGAACACACACAATTTTACTAGTTTGACTTTCAGGAACAAATCCCTTGCTGTTATCCCACCTTCAAAAAATGAACCAGACTTGTCGAAAAACTCTTGCTTGAGCAAGAGGCCTAGACTCTAGTGGAGGCTGCTCCACGCCCCACTTTGACTCCCATCTCTTTTTCCAAGAAATACATTTCTTTAGACTTCCTGTAACCACTTCAGCTGTGTTGGAGAAAGAGATCAAATAGAAAACCTTTCTTCCCTAAGGCTTGGCTTGGTCCAAGGTGAACAGTGAATGCTTCCTCCCTTTAGGCACTCTCCCTTGTCCTACCTGGCCTTCCAAGGATGAAGACATCTTTGAAACAGAATATCTCCCATACTGCCATTCTGGAATATCTGCAAACACTTCCTTCTCTCAATCTCCACCTCTCTCTCTTTGCCTCTCAGTCTCTTCCCCCTTTCTTTCTTTTGCTCCCATATGTCATATCCCACTATTGCCCACAGTAAAACAGTAGTCATTCTAATGTCACTGATTTCTCTTAAGCCGCACAGCAAGCTCCAAGAGTAAATTAACAGTGCTCAACATTTTCAGCATTAATCTCTTTCACTGTTAGCCAATACAAGACTTCCCTGGACTTGCCAAGGCACACATTTCCAAACAAGTTTTTGAAACTCAAATCAAGAAATAAAACCAAGAAAAAACAAAACAAAAAAAGAAAGAAAATTTGGAGTTTTCACCTATCTTTAAATTTATCTCAATGTTCACATATACAAGATGTTTTTGATGAAAATTCCTCCCCAAGTTTTAAACTTTTAAACCCCAAAATCAACCCACACAATTCAAACCTGAACTCTTTTGCTGTAAGTGGCCTCTTCCCATCCCCTTTAAGGATTAATCTCTAAATTTCAAAGGGAATTCTCCATTGCATAGGTTGATATTGGGGAAAACAAGCGAACTGTAACTCAGAAATAAACCATACCATGTAACACCTTCATTAAACTGCTGGCATTTGACATCGACTCTGTCATTACTGGACGTGTGCTAAGTCTCTACACATATGATACTTTTCTACAAAAGAATGGACAGCCAGGTGTGACTCAAGCCACTGTTTATGTGCACATCCAGAGATTCTGTAACGGCCGTCAGGCAACCACACCAATCTCTGTGCAGAAGGAGAGGCTCATATTTGTGTCTGAGAGAGAACATCTGTGCTGGAGGCAGGCAAAGGCTAATCCAAGGGTGCTGCCCAATCTGTCATTGGAGAGGAAGTGAGAGCAGGTGCTCTGATAAAGCATGTACTGTTCGATATTCAGCCACTGGACCCTCCCTTGCATGAAGTTGCTCCCAGGTGTCAGAGCAAGAGGGCCAGCTCCCGCAAAACCCAATCTTCATATTCAGGCGATTCTCAAACGCAACACATTTGCATGTCTTCCTCTTCCAGCTCAGGGATAGACATGGTTTCTTGAGAGCCATGCAGGACCATCATTTGGTTAATGAGAAAACAGCGAGGCCATTTGTATTGATGGAGCAGGCACCATGCCAGTTGAAACATTCTTACACAACCCAGCCACTCGGGATGATTTGTACATCTTGGAACCAGGCACAATGCGCAGCTTAAGATACTTGGAGCTGAGAAATGAAAACAAAGGATGTGGTCTCTCCGTGGCTCCCTGACCTCAGGGATCTGTGTGGTTTCCATGATTATAAATTACTTTAAAAGAAAATTGAGTTTTAGGTCTAGAGAAATTGTTCTGAGCGGCGAGATCACAATGACTAAATTGCTACACCAAAATGTCAGAGAGTCGGTCTGGTTTTGTTCCCTTGAAAATGTTGTTATGGTGATGTTTGCCTCTAGAAGTCACCTTTTGGCTTGGCAAAATGGAACTGCAGACTGTCGAATATCAAGGACATGAGATTTTGGGGTTCCCAGATGGGTTGCTGTAAATGATTCCATTAGAGCACAAACATGCTCCACACCCATATTTGGGCAGGGCAAAGTTCACTCTCAGGGGTGGGGGTTTTCTACAAGGACTCATTCTGCTTTGGCTGATAAGGAAGTGTGCTTCCTGTTTCTCTCAGGACAAGAAACTTAAAGTGGAAGTTGAGCCAGCACCCCAGAGCCTTGGGGCTCTCCCCGCCTAACTTGAGCTTCCGGCCTTGGTCTTCTAGAGCTGCTTTTAGCTAAAGAGCTCTTTGGTGTCTTCAGTCTTGCTGTGGAGAAGAGGAAGGGGTTTGCTGGCTTCTGTCCTCTCCCTGACACCAGACTAAAGGATCCCTTGAAGATATCAGAAATGAGACACTTGTTACCTAATTCTAGATTATTGTGTTACTATTTTTATAGCAATACATTTTTACCACTAAGCTAATGTATCCCTGAATGCAATCTAGCCTTCTTGTCATTTATTTTTGCTATGCCTAGCATCCAATCTCCTTCTTGTGTGGGGACAATTTTCCTTATGAGTATTGGTGGGAGGCAGAGACCTTCTCCCTGAAAACAACTTGAAAAATTACTTCCTCAGTGTTCCTGAAGCCAGGACACAGGCATATGCCAATGAGACGCTATCCTGGGGGATGCTGGTGTGGGAACCACCATGCAAAATGCATTCTTCAGGCTAGGATGACAAGACCTTGGGTCAGCTTCCAGCATGTTGAGTATCAGCACTGTAGGTGATACAGAGTCTGTGCCTAGAAATGGTGGCTTAAGTGTCTACATGAGACCACTTCTGCCTGGCTTGATGTTGGGCAGTGGAAAGTTGAGTCAGTTCCTGGCTAAAACCTTCAAGCTCACTTGGGGATAAAGTATGTTTCTGTTTAAAGAAACCAAATTAATTTCTGTTGTGTGCAACTAAAATCTCTGTCACTTCCTAAGCCTCAATCTCAAATCCCTTCCCAAGCTTTTCTCTCCCTCTCCTTTTCTCCTTCCCGCCATCTCTCCCCCTCTTCTCTCCTTTCCTCCCCACTCTCCTCCCTCCCCCTCTCTCCTTTCCTCTTCTTACTTCTCTTCTGCCTCCTCCCCATCCAGTTCCTCTTCTTCCCCTGCCCCTTACCTTCACTTCCCCCCACCCTCATTATCTTGGTTCCTATGTTCAATTCATTATCCATAGCCCTATCTTGAAAGTGGCAGATCTGAAGAGAAACTCTCCACCCCCATTTTATAGTTGGTAAAACTGAGACCTAACAGATATACCCTGATTATTTCAGTCAAACATCTAGAATTTAGGATGGCTTCTTCCTAATCTAATGCTACTAGAACTAAGTTCTCCTATCACTTCAAAAGTGGATGTGCCATATTCTCTGAAAAGGATTAAGCTACTGATTAATTCTATAGATATAAAGAAGGAGAAACATTTAGTAGAAGGAAATTTACAAAATATTATTTCTATAGTTTTCCATGGTCCTTGAGAAAGAAAACAGTAAATGGATGTGTGTTTGCATCTAGTCCATGTTTATTTGGTAACTTCTGTGTTTATGTGACCATGTGAAAACAAGTGGGGAGGACACCTGGAAAATCACCTCTCTTGGCCCAGTAAACCAAAGGTCATCTCATCTGTATTAATGTTTTAAACAAGGACGAATTGTTTGATACTTTGTGTCAACACTTAACAGTGCTCTTTCAAAACTTTAATCCTGTCTTCTCTAGTCAAAAATCATGGTTTCACTTAGAGTCTAAAATCAAAGCAGAATGACCAGGTCATTTGGATTCTGCTCTGGGACACTTGTGAAAGGAAAGAGGTCCTATTGGTCATCACAGCGAGACAGCAGGGCACAGGCAGACCATGTCAGCCAAGAGAGATGCCAGGTTACCCTATCCACTTGGCCCTCACCTTCTCCTTAACCTCATGTAACACCACTAAGGTCCCATCTCTGTTTGCTTTCACCCGCCAACATTCTTTTTCTTTCTTTCAGCTGCTCCCCCCATCACACCCCCAAACACCCTAAGCTAGATTTCTCCCCCCAGAACCTTTGCTTTTGCTGCGCCTTCTGCTGGGAACTCCATCCCTATCTATTCACTTGGCTGCTTCCATATCATTCTGGACTCCACTCAAATTTAGTTTTCCAAGAGAGGCTTCTTCTGAGTATCCTAATACTGCACACCCCTCCCAACTCCCCCTTCTAGTTATCTCTTATTTAAAATGATTGTGTTTATCTGTTGGTTTAATGTCCACAAAGGCAAGGACCTTGTATCTCAAGTCCACTTCCTTATCTGTGGTACCTAGGACAGTGACTAACACATAGCAGTTACTCTATTTCTCAAAGGAATGAATATGGAGAAGTAAAATTAGAAAAAAGATTATTGTATAACTGTACTAACAATGATTGCAAATGTGCAGTCAAGGACATGTTAATATTCTATAGACACACATACAAACCACGGCAAAAACCTAATCCCTGTGAAAGCATCTTTCTTTCTTTAGTGATAGTAACACTATAGAAAGTTACATTCATATCAATAGCCAAAGGCACCAAACTATTTCAGAGAAGTTCATACATTGCACAGAAGAAGAGATTCCATGAATTCATGGGCTTCCTCACTAGCTTACAACTATTCACTTTCTGCTATTCTTGTTTCATCGTTCCCTGTGCTTACCCGAATTTTAATTTCTTGAGAGAATTTTAAATCCCAGGTAGCAAAACATTTTTATGTGCAGGTGCTTGAGTATATATGTATCTCTTGCCGGCCATGCTTATGTTAACACGACAGCATTATTACCATATCTAACAAGATTAATAAATTATTCATTAACATCTAACATACAGACGGTGTTCAATTTTCTCAAAAAAATGTATTTCGATACTTGGCTTGTTTGAATCACAGAGTAAACGACAACCAAATGTTACTTTTCATTCATATGTCTCTCAGGTTTCTTTTGATCTCTAACACTCCCTTCTATGCCATGTATTTGTTGAAGAAACTGGGTCATTTGTCTTCCAATTTCTCACATTTTGGATTTGGCTGACTCTATCTTCATGGTGTCTTCAACATGTTTATCTGCCACGTTTCCTGCAAGTTCACGATTAATGATTCAGTCTTTTTTTTTTTTTTTTTTTCTTCCACTTGATGCTACATTCTTCCCATCATATCATATCAAGAAAGAAAGAATGTCTGGATGCCACACTTTCAGTAATGCTCAGATAGATCCCTGGGTTCAGGCTGCTAGTCCCATCCATCTATTCCAACCCCACCTCAGCCCCACCCACTTTCCACCTACTGATTAGCAGTCATTAAATATCATTGCCTGAATCTATTACTTTGTTAGGAATTTCAAAGACAGACTTTGTTTTAAGCCTATAGTTTCTCCTTACTCTGTGAAGGAGAACTGTTTTTTATCAGCTGTCTGGTTGCCTTAAAATCTGGTCCTTAGAGGAAAGGCAGAATAAATGCTCTAGACTTTTTTTTTTTTTTTTTAATCAATTTTCAGCACAATGAGTTGGTATTCTAGTGAACTCCAAGGGTGACCACTGGGTTTTAAATTTTTTTTTTTTTTTTACATTTATTTAGTTTTGAGAGACAGAGAGACAACATGAGCAGGGGAGGGGCAGAGAGAGAGGCAGACACAGAATCCGTAGCAGGCTCCAGGCTCCGAGCTGTCAGCACAGAGCCTGATATGGGGCTCGAACCCACGAACCATGAGATCATGGCCTGAGCCAAAGTTGGACGCTTAACCGACTGAGCCACCCAGGTGCCCTTAATTTTTTTTTAATATCATAAATTCATTGAGTTTTCAATATTTTATTTAACATGTTCAATTCACAGCAAGTAATATTTGTTTCCTGAGCCCCCCCAACACCAGCCGATGGGGGTTCCTTCAGGTTTGCTCCTGTGTTCATTTGACACCACCCAGAATTTGTGATCGTTTCTTTGCTTTTCAGACACAACAATATGGTCAAAACACATTTTGTACATTTCTTGCTTGAGACCTGGAATCAGCAGTGTTCTGAGAAGTCTTGGTTCTTTTCAATGAAAATATATATTTTTAAACCACAGTCTGGGCACCAGGAGTGTTCATTGTTTCCAGGTGTTCACTGCTTCTATTTTTTTTTTTTTAACAAAACAAGTGAGAAAGTACGTATTCTTTTAGAAAAATAAACCTCATTCCTAAGTTCAGAGTGATATTTTCACCAATCCAAATGAAGGATTCCAGCGTTTTTACTTAAATTCCTTGGTTTCATATTCAATCATATTTCCCTTCCTCTGAAAATATCCTGGCTCATGAAAACATTAACATAATTCACTACTTGCTTTAGTTCGATATATACAATACTTTCAAAATAACAATAAAAATACTTCCAGTATCAACCAACCTCCTGAATGCTTCTTAAAATTTCTTTGCGGTTTTTCTTCCCCCATAGAATGTACAGTCAAAACACTATGGTTTATAGCCACTTGAAATGAACTCTCCCGATGTCACTGCCACATACTCAATATACGGTGTCATTCATTTGTTTCAAGTTTTTATAATCATTATTTTTAGGGGTTGATTTTGATACAACTTTCGTTCAATTGTGTAAAATATAAGCATGATTTTAATTTCAAAACTATAAAATAAGGTATAATCAGTTTTAGAGAAATCTAATTTTTATCCCTGCCCCTACCCTCTGTTTTCTCCTTCCCTTATGGGTAATGTATTTATAGGTTTGGGGTTTTTTGTGTTTTTTTTTTTTAATGTTTCTTTTTGAGAGAGAGAAAGAGAGACAGAGAGACAGTGAGAACAGGGAAGAGTCAGAGTGAGAGGGAGACACAGAATCTGAAGCAGGCTCCAGGCTCTGAGCTGTCAGCACAGAGCCTGACATGGGGCTCAAACCCACAAACCATGAGATTATGACCTGAGCTGAAGTCAGACGCTTAACCGCTGAGTCACCCACATATCCCTATTAGGTTTTGTTGTAATCATATTTGTATCCCCCTTCCTGTCTCACAAAAGGCAGCACACTATCCACACTCTTGTACAACTTGATTTTTTAAAAATATTAATTAACAATATATCTTGACAACAGTCCCTTAAAATGTAGAGAAATGTTCCTAATTTCTGTCAGCCTACACAGTACCTCCACTATTTGAGCATACCCAGTTTATTTAATCCATCCTCTACTGGTGGCATTTGGGTTGTTTCCAGTCTTTTTCTGTTACATATCGTGAACCAGTCCCATTTTCAGACTTTTTCTTCCTGGGAAAGCTATAGAAAGTCCATTCAATGACCATTATTAAGTGTCCACTATCTTAAAAGTCCTCGGGAGGTGTACATATATCATAATGTGGTTCTAGCCCTACGGGAATTCATATTCCAACTGTGGAAGGAATCCTGGATGCTTTTGTATATATGGCTTCACCATTATTTAGCTGTGTGACTTCATGGTGTGTGTGATCTTGGGCAAGATAATTAACTTCTCCGGGTCAGTATCTTCTTTGTGAAAAGTGATTAGTGGGATCTGCCTCTCAGGTAGGTCATGAGCAGTAAATGAGAAATTTTTAAAAGCACAATGCCTAGCACAAAGTAAGTACTTAATAACTACTATCTATACAAGAGTATAGATATTTTGGATACAATACACTATCTGCAAAAGTTAATATCCTTATCATGACATCATGATTTTTAAAGTAGTATGGTAAAATAGGAACAACAAGGATTTTGCAATTAGTCAACATAGGCCTAAATACTAACTCTATGTCTTCCTCTGTCCTCCCTTGAGCAATATACTTATTGCCCTTGAACTTCAGCACTCTCACCTAAAAAAATGGTTTATCTGGCTTTGGATTTTTGATACTATCAAGTGATTGCACCAAAGACAACTTCAGGTATAGAGTAAGCAGATAATGAATATTGCTTTATATCTCCATCCTGCTTGAACACTCTCAAATACAAAGATTTAAAGTTGGCAACTGAGATCCAGCCAACATAAAAGTGGCCCTTGTAAGGGTCTGCTGGGCTAAATGCCTTTTGCTTATGCACAGCTAAGGGTCCCAAGGGCTTCCTTGTTAAGCTTCCCTCTAGCCTGCATGGTTCCGTTTTCTTAACAGAGCATTTCTTAGTGTATCTGAGGACCTATCTCTCCCCTCAGAGAGGTTTTCTTCTGTTCCTGTCTTCTGACCTCTTCTGTCTTCTGAGGTTTCATGATCATAAACTACTCTGCACAGTAGTTTAATGCCACATTGCCTTACTAGAAATGGTGGTCTTGGGTTCAGATGACAATCAAACTCTCAAGGCAAGTGGGCACTCAGTCCTAAGTATACAAGACAAGACAGGAAACAACAAAGCATGCATAGCAACAGTGGAGTGGAGGTCTCATGATCCCCAGTCATGAGACATTCCAGTCATTTTATATTTGGGACACATGTGGTCACGAGAGGCAGACTGAATAAATAAGGACCCCTTCAACTCAGGGAAGAAAACAGCTGAATGGTTCCTTCCCCATTCACACCTATGCAAATGACTACCTGAATTCTTATCAGCTCACTTTACTTATTACACCATCTCAAGGATGAGGTAGTGTAAGTGCTTGGTCTAGGACTTCATCATTGGACAGATTCTCACTTACCTTGGATATGGTATAGATAAATAAGGCTTTGAATTAATCCTATAGGGAGGAATGACCAACAAGAAAGTCCTCAGGTATCTCCCAAACTAGAGGTTACGGAACCAGCTATTAATCCTTGCCACTCCAAACATGTATGGAAGGTAGCATACTATAATATAATATCATGTAGTAGGTATAGTGTAAAACACTTTATATATATATATATATATATATATATATATATATATATATATATATATAATCTTCTTTAACCCCTCTTGACAATCATGTAAGATAAATATCATTTTATTCCAATTCTGAAGATGAAGAAATGAATTACAAGTTTGAACTAATAGGTCAAAGTTCAAATCCTGATTCTACCACTAACTTGCTATGCTATTTGCCCTTGGGAAAGATACTTAGCCTAACCCCAAGCTTCTATTTTCTCGTTTTAGATAATAATACCTACTTCTATAGGATCATGAACAGTTGGGAAGCTTGTGTACCACAAAAAAAATGTGTGAGTTAACACTAAAATCCAGCCTGTGCTCCTCTCACTAAACCATGTGCCCTATTACTTTGTCTTTCCAAGTTTCCAGGAGCCTTTTCCAGTTTGCAAGGAAGCATTTCATAGCCAGCCTTGCCACTCTATATAATTCATGACTTTTGTTAACGATTAAGAAAGATAAATGTAGATAGGCATATACATAAAAAGCATGTAATTAATGTCTATTTTTTCATTCCTTACAATACCTCATTGATGGACTTTTCCTTTAACAAAAACTGTAGGTGGCCAGTAACAAATTATACTTCAAATTACCCTGGAAGTTGGGTGTGTCCTGTTAGCAGAGAGCTTCAAATAGAGAGGTTCAGCCTCCAACTACAGAATTCAAGGCACACACTATTAGTAGAAGATAATCCCAGAGATGTGGGCCTTCTCATCCTGACCACATTAAAAAGACCATCACCCACTCTGCTTGTTTACAAGGCAGCACTTCCGGGGGAAGGTGGTATCTCTACTTGAATCTGCAAACAGAACTCCAGTTGATCTGAAAAATCCAGCCTACCTCCTTATATAGAAAAATCATCCTCACCAGTTACCTGACAAAATTAAAATTTCCAAGTCCATCAGATCCACAAAATTCCATGAGACCTAAATAATCTGCATTAGCACAATCCACAGTATTAATGCCATAATCATTTCCTGTAACTACTTTGTATACCAGTAAACTTAGCATATCCTCAAGACATGTCCTTAAATAACTATTTTATCTGAAAATCCACAGGGAAAATAAATGTGATCCCATGACAAAGGGTATGCAGAAGAGAATTTATTTCCTTTTCAATGAAAATGTGTTTGTGTCATTGATTTCTAAGTCCTGGGAATCTTAGTACTCATTTTCATGATCATAGAAAGTAAGGACCTCTAATGTGACAATAGCCACTGTGCAAAATATATTTTCTTACCATCCAGTCAACAGTGTGGCCGATAAAGCCACAAAACATCAAGTTGCTTTTGTGCAAGAGACACTGAGCATTTCCAGAAATGATAGAAGCAATTCGAAGGTCAAAGATCTTTGGTCATGGGGTAAGACAGATGAAGTCAGGAGTGGGTTTCCCTCAAGGGAATAGGGTAGGGTCAGCCAGAGACTCCAAACCAGAAAGAATGACTTGAGAGACTGTCCTCCACCATGCTTTCTGGGAATTCCTGTTTCTGTCTGAGAACCTCTTATTTGAGGTTCTCCTGAGTCAGCCCACAAACGCTTTCTCATTATCTTTATATCCCCTTTGTATTTAGTTCATGTAATTGCACCATTTCTCAGAAAAGACATTCCTTCCTTACATATTCTACTTTCCTTGCTATTCCTCCCAAACAAAGGACAAATTCAAATAGGATTTTACTGTTGTCCAATATCAGTTCAACTCAATATTAACCTTAATTTAAGTCTTAGCTATGCGGGCAGCATAGGAGTGCTAGGGGTTGTTGCATAATGTCCCTGACACAGGACAGAGTTCCTGTCCTCAAGGAGCTTATAAACCTCTCACACCATATTGGAACTTTATGTCACCTTGTCTGTCTCCCACCACTAGACTGTGAGGCAAAACAAAGCAGAAACAAGACTTCTCCAGTCCTCAGTAACTAGTATTTCATAGTGATTATGCACACAGTGAGTACTGATTGATGGTGGGTGAATTAATTGAAGAGAATCAAGGATGCGGCTTGATTAGGATAGAAAATACTTAGGTGGATAAGAAAAAAAGCAGCATAGGAATGGGACAGAGGGCTGATGGAAATGTATGGAGTCTCAAGTGGCTCTATCCACAGACTGTGTTGAAAAGCAGTGGGAGACAGAACTGGGTGGCCAGGGCTCAAGCCTTTGGGTAAAGGAGTTGGGACTAAATTCCATCTGCAGGAAATTGCATATTTTAGGTTCATATTTTAGTGAACAGAACTTCACTAGAGTAACCATGCAGTGTTGTGCAGAATGGACAGAAGACCTGTTTTCTGTATGCAGAACATTATCTGCTTGTGCACAAATGGCAGAGTGTAAATATACCACGTGTCTGGGGACCACGGAGTAATGACACCAATGCTCCTACCAGGGGATTCAGCTGGGCACATAATTTTACGGCATCCCCTTTGAGCATTTTTCTTCAAAAATTAAGCCACTCTTGATTGTTGTGGTTGCTGCATCTTTGGCCAATAATCTGAACCAGATTTGGCTGAACCAGGCCAAAGTAGGGTATTTCTGCCCTTGTTACTGAGCTGAGAAATGCAAAGTCTCTTTTTAAGAATAACTGTTGAAATCCCAAGAATGTAGAAGGAAGTTATGAAGGATTACTTATTTATTTATTTATTATTTTGGAGACAGAGTGTAAGAGCAAGGGAGAGGTACAGAAGAGTAAAAAGAGAGGGAGAGAAGAAGAAGAAGAGAAAATCCTAATCAGACTCCACACTCGGCATGCAGCCCAACATGGGACTGGATCCCTGGACCCTGGGATCATGATCTCAAAATCAAGACTTAGACGCTCAACCAACTGAGCCCACCCAGACGCCCCAGAAGCATTACAGTTTTAAATCACTAGGCACAAAAGCCTAGCTCTACAAACTTCTAGTCTGACAGGATCTGTGATTTACCCAAAATAGTGGTTCTATGTAGAATCTGTTTAAGGGAAGTTAGATTTTAACAGAATTAACAGATTTAAGGTAAGTTGGGATAGCAGTTTCAACTACAAGCCCTCATCTCTTTCCCAACCTATTCTGTGTTGAAGTGCCCTGGAGACAGAATGTCTCCTGACCTAAATAAAGCATCGTTCTTTGTCTTGCCAACCCCTCCCCACCTTGGGACTATTGGTTGCTTCACAGCTGGTTTGTAATGGCTGCCTATTCCTCTTGGATTAGAAGTTGCTTCAAATTGGATTCCTTGATCTGATCTCACCACCTGTTACCCATCTCTACCTCCACTCTGTCGGAATTTAGGAAGCCAGGGACTCTCGAACTTTGGCATGTGCCGGAATCCCTTGGAAGGCTTTGAAAACACAGATTCCTGGACTCCATTGCAAGAGCATCTGGTTCAGGAAGTTTAGAATGGAGTCTGCAAATCTGCATTTCCAACAAGGTCTCAGGGACTGCTGCTGCTGCTCTTCTGGGGGCTACATTTTGAGAACTGCTACAGTAGAGAATTTAGTCCCACCCACCCTTCAAACCTGGGCTCCAAAATAATGACTGATACCTAGTCTCAGACTTACATGTATAGGGAACGCAGACATAATGGATATGAAGTATTTTAATAACTAACGTTTACTGGGTACCTGTTGCATATGTATTACATCATTACAGTAACCCTATGAGTTAGGTATAATTAATGTGGCATTACTATTCCCATTTTAAAAAATAAGAAAATTGAGGTTTAGATAAGTTATACAAATTTCCTAATGTCACCCAGCTGGGTTTGAACTCCGATTTCTCCAACCCCAGTGGAAAATTCTGGTTGCTCAAATTGTGCCTACTGGCTACCCTTTGAGGTTTTAATGGCGGGCGTGGGGGGGCAGTGGATCTCAGATTTTCATGTTCAGAAGTGGCACTTTTCCCCCCCAATGAAACTGAAATAATCTGATGTGAGAAAAGAGTTAATTATTTCCATTTATGTGGAGTAATCTAGTATGGGAACACTATCTCAATGTGGATAAACTTATAATCCATGGCTTTGGAAAGTCACATCATCCTCTGGCTCTCAGCTTCCAGATCTGTAAATCTATTAATTCTGTTAAAATCAAACTTTCCAAATGCTCTTAAAATTTCTTACTTTCTTTCAACATCTGTGGTCTTCAATTTACAAGCCAAGACTTTACTGCATTAACCTCTACCGATAAAAAACTACCAAGGAATTAGAATGTTCACCGTACTCTTTCCACAAAGAATGTCTATGTTAGAAATCATCTACACGGGAAATCATTCTATCACAAGGCTAAAGTTGGAGCAAAGAGAGTTAGACTATTTTAATGGAAAATGTCATCAGGCTAAAGTATAGGCTGTTCTTGCGCCCCTGAAAGAAATAGAGCTGAAGAGGCATCATGCGATTTCTATAGAGCCTAGAATTCTGCTCAGGAAGGACACTGATAGGTTTTCAGACAATATCTTTCTCTACTACCTTCTGCTATGCATCTAATCTTTTCTCACGCAAAGTTCTATTTGCCCCCTTGACACTGGGAAGATATTCTTGTCCCGTCATCGGTAAGCCCACATACAAAGCCATCGAGGCACCGAACTGCACTAAGCAGCATACTTCATTTAACTTGAGAAGCAAAGTCTGACATTTTCCCGTACCTTGTTGCCAACTGCTGGGGTGACACCCTGTCTGGAAACTACAGACCATAGGTACTGACAACAAGGAGACTTTGTGTAAAGAATCAGACTTTTCCTCCCCAGCTGTCTGTGGAGAACAGCACAGGAAGTGTATCTACGTGCATCATGTTTATGAAGTGACCATTCATTGTAAAAACAAACTTATAATTGGTGTAATGTGGGTGGGAGATGTCTGGTGGCCATGATGGTACTAGTCATGAATAAAATTAGAAGGCAGCATCATGATTTTGAAAACTATGGCCTTGATGCATAGTATTTCTCATTTAAAGAGACATCTCCTTAGCCACCTGACTTTTATTTCTACTATCTGATTTTTTAACATTGCAACATCCAGGCATTTTATTAAGAAGACCAATACCAAAGTAAAGCACCTATTGAAGATGCTACTAACGAGAATACAAAAATTTGTTGGAGGAGGGGAGAATGTTATGTTACTTCATATGCGTTTAAGCACTCTCTAATTCTGTGAGATGATATGAAATTAATTTCCATAACCAGTATCAAAAAAATCAAATGGGATAAAAGAGAATAGAATTGAAGTAGAATCCCTAAAATGTTATACAAGAAAGTACCATGTTGTGAAGTTTTTACTCCAGTAATATGCATGTACAAACATGCGTGTGTACTAGTTCAAAGGTAGCATGTATATCTTACTGTGTGTTACAGTTGTTTTATCTTTTTAATATTTAATGTTTATTTACTTTTGAGAGAGAGAGAGAGAGCAGGAGTGGGGGAGTGTCAGGGAAATAGAGGGAATCACAGAATCCGAAGCAGGCTCTAGGCTCTGAGCTGTCAGCACAGAGCCTGATACGGGACTCGAGTTCACTAACTGTGAGATCATGACCTGAAGTCCGATGCTTAACCGACTGAGCCACCTAGGTGCCCCTGCAGCCATTGCATTATGGACAGCCCATCACTCTTCACACAATGGTATAGAAAGAGGTTGTAGCCTGATTCGACTCTTCCCCAGTGGTCTATAAACCAGACCAGGTAGATTTTCATAAAAACATGCAGTGATCCAAGATCCCATAGAAAAGATTTGTGTGG
This sequence comes from Leopardus geoffroyi, assembly GCF_018350155.1. Taxonomy (NCBI): domain Eukaryota; kingdom Metazoa; phylum Chordata; class Mammalia; order Carnivora; family Felidae; genus Leopardus; species Leopardus geoffroyi. The sequence goes on from NC_059333.1 coordinate 111,928,235, forward strand.
TGTTTTATACTACAGTCTGCATAAAATTTGTGCCCTGGCTTCCAGGATGAGCAACTACATTTAATATGGTTTCAGTGGCCGGGACACCTGGGTGGCTCAGTTGGTTAAGCGCCCAACTTCAGCTCATGTGGATTTCATGGTTTCTGAGTTCGAGTCCCATGTCAGGCTCTGTGCTGACAGCTCAGAGCCTAGAGCCTGCTTCAGCTTCTGTGTCCCCCTCTTTCTCAGCCCCTCCCCTGCTTGTACGGTCTCTCTCAAAAATAAATGAACATTTACAAAATTAAAAAATATACTTACAGTGGCCCTTTGAGTTCTGATGAACAGACAACTGGCTAACTAGAAAATGATCCTTATAAATGACCCCATCTTTTTTTTTTTTTTTTTGCCAGCTAGGATTGCATGGACATAAAAATATCAATGACAGGGCAAGTACAGGGTAAACCCAATGATCAGAAGAAGTGAGTCCCACCAGGATCCAGAGGATGGAATGATTGACTCACTCAGGGCTGGGAGTGAAGAAATACTTCCAGAGGAAGGAGTTTTTGACCGAGGTAGGTAGAAAAGGATTTTGCTTGCTTACAGAATGGCAAGAAAAGATAAGGGGATATTCTTTTTTCCATTTCATTTATGTGATGACAAAGAATGAAAAGATGTCATAACGTGATTTTTAAAGAATGTGTTTTTAAAAATATTTCATGTTGCTAGCTTATGGATGGGAAGGGACATCATTAAAACCCGGTGGATACCTACACCTTGCTAAGCTCTCTGCTAGAAGCTTTACATGTATAATCTTATTTCTCACCTCCACAGCCTCATATATGAGGCAGCATAATTTCCCTTTTATAGGTAAGACAAGTAAGTCACAACTTGCTCAAATCCCTAGTCTGAAAGTTGGGGAGTTGAGGCCAAATATAAATTTATCTGGGTTTAAGGCTAATCTTGCGAGAACAATCTGATTCTTAAGTTTGTTTTTCTTTAATGTTTATTTATATTTGAGAGAGAGAGAGAGAGAGAGAGAGAGAGAGAATGCACCGGGGGGGGGGGGAGGGGGCAGTGCAGAGAGCGACAGAGACAGAATCTGAAGCAGGCTCCAGGCTCTGAGCTGTCAGCACAGAGCCCAACACAGGGCTTGAACTCACCAGCCATGAGATCATGACTTAAGCCAAAGTCTGGCATTCACTGACTGGGCCACCCAGGTGCCCTAAAGAACAACCTGATTCTTTATTTTTATTTTTATTTTTTTACATTTATTCATTTTTGAGAGACAGAGAGATCACTTCTCGGCCTTTTGGCTAAGATCAAGTGGAGAGACGGAGAGACAGAGAACAAGTGGGGGGAGGGGCAGAGGGAGAGGGAGACACAGAATCCGAAGCAGGCTCCAGGCTCCCAGCTGTCAGCATAGAGCCCGACGCAGGGCTCGAACCCAGAAACTGCGAGATGATGACCTGAGCTGAAGTTGGACGCCCAACCGACTGAGACACCCAGGTGCCCCAAGAACAACCTCATTTTTAAGAAGAAAGTCAATTTGGAAGGTTTTCTGGCAAATAGCACTCTAATTACCTAGGTTTACATGCTGTTCTTAGGTAAGGATGCAGCAAACTTCTCTGCAATTTTTGTTTTTCTATTATTAGAAAAGAAGTATCTTAAAATTGCCCTCTATGTGAATTAGTGCCACTTCATAAATTGTGGCTTCAAATATTCAAACGATTATTTCCTGGATATTACCAATGTCAAGTAAAGTCAAAGAGTTGAGTGAAAGGCATCCTCAACCACTAGATTCACGCTCAACATTTTACTGAAGGATTAATTTTCAGAGAAACTTAATGCAGGGTTTTAAGATTTTTAAAAATAGATATTTTGCAAACATTTAAAATTTAAATGAAACAGACATTTCAAACTACAACATTCTTTTTTATTACTGCTTCGGGGTCATTTACTACTACTATTCAAAGTGATAGATTTTATGGTTTCGTATAACAGAAAAATCTACTTTGCTCAAAAGACTGGTAGAGATCTTCTTAAAACTGGGACAGCCAACTACCTTGGGAGGTACAATGAACTTAGTTAGATGTGAAAAGAGTCAAGTGAACGAAAATAACCCATTACCCATTCTTTTGAACGTTTGAGTGATATGTACTTTCATTCTGAATTTTTCCAAAGTTCTCTTGCACTAATAACCCACTGTTTTTAACTAGAAAGTTTTTCTCAACAATTTTATTTCATTGAATCTTAGCCACTACAGCTAATATTTATCGAATATTTACTCTGTGAAAGATACTGTTTGGAATTAAGTTTATAACTTAAATTCTCACACAAATCTTTGAGACACTCTTATCATTCCCTTTTTTGTATACAGAAACCGAGTTTCGGCAAGATTAAATAATTAATAAGCTATAAATGTGGGTTTTTATGCTACAGGTCTTATTTTGCACCAAAGCTTTGAAGTAAGCATCTTTGTTTATGTATTTATTTTGAGAGAAAGAGACAGGGAGAGAGGGACTTCTAAGCAAGCTTTGCACTATCAGCTTGGAGTCTGATGCAGGGCTCAAACTCACCAACTGTGAGGTTATGACCTGAGCCAAAACTACCAGTCAGACACTTAACCTACTGAGCCACCCAGCCACCTCCGAAATGAGCATCTTGAACAGTTTTTCTCAAAATAGATTCTGGAGAATAGTATCTCTGCAGGCTATTAATAGTCATTTTTCAAAATCAGACTCCAACAAGATCTGAGAAGTTTGCCGATACATGAAAACTTATTGCACAGTTCAGCAGAATCTTTACTATGGGGTAACAGGCATTGTGCATTTTTCAAGAAAGAACAGACTCAATATATTTTTTATGTGTTTATGTTAAAGTTCTCAAATTAGTGAGGCCTTATATTGCCCCTTGCACATCTAGGGCATTTCCATTCCTGTGCTCTCAATGTAACATAACTCAGCAAGGAATACAAAGCTCGTAAATACTGTAGAGTACAGCATAAAAAGAGAGCATTGTGATACTTCTCTAAATGTAACATAAGAATGATAGTAAGTTTGCTATATATTTTAGAGTACAGTATAACATAATGAAAACCATTGTGAAACTCCTAAGTTTGCATCCCTTCCATAGAACTTAAGACTCAAAAGTGTTATAAACAAAAATAGGCCAAAAAAAAAAAAAAGTGTTCAATACTGACCAGAAGAGTTTGCTACTCTGAAGCATTGGAATTACAGTAGCCTTTAACACACCTGATAATCACCCTCTTACTTAGTCTAAATTATACAGGTTTAACTTTAAACTCTTTCCTGAGTTATACCGACCTTGCCTCATATGAGTGGCTTTTGGTTGTCAAACTAAAAGCTTTATTCTCCTGTCATGTTTTCAGAGTGATGTTTTAGAACCCTGCCTTTAGCACTGGGGAAGACTCCGTCCTAGTTCCACTGGAATAATCATCTTTATTAGGGTGGTAATAACGCTAAGGTATGAATACAGCATTGGTAAATGTACTTTATGATAGTAAGAGTAATTATCGTGTCAAATCATATGCTCTACCCAGCACAGTGGCAATGCATACACACAGGTACATACCACACACACACACACACACACACCCCTTCAGTTTTTCTGGATACCTTACCCTATGACTGATGTAGGAAAAGGTGTTATGGTCTGCTACCATCCACAGCAGTCTCCTTTAACTGAGGTTCATGGCACCATCTACTTAAGAACATTAATGATTCAGGACACCCAGGTTCTAGTTTGACTCTAAAAACTATTGGGCCTGTATCCTTTGGGCAATTCATTTACTAACTGCAACTCCGTTTTTTCATCTATCAGATAGGGTTAAATAATACTGTACTATGACCTAATTGATTTGTGTCAGGTCCAAAGTGAAATATGAGCGTGAAGTTGCTTGGGTTCTGTTTTCTATAGTTTTGACTTCACTCTTCATGAAGCTTATATTCTCCTTATTAAGTAACTTTTTCTCCTGGTTAGGGGGTCTGTTTTTCCTGCTTCTCAGTCTAATTTTTGACTGCGTGTCAGGCATTGTGATTGTTACATTGGTGAGTTTCGGGTTTTTTTTTTTTGTCTTTCTTTAAAGAATATTTTGTCAGTTAACTGGCAGACCAGTTTGATTGCACTCAGTCTTGTTTTCAAGCCTTGATAGAAAAGGTATTCAGCTCTTCTGATCCAGAGGTAATTTAGCTCTACTACTGAGGTATGATGTTTTGGGATCTCCATGGAATGCCACCAAGTGATTACTGAGGACTCTTTACCATGACTGGGTGGTCCTCAAATGATACCCCCGATTTTCTGAGCTCTAGGAATTATTCTGCTTATAACCAGATTGCTCTTTGTCTGATGCCATAGAGGTTTACTCTCCCAGGCACTGGCTAGGGCTCAAACAAGATTCACAGTGATTCTAATACAGATATCTGGAGCCGTTTTGTATTGTAACTCTCCTTTCTGTAACTCTACCCTGCAATTTCCAGCCACCTCAGCCTCTCTGAGCTCCCATTTCCGTCTCCTCAACTCCCTAAGACCACTGGATTCTGCGTTTCTGCTCCCTGGTGGGCAGAAACTGCCTCTAGGCAGGAAGCTAGGGAGACTGTAAGACATCAATTTTTCCCACCTCTTGAAATTCAGTCATGGGTTGCCTGTTGCCTGAAGTCTAAAAATATTTGGGGCACTTGGATGGCTCCATCAGTTAAGCATTCTCCGGTTTCTAGCTCAGGTCATGATCCCGTGGCTATGGGATCGAGCCCCACCTAGGGGCTCTGAGCGCAGAACCTGCTTGGGACTCTCTCTCCCTCCCCTACTCACTCTCTCTTTCTCAAAATAAATAAACGTTAGGGGGCGCCTGGGTGGCGCCGTCGGTTAAGCGTCCGACTTCAGCCAGGTCACGATCTCGCGGTCCGGCTCTGGGCTGATGGCTCAGAGCCTGGAGCCTGTTTCCGATTCTGTGTCTCCCTCTCTCTCTGCCCCTCCCCCGTTCATGCTCTGTCTCTCTCTGTCCCAAAAATAAAAACGTTGAAAAAAAATAAAAATAAAAATAAATAAATAAACGTTAGAAGTGGTCTTTTGTTTGTTTGTTTTTTGTATTTTATCCAGTTTTCTATGTTTATAGCCAGAGGCTGAATCTAGTTCTTATTCCATCCAGGCTAGAAGTGGAAGTTTGTATACAAAGGTGCTTTGAATTCTATGAAGTATTATATTGTTTACGTTTTACTTTCTTTCAACTATTGCTTTCCTAAACTTTTAGTGCAGAATACTCTAAGAGATAGAATATATTGCTGTTATGTGCGTGTGAGCGAGAGTGAGAGAGAAAGGGGAGAGAGAAATACTGAACATTACAGAAAACTGTTTTTTTTTTTCCCCCTTCAACTTTCTGGTTTTGGCTTTTGAGTGGTAGCCTTTTTTTAAAAAAATTTATTAGTTTATTTCAATAGGAATTATAAAATTAACATCAAAATTGTCATTTTATATATTGTATTGCCTAGAATATAGCCAAATACAAAATGAGTATCGAGGACAATATTAAGCAAATCATAGTAGACATAAAAAACCAATAATGTAAAATTTATGAAGTGGGGCCTCCCTTACACTGCAGAAGGACTAGATAAGAAAGCAGAAGAGTTCAAATACTCAAAACTTTTTTGTACGCTGCAACACTACTTTTCATCTCTTTGGAAATGCTGTCTACCAAAGATATATTCATACTATTGCCCTTTGCATGGGTCCTTTCATATTTGAATTGATACTGGCTATATCTAGAAATCAACAGTAACACATTAATGGCACTATCGACTTCAATCAGGGATATAGGGATGAGAGCCAATCCTATGTATCTCCTCTTCATCTATACTTTTCTTTTCTCTTGACAATTACACACTTCTTCCTTTTATTAAGGGGAAAAAGGGGGCCCACGAAGCACTCTTCAAATAGAGCTATTAACTATAAAAGCAAAGTTTAACGTAAGAGGGACATTTTGACAGAAGCAAGCAGAAGTTAAATAAAAATTCATATATATTTACTATCTTATGCTGTGATTGTGTTGGAGGGTCAGAATTCAGGAGGCAGATCCTGTCTTTATGAATTAGTTGGATGAGCCAGTTATCACAGAGGAAAAGAACTGAGTGTGCCTTCAGACCCTGTGACTACATCAGTCTAACCTAGTTCTGTACCTCTGACTCCCAGTGCTTTAAGGAATGAGTGTACTGTTGGTTATTTTGAGATCAACTTAGTTGTCCCAAACTTTTCCACTAACCATGGTGACTTTACCCATTAACAACGTGAAGGCATGGAGGAAGTATAAAGACATAGCTTGTTATATACTATCAGCAGCTCTGTGAATCCATAGCCTTGTTGAGTCCCAAGGTTTGGAGAGCAAGGCAATAAAGATCTGAGTTGCAAGGAGTTCTCTTTTACTCTTTTTCTCTACCTCCTCTTTCCATTTCTCTCAAAGTAAAATTTCCTCAGTGTGGGACACAGAGTCACTTGCCTGACTCCTTTAGCACCGAGTAGTCATGAGAAAACATATTGTCAAATCATACTGTGAAGGGAAAAAAGTGAAGTTCTGCCACGTGGTTATTGAATGTCTTATAAGAAAAACTGAGTGCTTAACTCCGCCTAGGGTTGCAAATCAAATAGGCAAATTAAAAACTTAAAGATGAGCTGATCCATTATAAACAGGAATAATCCTATAATATATAACTGAAAGTACCAAATGCCATGCTCATGAAGAGATTTTCTATTCTCCTCTGTGAGAGACAAGTACCTAACTGAGACAAGCACCACCCCTCCCCATAAAGGAGCCTTGGAAGAGAGCATAAATGGGAGGTTGTCAGGGAAGGCAATGGCAGTGACCTCATTTCTTCAGGTCTTTATTATAAAACAACAACAACAAGCTATTGGAACTCTCCCCCTGAAACAGGAACCAGTTAGAATGAAAGTTGGCCACCAGGTGGCCTCGATGTCTCGGTAACATTACTTGGACCACCGGACACAGCTTGCCCTGCCACCTCCAACTCCTCACCTCCAGATTCACAAGCAAAACTTTACTAAATTTGTAACTACTGCTGGTGGAATCAGAACTCCTCTTTATAACTCCACACCCCTCCCTCCTTCCCCGAGTGGAAAACAGAACCCCCGTTTAACCAACTTTAACTTCTCTTAGGCTCTCTACATTGTCTATAATTTCTAAGGGTTTTCTTTTCTTCACAGTTCCATTTTTTCTACCTTTTATTCCATTTCCAGCTTTTCTCTTTCCTCTTATGTCCTTTCTTGTACCTATGAACATGCCCTGAAATATTCCTAGAATTCTGCACAACTAGGCATGAAGGTCAATCTTGGATGTCATTCTTGGCTTCTCCTCCTATCATCCCTCCTACACCACAGGAAGACTTCTCTGCAAAGAGCAAGATGAAATATTTACTTTAAGTTCCCTGTTCCTGGCTCTGCTAAATCATGCCTTCTGCCTCACAGAAGCAGAAAAAGAAAGCAAAGCTATTGAGTATAAACCTCTTGTGATTTTGTTCTCTCTTAACAGACATTTCTGCAAATTTGCCTTTAGGGATGTTGAGCTTCCAGAATTTCTTAATCCCTTTTCTTCATTTTGTTTCTTCAGCTGGGGGTTCACACACAAGGACACTTCTTTAACAAGATGTCATTGCCAATATCCACTTCAAAAATAAACTACCTCAGTTGAAGCATCTGGGTGTCTCTAGAGAATCAAGGATAGAACTAGTAACAGAAGCTGGAAGTTAACCTGGATATTATATTGAACGTGCATCTGAAACTTTTATAGAGGAAGGATCCATATGTGTGTGTGTGTGTGTGTGTGTGTGTGTGTGTGTGTATGTATATACACACACACACACACACACGTGTGTGTGTATGCATGCGCACGGGTGTATTCCCCAGAGCCCTGAAGTTAAGGGGAGGGGGGTTTGGTGGGGTTTTACCAAAATCAGAGACTGACACTGGGGTTGGGGAAAAGATGTAATTGTCAATTCTATTTCGTTCCCACCCAGGGAATCTGCACAAGACAAAGGAGCTGGATTATGAAGAAGACCTTTAGGTGCAAAGGCAGTAACTGCTGAGGAATTTCCTAGATATTTTAAGTTTTATGGATAGAGACTATATCATATTTTAGAGAATAATTGATTCCTGAAGGAGCTACATGTGTTTCCTAAGATTGCATGTATAGTTAAGGGAGGAGAATTCAGATTCCTGGAACACAGACTGCCCCTCTGTACAATAGCTCTATCAAATATTCATTTTAGGTAGTTCTATGTTGAGGAATAAATAACAGCATAATCTACCTTGCATAATACGTGACACTAAGTAAGGGAATCAATACATATGACTTCCTTTCCCTAAGTAATAAATAACAAGTGGTTAATTGTAGGCTTAGAATAAGACAGATCCATGTTAAAATTTTGCTTACTCCACTCACCCTCATATTTTTATCTTTTGAAGTTTAATTTTCTTCTGTATAAAAAGGAGATATAATACCATCTGCCTTATGGGGGGGTCCCTTGTAGGGTACAATAAATGCTAATTAATTAAATCTATTAATATTATACCTGTTTTGAGGTAAAATTGATGAAATATATCTAAACAACTGGAAAGGGAAAAGTGAGCTGGGTTTTAGAACTGACTATTAAGCTGGGCACACAAATAATTGTTACTGAATGCTCTAGGACACATTATCTATGTAGTATTTTCTACTCTAGAAGAAATTTCTCCCTAGGAAAAAAATGGGAACAAAATTGAATAATTTTCTTTTGTTTCTGGCCAGAGGAAAGCTATTTAAAAGCGTTAGGTGATAAAGGTAGCTAGATTTAATAGAATCGCTTAATGTCCATTCTATGTCTTTTTACTCTATTACTATTTTAAAATGCACTTAATTCCAGTCAAGAACTTGAATTTAAAAAAAAAATAACTAAGAACATTTATAACAAAGGTCATTTCTTTTTCCTTAATTAGAAAGAATTTCAACATCAGGGCTAAGTTTGATTTTTTTAATGCTTTCTCACTTAACAGATATAGAAATATACCCCCTTCTCATGAAACAGACTGAGTTTTGTAATAATAAGGAAATTATTCAATTAGCAAAGCAGAGCTCAAGCAGGATCACCAAATATCCAATCTGTGTTCAGGCTGTAGCTTAAATACTGTGGTTGCAAAGATAAATTATTTCCTTACAGTAAGGACAAGTCATACAATAAAAGTTGATTGGAGACAGAAGTGACCAGGACATTACCAACACATCTAGTGTTGAAAAATTCAAAGACTGTAATTTTTTCATTTAAAAGAAAACATTAAAATGGCATTGAGCTCTAAGCATAGTAAATTTGTGCGCATCTGAAAACTAAACGTTATCTGTTGTGTGTGTTTTATGTTTAGAATTCAATCGATTGTAATTCACTCTGTATTATCATGCCTTACAGAGAAATCAGAAGATTTGCCCTTAAATGTCCTCATGGTGGTGAATCATGATGGAAATAAAGCTCATTTCAATCATGATACCACAAAATAGAATCCAGTGAATCAAAGTGAGGAGGTCCAGATATATGTAGTTTAAATTATGGAAATTAATACATAAGTCTATGACATTCGTTTAACTCAGGAAAATTTGTCACTTTTTTTATTAAGCTCCTGATAACCTATACATTTAAGATAGTGTATAAAATGTTAAAGAACAAGGAACAAGCTTGTTCATATTGCATTTTCATATTGCATTTCATATTGCATTTTATGAGAAAACTAATTCATTGTGTATATGTATGTACCTCGCCCTTAAAGGATAAAAACCTAAAAGCAGAAATCTATACCAGTACTCTCTTTGTTTCTGTAAAGGAAGATTGAAAACCCTAAGTTCAGCACAATGTAAATAGAACAGCAAGTCAGAAGGTAGCTCTCTTACTCATAAAAACATACAAGATAGAGATAAGCAGTTACTGATAATGGTAGTCATATTTTTGGCTTGACAAAAAAATAATGAAGGAAGTATGATTTTCAGAGATCCTTAAGCAAATAATAGCATGCTATCACCACATTCTATCTTTTGCATTATTATTCTTAGCTAGCTTATCATTTCTTTTTCCTGAACAGATTGTTCTAGATCTATTCCACTAAGCATTTTCTATATTAAAAAGTTAAAAGCCATTACATGGGTGCTGTATTAAAAAATAGCACACAAAAATACTTTTCTAAATAGGGGTTTCCAGAGCTAATCAAAGCCTGTTGAGGGTGCTTCTATTTAAGAATGAGATGGTATCAGTTTAATTTCAGGATTATAAAGCTTAAATCTTTCCAAAAGAGGAAACAGGGGGCCAATACAAGTAAATGAAAAAAATTGTCCACCAAGTTGAAAACTAACATAGTGATCATAGCGTACCTGCCAAGTTTATTCTTTCTGCGTTAACCCAAGTCACGGGTTCTGTCTGATGTCTCCTCTTTCTGAGATGCTCTCCTACGTTTTTCCTTCACTGACCTTGCTATCCTTCACCTCCATTTCCTGGTCCTTAAGCAGTAAAGCCATTCTGTTGATCACTTTGGATATTTGAAGTAAAAAAGAAATGCCTTGATTTCGTTTAATTATTCCTTTAGTCTTTTGAGATCCTATGGCGTGCCAGGGGCAGAGTTCTGGGAAAAACCGTAATAAAAAGTCCCCACTCCCCTGGAGCTTTCAATTCTGGTAGAGAGAGACAATAAGGAAATAATACATCCTATTCAAGTGCTGATTAAGGTTATTAATAAAAATAATGCAAGGGAACCTAACAGTGATGGAGAGCAAGAAGATCCTATTTTAAACTGTATATTCAAGAAATAACTCTCTAATAAGGTGACACAGAGAACTGAGGATATTTAGGAAGCAAACTGAGAAGCTGTATCTAAGAAAAAGAACTCCAGGCACTGGATATAGCAATTGCAAAGTCATTGAGACGGGACCTACCTGTTATGTTTGAGAATTGTGGAAGCTATAGTGAGAGGTGAGAGAGGGATAAGAGATGATGTCTGAGAGGTACCCAGCTGCAAAGTCATGGGGAACTTGGGTTTGCATTCTAATAAGGGGGATTGGGATTCAGAATCTGACTTGCATTTTGTTTATTTAATGTTTATTTATTTATTTTAGAGAGTGAGCAAGCTCAGGGAGTTTGAGTGGGGGAGAAGACAGAGAATCCCAAAGCAAGTGCTGATAGCACAGAGCCCATCGTGGACTAGAACTCAAGAATTGTAAAATCATGACCTGAGCCAAAATCAGGAGTCAGAGATGTAACAGACTGAGCCACCTAGGCACCAGCTAGGGGCCCCCTTGCTTAGATTTTAAAAGGGAGAATGATTAGGCTCTGAACTTTTTCTGTCTCCAAAGGCAGCAATCAGAGCAGCTAAAGAGTCCGCTTTGGTTCTGCCTTCACACCAAGCTCTGTAACTTTAGCTGGGCAAGTATAGACAGAAGCTATACTGGGACAGTTGAGAGGCTCCGCGAATCTTTATCCTCACTTGGTTGTGCACAGGTGCCATTTCATTTGCCTTTAAAATATTTCATGACATTTTCCAATTGTTTTCAGAGTGTTGTGTTTCTTGGCATTCCAACACCCAAACTCAACCAAGTATGACTACTCAGTGATACAGCTGACATTTTAAAGTTACAGATATGTTTTTATCAAAATAAACAGGATCACCTGACTTCTTTTTGGATGATTTTTGTGGAGGTGAGCAACAATAAGCATAAATGAAATCTTTGTTATAACAAAATGAATCAAAATATTATCAGTAATTCTACATTTTGTTGGTCAGTTTTTCAGCAGATTCTTTTATTTCATGGATTGCAAGAGTCAACAAGACATTGAAATTAAAACATAAGCAATGATTTAGGGAAATTAAGGAAGATTTTTTTAATTGTACAAGAATCTCTAAAAAATGGAGTAAAAAGAATTTTAAATGTTTCTCTCCCTGAAAATAGTGAAATGAATTTTTCCCCCAAGATGAGTCTATAAAATGTAGGAAGAAGATTTTAATTATATAAGAATCTCTTAAAAATGAAGTAAAAAGAATTTTAGGGAGTAGCCAAGATGGTGGAACAGCATGGAAGCTTTTTGTGTGTCTAGCATCCATAAAATACAACCAGACCAACACTGAACCATCCTACACCCCTAGAAAACTGATTGGAGGATTAACACAACAATCTGCACAATCTGAACCACAGAACTCAGCAGGTACGTGGTATGAAGAGCTGAACTTAGGGAGCAAGAAGCCCCAAAAGGGAGAGAACTGCTTTTGTGGGTGGAGAGAGAACAGAGACTGGGGAAGGGGGGAGAATATGTGAAAAGCACTGCTCGCCAAAAGCAGCTGGAGATAAAGTAGAAAATTGGAAACAGCCACAGGGACTAAACCAAAAAGGAAGAAAGGAGAAAGGAGAGGGTTTAAATTCCATTAAGACTCCCCTGTAAACAAGGGGAGCACAAAGGCTGTAACTCCGCAGCTCTATACCTGGCAGTGCTCTGGTGGGAAAGGCAAATCCCCAGGAACAGAGTGGGGTCCAGGAGGTTCTCGGGACACAAGGGAAAAAGTGGTTCCACTGCTGGAAAGACATTTGGTAGAGACTGTTGAAGCCACCTGGTCCCAGCAGACCCCAGAAGGCAGCCACATTCGCTGGTGCTGGAACAAGGTCATTAAGGGTGAAGCCTGGTGCCAGATGTGTGTTGTGATTTTCCATAATCCCTGAGACGCTGCTGCTACACGGTCTCATGAACATTTTCTGGGACGTGCTGGCAGCTGGCTGCAGCCTTGGGGCACCGGCAACAACAGGGCCCAATGGGCATACCTGGGTGCAGCTGATATTAGGCCATTGCTCATTCAGCCATTGCTTGGTGAGACCCTCCTGCAGAGGGGTGGAATGGGTCAAAGCCGCATTTCTTTGGAAGTAGGGGGCAGGGCAAAACAGCCACATCTTAGACAAGGCTTGGGAGAGGGGTGCTGCCTGGGGCCTGGTCATGGAGAGTGAAGAAGCAGGGAGTGGACAAGAGCTGAAAACGGAGGACAGGTGCATGACTGCTGATCCAGAAGAACAGACTGGGTAGCTGGATGGCGCTATTTTCATTGCTCCCACGCATGCGCACATACAGTTACAAGCCCTGCAACAATCCGCCCCAGTAGGCTAGCAACACCACCTAGTGGAGAGCAGAGCTGTTACACTGAGCCCCGCCCAACTGGGCCAACTTCGCTCTTCAAGAACATGAGTCTCACCATCGGCTTAATTTATGGACTATAAAGAGCTACATGGACTGACCTCTAGGGGAAAACGAAGCAATTTCAGTCCTACTTCAATCTGTTAACAGGTTCATCTATTCATTTTCTACTTTTTTTTCTTTTTCTTTTTCCTTTTTCTCTTTTACTATTCTTTTTCTTGAATACAGAAAAAGATTCATTTTTTCAATTCTTATTAAAAATATCTTTAATTTTTATTACTATACTTTTTACTTTTGTGTAAATGTTTTCAAATTCTATTTTACTTCCATCATTTTATTTTAGTCTACTAGAGTATAATCACTTTTTCAATTTTTCAAACAATTTTTCTTTTTTATCTCTTTATCTCTTTTTCATTTTTGTTCTTAAATACAGAAAATGAAAAAATTCATGTTTAATTTTTATTAAAAATATTTTTCTTTAATTTTTTTCTACATTATTTACTTTTGTGGATATTTTTTTCAAATTCTATTTTATCCCAATCATCTCATTTTCGTCTACATCAGTGTATTTATTTTTTCAAATTCTCAAATGATTTCCTTCCTCCCCCTTTTTTCCTCTAATCTGTCAAACCACTTTCAATACCCAGACCAAAACACACCTAGGATCTAGCATAATCTATTCAATTTGTGTGTGTGTGTGTTTTAATTTTTTATTTCAATACTTTTTAATTTTATTTTTTATTTCAATTTTTCTACCTCAATTACTTTTCTCATTTCAAAAGGACAAAACGAAGGAATTCACCCCAAAAGAAAGAGCACGAAGAAATGACAGCCAGGGATTTAACCAACACACATACAAGCAAGATGTCTGAACCAGGATTTAGAATCACAGTAATAAGAATACTAGCCGGAGTCGATAATAGATTAGAATCCCTTTCTGCAGAGATAAAAGAAGTAAAAACTAGCCAGAATGAAATTAAAAATGCTATAACTGAGCTGCAATCATGGATGGATGCAGCGGCAGCAAGGATGGACAAGGCAGAACAGAGAATCAGCGATATAGAGAACAAACTTAGAGACAATAATGAAGCACAAAAAAGAGGGAGATTAAGGCAAAAGAGCATGATTTTAGCATTAGAGAAATCAGTGACTCATTAAAAATGAACAACAACAGAATCATAGGGGTCTCAGAAGAGGAAGAGAGAGAAATAGGGGTAGAAGGGTTATGTGAGCAAATCATAGTGGAAAACTTTCTGAACCTGGGAAAGACACAGACATCAAAATCCAGGAAGCACAGAGGAACCCCATTAAACAAAAAACGACCATCAACAAGGCATATCATAGTCAAATTCACAAAATACTCAAGCAAAGAGAGAATCATGAAAGCAGCAAGGGAAAAAAAGTTCCTAACCTACAAGGGAAGACAGATCAGGTTTGCAGCAGACCTATCCACAGAAACTTGGCAGGCCAGAAGGGAGTGGTGGGATATATTCAGTGTGCTGAATCAGAAAAATATGCAGCCAAGAATTCTTTATCCAGCAAGGCTGTCATTCAAAATAGAAGCAGAGATAAAAAGTTTCCCAAACAAAAATTAAAGGAGTTTGTGAACACCAAACCAGCCCTGCAAGAAATTTTAAGGAGGGTTTTCTGAGGGGAGAAAAGACAGATAAACAAACAAACAAACACCAAAAGCAACAAAAGATTAGAAAGGACCATAGAACATCACCAGAAACTCCAATTCTACAAGCATCATAATGACAATAAATTCATATCTTTCAGTACTCACTCTAAATGTCAATGGACTCAATGCTCCAATCAAAAGACATAGGGTAACAGAATGGATAAGAAAACAAGATCCATCTATATGCTGTTTACAATGGACCCACTTTAGACCTAAAGACACCTTCAGAATGAAAATAAGGGGATGAAGAATCATCTTGTATCAGACAATTTAGACTTTAAAATAAAGACTGTATCAAGGGATGGAGAAGGGCATTGTATCATGATCAAGGGATCTATCCACCAAGGAGATCTAACAATTGTAAACATTTATGTGCCAAATGTGAGAGCACCCAAATATATAAATCAATTAATCACAAACATAAAGAAAGTCATCAATAGTAATACCATAACAGGAGACTTAAACACCCCCCTCACAGCAATGGACAGATCTAATAAAAAAATCAACAAGCAAACAATGGATTTGAATGACACAGAACCAGATGGACTTAACAGATATATTCAGAACATATCTTCCTAAAGCAGCAGAATATACATTCTTCTCCAGTGCACATGGAACGTTCTCCAGAATAGACTATGTACTGGGACACAAATCAGCCCTAAGTAACTACAAAAAGAAAGAGATCATACCATGCATATTTTCACACCACAACACTATGAAACTCAAAATCAACCACAAGAAAAAATTTGGAAAGGTAACAAATACTTGGAGACTGAAGAACATCCTACTAAAGAATGAATAGCCTAACCAAGCAGTTAAAGAGGTAATTAAAAAGCCTATGGAAGTCAATGAAAATGATAACACCATAACCCAAAACCTCTGGGACACAGCAAAGGCAGTCAAAGAGGAAAGTATATAGCAATCCGTGCCTTACTCAAAAAGGAAGAAAGATCTCAGATACACAACCTAACCTTATGCCTTAAGGAGCTGGAAAAAGAACAGCAAATACAACCCAAAACCAGCAGAAGACAGGAAATAATAAAGATTAGAGCAGAAATTAATGCTATCAAAACCAAAAAAAACAAAAAACAAAAAACAAAAAAAAAACAAAACAGTAGAACAGATCAATGAAACCAGAAGCTAGTTCTTTGAAAGAATTAACAAAATCGATAAACCACTAGCCAGTTTGGTCAAGAAGAAAAAGGAAAGGACCCAAATAAATAAAATCAAGAACGAAAGAGAAGAGATCACAACCAACACAGCAGAAATAAAAATAAGAGATTATGACCAATCATATGCCAATAAAATGGGTAATCTGGAAGAAATGGACAAATTCCTAGAAACATATACACTACCAAACTGAAACAGGAAGAAATATAAAATTTGAACAGACCCATAACCAGTAAGGAAATTGAAATAGTAATCAAAAATCTGCCAAAAACAAGAGTCAAGGGCCAGATGGCTTTCACAGGGAATTCTACCAAACATTTAAGGAAAAGTTAACCACTATTCTCTTGAAGCTGTTCCAAAAAACAGAAATGGAAGGAAAACTCCCAAACTCTTTCTATGAAGCCAGAATTACCTTGATTCCAAAACCAGACAGAGACCCCACTAAAAAGGAGAACTATAGACCAATTTCCCTGATCAACAGGGATGCAAAAGTCCTCAACAAGATATTAGCCAACCAGATCCAATAATACACTAAAAAAATTATTCACCACAACCAAGTGGGTTTTATACCTTGGATGCAGGGCTGGTTTGATATCCAAAAAACAATGTGATTCATCCCATCAATAAAAGAAAGGACAAGAACGATATGATCCTCTCATTAGATGCAGAGAAAGCATTTGACAAAATACAGCATCCTTTCTTGATAAAAACCCTCAAGGAAGTAGGGATAGAAGGATCATACCTCAAGATCATAAAAGCCACATATGAACGACCCAACACTAATATCAATGGAGAAAAACTGAGACCTTTCCCCCTAAGGTCAGGAATAAGACAGGGATGTCCACTCTCACCACTGTTATTCAACATAGGATTGGAAGTCTTAGCCTCTGCAATCAGACAACAGAAAGAAATAAAAGGCATCCAAATCAGCCAGGAGGAGGTCAAACTTACACCCTTCACAGATGACATGATACTCGGTACGGAAAACCAAAAAAATTCCACCAAAAAACTGCGAGAACTGATTCATGAATTCAGCAAAGTTGCAGGATATAAAAATCAATGCACAGAAATCAGTTGCATTCCTATACACCAACAATGAAGCAACAGAAAAAGAAATCAAGGAATCGATCCCATTTACAGTTGCACAAAAAACCATAAAATACCTAGGAACAAATCTCACCAAAGTGAAAAATCTATACACTGACAACTATAGAAAGCTTATCAAAGAAATTGAAGAAGACACACACACACAAAAAAAAAAAAAAAAAAAAAAAAAGGAAAAAGATTCCATGCTCCTGGATAGGAAGAACAAATATTGTTAAATGCCAATACTACCCAAAGCAATCTACATATTCAATGCAATCCCTATCAAAGTAACACCAGCATTCTTCACAGAGCTAGAACAAATAATCCTAAAATTCGTATGGAACCAGAAAAGACCCCAAAATGCCAAAGCAATCTTGAAAAAGAAAACCAAAGCAGGAGGCACCACAATCCCAGATACTGATTTAGTATCCAAATACTATCCCAGATACTATTTAGTATCCAAACACAATCCCAGATACTATTTAGTATCCAAATACTGAATCAGTATCCAATACTGATTTAGTATCCAAAATCTATACAGAACTTACCAAACTCAACACCCAAAAAAACAAATAATCCAGTGAAGAAATGGGCAAAAGACATGAATAGACACTACTCCAAAGAAGACATCTAGATGGCCAACCAACACATGAAAAAATGCTCCACATCACTCATCATCAGGGAAATACAAATCAAAACCACAATGAGATACCACCTCACACCGGTCAGAATGGCTAACATCAACAACTCAGGCAACAACAGATGTTGGTGAGGATGCAGAGAAAGAAGATCTCTTTTGCTTTGTTGGGGGCAATGCAAGCTGGTGCAGCCACTCTGGAAAACAGTATGCAGGTTCCTCAAAAAACTAAAAATAGAACTACCCTATGACCCAACAATGGCACTACTAGGCATTTATCCAAGGAATACAGGTGTGCTGTTTCAATACATGCACCCCCATGTTCATAGCAGCACTATCAACAATAGCCAAAGTATGGAAAGAGCCCAAATGTCCATCAATGGGTGAATGGATAAAGAAAATGTGGTGTGTGTATGTGTGTGTGTATATATATATATATACACACACACACACACACACACACACATACATACAATGGAGTATTACTCAGCAATCAAACAGAATGAAATCTTGCCATTTGCAACTACATGGATGGAACTGGATGGGATTATGCTAAGTGAAATTAGTCAGAGAAAGACAAAAATCATATCACTTCACTCATATGAGGACTTTAAGAGACAAAACAGATTAACATAAGGGAAAGGAAACAAAAATAATATAAGAACAGGGAGGGGGACAAAACAGAAGAGACTCATAAAATGGAGAACAAACTGAGGGTTGCTGGAGGGGTTGTGGGAGGGGGGATGGGCTAAATGGGTAAGGGGAATTAAGGAATCTACTCCTGAAATCACTGTTTCACTATATCCTAATTTGGATGTAAGTTTTAAAAAATAAAAAATAAAATAAAAAAAAGAATTTTAAATTGGTTTCTTTTCCTAAAAGAGTGAAATGAGTTTTCCCCCCAAAATCACAGCCTATAAGATGCAGAACCATTGTGCCATTATCCAAAAACCATTGTATGTGTGTTAAATTCACTAATTAAGAGGGAAAATGATTTATTAGTGCTTCTGAGATAAAATACACTGGTAACTGAATTTATGAATCATACCTTTTTCTCCAACTTCTTTCACTGATAAGATTTTATAAAGAAACGTAGAAATAAAATTTATCCACATTTACCATGCATGATAGGCTTTTAATATAAATTCAGGGGTTCTTATAGTTGTAAGCATTATTTCTTAAGTGAAATACGGGATGGTAGAATGGGATTGAGATAGAAATTTGCTGGAAAGATCTGAGAATAAATTTTTCCTTTGCTGCTTAATAATTCTGTGATGCTGCATATATTTCTAATCACCTTTGAACTTCCATTTCCTCTTCCCAAGCGCATGAACAATAATTTATATATTTTAGTGTTATGAGAATTGAGTTACATCCTCCCATTTAATCCTGAGTGAATACAGACTGTCAATAAATCCTAGTCCCCTCATCTGCTTCTAAGAGTGTGCCTCAGATACCAGTGAATATTCTCATATAAAAGTAAGCACACCTCACCCTGTATTGTAAAAACAACCCAGTGTCCTTTCCTTCTGCGTCCTTTCCTAAAGGTCTTCTTTACCATTTACACAGAACACTATAGTTTTGATTCTTCTGGTCTCCACATGTGTGGTGGTTTTTCCTCACAACAACCAATTCTCCGACACACCAGCTGAGAATCCTATAGTTTAACTTAATTCTAACGCTATCTACCTGGAGATGGTGTCAGACACCGTAGGTGAAGGGCTCAGTCCCACAAGACTGTTTCCACCACGCTTCAGATGCCCATGGCAAGTAATAGGTCCCGAGGTTACTGACACTTTGTCCAATTTGTCCACAAATTGAACATTCCTGTGACCCCTTCCTCAAGTTCAATTAATCTGCTAGAATGGCCCACAGAACTTAGGGAAATTCTTATTTACATCTACTAGTCCATGAAAGAATGATAAAAAATACAGATGAAGAGTCAGATGAAGAGATACAGAGGGCAAAGTCTGAGAGGGTGGGGAGCACAAGAGCTTCTGTCTCCATGGAGTTGGGGTGCTTCTCTTTCCCTGTGTGGATGCGTTCACCCAACTGGAACCTCTTAGATTCATACTGGGACTTTCTGGAAGTTTCCTCAAATAGGCATGGTCAATTTCTAAATTCATTTATAGCTCCTGTCTCCTCTCTGGAGGATGGGGCTGGGGATGACAATTCTAAGCTTCTTCTTAAGGCTTAACCTTTCTGGTGATCGGCCCCCTCCAGGAGAATTCTAAGCCCACCCAGAGTCACCTTAGTAGAATTAAAGATGCTC
The DNA here is from genome assembly GCF_018350155.1 of Leopardus geoffroyi. Lineage (NCBI taxonomy): Eukaryota > Metazoa > Chordata > Mammalia > Carnivora > Felidae > Leopardus > Leopardus geoffroyi. The sequence continues at coordinate 111,948,262 of NC_059333.1, forward strand.
TTAGTGCTCTTACCGCTTAGGAATCTACAAGGGTTTTAGAAGCCCTGTGTCAAGGATGGGTCAAAGACAAATGTTACAAGAGATGTTGCTAGTGTTCTTATCTCTTAGGAAATTTTAAGAACTTTAAGAGTTCTGTGCTAGAAACAGGGGACAGAGATCAATATACACATTTTCTATTGTCTCACACACCCCCATATACATATTAAAAGAAAAACAATTTTAGTTAAAATATTCATGTTTTTCTATAGCTAATTAAGCTTTCCTTTGATAAACTAGTTAAGTTTATTAACTTCAAAAAGGGAAACAACTTTTTTCAAAATTTTTAGTATTTATTTTTGAGAGGGACACACACACACACACACAGGCAAAGTGTGAGCGGGCCATGGGCAGAGAAAGAGGGAGACGCAGAATCCAAAGCAGGCTCTAGGCTCCAAGCTGTCAGCACAGAGCCTGACGCAGGGCTCGAACCCACAAACTGTGAGATCATAACCTGAGCAGAAGTTGGACGCTTAATGGACTGAGCCACTCAGGCACCCCGAGAGAAACAACTTCTAACATTGGTTTTTCTTTATGAACTTAGGTTTGTTGTGAAATAAGATAGTAAAAGGTACAAGATACTATTTCTGTCTTGGACTTACACTGTTCTAAACATTCTAGTTATCCTGATAGTTGCTGGGTTAGACTAGTAGGCACTGGTGTTAATGGTTGACAATTACAGATGCTTTTGTATTGATTTAATCAGGCAAAGCCCCCCATGAGCTAACTCAGAGAAGTGAGAGAGGTCAAGAATGGAGTCAGAGTGGGGTTCCTCGGTGGCTCAGTCACTTAAGTGACCCAACTCTTGATTTTAGCTCAGGTCATGATCTCACGGTTCATGGGATTGAACTTGGATTTGATCCAAGTTGCTTGGCAGTCTCTCTCCCTCTCTCTCTGCCCTTCCCCTGCTCATGCACTCATTCTCTCTCTAAATAAATAAACTTAACAAGAAAAAGAATAGAGTCAGTAACAAGGCCAATGGAAAGGAGACACCCCAAGCAGTAACCATTAGGCACAGTTTACAGGTCTTGTCCCAGGAATGTGCAAGGAAGCTGCTATATTTGTTTTCCTACTGGAGGGATCACCAACTTTGGTTGTAGTCAATGCAAGCTTGATTCCTCCTCTGTGAAAAAGATGGTAATGAGGAACTTAGAATCTGAGAAATATACTTTACCCGTTCTGGAAAAAAAAGTCCTACTAGATGTTATGGAGACAACAGAACTAACGTAAACTAGATAATAATCAAATACTATGAGGGGTGGGTACAAAGGATTTAAGGATCAGGATGAATAAATATACGTTTTAGAATATGACAAAAAATAAGAGAAAAATTAAGATGGATATAAATATGATGAAAGGATATGTACTTCTTCCTATAGATAATGACCTCGAATCTTCATATTAGACTTGACCAGGGAATGGTACTTGACAAATTGTTTTCACTTTTGATTTTCCAGTGCCTAGAATGGTGCTGGGCCATAATAGTCAATAAATATTTTCTGATTATAGTAATCAATATATGGATGAATGAATGAATGGATGAAAAACAATAAATAGATAAAAGTTCACATAGGACTGATCCCTTAAACTGTGGAATTTAATGCTATCTCCAGGTAGATAGTGTCAGAATTGAGTTGAGTTGTAAGACACCTAGCTGATGTCAAAAGTTTGGAACTAGTATGGGAACCCTCACCCTCCCTGGTTGGAATTGGGTATAAAATCAAAGTCATACCTCATACATTTAGTTGAAAAATATTTCCTCCTCCACTATTTTCTGAAAGAGTTTGGAATAATCTCTTCTTTAATTGATTTATAGATTCACCAATGAAACCTTCTGGGGCTGGGCTTTTCTTTGTACAGAGATTAATAACTAATTGAACTTCTACATTTATGTTCAATCATTACATTTCTTCTTGCTGCAGTTTTGGTAATGTGTGTCCTTCTAGGAATTCATCCATTCTATCTAAATTATATAATTTGTTGGCATAAATTGTTTATAATACCTCCTTATAGTTGTTTTGATTTGGAATTCTGTACAGTTGTTAGTGATGGCCTCTCCCTCATTCCTGATTTATTATTTGAGTCTTTGCTCTTACTTTTTTGGTCTAGCAATGGTTTGTCAGTTTTCTTGATCTCTTTGAAGAATCAGCTTTTGTTTTCATTGAATTTCTCTATTGTTTTACTCTCTTCCGTTTTGTTTATTTCTGCTCACATCTTTATTATCTCTTTCCTTCTTCTTGGTTTGGGATTAGTTTACTATTCTAACTTAAGCTCCTTAAGTTTAGGGTACTGATTTAAGAATTTTAAGATTTTTTTTTTCTTTTTTCTGTTATTTTTATTCTTTTCTCATGTGCTCTTCTATTATTTTATAAAAATAAAGGTGCTACTACTATATGTTTTATAACCCTAATGTTAACTTTGTCACAGATATAAATCACTAGCTATGTTAGGAATGGCACAAATTTGTCCCAATTTACTACTTATTGGACCTAATATAGCTGAGAGTTCAATGGTGAAGAACAAAATGACACTGGGAATATTAAAACGAAGATTATCTCAAAAGAAAGAGATGAAATAAGAGATTTTATGTATTTTGTTATAATCCTGGGACAAAAAAATTCTCACCTACCTTTAAATAAGTCATTATTTGGCTATGATACATTCAACGTTAATACACTTTACAAAGGCCCACGCTGGGCAAAAATAAGAGATTCTCTTTACTACATTAAATTTTCATTCTAAGGAAAAAAATGACTTCAAGTTTTAAAAAAAATACTTATGTATCACTGTCCTACAAGATAAATTCCAAATTCCTTTACTTTCTCACGATGCATGAGGTCATGAAGACATGACCTCTGCCACAGAATCAGTCTGAAGTTTCCTTGATAACACCACCAAAGACTTCATACTGATACTTTTATATTCATTATGTATCTGCTACCTTGATAAGCTATGTGACTGCAAATCATAATTTTGTTTCTCTGAGATTTTCTGGAATGATCTTTCTGTGACTTTTGCCTTCAACTTCAGCTTGTTGGGAATGAATATTAATTTTGGTGATCATAATATATTTCCATCAAAATTGTATGGATGATTCCATTGTCTTCTGACACATAAAATTGACAGGAAAAGTCATCTACCTTTTACTGACAGCTTTCTGTGTCTGAGCATCATTTTAACTATGCAAATTATTCTTCAGGGACATGCTTACATTTTCCCTGCTCCATCCAGTTCAACCATCTTCTTCCTCATATTTCATTCCTTTTGTCCTTTTTTGTTATATTCTGGTAGATGCACTTACATTTTTTTTCAACTCTGATTTGATATATCTCAATGTCAAGGTTACATTTAATCTATCCAGTGTGCAGTTTTAGGTTTTTCCTTATATTTTTATTTTACCTGTTTTTATCTCATAATAATATTTTAATTACTACTTATTCTCCTCTTATATATTTATTCTCCCCTTTTATTATATACTCACATACATATATAGGTCAAATATAATGAATATTTATATTTTCTTCTGGTTCCTAAAGTAAAATAATTTCAGAAATTTTTCTCACTGACCTCTAAAAATTACATTTGTTGTTCTTTGTTATGAGATTTTGCCTCAGATCCATATTGTTTGTTTTTTAAATAATGACTGGCTCTACAGTAAAGAAAGAGATCTCCAGACTTAGTATTTGTCAACCAATGAGATGTGTAGAGCGACATTGGGTTAACACTATTTTCTTGTATTCTGTTCTAAACTCCTCAGATATACTCAGATATACTCCTTTAATGCTGGTTATCATGCTGATATGAATAGCACTTAATCTCATTTCCACATTTTTAAAAGTTGCATCTAATACATTTCTACTAGACTGAAGTCTAACCTATTTTTTATGTCCTCCAATATATAAAGTGATTCACTCATTCATTCCAAAACATCAACTATTAATCAAGAACAAATTTAGGCCCTGAAAAAAACAGCAGTAAATTAAACAAGGTCCCTTACCCCCTGGAGCCTAACTTCTCAGGGTGGGAAATGGAAAACAAAGTAAGTGCGTACTTATTTAGAATGTCAGATGATGATAAATGCTGAAGAGAAAATCGCAGCAGAGAGAGAGGAATAATATGGCTCTCCCCGTGGGGCCATTAGGGACAGCCTCATTGAGAGGTGAAAAATGTGTACAGATATGAAGGAAATGGGTGAGTTGTGCAGCTATCTGTGGGAAGAGCATTACAGGCCAAGGCAAGTGCAAGGTCCCTTGAGGTAGAGACAGGACTAGTTGGTTTATGGAATTTTTAAGGAATCGTTGAAACTGGAACAGAGTGAAGGAGAGAGAAGTTAGAGACAAGATAAGAGAGATTTCAGAGGTAGCGAGGGGAGAAGATCAATTTATTCCATAAGTTTGTTTGTTTTTTTTTTTACTTAAACTTGCTATAATAGACCATCAGAGCTATCCCTGATGCTACTCCCAGAACAGCATATGGGGAATACATTTAGCTCTCATAATGTGGCATGCCATAGTTAATATCCTGCCTACCTCCCTCCCTGCCCAGTCTCCCACCATCATCATTTCCCGCCTAGCTGTTTTCTGGAAATTCCATCTCTAAGAGCGAGTGGTAAAAGGGAAATCTATGAACAAATGACATGGGACTTGGGGATTGGGGTGGAAGCAGCATTATGAGTTACTCAGAGAGAATCCTCCATGCAGTGCAGAGCAAGTTGCCAAGTGTTCAGGTCATTCTGAACCTGAACCGTGCACTTACCCATGGGGACAGGTGAAGACACATTCTTCTTTTTTTTTTTTTTTTAATTTTTTATGTTTATTTTTGAGAGAGAGAGACAGAGACAGAGACAGTGTGAGCAGGGGAGGGACAGAGAGAGAGGGAGACACAGAATCCGAAGCAGGCTCCAGGCTCCCAGCCATCAGCACAGAGACCAACATGGGGCTCAATCCCACTCACTAACTGTGAGATCATGACCTAAGCCGAGTCAGTCGCTTCATCAACTGAGCCACACAGGCACCCCCAGATTTTTCTTTTCAACGTCCTTTCTTGGGACTGGGCTAATGCTGTTTCAGGCCAAGCAGCAGAGGTAACCAAGGCATACAAAGAGCATATTTCACTAGACTTGCTCACACTGCAGTTAGCAAACATTTAATTTCTATCACAAGCATCCAATCAACAGTTCTAGCGTGTATGTATTTGTGTTGCAAACATATGCATGTTTTTCTTTTTTTCTCTTAGTATTTTAGGGGGGATTTGGGAAAGGCAGTGTCAGGATATAGTAATACCATTTAAATCCAAAAGCAATATATTTATATCCAAAAGTAAAATCTAATTCTTAGATTCTAAGGGGGGTGGATTTCAGAAGTTCTGAAAATATATAGGTTATATATATATACATATATTAACACAGCCTTAGATTCTGAAAAAAAATAAAGCAATTTCTCCCCAGTCCAGAGGGAAACAAAAGATCCACAGTGAGTCTGAAATGACTGCACAGATACTTATGAGCTCAGCCACTAAATAAACACATTGAGAAGAAGCAAGAAGGGACTCTAACTTAGAATAAACACAGAAGACAGAAACAGACATGAAAGTTAGGCCAGAGAAAGTTTGGGCTTAAAAAAAAAAAACATATAGAATACATAAAATGAATACAATTGGTACGTTCAGATGAAAAAGAAGGATGAGCTTGCTTAGAAGTAAGAAAGTGTAATGGAAATGGATGACAGTGAATGATGAAGTGTTTAATCCCTTACTTTTTTTTACTCCTTCCATCAAATAAAATATTCTTACACTAGAAATCTGGAAAGAAGGAAATGTTACTAAGAGGAAGCCAAAAACCAAAAGCAGATGAAGACATCTTCCAACATCACCTATCGACTCTTAATTAGTTCAGGCCTCCTACCTCCAATTCATAGATCCCAGGGGCTGAGGGAACCAGCAGATGAAATTGGTAAGCAGTTGCCAATGACCAGAAAACAAGACAAAGTTCTCAAACCAGCAAAAGCCAGGCAACTCTTATTCTAGGTTTCAAAGAAGTAGAAAATGTGTAAGCCACAAAATATGCCTAGTGAGTCTGAAAACAACTCTAGGGAAAGTTTTAGAGTGAGTTATTTATTGAGCAAAGGAAAGGACCATCCATGAAGCCACCATGGATTCAGTAAGAACCTATTATTCCAGACTATTCTCTTTTGTAAAGAATTACTGGAATAGTATTTCAGCAAGGGTAATTTCTTGCCAAAATTGAGGCTAGAATGACGGTGTTTTTGCAAAAAAAAAACAAAACAAAAAAAAAAAAAACAATAGATTAATGAAAATAATAAAAATGTCATTTCGGGGAACCTGGATGGCTCAGTCAGTCAAGCATCCAACTCTTGATTTTGGCTGTCATGATCTTGTGGGTTCAGGAGTTCAAGACCCACATCGGGTTCTGTGCTGACAGCACGCAGCCTACTTGGGATTGTCTCTCTCCCTCTCTTTCTGCTTCTCCCCTGATTGTTCTTGCTCTCTCTCAAAATAAATGAACTTCTAAAAATTAAAAAAATAAAAAAATGCCATTTATATGTGTATTTATGAAATCAAGAGCATATTTTTTTAAAAGATGGTATATCCTTCCAGAAAAAAAAAAAAGGTCAGCATTATAATCTTGTACATAATTTTTTGAATTCTGTTCTCTTTCTTAAATTGTTCAAGAAAAGAATTTCTGGAATTATGCTCTGCTGAGGCAGATTCTCTCAGAAGATTTATGACTCACATTTCTCTTATTTCAGTTTTGCAGGCTATATCAAATTTAACTGAGAACCCATAAGAGAATTCAGTAAGATGACTAAACTGCAAAATAAATGCATAAATTCAATAGCATCTGTAAAACAAAATAGCAACCATTTAGAATATTATGGATAATGCCCAACAGCAATAAATCATATAAAACTATTATGAATAAAAGTGACTAGAAATATGTGAGGCTTATAGGACAATAAATCTCAACTGAAAGACTAAATACAATGCATGAATATATAGAGACATAGCCACGGTCTTGCAAAAGACGACAGCACTGTGCTCATGTTAATTCTCTCCAAATTTACATACTATCTATCATTTGACTTCTGATCAGGACTTTCTTTGGTGCTCAACATAAATGGTTCTAAAATTCATCAGGAAAAAAAAAAATGTCCTATACAGGAAAATTCAGGAAAAGGATTGAGAACTTGCTCCACCAAATATTCAGTTGTATTTGAAAGGTAGAATAATAAAAACTGTGGTTCAGGTGTGAGAACACATGGATGAAGCTCGGAATTTCTCTCTGCATTATAATAACCCTCTTCATCATCATCATCTATTCCCTTGGCTGAATGTCTACTATAGGCCAGCCACTACTTTAAGTTCTTTCATGTATTAACTTAGTTAATTCTCATGTTGATATTGAGTCATAGCCTTAATCTTGCTTTTACCCCCCAATGTTCAATAAGATTATTTAACCCTGTAACACAGAGCTGGTGTGAGTCTAATAAAGAAAAATGAAAGAAGGGTTGACGTTAAGATGTTGAATAAAACAATTACAGGAACTAGACTGAGTTGTAGGCATGGAGGACATTGTTTGAGTTGGGGGTTGTGGAAGCCACATACCCTCTTCACTTTAGCTCTGCTAGACAATCAAGGGATTTCTGGTGATTCACACAGGAAAATGGGGACAATCAGGTTTCTTCCTCAAGGCCGGTTTATTGCCGACCACCAAGTAAGTGCCACTCCTGAAGCTGCCTCGGCCCTCGCAAGCACCCCCAGCCTATATAATTGATTAGTCTTTCTTTGCGTATCTATAGATCATGCATTCTTTCCTAGAAAGTACAGAGTACCTTTGCAAGTCATGAAACAGAAACCAGACACTGCCCCCCTCCATGCAACCCCCAGGCACTAAGGAACCAGACCACCTTGCACAACGTCTGGGCACTGAGGTAATGTCTGTAGCTGTAACCATCAAGTCTACACACAATCAAGAAACGTTACAGGGGCACCTAGGTGGCTCAGTCGGTTAGGCGTCCCACTCTCGATTTGGGGTCAGGTCATGATCTCACAGTTTGTGAGTTCAAGCCCCGAATCAGGCTCCACGCTGTTTGGGATTCCCTCTCTGCCTTCCCTACTCATTCTCTTTCTCTCTCTCTCTCTCTCAAAACTAAGTAAACCTAAAAGAAAAAATGTTACAGACAACTGTACTCCTTTACTGATTAACTGCCCAAAACTTCTTATAAAACCCCTGGGCCAGGCAGAAACTATGAGTTGACCTCTGGACAAGAGTCCACCTTCTCCCCAGGTGGCCAGCCACCTGAAAAAAACTCATATTCCTTTCCAGTCAAAACTCGTATCTTGAGTATTGACTTTTTGAGTGATCGGCAGCCGAACCTGGGTTTTGGTGTTACTCCTAGGATGCTCAGAGAAGGTTGATGGCAGACATCAGTGAGGGGTCTTGCTATGCACGGTAGACACTTCCAGAAGGTGCAGCGCTCCTGGCTGTGTGAAGGCATCTCGGTCTAGTGGCAACGTCTGCAAAGTGTTAAGCAATTTGAGCAACAACAACCTGGGACCGATCTTCCTATATCTATTTTAGATGCAGGTCTTAAAAGTGTCTTGATTTGCAGGAAGAAGGCCACTGATACTCACAGTTTTGGAGTCAGATTGTGGAATACAAACATCTTTCTCCTGTTTTCACATCTAGTGATGAAAGAGCTTTCTCTATCCTGCTTTTGAGTGCTCATAAACTTAAGACCACTCATTAGTCATTCTATGGTATCATTCACCCGGACTCAACACTCTGCTGGAGTTGTGGACCAGAAGACTAGAGCAAGGGGGAGAAGCGAGGGCCAGGACTCTGCAAAAGCATGGTATAGTTTGTGAATAGGGGACTGGTTTCCAGTGAATGAGTTTTTAAGTTTTTTTTTCCCCCATTCCCCACTTCTACATATGGGCAACATGATAACAGAAACTAAACGACTCTTCAAAGTGGAGTGATAGCCAACAACCAGGAGAGGGCATGCACTCCCCAGGAATGCCAAGACGTACCAGGTTAAAGAACCAAGCATTCAGATACAGTTAAGAAAACGGTGATCTCAGAAAGCCAGAAAACTTAGGATACTTAGGGTATTTAAGACCGTGTGTACACAAGTATTTTTTCTGGCAGAATATGTTTTGAAATATATCTCACAGGGCTCAGCTGGGTGTCATTTACCTTTTTTTTTTTAAACCACATATGCATACACACACATTTTATTGTGTAATAAAGATAAAAGGTAACTTTCAACCAAAAAGAACTTAGTTCTATTTTTATAAACTTGTATTAATAATATCAATATATGTCCCACACATCAAGGCCTTAGTGAGTGGAAAAATTAGCAAAGGCATTATTGCTTGAAACTAAATCCTTAAGGAATTTCTGCAAACGTGCACTGACAGCAATGTAACCTATGCCCTTCCAGAAATTATACTGGCATTCCTAAATGTGTCACCAAAAAGCAGTTCAGAAAAGTGCCAAAAAGTGAGGCTTTAGCTCAGCTCTCTCCTCTTCCAGCACTCATCCATACCCTAATGAAAAAACTACTGATACATGCCTCAACATGAATAAGTCTCAAAAGCATTATGCTAAGTGACAGACATCAGATGAAAAAGACTACTTATGTTATAATGTCATTGAAATGGAATGTCTACATAAGGAATAACTATAGACAGAAAGCAGATCAGTAGCTGCCCAGGGCTGAGGCTGAGGGCAAGGACTGACTGTAAAGGGGCACAAGGTAACTTTCTACAGTGATGGAAATAACCTAAAGCTAGATTTTAGTGATGGTTACACAACACTGTAAGTTTACCAGAATCATTCCAGTAGATCATTTAATTATAGCAGGTAAATTTTATGTTATCTAAATTATACCTCAATATAGCTGCTAAAAAATAAAAACAGCATGGCAGTGATCTCTCTAGATTCCTATGGAATAGGATCCCATCCCCTATAACAGAGTTCACAGCATATCCCCAGTTCACCTGGGGATGGCCTGAAGATTAAGGGAAGGCAGGGAATGGCCTTCAGATGGCCTGAAGATTAAGGAAAGGCAGGGAATATCTAATAGGTGGGATGCTCATCCAGGAATTTTTTGCAATACCTGACAGGTCCTTGGGCATAGCAAACATAAATCTCAGTCCACAAATTCTTGTGTGCAAGAATTATCACATCTCTTTTCTTTCTAACCCAAATCAATTTCTATTTTCAACCTTCATCCTGCCTGGCTGGTGAAACAATTATCCTCACTGCTTACTGGGAATCCCACTTCTTGTTCACACTCGCGAGTTAGGCCACCGAGCCTAAACACTGGTGGTGGAGGTGTCTTCTGGTCCTGGATCATCAGTTTGTGTATTACCAGGGTCCCTGTCTGCCCCACGACCTCTTCAGACCAACAGTCCGCTGAGACGGCTTGCAGACCTGCCCACACTACGGGTTGCAAACCAGTGGCACAGAGGCTACATCTGGCCTGCACATGTGCTTTGTTTGGCCCACACTATGTTTTAAAAACACTGCAGCCAACTTGCGAAAGTCAGGAGAGTTCACTGAAAAATAAAGATGTCTGGCTTCTTTGGAAAGTCAGAAAATCTAGCGATAATGGGCCATCTAGCCCCATGGCAACAGTCACAGAAGCTGAGGAGGGGCCCTATTGTTTTAGCTCTCCTGTTTGCCATAAGCCCACCCCACCTCAGTTGTCTCTCCAACAGGTACCAGCTGACGTTTTCCTAATATCTGCAAGAATTTATTTTTTTTCCACACCAGGCCCCTTGCAACTCTATTTGGCCTGCCTTTGCCACAGCAGGTGCTTGAGGGCTCTGGTTGGCTGTACCACACAGACACCACCTTCACCCCTCCCCAGGCCCACCCAATAGTCTGGACACAGTCTCTCCTGTCCCTCCTCCCTGCTGGTACTTATCTTTTGCTAGTCTGTGAAAGACTCTTCTCTCTGCACTTTTTAAAAACCATTTTACTTTGGGGCGCCTGGGTGGCACATTCGGTTAATCATCCAACTCTTGATTTTGGCTCAGGTCATGATCCCAGGGTTCTGGGATTGAGCCCCACATCGGTCTCCACACTGAACATGGAGCCCACTTAAGATTCTTTCTCTCCCCTTCCCTTTGCCCCTCTCCCCTGCTCACACGCTCTCTCTCTCTCTCTAAAAAAATATAAATAAAAATTTAAAATAAAAGCCATTTTTACTTTGACTAGCCAACTTATTCTTAGCCTCAGGGATTTAGACTTTTAAGAACCCAAACCAGGAAATGCCCTTTTCTCAGGCAGCCCAGACTTTTGCCTTTCCATAGACTTCTCATGAGATAATGAGAGCAGATTCAAAAATTCCTACTTGATGGGGCTCCTGGGTGGCTCAGTCGGTTGAGCGTCCGACTTGGGCTCTGGTCATGAGCTCACGGTTTGTGGGTTCAAGCCCCTTGTCAGGCTTTGGGCTGACAGCTCAGAGTCTGGAGCCTGCTTCGGATTCTGTGTCTCCTTCTCTTTCTGCCCCTCCCCTACTCACACACTCTCTCTCTCAAAAATAAACATTAAAAAAAATTCCTACTTGAAAACAGAAGGGAGAATAGGAAATATGGAGAGAAGGAGCATAGGTTACTATCTTGAAATACTAGGCAGCAGAGTAACTTTGTTTTTGGGTATCTAATTAAAGGACCTATTAGTTGAGTCAAGTAACTCATCAGTTACCACAAACTTCCATCTATTATTTGGAATCAAACTACAAAGTTCAATGAGTTATTATTCCCCGTATTTCTTGTAGTAACATTGCTTGGCTGTCCATGCCAGAGGAATGTGTGACTGTGTAGCTAAACGCCTGGGCCTCCCTCAAATGGGGAAAGAGATGCTTCAAGTCAGATCTTGGTCAGCACGCTTGCCAACATTAGTGGCCATTGGGTACCCCTTCCTGTCTGGGGTGCCCATGCTAGTGAGCATACCCCGGAGGGGAAGAGAACTCTGAGTGGATCTGAGACCGTGGCAGGGAAGGGCCATGCCCCAGTGACGGCTCAGCTCAAAGAAACCTTCAGGTGACAGAGGAAAGAAACTCCACTCCTGGGGTGAAAAAAAAAACAGATGCCTGCGTCTGTGGACATTTAGCCAGGCACACTGGAAGGGAGCAGATGACTCTGTAGACTGCACTTGGAGTGAACTCTGAGTGTTTATAGATGGGAAGGCTGAGGGCTCTATGTAAACAGTCATGAAGGCACAGAAACAAAGAAAGGCATCCCAGTACAGAATGTCATCAGGGCCACAGAACAGGAATCTGCTGGCCTGAGACATTGCAAAACAACCATTGCAGACAGAGTGGACTCAATCACTTATCCACTTATCGCTGGCTAGGCTTATTACCAGATCCCCAGGCGGGTGTAGGCGGAGTGGGGGGCAGGCTCAGGAAGTTGTTATCTAAAGCTCATTAAATGATGCTAAGAGCTCTCACTCCGGAGTTCTGGTGTCCGAGATTCTGCGTAAGTTCTTCAGTAAATTTATTAACCTCAATCAATCAATCTCCTTCCCTAGCTACTGAGAGTGAGGCTTCTAACTTCCCTGATGATGACTGTTAACCTTCTAATTCTGAAGGTAAACACAACTCACTTTTGAATCCTGTCCCTGAGGGTTCAGTTTACTCTGGGCCCTCCACAAGTTATATGCACAGCTCCTGAGATCAGAGTGCCAACCTTCATTAAGTCCTTAGTCAATGCACTTCTATGCAGACTAGCTTTTTTACTAGGAAAACGTGGATAGTAACTACAAGTCAGTCAAATATTAATCATTCAACGATCAAGTTGTACTGATAGACAACTACTATTACTCTCATTTGGATACAATCCACACAGAAGCAAACTAATAAGACTTAAAAACAATTTACAGTTCCTGGAAGAAATGGTCTCAAAGACAAAGCTGTGGGATAATAACAGTGGGAAAAAGCCACCCGCCTTTAGGAGTGACTCTCAATGAGAATATCAAGGTGAGACCATGTATGGGTTGTTAAAATACTACAATAGTTCTGTACTGGCTGGTAACAGTCTAAAAACGATGGAACTGAGAAGCAGTGTGAATTAGTCAATCCAACTACTAGTGTGCCCAGTGCATTTTAAGACATTTTCCCCCCCTTTGGGTAGTGAAGCTGAGGTTGAGGGAAGTGCCAGATATAAACCTTCTGTTGCTCATTTCAAAAGTTGGTGGGAATGAGGATGGATGGCATAGATAAATTGAAGACTTATTCCTTCAGTCTCACTGCCCAAGGGGCAACACATGCTCATTCCTCTGGCTCAGATATTAGCAGCCAAGGACATGACAGATGATTGGAGGGGATATATTCCTACACAGTGTGTTAACATTCCTTCAGGTGGATTTGGGGAGCTCTGCTTTATTGAACAATTTAATTCCGGGGAAAACACATAAATCTCTATAGACAACGGGAGATCTTTAGGTAGGTATGTCCCAAAAACTCCAGTCCATGTCTGGAAGAACAGACTCTCAAGCAAGGGAGCCCCATATCTATTCCCTTCTGACCCATGCTCATGGTCCCTGGGCAGAGAAGCCTCGTATGGGGCTGCCCATCCCTGCCTGGGACTTCCTGATCTGCCACTTTCTAGGCCCAATTGAGCCTCATGGTGGCCCTGACTGAGCCATTGTCCATCCTAGTCCACTTTTTAAATTCTTTTTTAATGTTTCTTTTTGAGAGGGAGGGAGGGAGGGAGGGAGGGAGGGAGAGAGAGAGAGAGAGAGAGAGAGAGAATGAATGAATGAATGAATGAATGAGTGGGAAAAGGGCAGAGAGAGACGGAGACACGGAATCTGAAGCAGATTCCAGGCTCTGAGCTGTAAGCACAGAGCCCAACTATGGGCTCTATGTAAGCACAGAGCTCACCAACTATGAGATCATGACCTGAGTCGAATTCGGACACTTAACCGACTGAGTCACCCAGGCGCCCCATCCTAGTCCACTTTTTATATTTTCTCTTTTCTCCTTTATTGTCTTCCTTTTATTCTTTCCCACTTCTGCCTTCATCCCAGGGTACTAACTGGACTGAAATCGACCACAACCTTGACTATGTGTACAAGCAAACCAGGTTCTGACCAGCCACTGGCTCCGACAATCAGGGTGAAACAAGCCTAGCCCACCTCATCCCCTATCCCTATGCCACCATTCCCTTCCTGTCTTGCTTGGCCTCTGGTTCAAATGCTCCCAGCATAATCTCCTGGCATATGAACAACATCCTAGCAGTATGGTAGATAACCACTGTGGTTCATGATGAGAGGGTCACTGAGAGGCCAGAAAGTCAGTGATGAAAAGAGAGTAAGAGGAAGGGCAGCACGTAAACTTAGGTGTCTTGCAGGATGCTCAATAACTAATGACTATAAATGAAGAAATGACTATTCAATGACAAAATCATGGAAGAGATACCGTGAAAATATAGCTCAAGATGAAAGCATCATCTAGCTAGAAATTATTAGTTAGAAATTATTAGAATTGTATCTATGACTTCTGCTATAACTTGTATCACTTGTTACACATTAAAATATATATAATTGAGATCTGTCCTGTCCCAATATAGCAGCAACAAGCCCAAGATAGCTATTTGAATTAATTAAAACTAAAAATTCACTAATATTAAAAGTTGCGCTTGTCTCATTTCAAGCACTCTATAGGCACATGTGGCTATTGATACAAATCACTTCCAGCATCTCAAAAAATTCTGTGTATTTCCATATACCAGTTTACCTTCTCCTCCATACCAAGTGAACAAGTATATTGTGTAGTACTTGTAGCTCTGACCACTGTGAAAATTCTCCTTTACCACTATGGAGGTTGCTGACATGGTAGTCTAGACCACCCATTTATACAGTATTTGTGATTTATGTTCCTGTTTTGCAAATCTATTTCTATTATACAATTAATTGGTGATATCGCTTGCCACCTGATGACTCCTTGGATTTGATAATATTCAATTTAGGGTATAAGCAGCTCAACTTTCATAATCACCTTTTACCCCTGGTATCATATGCTTAATCTCTATCAACGTCCATTAGTTGTTTTTTTTTTTTTAATTTTTTAAGTTTAGTTCTTTATTTTGGGGGCGGGGGGGGAGAGGGGGGAGGGAGAGAGACAGAGACAGACAACATGTGAGAGCAGGGGAGGGGTAGAAAGAGGGGGAGAGAGAGAATCCCAAGTAGCCTCCATGCTGTCAGTGCAGAGCCTGACATGGGGCTCAATCCCACAAACCATGAGATCATGAACTGAGCCAAAATCAAGAGTCAGAAGCTTGGGGCGCCTGGGTGGCTCAGTCGGTTAAGCAGCCGACTTCGGCTCAGGTCATGATCTCGCGGTCCGTGAGTTCGAGCCCCGCATCAGGCTCTGTGCTGACAGCTCAGAGCCTGGAGCCTGTTTCAGATTCTGTGTCTCCCTCTGTCCGACCCTCCCCCATTCATGCTCTGTCTCTCTCTGTCTCAAAAATAAATAAACGTTAAAAAAAAAAATAAAAAAAAAAATAAAAAAAAGAGTCAGAAGCTTACACAATTGAGCCACCCAGGTGCCCCAAGGTAAATGGATGAGAGTCCGTATTCCCAAGTACAGAATAAGCTGACTCAAAAAAATCAAATAGGCCCAACCAAATACTATGCCTCTTTCTTAATGGAGGTCCAAAATGCAAAACTGTGTTATTCACTTTAGGAATCTCCTGACATATCACAGATCATTGATTCACTAAATAAAGTTTAATGTTTCAGGACCTCTGGTATATATGTATGTGACTAGAGTATCTAAGGCAATTGCTACATCCTGCTCACTAAGTCCAGATAGCATAACATCATCAAAATAGTGGACCAACATGACATTCCAGGAAAAGTCAAGACAATAAAGAGTCCTCTGGACTATATTACAACAAAGAGTGTTAGCATTCAGTTTCATTTGGAACCCTGAATCAAAATAGTGAATGTATGCCACCCTGCAGTATGAAGTGAGCTCTCTTGTGTGCTTCCGTATTTAAGGGATGGAAAAGAATTCATTGTCCAACAGCAGCCATAGGCTATGGTGACCTTTGCTTCAACAAAGATACCACATCTGGCAAAACAGCCGCAAATGGTCCACTGTCTGATTAAATTTGGCCATTCCTCCCATTACAGTACTTTTTCTATGAGACAAGGAAATGAATGTGAGGATTGATTGCAAAGTGTTTCTTCCAATTATACATTCTAGAGCTGGGGAAACAACCACAAGTTGAGCCCATAGACCCACTGAACCTCCAGTGGAATGGACCTGAGACCACTCTCCATTTACTACCAGGCATCGATGAGTCCTCATTCTGACCCGACGATCATGATGACAGCATCAGTCCATACCTGACATCCTTGAAGCATAGGTCTAGTCCCCTTTCTAGAGTGTGCTATTAGCCTGCAAACACCAAAGGAACAGTGCAAGCAGTCATGAGCAAGGCAAGTGCACTATATCAAGTAAGCTGAATTTTTCAATGATTTATTTTAGAACTCTCTATATTCTGTGGGTTTATCTATATCTCTACAAATGCCACAGTGTCTTAATTGCTACAGCGTTAGTAACATTTTGTTACCTGTTGGAGCAGTTTGCTCCTTTGGAAATGTCTTAAACCTTCTTGACCTTTTGTTCTTTCACCGAAATTTCAAAATCAGCTTGTTGATTTCCATGAAAACTTCTATTGTGATTTGGACTAAATCTGACTTCAGGAGGTCCATCATTTATATATGGGATAGCAGTTTGACATTATTGGTAGCTACAGAATAGATATTACCATGAGAGCAGGGGTGAATAAAAATCGAAGAGAGTATCTGAGAATGCTTTTCTGGCAACTGATATCTGTCACTACTAAATCTTTACTGTTTTATAATGAAATATAAACTCTTGTAATATACAGATCTTTTGAGAAGCCAAGTGGTAAACAGGAGGAATCAGAGAGGAATATACCTTGAAAATTAGACATGAAGGTTGAAGCAATCTATTTTGGGGGTTTATTTGCTATTGAGCTAGCAATATTTGAAGTACTTATAGTTTCAAAAAAAAAAAAGTAGAAAGATGGAGAGCAAAGACTAAAGAGAGAACATAACTGAGGTAGCAATAGCCCATGGCTATAGGGGAGAATAAGAATATAGTCGGTCTCTTTCCTCTCTTTCACGCGCGTGTGTGTGTACACGTATTTCTGTACATGGTATATTACATTCAGAAAACAATTTCAAGAATTCACAATATTAAAGAGGAAAAAATTCCAACAAAAATCATCTCTAAAGAGTGCCTTTATATGTGGTTGTTTTAATAAAATGGAAGAAAATCATTAGATTTGAGATTGAGGGACCATAGGAACAAAAGATTGTTCTAGGCAACATGACCCATTTTAAGGGAAAACCCTAAAAAGAAAAATTAGATGTGACTTGAGAATAGATTTGACTCTAGAGAGCATTCTGAGTTAATATTTCCTGCCAGTTTTATGATTCTTATATAATTCCATAAGAGCTATTAAGATTTCTCTGTATAGCTATAATTTTACCCTTCTTATTTAGGAGGAAAATTTCTCCACTCCATAAGTCCAGGAGAACACTTTACTGAAGTAAAGCCTGTTTTTTCTTCCTGGAAAAAATAGAACTGAATGGCAAAAGCCTTTTAACATCAAATCACTTTTTGTACAAATGCACACATACTTTTTGGAAAGTTTAAAATATGATAAAGCAAGTTTTACAATCAAATGATACAACAGAAATTCAACAATGAAAATACTAAAAATTCAATGGTGCTTTTAGTTTTCTTCAAAGAATGTTCAATTTTAGAAGCATAATTTAAGTTTCTGATCTAGCCAACAGTTTTAAGGTTATTGCTTATGCTTTAATCTAATTCTTACATGCTATACCTGAGAAAGTACGTGTATGATTCCATAGCTTATAAAATTTTAATAATGTAAACTGATTAAAGTAAAAATATGAGAGAATGTGTTTTCTTGCATGTTACTAAAAAAATCTGCCAATGGAAATGGTATGAACATTAATAATTCTATGAAGTGTTACACATAACTGCAGAAATATCAATCCTTCCTCCTATCTCTTCAATCACATTTGTTTTTAAATGGCCATATATGGTTTTGTCTTTGTTTTATTTTGAGGGTTTTTTTTTGGGGGGGTGGTGGTTTCACACTCCCACTTTTGTACACATAAACACTCCTTGATGATTTTGCAGCTCTCAGAAAAATGTAAACAGGTTAGAATTAGAACAGAGCTAATAGTTTAAAATCAGAACATAACTAGTTTGTTCGCTGTATGCCAGAGATGGAATAATTTTCTTTAATCCATTAGTGTTCTACTTAGACATTATGGTTCCGATATGAAGTATGACACTGGTGACTTGAGGGAGTAACAAATTTTAACACATACGGCATCTTGCTCACTCAACCAGATCTAATTCAGTGGCCAACTAAATTTTACAAAGTGTGAAAAAGACAAATGGATGCCGATTCCTAGATTTTATTATTTAATGTGCAAGTGGGGAGTTTGAGACAGAGTTATTTTCATAAGAAGTCTGATATCGTTCAATAACAAAGTTCCAGAGCTGAAATTAGTGTTAAGAGCTCTTAACTCTACCTGTTACACTCTAATGAACTGGTTGAATTTGTCTGGGTTAAAATAGAACCATAGATACAGCTTACAGTGTGGAAATGTGAGGACCCAGCAGAACAACCACAAAGAATTACAATTATTTAAGAAGCAATACTTGAGGTGCACCTGCATGGCTCAGTCAGTTAAGCGTTCGACTCTTGATTTCAGCTCAGGTCATGATCTCATGGTCGTGGAATTGAACTCCACACAGCGCATGGAGCCTGCTTTGAATTCTCTTTCTCCCTCTGCCCCTCCCACAACATGCATGCACGCATGCTCTCTCTCTCTCTAAAAAAAAAAAAAAAAAAAAAAAAAAAAAAAAAAAAAACAATACTTGAAGACTCTGGAAACTGTTCTAATGAAATAGAGAAAACGGTGAAATATTCATCTAAGAAAATATACTATAAGAAAATATACTAAGTCCTTTTAAGGACATCCAGAGTTGGTCACAACTTTTGAGCCACAATCCACCTCCCTTCACTGCCCCCTCAGTTCATCATCATGGAAACTCCTCTTCTGATGAGTGCAATCAAGAACACAGGGCTCCCTCTCCACCTGCCCCCCAGTCTGTAGCAATGGTATCTGTCCAGGAGGAGTAGGTGCCAGCAATACTAGAAGCTCCTGGCTTCTAGTTGTAGAAACTCTATTCCAGGAAAGGGCAGCTGAGGGATGTGGAGCTCCCTTCCTTTACCCAGCTCCCAAGTGTAGGGTGGAAACACTAAACCTGTCATAACAGGCCAGGAATACTAGGCCCCAATCACTCTTGTCCCAGCTTGCTCCTAGGGTAGAGGTTTCATGCTGGGACAGTCAAGACCAGAAGACCAGAGATCACCAACATTACCCGGCATTTCACTTGTATGGCAAAGTTGTCAGAGAGAAGCTGGCCATTATCCCAATCTCTGATTCCTAACAACAGCAAAGAGGTCTTGCAATGGGTAGTGAAGCAGGTCATAAGAACAGATAGTTCCATAGCTGTCCCCAATGGAGCTGACTTTATCTGGAACAGATCTGGGGAAATTTAAGCTTATGGGCACTGTTGAACAATGGAGATTTTGGTGATAAGCAACTCAAAGGAGACTGGTAGTTCCTTGAGAACAATAAGCAAAACCATGGACCAGCTAGAAGTTCAACAGATAGAATCAGAAAGAAAAAGATAAGAAGAGTCCTCCTGGGGTCAGAACAAACCACAGTTTTAATTGAATGAAATCCAATATCCAAGGGCCTGAATTTAATCGAATTAAATTGAAGAGCAATTTATGTCCCAGGGTATTGCTGAAAACAATAAAGCAATCAGCTAGCAATTAGTGGAGGTTAGAGAGGGGCATATAACAACAGAGAAAAAACAGAGTTCAGAGAAAGAGATAAAGAGGGCCCTGAATATTAAAAAAAAAAAAAAAAAAAAAAAAAAAAAAAAAACGATACAAAATAAATGTTATCCTGAGTGTCTGTGTGTATATCCAAGACTGAGCCCTGTGAGGAATCTTATCAGAGGACACATGCTATGGGGAAATAGATTTCACTAAAATTAGGAGATATAAAGAAACAGGAGAGTGTGATCTATATACAGAAAAAAGATTGTAGACAAAAGAAATGGACTTCGAGAGGGCTCAATGATCAAATTCTGCAGACCAAGATTCTAAAGCAGTTGCTATAAATATATTCAAAGAACTGAATAAAACCATGCATAAAGAAGTAAAAGCAGGTATTATGACAATGTCTCATCAAATAGAAAATGTCAAAAATGAAATGCCAACCATAGAAGAAAACTAAATGGAAATTCTGGAGCTGAAAAGTAAATTAACTGAAACAAAAATTTACTAGAGGGACTCACAGTAAATTTTAGCAGACCAAAGTGAGAGTCAGTAAACATGAAGATGATTGATATACTTTATGCAATCTGAATACACAGAAAAAAAAAGTGAGGAAAATGAACAGAGCTTCAGAGAACACAACATACCAAAACTAATGGAACACAGCTAGAGCAGTGCTTAGAGAGAAATTTACAGCATAAGGACTTTGTTTTTTTTTTTTATTTTTTTTAATGTTTATTATTATTTTTTTTTTAATTTTTTTTTCAACGTTTATTTATTTTTGGGACAGAGAGAGACAGAGCATGAACGGGGGAGGGGGCAGAGAGAGAGGGAGACACAGAATCGGAAACAGGCTCCAGGCTCCGAGCCATCAGCCCAGAGCCCGACGCGGGGCTCGAACTCACGGACCATGAGATCGTGACCTGGCTGAAGTCGGACACTTAACCGACTGTGCCACCGAGGCGCCCCTAATGTTTATTATTTTTGAGAGAGAGAGCACAAGTGGGAGAGGGGCAGAGAGAAAGGGAGACACAGCATCCACAACAGGCTCCAGGCTCTGAGCTGTCAGCATAGAGCCTGAAGTGGGACTTGAACTTATGAACCACAAGATCATGACCTGAGTCAAAGTTGGATGCTTAACTGACTGCGCCAACCAGGTTCCCCTACAGCATCAATACTTTAAACAAGCGAATATCTTAAATCAATAATCTAACCTTTCACCTCAAAATACTGGAGGAACACCTGGGTGGCTTAGTTAAGTGACCGACTCTTGGTTTCAGCTCAGATCATGATCTCACAGTTCGAGGGCTCGAGCCCCACATCAGGCTCCATGCTGGAAGCATGGGACCTGCTTGGGATTCTCTCTCTCCCTCTTTGTCCCTCCCCTGCTCGTGCATACTCTCTCTCAAAATAAATAATAAACTTAAAAAAAAAAAAAAACACTGGAAAAAGAAGAGCACACTAACCCTAAAACAAACAGAAGAAAGGAAACAAAAATTAGAATGGAGATTAATGAAATAAAGTTATAGAAAAAAAAAAACAGGAAAAAAAATGGAACAAGATGATGAAATGATCAACTGACAAATCATTAGCTAGTTGAGGAAAAAAAGATTTTATATGAATAAAGAAGGAACCATAACTACTGAACTTATAGAAGTAAAAAGGATTTTAAAGTAATACTTTAAGCAATTGCATATGAACAAATCTGGTAATTTAGATGAAATGAACAAATTCCCAGAAGTAAACTATCAAAACTGACAAAAGAAGAAATAGATGTGACTAGACCTGCAATAAATAAAAAGAATGAATTCATTCATCAAAAACTTCCCACAAAAAAAAAAGAGCCTGGGACCAGACGGCTTCACTGGTAAACTCTACAAAATATTTTAAAGAAAAATAAACACCAATTCTTCACAAACTCTTTCAAAAAATAGAACAATTCTCAACTTATTTTATGAAACCAGTGTTTACTGACATATGAAAATAGGACAAAAGCATCACAAGAAGTGTATGGACCAATATCCCTTATGAATATAAATACAAAGATCTTCAACAAGATACAGCAAATTGAAATTAGCAGTGTATAAAGGATCATACACTTAAATGACACAGGACAATTTATTTCAGGACGGCAAAGCTGGTTTGACATACAAACAACACTTAAGGTAATATACTCTAACAATAGATGAAAGGCTTAAAAGTATGGGACTAGCTCAGATGCAGAAATAGCATCTTTCTGACAAAAAAAGCACTCTGAACTAGAAACAGAAACGGACTTCATTAGCCTTAAAGGTAGCTTCTATATAAAAACCTACAGCTAACACCACACACTATAGTGAAAACCCGAATGTCTTCCCAGTATCAGAAACAAGACAAAGGTGTTTACCCTCACCTTTTCTATAGCCAAAAGATTCTTGAAGAAAAGAACAAAGGTGTAGGATCCACACTTCCCGGGGTTAAAACTTAGTACAGTCACCAAGAGAATGTGGTGCTGGCATGAGGGTAGACATAGAGATCAGTGGAATAGAATGGAGAATCCAAAAATACACCCTAACATTTATGATCAATTGACTTGACAAGAGGGCCAAGACAATTCAATGAACAATAGTCTTTTCTACGTATGACACTGGGACACTGGATACCCACAGGAAGAACTAAGCTGTACCCCTTCCATATGTACCATACACAAAAAATAATTCCCAGAAGATAGGTATAGATGAAGAGCTAATTCCAGAAAACTCACTGAAAAAAAACCACGAGAGTAACTTTCATAACTTTGATAGGCACACACTCTCAGGTATGCCACCAAAAGCATAAGCAACAGAAGGAAAAGTCCAAGATCATCAGAATAAAAAATATTTGTGTTTGAAATGATGGCATCAAGAGAGTGAAAAGACAATCTACAAAATGCAAAATGAATTATACCTCAGTAAAGAAGGGGAGCCTCGGTGGCTTAGGCAGTTAAGCACCTGACTCTTCATATTGGCTCAGGTCATCATCTCACGGTTGATGGGTTCGAGTCCCGCATCGGGCTCTGCGCTGGCAACAGAGAGCCTGCCTGGGATTTTTTTCTTTCTTTCCCTCTCCCTCTGTCCCTCCCCTGCTAGCGCTTTCTCTAAAAATAAACATTTTTTAAAAAATTAAGGGGTGTCCGGGTGGCTCAGTCAGTTAAGCATCTGACTTGTGACTCCAGCTCAGGTCTTGATCCCATGGTTTGTGGATTCGAGCCTCACACTGGGCTCTGTGCTGACAGCGTGGAGCCCACTTGAGATTCTGTCTCCCTCTCTCTCTGCCCCTCCCAAGCTTGCTTTCCCTCTCTCAAAAAATAAATTTAAAAAGCAAAAAAAAAAAAAAAATTAGAAGAGAAGAAAGAAAATAACTTCTTAAGAGAGAATGATCCAGGAGCTGTGGTGCATTTTGTATGGGATCTCAGATCCTTTAGCGTCAAGTCGTGGTCTCACTTTCCTCATTGATTCTGATACTTCGACCTGTATCGGTATAGTGAGAGAACAATGATGAAAGAGGAGAAATCAAGAATATCTGCTTTTCTAGTAAACTTTAATGGGGAACATCTGTCTAGATCTTGAGAAAAATTACAAGACTCCTAACTCAGAATGTTACTAGATCTGGAAGAACAGCCTATCCATATAGCCTATTTTTTATATTAATCAAAATTACTTTACCTGGCTATGGTTAATAATTCCCTAAGACTTACAAGAAATACATGTAAAAACATGCATATTAAATTATGTCAAATTTTTTTTTTAATTTTTTTCAACGTTTATTTATTTTTAGGACAGAGAGAGACAGAGCATGAACGGGGGAGGGGCAGAGAGAGAGGGAGACACAGAATCGGAAGCAGGCTCCAGGCTCTGAGCCGTCAGTCCAGAGCCTGACGCGGGGCTCGAACTCATGGACCGCGAGATCGTGACCTGGCTGAAGTCGGACGCTTAACCGACTGCACCACCCAGGCGCCCCATAAATTATGTCAAATTTTAATAAGGACTCTCGCCTATCAGTTCCTCCAAGAAAAATTTGGTAATTTTTTTTTTCAATTTATTTCTTGGAGCTGCATTAGATGGTCTTGGGTAAATAAGCTATACCTTGCAAAACAGTGTCTCCAAATGATAGCCAAACTGTGATTTGGAAGTTAATATCATATTTTTTTTTAATCAAGGGATAGTTAACACACAATGTTCTGTTAGTTTCAGATATACGACATAGTGTTAAGACAATTTTATAGGTTATTGTAATAACGATCCTGTCATCATGTTACATGTTATGCTGGCTACCATCTGTCCCCACACATTGGAGAATATTATTCATCACCTACAGTCCTCATGCTACTTTTATTTCAGAGGCTTATTCATTGGAAGCTTGTGACCTCTACTTTCCTTCCCCCCTTTTTATCCATCCCCTCTCCCCTCTGGCAACCACCAGTTTGTTCCCTGTATTCATGGGTCTGTTTATGGGCCTGTTTAAAACAGAATATTTTAATAAATTACTCACCTCGGAGTACCTAGCCTGTTGGCTTTTAAGAAGATTTCAAACTTAAACGATCCTTTAAATTCTTTCACCAGAATTACTAATATTCCCTAAAGAACTATTCATTTCCTAACTTGTTCACTTTCATTACTTAGTATACTATTGGGAATACTTCATCTTGGGCCATGTCTAGACATACAGATGGTTTTGATAAATTTGAAAAAGAGGCTGAGTTCAGGAAAATGGCTAATTATTTTCTTTCAACTAAACATTTTCTTTCAAAGAATTCCACCAAGTCATCTTGATTGAATTATTCCTATTTCAACTGGTTATTTTGTCAATAGGTAGTTCAGAAGCTCCATGTTGGGAGTTTAATGGTGGGAGTTTAATATTTGGCACAGAGATATACTAGTCCCCCGCTCCCCTCTCCATGGTTTCACTTTCCACTGTTTCAATTACCCACGGTCATTGGCAATCTGGAAGCAGATGGTCCTCTTTCTGACATATTGTCAGAAGGTCAACAGTAGCCTAACATGAAGTATGTCACACTACCCATGTCATTCACTTGACTTCATCTCACCACATAGGCATTTTATCATCACACACCATCACAAGAAGGATGAGGGCAATACAGTATTTTGAGAGAGACACAGAGGCCACAGTTCCCTAACTTTCATTAAGATATAATGTTATAATTGTTCTATTTTATTTGTTATCATGGTTAATCTCTTATGATGCCTAATTTTTAAGTTAAACTTTATCATAGGGATGTATACGTATAGGAGAAAAACACCATCTATATACGGTTCAGAACTATCTGTGGTTTCAGGCATCTACTGGGAGTTCTTGAAACATACTCCCCTTGGAGAGGGGTCTGAGATTACTGTACTTCACAGAGACACGCCTTTTGGAGCAGAGGACAGGGAGGCATGCTTTTAAGGACTACCAAGATAAATAATGCCAAGTAATATATGTTCAACATTTTCAAAAATAAAATCATATCCAAAATCTGAGGAACATTCTTCTAAGGAAATGAGATATTGCTGAGAACACCCAAGAATTACTCTTTGAACTATACACTGAAAAACTTTTTAAAAAAATTTTTTTTAACATTTTATTTATTTTTGAGACAGAGAGAGACAGAGCATGAACGGGGGAGGGGTAGAGAGAGATGAAGACACAGAATCGGAAGCAGGCTCCAGGCTCTGAGCCATCAGCCCAGAGCCCGACGCGGGGCTCGAACTCACGGACCGCAAGGTCGTGACCTGAGCTGAAGTCGGACGCTCAACAGACTGAGCCACCCAGGCGCCCCTGAAAAACATCTTTAACTCAGAACAAGAATAAAAAGGATGACCAAAGATGCAATTTTCCCACGTGGCAGAAAGTAATGTTTTATTTACAACAGCCCAAAGATAAGGGTCAGAACATAAGACTCACTGCTACCTCTTGACAGATACAGAAATGATTATCTCTGGTTTACCCTGTCAGACATCTTGGGTTCTAAATTGAGGAATCGGTGAGTACTGATCACTCATTAGGATTGTAGGACTCAAGGTCACGATTGCTCCTTTATTCCTTCATTTATTCAACAAATGTGGGAATAAATATTTGTTGGGCATCTACCATACGGTAGTTCTAAATTAGCTCAACAATATATATAAGCCTTATATAATTCTCAGAGTAATTCTATGGCATGGAAAATGGGGGCCCAATGAAATTAAGCAATTTATCCAAAGCCGTACACAGAAGAGCCAGGACAGACAGTCCCTGCAGACCATAAGGATATTTGTTTTCTACTTTGCTGATTTCTTTAAAGACATTCTTTTAATCACAACATAGCTTATATATTTAAAAAGAATAAAAATAACTTGGCATCCAACAACCAGATTTAAGAGAGGTTAACACTTCATGCTTTTGCTTCAGATTTTGTGTGTGTGTGTGTGTGTGTGTGTGTGTGTGTGTGTTTTACAGATCCAGGCATAACTCTAACTCCATTCCTTCCCTTCCTGATTGCCTAGGAATATCCACTACCCTAAAGATGCTTTATGTCACTGCTATGCATGTTATGGTATCCAGTGTCTATGTATTTACATGCAGTAATGCTTTATAGATTTAAATTTAAATAAATGCTATTATTCTATGCATCTGCAAGTTCCTTTGTCATTTGGTAGTGTATCTATTAGACTATTTTGATATATGAATATTTATTCTTTAACCAATACATTAATATGCATTTTTAAATTTCCAAATGCCTATACTCTTTCTGTTGATATCTCATTGTACCACCACTACTTATGCCTAATTTTGTTGACAGTTTGTGGTCCATGCATTTTAAATTTTTAAAAGTATTTCATGTGCTTGAAAAAAATGTGTTCTTTAATTTTTTTAATGCACATTCCATGTACAGCTTTCATGTCAAGCTTATAAACTGTACTGTTCAAATCCTCTATATTGGTACTAAGTTTTTGTTGGCTCAAGCAACTCATTTTTTAAAAATTATATTAAGTAAAATTATAAATCTTTATAATTACCTATTTGTAAATTTCTATTTCTAATTTTTGCCTCATGTATATCAAAGACATGTTAAGGTCATACATTATCAAAATCACAATAACTTCTTATGATGTAATGCCCTATTTTTCATTATAATGTATTTAACTCAAAATCTATTTTGTTTGATAATCATCTTTCTGGAACACTGTTATTAGTGTGTTTCTTATAAACAAGGTATTGATGAATGTTGGAGTTTGTGTAGAAAACAGAAAATTTCTATCTTTAACCCTGTGATTTCTGTGTATTTATTGTGGTTCCTTATGTTAGATGTATTACCTTAAGGTACATGTATTCCTATCATATTATTATGTGCTGTTAACAACATTTTTCCTTTCCTCATTTTCCTTTTTTCCTTGATTCTATTCAATGGATGAGTGTCCTTATTTCTAGGTTTTTAAGTTTTAAAAAAATACGCATACTTGACCAAGCTCTAAATTAATAATTGCACACATCTACTGAATAACAAGGCCTTCTGATTGCTTTAATTCTGATTATACTCTTTTCCCATTGCTCAGATTGACCACAAACCATCATTTGGGCTCTAAGTCAATACTCTAAGTGAAAAGAAATGTGATATAGTTCTGCAAAGATCCAATGAAGACAGAATCCAGACGGTGTTCTAGTCTACAGTTCTATTAATTCCCGAGTTCCTCAGATGCAATGAACTCTCTTCTCTGGCTCCATAAAAATTAGTATCTTATGATAAATTCTGCTCCTTGACTAGATAGAGCAGGATATGGGTCACCTGGAACTAAAGGAGTTTTCTTTCAACTTATAAACTAAAACAGAGTAAAACAAAAGCAAGAAATACAAAATTAAAACTTTGATGCCACGCACAATTCCTGAAGATCTTCCAAAATTTAGCTCTATTGTTTCTCGGTGCTGGAATAAAGAAGAAAGCTAGATCATTTTAAATATGTATTAAGGTCTACAACATAAAACATACTAGTTACTCGGGAAAAAGAATGCAGGTTCTCTCGTTACTAAGCCCTGGAAGAAAATTTTCTGTAGATCACAAACCAAGTGCCATGTGATGTGGTGAACTTTATAAACAACAACCTCTCTACAAATACCTCTGAGTTGTTACTTTGATCATTTGTGTGAAGTTAATGTGGTAATGTCTTAATGTGATCTGCATCAAGTGAAGTTAAGACTTAGAGGAAGAGGTCAACTGTTCTCATACTGGAGTCTGCTACATTTGAAAAGACATTTGAGGTTATCATCGTAAAAAATATAAAGGCATATTATGAGGTTGATGAACAAACAACATTGGAAAGTTTGAGTTCTGTCAGTAAAAACTGAAATGCTTCATCAGGACACACTGCTTAATAAAAGAAAGCTAAATTTTATTTTATTTTTTTAGAAACAATTTTTTGGTCATACTAATACGCAGACAAAATGTGTGATTAGGGTTCCCAGCTTCTATTCCAATGAGCAAGTTCTCACAGGATTTAAAAACATGGGAATCTCTCTTTAACAAATCTGTCACCGGGGTGCCTGGGTGGCTCAGTTGGTTGAGTGTCTGACTTCGGCTCAGGTCATGATCTCGTGGTCTGTGAGTTCGAGCCCCGCATCGGGCTCTGTGCTGACAGCTCAAAGCCTGGAGCCTGTTTCAGATTCTGTGTCTCCCTCTCTTTCTGACCCTCCCCTGTTCATGCTCTGTCTCTGTCTCAAAAATAAATAAACGTTAAAAAAATTTAAAAAACCACACACAAATCTGTCATCTATCTACCTACCTATCATCAATCTGTATACGGCACAAGACCGTGTAGAGAAAAAAAACAGAGAGGGGAAATAATTCTAAAGTTTAAACACAAGTACTCATTTAAGATTATAAGAAAAATATTAGAATCTGTGTGAAAAGCCTAACACAATGTTATGAGGAGAATCCATAGCCTTAAATGATACTAATACATATTAGGAAAGAATGAGATTAGTTATGACTTCAACATTATTAAAACTGCTTCCAGGCACAGAAAAGGAATGAAAAAATTTAGATTCTTTACTAAAAGCTAGTGGAACATTTATTTCAAACTCCAATAAAAATAGTACTAAAAATAGGAAAAGTGCAGACCAATCTCAAATATTAAATCAAATAATGCACTAATTAAAAATAATATGTACCACATAAATCAAGTTTATTCTATCAGTGTAAAGATGATTAATTTCTAAGAAATCTATTTCTATAACTATACTAAATAAAATTTAGAATGACAATATCCAAAAATATTGAAACTTGACAAAATTCTATGTATTTTGAAGTTAATTGTTAAACAGAGGATATGGGGATATAGGTATCCCTTATGCATATATTCATAGGAATATGCATTTATTTGTATATAAATGTATATATGGAGAGAAATGAACACATATTCATCACTTTCCCATATGTACACAATTGCCAACAGAAAAGCAACTACCTCTCCATCTGAAATGGGAAATTGTGCCATTCAGGTGCCCAAACATGATTAAGAACATTGGCATAGAGAGTAAAAATTATCAAAGATTACCATAATTAAACTGGATCTAAATAGATCATCTGAGCCTGGCAGGAAGTGCATTATTGCAGAAACAAATCCAATTTAACTTGTGTTATGGACTAAATGTCTGCCTCCCTCACCCACCCACCCCAGCCTCCATCAAATTCATATGCTGAAATCCAAATCCTCAATGTTTTGGCATTAGGAGGTGGGGCCTTTGGAAGGTAATTAGGGTTAGAGGAGTTCAGGAGGATGGAGCCCCATGATGGGATTAGTGTCCTTCTGTAAAGAGGCCAGAGAACTAGCACTTTGCCATGTGTGGGTACAGTGAGAAAATAGCAGTTGGTAAACCAGGAAGAGGTCCCTTACCAAGAAACTAACCTGCCAATGTGTTCATCTTGGACTTCCCAGCCTCCAGAACTGTGAGAAATAAATGCTGTTGAAGGCGCCAAGTCTATAGTAATTTACTATAGCAACCTGGGCAGACCAAATCAGAAAGTAAAAGTTCTGACCATAGATTCCAGGGAACTCCAAGTTTTTGTCATCAAGAACTTTTTTGTGTCCCTTTCCCTCAGTAACTCGGACACTTAACCCAGACCAGCTGGCAGAATTCTGGATGGCCAGCCCACCAGCCCACCCTTATATTTGCCAAAATGTTTCCTTTTAGACCTGGAGAAGAAAATAATTATAAAATTACAAAGAAGTAAGTGTTTAAGCCCCGATGTCTTCTTTCGCCATGGAAAGCCCATTACTTTGATCACTAGTATCATTGGGTTTTCATTTTCTCTAATCAAGGATGAGATCTCCCCTATCCATTTATTTATTCTAATAAAAGTTTTCTTTTCCATTTTTAATAGATCTTCCATCCATGATGGAACAGACAAGAAATTGTGAAATATTTGTTAAATACTTTGTTCTGACCCTAAAATAGTGCACTAGTCAGAGTAATTAACACTAACTGCCAAAGCAAACAAACAAAAATCAACACCTCGAGGACTTAAAGATTTATTTCTCTCCTATGTCACAGTCATGGTCCAATGTCTATCAGGTAGTCTTTTTCGTTAGTATGGCTATTTTATTTTTATATAAATTATCTATCTGAATTCGTTATGATTATAAATTATATAAAAGGTATCAACTATATAAAATATAAGTACATATTATATGCATTATATATTGTTATGTATTATATATTATATTATATTAATTGTATTACATTATATTTATATTAGCCTTATTATACCACTGGGAATACAAAGTCCCTGTGACAAGGGAGAAGAAAAACGTTGGAATCACACTGGCTCTTAATTTCCTTTGTCTGGAAGAATACATGTCACTTACAGATCCATCACCGAAGAGCCAGTCATGTGGACACACCCCACCTGAACGTTGGGGGTAGCTATTGAGGATATAATGGGTGTTTGGTGAACACTACTGAAGTCTCAGTCTCCTACAGATCTACTCTTGGTTTAAAAGATGAAACTCTGACTTTGAGTGCCTTTCCAGCTTGTTATTTATCAGCTAAGTTGTCCTCAGAAGTCAGTGTTGACTTCTGTGGAGTAAATGGCAGTGTCTTCCTCTCGTCAGTAGTCTCTCAACATTTAAACGTGAAAGTTTCTACCTTAAAAAAAATTAAACTCTCTCTCTCCAACCACTGAGTTCTCCAGTTATTGTCCCACTTACACCAGCGGGATATAATTAGCTAAGACATTTAATCTCATTATCAACTACGGGGAAAGATTGCCTATTATGTGAGTTTTCAATTGTGTGTTCAAATATTTTTATATCCATTTTATAAATAAAGGCTTAGAATTTTAATCAATAACCCAGATGGACTACAGAACCAACACATGGAGGTCTTTTGACTTCAATTCCTAGCCTTCTACCATCAACATAGCATAGTAGGTAAATGGTCTATGCTTTTTTAACATTTGTTTTTGACAGAGACGGAGCGCAATCAAGTGAGGGGCAGAGAGAGAGGGAGACAGAATCCGAAGCAGGCTCCAGGCTCTGAGCTGTCAGCACAGAGCCCGACACAGGGC
Organism: Leopardus geoffroyi; assembly: GCF_018350155.1. Classification (NCBI taxonomy): domain Eukaryota; kingdom Metazoa; phylum Chordata; class Mammalia; order Carnivora; family Felidae; genus Leopardus; species Leopardus geoffroyi. The sequence goes on from NC_059333.1 coordinate 111,979,829, forward strand.
TCGAACTCATGAACTGCAAGATCATGACTCGAGCCGAAGTCACCTGGCCACCCAGATGTCCCCATCTCTCTATGGTCTTAATGCCTTCAAATTTTCCCCTTTCACCTGGGTTCCTCTAGGGGTTCAATACTAGAGAGAGAGGTGCCTCACACTGGGCACTTCCTTTCATACCTGCCCTACCCTATAGTGCCCCACGATCAAGAATAGCTATCTACTCTGACTAATCAAAATTTTCTGTCCATGTTCCTCTACCAAAGAGCACTGATGTGAATAAGACACAACAAATACAAGTGCACTAACAAAAGCGTAATACAGTCAGTCATTTTCAAGAGCAAATTTCACTTTAAGAAACACTGACTCAGGGCACCTGGGTGGCTTGGTCGGTTAAGCGTCTGACTTCGGCTCAGGTCATGATCTCACTGTCCTCAGGTCATGATCTCACTGTCCTCAGGTCATGATCTCACTGTCCTCAGGTCATGATCTCACTGTCCTCAGGTCATGATCTCACTGTCCGTGTGAGTTCGAGCCCCGCGTCGGGCTCTGTGCTGACGGCTCAGAGCCTGGAGCCTGTTTCCGATTCTGTGTCTCCCTCTCTCTCTGCCCCTCCCCCGTTCATGCTCTGTCTCTCTCTGTCTCAAAAATAAATAAACGTTAAAAAAAAAAATTAAAAAAAAAAAAAGAAACACTGACTTAACATTCTTACAGAGTAGAATTTGGCCTTCTAACAGTGTGATAATTTGAGCAACCTACAAATCCTACTAGGTAAGCAGTTATCGGTGCTCTCTCTTTAGAGGGCATACCCTGAATATTAATGATTATCATATTCCCGTTAAATAATTATACTACCTAACCCTCATATTACAGTAATTATTCTTAGATTATATAATGAACATGAGTATTAACATTTTAAATATTTTTCCTATGAGGAAATTAAATTCGTGAAACATTTAAATGTACAAAAATTAATTACAAAGCTATCAAATATTTAGATTTTTAATTCATGGTAAACTCATATTAACTAACCTGTGTATTTAGATTTTTCCAACGTAATTTAAAAACATGGTTGAAGTTATAAAAAATAATTTTCTCGTGTTAATAATTTTTTCAAGTTTATTTATTTATTTTGAGCGAGAGAGCGAGAAGTGCACACCCGCTGAAGGAGTCGAGAGAGAGGATCCCAAGCAGGCTCTGCGCTGATGTGGGGCTCAAACTCACAAACCATTAGATCATTACCTGAGCACAAATAAAGAGCCGGTGGCTTAATCGACTGAGCCACCCAGGTGCCCCAATTTTATCATGTTAAATTACACTTTTATTATAACAGAAGTAGCATCACGCAAAAATTCATTAGAACTGTTATTAACGGCAGGTATTAGCGTGAGGTATAAAATTTTTCCAAGTCCTGTAATTATATAATAATGCATTCCTGATGTTAATAGATGTTTCCATATTTATCACTGACAAATTTTTAAATTTGTCATATTAAACTGATTTAATTTGCATATTAAACTGATCCTATTTTTACATAGTCTAATGGGCTGCCAAAGTCCAGATGCAGGAAATAAAAACCCACTGCAGTTTGCATTGCCACCATTAGATGGCAATAGTTGTTTCTCCATTATCCACAAAAGAATTTGTTTACTTGCAACACTTTTGCTTCTCTAGTGTGGAAAGGATATGCATCAATTCACTTCAAAAGTCATTCTGTTTTAATGGCAGCTTGCAAAAAGAAAAGCAAAGGTGTTAAGTAGTTGATTCCAACCAAGATCGACTGGATTAGGGTTTTTAAATTTTTTTTTTTTTTCAACGTTTATTTATTTTTGGGACAGAGAGAGACAGAGCATGAACGGGGGAGGGGCAGAGAGAGAGGGAGACACAGAATCGGAAACAGGCTCCAGGCTCTGAGCTGTCAGCACAGAGCCCGACGCGGGGCTCGAACTCACGGACTGTGAGATCATGACCTGAGATGAAGCCGGACGCTCAACCGACTGCGCCACCCAGGTGCCCCTGGATTAGGGTTTTTAGAAGCCCCAAGTCACTGAAAACATTATGGTACACTCAGTTTTCTGCCCATATAAAATACAAAGTCACAACAGTTAAATAAGACTTATATGTACAGAGATAGTAAAACTTTCTTAGATTGTGTTTTCCAAATTCTGGTAAATTCTCTGATGCTAAATCAACCTCAATCTCTCCTATTAATCTATTTATTTGTGTCCCCCCTCCCAAGTTTTGATTTAAATTCCAGCAAATTATCATACAATGCAACATTAGTTTCAGAATTTAGTGACTCATCACCTATCTAAAACACTCCATGCTCATCACAAGTGCCTGCCTTAGTCCCTATCACCCATTTAACCCATCCCCCTGCCTACCTCTCCTCTGGTAACCATCAGTTTGTTCTCTCTAGTTAAGAGTCTGTTTCTTGGGATTTGTTTTTATATCTTAGTGTTCCCTCTTTGTTCATGCCCAGAGCACATACTCCGTCTGACAACTGGGTAACTCTGTTTCAACCTCAAGAGACACACTATGGAAGGATAAGACAATTTAGTAATTCAAGGCTTACTCATTTTTAATTCTTTCGTGGTTAATGTTACTCTTTAACCAAAGACATTATTTTTTTTCTCAATGCTAAGCATGTGCATCACACACACAATTTCTTATTCCTTTTTAAATAGTAACTGCAAATAAAAATGTCATAGTACTTGATTATAGTTAGCAAAAAATTTTGATTCACTGTGACTACATCCCAAAACACATCGTACGCAATGTAGAACAGTATTACTAATGTTACTAACTAGTATTGATAATACTAATAACATAGATAAGAACTTTATTTGATATAAGAAAAAAAACATGATCTCAGACTCTGGCAGAAACTTGAGCTCGTATTCTGAAGGGTAGAGACTATGTCTGCCTTGTTCACCATTATATCCCCTATGGTTAGCACTGTGCCTGGCACACAGTAGGCCCCCAGTATGGGACTATCTGAATGGGAATTTATCAGGCTCCTGGTTTCCAGAACAGTGTGGAATTTAGTGAATATAGTCTTCGAACTCAAATGGAATGAGATTTGAAACCCAAGCTTGAGACTAGCTGTATTAAACAATAAACTGACAACAGTTAGTATTTACATTTTAAAACTTACTCCTATTAGCATTAATTTAACTTAAATTTCCTCGTAGGGAAAACTGGAAAAGGCTGTGTATAGAGCCCCTGATGTAACAGGCATTCAACAGGTGACTATTATTATTTCTTACTCACACTTACCATAATTTTTTTCTGAATCCTGACAAAAAGAATTCATTTAGACAACTTTTTTTTTTTCCCCTTGAAAGGCAGCATACTAGGACCCTTCAGCATTATTTTAAACCCCAGGTAAATTCACTGTATCCCTCAATTCTGATTCTACAAATCCAAGTTTAAAGTCCTGTTTTAACCACCACGAAGGCCCAAATTGTGGTAGGAAAACCTTGGGGATAATAGCAGCTGGACACATCAGAATCTGGGCGGATACTATACTTCAGTGCATTCACGGCTCAAGTTAAATACACCTTCTGCAACCCCTACTCTCATAATAGCCAGTAAGTGGCGTGGCAGGCAGAATTCTAAAATGGCACCGACACTCCCACATCAGTGTGTACAGCCCTGTATAATCCTTACCCTTCGAGTGTGGGCAGGACCTATGAATGTGAAGGGTAGCCAGGCCTTTGTTTAGATTAAGTTACACAAGACTCTGTTGTGACAGACGGGAGAGAGCTATTCCAAGCAGCAGCAGATGCTGCTTGAAGAAACAAAGTACCATCTTGTGGAAAGAGCCACATGGCAGGGAATGGTAGGCAGGCTTTAGGAGCCCGGGCCTTGGTCCTACATGCCTAAGGGACGAGACTCTGCAACAACCAGTGAGCTATGAAGAGGACCCCCTGAGCTTCCAAGGAGACACCTTGATTTCAACATAGTGATCTGAGCCTAAGTCCTTACTCCACCATACCTGGCTTCCTGCAAAACAGAGACTGCAAGATGGTAAATTTGTGTTTTAACCACTTCAGTTGTTATGCAGTAATAGTCAACTAGCACAGATACATCAACAAAAAGTAGGTTATCCATCTAGAAATTCAGAGTAATGGTAGAAAATACATGAGGGCATTAACAAGTTTAACCTGGGACAAAGTAACTATCATTAACATGCAAAAGAAACAATGTTTAGCTAAGGCCAAATGGTAAAACAACCATAAAAACCCTACACTTAAACTTGATGCGTTGGCTTCCAGTGCTGATGAATAGTTAAGGAAAGTCTCGGTATATTCTCTACCGCGGACAGGGAAGGTAGTGACGTGGCTGAACATCACCCAACTTACTGGGTTGAGAAGAAGTACTTTGCAAACTGAACATTCTGTTAGAATTTGGCTTCAGTATATATCAGTGTTCTGGGAAGAAATTATGGTCAAGTCTGGTATTTTGGTCTATTTGATAATTAGTCATATTTCCCATTATAAAAGAATAAATTAGAATTCTGAATGCCAAGCCTTCTCTCTGCAGATATTACCAAAGAATTTCTTTCAGTTGCAATTTTAAATAAAGTCACAATGTGGTTTAAGAAACAAAGTGCACATTTTATTTTCTTGTCCAGGATATGCACTTCCCCAATACTAATATACAATATTTGGCAAACTGTGCAATGTAATTTTTCTAAGCAGGTTTTCATCAGGTGATATGTAGGCCAAGAGCCAAACACTTCCATAAGGCAACGATATTGATCTTTTTTTCTGATATTTCAGCATAGTTTGAGCAAAGTATGCCTGACAAGCCAATGTTTTGCAAGTCAATGTGTAATAATTGTCAAACAGTAGTATCTTCTGGTAATATATTAGAACCTTCTGTCCTCTTGGTGATTAGGTTTTGGGCTTTAAGTCCATAAATGGACTTCTGTGTTTGAAATCTAAGAATTGAAAAATTATCAGCAAGGTTAAAATCTCGACCTAAGGTAACACTGACTGATCAGGTGCTATGGAAACCATTTTCTATGGAATAGTTTGCTTACTCCCCCAAACAACTTCATGATCTTAGCCATTAAATGGAAGAGGAAACCAAGGAATAGAGAGATTCACTAACCTGCCCAAATTTGTAGAGCTGAAAAACCATGGAGCCAGGAGTCAAAACTAAGCAAATATATCCCAGCTACATAACACACCAGACATGCTAGATATTATATTGATTAAATGTATGATGCATAATGTATAATCAATAAGGTGGTATCTATTTTCTAATGAAGGAATTTGTCTATTTTTTTAAGTTTATTTTGATAGAGCAAGAGAGAGAGAACACAAGCAGGGGAGGGGCAAAGAGGAGAGAAAGAATCCCAAGAAGGCTCTGCACGGTCAGCATGGAGCCTGATGTGGGGCTCGATCTCACAAACCTTGAGATCATGACCAAGAGTTGGATGCTCGACTGACTGAGCCACCCAGGTGCCCCAGGAATTAGCCTATTTTTTAATGAACCAGGTTTATAAAATTGAACATATTCACATGACTGAAAATAGCAGGCTGTACTCCAGCTCCCCCAAATTCATTGCTTCCTCCCTATCATGTGTATTCCCACATGAATGTTCTGTGCACATATAAACAAGGATGTGTTATATATATTCCTTTACACAACGGGGCATTTACACACTGTCTGCATCTTGAGTTTTCTTACTTACCAGTGTGTCTGAAAGAGTGCTTCATATCAGCACAATAGATCGAGGCTTATCTGTCTTTACTTACAAACGTATGAACTTATCACCATGAGAACCAGCAGAATTCTTAGAAATAGCAGCCCCTTCTTTTCAGACTGCCAAAGAAAATAAGAGGGGGAAAAATTTTCCTCCTTTCCCACAGTATGGGTTTTAAATTTTCATTTTTCAGAGAGAATGATGAGGCCAGGAAACCCATGAGACTAGGTAGAAGTCTGCTATTTCTTACATTAAAATTATTTCTGAGGGAGAATATTCCAATTTTTAGTTTCAATGATTTCCATTTGTTTTATGAACATGTTGGTTTTTTATCCTTCACTTATGACATTAAAAAGGCACATTCCATTCAGTCACCAGAAGGGTAAATAACAAATATTCCCTTTATCCTGTCGGCAACAAATCAAAAACTGGAGGGGACCTGGATTGCTCAGTCTGTTAACTGTCTGACTTTGGCTCAGGTCATCATCTTGCAGTTCATGAGTTCGAGCCCCTGGTCGGGCTCTGGGCTGACAGCTCAGAGCCTAGAGCCTGCTTCGGATTCTGTGTCTCCTCCTCTCTCTTCACCTCCCCTGTTCATGCTCCCTTTCTCTCAAAAATAAATAAATGCTAAAAAAAATTTTAAAAATTGGAATGCCAAGCTCAGCACCAATCTTCTGGAAATCTTAAACACAGTGTATTATTTTGTATCCAATAACTCTGTGTGTGTGTGTGTGTGTGTGTGTGTGTGTGACAGAGAAAGAGAGAGAGAGAGAGAGAGAGAGAGAGAGAGAGAGAGAGAGGCAGACAGAGAGATTGATTCTAAACCCCAAAATTTAAATAACTAAGGCCATGCAGGAACAAATTAGAATGTTTCTTGGTTTCACTGGCTCTTGCTTGTTAGAAACTATTTCTCATACATTTTGTAATTTTTGGATCATGGACTCATGTTGAATGACCAGGCTTTATAAGTGTAATTCAATGAGACCTCTGATAACTGGGCATCTCTCCACAGGATTTGCTTTTGCTACCAATCTGGAACTACATAACAGTTACTTGCATAATTTGGAGTTCCCTAGACCACGCAGGCAAGTGAAAAACGAATCCCAATCCCCCAATTACTTCTACCTAGAGCCTGCAATAAGACAGATGAATTTCCTTAGTTTTTTCTCTTAGCTGATTAGTGGATTTTACAAATCTATCATTCTCTGGGAATGTGGCCTTCCTTGGCTTTCAGGTTTATATGGAGTTTCAATTCAAAATCTGTTTTGAGTGCCCTCAGAGCTAATTTCCTGTCCCATGCATAGCTGTAAAAAGCTAAGGCTTCGGGAAACAGACATCAGACAAATTTGACAGAGAGGATTTCAGCTGTTAGGGTCTTTTGCTTTCTTTTCCATTCCCTAGACTTGTACTTCTCCATCTCCTGAGCCAAGCTTTGCATTTAAAAAGAAGCATGTTATATTTTGCACCACATATGTAAGGGATTTTAGAGTGGGGAAAAATTTTAAAGTAATACAGTTATATAACATGCCTAGAAATACAAGATTCAAAAAGTCTCTGGTCTGCTTTTTGCATGAATCTGTTGAGTTCTGGGTATTAGATGAAGCTTTGAACATACCATTTTACTGTGCTCCTTGAAAGGAAGAATGATAAATAATACTGTATACTAAACAACAATGGGGGGTAGGGAATAGGAGAGTGTTCAGCAACTGAAGAAGAATTTCATGTATGGTATTGAGGAAGAATTAGAATTTGAAGTCAGAAGGCTGCCCAAGTTTGCATTCTCACTTCACCATAGCCTTCAGACCATTTAACCTTCGAATGGGGACAACAGATCTTAATCCATAACATTTTAAGAACTAAATGGAATATATTTTAATGTTTATTTATCTTTGGGGGGGAGGGGCAGAGAGAGAGGGAGATGGAATCTGAAGCAGGCTCCAGGCTCTGAGCTGTCAGCACAGAGCCCAACCCAGGGCTCGAACTCACAAACTACAAGATCATGACCTGAGCCAAAGTTGGATGCTTAACTGACTGAGCCACCCAGTCACCCCTAAATTGAGTAATTTATGAAAAATTATCTGAGTACAAGCTACTCACTTATATGAAACTGAACCAATAGTTCTCCATGTGTGAGCACACTGTGACGAATCAGAGGGCTAATAGAGGAGGAAAAACACAACCATGAGATGGCAGTGATACAGAAGTAGCTTTAGTGGGTGGTGTTTGACAGGGTGCATAAGAGGGAAAGTCTTTCACAGAAGCTGACTGTCCAAAGAAAGAAGGACGGAGTCATCACCCAGAGGAAAGAAGGCAACAAAATCCCTGGGGAAAGGAATCGCGGGGGCGGGATGAGGGTGCTCACATATCCAGGTGATGCCGTTCAGCCCCAAAGTGGGTGACCTCTTGGTGAGAAAGTTGCAAGGGGAAGCCAGCGCTTGCAGTCTCCTACAGCCTGCAAAGTCTGTCCGTCTATGGCTAGCAGATGATGGGTGCATTTTCCCAAGGCATACAAAGCAGGCAGTCATTGAACAGTTAAAACTATGCTCCCTTGGTCTATATTGAGAACTGTATGTGTAAACATTGGAGTCTGATGCTGGCAGGATTTGAGCTAATGATCCTGGCTTGCCATAAAGAAATCAACAACCCAGGGGCCAATATCCAGGGGCCATTTTTAACTCATTTATGCAACACATGGGAGTGGACCTACACACATGGCCAAGAGGCGAATGGTCATCCTAATATCCCATACAGGTTATTTTTCATTTGTTACCTAGATTCGTTTTTCCCCCTTCCCAGCCTTCCTTTGTCTTCCAAGAAGTTGACTGCAACTTAGGCTTCCAGGCTCAAGCTTCTGTTTGGTACTATCAGGAGAGTAGGGTGGAAAACCAGGAAGGCTGGGATATGGATTCTTCTAGTTCCTCATGGCCCCACTGTTTTTGGTAGTAGCTGCTTTGCACTGTGACACCTCTTGCCCCTGCTATGCCTTCATGACAGCTTTGCCCCATCTGCCCTTCTCTTGTGACCTAGCAGTGGTTCTGGCATCCTGTGTTTGCTAGTCCCTGAGTACCTCACTCTCCTACACTGATTCCCTGAAATCAACACATCTCTACATGTGCTCCCTCACTGAACTCTCCTCCCCTAAACCTTTGAGTGAGCCATCTCAAAGCTAGAACTCGGTCTCAATATCGGGTTAAATAATATCTCTGCTGACAAAAGGCAAGCTTCTGATTCTTTAAGCACTGTATGCTATATATACAGTTGAGTAGATTTTTAAAAATTTTAAATAGATAGTATGTTCACATGGCTCAAAAAATGAGTAACTGTAAACATTAAAAAGTAAAGAAGTTCTTTTCCTTCCAACACTGTCCCTCATCTAGCCAGAACCTCCCTCCCTTCCACATATACATGTTTATTCTTGGATTCTATGGATCTTTCCAGAGTCATGCATATTCAAGATCTAAATTTAGATTTTTATTTTCACGTATTTTACACCAAAGGTATATTACATACACTGCTCAGATACATTTTCCCCACTAAGTAATTCCTAGGAATATTTTGTAACAGACACATAGCACACCACTATAAAAATAAGTCATAATTTATTCAGCCACTCTTTATCGGACTTTGAGTTGATTCTAACCATTTGCTAGGATAAGAAAATGTTACAATGAATAAATTTGAACCTACAGCACTTAACATATGTACAAGTGTATCTGTAGAATATATTCCGGGAAGCAGAACTGCTGGGTCAAAGGCTATATGCATTTTTAATTTTGATAACTATTGCCAAATTGTCCTTCATAAATGTCATATTAACTCACACTCCCCTCAGCAATAAAGAGGGTCCCTACAGAACCGCCCAAGAAGTAGGGTGTGAACTGCTTTCTCCTATAGATCTCTCCGGTACCATCTCAAACTCCGGACAGTGGGGCGGGTGGTTTGCACCCAATTGTAGAGAGCAAAAGTAAAAGCACCCAAGGTGAAAATGCAAAATTAGCTTTAATAGGCCTAACTTAAATGCCAGGTGTAGAAAAGGAGTCATAAATCACCCTTTTAAATGGTCCCCACTACATCATCTCTTGAATTTTCTGCTCAGTGTTGCATCTTTGTTCCCCCAAAATGTCTAACTTTTTACTCCCTCCAAAGAGTGACAATCAGTGAGGCAGAATTTTTTTTAAGTGCCTTTTTCTTTTCTGATGAGCGTTCCAGGCTTAAAGGGACATAAACAAAATTATTAGTCCTTGCGGAAACATCGAACCGTTCCTTTCCTTGCTTCTCTCTCCAAGAGACTGGTCACTAAGCTTCATTTTTCTAGCTCAGAGCTGAAGTTCCTGGCTGGACTACAGGTGGTCCCCTGACAGTTGTCACAAGGCAAGAACACAGAAAGAGCAATTCCTTCCTTCTTCGAATGTGTTCACTAGTTAACCTTCTGGATGTGATTAAAACGTTAGCAAGGCATACTGAATTTGTCCCTATCCTGATTTCTTTGCTGGCCAGCATTAATATAGCTAACTCTTAAAAATATTTTAGTTACTAAAAGGCAGAAGTGTGCTCCTAAATGTTGACAACCTACTCTCCAGACAAAAGGGCCCACATTTTAGTATTTGTCAATTTCCCTCCACGACCAGTTGTAAGCCACCAATGTGACGTCACTAAATGGGAACTGAGAAGAATGTACACCAGGAACTCAATATACAAGTTTCCATCAGATGGTATTTTTATATGGATGCACTAGATGTACATAACTTCAAGGGTGAGAATAATAGCAAATTATAGCAAATTAAGGACTTCTGTTTTCAGTATTTACTATTTTTGTTTCTAATATAATTTATTCAATTCTGTTTACATTATTTAATTTTTAGGTGTGTATATTTAATTACCAGCTTGTGAAATTCTTGAAAACTTACCAGTTTGCTCTTTGTAAGCTGGTATAAGCTGCCTTCACCACATTGCTGAATGGAAACATTACAGAGACACAGAGAAGCAAACTACTGGAAAAGGACTCATTTATTCGTGGACCTGCCAATAATTATGATCATCCTCAGAGTGTGAAAGACAGTCGCCTACCCTAGCCTTTCCTTCCTTTCTTAAGGACAGAATTTTGATTCTATTAGGTTTGGCAATGTATCCAGCAAAAATACATTATACGTCTTCCCTGAAAGAAAAGGGAAGGCATGTGACTGGGTTCAGGACGATGACATCTGAGCAAAAGTTGTTGGCTTGGACTCTGGAAAGATTTCATTGAAATTGCAGATAGTTCAACTGGCCTTCACCATTCTGCAAATTCTATTTTTTTTTTCTACCTGTATGTGACAGGTAGGATTATGGCAGCTATATTGTAAGCATTAGGTGTTCTGAGGATGTAAGCTCCTGCTAAGGATAGCAAAGCAGAAAAGAAAAGTATGCTATGATACTGATAATACGAAAGAGCCAATATGCCAGCCCCTAACAGCCTATCTCTGGACTCCATTGTACATGAGACAAAAGTTCATGTATTTTTAGGCCATTAATTTTTTTGGTCTTTGAAACTCACATTCATATACCACTTCTAAATAATATAGTTAACATGTATTGAGTGTCTGTCATGTGTTAGATACCATGCTACATAATTTAGAAACGTTACTCCCAAAAAGATTAACACCCTTCTGTGCATTCGACATACCTAGTTTCTGATTTTTATAGCTTTGTCTGTCCTAGGAAGGATTAGATTTATAAATATCCATACCTTCCCTTCAGCAGAAAATAGTTCTAAGAGTTAGGGTTATCTTTTCATGCAATAAGGGGTACTAACTCCATTTCTGCTCAAAGAAGTATCAATAATATAATTAAGAGTGGTGTATTTGAATTTTGCATGCTAAATACCCAATTCCCTATTTGCAACAGTAAATATCTATTCACAATGACAAGAAGTAAAGTGAATATAGGATTGCCTGTGTGGCACTCGGTTGAGCATCTGATTTCAGCTCAATTCTTGATCTCACAGTTGGAGGGTTCGAGCCCCTCATCTGGCTCTCTGCTGTCAGGATGGAGCCCGCTTCAGATCTTCCGTCCCCATCGCTCTCTGCCCCTCCCCCACTCATGCCAGGCATGCTTTCTCTCTCTCAAAAATGAATATTTACTTTAAAAAAAAAACTTTTTAGTATTTATTTTGAGACAGAGAGAGACAGAGAGAGACAGAGAGAGACAGAGAGAGACAGAGAGAGACAGAGAGAGACAGAGAGAGACAGAGAGAGACAGAGAGAGACAGAGAGAGACAGAGAGAATCTGAGGCAGGCTTCTGGTTGTTAGCACAGAGCCCGACTTGGGGCTCAAACTCACAAACTGTGAGATCATGACCTGAGCCGATATCGGAGGCTTAAACGACTGATCCACCCAGGTGCCCCCAAAATAAACATTAAGAAAAAAGAGAAGTGAATTTACAAAGTACTGCTTTGATGTTTTATAGTTTCCCATAAAGATTTAGCTGAGGTGACTGTTCCATTTTTCCAGTTTCACAAACTTTTAAAAATTATATTATTAAATTAGACATAATATACCAACATGGAATCCCTGAAAATGTAGACATAAGAAACTTACATTTCTAGTTCTAGTTCCTTCCTAGGAGTCTATGACAGCACCTCAAAATATAACAACCCATTGAAACTGGCTCCTGGGAAGAACATTCGATAATCAAAAGAATGAAACCCTTGGCATGCCTGTCAATCATTTCTATTGTTGCATCCTGTGAAGGAGGGTAATCAATTCTGAATAGTACCTCCTAAGAAGAAAACCTGCTTTTATTATAATAAGGCTTTCCCCTAAATAGAATTTGTGAAAAACATCTTAATTGTTCTTTTCTGAAATACTAGGAGTGCTCTTTTTGGATTGTTCAGGCTATAGTCCATCTCTTATTTTTTAACTCTAAAATGAAAATGGAAGGATTTTGGGGTTTGCTCAGTCTGGGTTTTTAAGTCCTCAGAATGGAGCCAATGATAGTTATTGGCACCCATCAGCCTTCCCCAAATTATTCCTGACCTCTTCACCTTCATTCAGCACCATATCTCGATTTTATAGCAGCGATCAAAGTATCCTGAACCAAGCCAGAATTTCTGCATAAGAGGTTAGGGACATGTTCCAAGACTTATACCCCACCCCACCCTTTTTTGGGGGACTACCATGAAATATATTTTGAAGATAATCTTCCCTAAATAACCTCCATTTATTCCTCAGTGTATTATAATTAAAGGGGGAAAAATCTGTGAGTTTATTGCACATTTTTCTCCTATTTTCCCCCTCACTGAACTGTTAGAACATTAAGGAAATAATACCCATGTACACACAAGAATTTAGGCTATGGGGTTTTGTTGGTGGGCATAAAAATTTCCAAGTTCTAGATATGTGGAAGTTAACTACTTTTAAAACGAACCGATATTATACACAATGGGATACTATCCAGCCACTCAAAAGAATGGAATCTTGCCTTTGAAACAACACGGATGGAGCTACAGAGTATTATGCTAAGCAAATCAATCAGATAAAAACAAACACGAGAGGAATATATGTGTACTGAACAAACAAAACAAAGGGAAAAAAGCGAAAACAAAAAACAGACTCACCTATGGAGTACAAACTTACGGTTACCAGAGAGCAGGTGTGGGGAATGGATGAAATGGGTTAAGGGGATTAAGAGTGCATTTACCACGATGAGCACCGAGTGATGCAGAGCATTGCTCAATCACTATATTGTACACCTGAAACTAACGTAATGCTATTAATCTCACTGAGCTTAAGAAAACACAAATAAAGTGAACGGCTGCATTTCTGCAATCAATGACAGATAAGGTGTATTGAGTCTTGATTCCAGGCGCTGTGCTGAGCAGTTGAACGGATGTGACTTCACGCAGACCTCACAATAAACCTAAGGGCTGGTCATCGTCATTATCCTTGTTCCTCGAGTGAAGCAACAAAATGGCAAAACCTGAGGATCGGCTTTGTCTGCCTCCAGGGTCTGTGAACTTTCACCTCGGTGCCACCATGTGAACCTCAGCAGATGCTCAGTGCAGGCATGAAGATTTCATAGTGGAGCTAACAGCCTGCCATGCACACGTCCCTTTCGAAGTACTCTGGCTCAAAATTATTTCCCTTGCTTAGTCCATTAATCGCAGCTGAACTGAATTCATCAAACCTCACGTAGCACTGCTTGAGACCTTTACCCTGAGAGTGAATTACTTTCATCTGTTGGTTTCCTACCTGCAAAAGATAAGCACTTCAAGGTCCTAGCTGTGTTGATCTTAGGGAAAAGAAGAAAGTGAGTGAAGAATAGAAGAATTTAGAGTAGCATCGGCTCTGCAATGGCAGGCCTACACCGAGCTGTGAGATAGCCCAGAAGCACTGAGGGATTCAGAAGAGAAAGCCAGAAGGCATTGAAAGGATATTTATTTTACTTTGTAAACGTGCCTGAGGCCCTTTTGGCTGAAACAGACCCACAGGCCACTGCTTGTCACATCTGGCTTTTCAGCAAACACATTACTAATATTTGTTCCGGGCCTTGATGCAAAGGATTAATTAAAATAATTAAAATGCAGTGAAAACCCTGTATATGCTCAACAAGAAGCAGTGCTGAAGATCCTATTTTGAAGTCGGTTCCAAAAGCCCTTTCAGATCTTGCTTGGACACCAAAGTCACCATTCCAGAATTCCAGAAAGTCATTCTCGTTACTTATGCTTTTGGTTGTGTGCAGAGCCTCAAAACTGCACGACAGAAGGACAGGGAAGCAATCCAACTGCACATTTTCTGCAGGACAATGCTACTCTAGACACTGACATTTGTGCATAGTGACACAAGAGCCCTTCTCCCGGGCCTCTTGCTGGCAGAGGCAAAGTCAACAGCTCCACGGATGCCGTACTGCTTTCCTGTTGCCCCCATAACACACGACCGCAAACGCAGGGGTTTAAAACGACACAAATTTACAACCAGCTCTGTAAGTCAGAAGCCTGACACGGGTCTCAGTGAGCTAAAGTCAAAATATCGGCAGGGCTGCTTTCTTTCCTTAGGAGCTCTAGATAGAAACCCATTTCCTTACCTTTCCCAGCTTCTAGAGGTCCCCACATTTCTTGGCTCAGGTCCCCCTTCCACTTTCTTCAAAGACTATCACGCTACATGTCTCCAGCCTGTCTTCCGTCCCGACATTCTCTGACTGTAGTGGAGAAATGTGCTCGGCTTTTAATGACACGTGATTAGATTGGACCCACCTGGATAACCTCCCCATCTTAAGGCAGTTAACATCACACCTGAAAAGTCTCTTTTTGCCGAGTAAGGGGACATACTCGTAGATTCCATATATTAGGGCATTGGCATCTTTGGGGGCGATTATTCTTTCATAGATGGCCGAACTGGAACTATTTTGACTAGCATTGCAATGGCCATTCCCCTTGGGGCAACCGAGGAAGGTCATCGCAGAGACAGCCTGGCAGGGCCTCACCTCAGAGTGACTCAAAGATTAATCCTCTCATAACAGCCTCAGTGATATCAAGTTCAAAAACAATTAAAACTTGCCAGTAGACTCTAGCTGGGAGCAATTTTTCTAGCACTGAGAGGGATAAAATTGGACAAAATGGCTTTGATTCAACAGGAATATCTTCCAATATAAAACAGTCCTGACTCGAGGGGAAGGGTATATACAAACAAGCCATCAATTCCATTCCAGAATGAGAATGAGACATCACCTTTATTGTCCAATGCCGTAGTCGTCTCTGCAAGGCTTCTGACCAATGAGTGATATCTAAGCATAGCAGAGGATGGTAATTCACTGCTCATTTGAATTTTGCACAGTTGTAATGGTTTGAAAGTTCTTCCCACCACTATGCTGAGATAAGCCCATCTGTCATGTTCACATATGGCTCTCCGTTCTCCTTTTTGGAACCACACAAGCAAAAATTTAATTCAGCTCCTACTTGCTGAATGGCTTTTGAGGGAGGCATTTAGAGCCATTCTAGACCACCATATAGAAGAGTTAAAGGAACCAATAAAATTTTCCTATTTTAAAATTAGAATCAAGAAAATGAAAAAAAAAAAACAATTGAGCTGATGCAATAAGGAATCATTTGTAAGAACAGTTAGGAGAGATATGACATCATACGTGCATTAAATTGCTTTTAATCTATTATAATCTCCTTAGTCAGATTTGTTACAAGGGAAAATAATTCCACAGGAGACTTTCAGCCAGGCAGATTAAACTTGAAATTTATCTCCAAAATATTAAAAATCACCTCAATTGCTCACTTTCTTTACGAAATATAATTTAAAATTACAATATTTTGCCTTAGTTTTTAACTCACCTTAAAATCATCTAAATAACAGTGCCTTTATATTCTTTTAAGATATAATTTTACTCTATCAGCAAAAAGAACTTTAAGGTTGAAATTCTAAAGGAACAGAAGAGATATGGGTTGGCGATTCCAAGGTGGCTGTTAAACAGATGCTTCTGAATTCATAGATATGATTCTTGAAAAGCAATTAAGTAATGAGTTTTCTAGTATATCTCTCATTTTTCATCATGCTTTCCTCCTGTATTTCAAAACTTTTTTAAATCAATAAATATACACTAAAAGCTAAAAAATTTTACTCAACAAATAGAAGTATTAAACTGGCTTTTCTGCTTCAAGATTTAAAAAGAAACATTCTTTCTGATTCTTACAGTTAACTGGTTTAAAGCAAATAAATAAAAGAGACCATTTATTAGTGTTTAAAATAAATAATACTGAAAAACACAGGAAGTTAGGGGGAGAGATTTTTAAGTGAGGGGATGATCTTAATCACAGAAATGTCAACTTTTTGAAATGATGAAAAGCAACGTGTTCAAGCATTTGATTGACAGATGATAATCTGCACAAAAGCTTTGAGAGTTAGATCCCGGTCTTTTGTGAAGTTTTTGAATTACAAAAATAATGAACATACCATGTTGTTCTGAGGTATTTTTGCAATTTAAGTCTTATTCAGTTCCATTTTTTTTCCTGTTTTTGTTAAATATAATTGCTATTAGAATGTCCTAAAACATGCTCTATGGTGTAATCTAAAATTTAACTTTAAAATGGAATGCAAGGCAAATGAAATATGTATTTGACATTAGACTCTGATTCTACCTAGATGAACAGTAGCTGAAAAAATTCTAATTAATTGAATTAATTAATTGAATGCTCTTCTTTAACTAGTGTTGTTGGAGAGTTACAATAAGTTATGTAAATAACACCAAATTCCATTGGATCATAGTAGGTCTATTACTTTAAAAAAATTAAATCTTTATTTATGAATATTCACTTTGGTGAGACACTTGTGGCTTAAGGTGGGCTTCATAAAAAACAGATTCGGAGATGGATATTTGGGTGTCAGGTTTATTAGGGAATGCCCTCAGGAATACTGCTAGGAGTAATGTGATGCACGTGTGCAAATTTTCTCAGCTTGAGGCAAAGGATCCAGGCCTTATTACCCTTCCTTCACTGACCAGCCCACCGGATGTGAGCTGCCCACAGGGGAGAGGATGTGCAAGGCAGCCTCCTTCAAAGGAAGAGCAGTTCCCCAAGTATGATGCAACTGTGAGTTCTAACCACCCAACGCTCCGAAGCAGTGCAGAAATGACTACCTCCCTCCTGAAGGTGGTGGGGACACAACAGCAAGTGCTACAAATTAAAAAAAAAAAAAAAAAAAAAAGTCTTCCAGTATACCATTGGCATTCTGACCATGATATCATTAATACTGAAATTGAAACCTGAAAAGAATATAGGTCATCATCAAGCACCAACCCTCTCGAAGCATTAAGGGGGAAACCACACAGATACACTCTACAAATCAAACAACTCTGAAAGGCACTGGACTAATGCCGTTCAGCTAAATTTCAACTCCTGTTTATCCATATTCTATATATTCCTCCTCAGGTTCCTCACTTGGATGCCTAAATGGCATATTAAAATAAAAATCAACCATTTGACTTTCCCTGCATAAGTGTGCTTCTCTCCCAAGACACCTCGCTTCAGCAAGCGGTACAGTCATTCTTCCAGGTGCTCAAATTAAAATCATCTGACTCAATATACCTCACTCCCTGTTGTGCACCCAATGCGTGAGTACATCATGTAGGCTCTTCCTACAAACACAAGTAGAATCCGAGCACGAACACGGTCACTCTTTTAGTATAAGCCTCTATCTCTGCTTGACTATTGCAGCAGCTTCCTAAGTGGTCTCTCCACCTCTCCCTTGCCTTGTAATCCATTTTCCACATATCAGAGTGATTCTTTTACAACTGAGAAAGACTATGTCACTCCTTTGCGTAAAATATTCCAAACACTTCGTAATTCCCACACAGCCCCACTTACTATCTATCTTAACCACCTGCCAAATTCCCCTCATTCCCTTTGCCCTGCCTACACTAGTCGTGTTATTCCTAGAACACACCCACCAAACTCATGTCCTACCCCAATGGCCTTTTTCACTTGGCTTGCTCTGCCTTGAACTCTGGGCAGAGAGTGAGATATCTGCATGGATGTTTCCCTCACTTCTGTGGTTCACTGGTGATCTTTTCACAGCTTTTGTGATCTTGAAATTCAACTTTGTTCTAATATGGCTGTTAGTATTGACGGTAGCTTACTTTGTTGAAATACCTAGCACATAAGCAACGAGCACAGTAGAAAAATAGAAAAGGTAAAGATGATGATGGAGAAAGTAATTTTGCAGTTTTGCTCAAAAAAAGAATGTTCTAACAACTACTGCCATATGGAGGGGACTGACACAAAGGTGGTCTCCAATGTCCAAAGGGGGTCCACAAGGTGCTAGAGAATCACCTGCTGGTGATTATATTCATGGGCTTGGATTATGGATTGGCCAAATGAATCTCAGGTTATCTTACACATCTGAGTTCAAATTATTTTATTAGAATTTTAAAGACCTTTTTTTTGTTTTTTTACTATTTTTTGAACCCCAAAATATTTTAATTCATGGTCAGATTTCACTAGACAATCTATCTCAACATGCTCATGGTTTGCCATTAAGATGCCTCTTTTGTAAATAAGGTAAAAAGCAGCAGACTTTTTTGAAGCATTCATTATGCATATGAGTACTTGATTAGAAATATGGCAACGGGAAATAAATAATCTCTTGAAAGTTCATTACTGAATGATGCTATCATGTTCTAAATAAGCACAGTGTGAATTTCAGACTGGCTCATTAATCATTAGAAGACAACTCTAATCAGTGGAATGTGACTCTAACTTTACTTTGGGGCAATTGTACTTGATTGAAAATAGCAGCCAATTAAGAAAAAAAGTACAAATGATTGGCAAGAAGGAAAGAGAGAACTTTAAAATCTTAGACATAATGACTCCATTGATTGCTAAAAATTGAGTTGTTTAAAACTTTCAGTTTGTTATAGTTGCCCTGAATTGATCCTGCACTATGGAGACTAAGAAATTTGTAAATATACTATACAGCATTCATTCTCTCCTTCCTTAGTTTAGAACCCCAATTATATCTGACACTACAATGCACACATGGAATGGGCCACATTTCTAGCGAGCTGCCTTTATGGTTAGGTGACAAAATTCTGGAGAATGGGTTGTAACTTAAAGTGATGGGGAACTTCTGAGGAGAAGGGGCTATATTTTCTGACTGTTTTTCAAGAGTTGACTCAGCAGAGAGATATGTTATTTTGCCTTCTCCCTTCCTCCTGCCTGAAGATAAAATTTGATGGATGATGCTACAGAAGTCATCTTAAATGTGATTCTAAAGAGGGTAGCCAGTTAATGGTGGAATGGCCCTGGACAACTACCTCTCTTATGTGAGAAGGAAATAAACTTCAATCTTGCCATTGTTTTGACTTTTCAGAAACAGACAGCCAAACTGAAGAGGATAATGCTCTGATGCATGACATTATACTGAGTCCAGTGGACTTACTCTTTAGAGCACAACAAAGAAAAAAATGCAGTGAGTACAGTAGTTACCGGTTATCTGTCATAATCTTTTGCCCAGCATTGCTTCCTCTGCTAAAACAGTATCTCAGCTTTTGTAGAGCCATCTCTCCATCATTGGAAATTATTCTGCTGAGACCGTAGAACAAGATATCCTCTCTCCTGACCAGGAGGTAGATCCATTAGCCAACCTTGAATTATTGGATTCCATATGCCCTAATCTTGAACCTTGAGCAACATAGAAGATGGTCTTGGGAGCAGATTCTTCCACCATCATCCCAAAGGGGCAACTCTTTGTTTCTAGCCAACTAGACACTGAGAACTCCTAATCGCTGTCCTTTATTAACTCTAGTTATATGTCTTTTTCTTCAATACAATAGTCCTCCCTTATCCAAGGAGGATATATTCTAAGACCTTCAGTTGATGCCTGAAATCATGGATAGTACCGAACCCTGCATAGTATGGTTTTTTTCTATGTATACCTATGATAAAGTTTAATTTATAAATTAGGCACAGTAAGAGATTAAAAATAACTAAGAAAATAATTATAATAATGTACTATCACTAAAGTTATGTGAATGTGGTCTCTCTCAAAATATCATATTGTACTGTACTCACCCTTCTTGTCATGATGTGAGATGATAAAGTGCCTATGTGATAAAATGGAGTGAGGCCAATGACACAGGCATTGTCATAGCAGCATTAGGCTACTATTAACATTCTGACAATACATCTGAGGGAGGATCATCCTCTTCTGGACCACCATTGACACAGGTAACTGAAACTGCACATAAAGCAGGGGGGGTACTGTACATTATGAGCTACTAATACCATTTCAACATTCTTATTTCATCTTTGCTTTCTTTAAGGGAAGGGGCTATATTTTCTTTTCTTTTTGCTTAAGTAAACAAAAATGGGTTTTTTTTATTCCAAATTGTACCTAACATATGACTAAAGTTGGCCCAATAGTTGGTATTAATTAAACTCAGAGCTCATGCCCATTGAAGTTGTCATATTTTATACAATTTTTAGACAATGCTGACATCAGCTAACTCCTAGGACTTCTGAGATTCAGCATTGGTTCTACACCTGAATAGGATCTTAGGTCACTACTACTTAATGCAATTGGTTACAGTAGAGTTTTAATAAGATCAGTATAATAAGGCCACTTACCTTTCTCTAGTTTATGACTCTGGAATGTACCCTTAGTCAAGCTAGCCATATTACAGATAATGCCACTGACCACCAGCAACATTTGGAGTGCATAAATTAATCTTCACTCCTGGAATAGCAAATCAAGGATAACATGTATGCTAACTTAGTAGAATTTGAACACATTTAGTACAACCCCAGTTGAGTACCATAGAACATGATCAACGTATACCAGATATTACTGTAGCAGAGACTGGTCTAGAATACTAAGCAGACTGACTCTTGTTTCTATGCTCTTTCCCCATGCATAATTGTGAGGTACAAGCTTTAGCTCTGGATTCAGGGAACTGGATTAGCGTCTACATTTTCTAATTTGATCAGCATAATTTATATAAACTAAGACTCTGTTTTCTCACTTCTCATCTGTAAAATGAAAATGATTGAATTAATGAATACATTGAGCTTGGAACAATACCTTGTACTTGGAAATGATATAATACTATAAATGTTGGGTATAATTATTAAGATTAGCAATAATTATTTTAATAATACAAAAGAATTTTATATGTTACTCATTTTATTTTCCACTGATCAATGCAGGATTTAGCATCAAAATTTATAAAGGAAAATAAACACAAAAACAAAACATAGTAGAAAGGTTTTGACTTACCTCCTTTAACTATGAAATATCAAGTGGATAAAAAAAATTGAATTTTTTTTCATCTCTCAAGTTCTTAGAATATCAAACTTTTTCTTAGAATATCAAACTTTTAATCAAATATTTGGTTGAGAAAAGGTCACTTATTACTATGGTATACTGTCTAAAGCTGCACTCAGAGGAAGTTTCATAGTTTTAAATACATACATAGGCCAAGATGAAAAAATAAAAATAAACTTGTAGAAATGCAAGAAACTGGAAAATTGCCAAATTCGATATAATTAAAAAAATAAGAGAATTTAATAAAGACAGAAATTAATGAAGAAAATGAAAAAGGACTTGAAGTAATAACTAAGTTAAATAGCTCTTTAATTGAAAAAGTTATAGGGGCGCCTGGGTGGCTCAGTCGGTTGGGCGTCCGACTTCGGCTCAGGTCACGATATCACGGTCCGTGAGTTCGAGCCCCGCGTCGGGCTCTGGGCTGACAGCTCAGAGCCTGGAGCCTGTTTCAGATTCTGTGTCTCCCTCTCTCTCTGCCCCTCCCCCGTTCATGCTCTGTCTCTCTCTGTCTCAAAAATAAATAAACGTTAAAAAAAATAACTTTAGAAAAAGTTATAACTTTTACTTAATCCAAAGGAAAGAAGAAAAAGAAATGAGAAAATGAAAAATAAATATGGGGAAATAATCACAGATATTGGAAAAAATTAAAATCATCAAAATGTACCACTTGATCAAACTCCATGAAAACAAACATAGTAATTAATTTCCTAGAAAGATATGTATTACTCGAAGTGACCTCTACAGTGGGAAGTTGTTTTTAATTGAATAACCATAGAAGTAATTTGTCAAAGAGCTATTTCCTTAAAATAATTTAGTAAGCAGAGTGGGTTTGTGTAAGTAAAACCATTCTGTTACATGGACCCTCCAGGAGAGGAAATGCTGACCAGTCACATTAGGCAACCCAGCGTGGGGGTGGGGTCCAGCAGACTGACTTGCTGTGTCATTCTTCTTCCTGACTCAGTCCTGGCCAAATGACACAGCGACACCTGCTGGGAGTTGAGCTTTCCTCTGCGACTTTCCTCAATTTCTTTACCGTGGGTCTTCAGTTTTTCACAGGGATAAAATTCACTCTGGACCTCAGGGTTTCATTGTCCAGTTAGCTTCTGCTCTCTGTGATTTCCCATCGTCTTTCTGATGTGCAGAAACAAAGTGAAATTTCTCATAAATGATGACTTCTCCCGACCCTAACCTCCACACTTCTTTTTTTTCTCTCTTTCTCTTTTAGGGAGAGAGAGTGAGCACACAAGTGGGGGAGGGGAAGAGAGAGAGAGAATCCCAAGCACGCTCCAGGCTCAGGCTGGAGCCCCAGGTAGGGCTAAATCCCGAGACCCTGGGATCATGATCTGAGCTGAAATGCAGAGTCGGACGTTCAACTGACTGACCTACCCAGGCACCCTCACAATTCTTTTTTCTATTATGAGTTTATGTTTATTCACACATCTTTCTTCCTTTCTTCCTTTCTTTCAGCAAAATCTTGAGGGGCAGAGGGGGCAAATGCACACACCTGTTCTGTCGCCTTTAACAGAGAGAATTTGTATCATTGTTCAGAAGAGGTCAGAATGTAAGTATTGAAAGTACAGCATATATTTTTGAAATAAACAATTCCATGAAAGCACTTTACTGAGATATTTATACTTACAGAGGCAGTGAAATAGCCTCAAGCTGTAACAATATAGTCATCAGATCTATTTAATGTCAATATAGTGGGTATCAATATACTTTAGCACACTACTTATTATTGGTAAGAGTAAAGATCAAAAAAATAAAAGGTGACTTGGCTGAAATATATACACTATATAAGTGTAGACTACATATCAGTTATATGTTTTAAAAGAACAGCTACACTTTCTCACTAAAAAATACATCTCTTTTCCTTATTTCCCACTTTGCTGTATTGAAATTCTTATCTCTTTCTTTTTATCCCCACCATTAGAAAAAAAAAAAAAAAAAAGGATTGGATGATAGGAATTTTGAAAGACAGTCTTGGATTCTGCTGAGCTTTCAGCCTGATACTCATAACTATCAAATAGAAAAGCCATCCTTTAACAAAATTCTAACATTCTTGGGGTAACTCGATGGCTGTCGGTTAAGCGTCTGACTTTGGCTCAGGGAATGGTCTCACGGTTAGTGAGTTCAAGCCCACATCGGGCTCTCTGCTGCCAACACAGAGCCTGCTTCAGATCCTCTGTCTGCCCCTCTCTCTGCCCCTCCCCAGATCACTCTCTCTCTCTCTGTTTCAAAATAAACAAATAAACATAAATAAATAAACTCCAACATTCTCATATTTCGTATTAAATCGAACTACAATACCTGCTTATAATATCTGAGGATTTAAGTAATTTCTATAAAATTTTGTATGTGAGACGTAGCTTTTATTTTGTTTTTAAATCTAGCTTCAGAAATAGGGCATCTCCAAAAATCAAAGTGTTCTAGAACAAGTGCTAACAGGAAACCAACTGGTAAGATTTTTTCCAACAAGCTGATTTGAAAGACATCATTTACTTTGTGAGACAGAGTAATCTGTCTAAATAAATGTTCTCAGTTCTTTAATGAGTTGATCACAGATTCACACACAATGTAACTGTATATGTGAAAACTTCATGTGTATTAATTTCACTGTCTATAACAAATAAACTCAGGTGAGCAAGTTCTAAGAGACTCGGTATGTCAATTTTATATTAATTGGATTAATATATTCTGGTTGTGTACTTCATAAATGACAAGAAAATGCATTATGGTGTTGACTTCCTGATAACACATCAAAACAATTGGTTTCTTAACATAAGGGTGAAAGGTGACCTCAGACTTAACTCTTGTTTGAACCGTCACACTGAGAAGTATTTCTTTCATAATGTAATAGGCTTATAACAATTTCATTAGAAATAATTCGGTTAATTCAGTGGGAAAAATAGAAGAACAAATTATTTGACATTCTCTGATCTTTACTTTCCTGCTTCATCTCCCATACCGTCACCTTTAAAAGATGCTGACACTTGAATTACCTAGTCCTGCTCTCTGTGCGGTAGCTTACCGAGACTCTGAATGTGATGGCCACTGTCAACTCCAAGTACAGCTTTTCATCATCCTACGGCTTTGGGTGGCAACAATGAACAGGGGAGACTGTTTTGTTCCCTGCTCAATGGCATATGGTAGTAATTTTAAAAATATTTGATAAATAAGTAACTGAATGAGAATATAATGAATGCAGTAAGCATAGCAGACTTAACAAGACAAACAAAAATAAAAGATAAATAAAGGTAACTAAAACTCCTATTTGTAGGAGACTTTGGGGGAAGAACTCTTCCTATCCTTTGTTCACCTTGTTATTTGCAATCTCTTGCTAACATCTGACATCTTATTGACACGTTTCTTATTTTGTTGACTTTGTCATTCAGAAGAGAAAATACAGCTCAGCATCCCTCTTTTGAATTGCAGAGAGTGAAAACACTCTGGGCCAAGACAACCAGGCAACCGGATATAAAAATCCTGAAAAGGAATTGGAAGTTAGACTTGAGTGACAGCAGATATACTAAGAAAGGGAGAAAAGTGACAGCAAACAGGAAGAAGAAAACGGAAGACCACTCTGGTAGGGAAATTAGAAAATGTTGCAAAATTCACCCTGAGAGTAATGCCTATGGACTATTTTGGTATTGAAATTGAAACAGGATTTAGAAAGCCACAGAGACAATAGATAAAATGTTTCACTTAACCATCAAGAACATTCCATTTGACCAGTGGCTTATTTTCTGGGAAAATGTAAACAGAAGGAAAATAGTTTACACAATCACTATGCCTATAAATTAGTAGAGGTCTTATTTACTTTTTGACCACAGAGGGGAAACAGAACTTTACTGGCAGAGGTACTGTGCATCTCATTCAATTCCTTAAGCGTCCAAGGAAAAAGTGACAATGCGCAGCAGAGTCAAGCCACCTGCCCAAGTTAAGTGAAACTAGAACCTGTACCTACTGACTTCTAGAGAGATGGTCTTTTCAAGATTTATTTGATGGTGTTTTTTTTTTTTTTTTTTTTTTTTAATGATTGGACTTCCAGCTTCAATACCATTATGGTAGAGAAAGGCAAGGGCGGCCAGGGAAACCTGCCCACAAAGGAAGTGCAGATCAATGGACTGGGATGGGCATGGACAGATTTCTGAAATGGTGGCAAATGATGTCATATGAATCTTCCCAAAGATTCATTAAACAAACAAACAAACGAACGAACAAACATTTGGGGCACCTGAGTGACTCAGTGAGTTAAGTGTCTGGCGTCAGCTCCAGTCATGATCTCACAGTTCACGAGTTTGAGCCCCATGTCAGGCTCTGTGCTGACAGCTCAGAGCCTGGAGCCTGCTTTGGATTCTCTGTCTCCCTCTCTCTCTCTTCCCCTCCCCACTAGTGTGCATTTGCTCTCCCTTTCTGAAAATTAAATTAACATTAAAATAAAACCACAACTCTTTCTTTTAATGTTTAACTATTTTTGAGAGAGAGAGAGAGAGCACGTAACGGGGGTTGGGGCAGACAGAAAGTGAGACACAGAAACTGAAGCAGGCTCCAGGCTCTGAGCTGTCAGCAAAGAACCTGATGAGGGTCTCGAACCCAAGACCAGGAGATCATGATCTGAGCTGAAGTCAGATGCTTAACTGACTGAGCCACCAGGGGCCCCCCAAACCACAATTATTTAAAGGTACTAAGAAACTACGTAAGTGCAAGCAAAAGACAAGGGAAATTGTCATCTCAAAAACTTGTCATTCAGGTTAAGAAATGCCTGAATATGCTCCAAAGAGCATCTATAGAGAAAACATTAGCCTATCCAGCTCAGGAATGCAGAGAAAAGTGCTCAGCATTAGAGTCACAGCTAAGAATGTAAAAGGCAAATCTGTGAGAGAAATGCACAAGTGCGAAGACCCAATATTTGCACATTAAATTCTGCAGAGGTCCCTCACCACCCACTAAACTATAAATGTGCAAGGCAGAGCCCTGGGTATCTGGCAAAGAAAGCAGGGAGAGGCCAAATAGAAATAAAGTGTGAAAGACAGATTTATCAGGTGAGATCTGTGAGTTTGCTGCTTTCTTAACCAACTCATTCCCCGACTCACCTGCCAGTCAGGCTTACTGATTTGAAACATCAAAGAAAAGAGTCTGATGCTGGCAAAATATCGGAGTCTTCAGAAGCAGAGTAGCCATGATAGGTGAGTCTAAAAATGTGAAATATGTTTTGCCTGAGTCGGCAGCTTATCACTATGCCATCCCAGTGAAAACCTTCAGGGAATTAGGCTTAAAGAAAAAAAAAAAAAAAAAAAAAAAAAAGAAAGAAAAAAGCAGCAGCTGTTTGCTATGAGGAATAAGAAGGATTATCAGCTGCTTCATTTCCAATGGAAAGAACGAAGTAACAGTTTGAATCCAAGAAAATTAACCGACTGCTGTGACAACAAATTCCCAGAAGAAGACAATAGAGTCCAGAGTTGCTACAACTTATTATCTACAATGTCCACTTTTCACCAAACATTATTAAATACACAAAGAAAGAGGAAAGTGTCATCGATAATCTGAAAAAAATACATAACACAAGGCAAGTGGGACCTTACTTTCCGTTGGCCAGATGATGGCTCTGTTAGACAGCTACTTCAGAGCAGCTATTATGTGTTCAAAAATTAAGAAAAAATATTTTAAAAGAATTAAAGGGAAAAAAAGGTCTAAAAGAGTGAATGGAAAAGATATCTCAACAGAGAAGTGGAAAATATATAAAAATAGAAATTCTAGACTATAAACATTGAAACGAAAAATTCTAGATGGGACTGGGGAGCCTGAGTGAGTCAGTCAGTTGACTCTTAATTTTGGATCAGGTCATGATCTCAGTTTGTAGGTTCGAGCTCCCCATTGGGCTCTGTGCTGACAACAGAGCCTGTTTTGGATTCTCTCTCTCTCTCTCTCTCTCTCTCCCTCTCCCCTTCCACCCTCTCTTTCTTTCTCAAAATAAATAAATAAACATTAAAAAAAATTCACTAGATGGGAGGGATCAACATCAGATTGAAAGTGGCAGAAGAAATAACTGGTGAGATGTATAAGAAGATGAAAAGAAATTGCTCAGTCCCAAGAACATAGAGAGAGAGAGAGAGAGAGAAAGTACTAAAAAAATAAATAGAAAAATAATAGTAAAATAACCCCTGGGATAATACCAAGCAGCCTAACACACAAGTAAGTAAAGTTCCAGAAGGAGAGGGGAGAGAGAGACAGGTATGGGAAAATATTTTAAGAAATTATGCCTAAGCACTTCACAGACTGGTAGACAATCTTAACTTTCAGATCAACAAACCAAAACAAATACTACACATATACATAAAGGATAAATATAAAGAAAACCACACTGAATCAAACTGCTGAAAAAATAAAGAAAAACAAAATCTTGAAAGCACCTGGAGAGAAAGAACACAAAATATATACAAGAAAAATGATACAATTAGTAGCTGGCTTTTTACCATAGTAAAAGGAGTCCAGAAACATATTCAAAGTGCTGAAGAATTTTTTTTCCAGAAAAATTTCCTTAAAAAATAAAGGGTGGATATTTTCAGATAAACTCACCATGAGGAAATTCATCTCCAGCTGATCTCCTCTATAAAAGAAAAAAAAAAAAGTGTTAAAGGAAGTTCTATAGGCTAAAGGAATTGTTCTCTGACTGCAAGATAATGAAATTACAAATGAATACAATACATCTAGGAAAGCCCCAAAGATACATAAATTAAACAAGTCACCTCTACACAAGCTAGGGGTCGAAGAAGAAATCACAAAAGAAGTTAGAAATTCATTTGAACCAAATGAGAGCGAAAACTTTACAGGAGAGTGGGGTTCTTGGGCCCCACACCATGAAAGGAGTGCCAAAGGTCAAAGGCACAGGCAAAGTGTTAGATCTAGACTACAGGTCTAGCTGAAGGCAGACACAGTGCTAACAGAGTAGTTACTCAAACCCTCAAAAGGGAGCTCTGCTTATGTAGAGAAAGTCCCAGCCCAGGTTCCCACTCTGGTCTAATATGTTAATGAGGGAAAGGGAGGAAAGAAAATACTCCATCCTGATTGGTTGGAAGGGCCTCATGCTGACTGACCAATATTGGCAGGTAATTCAGGCAGCTCTTTGACACTTTTTGGAGCATGAGTCCTCTGTTTTAAGTCCTGTTTGTCTATGGGACCACATTCTGGTTCCGCTTTGTAAGAGAAATCAGTTTGGGGGCGCCTTGGTGGCTCAGTCAGTTAAGCGTCCCACTTCGGCTCAGGTCATGATCTCACGGTTTATGAGTTCGAGCCCCGAGGGGGGCTCTGTGCTGACAGCCCAGAACCTGGAGCCTGCTTCAGATTCTGTTGTCTCCTTTTCTCTCTCTGCCCCTCCCCCACTTGTGCTCCGTCTCTGTCTCTCTCTCTCTCTCTTAAAAAAAAAAAAATAATAAATGTAAAAAAGGGGGGGAAAAAGCAGTGTAATGATAACATCCAACAGAAAGTGCCCCCTTGCATAATGTTTTTCACTTTGGGCTTGTTCCATGTCTCAAAAACAGCAAATCAACTATGTGGAATTCAACGGAAATAGGGAAAACAATATATGTTTCTATTACAAAAGAAAAAGGTCTAAAACCAAAAATCTAAGTGTCCACCTTAGGAAGATAAGAAATGTAGAACAAAATTAAGCAGAGGAAAGGAAAGAAGGAAGAAAGGGTGGAGGGGAAGAAGAAAGGAAGGAAGGTTGGTTATAATCGCTTTCAAGTCCAACCTCTGGTTCATCTCAGAGTTTCCCTCTGTTGATCTTTTGATTATTTTCCCTTGAGGATTCTCATGGTGTCCTGTCTCTTTGCATAGTGAATATTTCGGGATTGTATCATGGATATTTTGAATATTACATTGTGAGACATGAGGCATGGAGTCCTGTAACAATCCACTAGAGAATATTGATCGGTGGTGGTGGTGGTTTCAGAAGGCCGTTTACCTAGTTGAGTTCAAACCTGAAGTTCTAGCTTCCCTTCCATGGATGGAGTTCCAATGTCAGCTGAACTTTCAAAGCCTTTGCCATGTTGCTTTTAGTGTTTCCTACAGATGCACAGCTCCAGCGAAGCCAGGACTTGTGTCAACTCATAGGCACACTTGGAGCCTCCCCCACCTTCCCTTCTCTCCTCTCTGCAACTTGCCACATATTCTCTGACTCCCAGGCTTCCCTTTTCCTATTCCTCTGGCTTGAAAGTTGTCTTGTTTGGTTTTATGTTTTGATTTTGGTTTTGTTTTGCTTTGCTTTTGGAGTTTTAGCTACTTGCACTGGGCGTTGTGCACAATTGGAGCTGCTCTTGGAGCAAACAAGGGCTCCTTTTCCTGTTCCTCCGACTAGGGTTTCTCTCTGAAATTTTCTCCCTGCACCAACTGCACAGTTTCACAGTGAAGCTGCCTTTGATCAGGGCACAAAGGTAAAAGAGGGGGAAATAATCAGGAAACTCAACGTTGTAAGGGTCATTTCTCCAGTTTGGTCTTTCTCCCCCGATTTATTTGCCGTTGTTAATTTTCCGAGTTTCTCAGGTAGTTGTTTGGTTTTGGCATTTTGTCCAAAGTATTTGGCTGTAATCACTGAGAAAGATAAAGTATAGTGGGCTAACTTCATGCTGATTAGCCCCAGAAATCTAGGGGTGATCTTGTTCATCTGCCCCTTTTTCCAAATTTTCTGTGATAAGCACAAGCATTACTTATATATTTAGGAACAAACATAAAACAATACAGAAAGTCTATGCATTAAGTTTTCTAAAGCTGCTTATAATAGGAGTTGTTTTACAGAATTTCAGCCCAGCATAATTGAAAGAAATGGCATACTGTCACTTCTGTAGGATTCTGTTGTTTATATGTATTCGCCTTCTTACTAGAACATATGCCTGTTGTTAGAAACTGTCTCTAACCCATCTTTGTTTCTGTCTACCGTGCTCAGCACTGCATATAACCCACAGTAGATGTTAAATTGCTCTGGATTAGATTATCTGTTATCATAGGCTCAGAACTTTCTCTGTTTATGTGACGTGAAGTCCTCTCTGGCTATCTGCTGTAAATAGCTGACTATGTGCTTTGTTTCTCCCTTCTTCCACCCCCACCCTTCACTATTTAATTCAAAATCCTATAGTGACTTACAGAGGAGCTGAGTTGAAAACAAAACACTCTAAATATTTAATAATAACAGCTTTAAGAAGAAAAATTACTTCTGTCAATGGTATGTCAAATGGACTTAAAAATTATTTTTGCAAGAAAATAGCAAGATTCCTATTGTTACTGACCCTTCTAAAGGACCTTTCCAAAAGCAAGAGATTATGTCTAGACCTTGAGAAAACAAATGACCAATGTCCATAGACATATGAAGTTAAAGATATTGATCATTTGGGATAAATTTTAACATATCAAAAGACTGATACAATGATACCTTGCATATAATTAGTCCTAGATCACATATCTGACTCATTTTGAGAAAGTACTTATTTGATCAAAAATAATTCTAAAAATAATGAGCAAAAATCAATGAAGAGATGAATTTTATTATTTGTGTTTTTTGTTTGTTTTATTAGTATGAAAAACAGTAATAAATCAGGTTCTGAACTCAGATAATTGAATTAGTTGTAAGAGTTGCTAATATTATGTAATAATGAGAACAGTCACCATTCTACTGCATCACTCACACTGGTTTAATAAAATTATTTTTTCTAATATGCAATTAATATTGCAATTATAATTTTAATTTTTTTAAATGTTTATTTTTGACAGAGAGAGAGAGAGACAGAGTGCAAGCCAGGGAGGGGCAGAGAGAGAGGAAGACACAGAAACTGAAGCAGGCTCCAAGCTCTGAGTGATCAGGACAGAGCCGGACATGGGGCACGAACCCACGAGCCATGAGATCATGACCTGAGCCAAAGTTGGCTGCTTAACCAACTGAACCACCCCAGGGCCCCTGAAATTATAATTCTTAAAAAGAGTATAATGATCTCAAATTCTGCCATCTTAACACAACTATGAACATTTTCAATTTTCTTGAAATCATTTTTTTTTCCTGGGCATCTGTTTCTCATTTAGCTTTAACGAGTCTACACAATTTATACCACACTTCCCCTTTTTCTAAGCCTTACTACGATGCCGTATTGTCTTCATCACCTTAATTTTCACTGGTACTTAATATGCTAAGAAGAGATGGCACCATGGCTATTGCAAACAGTTTTTTGGTAGGTAATTAAGCCCATCCCACTTTTTACTTAATTAAATAATACTGTTAGAGGGGCACCTGGGTGGCTCAGTCGGGTAAGCGTCCAACTCTTGATTTTGCCTCAGGTCGTGATCTCTAAGTTTGTGAGCTCCAGCCCAGGGTTGGGCTCTGTTAGCATGGAGCCCAACAGAGCCTGCTGGGATTCCCTCCCTCCCTCTGTCTCTGCCCCTTCCCCACGTGTGCACCTGCGCATGCTCTCCCTCTCTCTCAAAATAATAAACTTTAAAAAATAATACTGTTTTAAAATTGTATCCAATGTGATTTTCTATTTTTTGATATTTTTCTTAGTGGGAATTCTCAGAAGTAGAATTGATGTTTTAAAATTAAAATTATTTTTTTATATTTCTGAAAATTGTTATTTAATTGGTGTTCCAAAATGTTTTCTTTTATCAGCAATATATAAATTTACTTTCTTTTTACTTTAATTTTTTTAATGTTTATTTATTTTTGAGAGAGAGAGAGAGAGAGAGAGGGAGAGAGAGAGACAGAGTGCAAGTGGGGAAGGGGCAGAGAGAGGGAGACACAGAATCTGAAGCGGGCTCCAGGCTCTGAGCTGTCAGCACAGAGCCCAACGTAGGGCTCAAACTCACGAACTATGAAATCATGACCTGAGCTGAAATTGGACGCTTAATGGACTGTGCCACCCAGGTATCCCTAAAATTACTCTCTTTACTTTTTAAATCATTTAGTGGTATCTTTCCTTTTATTTTTTTTTTAAGTTTATTCATTTTGAGAGAGAGAGAGAGAGGGAGCATGAGCAGGGGAAGGACAGAGAGAGGCAAGCAGATTCTGCACTGTCAGCCTACAGCTCAATGCAGGGCTGAAACTCACAAACCGTGAGATCAGGACCTGAGTGGAAACCAAGAGTCAGACATTTAACTGACTGAGCCACCCAGGCGCCCCAAGTGGTATCTTTTTGAGGGTGATTGACTCAATAAAAAATGGTATGCTGGTGTTATTGTGCACTTCTTTGATTACTAGTTAGGCTTAAATGTTTTCATGTTTTTATTGTATTATCTTTTGAAGATTGTTTTTATGCCCTTTGTTTTTAGGAACAAGCTTCTTATAGATCTCTGATGCTAAGCAACAAGGAAATGTTTGTAATCATTTTTTAATAATCAAGGGAACAACGTTTGAAAGCCTTTGTAATCTCATTTTCACCAATGCTACTTGTGGCTCATGGAAACCAGTTTTTTTTTTTAATTTTTTTTAATGTTTATTTATTATTGAGAGACAGAGAGACAGAGAGCGTGAGCAGGGGAGGGGTAGAGAGAGGGGGAAACACAGAATCTGAAGTAGGCTCCAGGCTCTGAGCTGTCAGCACAGAGCCCGACGCGGGGCTCGAACTCACAAACTGCGAGATCATGACCTGAGCTGAAGTTGGTCACTTAACCAACTGAGCCACCCAGGCGCCCCTGGAAACCAGTTTTTAATACGTCTAGTTGCTGAACATGAACTGAGCATATAATAGAGACTAGACTCTTTACACTTACTATCTCATTTAAATATTTTTATCCATCCAGTGAGGTGGGTACTATTATTTACTGTCAGTTTAGAAGTGACTAGAGAGATTTTTAGAGAGGTAAATTACCAACTATCACACAGCTGGCTACTGCTGAAGTCAAAACTAGACCCATACCCCACATACTTTAACCACCACAAACCACCAAATAGAGGATGTGTTTTTGACACATCCTGTCACACAGACGCTGTTAGAGAATGATCTGATGCATACTGTGGCATTTCTGAGCTCTCGCCTTAGCCTTGTAACCAGAAAATATGCAAGTAATGGTATATAGTTTACCCCTCAGCATGACCAAAGAGCTGGAATTGTAGAGATATTTTCATCATTATCTGTGTGAGTTAAGCGGACCACAATGGAATAAAACCTTGGCCTTCCACTAATCCTTAGTGTTCCATTAGCCCATTGAGTGACCCCAGGAGGTTATTTAAGTTCTCGAGTCACAATGGTCTCATCTTTAAAAACATCATTTACAAAGATTTCCTTGGATTAAATGAGGTAATATATATGTAATGGACCTGACAGGATGCTTGGTACATGATAGGTGCTCAGTAGACAGGTTTTTGTTTTTGTTTTGTGTGTGTGTGCTTAGTTTGCAAGACTTGATTTGGGTGTGCAGTGTGTCAAATGACTCCAAATGATTTTCTCAGACTATCTTTCCTGAGAGTTACTAAACTACTTAATTCTTGCCAAGACTTTAATCGGAAGAAACTGATCCATTTTAGAACTTCTAACAAGTACATACACATTGGAAACTTTCCAGCGTAGACTAACTTAGCGCATTGCTGGACAATTTCATGTCCTCCAGAATCTCTGTACCTTGACTATTCATCATGTAAATTCCTGAAATAGGTTTAAATAATTGATTGAGGGAAAGAATAAAGAACCTCATACCGTTAACAAGATTTAATTCTGACTCCCACAAGCCTAATTACCTCCCTGAAAAGTACTCTTCTGTACTCTGGCTCCTGTCTCTTAAAACAATTAGCCACGGTCTTGATTTTTGTTTCTGCTCATTACCTATAGTCTTTATCTTCAAAGTAGGTGTGGATAGCGGATCACTACTTTTTTTTTTTAATATTTATTTATTTCGAGACAGAAAGAGAGGGCATGAGCAGGGGAGGGGCAGAGAGAGAGGGAGACACAGAATCCGGAGCAGGCTCCAGGTTCTGAGCTGTCAGCAGGGCTTGAACCCACCAGCCATGAGATCATGACCTGAGCTGAAGTCGGACGCTCAACCGACTGAGCCACCCAGGAGCCCCATGATCACTACTTTTTAATCCAACACTGATATAGGCACCACTCTAAGATATCAGTACTTCTTTGGAAGCAATTTATTTTGTGGAGCCTTTTATAATCTAATTGTTCCTGATTCATGATTTAGTTTAAGGAGATTCTCAGTGAAACATGCTCTATTCTTCTGTCCTGTTTGCTCATATCATATTGCTTTCTACAGGTGGATGGTAAGCTATTTGGCCTTTCTCACACGATCACAGTCTTCCTCTTGGAATAACTAGGGTTATTGGCTTTATTACCTTCAAGAGAAGTACAATTTCCAAAGTATGTCGCACTTAGGAGCTGGGGCCACTGTATCTAATTTCCTTCACTCAGCAAAGACGGTGGAAAGAATATTTGGAGTATGCAGAGAATAAATAGGTTAGCTAGATATTTAAGTCTGACTGTGAATGACACAAAGGTTTCATTGTTTTAAACTGCTTTGCAGTACCTCCTATATTATAATTATTGTCTGTTTGGGCTTTAATAATCCAGTGCTCACGTAATTAAAAGGACACTGTTAACTCTTATTCAGGCTGTGTGGTATTTCTATTCCTACTATGATGGATAAATCATTTGGAGGACATAACCCTTCACAACCTTTATCAAGACCTCACACTGTAATCTGTCAGAACTAGTCCCTGAATACAGTTCTTCTTTCTTCTGCTGCTGAACATTTATATAGCAATGAAATGTTAATAACTCCTAAGAGAGTTGGCTGGATTGTACTATATTTTAGAAGGAACAATTATTTCTCAGAGGCCCCAAGATTTAAATTGCATAGTCTATCCAGGGACTTCAACCTCAGAGACTTCTCTAGAAGTAGAATGATCCAGAAAAGCCATTTTGGATAGGCTTTGAAAATTTCATCTTTTCTAAAGAAATTGTATTGAGGCCAATAACATAAATATGGTTGGAATATGGTTGGAATATTCCTTTCTTGACTGCCATATATTAAACGTTTGACTTCCCTGAATTTCCTCACTTACCACTTCACAAAATACATGACTCTTCTCTTGGCCATATATGATTAAATGTCATTCAGCACATCTGATCATAGTATTTTGCACATAAAAACCTAGCTACTATGCACCAGAGTTGACAGGAGTAATCCTTACAATTTCTATGTAATAATGCCAAGTTCCCTTTCTGTGTATAGTTCACATTTGGTTTATCTATTTCTGTTCTTGATTTGATTCTGGCCAGAGCCATGCAAGTGTAAGAACTTATATTAATCTACATCTCTGCCTGCCACAGTCATCTAAGTTTCCACTTTATCCTCTGTAACTATGGGTAGGGTTTTAAAATCTCACTGACATTTAGAAGAAATTTTAGAAGAAAAATGTGTGTGCTGGGTGGTGCTTTAATAGTGATTCTCTCTCTTTTCAGAAGCTCCTTAATTCCTAAAATGACTTTTTAGTGGCTTGACTATGTACTGTTCACTCAGCGTATGTTTTGAACATGGATGTTGGACAAATATTTGCATGGCTCAGTTTTATTCTTTCCTTCCGTGAGTTTTGACATTTCTTTCTGATAGTAAGTTTACAAGAAATTCAATCTCAATCTAAAATCTAATTATATGTATATCAAATGTACGTGCATATTTGTTTTAGTCACTCCACAGAAGGAGATGAACCTATACCCAGCATTTGGTTTAAATGTTAAGACTGCTGGGCCACCTGGGTGGCTCAGTCAGCAGAGCGTCTGACTCTTGATTCAGCTCAGGTCATGATGTCACAGTTTATGAGATCAAGCCCCACACCAGGCTCTGCACCGACAGCTCAGAGACTGCTTAGGATTCTCTCTCTCCTTCTCTCTCTGCCCCTCCCCACTTGCATGTGAACGCACTTTCTCTCCCTCAATCTCAAAATAAAGAAATAAACATTAAAAAAAAAATGTTAAGACTCCTGAAGCCACACGCACCAAGAGAGTAGGAAAAGGTTTGTTATATAATGAGGCTTTTGGAGGGAGCAGGCTGCCTCCTCAACAGGTCCAAAAGTGAATTGAGAGAGCAGGGAAAGGAGACTAGTTCAGGGTTGGGGTTTTTTATCCTATTTAGGGCTGGGGCTGCAGCGAGGTTCCTGCATGTGGCTTGAACTTCCTGCATGAGCCCAAGGAGGAAGTACCAGCCTTTCTTATCAGCTTGCCCAGATGTGGGGAAAAGAAGCAGAGAGGTTTAAAAACTGTCAGTAAGCAAGTATCAAAAACCGGAGTCAGACTCTCAATACAATACCACACCTGAATACACCCACCTACCCATGCTGCCTCCTTTATCAAATCTTCCAGTAAGACTTCTGTGCAAGGACTTAGGTTCCTTATCACCCCTGGCTCCTAATTCCTGCTCCTTTGTGACTCTCACTTGCATTTCATCTCCCAAGGGGGCTTGTGTCTTTGCACTTGGGTTGATCAACATGCAGAATTCAGTCCTGGTACATGACTGAAAAATCAACTAAAACAAAAATATCTCACTTACACAAGACACTTGTATTTGTGGCAGGCTACTCAAAATGTTTGATCACTCAAGGGGAGAGCGCAATAGGGAGATTATTATCCCCAATGACAGGAATTTGCCACATCTCTTAGAAGGCAGAAGTGCCTACTTAAGTTTGAACTTTAAATAATTAGAAGTGTTTCTTTTCTTTATGACATAAATAAAGCCATTCCCCTGTGATTACATAAGATTTTAAATCTAAGTAATCTAGCAAGTGTGCATGTGTGAACACTGACACACACACACACACACACACACACACCCCTACCCAATGCAAAAGAATGCCGATATGTGGTTTGTTGATCTCGGTGACTCCCTTGATACTGAATGAGGAAACTTCACACAAACTTGTCTTAGACTCAGGAGACTCAGAAATTCTGATATTCCCTCCGGAAAATGAAACTGAAGATCACAAAAGAGCTTTTAAATCAAATTGTATCATTTGTATAAAACTCATAAAGTGGAGTTCTTACAGAAAGTATCCAAATTCATTTTTCCTCTTTTTCTTCCACTGAAAATATTCCTCAGAAAAAAAAAAAAAGGACCAGAACCACTTCTGTTTCTTCCTAAGATATATATTCACACCTCCCCTCCCCTAATGAAATGTGGGACTAGAGGTGAATTACTTTGAGGGTCAACTTGGCATCATGAGTTGAATTTGTGTGTGAACGTCAAGGCTCTGATGCTCGCTTGTAATGACGTCACGGTGAGTATTTCCTGAGAGAGTTGGGTCTGCAAGCACCTGTGGACTGCTTCCTTCCCAGTCGAACCCCCAGCAAGATTCCTTCTGGAGAGGACAATCCGGTAAATGTACTGGCTTGATCTTTGTCTTAGAATACAAATAATTTGATGATTCAAATATAAATTTCAAGGTGTATTTTTCCCCAGTTCTAGGACATATAGTTTTAGAAACAGTTTATCCATCTTTTATGGAAGCAAATCAACATTTTGCATAATGAAGAGTTCCATAGGGCTACCCAATACTAGAAAATATTCAAGATTAGGAGATGCTTGCCTCACCCAAATTTGCTAAAATATTAGGAGGTGATTTTATAGGGGAAAAATTACACATGTTCAGTTCTACATATGTCAAATATAAAAATCAAAACTATTACATTAAGCTTATGATATTAGATACCTACAATTAATAATGTATCTATTTTCTCATTCATCAATTTTTTTTTGCAAGTAATTTTCTTGATTGATATAATTCAAATGACTCAAAGTGGTTTCTTATAAAATGTTCTCAAGGATCCAAATGAATCAATGAATCTTTATACTTAAACATTTCACTTGCTTTCTCTCTAAAACAGAGAAATTGGTTTTAAAACAGATGATACATCCTGATATAGCCTTTGGCCCAAACTAATGCTGACTGAGGAAATCAGCTGTATAATTTCTATAATCTATTTTTGGATTTAAATCTTTGTGAACAAATTTATATTAATAATCAAACAGTTTCAAATCAGGTTAATTAGAATTTGAAAGTGATCAAGACCAGTGACGTTTCTCTTGAAAATGCCAAGGTTTTTCCAAGCTCTCTGGAGCCAGAAAGGCCTCATTTGAGTTCTCAGTTAACTAATCATGCTGTTTTTGGCAAAGCACTTGTCCTCTTTGTGCCTCAGTTTCTGCATCTTCCTAAATGGAGATAAAACTACCTGCCTCAATAGGCTAGTTGTGAAAACTGATGTAAATGAAATGCTTTTCAGAAAAAAAGCAGAGCCTGGGGCCTTGTTCAGAGTGGCACCTAGGATTAGAGTAACTAATTTCATACTGCGTATTCTGAATATTTTTCTTCCCTTCTGAAAATACATATTCCTCTGAACTAGTATGTCAGCTCCACAGCAAGGTGACTTTTAAGTCTGTTTGGCCTGTGCATGTCTCAAGTGTATCATTTTTACTTGCTCAGGTGCACATGATACAAAGAAACTGTCACACACACACACACACACACACACACACACGAACAAGGAAAATTATCTCTTCTTCCTGTTCTGAAAATGTTTATACTTCAGGAAATACAATATTGTATGAAGGCTTTCTTTTATGTATAAAATACAAAGCTTTTATCCCAAGCTTTATGCCAAATACAATTGAGCTGAAGAAAGCTTCCTTCTTACAAAAGCACCTGCAAATGTTTAACTGGCTAATGTGACAGAGGTTATTCTTACAACTTCACCAGTTTCAAGGCCCATTTTTTTAGAAAAAATAATGTGATGGGATAATAATTTGAGATGCTCTTTTGGGCTAAGAATATGAGCTATCTTGCTCAGCAAAGAGGCATCAGAGAAAGAGGAGAGATAAAAGATGGAAACTTCCTAGATTATTTTTTAAGCTTATTTATTTGTTTGAGAGAGCCAGACAAAGCTTGAGTGGGGAGAGAGGCAGGGAGAGAGTGAGAGAGAGAATCCCAAGCAGGCTCCTCACTGCGAACACAGAGTCCGATGCAAGCCTCGAACCCACAAACGAGGAGATCATGACCTGAGCTAAAACCAAGAGTCAGATGCTTAACTGACTGAGCCACCCAGGTGCCCCAGAAACTTCTTAGCTTTTTGATTCAACCCACCATCAAGGTTTAAGACAGGGTAATTTAGGAGTGATCAGTTAGCCAGAACTAGTTTTTCCTACTTCCACTCAGCTCCAGACCAGGTAAACCTCCTATAAATTCAGGGAGCGAACTGAGAGTATCTCGGCATTGGTTTTTCTCTGTCCTGTATCTTGCCTTCACCCCACAATGCATCTGGGTGGACTTCGGAGTAACAGTAGAACTCCTCAGAACAATTTTGAGGATGGTTCAGGAACGGAGAAGACCACCAGCCCCTCTGTATTCCAGTGATTACCAGCCTTGCTGAGGCCCTCCCACCAAATGGTGTGAAAGCTAGCCTCAAAAAGCCTGTAGAGGATGTTAGAAACATGAATTGTAGCTTCTAGGCACCATAGAGGGCTGTGCAAAGGCAGCCAAGACTTCTCACTGTCCAAGAGAAAGGGTACAGAAGTTGGATGAGAGAGGGAATGGTTAGGGCAAGCCTGGAGTTGGTTCCTTCAGCTGAGACGAGCAACGGATGTAGCAACAGATGTGCTGCTCTGTCTTTGCCTGGGGCTGGTTGTGAATGCAGCTCCTTGGTGAGACAAAATTTCTCTTTGGTAAAAACTTGGATTTCTTTGAGAGACTGATATGTTTCTCTCTCTTTTTCTCTAAGTTTATTTTTGAGAGATAGAGAGAGTGAGCAGGGGGAGAAGCAGACAGAGAGGGAGAGAATCTCCAGCAGGCTCTACACTGTCAGCATGGGGCCCGATGTGGGGTTCAAACCCACAAACCATGAGATCATGATCTGAGCTGAAACCAAGAGTCAGACGCTTAACCGAGTGAGCCACCCAGGTGGCTTGATGTTTCTCTCGCTTTTTAAGACTTGAATTCTTTAGCGCAGTTGGAGGTTCACAACAAAATTGAGAGAAAGGTACAGAGATTCTCCATATGCCCTCTACCCCACACATGCCTAGCCTTCCCATTATCAACCTTATTTACCAGAGAGTGTTACATTTGTTACTATAGATGAACCCACAATGACACGTCACAATCACCAAAGTCCAGAGTTTATTTGAGGGCTCACTCTTGATGTTATATATTCTTTGGGTTTGGACAAATGTATAATGGCATGTAGCCATCATTAAATGTTATACAGAGTATTTTCGCTGCTCTAAAGAAATCCTCTGTGCTCTGCTTATCCATCCTTCCCCACAGTCCATCCCTGGAAATCACTGAACTTTTTATTATCTTCGTACTTTTGCCTTTTCCATAATGTCATGTATTGGAATAATACAGTATGTAGCCTTTTCAGATTGGCTTCTTTTACTAGTAATGGCTTCTTTGACTTTTTGTGGCTCGATAGCTCATTTATTTTTCATGTTGAATAATAGTCTAATGTATGGATGTAGCACAGTTTATTTACCCCTTCACCTCCTGAAGGACACCTTGGCTGCTTTGGAGTTTTGGCAATTTTGAGCAAAGCCATACACATCCGTGTGCAAGTGTTTGTGTGGATATAAGTTTTTCATTTCATTTTGGATAAATACCAAGAGACATGATCACTGGATCATATAGTAAGGGCATAGTTAGTTTTGTAAGAAACCTCCAAACCATCTTCCAAAATGTACAGATGTACGATTTTGCAGTCCCATCAGCAGTGTATGGGAGTTGCTGTTGTTCCATAGCCTCACTAGGATTTGGTGTTGTCACAGTTCTGGACTTTGGGCACTCTTTTTTTTTTTTTTTTTTTAACTTTTTAATGTTTATTTACTTTGGAGAGAGGGAGAGAGAGAGAAAGAGAGAGAGAGAGAGAGAGAGAGAATCCAAAATCCAAAGCAGGCTCCAGGCATCACAGAGCCTGACATGGGGTTCGAACCCACAAACTGTGAGATCATGACCTGAGCCGAAGTTAGATGCTCAACCAACTGAGCCACCCGGGCGCCCCATTTCTAGGTGTTTTATGGTTTCATATCTTATATTTAGGTTTATGATCCATCTTTAGTTAATTTTTGTGGAGGCTATAAGCTCTGTGCCTAGATTCTTTTTTTTTTTTTTTTTTTTTTTTGCATGTAGATGTCCAGTTTCAGTGCCACTTATTGACGAAATTATCTTTGTTCCATTGTATTACCAAGGGCCACTTGGCTATATTTATGTGGGCCTATGTCTGGGCTCTCTATCCTCTTCCATTGGTCTATTTCTCTGTCTTGACTGTAGCTTCATGGTTAAGTCTTGAAGTTCGGCAGCACCAGTCTTCCACCTTGCTCTTCTCCTCCAATCTCATGCTGGCAATTCTGGGATGTTTGTTTCTCCATAAACCTTTAAATCAGGTTGTCAATATATATTTCTCTTTTCATGTGAGAGGTTCAACTCAGTCAATGTTTTCTCACTTTGGCTCCCTGAAAAATCAGTGTGAGATGTATCTGTGCAGGCACTGGAATGCTGTTCGTGCTTATAGTTGGAAATTTTTATTTCCTTTCTCTTTTTTAAGTATTTCTTTATTTTGAGAGAGAGAAAGAGAGAGAGCGAGGGAGAAGTGGAAAGAGAGGGGGAGAGAGAATCCCAGGCAGGCTCTGCCCTGTCAGGGCTCAAATACATGAACCATGACATCATGACCTAAGCCAAAGTCAGTTGGTTAAGCAACTGAGCAACCCAGGTGCCCCAAATTTGATTCTCTTTTTTAAGTCTTGTTTTCTCCACTTTTCTTTAATTTCATCTTCTGAGTCATATCCCTTGGATAAAGTAAATCTAAACATGAACCATTCATAAACAGTCAATCCAAATTGAATGAGCCCACCATTCACCTGCCTCACAGAGATGGAGATCTCGTCAATAAACCTGGAAGATAAGGATATGATTCCCATTCTCTCTTCCAACTAATGCATTTCATTCTTAGTTGTGACTAATGAAACAAGTCACGATTCTTCACAGGACAAGAGGGAAAGCAGACTGCTGGGTGATCAGACTTTCACGTAGAATGTTGGCTTCCAAGATCCTGTTGACAAAGTCCTCAATAACCCTGATTTTCTCTGCTTGAGCACAGTTGTTGCATTGAAGAGATTTCTCATGTTCTGCTCTTTAAGCCTGTCTTTTTCTGGGTGTGCTCTTGAACCTGAGTAGGTCCTTCACTGACAGCATGTGAATATGATCCAAAACCACACAGCAAGACGTGCAGAACAGACAAATGCTTAAAGTGCCTGTCTCGATGTGTTCTCTTTCTTAAAGGACAGAGCAAATTCGGCATAAATATCAAACACTGGTGAACTATCGGTTAAAAAAATAGTTGGTTCACTTATTTTCCTCATTAAAATCTGAGTACCTCTACTCAGTGTCAACTTTCTTGAATGTTTCTTCATGATTCCTAATGAGATAAAATAGCTATAAATAATAGCTATCATTTTGAGTACTTACTATGCACCACACACCGTACTAAGCACTTTATATTTATTTCACTTAGTCTTCTTAACAATCTTACAAAG
This sequence comes from Leopardus geoffroyi, assembly GCF_018350155.1. Taxonomy (NCBI): domain Eukaryota; kingdom Metazoa; phylum Chordata; class Mammalia; order Carnivora; family Felidae; genus Leopardus; species Leopardus geoffroyi. The sequence continues at coordinate 112,022,889 of NC_059333.1, forward strand.
TCTTGATGTCGTTTCCATCTCCTTTTCAGATAAAGAAACTGATGCACAAGAAAATTACTTTTTTTCCCCCCATATCAGGATCTAATAATTGGAAAGCAAGAATTTGAGTCTAGGTAGAATCTAAACTCTGTGTTTTTAACTACTTTGTAAATGGCCTCCAGTCTCAAACTATTAAATACTGAATATACTTCAAGTAGCCTCCAAAGAATCAGGACTATGATCTAAAATAACTTGTATGGAAGTTATCGGCATGAACAACACTCGTCAGGATTTTGCACATCATTTCATTTCTTCATTTCTGAAGCACATATTCATCCTTCAAGGCTCCAGATCCCTTCTTCAAGGAAGTCTACCTCTCTCCTCTAGGCAGTATTTGTTACCCTGTCTTCTGTCCTCTCTTAATAACTTGTTCATATCTTGTGATAGAACTTACTGCCATAATTAAAAGTCTTCCTTCAAGCCAGCTAGAATGTTCTATTTCCTGGGTACCTGGTAGGTGCTAAATATATTTTTCTGAGACAAACACATTGAAATTCCTCAAGCCAAAAAATCATCATTCTGGGAAGAAATTCAGAGAGAGAAATAGATAGCAAATATCCTTTTTGGAGCAAGAGGAAGAATAAATTCATACAATTTATGTACAACTAGAACAAGCTGAGTCTGAAAGAGATGGACAAATCTGTCGAAGCTCTATTTCCCAACTCATAGCAATAGACTTCTGAAGAAAATATCCTGCAAAAGAACAGAATTCTCTATCTTTCCACACTTCACAAGAAGTGAGGATCTGCACAGAACCCTGTTCATCTTCAAGGTAGGGCCCCCCGTTTGAGGCCTTCCTAGATCACATCAAACGCCAACACTGACATCTGCTGGAAATGCACACTGGCCACATTTTCTGCACTTGGTTAAAAAGGGAAAAAAAAAAGTGCAAGATGATAAGAAACTACCTAAAAACTATTTCTGAGCCCAAACCAAGAACTAATATATCAAGGGAATGTGAGCTTGAGCAATCCGGGGCATTTCTTTCATTGAGAATATAATCTTGGCAAACAATATCATGTTTTTGGTGATAAGCATGGTCATAGATTTAGGATTCTGAATCACTAATTCTTTTGTAAGTAACCCTTAGCATGGCCCCCAAAATATATTTGATATTTTTTAAAAGCAAAATAAGATACGTATCTCTGTATATGAGGGATTCAGTTAATCTCTGCCGCACATTTCGTAAATAGCATGGGTTGTGCTCTCTGGTTTTTAGAAACCGCTAACTCATTTTTGGGCTGCAGTTTTTACGGGTAGGAAGAACAGAGTCTTGACAAATGAAATGGTGTGTTTCTGTGGCTTGTATTCTCCCATTTTCCTACGTTTACCTTCTGCTGTCTCACTTGTGATACTACTTAGGTATTTGGGAAATAGTCAAACTGAAGAATATACTTTCCTCCATTTGTTTATTTATAAATGTTAAGGATAATCAGATGTAAAATATATTTTCTACATTTATTTCTCCTAGTGACTGAAACTTTTGGTAAAAGAGAAAAATTCTGTGACTCACGGAAACTATTTTATTTTTTAAAACAAATCTACCAAACCTGTATATGTAAAATTGTTATTTTTAGGGGTACTGAGTCCCTTGGGTGACTCAGTCTGCTGAGAGTCTGACTTCGGCTCAGGTCATGATCTCACAGTGACTTCGAGCCCCGCATCAGGCTCTGCACTGACAGTGAATGGCCTGCTTCAGATCCTTTGTCTCCCTCTCTCTGCTCCTCCCCTGCTTGCACTCTGTCTCTCAAAAATAAATAAACATTAAAAATTAAAAATAAAATAATAATAAAATAAAATTTTTACCCGTAAACATCAGCTCCTATCTTCCTATCATAAGTCTTCATTTGTTAAGAGATGTTCATATTTTCTTCTAAACTTACCTCATAAGTTTTCTTTCTTGAAGAAATAAGGTATTTATGGTTTTCTCTTTTTGCTTTTCAGTTTTTTATCTTTATTGTTAAATACAACAAGTAAGCAGAAAAAGTAGACATATACCTCGGAGGTTTTGTAGGTTTTGTTCGAGAACACTGAAATAAAGCATATATCACAATAAAGTGAGTCAAATGAATTCTTTGCTTTCCCAGTGCATATAAAAATTATGTTTATACGATACTGTAGGTCATGGAGTATGCAATAGCATTATATCTAAAAACACAATGTGTATATCTTAATTTTAAAGTGTTGCTAAAAAATACTCACCATCATCTGAGTTTTCAATGAGTCATAATCGCTGACCATAGATGACTGTAACAAATGCGATAATTGTGAAGAAGTTTGACTTATTATGAAAATTACCCAAAAGGTGACATAAAGACAAAAGTGAGCAGATACTTTTGGAAAAATGGAATTGATTGATAAATCTGTTCCATGCAGGCTTATTACAAAAGGTCAGTTTGTTAAAAAAAATAAAAAATAAAAAGTATCCATGAAGTACAAAAAAATGTGGCATGCCTATATCTCAAACACAAATGGACAGCTTAATGTATTTTAATAACACAGCTTAATGTATTTTAATAACATGAGCACCATGTTATAACCGCCCCTCAGTAACCATCACTCAGATCGAGAAAGAAAACATTGCAGTAAGTATACATATCGAAATACTATAGTGTTGCTGGAATTTTAATTTTAGATTGATGGGATCATAGTGCGTGTTTTCTTTTAGATTTGGCTTCATTCAGTAACCATTCTGTAAGTTTTGTCTGTGTTGTTACTTGTGGCTGTGACTTATCTTCACTGATCAATATTATTCCATTTTATGAATATATCACCATTTGTTCATCTGATCTATCACTGATGGATATTCAGGTCACTTCCAGTCTTGTGCTGTTTATAGTTCTAATGCTTCTACAAGCATTCTGTGCACGTCTTCTGGCACATTTACAGGCATTTCTGTTAGATATAAGCTCACACTGGGCCATTGGCTATATGGGGTTTCAAGGTCACCAATCTTGTCATGACGTGGTTGTACCAATTGTACTCTCTCCAGTCCTATGTGAGTGTTTCATTTACTTCACATCCTTGCCAACACCTGGTATGGTCACACTTTTTCATTTCAGCAAATGGGGTAGATTTGTGGTAATATCTCATTGTGTTTTTATCTTGCACTGAATATCCTCTTTTATAAGGTAGCCAAGAAAGTCACTTGCTCATTTTCCTAATGGGTTGTCAGTCTTTTTCTTATTAATTTCTAAAATTAAAAAAAAAAATCCATGTATTTGACTTTTTTGAGCTTGCCTATTCAGTTTCTTAATATTATCTTTTGTTGAACAGAATTGCTTTAATACAGTTTTATAAAGTTGCATTACATAAATGACTTCAGACTGAAAGGTTTTTTTTACTAAAATTTTTTTTTTTTAATTTTTAGAGAGAGGAGAGAGTACACAGAGGAAAAGGGCAGAAGGAGAGAGAAAGAATCCCAGCAGAAGAGAGAGAGAGATTCCCAGGCAGGTTCCATGCTCAGCACAGATCCAGATGCAGCACTGGGTCCCATGACCCCAGCCAGAATCATGACCTGAGCTGAAATCAAGAGTTGGCCACTCAACAACCACCTGAGCCGCTCAGACACCCCAGACTGAATGCTTGTTAAATCTGATATTCTGGGAAGCAAATAGCTTCATCTTTATGGGCATCTGTATATATAATATATATATATATATATATATATATATACACACATGTATACATATATATATGTATATGTACACACACATACATACACACACACACACACACACACACATATATACATAGAGAGAGAGACAGAGACAGAGTTGAGGATGAGAATAAACATAAGGCCCATTGGGAACCCGTGTGTCTTCAGATATATTTTCCCAGTTGTGTCCACATAGATATTCCATAAACACTTAAGATTCAATCTGATAAAAAAGGCGTTTATCTCCATCCCTATTAAATACCCCATTATTTTGCCATCAATTGTATTGTTTTGCACTAGGTCGCACGGAAACTTCAGAGCCACCCTGAGTCCTTCCTCTTTTTCTTTTCCTTCCATATCGAATCAATCACAAACCACACTTCTCCAGACTTCTATACTTTATATGTTCTTTCCTATCCCCGTAGCAGCCATGAATATGTACCTCTTAGATCTCCAGCTGTGCAGGTATCACAGTTGCCTGACAATCCTACTTTCTTCCCCTCTCAATCCCCTGCCGCATTCATGCCAAGGCTATGTTTCCTCCGAGCTTCTTCACTTTTTTTGGGAACCACAGACTAATGGGAAAATAAAGATCTTTTAATTTTTATTCTTTTTATCACTGTTTTCAATGGAGATGTAATTGACATATAACATTAGTTTCAGATGAACAACAGAATGATTCAACATTTGCATACAATGTAAAGTGATCACCGTAACAAATCTAGTTACCATCCATCACCACACAGAATTATATTTTTTTCCTGTTATAAGAACTTTTAAGATCTACTCTTTAGCTTTCAAAAATATGCATTAGAACTATAAACAGCACAAGACTAGAAGTGACCTGAATAGCCATCAGTGATACATCATATGAACAAATGGTGATATATTCATAAAACGGAATAATATTGATCAGTGAAGATAAGTCACAGCCACAAGTAACAACACGGGCAAAACTTACAGAATGGTTACTATTAACCATAGTCACTGTGTTGTACATTGTCTCCCCAGGATTTCTTTTTTTTATAAGTGGAAGTTTCTATCTTTTGACCACCTTCACTCATTTTGCTATATTGTGTGGTAGTTCCAGTTTCAATTTTTTCAGGAAACTCCATACTGTTTTCTGCAGGGGTTGTACCAATTTGCACCCTCAGCAGCAGGGCACAAAGATTCCCTTTCCTCCACATCCTCACAACGTTTGTTATTCCTTTTCTTTTTGATAATAGCCATTGTAACACCTGTGTGATGTTATCTCCCCATGGTCTTGATTTGCATTTCCCTGATGACTAGTGATGTCGGGCACCTTCTCATGTACCTGTTGGCCATCTGTGCTTTCTTTGGAAGCATGCTTATTCAGATCCTCTGCTCACTTTTTAGCTGGATTTTTTTCTGTCAAGTTGTATGGGTTCTTTATGTATTTCTGGATACGGATTAACCCCTTATCTAATGGCATCTTGACACTTGAGGACTTCAAGATGCTGAGGAGGGTGGAAGATGCAAAGTGAAAGAGGGGAAGGAGGAGGAGGAGAAGGAGGGGGAGGGGGGGGGGGAGGGGAAGGGGGAGCACAAAGACCAGTAGGATAAGAAGACCTGAGCAAATTACCACCATTCCAGTTCCTGGGCAGCCCCCTCTGGAGGAGGCTTATCAGACCCTGGCCCCAACTGGAGAGTTCTGGTCACCCTGGAGCCTGAGCCCAAGCCCAACTTGGCCTGGAGGAATGCCTGGACATCCTGGGGAATCTGCTATTGAGGAAGCAGACATTGGTCCCAGGCCCACCCTGCTGGAGCCACCCAGCCAAGGTCCAGTCACTGCAACTGCAGCCCTCACTGGAGAACAGCAGGCAGGTTCAGGAGGAGCCAGAGCTGGTGTTAACCTGAGCTATTATGATGTCATCGAGGCCCTCGACCACAGTGTACAAGTCATGGATGTGGGAGAGATGGTTATGGTCACTGCGGACTCCAAGTACAACCAAGGCCTCAGACACCATCCTCCGCAACCGTTCCCCCCAAAGTGGCCCTGTGCCTAGAGATGATCCTGAGGATTCCATTGTCGAGCCTGACCCGGAGATGCTCACGGAGCAGCGTGTCGCCCTGGCAAACTGGAAGAAGAGGAGCGATGTCAACTACCTACGGGCCAACTTGGTGCTGGCAGCCAACTCTTATGACCCCACCATCAAGGCCATCACCTCCAGTGCCAAAGTAGATGTGACGTTTGTGGAGGAAGAACAGCTCTCACAGCTCGGGGTGAAGTGTATGAACAAACTGGCAGCTTGGCATCTGAGGGTGGTCTCAAAGCCGGAACGTTCCAACAGGACAGTGAACAGAGAGTCCTCCAGGCTGAGGAAGAAGCACATGGACCAGCAGAGCTTGGAGACTGCCCTGTGCTGGAAAATGCTGCCCCCGCCCCAGCCCAATGCCCAGCGAATGCCTTGCAGGGGTGCCTGGCCCATCTGCTGGAAGTGGCCGTTTGGGGCCCTGCGGGTGCCCTGGGAGGTGTGGCTCTGTCTGTGGTCTTCGCTTCCAGGAACCAACTGCCCAGGTGGCTGCCACCTTCTCCACACCTTGGGTCCTACCCTGTGCTCCCTAACTTCCCTAGGCTCCCTGTCCACTGCCTTCACATGCCTAGCCCTCTCCTCTGCAACAGGGCACGAAGGTTTGGAGTCCATAAGGCCCAGTGAGCAGGCAGGATTGAGGTCCTGTAAGGGGAAAATGAGGCAAGGCCAGGGCCTCATGTCCAGCCTGGAGACAGGGTGGCCCCTCATTCCTCCAGGCCCAATTCCCATCCCCACCTGTCTAAGTAGGTCTCAGTAGGGGCTGGCCTCAGTTTCTCCTTCCCAACAGGCCCTGAGGCAGCCCTTCCCCTGCCCAGTCCCAGTATAAATGCCAATGCCTCCTGGGTCTCCTTCTACCTTCTGACCAGGTTCCCCCACCCGACCCTACCCCCACCAAATAGTAAAATAAAGCCTCTCTCTCCCACACTCCCTGCCCCCCACACAAAATGCAGATGCATAATAGCAAAATACGGGGCTTCTTTAATAGGTCCCTTTGGTTTGGAGTCTCTCGGTTAACCTGGCTGAAACTTTCCAGTAACTGTGCTGTAGTCTGAAACTCTTCTTACCCTCTCCTCCTTCCCTCCCCTTTTTCTCCACAGGTGTCAGATAACAGAACAATCTGCGGGCCTACCCACCTTCTCTAGCTTTCTCCCCACACGTTTTTTTGCAAGTTTCATCCATCGTGGCATCTGCTTTTGCAGGTTTCGTCTATCGTGGCATCTGCTTCCTGGAAGGCCCTAACTGCTCTTTACCCTAATTCTGATCATCACGTTTCATAACTAAGAACTGGGTTCCCTGCTTCTAGTTTTACCTTCACAAATCCTCTGCCAGTGGCAACCAGAATATTCCATCTGTCTAGAGCTGGCCTCTGAATGTATACTGAGACCCATGAGGTCTCTATGTTCCCATTCCAGCCTATCCAGTTTTCCCATTTACTGCTCATCCAGTTGGCACTCCTCCAGGAGAGCTTCCTGAATCACCCCAAGTGAGATATAGTGTCCGACCCACCAATCACCCTGTCGCCTAGATGCTTCTAGGTCCTATATGTTATGCCTTTGTACCTTTCTTCCCAACAGAACTATGATCTCCATCAGGGCAGGGTCAGTGCCTATTTGTCTCAACTCCATATCATTCAACAAATATTTGTTTTTAAGTTGAAAGTGTTAGATTCTAGTACTTCGTTAATTTACTATCTTTAAAAACTCTCACAATACAAAATAATTGATTAGTTTGTTCAAGTGTTTTTGCAATTATGAGAGGACAGGCTTGTAATTCGGGAAATAACAAGGCAAAGAAGCAACTGTCCAGACTTTCCTTCATTTCAGGATTCTGAGAACCTCCATCCAGAGGGTAGACAAGAGAAGAAAAATAAGACCAACTTAGAATCAATCCATTTTCTATTGATAACAGCGTTTGAGAAAACATCAAAATGTTAATACTAGTGACTAAATTGAGGTCTAAATTTTGTGGTGATCTAGTTTACTCATTCAACCTTTAATATTCATATTTGAAATAAGACTGATAAAGAAGTCCGGTCTTTTGGGGTTTTTGTAAAAAATGCAATGAGGTAAGCATTTTAATAATTTCTTTTATTTCTATTTAAAAATATTGTAACCATTTACCCGTACAGGTGGTGGGGATGTACTTCCTTTTGGCAAATCAGAGAATTTAAAAAGATATCCACATTAGGCCAACACACCAATCAATTCAAGTTAAAGAAACAGTATCATCGGATTTTGTGGGGCCCAAACTCAGGTGATTGTCACATCTTTGACTTAACAAACTTAAGGCTTGGATATTGTGCAACTACAGAAGGCAAATAATACTTTCTTTATCATAGGAGCATGATAAAGATTTTAGAAAGTTGCATGACACTGAAAACCGCTGGAAACCTGTAAAGTTGAGGACGTTTGCATTGCACAGACTCATCTTCTGGCTCTTTCTTTTTCATTGCTACCTAGGAATCGGGGATCTTTCTCTTTCTTTTCCATAGCAGTTTGCGTGGTCTTCTAGGATTTCAGTTATTCATTTGAATTGCAGCTGTTTGTTGACATCTATCTTTCCAACTTTTCTTTTTGCCCTTTGAGAATAAAAACTGATTCAGATTAATGATATCGTCCTCAGTATCTGTCACAGTGCATGGCACAGATTAGAATTCTCTAAATTCTTGGAAGAGAGAACAGGAAAAAGAAAAAAAAAAGTCAAGAAACGGTGGGAGAGAGGGATGAAGAGAGAGGAAGAAAGAAAGCAAAAAAGAAAGAAAGAAAGAAAGAAAGAAAGAAAGAAAGAAAGAGAAAGAAAAGCAAAAAGAAAGAAGGAAGGAAGAAGAAAGAAAAAGGAAGGAAGGAAGGAGGGAAGGAAGGAAAAAAGGAAGGAAGGAAGGAAAGAGAAGGAAATGAATTTAAGTCATTTTCCCATGAAGTCTCCTAAAGTATTTAAATCTCATTAAGTATTAAATGAAAAATTTCATCTCTTATTCAGAGGTTGTTAATTAGCAGTGAACAGGTGGGAAAACTGTTTGTAGGGGAATGTAGTGGCATTCCAGACCCTTTCAAGTCACATCAGATGAAATAATATTTCAATACACCTTTTCATAGGAGAGTTCTGCTGGAAGCCGAGGAGCCAAAAATAATGATCAGAGCTCAGAGCCTTGTGAAATAATATAAAGGGAACAGGATGGAAGAAAAATAAACCAACTAATTAAAACAAGATAAATATATTAAAAAGCATTCAGACTGTAGGTGTATATTCTGCACAAATCAATTTCGGCTGCAATTCTTATAATGTGTTCACAAATAAGTGACTTATGTTCCTCTGATGCTCCGCTACTGATGCTAATTAACACAGGCTTGAGGAGCCTGGGAAAAGGAATACATAAATAAAAACAGTTCAGCAGATGATAGGGAAAGACATTTCATGCAAGGAAACAGACTCTCACTCTCAGACTTAGAAATCTTTTCAAGGATTACAGAAAAACTGTAAAGGCTTGTTCTCTCACCACAGACTCCTTATGAGAATATGTTCATGAGGTACACCACACATACTAGAATATTCCTTCCTACATTCTCCTCTCCATAGATAATGAGTTTGACAATCACGGTTTTTATTCAAGAAGGGGGGGAAGTTTTAATTAAGCACATTCTAAATTACTCTATTTAGTGGTACAGTTAAGGAGGTTCAGAGTGGGTTGCGGGTTGAATACCAGTTCTTTCCTCCAGACTATTTTTCAAAACAATGGAAGACACTGAGATTCTGTCAATCTTTCTAGATTCTCAGCGGTTGCATTGTTTTCACGGCCCAAAAAGCTGAGGTGATAGAATGCTCCTGCTCTCCATTTTCGATTGAAGCTACGAGATAGACTTAATTAAAATGCAAGCAAATGAACACGCTCAACCAGTGCCTCCCAAGTACAAAACGTGGTGCAATGCACTGAGTGCCCCAGTGGTGAGTAAGACTGGCTTTTCCCTCCTGATAGAAAAGTACCCTTCTTTGGGGAGATGCAAATTTGTAAATAATAAACCTGTAACACCAGGAAGAAGGAAAGAAAGTGTTAAAATAGAGGGAAAAGCAATAAGTCCTGAGGAAATAGAGCAAGAAATAATGAATGTCCCCTTCATCATGTCAGGAGGGGAGAAAAGAATGTTTCTGGATGCAGCGGCATTTACTGGAGCAGAAAGGATGGGTCAGCATTCACCAGGAAGGACTTCTGGGAAAGGTACGCCACCAAGGTAATGTCATGCCTGCTTTAAGTCACTCAGGTCTGCTCAAATGCCACATCCTTGGAGAGGAGTACGTTGCCCTCATCTCCCCGGTTAATGTAGTTACCCTGCTAGCAGATTTCCCTAAGTAGAAGGATCCTTAAGACACTTAGCTGTCTTTTTTCAATAAAATAATATATGTTAACCAATTTTGATGAATTAGGGTGTCTTGTGGAGAACAGAGGAGTGAGGAGGTAACTACCCAGATAAACAAATCGACTGATTTGAAACAGAAATTTGTGTTATAAATAAAATGGAAATTGGGGATGATAGACTCACAGAGACTAGTTGGAGTTTTAGAGCATTGTGACCCAAGATTGTACTCACAGGGGTTTTATTAGTATTCTTTTACTACTCTTCCCTAAAACAGCATACATATTTTACTCACTTGGCAAGATATTTTATATAATTTTCAACTAACAGTGATAGGTAAAGTGCGTGTTTTGTAAGACACGTTAATATTCTGGATTTGGCAAATTGAATCACTTAAATGGGTGGATGGTTTAAAAAACAATGTAAGTGATTCAAAGTAAAAAATAAAGGAAAAATATAGGCGGTAATTTAAGTAAAAAAACAAGTGTTTACTAAAACAGAGATTTTTAAACCCAATTTAAAAAGCCTCCTATAATCCTACCACTAAAATTACTTTCCCATATAATTAAATCATTTTTGAAAAATGCTTTTCATTTTATTTTTTTAAATAGACTCCAGCCCAGCACGGAGCCCAATGTGGGGCTTGAACTCACGACCCTCAGATCAAGTTCTGAGGGGAGATCAAGAGTCAGATGCTTAACCCACTGAGCCATGCAGGTGCTCTGAAAAAATGCTTTTTAACTATATAACACTCCATTATACTTCACTTAGTCATTTTCTAACTATTGAAAAAAAGACTGTTCTTTGGTTTTGCCATTATAAAAAAATGCTATAATTAGCATAATCAACCATACATAATTTTTCAATATTCAGATTACTTCTCAGGGATATAAAGAATTGGGTAATGAGGAGAGCAGTCATATTATTCAAAAAGAGTAATTTTCATTTAATTTTATTCTAAATTACTTTGTGTTACAGTTAAAGGGCTCAGGACAGTTGTGGGAGGAGAGAAGTAATAGATCAGGGTGTATTCAGTATCCTATACATCGTATTTTAGTTATTACACTGTGAACTTGTTGCCATTCAATCTAGTATCTCAGAGCCTCGCACAGTGCCTTGGCACATAGTTAGATTCTAACTATAATGTGTGTTCACAGAGCTGAGCCAGTGCCACTTTAAGCATCTAAAATAAACCTGCAATAAAAAATGATATGGAAATACATTAGGGTCACTCAGATGTAATTGGAAATATTATTTTGATAAATATAATAAAATATTTTAAATGCATTGTTTAAAGGCACACTTTTTATGACAATTAATGCATCCATTCTGTTATTTGCTCTTGAGCACAATTTTAATACGGGGAAAATTCAAATAGTTGAGCTTAGATATGTCTAAACTGTCACTTTCAAATTGACATGACTTAGGTACAATCTATGGTCATATCATGCTGGAAAATGAAATACGAATTTTCAGAATGAGTCAGAAAGTACTTGATTCTAGTTTTGAAATATCTGCTATATGTGCAGCAATGAGCAGGAGCTGTGGTGAATTAAAGGCAGATAAAGTTTCACTAAACAGGGAAGACAGAACTTAGATAACACAAATACATACAGTGTGTGCATGGTTCCTTGAAAAAAGGGCTGTGTGACCTAAGAACTAGGGCAGAAAGTGAAAGATCATGTGTAGCAATTTGCAAAATGGATACTAATAAAATAGTGATCATAGTTAACATGTATCAAGCGCTTGCTATATGTTCAGTTGCTGTTCTATGCACTTTTTGTATATTAACCCAATAATTGCCTTCACAGCAATTAAATCAGAAGGTCTAGAGGTAGGAACCAAGCCTGAATACCTTTTAAAGATCCCCCAGGTAATTCCAAACTGCAGAAAAGTCTGGGAACAACTCCATGACCCTGCAAGGTAAATATTCTTTTTATGACTTCTGTCTTATTAAGGTGATTTCTGTCTTATTATGATTTCTCTCTTATTAAGGAGTCACAGAGAGGTAAAGGAGCTCAAAGGGTTAGAAAGTTGAGAGATGGATCCCTGTGGTCTTGTACCAGAGCCCTTGACCACGGCAGAGCCACCCCAGTGCTCACTGCCATTTCCAATACACAGCTTTGCCTTTTATGAATTTAAAGAAATTTTCAATGCATGTCCTAAAAGTAGTCATTTTAGGGGATTATAACCTATGTGCTATGTTTCCTACTAGCATCTGTGATGCTCTTCTCCCTGGCTAGGACCTATCTTTACCATGCACAAGGATGTGCCCCAGTTCCTTAAACTCCTCCCACCATCAGATGTGACACTTCAGAGCCCACTGAAGTCCGCAGGCGGGAACTGGTTGCATGTGTGAAAAGAAAGGGGCCCAGGAGTAAAACAAAGCAGGGCATACACTAAAGTTCTTCTTGTTACTAAGACCCCATTCAGGGCCCAGATTTTGACTGTTAATTTGTTAGATGCTAATTCCTAAGGCTTCTTTTGTTCAGCCTCTGCTGCAGCCTTGAAGTTCCTCTTTCATCCTGAACCTAAAGTCATGTTATATTATGGGACTTCGGGGGTGGGGATGGGATCGAAGTTTTCTGCTTAACTTTGCTACTCTCACTAAATGACTTTAGGCAAGAGGCTTAGGTCTTCCAGACCAGTGCACTGTGTGCCATTCTAAATGGACTTTGGAGATCCGCTTGGCTAAATTTTTGGTTCTCTGGCACTTCGTGGCTCTAAATTTAAGTTCAAGTATGTTCGTCTATGGACTGCTCACTGATTTCCAGACCTTCAGAGTCACCATGACCGCTGGTTTCTATCATGAACTTGGGGTTCTCCTGTGAATAGATCCTGTCTACCCGGGCAATCTTGGTGGTAGCTATCCTGGTTCAAGCAAGTGCCTTTCAGTTACAACATGGGTGGTATAATTCAGTATTTAATACTCCCATATTTGTGTATCTAGGGCCAGAACAGATTTAATAAACCAGGCACTTGGGCCTGAGGACTCACACCGATGTGGAACCCTCCTCCTACATTTTCTTCCATGGCTGCTTTTCTATGTCCTAGGAGATCTATTCATGACTGTGGCCCAGGCAATGGTTGCAACAGCTAAAATCTTCCCCTAGGGAAAATGCACCCATCTCGGTGGAGTCACAGAAGCCCACCTGAAGCTGTTTGACCCCCTTCATGGAGCTCTTCTAAGTTCCAAGGTCAGGGATTCCACCTAGAGGCAAACGGGACGGAGAGTAGTGGTTAGAATTTACACAACGACCTGGTGGCTCCCAACCACCACGAATAAACCTCCTGGATTATTCCCTGTTAAAAAATAAATTCTACACTTTGTCCTTATGAAACCCAATCAGAGAGAAAGGAACTGGTCGCTCTTGCTTCGGTAAGTCGTTTTCTGAAAGACCGTTATCAGGTCACTAATAGTAATAGGTTTTATCTGTGTTCTAACTGCCACTGTTATTTGTTCCTAAAAAGGTGAATTCCAGGGGAGGCTATATTTTGCTCTATTTCCCAACATTTCATTGGCAAAAAAAAAAACAAAACAAAAACCCAAAAACAAAAGCAAAAACAAAAACGAAACTACATGAGCACACAAAAAGCTCATGCAGCAAAAAGAAAATTGGGGGTCAGATTCCTTAAAATACACAAAGGGGTAGGCTCTGCCTTTGTTTGCCTGGGACCCTTGGCAGCGATGGGGGAAGGATGGGGTAGCTGAAGATAACAAGCATCCAGCGCAAGGGTTGACAACTCTGAGGAAGCGTGCCAGTAGGCCTTGGAAGAAGGAGAGTTCCAGAGCCCCAAGCCCAGGTCAAGCACAGCACACATCTAGATCTTGCTTTTCTGAAGGTCCTGGGAAAACCTAGAGTCTAACTCCCAAGAGGTTTGGAAGGGTAGCTGTGGCCCAGCGTGGCCTCCCACAGCCACAGTCTGAAGGAAGCTTCAGATTTACCACCCTCTCCAAGTGCTGGTGGGGCCAAGGCCCCTTCTAGGGATGGCTGGGCCCAATGCTGGCAATGGCCGAGGGTTTCTTTAAAGTCATTTCAATGAGGCCCGATGTTGTTTTGATAGATCAAGAGACAAATGTCAAAAACAAATCACTTGGCATTTAAATCTCTCTGTTGCACATTTGTGGACTTCCATGATGTTAATACAGTTCAAGCAGGTATCTTCTAGGCTTTCAAAAGTTTCCAAATTCTTTAATAATATCACAACACACTATTTTCTCCAGAACACAGAGGACCTCAAGTATTTTTTTTATGAAATTTATTGCCAAATTAGTTTCCATACAAGTATTAAATTGACTGCCTCAAACTCATTAGGGAGTGGAGTGAAAATAAGTTAAAAAATAACAAAATTTTGTTGCCAAGTGTCCTACAGGTTTGCTTACAATGTTAAGTGACTATTTCTTATATGAAGGAAACTGCTGGTCTGAGTGTGCCTCAGTGACATTATAGATTGCTACGCGTCACTTACCTCCAGAGTAATTCCCAAGTGTAAACTCTGTGGGTGTCAAGGCTCTGTAATGAAAGAATGGCTCTAGCAAATGATTTTGTTCCCCAAAAAAGAAAGAAGTAACTAATGACTTCTAAGACAGGGTCCCATCCTGTGAGCTGAGGACCCCTAGTGGTCCTTGTCGTCAAAGATCCTTCTGAATAATAAGTGTTGTCTGGAAAATAACAAATATCTCAAACACTATTTTTCTGTTGTGATTAATAAAATACAGCATCACTTTAAAGGGCTGAATACTGTTGTGATTAATAAAACACAGCATCACTTAAAGTATTGAAAACTTACAATGGCTGTTTATTACTGAAATTCTTTTTCAATTAAAAGATACCCAAAATACCATCACTAATTGCAGAGAGTTGGATGTTTTCACGTTTGTCAAAAATATTATAAACTCCTGCTTTATATAATCATCTCCGGGACAGCTACTCTAATTTTGATTAAGTGGCACCTCGAATAGTTGGATCCACTGAGAATAACAGGAATGTTCTATAGAACTCAACCAGTGGCAGAACTGTATTAATTATAAATAATGCACTTACTTTCGTTGTAGTAAGTTCTAGAGAAAAAAGCACCGATGCACAAAGAAAAATTTGCAGGCTTTGACCCAGTATGGAGTGTGGCACCGTCACATAAAGCAGCACGAAAGGAACAAAGGAGTTAATTTCTTCACTTTGGAACTTTGGCTTTCACTGGCTATTTGTGGAAACTGCAAAATGGGAAGCTGTATGGGATGCCAGACCTCACTGTAGCCAAATTTTTAACTTCTCATTTACAAAATTCACACACACACACACACACACACACACACACACACACACGCGTTATGGCAAGGCCTGGCTCAGCTGCCTATGTGTAACCTCTTTTATCCCGCTGAATCAAATGCCATCATTATTTCATTACTGAAATATTCACTTAGAATGCCTGATTTCCAGCCCTAGCCTCCCGAAGAAGCCAAAGAGAATTTCTTTAATAGACAGCGCTCTAGAACTGATAAGAGATTTTTTTTTCCTCCTTATGGTTTTCCTCCTCTATACTCAAAATAGTATCCAACAACAAGCACTCGAAGTGTCAAGGTAAGAGAGGGCAAGACGTTTCAGAAAATACAGGGCGATGCATCACAATTGAGATTCTCAAGCTTGGTATCAAAGGACAGTTAGTGAGAAGAATAGCGAGTGCCTTCCTTGCAATCAGTTAAAACCAGATAATGAATTTTCATATCAGTACGTTCCTTAAGACAGAGAGGCATGAATACTCGAAACGCGCACAAATAACTTACTCTTCAGTCTCAGATACACAAATATACTTAAGAAAGAGAAGTTTTATTAGGGCAATTTCACTTTATTTTTCCATACAGCAAAGTCAACTACTGCAGTAATAATAAAATAAGCATAAAACAAATTGCAGCCCAAGACAAAATACATAATTTTAAGCAACTACAAGCAGAAAGTAAGTTGTGATTACATAATAGTAAAACCAAGCACATCTGTCCTTTCAGCAGATAAAAGCGGCAGGGTTGCTGAGAAGTGCAGCCAGCGGGAGTGAAGGCTGGATACACGAATTCATTAAACAAGTGCCCATGACCACATTTGCTTTTTTGAGTGCTTCTGAGTTGAAAATTAAAACCGTGAAATTTGAACTGCGTTTCGTTTTTTCACCTGCTGAAAGAACAGGATCCTACGGCAATTAAAAAACAATCACATAACAACTATAGCTACGGTGTGCTGTTTGGTTTGCCTGTTTATGGTTTAGATTTTGTGAGAGTCAATACTTGTTTTGAAGATTTTTTTTTGTGTGTGAACAATAAACCACTGAAATTGGCAGAAACTGATTTGTATAATATATGTCCTTAGTATAGTTCTTTCTCTCTTTTTTTTTTTTTCGTTGAAGTTTTAAACATGCAGTAGTTTTGAAAAATGTAAGGAATATTTGATCCATGATTTCACCTTAATGGTTGAAGTACCTGCTATTTTTGGTAATGATCTTCAGGCAGATTTGGCCCAATGGAGTTTTTGTCAGTCATGAGATCTCGGAAGGATGGCATATCTTTCCAGCTGAAAAAATCCTGGCAAACTACAAGCTGTCCACAATAAAGCAAAGCAACATGTTTGAAGGGGTATGGAGTGCTAACTCTGTGCCACTTTTGCAAGCAATTTTGCTCAGTCTGTCATTTTATTAGCCTTAACAAAACTCCTTGTAATTATAGACGTTTTTATTCAAAATAAGATCTTACTATTATACAGGTTTCTCTCTTTTGACTATATACAGAAGTGCAAAAAGTCAACCTTCTCTCTAGACGTTCCAACATGCTAAATTGCAGCATAATCAACCCTCAAGAGTTTGCACACACGCTATAATTCTCATTACGTAAACTTTGAGTATTTGGATTATCAACAAAAAAGTCCCTTGTTCTATTTATTGATTATGCAGCTTATTTATAACAAGGCCTGATATTCAGGGATTTCAAAAATATTAAACAATACTTTAACATTTGAAATGGATACAGTAGAAAATAAATTTTATTCTAATATCTAGGATCTAGATCTTCTTATAATAACTAATTACAAACAAAATAAATCATCAAAATATTACTCAATTGTCTGCCAGGATTGTTGCGATAGCAACAACTTAACTTCTTACTTAGCAATGATTATATATTTATAAGATATCCATATAAAAGATCTTTGTTCTTTTAATGAAAACTAGACAAGAACTAACAATGACTGACATTCTTACACTTTAATATTAAATCAGTAAAATATAAATCATTTAGTTAACAATAATACGAATATTCGTATGACACTACATGTAATTCAAAACTGAGTATGTTATGAAGGAAAAACTACTTTAATTTTTTTTTTGTATTTTGAAAAATTCATCGGTAAAATCTAATAAAACAAGAGTCTATAAACTGAAATGGTATTCAATTGTTAATAGAAAATGAAATCTAATAAATGTAGGAAATGAAAAACTACATTTTAACAAGAAAAATAAGTAATATTCTATAATGTAACTAACTACAATAACATGTGAAGTCACCATTACTCTCTTAACATGATTGAAATTACATTGGTATGGGTTCCAACCCGTAATGTAATAATCTAAGGCTTTAATAGATGTACAGTACAATCAGTAAAATCAACACATCAGTCTTATATTAGAAAGCATCTCTCTCAAGCATAAAAACTTGCAGTAAACTTGGAAGTATGGAAAGTTCTATAACTGAACTTTCGCTTCTCCCATTCCACACTATAACTACCAGTGACCTGGCCCCGACGTCAGCAATTTTTAGAACTGCCAATCAGAGCAAAAATATCCTTTACAAGCTGCAACATCCAAACCACAAAAAAGGAATTCCTTTGGATGAATCCATTCTTAAAAACTGAATGCACATCTATTTTTTTTTAATTTTGTAAAAGGCTTTCTAAGGCTATAAGCAGTTAATCTGAACAAAACAAAACAAAACAAATCACATATAAAATTCACCCATGTACTTAACCCACCCAATTACTAGGTTAATTAAACATTTCCCATTTTCATATTTTGGTTTATCATGCATCTGATGACAGTGCTGCTTTCTTCTTTGTTTAGAGTCACTATTTTAAACGTGACTGTGGTGAAGCATTTAAGCAAATGTGAAACCATTTTTGCAAAGCATTTATAGTCGTGTGACTTTTGACAGAGCTATAAATAGAAGCAAAATAATTTCCTCAAACATTTTTTTTGTTATCGTGTCTCAGAAATGGCATATCCCTTTTGAATAACATGTTACACAGTATAGTATGCATAAATATTACACTACAATGCATTAAAATAATTTTATATATATATCTATTATATATATCTCCAGTATGTGTGAGTTTATCGGTATTGAGAGAGTTTGTGTTGTGCTGTCTATTGTTACTGTAGAGTTAAATTGGCCATTTCTGAGACAGCTTTGGTTTCCAAAAAAAAAAAAAAAAAAAAAGGAAAAAAGAATGGTGCCCTTTGACTGATTAGTACTAGCAAATAAGCAACAAAATGTGGCTCTGAAAACAATAACACTGAAGAAATAATACTCTAATTTGATGTACAGTCTATGGCACTTCATGAGAATCCTTAACAACATGGTACTTAAAGCCATGATGTGCTTTAAAAGATACACAGTTGTGGTTTTGCTTGGCACATTCATCTCTGTCAGATCCCTCCCTCACCACATCTTAAAATCTATTACATTAAAAATATTACTCTTAAACAAAAATGACTGTGCATGCACGCTCTCGTCTATAATGGCGATTTTAAATACAAGGTGCACCTTTGTTATTTGTAAACCTTGAAAGAAATAAACTTATTTTTAAAAAATTATACCTTGGTCTACAGACGTACCAATACATAATAGAATCATGGTTACACCATAGTCTGTCTTTTCAAGATGGCATGAATATATAGGAAACTAATTAGGTATGCATCTTTTAATGCAGAACTCTGTGCTAGAAAAGAAAGACAATGTTGTTCTTCTTTCAGACAGGAATATCACCTCAGCACAAATATCAATTAAATGTACAAAGTGTATAGGCAACAGTGTGCAGTGGATTTCCATGTTGTCTCTTCTTCTGGTTAACATGCAATATGTGGATGTCTTGTGGCTGAGGGGTTTTTGTGTGTGTTGCTTGACGGTATTTACAATATGGCTAATGACCTCGTCCTTTACGCTAACCAAGCACACTGTCCTTTCCTCTTTAGTATGATCTACAAGGGAAAAAGAGACAATCTTGGTTAAAACAGAGAGAAAGTCTAAAAAGAGAAGATGTTGGTTAAAACAAGGCAATTTCCAGTAACTATTTCATCTGAAAACCATATTGCTTGGTTTAAAGAGTAAAATACACGTATGTTGTTACGTCTTCATATAGAAACAAAAACCACTCCCCAAGTACAAGTGGACCTAAATTTACAACTCTATGAGAATAAAATGACATGCACAGCCTAATAAAATTATGGGCTCTGCTCAAATATTACCCCATACTCAGCTAAAAGTATAAAATATGTTTGCAGAATCAAGGGGCATAATATAGTAGAGCTCTTTTTTAGCACTATCATTGTGGGGCAGCATTTAAGCTCACTTTAATTCCTCTCTCCTGTAGTTTAATGGGTTGCAAGAATACTGGTTTGGCCCTACAAAATTAAAATCCACGCAACAGTAAGTCCTATCAAACATGACTCACCATACATGGGTGCCTGATTAGCATAGCATATGTTTGGAAAAAATTTATACTTTAAATAACTGTTTTGGTTAATTTAAAGTTTGGTTTTTTTTTCCCCCTAAAGCCAAGGGAAAGAAAAATCCCTTATGCTCCTGACAAATTAAGGTGGAACAGATATTACAATGTACTTGTGAATTAATAGTTTCAGTTTTTACATGAACTTTGTTCTCATCAGAGAATCTTTACATATTAAACGTATGCTTTACAGTACAACTTCAAGCATGAAATAAGTCACCATTTTGCTCCACTCAAAAAGCAGTTTAATTATTGCAACTACGCATGAAAATGGGCAATCAGTTGTTAAACAGAACATTAAGAGCCTAAGATGCAATACACATAAGTCCACTGGTTTGTTAATTGATGAACTTACAGCCGTTTGGTATCATTTGTTTTCAACCTGGATTATCGCTCAGAAATAGAACATAGTTATATACACACCAAACATACCCAATTGACTACAAAAGCTTGAAGCAGGGTTTTAGAATCTGTCAAAAGGAGAACTTTTCATCCAAACCTACATAGTAAAAGGAATGTGCTTATTGAAAAATGTGACTCCTGTTCAGGAGAATTTATTACCAGATTATTGAGAAAGCTTATGAAATAGGCAAAAATCACTTTCAAGAATTTAATCCGTGATTGTAGCATGTCTTTGGTACTACTTCCTGGACTGCTCTCAAATTTTGTCTGTCCTCTTGTCCTGCATGGGCTCAGCCTTTGTCCAGCTCTTGCTATAGATTATTATCGCAAGGGTCTCAGAGCTGGTTCCCTGCCACTGTCTCCTCACTTGACACACTCACAGTCCCTTCTGAAAGGCCCTTACTCCTCCCTTCTCTTGAGCGTAGCCCTCACTGCCCCAAGTTACTATTTTCTGACTCTGTTGGAAAAAGTTGTTCCTTCATCTTTGCTCCAAGAGAATTTGTTCAAACCTCTCATTTTATTAGAGTGCGCTGAAATTAACATCTTTATCTCTTGTCTGTTCATCTTTATCTCATTGGCATGGTAACACACGGTAACACATAGCACCAAAAAATCATTTGTAAATGTGTTATTGAAAGGAAGCAGCAAGAAGGATCACCCATCTTATTTACGAGATTCAGTTTCAAATACAGAGGCTCGTTTTAAATATAAAACTATAAACATGAAACAAATATCCTGAGCATATATGATAGCTTGAATGTATACATACTGAATAAAGCATAGCCTCTGAGGATGAAAAATGGCCACCTTTCCCAAGTGTCTAAGTCAAGGTGCTTGAAGGAAAATCACAAGACTTTCAAATTATTTTTCAACAATGACATTTTCAGAATTATACAATCTTCTAAGGTTGACTACTTTGAATTACCTAAAGTTGGATATGTGGATGTATGCATATGTATGTATGTGAGTGTGTGTATACATTGATTTAAAGCCCGGCTCTTTATATCTGAATAACCCTGTGTGTGGTGAATCATGAGGTGAAGTGGGTACGTGTTCTCACATATAGGATTTAGCAAAACATTAAAAAATAAAATAAATGATGACCTACACTGGAGCTCAGCAAACTACTAGCCGTGAGCCAATCAGACCTGCCACCTAATTGTGTAAATAGAGTTTTACTGAGACACAGTCACACCATTTCATTTACATATTGTCTCCAGGTGCTCTCATGCTAGAGTGACAGAGCTGAGTAGCTACAACAGAAATGAGGGACAATAGAAGCCGTATATAGCCCATGCAACCACAAATATTTACTGTCTGGTCTTTTCAGGAAAGTCTGCCAACCCCCGATCTATACTAGTTTTAAGTCATATTTTTTCTTCACGTTTGTGTTTATTTCTAATATGAAACAAAAACAAAACTTATTTTCCTTAAGAAATACATACACGTAAGTGATATTAACATATATTATAAATTTTTATAATAATATTCCTTACAACCCACTTAAGATAAAAACGGGAGACCTTTCTTACCTCCTCTCAAAACCTTCAGCACTGAAGCATACTCTCGGTTATAAATTATGTACTCATTCGTCTAAGCTTTAATTTGCTTGTACATTCTACTTCTAGAACTGTGCCAGTCACAAGGCAGCTGTTCAATAAATATTTGATGACGTTCAATTTAAAAATAATAAAAATAAAACATATATTTTCTCTGAAATTCTGCAAAACTTCCTGAAGTACATCATACAAATGGTAGCTCAAAAAAACACTACAAGTACACACTATATATTACAGAAGGAACTTACTGTTTAGTGATGAAAATTCTACATCTGGGTAACATACTTGTGGCTAGTCAGATGTTCGGCAGATATTATGGGTATCTAGCAAATAAAAAATTATTTAATGAATGATCCATGCAAGCAAGCCAACAACCAAGAGATGAAAACATTTTAATATTAATTTTTTTTTTTTTTAAGAAAAGTGAAATTCAGCTGTGAGGTGACAGTCCTTATCTGGCCAACATAACAGTAAGTTAATGTAAACTTAATGTCAAAGGAGCAACTCATTTTTAAAAATCTTTGTGTTAAATACTAGTCTATAAATGTTATCAGTTTTTAGGAAGTAAGAGAAGTAAAACTATCCAAAATTCATGCACAGCAGTAATTGAAAGAAGCCCTTTTTGTTGGCCTACACACACACACACCTGTGGTTTCAGTTATTTATTAACCCATAAATCAAAGTAGAAAATGCCTATTTTTGTGCAACCAATTTCTAACATTTTCGTTCAACTTATGGTTTCTAACTTTTTTTCCCCCCAAATTAAACATACCAGTTAAGAATTTTAAGAGAGTATTTCAAAAGAACCAGATAAGAGCTTAAGTTTATTTTGGAACATAGTCCTGAATCCTGATTGCACATTTGACTGTATTTATAAATGGGCAAGAGCTTTAAAAAACTTGAGAGACAATACAATAAGAAATCAATATAGAGGTGACTTATTTCAATGGTCCCCAAAGCTATGAACTTCCAATTTGTAGCCTGACTCTCCTCTATGCCAGAATTTTTGCTGCTAACCCGGGAGAGGCAGTGCGGTAGACTGAGCCAGTCCAAGGACTGCAAGCACAGGTTCTCACGCTAGTGCATCCATTTCCTGGTGGTGTAAATTTGAGCCAAGCACTTAATTACTCCATGGCTAAGTTTCTTCATCTATAAAATGGCACTAATCCCACCTCAGCAAGGTTGATGGGAGAAAAGTGAAATCACATACTTGAAGGCATTTTGT
Source organism: Leopardus geoffroyi (assembly GCF_018350155.1). NCBI lineage: Eukaryota > Metazoa > Chordata > Mammalia > Carnivora > Felidae > Leopardus > Leopardus geoffroyi. The sequence goes on from NC_059333.1 coordinate 112,045,933, forward strand.
TGTTCTTTCAATTTAGATGTCCTAGACTAATGCAACATATTACAATCCACAGTCTGGAGTGTAAATGAATATGTCTCTATTTTATTTCCATTTCTCAGCTGACATCTTTACACAATTTTACAGCATTGGCAAATGGCACGAAAATGTGCTCCAAGCATAATGAAGCTTCTCATACCATTTTTCCTGCTGCTGCAGGACAGGATGTTGCACCCAACAGTGTAGAAGCATCAAGGATGGGGCTGTCGAAACATACCAAGGACCTTCAACACCAATCGATGCAGATGAAGGGCCAGCTATAAACTTCTGCATGCATGCAGGCTGCATTTTGTGGCATCAGCTATTTCCAGCATTGCTAATATACTGTAGGCATATACATATGTATGTATATGTAGATATAATATATGTGTGTATATATATATCCATTTCCCTTTTCTTTCTTTTGGTTGTAAAACAGTATGAAGACCCAAGATTATGCATGAAATGGTCACAGCACAATGCAAAAAGTAAAGTGTCCCCTACAACCCAGGTGGCCCAGGGCATGTTGGAATTTGCTTTGCTATAGTTCTGCTTACACCAGCAATTCTGTCGTCATACATGGTACACAGAGAGCTCAGCATCATTGATTTGCCTCATAAATGGATTACGGTGAATCCATTAAGAAATTTCTGCCATAGATTACTTACTAACATGCCACATATGCACAATCTAGTATTCTTGTAAATGAGTCTGATGTGTTAGCATAAATCTGGGGCTATTTTGACAAGCTTCAGAAAAACTAATGGTTCTTTGCCAAGAAATGTTTAAAGCTTGTCTGAAACTTTAAAATACATCCATTTTGGCATGCTGCTTATGAAAGTTTTTAATGGCTACACTAATAGCTTGCAGTTCTTCAACAGTACATGATGTACTGTGGAGACAAGGGTGGTTACTTCCCACAGCAATATCTACAAAGTCAGATGGCGCTTAACTGGCCTTCTCTTCCCAAGGGGCAATACGCTGATTCTCATCTCATAGTGATTTTTTCGCATCATTTGGCTACATTTAACCTTAGTCTGTGGGTTATCTGAACTTTGATTTGGCTCCAAATGTTTTCACATGCTATTAACCTTACTGAACTTTGCTTTCATAACAAACATACTTATACATTAAGGCCAAAACCCACTTTACATAAATTTGACTTTGATTCAACCATTATTTTCCAGAATATAATTAAAAATAGGATCAGAGAATGTTGGCTGAATCAATGTCGATTTTTAAATATTAAATATTTTAATAATCATTTTCTTTAAATAGTCATTCTTGCATATCATAAAATTCAAATTTCTGAAACAGATCCCATTTACTTAAGAGTAATCTGTGAAATTGTTACTCCATAAATTTCTATGGAACCCAGAATGACTCAATTTACCGTATTTGATGTCTTTTTTCCCTTCATAACTCTCTAAAATCTATGCTGGGTAACTATAGAAATATGAGCACTTAGGGTTTTTGTTTCTGTGTTGGCTTTTCATTTAAAGCAGTCAGAATCAAACCTTGGACACCAACTCATTTTTAATATACAATCTGCTTATCAAACAAAACTATAATGAATTTATAAAAACTCTATTTACAAGAGTGGTCATTTGTGGCATCTATAACATATTTAAACATCTCGCTTTTTATTAAGAATTTAGGAAAGAACTAAGAAATTGTACATACCAAATGTTTATCATAAAAACCTTAAAATCGCCTGCAGTTTTGATTGGTCAAAACACCTGAGTGATTGAGACCAAATGAGAATTGCTTGTGTAAATATCATTTTAGTAGCTTTAGAAATGGAGCCGCGACAACTTTGGAGCACTTATAAATGGCATAAAAGCATTCTGCTGCTCATCATAGAGAGAATGTGTAGGCCAACAAGAGGTATCTTTGAAACCCCATGCTATTAAAGCACCCTCTACAGCCCTCACGTACACACGATTCCCACTGACCTCAATGGGAAAGCCACGTGCGTAAGGGCTGTTGGATTGAGCCCTATTAGAGTTGGTTTTTAAGAAACAAAGCTGTAAATTAGCAAACCTGGTTGGCTGTGGCTGTTGCAGCGAAGGGAACACTTGTGGCAGATGTTGTTGCTGCGGACACAGTGGCTGGCGTAGCACCGTGCACCATGGGAACTTTCGGAGGGAAAATCATATAAGCAAACATACAGAAGAGTGTAGCAATATGGAAACCATGGCAACATGGAGGAGATAATTGGGCATGGTATTTATCACAGCAATAAGCCATGTGACGGGACATCATCACCAGCGAGTGACATGCAATCACAGCGCAAAGCAGGACAACATTCCAAGGAGAGAAGGGGAAGGGAGATGAAAGAGAAAAAAAAGGGGAAAAAAAGCTTGTTACCATCAAATCAAGAAAATTGACACAAACAGGCTTAATTTGCTACGTCAAAAACAAGAATTTTATATAGTGTTCACAGTCAGACATTCAAAATCTAAGTCAAAATACAGGTATTTACTTCATATACACAGTTATCTGTTTGAATGAAAGTATTTTTTTCTTATTTATTATTATAAAAATATACGATATATTACTTTTATGATATAGTTTTTTTTTTTACACACCAGAACTCATAGTCCAATCAAAATCCACCAAAGGTGACTAAAGGAAACTTGTGTGTAAAGAAAACATTTATGTGAGTCCATGTCAATTAAATAGAAAATGGCATTTAATTGACAGGTGTTAGTAAAAGGGAAATGGACTTGCCCAATAGATACAAGTTAAACTTAGCAGTGGATTTTGAGGGGCTGTGAGGTGCACCATAGGTTTAAGATAATCAAGAAACAAAGCTGGCACCTACCAACACTTGTAGCGGGTGTCATGCACAATATTGAGCCTGCCCATCATGCATTGCAACAGGAAGGTGGATTTGAAAAGGGAAAAGAATTAAAACATCCCATCACACGTGTAATTAGGAAATTCATTTGAACAAAGAAGAAAAATTGTTATTATGGGAACAGTGGCATGTAACTGTCAGCACAATCAAATCATACAATAGCACAGTGATCAATTAGAACTAGTCTCAAGTGAAGAATAAAAGCCAGTTTAACTGTGTGCTGGTACACTTTGTTTCTCCTGATTGCTGCCTATAAGTAAAAGTATTTTGGGAAAAGTTTAAACTCGCCTAATTCTTTTAAAAATAATATTGTAATTTGTTTTGTTTTAATCTGGTTACTAGCCATCTGGCGGCTTTGCTATTTCTGACTTTAACATATGAATGTATTAACATTTTCCTTATATTGAGCACATGTTAAATAATTAGAGAAATTACTTATTATTAAAATGGTAGGTAATCCAATGCACAAAACTGGCTTAACAATGTAATAAAACCAAAACATTCATTTTCATTCCCTTGGTTTTTATTTCTCTGTTCACTGTAGCAGCAACCACACAGACATGGAAGGGGTTGTGATCATCCATCCATACAGGAATTTTATTTGGAAGGATACCAAGAAATAAATTATGCATAAAGAGAAAGTGAAACTTCTGCATGGCCTTTGTTTGGAATTTAAATGTAGGCAAACATTTAGAGAGGATATACTTTTAAGTCCTGAATTGGTTTAATTAACAGGGATCTGGGGAAACAGACTGGTTTTCACTGCTGGTTTAGACCTTCAGGACTTCTTGGAATAGCAAATGTTCTCAAATATTTCACATAGAAAAAAAAAGTTAATTATATATATATATATATGTATGTATATATTACACATGGGGTGTTGGCATTGATGTTTTCAATGTTCAACCATGATGCTAAAATATTATGTATGTAGTACCTGTTTTCTTTTACATATAAACATTGCAACATACAATTTTATGTTTTTTTCTTTTTACCGAGTACAGGGCACTTTCCCACATAAAGAACTACTGTTCTTTCTATGAGATTATTTTAGATTTCTAGGTTTTAAAATATCAAATGATTTTATATTTCTATCTAAATCTTGGCACATCCTATTTAAACACTAGCAGCATCTGGGATGAACATTTGTTAGACAAATATCTGCCAATTGAGTCTTGTCAGAGATGGCCCTACAAAACAAAGCTGCCATTGAGAAACAAGGATTACTGAACTGGCGTCCCTGGAACAGCTGCAATTAGTCTGTTATCACAATTAGACTGTGGGCACAATGATCAGTGATTAAACTTGGTAATGGAGCTAGGGAGGCATCCGCCCAGGTGGCATAATATTACCCTGACAGTCATTTGTTAAGATGCTTGAAGATCTCTATCATTTGCAACTACTACAGAGTCAGACTTGGGAAAGAGAAGAACAAAAACAGACCACTAATAACAAAGACGTTAATGTGAGACAGTAGAGCAAGCGAAATTTAATCCTGGGTCTAGATCCTGTGAAATCGTTATCCTCTCAAGGTGGGGCAAGAGGACTGACTGGGAAAGAGAGGATGGAAAGATGAAGGAAAAGCAATAATGTGGTATTCAAGGAATAGGAAAGCCGGTTTAAATACTGTATGGGTAGTAGGTTTTCAATTTACCATTCATTATTATGCTGTAATTTGCCTATTATATTTCATCCCATACATAATTTAGCCTGCACATGCGGAAAATGAATTAACCATCCTATCTGTCTAAAAGCCTAAAGCTTCTATGATTGGAATTTTAGTTTGAATTATCTTCCTCATTACCATTATAACCAGTGCACACAGTTTTGAGAGGGATTTGCAGCAAATAAACATAAGGCAGCAATGAAAATACTAGCCAGGTGCAATAATTCACAAAAACAAAGACATTATGCTGTAGGACCCACTTACCGAGACCAAAAATCACTTTGAAATGACCATAATATCCATCTTTACAACAATGGGTTGATTTACTAATAATGATGCACAAATAGCCAATTGAAATTTTTTTCCTTAATTTTCAACACAAGGAAATGTTTCAGTGAATGCATTTGTCAATTTCAAATTTCCCCTATGAAGATATTTGCATAGCAGAATGAAGTGTTTCTGAGGAATGCGTTCCTATTTGAAGATGCAGGAAAAACAAGTAGGAAGGTAATTTGCAAATGCGTTGTAGGCACAGTTAAAACTACTTCAAGGAGAAGGGCAAGAAGTAGAAGAGAGAGAAAGTGATAATGGATATTTGGTTGGAGGTCTGAACTTGGATGTGGTAATTCAAGCCTACTGATTAGCAGTATTAAGCTGATTTAAGATCTTCTAAAACTTGTATCATTTGGGACTAAAAGTTCACAATCAATTGAAATTATTTTCGAAATTGATATCTGAAACAGCAACAGCTTCAGTTTATTTCTATCCGATGTTTTCAATTCTATTCCATTGCACTACTGAACTTAAGAAATGACAAATAAAACCTAGTGCCTACTACTTTCCAGGCTTTATCCTAAACGCTTAGACCTGCCTATGATAGTGCTTTAAGAGAATGTTTTATGAAACTATGTTTAAAACTCATTTAAATGTAACCTTATGAAATAATCACATTATCTACATTTTATAGGTGAAAAATAAAAGGGATACAGAGATTATAACTTGTGGTGGATCTGGATTTAAACTTCCAAGCCTGATTTATAATCCTATGCTAAGATGAAAGTAAACTGCATTAATTTCATTAATTACAATAAAAGTGACAAGCTGGGAATTTTTGTTTTTGTTTTTTTCTGTAAAAACACCCCCATCCCCTTGCCACCTCCCTTCTCACTCCTCCCCCTCCAGGAAAATTTCCTGGCCTTCTGTTTCTTTATGTCTGGTAAGTTGCAACACAAGCCAAAGCCAAAGTTGCTTAAAGCAAACTTATTTTTAGGTTTTTAAAAAAATCATCAGCCCACACTGAGGGCAATATGCTAGGAAGAGGGAAGAGAGGTGTGCTTCTGAGGGTAGAAAGCAGGCAAAAATGGTGAGGGAGAAGGGAGAGGAAAGAGGCAGGGAGTCTGCAGGGTCCGTGAGTAGTTGGGTATGTAGTCTATTCTTCCACCATAGCTCCATGGGCACAGGCTGCCAAGGGAGCGTATGCTGCTTATGAGGCTAAGGAGCTCAGGCAAGCATGCCTGGACCCGAGGCAGTCACAGGAACCCTGGAGTGTGTAGCTTGCTGAGACCTTGTAAGCATGGGCCATGATCATACCAGCAGTGACCAGTGCTGACTGAAGAATGGAGAATGGGCATCTTATCTACCCTACTGGATGGCACAGGCCCTCACCTTGGGTGGGTGGGGGGGATGGGAGGGAAGAGAAGATGTGAGAAGGGGGTCCTGAATCCCGGTAATTAGACCCCAGTGAGGGAGCCTAATCTCCCAGTGAGATTAGAGTTTAGAGTTGGACTTCATTTGAATTCAAGAAAATAAAGTGATGTAAATAAAAGTGGTACTTCTTACTCCAATGTCAAGGGTGAACTCCATACCTACAATGTAAGTAGACCCTAGATTATACATAAACTGTACGAATAATTAATTGAGTTTTAAAGGGTGAAGATTTTTTAAAAAGTAGTGTATCTCTAAAATTTAAAAAAGAAGCTTGGATATGAATTTACTCCAGTAATTGTATTTATTTTTAAACGAAATGGAGGGTATAAAAGCACCAGTCATGGGGTCAGGGTATCAGTAAGGCCTAGTTCATTTTTTGGACCAAATCATTTTTTTTTTTTTTTTTTTTTTAAATTTTTTTTTTCAACGTTTATTTATTTTTGGGACAGAGAGAGACAGAGCATGAACGGGGGAGGGGCAGAGAGAGAGGGAGACACAGAATCTGAAACAGGCTCCAGGCTCTGAGCCATCAGCCCAGAGCCCGACGCGGGGCTCGAACTCACGGACCGCGAGATCGTGACCTGGCTGAAGTCGGACGCTTAACCGACTGCGCCACCCAGGCGCCCCTGGACCAAATCATTTTTAAGGACTTGATACAAAGAGCTCACAGATTTTGAGAGACTGAGTCAAACCCACCTGACCTGATTTCAAGTTCTGTCTAAACCTTACATACAAGCCATGCAACTTGGAGCAAATCATTGGACCTGACTAGGCCCCAAATTACTCATTAGTAAAATGGGACTATTAATGCCAACCTTTTGGGGTCGTTGTGAGAAAATATGAGATAATGTATATAAAGTATCCAGTGCAGTATGGCACAGAGCAAATATTGAATAATGGCAGCTGTTTTGAACACAATGTGTGAAACAACTGGGCCTGAAACCATTAGGGAGTTGTGGGGCTTGGATTGGACAGAATGCACACCTTGTAAAGGATTTACATTTTGATTTTATTTAAACATTCTTAGACACTTCTGGATTCTAGATTTAACCCTTGGGTCATAAATTTGCAATCTCCAATATGAATACTGGCATACCATGTGGCATACAATAGATGTGTGTTGATTCAATGAATGGATGGACATGGGTGGATGGGTGGATAGATGGATGGATGGGGAGACAGGTGGATGGATGGATCAATGAATGGGTGGATAGGTAGATGGATGGAGAGAAAACTGGGAAGGACAGAGGAAGGAAAAGAAGGAAGGGAAGGAAGAGGGAAGAAGAGATAGGTGGTTGGAAGGACAGATGGATAAATGATTGGATGGATGCACAGATAGACGGGTGGATGCCACATAAGCCTAATTTTGTTATTAAAAGTTATATATATAATTGTTTTTAGCTAGTTACCTGGCTTGCCACTGAACCTTGATCTTTTGCCAGCAACCCAGTCTATATACATAGTTACCTCCTCAAATGACTTAACTATGCTTCACTGCAACTTCATTGTAACAGACCCATATACCCCTTAAGTTATTACTGAAGCAAGAGACTACAGAGCTCTAAAACTCTAAGTTGCAAAAAATAAATAACTTCTATTTTCTTTCGAGTTCCAAAAGAGCCTTCAGAATATACCTTCCAAATCATTATATTGTGGGCAGATGGGAGGCTCTAATCAAATAAGTCATCTGCAGAATAACACAGTCTTTGGAAAATGAACTTCCTTTTTCCCAGGTATTATATATGAGATTACACAGATGTGTGGTAGGATGGATTTCCTGTAGTTCTCAAAGGGCATTTAAAAAATTGAATTAGCTGTAAATTTTTTTTTTAAAAAAATAGAGAAATTTCATATGCAACCATCCAAATGAGGTAAGTATCTGGGAAAAAATCAAAAAGACCTGCAATACTGGACATCAGGGCCATTACATTAGATTGTGCAGGTCTGCACAACTAACCACGGGAAGCAGAGACACAACTACCCTATAATGTAAACGGAGCCACAAAGGATGTGCAGTTTACAACAGGTACAACATGCCAGGCAGATATTTCTCTGAGGCAATAGAAGCTAAGTCAAAACACTCACCATCCTCTTTAGACTGGGCCTGTGCTCCCCAGTGCCTTCCAGACCTCACAGCTCCTAATTTATTTCTTGCTCCATTTGTTTATATATCCTTCCTGGCCCCTAAGGCATTTTAGCTTACATTCTTTGCATCAGATTTCTTTCTTTTCTGGCTGTCTGACAAAGTGGTTTGGCAGAAGTAAAGACGGGCTATCCATTTTAACCTTTTAATGTCATAGAGCCAAATTTTTGGACACAGGCACATATGACAAATGACAATATTTTAAAAGAATGATGAAGGTATTATCTACTTCTGATTATGTGACTCATAAATGTTAAGCCCTTTAAAAGTGGCTTACAAATAAATGTAATTTTATATTATTGTAATAATTTCATATCATATTGATTAGAAATATCAAGAATAGAATATAGACTATCTCCGATGCAAAATTCATCATAAAAACGCAAATATTTCTTAACATTTTTAGCACATTTCAATATACTGTGACACATTTTATTTACATTAAGAACACTTCGTTTCTAGAAGAGAGAAGTATGATTTTGAATTGCAAATGTGTTTGTTTTTCCCACACTTGATCCTTACCTAGCATCTTTTGCTCTGTCTTATCCACAGACTAAAAGCCTTTCTAGGGAAAGATTACTGTCAGAAATATCATGCAATTAATGGTTATGTTTATTTAGAAACGTCCTTAGTCATCTGAATATTGTTGGAGAAACTAACGTAAATCCCATTTAATAAGACTGAACTGTTAGGTTTCCCTAAATAATATATGGAGAGAGTTAGATGTTTTTATTTTTAGATTTTAAATAATGAAATTCATTTCTAATGACACTGTTTTACTGAATGAAATAAGCTGACAAAAATAATCTTTGGTTTCTTCAAAGAGACTATGGTAGTTACCCACAATCTCTTAAAACTTTGTTTAGTGATCTGACTATAGACTAACTTGATATATTTGCTGAAGACGGCATAAATCTAGGGGCATGGCAATTTATATAAAAGCAAAAAGATTACATTCTGGAAATCTCTGAAAACCTGTATGTGTTGAGAAAAAAGTTTCAACCTTATAAAGTGTAAGAGAAATGTGATTTGCCCCTCAGAATGCAATAAATATGCTACAGATCAAAATGATGTAATTTGCATTCTAAAATGGACAAACTGCAAATGCACAGATACTATTTTGTAAGTACAATTACTTTATCCATGGTGCCTAAGGCGTATGCATTGTAAGTCATGTAATATTCCACATACTCCAGTTCACCGAATCTTGTTACATATTCTACATACGGATGGCCAGCTTTCAGAGATGCACTGTATACAAGTTGTGCTTGGCAGTAAAAACTAATGTGAATACAACTTATTCTTTTGTTCGCTATTCAAAAATAAATTCTCACATTCTCTCGTGGCATTACGAACCTAACACATTTAAGTACTGTCAATATAGCATAATATACTAATGGTGCTGGACCTCTGACATACATACCTCATCATGAATTAATTTAATTAGTGATAAAATTATTTTATTAAATAAATCTCTGAACCCATGGTAATTATCTTAGAAAGGTTAAGAGGTAAAGGGGAAAATAGGATTAGAGTCTTTGGTTAGTTGAATTCCAGACTATACGAAGTTTAACATGGATTTCCTGAAGTCAATGAAGGGTGAATAAAAATAATAAATTTTCAGGTAATTAATGACTGATTAATGTTTCTAAATTTTATGCCCTTGCAGATAGTTCTACAGTATGTTTATGTGACTAAGTTGAAATCCACTGAAACGACAAATGTATAACTCAATAGTAGATGTAAACTTGTACTTCTCTTAGCTCACGAGAAAATGATTTTAAGCGATGTACTGATTGGCACACTTTTTAAGTGCTCTGGAACACAGAGCCAGCTTTCATTTTTTTGTGTTTTTTTTGTTTGTTTTTTTATTCTCCACCTCAAAAACAAAAAGGCTGAAAAATAAAAATCAAAACTGGAAGTGTCATTTCATAGAATTCAAATTTACTCTGGAATCATGAAGGCAAAGGGGTCTTACAGCAGAAGAGTGTCATAAAATAGCTTGACAGACATAAAACAGTGTTGAGGAAAGAGAAAAAAAAAAGAGAACTATATTTCAATTCCGAATTACACACACCAAAATAAATCTATAAAATACCACAATGATCTTTGATCCATTTCTCATTACACTAAGATTCTTAGTTTTTAAGGAGAACCACATGAGATACCTCAGTTCATCCGCTACTGCTGACCACCTTACCTTCCACCTATCTATGGCTAACGGCAAACTGGGGGCCTGGCTTATCTGCTCTACCAGCGTATCTATCTGAGGCTCCCCAGATTCGTTCATGAATAAGCTCAGACCCCTTACCTGGTGGGAGAAATGCCGTATGTTGTTGCAACTGCATGTTGGCTAGAGCCTGTTGGTATTGGAAAATACCAGTGTTAAAGACTGCGGTGGCACCGTTGGTTTTTTCAAGAGCAGGCCTCTTTGGTAATGGGGGAAGTACAGCTTGAGGAATTCCCTGTTTAGTGAATGAGTATAAAAAACAAATACCAGTAAAAAGAGAAAAAGAAAAAAGAAAAATCAGTTGAAGGCTAAAATTGTTAGGAAGCATGAGCAAGCAAGCAGCAGAGCACTGAACTACCCGGGGGGTGGGGTGGGATTCCAATCAACAAAAATTAAAGGGGATCAAAAAAAAAAAAAAAAAAAAAAAGCAAGATAAAAGCTTTAAAGGAAGCATTATTTTTGTCCAAAACAAAACAAAACAAAACAAAAAAACAACCCACTAGGACGAGAGCACATGTTATAATGTGTTAAAGTGTTTTAAGTCCCATAATGCTTCAGGCTTTCTGTGAGAAGCCACTGATTTGGGGCAAGAAGAAAAGCTGCACTGCGAGCTCCATGAGGACTGACAAGTATAAGCAATGTTAATAGTTAATCGTACAGAGTGACCAGAACAGGTAAAATAAAAACTCATCCCACTCATCTCCTCCCCACCAGACCTACCTACACATGCAAATGTCCCAGAGCATGCAAGTTTTTTTTTCTTAAACACTGAACTATAAATATTAAAAAAAATAAATAAATAATTCTATCACTAAAGCCATGCTAACCAAACAGGTACATAAATATACAGTCAAAAATACATTTTTAATGTCCTTAAAGTATTTCACTAGAACATTCTACAATGTAGTTAAACTGAATGTGGGCTGCTGGGCTTTCGGAATCTTTCATTGTATGATATCCGTCCAGGTACTCACAGTAGAGTCTTTCCACTAATTTTGTCAGGAAACCACACTCAGTTTTTCATTGTACTTTACAATTTTATAACAGAAAAAGGAATATATATTTTTAAATTGATAAAAAAAAAAAACTTGTATCTACAATAAAGCTACATGCCAAGCTAAAAGGTGAAAGGTCATAGTACCAGGTCAAAGGTTGCCTCGAGGGGTCGCTTCAGTGATTTGACAGCCGACTGAGTCTTAATTAGCAGGCAGCGAGCACATGATGGCAATGGGCCAGTGGGGTTCAAGCGCATTAACATAAACAGCAAGCAGAGGTGCATCATGGGGGCAGCAGTGCATTTTTGGGTAGGTGAGAAAAAACAAATAAAAAAACAAATCATCGGAATGCCATATACAACGAATAACAAGACTAAGCATGCACAATAAAGGCACTACTGAGTTGTTATTGGGAGGATAACTCCTCTTTGTAGTTAATTACAAACAAGATACTCTAACAGAAAAAAAAAAAGAGTGAAAGGTAGAGAGGAGGAGAGAGTCTGCCTTCTGTATTTTTGCTCAAGTATCCATAAACAAACACAGAAAAGACCTCTCTCGTGATTATTTTACTGTGCTGTGAAAACCACACAGTGTTTTTTATGACTATTTTCATGATTAAGTCTTTTATATATTTATGTAAAAAAAAGGACAACATTAAAACAGCTAAGCAAAGAACAAAGAATGGACTCATTAAAATCAGCTATTAGATCACATTAAAATTTACCTTCAGAATATAGGTGTTTCTGTTCTAAATGATCCAATTTCTTCCTTGAGTACTGCTGTCTTTCTCCTTTCTATGTAATGGCATAGTCAAGCTTCTCTAGCGTTACAATTATATTTATGCCACAATATTATTTAAGATGATCTAGATAGCACACTGTTCAAAATCTGGTAGCTAATCCTAAAAACAATTTTGTTTCAGCAACTCTCCTAAACAGTTCCAGATTATGTTATTGTTAAAAGCAAGATATATGTAGAGAAGAGCCTTGATGTGCAAAAGAACACACCGAAGGAGAACAATGGCTGATTAGATGGCACACAGAAAAATAAGAGGACTGAAAATGGCAGTATCGTTAAATTGGAGAGGAGACAGGTGTTCTTTACAAAGCAGAAATTTTAGAAACCCTATATCCAGAATAAGACAGAGTATTAAGAGTTAGGCCAAGGGTAGGAGCAATCTGAACCATTTGAGGAGTTACCCTCACTTCTGTGAACGGTAACTTCATTATGTATTGTCTGGGATACCTGAACAAACATATCTTCAGCAAAAAAATAAAAATAAAAATAAAAAAATTTAAGGTTAATAAATGAATAGCTTGTAGTCAGATCTAGTCATTCAGTTTGCTGTACTGACTGCTAACAAAGAGAGAGCTGATGTCTCTACTCACCATGGCAGCTGCGGTGGCTGCTGCCTGAGCGGCTGCAGCCTGGTTGACCTGGTATTGGGCAGCCTTGATCTTGGCTTGCAGATGTGCAGGAGGATGAAAGTATTTGCACTTTTCCCGTGAGCATCTCCCTTTGATGTAATCCATACACACGGTCACTGTGTTGTCATTGGTGTCAATCATTGTGCTGTCAGCGGGATGAGCAAACCGGCAATCGTTTTCTCCTCTGTTGCAGTTGCCACGCTGGTACTCTCGACATACCTAGGAGGTCATTAAGTGCATGGGACTTGGTCAACAACGTGGGCAAATGCGATCCTTCTGGAGAGTTTAACTTAAAGGTGGTAGAGGGCTACACGCGAAAGGGGAAAAGACCATTTGCAAAAAAAAAAAAAAAAAAAAAAAAAAAAGCACAAAATAACTTGAAGAGTTCCTCTTTTGGTGCACAAGTTATAGCCCCATTTCAGTAAAATTTCTGTGAGAAAGAAAACACTAATACTAATTTAATACTAATTATGGTAAAACATCTAATATATACTATGTTGATGTATTTATTAATTACTGAGGGAAAAAGAGTAACTTTACAGTGAAGCCACCACTTTAAGCAAGTGATCAACATGAAGATCACCAGTAAGAAGACATAATGGCATTGTGTATCTACTGATGGGTAGGACACACTGGAAAAAAAGGTCACTACATCACTTTCATTGTATTGTGGCCGAGAATGCATAACTGGCATTTAATCACATATGTTTTCACTCTTATGTGGATCCTGAGAAACTTAACAGAAGACCATGGGGGAGGGGAAGGAAAAAAAAGAGAGAGGGAGGGAGCCAAACCATAAGAGACTCTTAAAAACTGACAACAAACTGAGGGTTGATGGGGGGTTGGAGGGAGAGGAGGGTGGATGATGGGCATTGAGCACTGCTGGGATGAGCACTGGGTGTTGTATGGAAGCCAATTTGACAATCAATTTCATCTTAAGACAAAAATCATGAGGAAATATTGGACAAACTGAAATGGAAGAATGTTTTACAAAAGAACTGATCAGTCCTCTTCCAAAGTGTCAAGGTCATGAAAGGCAAATAACGATGATAAACTGTCAGAGACTGAACGATCCCGGGGTCAGAGAGAGGAGGTTTGTAGGACAACTGGTGAAATTTGACGGCGGTCTCTAAATTGGTTAAGAGCAGAATATCGGTACTAATTTGTTTTGTAAGCGAGAACATGGCCATGCAAGTTGTTAATACTTGGGTAAGAAGGATAGGCAGGAACTCATGGTTCCGTTTTTGCAACTGCTGTGAGAATCTGAAATTATTTACAAGTATAAAAAGTAAAATCTGATAGCTTTGTAGTCAAATGTTTCCAAGAGCTATTTTTTTTTTTTTTTTTTTTACCCTTAGAGATCCTTGATAGCTATATAAAGCAGATGGAAAAAGATTCTTGTTTATTTGCTTTATACCTATTAATTTTGGATGGAGTCCCTGGGGAAAGGGTGCCAATGGATTATTTCTCATGTGTTTGCTCCATTTTGACTCTTATTATTAAAGTTTGTCATGAGGGCTGCTCCAAGCAGGAGTCTGCCAGAACTGTCTTCATCTGGGATAGTGTGACCTTTTTACCACAAGAGGGCCATCTAAAACACAGAATGTCCTTTTTAGTATTTTCATGTTCCTGCTTCTTGTTTCACACAAACAGTTTTTATTTTTCATGTTGTCTTCTCACAAACAGAAAATACACAGATCCCAAGCATTTTATTTTGCAGTACAGCAAGGAAGTGAAATGGGAACCCTGTTATGATTCAAAAGGCACAGGTTTTCTTGGGTATGTGTACATAAAATGATCCCATTTAATTCTAGGTACTTTTCTCTATTATATTCATATCCCATTACTGAGCAAAGAGCTTCTTTTACAAAATGCCACTATAATCTGTATCATGCCACATCTTAAAACAGCATTATAAATGACATCTTGCACTATTTTTAAACCTCAAGCTAGCTCAAGCTTTGTATTCCACATACACAGCAATGAGCCAACTTTATTCATCATCTCATTCACTTTCTTCAATTAAAAAAAATTACTGAATAAATGCTATAGGCCGGACACTCTGAGAGATATTAAGATACAAAAATGACTTAGGAGGTTACAGAAGAGCCTTTTTCTTCTTCTTCTTCTTTTTTTTCTCATTGCATTTGTCTTCTTGAACATAAGAAAACAAGGATAACCAGGAGTTGATAATTTGAAAGTGATTAAGCCATTATCCAGAACTATTGTCCTCCACGCTGGCTGGGCACCAGTGTCAGTGACAAAGCTTTCTACACCACAAATCCCCAGTCCCTAACCAACACTTATTGAATTAGGCTCATCAAAATAGACAGGAATAGAGACACACTTAAATGAGAATAAAAACTTTTCACGTATGTATATGAAATTGATGCTACATTTAGACTATCGCATGAACAAAAAGGCTGTTTTTTCACATAAGCAAATCTACGTCAGTGTAGTCTCATGCGATAGAAAACTGTATGTGACTGCACACTTCTGGGGTGAGTTCTCCGGTAATTCCTGCTTTCTCGAACGTACTCACAAAGAACCTGGCAGCAGGTGAACTAACACCCTGTCTTTCAATTTATCTTACTCTGCGCCACACCGACAAGAAAGATCCAAAGGTGAGCTTTTTCAGAACTATTAAAATCTAAGATTTGTTATTTTCCAAAAACAAGTAGGCTTAGGCGTGCCTGTGCCAGAAATTTGAGCGTCATTCTCCCAAAATAACAACCTGGGTGCTGGGCTGATTTTGACTTTCTATTTCTCTTTCTGTCTCAACATTATTTTTATTTTTAGTGATATAAACTTACATTCAGAATGCATACAAATGGTTTTCATTTAATGTTTTTATTTATTTAGGAGAGAGAGAGAGAAAGAGAGAGCACAAGGTGGGGAGGGGCAGAGAAAGAACGAGACACAGAATCCGAAGCAGGCTCCAGGCTCCAGGCTCCAAGCTGTCAACACAGAGCCCGATGCAGGGCTCAAACTTACGAACTCAGAGATTATGACCTGAGCTGAAGTTGAAGGTCTTACCGACTGAGCCACCCAGGTGCTTCTACAAATGGTCTTTCTAATACACCTTCTCATTCCTGTCCATCTGCTTTATACGTGTGTGTGGTTCCTACAGGTTAAGGAGTGGTTTCTTATCATTTTCTACTCTTTGTATCTTGCAAGATGCAATTCAGGAGAACTTTAAGTCTATCTAAGAAGAATTGATAGTGTTCCACTTAGAATTTGTCCTAAAACTAGCCTTTTCAAAGTTTCAAAGAATGTAGTCAACTGCTTTTGTACAATATGCATTTTTTTACTTGTTTTTATTTTTTTCTCACTTAAAGTGCTCCTGACATGAGAAATGGAACAGAAGAAATATACTGAGATAGCTGTTCTCCCATTATTTTTGCCCTTGAAAAAATAAAGAAAAACGATGGAAAATCTCCTGTGAAAACTTGTACTGCTGAGGGCTGTATACCAGAGGGGCCAGAGGGGTTTGCCAAATGCTGGATGTGTGTCTATATCATTGGTACCTACCTGAACAGAACAAACTTCCCAACGTTTGAAAACACCTTTTTCTCTAATAATCATCACCAATAAAACAGGATCCATCCCTGGACTGCTGAATTTGAGTTTGGCCTGGTTTCTCTGAGGAACTCAAGAAAACTTTAGACTATACTGATCTTCAAAAGAAATATCTTAGGTGTGGTTTCATATTAGCAAATTATAACTGGCGGACAAGCTTCAATAAACTTAATCTCGGAATTCAAATCAGGATAAGAAATTGTAGGATTTACCATATGGAGAATTTAAAACAACAGGTAAAATTAAGTTTGAAAATCCTTAACAACATTGTGGTTCTTTTTGCTTTTCCAATCCAGTCTTCTGCATGCACACATTTTTCAAATAGTTATAATTATGGTATAGCTACTACTTGGTGACCTGTTTTTGTTCAACAGTGCATGTAAGCATTTTTTTAATTTTACTAAAATATAGTGTCTAGAGTGATCATTTTGATAGCTGCATTGAATTCCATCAAACAGATGTGCAGAATATAGGTAACTCTAGCAGAGATCATCTAGATTATTTCCAATATGCTCATATTACAGATAACATTGCAAGGGATATATTTATGAACACAGACATTTAAAAATCATTTTCTAAAGTTACATCTGCAGAAATGGCATTAGCGAGTGAAAAAATATAAGCACTTTTTATAGTCTGGTAAATGGTTTTCAAACAGATTAAAATAATTCCATCTATTTAGCTAAACACATAATGTGTTTCAATCAAAAAAATGTTGAATCTCTTACTCTACAAACATTAAGGCAGGATTTGTCTTATAAATCAGATAAGTTTTATAAATTTTCATACGAAATAGGTAAGAGGTTGTGTTTACATTAAGAGCCATCATTTTAATGAAGATATTCACTGAACACTTTTATTTTTTTAATTATTTTTTTTTAATTTATTCATTTTTGAAACATACAGACAGAGAGAGTGTAAGTGGAGGAGGCCAGAGAGAGAGAGGGAGACACAGAATCTGAAGCAGGTTCCAGGATCTCAGCTGTCAACACAGAGCCCGATGCAGGGTTCAAACTCATGGACCACGAGATCATGACCTGAGCTGAAGTCGGACACTTAATCAACTGAGCCACCCACGTACCCCTCACTGAACACTTATAAATATTAAAATCCATTTCCAGAACCATCTATTCCATAATTATGGAAAATTAAAAGTACTTAGAAAATCAAAAAAATCAAAAGTACTTAGAAAAATTCCCAAAGGAATGTGACTTAATTCTATGTTAACTTTTTTTTGTTGTTTTGTTAATTAAACAGCAGTGGTATAATGAAAAGAAAATAGAGTTTAGAATCAGAAATTGTGGGTTCTACTTAATTCCTACATTTACCAGCTATGGAATCATAAATACCAAGAAAGATAATGTATAGATTAGCTGAAAACACACAATACAAATCTGGTTAAAATAAATAGTTCTGTTATTTGACCTCTAGGTTTTTTTATGAATGTGACAAACCTATTTCAAAATGGTCAGAATAATAACAAGTTTTATAACTATTATTAAATTCAGCAATGTTCTGCAAGTTAAGGCATTGAGCTTCTAAAGACATTAATGCCAATGTCTGAACTTATTCAAGGTGGGACAGTCATTTCCATGTTCGTTAAAGAAAGATCTGTTTGAAGTAGTATGTTTCGTGATCGCCATATTTAAGGCAGTCATTTTTGGAAAACAACTTTCAAAAGCAGGAACAGAGAGCTTATTACAATAGGGAACAGGGACTATTTTAATATTTTGGGAAGTCAATTTAAAACGTAATGACAAATATGAAGGAGCTTATACATATAATATAACATACAACATTGTATATAAATATATATTAATATTTAAGGAGCTTCCATATATATGTACCTATTGTTCAACAACAAGCATCACAGACTTTATTTTTTACGAAGCTTGAGCTATAGGAAACTCTAAAAAAGGAGGGGTGCCTGGGTGGCTCAGTCGGTTAAGTGGCCGACTTCCGCTCAGGTCATGATCTCGTGCTCCGTGAGTTCGAGCCCCGCGTCGGCCTCTGTGCTGACAGCTCAGAGCCTGGAGCCTGTTTCAGATTCTGTGTCTCCCTCTCTCTGACCCTCCCCTGTTCATACTCTGTCTCTTCCTGTCTCAAAAACAAATAAAAAACTTTAAAAAAAATTTTAAAAAGGAATACTGGATAAACAATGATTTTATCAAAGTACCACAGCATTAATGGTCATGAGTATATAATCTAATGCCAAAAAATTATCCATAATTTTACCTCAAAAAGGATTATAATCTTCACATTTTAAAATTCTGGTGATTATGGACAATGATCTCAGTAGATTGTATAATTAAATTCCCAAGAAAGAAATCTGATGATGTGATACCTACTTTCAATGTTATCTAATAATTGTACAAATTTGGCCCATCTGAACTTCATTTTCCTCCTTCTAAAAAAAATGAAAAAAAAAAAAAAAAGACACCCACGTCAGCTACCTCAGAGGATTTCTGTTAAGATCAAATGGGAGATGTCTTTGAAATCTAAAAGGCAGAATCCCTCATTATACCATTAGGGCAGAGAACACAAGCATATTTCTACAGATAATACAGCTCAGAATTTATCACTTTATCCCATGTAATTAAAAAAAAAATCAAACTGACCAAGTAAAAAAAATCCTTCCATTTTCAGGTTTTCATTTAGTCATTCCTATGAGAAACATGTAAACCAACAGGACAGGAAAATACAACTCTGAAACAAGGTCATCAATAGGTCAAAATGCTCAAGTCAACAGTTACTTTTACCACTTTTGCTAAATAAATGAAACCAGAGAAATGCTAGATTTAATTTGGAGGAAGCAATTAGTAGAAGAACAGCAAAAGTGAGTGGTTAAGCTTAGGAGTTACAGTATTTTAAACAACTTACAACTTCTTCATCTCCCAAACAAAACTCAAACTAGTCACAGAGAGTAACTGACAGACTAGATGCTTTAAATGGGGATATGACTACATTGTAAGGAGCCATTCTACAGCCTTAGTACAGATTTAAAAAAAAAAAAAAAAAAAAAAAAAAAAAACTCCTTAGACCTGTGTGCACAAAACTCTCAATATTTCTTAGTAATTTTCTAGAGAAGTTAAAAAGTCATACAAGCAGCAGCCAAACACCCTCCACAAAAATACAAAATTAAAAGAATCCTACCAATAAGCTTCTCTTATTAAAAAAGTATCTGCTTTTCTAATCTTATTTTGAATCGAATGTCTTCTATATGCAATGGATCAGGCCAAATCCATTAAACATGTATAAAAATCTCAATCAAGGCATCACTTCCACTAATACTTGACCTTCATTTAGCTCTAAATGCTCTTTTTTTATATGTAGTCAATAGGTACCATATTGTCTTATGCCTGTATGAAAAAAGTCACTGGACTCTTCTGTGTCAATAAGTAGTAGAAGCTTTCAGCATCCAGTGGCCTGAATTAGATACTCACGTCATGATTCTGTCAGTAGAATAAAACTTTCAGCACAAGAATAATCTATTTGAAAATACTTTTTGTAATGTTTGTTTTTGAGAGAGAGAGAGAGAGAGAGAGAGAGAGAGAGAGAGAGAGAGAAAGCGCGCACGTGAGCGAGCGAGCATGAATGGGGGGAGGGCAAGGGGCAGAAACAGAGGGAGACACAGAACCTGAGGCAGGTTCCAGGCTCCAAGCTGTCAGCAACAGAGCCTGACGCGGGGCTCGAACTCACAGACTGCAAGATCAGCTAAAGTTGGACACCCAAGCGAATGAGCCACCCAGGCACCCCAAGAATAATCTATTCTAGAACAAACAAATTCCAGCTGAAAAATATAAGAAGCCAAGGGGTGTGCCCATCTTTCCTGGAATATAGTCTGTTGATATAGAACTGATGCCATAACCAAATAGCAATCTAATATCTTTGTCAGCCTCTGAAATGTAAGGTCAGTGGATTAGTTTTGTTTGATTAATACTAGTAGGTGGTATAAACAACCTTAATCATTATCAGTTTACTTGAACTATTTCATTATGTGCACTGCGTTCTTAGCAACCTAACAAAATGTAGAATGTTAAGTGTTTTGGAGGAGGAAGGTTTTTAATTCTGAGTCACAAATAACTGTACATAAGGTAAATGATGAAAAGTTAAGCCTTAAATAACAGGTGCTGGCATCCTGTTGAGTAAGTATTTTACAGACTATTTGTGTTTAAGATCACCTGGCAGATTTGTGAAAAAGACTCCCCCAGTGAAGGAAGACCTACGGAATCAGTCTATGGGGATGAGGCCCTGCATTTTTAGCGATCATCCCATGTGACTCTAATCCCATTAAAACTTGGAAACCATGGCTCTAGGACTAAGGGCAAGAACAAGATGCCATGTTTTGTAGCTGGAATGCTCAAAATGTAAACATGTTCCCAAGGAGAATGTTAACAAATGTTAAAAATTTATCCTGTGTTATCTTCTCTGTTGGATTACACTAAACTCTGATCAAGGGCATGTATCTTTTTGTGATTAATTAATTAACTGGTTGACTGGCTCATTTATTCATTTAACAAGTTATTGGGTATCATTTGTGAGTATGGCACTATTCTGATGTGGATCTTTTCTTGCTATTGATAGCCGTTGAAAGGTTTCAAAGGTATTCCTCAAAAGTATTTCTTACTTGAAAGATGTTCAGTAGTTCTTTGGATATTGTTGAATAAACGAGGGAATGAATGCATTCATGGATCCTTTTTGCACCATAAAAATTACTGTGTTATCATGAAAATAAGTCAAACAATAATTTCTTAATTACCAACTCTTCATAATAAAGTAAGGATATGACTGAAAACCTCAGTCCTGTCTAGTACCTATAAATTTTAACAATTTCTTTTTTTTTTTAATTTTTATTTATTTTTGAGAGAGAAAGAGAGCACGTGGAGGATGGGCAGAGAGAGAGGGAGACAGAATCCAAAGCAAGCTCCAGGCTCTGAGCTGTCAGCACAGAGTCCAACGTGGGACCTGAACCCACGAACAGTGAGATCATGACCTGAGCCAAAGTTGGATGCTTAACCAACTGAGCCGCTCAGGCGTCCCAACAATTTCTTAAAACAAGCATTGAAAATAAACTGCTGCTTGCAAATTACAAAAAGGTATCCCAAAGTTAAAAATGTAATTTTAAAAGCCTCATTTCAGTGACGAATATTTAAGAGATTTGCTCCTCTTTAGAGAAAACCATGAATACCGAATTTTACAGTATAGAAAGTATACCGCTACAAAGTCTCTTAAAAGGTATCCAACAAAGAATGGATAATATAGATATTGATATAAAGTTGATGTGTGTTTTACATCTATATATTTAATAAAACATGTAATATACATTTGTATGTTTAAACTAATTTAATGTATTTAAATATGCTTATTTGAATGTTATATTTAAATAAAATTCTCAATAACTTGTGGCTGGCATTAAAAACACAAAGACAACTTAAATGTCTTCTAGAATATTCTAACTGGAGGTGATCTTACAGATTATCTGGTACAATCCCCTAATTTTATATGTGTGGAATATGAAGTTCAGAAAAGATCAGAAACTTGACCCAAGCTTACTCATCTAATTAGCAAAACTGCTAACACTAATTCTTGGATTCCTGTTGTTCGACTTAACATTTTTTGTAGTATCACAGTGAGTGCTGTAAATATGTGTCAGTTCTCCCAAACAGAAGAACCAGAAGGCTGATAATCTATGGTATTTTTAATTTCCTTATGGTCTAACAATTTGGAGCAGAAAGAGAGAAAGAAGTGGCAAGAACAGTTGGCCAATATTTAAACTGATTTAAACTTTTTTCACCTTAAAAGGAACTCAAAATTCAAACACGCACTTCAGAGTTCCAAGAGGCAAAAACAAGAGCATGTAGATTTAAACCGAAATAACTACACATGTGGCGAACTGGTAAATAAGTGTGTGCACTTACTGCCATGTCTTTTGGATTGCGAGATGTTGTGCAGTTAGCATGAGAGGAAATAACCCGAAGACAGGAGTGTCTAAAATCACAGCGCCAAGCAGAACGACATGCCCCTTAGCTTCACAGTGCAATATGCTAACAGACTGTAACTGTGACAGGGCAGCAGCTCCTGTTAACCAGAATAAGACAGGACGCTGCCCTACCACTATCAAGCACTGAGATAAGAGGAATTCAGGTTAAAAGGAAATGACAGTCATGTCACAGCAGCCAACTGCTGTCACTGTAGCAGAAGACAGACAAAATACACAAAGTAGCTCCTCACAAGAAAACTCCAGAACTAATAATAAAAGTACTTATTTTATTGTTTAAAAGTGTTTATTTATTTTTGAGACAGAGCGAGCAAGCACAAGTGGGGGAGGGGCAGAGAGCGAGGGAGACAAAGAATCCGAAGCAGGCTCCAGGCTCTGAGCTGTCAGCGCAGAGCCCAACGATGGGGCTTGAACCCATGAACTGTGAGATCATGGCCTGACCTGAAGTCAGATGCTTAACTGACGGAGCCACCCAGGTGCCCCAAAAGTACTTATTTTAAATTAAATACTAATCAAAATATAACCAATTACAGACTACCTAAAACTATGGTCAGATTAGTTTATAAGAGTTCGGACCACACAGCTCAGCCTTTAAGGAGACTTAAAGAGAGATTTTTAAGCTTCTTAAATATCATCTCCTATCAATAACCAATTCATTAAAGGTCATCCCAGACTGCCTATTTGGTTCCCATCAATCAACAATTATGCATTATGAACCGAGGGTTTGCTTGAGAAAGATCAGGGGAGGGGGAAGGTGACTCACACGTTAAGCATCGAGTGATTTTTTTAAATATTTAAAATTCCTAAATTGCCTCCTAAGTTATCTGAAAACAGCATTAGTTAAATAATGAGCAAGTGCAACTGCACAACGACCAAGCACCCACAAGTGAAAGTGTATCTCTGGCACACAGCCGTCCTTGGTCCACAGAGGGCACACAACTAGGTCTCCACGTCCTTTCGGAGTTGTCCTTACGGGACTGGCTTCATCAGTAGCTTTTTCCAAAATTTCCATGAAAGGTAAACATGCAAACAAACAATACACTCTAAAGAACATACGGGCGCCAAAATGTGTTGCTTCCTCTCTGTACTATCACTTGTATGGGAATGAGAGATTTAAACAGTGTTTAAAAATGGAGCTCTGAGCTCACACCCAACTGGAGCATCCTTTCCATGACCTTGAGGAAGTTTTGCCACAGCTTTCCCCTAAATCTCTTGCCCTATAAGATGGAGCTAACGGTATCTTCCTCGGCAGATTGTTTTGAAGGTTAACGATGCAATGCATGTGATGGGTTGATGCTGTGTTTGGTAGAGTGAATCCCCAGTAAATACCAACTACTGTTACCACCATCAAAAAAGGTGGTGGCGGTTCCCACTACCTTGAAATCTGAGGTCTTTTGCAATGAATGCAGTAAAGCCCTACCAACGAGAAACTGGTGCTTATTAAATAAATTCCTGCTAAACTGATTTAGGGTCAATTAGGGTCACACAACAGCCTTATTTTGCCTCTTTCTTAGTAACTAGTAACACCAAAACTTCTCGGCCCCAACTACCTACTGCCTCATCCTAACCAGAGGAAAAGGAAAAAATCACTTTGTTCCTTAGTTGGACATGAATGCCGGGTTTTAGAGCTTCAATGTACAATAATGTTGCCATTTTGTTTTCTTCATCTGAAGTTTACCAAATCCATTAATTTATAGCCATGCTCCAATTCTGAAACAACCACTTCAATGTAAGATTTACTTCTTTAATTTCTTTTTCATGCAGCAACAGCAAAGCATATAGATCTGATCATCCTCGACTCTGAGACTTGGAGCATCATACGCTTTCCAATTTAAACCATTTTTATAAGAGCACATTTCACAAACAAAGCTGCCTTGCTATTATTCCAACCAAAATACTGTGAGGCCTATGAGGAAATTCCCAATAATAAATTCTAAAATGCTTTATAGATAGTAGCTGAGCAAATCGTTATGAGAACAAAGTGTCAGGGGATGAACAGAATTGGTTGTTCTTTTTTTTCTTTAAAGATTTTTTTTTTAACATTTATTTATTTTTGAGACACAGAGAGAGACCAAGCACGAGCAGGGGAGAGGCAGAAAGAGGGAGACACAGAATCTAAAGCAGGCTCCAGGCTCTGAGCCATCAGCACAGAGCCTGATGCGGGGCTCCAACCTAGGAACCATGAGATCATGACCTGAGCCAAAGTCTGACGCTTAAGGGACTGAGCCAGCCAGGGGCCCCTTGGTGGTTCTAACTAGCAACAACAACAACCAACATTTAGTAGCCATTTGCCGTGTGTCAGACACTCCTGGAGGTAAGGGCCATTATTATCTCCATGTTAAGGATGAGGAAACTGAGGCGCAATGAAGTAACGAGTGGTCTAACCCCAGAGTCCAAGTTCCTATCCGCTATTATACATACAGATGCTGTGGCTCTCGTAATCATTTCACTGGTCAAATATGGCATACCTAAATTCTCGCAAAATGCTCCAAACACCAAACCAAGATCTCTGCTTCAAATATTGTTTAACCTTTACGGCCGTGGAAGAAGTAAACAAGGAGCACACTTTGAAAATCAGAACGGAGTACATGAAGGAACCAGTGAAGCATTCCTACCTCAAGTCTGTCTGTCCGCATTAATTTCTGTGCAGCAGCCGCAGCAGCTGCAGGCACGGGGACCCCAGGATTCCCTGTGACCAACATTGGTGCGGTCGGCAAGATCTCTGCTGGAACCAGGCTTGGGGAAACAGGTCCCAGGTAGGGATTAAAGGCTGCTGATGCATTGGTGGCTAAGCTTGGTGCAACTGAAAACATTGGCTGAAAAATAGAATAAAAAGCAAAATT
The DNA here is from genome assembly GCF_018350155.1 of Leopardus geoffroyi. NCBI lineage: Eukaryota > Metazoa > Chordata > Mammalia > Carnivora > Felidae > Leopardus > Leopardus geoffroyi. Next base: position 112,071,399 of record NC_059333.1, read on the forward strand.
TAATATACAGGTCTTGGCTCAAATTTGATATTCTACATTACATAATCTATCCCTCATCCATCCATCCATCCATCCATCCATCCATAATCCATCCTTCCTTTCCGCCCTCCCTCTTTTCATTTAATTCTATGTTTATTTACTCTCATTCAGGATAAGAATGTTTCTTGAATAAGCATTCCTCAAATCAATGCTTTTCTAGAATACAATAGGTAATTTACCCATTAAATTTTCTGCTGGGATTTTGAAACTTGGTGTCCATAATGCTTGTAATTTCTTTTTGAATAATAGATCAATTATTCAATACAGAAACTTCCTGGGGTCACCTAATCTCCATTTTTATCCTGATATAATCCTAGGAACTTGTCTAAGAAATACATTTCATAATTGCTACGTCAGATGAACTTGAGAGATCTGTTTACAACTGTTAATGGGTTGCAAGTGTCCTATTATCTGGAATAAATAAAGCAGAACTCCCAGTGGATAACAGAGTTTCACAGTCAATATAAACTGGAAATAAATCTCATGGGACATGTGAAAGATGATGATGACACCATTTCTCTTGAACACACGAGGTAAACTATTTGGCATATTCACTTGTTGCAGGTTCTTCCAAAGAAACTGTAAATATTCCAACAGTTTATCACACTCCTGTGAAACATTTAACGAAGAATTTACCTTACTAGGGAGAAGCCATTCTGAACGTCTGAAAGTCTGAAACAGAAAACTTCTAAAGAAATGCTACACGGTTTAAAAAAAATACACATGGTATTTTGTGACAAGATAGAATTTCTGCCAGAAATGCTTTAATGGATATAGGAGGATGTGATATGAAGATCTGCATATCAGAAAATATATCTGTTCTTAAGTAGAATTAAATAATTTACTTGAAATCTACTTTAGTGATTTGCTTTTCCAGTTTTTAAAGCATAATCTAGCTTAACAATTTTCTGCCCGTGGGTGGTATCTTTTAGCTTCCTAATTCAATAGATTTTCAATTCTTCAAGTTTGATACTTTGTGTAATAATAACGTTTGTCTCCAAAATACAAAAACTCATGGACAAAATGGATCCTGTTTTTTAAGGGATTTTTTTTTTAACAATTAATTTTCTTTACCCTATGGTATAAGGAACAGAATCATGAACAATTTATTTAGAATGAAGGGGACACTAGAATGTAGCTAATTCTTCCCTCCTATAGAAATAAGAAGTTAGATGAACCCTGAGTTTACATAGTATTCAAGAGAGTTTTGGAATAAAGTCTTATATAATTAAGATGTAAGGGTAATTCCCATAGCTCAAAAGAAATGTTTAAAACACACACACACACACACACACACACACACACACACACACACACACACCCTTATTTAGGCTGGCCCTGACTTGCCCCATATTTAGAAGGGTAAAATGGAATTCAAGAATTCTCTTTTTCTTAGGGCAGTGGTTCTCAATTACGTAGGTGATTTTTGCCTTGTAGGGCACATTTGGCAATGTCTGGAGACATTTTTGATTGTCACAGCTTGGGGGCGCTGTTGCGTCTCATGCGTGGAGGCGAGGGATGCTGCTAAGTGGCCTGCAACACACAGCACAGCCCTCACAACACAGAAGGATCCAGCCCCAATGTCAGTAGTGTTTAGGTTGAAAATCCCTGTCCTACGGGATGCACTTTTTTCTCGACTTCACAAATTGTTTTAGGACAGAATTTTTGCAGCCACTGTACACGTTCTTATTAAGACCATGGAAAACAGAATATTTCATACATAATCTGATTCACTAGGAAGAAGAAACAATATACCATACATTCCGCTCATATTTTCAAGTTGTAATTATGCTTCCAAACGTGTTGGTTTGAACGCCATGGTTAGCTGCCCTGCCAGGTCGCTGGCTCCTGCCTAATGAAGTGGCCTAAAGTAATACCTCTGGTCCTCAGCCTCATCCCTGCCCAAAGCACTGACAACAGGAAACCACCTGAGCATTCCAGATATAAACAATCAATAATCTGTCAGAAACTGGGGCCCAGAGCAATCTCTCTCCATCAACAGTTACTTGAATAGCAGCTGATTTTATACTGCTCCACTGTCTACTGGCTGCTAAGGCAGTGCCAGGACAAGGGTTGACCTGTACAGTGAGTATGTGAACTTGGACTTCTACTCAGAAATATCCAGGTTAAACATACACTGTTACATATACACTGATTGTAATTTCAATGAGACCAACACTCTAATTTCTTATTAGGTATTTAAGAATTATAAGCAACCAAGCACAGAAGACCAGAAGATCTGTTTACAATACGGACAACAGTCTGTATCATTCCTCTTTGTATTCTATTGCTATGAATTAACGTGTATTTTTCAGGTAGAACCTTCTTAATGAATGCATACTTTGGAAAGTTACTGAGATGTTTATGTCCCTGTACACAATCTACCAGAATTATTTAAAAGCAGAGGTCAAATTTACAAAGCTATTTGGAGGCAAGAAAAATCATTTATTTTTAAGAAAAGCATTCTTACTTGAAGAGAACAAGACCAGGGACGAATAAAATTCAGCTCTGTTAAATCTCACTGCATAAATTTATAATCCACAATGCATATAATGCAACAGTTACATATTACAGATAAAAGAATACTTCTAACTAAAAATATTGATCTTATTAACTGGCAACAATTTTCCTGCTGGATTGTTTCTATTGAGTTATTATGTGAATGGATTTTCTGACTGAATTCAGCAGAGCAAATTCAAATCTGAAGAATTTTAGGGCACTGTCCGCATGCGAAATCTAGCAGCTTTAAAAATCTGAAACAGGGGGGCCTGGGTGGCTCAGTTGGTTAAGCAACCACCTTCGGCTCAGGTCATGATCTCACGGCTCATGGGTTCGAGCCCTGCGTTGGGTTCTGTGCTGACAGCTCAGAGCCTGGAGCCTGCTTTGGATTCTGTGTCTCCCTCTCTCTCTGCCCCTCCTTCGGATTCTGTGTCTCCCTCTCTTTCTGCCCCTCCCCTGCTCATGCTCTGTCTCTGTATCAAAAATAAATATTCAAAAAATTCTTTTTAAAATTCTGAAACATCAACTATTCAGCAAGTGCTCTCTCTGTTCTCTCTCCAGATAAGTAGAGCTATTTGCTAAACAGGTAGCCGATCGATGATAATAATAGCTCTATACTGTGAAACTTGATTCCAAAGGCTGCTCCCAAAAAGTGCAACATTCCTTCCGTTATTTTGAGGTTTTACACATTTGTTACATTCCTTTTTCAAAGAGCACCTTGCTGGAGGTAGGTCACTGCTTGGCCTTATCAGTGCCCTAATCAGATTAGTCAAGCTGGGGAACTGCTTCACTGCCAATTCTCCATTCCCAAAGCCATCCTGCAGACAGTTCAGCAGAGTCGCAGGGATGGATATTAATGCTATGGGATTATCAAGTGCACCCTATTTTCTCTTAAATCTCCACAGGATAACATATAACTATGTAATTGGTGTATCTGATACTGACTACATTCTTGTAATAATGATTTACAGGTATCTTTGTTCCTGGAAGGCATAAGGAAGGTTGACTTATGATTGCCTTTTGCCAGTGAACACCCTCAGCAGAGAAAAAACAAACTGCAATCTTATAACGTCGGTGCATTTATGGGCTAATCACTTGTTTGTTTTAAATGAGACATTTTGATTCCATTAAAGTAATCAGGCTTTATTATAAATTAAAATGTTATTCAATTTCACATTATGACCCTAGTTAAATGTGAGCAAACATGATTATTACTAGACTTCCCTCTATTTATTGTGTGCCAGGCATTGTGCTAAGTGCTTTACCTATGTTATTATATTTAATTCTCATAAGAGTAAAATATAAACGCCATAGGGCAAAGGAAAAAAAAAAAAACCCTCCATTGTTTCTGTTTGGAGTTGGGGGAGGGGGGCGGGTGGTACAGATATCTGTAGAGTTCACTGCCAAATCCCCAGAATCTAGCTAGCTGCCTAGAACATAGTAAGTACTCAATAAATATACACTGAATGAATGAGTGAATGAATGAATATGTGGATGAATTAAATTATAGTCTTGTCGGGGGGGGGGGAGTGGTTTCATTACTCCCTCCCATTCTGCAGACAAGGAAAAGCGCTCACACAGATTATGTGTCCATAATCATAAATGACTGTATGTAAGACTTAGGATTTGGACACAGGTGTGTCTGATTTCAGGTGATTCTGAAACCTGAGGTTCTCAGTGCTGGCTGGCCATTAGAATCCTCTGGAGAGCTTCAACCCCCGAATGCCCTGGCACTCCCCACTCATCACATTCTCTGCAGTACTTTTCAAATCTCTTGGGTAATTTCAATTCCATACATTATGTGGTCTTCTACCATTTAAACACAAAAATACATTCAGATTTCTGATTCTGCGTAAGGTCTCTAGGGAGACAGGTTCTCTTACGGCTTCCTTCTTAACATGGTTTTTCCCTTTACATTGAAGGTTGCTCCTGCCCAGTGCACTTGTTTAATTCCTAATCATGCTTCAAGAATCACGACTCTTTCTCTTGAAGCTTCCCCTGATCCACCCACATCTCCAACTCTGACGAGGTTTCTCCTACCCTCTGTTACCACAGAACTCCTCGGCACTCGAATTTGGCAATGATCACCACATGTGTTTACTTAACCATCTCTTCTACCCTGCAGGCACTCAGACTGCTGCCTTATGCAATGTGCTGCCTTCATTCTGCATCCAGCCTGTGACTGCGATCTACGCAGGTCCCCTACACACATTTGACTACACACAATGACTGTATTAATGGATTTACTAACTGGTTTCTCCAGCACACAAACTAATCAGCAAATGCATTAAATGTTTTCTAGTATAGATGTTTGAACATTAAAAAAAAAAAAAGAGAGAGATTTCATGTTACTTCCTCCGCACCTGAAAATTTAATCATTAATTTATCTCGTATGCTTGTTTGAAAAGTATGATTTATTTTTTTATGCTGAGCTAAGTTTTTTTCAGTAATATATTATTACCATGCTGTAATGTTGCAAATAGCATAGGGTCCCCAACTTATTTTAATACATGATGTGAATCACTGTTTATTTTGCATATAATGTTTGTGACTTTTAACAAAAAGTTAATGGAGTGCATATAATAAATAATATCTAATCAGTGTCTGTTGCAATTTACAGAAGACAAATTTTGTCAGATTTTTCTCAATTTTACTTGTGCGTGCATGTGTGTGTGTGTGTGTGTCTTTGTAAAGGTTGATCCTACAAGCAGTAAAAGAATAAACCTTTATTTTTACTCGATAGCACACAATCAAGGTGTATGAAACCATGTTTCTGGGTATACACAATCCTATACAGGAGCTACAGAAGTCTCTGTAAACAATTGTTTTGCATATAAATGGCCAAAAGCTAATGGAAATTCTCAACAAATTCACATTGCAATGTCTTTTTTTTTTTATAAGAAGGCAACATATGACTGGAATTAAAATAAGAAATACCATTTAAAGTCCGCTTCTAGACGGACTCGCTGACTGGGCAAATCACAATGACCACCTAGCTTTAATTTTACCTTACCCTTCAATCAGTTTTAATGAAGTAATAACACTTAAATAAAGAAGACTGACGTCTGGCCCATCAAGTAAAAAGGTATCACCACATATGGCCTGGTCCGTAAGATTTGGGCCAATGTCAAGGTGCTCCAGGAAGCACAGACTCCTTGACCGAAACAGGCACTGGAAGTGCAGGTAGAGGGAGCACAACTCAGGACGACGGCCGTGGAAAACATTTTACCAGAAACACTTGGTCATGAAGTGGCCTTATCTCAATCACTGGCTGAATACACTGGAAGGTAAAGCACTAAGAGCCAATTTAAGAACTCTAGGTGTTCCTGGACATGTAACAAATGATGACTTCAAAGCTTTCAGCACTCAACTGCCAGCTGCTGTGACAAAGAAACACCGTGACAGCAAAGGTGAGGCGACGGGAACTGCAAGGAAGCTTCCAAGATTTTGGCTAAGTGCAGTAACTCTGAATTTCTTTATCCCTAGGCTACTTCAAATTCATGAAATGCACAGTAATTCAACTTGAGTTATGTACCTCAAGGCGGCTAGGTGTGTGTACCTGAAGGGAAGCTGCCATTGGAAATTATGGATGGCCAACGTTATCCCTGGAGAGCACAGAGAAAGGCAGATGAGGTCACTGCTGGTGGGACTCCAGAGCTCAGATACAGCTCTCCATAACCACTACTTACGCAGAGTTCTTCAAGGGCAATGACAGCTGGAATCAACAGAATTTCTGAAGACACCTTTCTGGGATGGACCAAAGGAATATACCAGATGCTTCTGAGTTGTGAGCCACAAGATACGGTCTATATTTGGTTAGGTTGTTTGGTTTTCTTGTTGGATTATCTTTACATCAGACAGTGCATGGCAATGCAATCATTTTTTAAAGTAGTAGTTAGAAAAAAATACAAATACTTAATTTTTAAAATTTGGGTAATCAAGTACTACAGGTCTTCCATTTATCTTCAAATATCAATATAATAAGGAGAAATATGATCTTTTGACATTTTTATTAGGGGCTTAGAAATGATAATAGAATTAATGGCAGTTATTTAATCATTTATTATGCAAATTTTAGGGAGGAGACAGAGATAAATTCAATTTATTATTTTCAACTACTTATTTTCTTATCTTACAAAACGGGAACAATTGTGTTAGAAGATTGTTAGGAACTTGCAGAAAATATATTTTAAACATTCACTGTATGTTGAAGAAGGCCAGAGATTTCCAATGAATCAACCACGGACTCAGAGCTGTGGTTGGTGGATGTCTCCCACTAGTGTTTCTACAGCATGGATGCCAGAATCTGAACAGCTTGGGATAAAATCCTTGTCCTGCTACACAGGAGCCATGTACCTTATGCAAATTATTTAACCTTTCGGAACCTCTGTATCTTTATTGCTGAAGTTGAGATAATAATATCTACTTTATAGGACGGTTGTGAGGATTTTTGATACAAAAAGTAGTGAGTGCAGTAAATGCCCTTACAGTGTTGTCTTTGCTCCCAAAATGTTAAGCCCTCTTTCTGGTTCTTGGCTTGGCGCATTTCATAACAACATCATAAAGTCCACAAAAACAGGAAACTCTCCTATAAATCCCTGAATTCCCCAAGTCAGCCCAAGGTCATATTCTGAAGATCTTAAATTAAGAGACCCAGTCTCTGAAAATTTATGAAAAGAGGAAAACCCAATTGAGGGACATAGTAGCTATTGCCGGGTCTCAGTGGTACTCTCACCAAGCCCCTGGCTGCCTCTGCTAATACATATCCGACCATATGCCCCATTCCGTGCCACAGTCTCTCTAATTGGGCTTGTACTCTGGCTCCTGCTCATGATTCCTTTGGAATCACAGGGGCAGGTAAACTAACACAAACCTCTGCTCTCTTCCTTGTATTTGGGGAAGGAAACTCCTTACTTCATTCTTTCACTCGTCAAGGAATTTTTGATCTCTGTTATATGCCAGGCACGATAGGAGATGCTTCTGGATTTGATTAGAGCTTCCCAGCTCCTTCTCTTCGTGGTCCTTCAGGCTATGGTTTGGGGGCCAAACTGGTTAGCCGTAGAAAACTAAGATGCTTCACCTACTTGACTACAAATCATGAAACTACTCAGACATTCCTACTCTTCCTGCTATTAAGGATGTGCTCACAGTTATCATCTTTGATAGCACCACTACCTGGGTTGGATCCACATTTGTGCTCTGTCTTCAAACACTAACATCTGTCCTAGCAGCCATCCTGGCTGCTTCCAACCCTGTTATAATCCCTATTTGTAGACCCAGCATTAAAGTTCCAGTAAGCAGCTGGTTATGACCATCTCATTTATTTCCGAATCTCTGTATCATGACCCTCATCAAAACAGGGCTGACTACACAAAGAATCGCAAAGTCTCACTCAGGTGGGGTTTTGAAGGCAAATTTCCTGGATTAAAGCCTTCTCCACAGTCATTAAAGCCCCAAATACTTTAAAATTGAATAATTAAAACAACTTCTATATTTATTACCAAAAAAGTCACCCTGTACAGAGTCTATTTTAGACTGTGATCTCAGGATGCCTGTAGCAGAAGGGTAATTCCACATTCAAATCTAGTCATATCAGGGAAAACTAACACAAAGCCTGAATGTGCTCACAACTAATATAAATAAATGTTTTGTCGAAGTAGAGAACTTTCCACCAAAACCACCAGAAAATGTGATTTCGTGATTTCATAAACACCACGTTTGTTACTGTATTTCACAGACATGAGCATAAACATTGTTTACGGTTCGTCCCAGGATTACCCACGTGATGACCCTGGAATGGCCTTGAGGGCAGAGCTCAAGGACTAACTCAGGAGATGGGCCAAGGCTTCACAGTGAGCTGCTCACTGCCATGACCAGCACTGGTTTCCACAGCGCGGGAATTACACTTGTTGACCTCGAGGTGCTCCCGGTCACAGAAAGGATAGAGACTGGCGCTAAGCAGGCTTTAAATGTTTAAGTGGAACAAAGTGTCTCACATCAATGAGAGATCTTCTATCAGCTAAAGTAGTAGCCACCCCAAGGATTTATCAGATCTTTGAAACTGTGCGAGAGAGCCAGATGCAAAAGAGAGCTCTTATCCTATATTTTATGCTACCAAGAATGATCATAACTAAACTTCTTTAACCAAATCTTCATGCTATCCCAGTACAGATATAATATTAGCAGATATCACAAAAATAAATTTAAGATATCATATTTTTAACTGAGTTCCCAATAATGGAAAAAAAAATCAGGTTAAAACAGACACAGAATTATAATATTCTCTCACCTCAACTGCATAGTACTGATAATTGGTATCACTGCCGATGTGATATGGAGATCCCTCCCACCTCGAAATGCAATCCCCCCCTCTTTTTTGGAATGATTGGTGCATTAAGTTCTAAGAGAGAATAATAATTACATTGAGTTCAGGTGTTAAAATGTATTTGGAAAAAAATTAGTTAGCACACATGCTTACAATTAGCATATCAGAAAACCATGGGTCTTCACATTTCCATAACCCTCTAATATTGCATATAAGTTAGTGACATAAATTACTGACAGATATACTCTCATCATTTCAGATTTTAACATGCATTTAAATACAGAATTACTAGATCACAATTAGTATCAGGACACCTTTTGCAATCTAAAATTACTTAGGATATTAACCTTACATTTTTATGAGTAAATGTGGGTAAAGGTTATTAAAGTCATTTATCATATATACACTCCCCCGAACCCCAAGTAAATAAATATGTGCTCAGAATCAAAAGTTATTCACATATCCAGCTCAGTAAACACTAAATCTCTATGATCACCTACAGTTTAGAATATTTAGCTCTTTGCTTAAAAGCCCTGGGAGTTTCTTTCTCTCCCGATTAGTTCTCTTTTAATGAGACTTGCAAGTGTATGATATTGATTCACCACTATCAGAATTCTCCTAGCATTTGTAACTACAAAATAATTGCAATCTGAGTTTAAAAGAATCACAAGCTATGCAACAGATACTCTTCAAGGAAGGAAGGAAAGGAAGATTTTTCTCAAAATTAAAGATGATCTATACCAAATTTTAAAATTATTATTGCCGTTATAGTCTGCAAATGCACAGACTATACTGGTGAGTCTGATGACCATTTTAATACCTGCCAATCATAAGATTTAACATAAAGAGAGTTTTAGGGGGAAAGCATGCTCTAATGTAAATTTCCACATGACTTGGCCCCAAGATTAGTAACTTCACAGTGTGAAAACTGGTTCCGGGTTTGCTTGATAATTTTGCTAGAAAATGCTGGAGAACTGACACTGTTACCTATGTTCACTTGATGAAGTGCAGTCATTACTTTATCCTGAAATTGAACACTTGGAATTACAAACTTAATGAATGAGAACTGAAAACATGCTTACCACAGGTTGTAATGGGGCACCAGGCATCATGGCATTGGCTAGTTGCATTTGCTGGGCCAACATGGCCATGTTCTTCTGCTGAATCAAGTTATTGCGCCCATTTATCTCCAATTGCGTTTTTAAGTGTGGGGGTGGATGAAGATATTTGCAGTTCTCCCTGGAGCAACGACCCTAAAAAACAAAAGCGGAAAATACCATCTTAAAAAAAAAGATTACAATGACACATCTTAAAAAAATAAAAATTATGCAAACCTACCACTTGGATCTACCATGGGTTTCTAACACACTGCACTGTCCATATCAATTTATAGTACATCTGGAATAAGTAATGAATTCACCCAAATGTATTATCAAATTGAGGTGTTAGGACACTTGAAAAAGTTTTGAAGCTTACAGGAAATTATTTTAATATTAGCCCTGATATTTCTAGATTGGAGTTTAAAAATCTACAAACTGCCAGGGTAATATTAAAATAAGGAATATCAAATAAAGAATATTAGCTCTTTGCAAATCTTCTGGTTAACTTTGACGAACCCAAAAGAATCATGAAGTTTGAACATCTATTTTTACTCATATTGAGTTCCAAAGAAATGAACTGGGAGGATTCAAGGCACACTGACTCTTCAGTTAAATACCTTTACAAGTATCTCATAACCAAATTAAATTACTACTAAGCTTTACAAGCCCGTATATTAAGAAACTTACAGGTGAAAAGAAAAAAATTCCCACATATTCTCACTGTATATACAGATGGCTAAGTACAATGAAACACTGGTGAAAATATAGCCTGTTTAACCTTTCAAAGTCTTGTCTCCACTGCCCAAGAACTAAACAACAGTAAGAAATAGACATATTTACCCTCCAAAAGATTTACAAAGTAAAATGGAGAAACAAAATAAGTTGCTATAAAATAAGAAATGTGAAAAAACCCTTCCTTTGGGGATGATTCTTCTCATTGGAAATACGTATTAAATTGGGGCGCCTGGTTGGCTCAGTTGGTTAAGCATCTGACTTTGACTCAGGTCATGGTCTCATGGTTCATGGGTTTGAGCCCCACATCGGGCTCTCCGCTGACAGCTCAGAGCCTGGAACCCCTTCAGATTCTGTGTCTCCCTCCCTTTCTGCCCCTCTGCTGCTCCCACCCTGTCGCCTGTCTCACTCTCAAAAATAAACAGACATTACAAAAAATTTCTAAAAAGGAAAATATATATTAAAGTCTATAATATGCAACACTGTGAGGGATTTGTTTCATATTATTTCAATACTATCCTCATTTCACTCTTTCCATATTATTTCAATATGTTGTCAAGTCTTTATAGTAACAGGTCTCATCAATTATTACCTTGACAACTTCTTTCACCAATAAATCTAATTGGAACTGTTTGTGAGTGTCAAAGCATTATTTAACTGCAGCCGTCAACCACCTTGCTGAGCCTTCTTTGATTTTTCTAAGAAAAATCCATTTACCATAATTTGATCTTCAACTGTACACTGACTCAGCATGCTTATGTTTGTGATAAAAATCTGTTACAACCCTAATTTGAATGACCTATTTCTGGCTTGTTTTGATTCAGGTTTTTAGGAGTAAGTTTCTGCACAGGGCTAATGTCATAGGATACTGCTTCATGTTTTAACGAGCTTTACGCAATAAAGCATCACTAATAATACTTTTTAAACCAGAAGGCAGTAGAGGACAGTAGTTGACACAAGGAACGTACAGTTCTCAAGACCTGGGGTAGAGGCCGAGGTCTCTTACACATCAGCAGTATGAATTGCACAAAAAACTTTCTTTAAGTCTCAGGCTTTTCATCCATTTCAAAATTGCTATATAACCTACACCACAGGTTTATTATGAAGACCAGAGAAGATAACGCATACGTCATGCCCTTGGTACTGCATGGCACTCTGTGAGCTAGGTAAAGGTCAGGAGGTGCTATTGTCATCCGCACCCCCACATTTTTAACTATCCAACAAAAGAAAAACAAAATATTGACATGAAGGTCATTTTTATAATATCTCTTCGTTATGCACATTGATATGTTCACAAAGGAACATTTATAGATCTGTGACTTATTCTGTATGAAATCATGCTTGATTGAGATCACAAGTATATTATCAGCTTGAAAGCATTTGCACAAAAAATAACTTTTACAAACAAAACAAAACAAACAAACAAAAAACAACCCAAAAACACACTGAGTCACAAGACTGACCACAGAGAATGACTGGCCAACATAAATCAGTTCATGGATAACAAACACTTAATTGATTTCAGGGCTCTCCAGGTGAGGTGTTCTAGAGAAAACCCGCTTTTTCAGGACAAAGAACAGCTTGGCTCGAGGGGAAATTCTGGTTCTCAGTATCTCCAAGTCATATTTCTTACTAATATTGGATCTTTACAAGTGAAAATAAGCAGAGTTATCTTCACCCTGAGGATTTAGTTATTGTCAATTCACTCAGATCAGTTTCTATAGCTCCATAAAAAGCACAGAGGGAGCCCTGGGCCTTGAATCAGGCTTTGCCAATACTAACACTAATCTTCATAAACTCTTCATTTTGAGCGCCTCCCTTAACACAAACCACCCAGCCCCTTCTACCTCTAAACACAGCACAGATTGAAATAATGAAGGAGAGAAATCGTATGGGCTTTATATATATTCCGTGTCAGTAGAGGTCAAACCTTTTAAAAGAAGCTCAGACCTGTGGTTTGCATTTTGTTATTTACTACATTCAGGAAAAATGTCATTCTATTGCATTTCTTACACATGCTACCTTTCTATGCACAGCTTGACTCGATTGCACTAAAACCTCACTTTCAAACAGCTATGTTCCTAAGAGTCAACTGAGGATATTTTGTGAAAAAGTATGCAGACAAGCAAGCCTCTTCCAGAGTCTGTGGCAATAGACCTGGGGGGCCTAGGGATCTGCATTTTAATAGTATTCCAAGTTATTCTGATGTAGCAAAAACAAAAACACCAAACAACAACAACAACAACAACAACAACAACAACAAAAACCACTACAAAACACAATTCTGCAAAGCCACATGAATTTTTCATTGACATGTGTGGAAAAAAAACAGAGTAGCCTCTGCAATTGACATTAGATAAACTCAGCTTCCTAGAGAGTTCAAAACGTGTTTAATGCTGACTGGGCTGCTGCATAATTGTGGTTTGACAAATAAAAAGGTCAAGAAAAAGTTAGAATAAACATCCTCTTCTAAAGGACTGCCTAAAACTCTGGAGAACATCACCAGCATTTCTGGTGAAATGAATTTTTGGAGAAAGAAATCTTTCATTAAGATTTAAGACAGGGAAAAAAATGGGGGGGGGGTACCTGGGTGCCTCAGTCGGTTAAGTGACCAACTCTTGGTTTTGGCTCAGGTCATGATCTTGTTTGAGTTTGAGCCCTGCATTAGTCACTGTCAGCCGTCAGCACAGAGCTCACTTGGGATTCTCTTTCTCTCCCTCTCTCTCTCTGCCCCTCCCCTGCTTGTTCTCTCTCTCTCTCTCTCTCTCTCTCTCTCCCTCTCAAAATAAATAAAATAGACCTTAAAAAATCTTTAGTAAAGAGTTAAGGTAGGGGCACCTGAATGGCACAGTTGGTTAAGCATCTGACTCTTGACCTCAACTGGGGTCATGATGTCACAGTTGATGAATTAGAGCCTCACCTCAGGCTCTGTGCTGATAATACAAAGCTTTCTTGGGATTCTGTCTCCTTCTCTCTGCCCCTCCTCAGCTTGTGCTCGCTCTCTCTCTCTCTCTCTCTCTCCCCCCCTAAATAAATAAATAAACTTTAAAATATTTAAAAAAAAAGAATTAAGGTAAGTACACCATGGGTACCTGTCCAGATTCATCTATCTCTGAGTTCCCAGCAACAGACCTCACTAAGCATTCACAAAAGAATGAATGAACACTTCTTAATAAATCCTTAAAGATGAATTCTACTCTAACTCGATTCTGGGACAATGAAAATAACAGAATGAAAACTAACTCTAACACCAAACTGATTCTTAGCTGCACTAATTTAATGATGCTTTTATTCAGAGGCCAGTAATTTCAACACCCCATAAAGCTTGCCACAATAAAGGGACAAAAGGTAACAGAAGGTTTATAAGTTTCACCAGAGATGAAACAAGATTTGTGTAGAGATTCCATGTATTTAGTGTCTAAAATCTATACAGTGACAATACATTCTAAAAATCTAAGAGCAGAAATTTAATCCGCATCTAGCCCTCACACATGCAAATTTTTATAAAGGAACTATATTCTAAGTCATCAAGAGATTTCACCTCAAGATACATTAAATTGGGCTGCTAGGATTAATGCCAACATGTAAATATAAAGTAGATTTTATTCCATTTTGATTGCTTTATGCAGTTTCACCTATTGCCATATAATTGTACATTTTATCCAACACAGCTTGGTTCAAAGAGCAGAAGAGCAGCTTTGTTAATTACATGCTGTGTGACCCTGTGGGAGTTAAATTCTCTGAGTGGCCATACCTTTCCGGTGGAATTGCAACAATACCATTGATTTCATTGGTGATACATAAGGGTCGAGCAAGACAGTGGGCCAACTTCATATGTGGTTCCTGATTTAACAGGCTGACAATAAATGTTAATTATTTTTCTCTCTTTTTTAAAGTTCTCAAGCTAATAACAAACAGCAGTTGCTTAATTTCGCACTGTCTCCACTAAAAGTACTAAAAAATAATGCAAATAGCACAACCCAGTGACAATGCCTGTCAATCATCAATAATACAATATTAGCCTGGCCCTTAATGATCATTCTGTATTTGCCACATCCAGTATGGAAAAAATGCCATTCTAATACATTTCTTACACTGTTACATCCCTGTAGTTTGCTTTTGTTGACTACACCGACATTTTATTTTCAGTGAGCTGTCCAGCTGGCTAGCAGGCCACTTTATAGAGTCCATGCCATAAATACCTTAGACGCCGTTCAAAGAGGCTTTTTATAGGTTAACTAAACACAGATTTCAAAGACATCATTGTAATGCATATATGGTATATTTTAAGGGAACAGAGGAAGTTCAGTAAAATATCGATTCAGATTGAGTCCATTTCTCTCCAATAATTTTTCTACATCTTTAAATTAAAAGTAATCTTTCCAAAAAAGTTAAAAATTTCCCCTTGTAATCTTAAAAGCCTGTATGATGAGATTGATAATGATCATTCAAGAGATCAATTCCTCAAGTCTTTAATATCTGAAGTTATAAACTGTTCAATTGTGAATTTAAGGATTTTCTCACTAGCTTTTGAAATAGGCACAATTTTGTGATTAATAACAAAGAAAGCCTATGTTTAGATTAACTGTGTGAGCTTCAAAATTAGTGCCTGATTAAACATTAGAGTTTAATAATATGTGCACTTTTAAATAATTAATAGTGTGAGCATATATGGTACATACCTAAAACGATATGAATGTATATATACTATATGCTGCATATAGTGAGATATAAAAATAGAATGGAAGAATAAATATAAAATTGAATGAAACTACAGATGGCAATTCAAATATGAGAAACTATCAGCTATTTTTAATATTCAAGAAGTAGCTAACAACAAAAAAATGAAACATCTTACTTAAAAGCTGGCTAACATAAAACAAAAAAATCAAAATTCTATTTGAAAACTAGAACTAATTTTCTATTTTTAACTATACTTTTTCAATCTAAAATTAAAGGAATACTGTGATTTATGAGGTCAGAATGTAAAAAGACATCTTTTAAGCTGCCAAATGGTAACTATGTGGTAAAATTAAAATTATTGGGTCATATTTGGGTAGACTCTGGAAATAAAGGGGCAATGAAAAATTATAGGAGTACCAGCTAATACACATAAGTCTTTTTCCAAATTTCACTGGAAATACTGGTTTTCAGGAAAAACTGTTCAAAATGTAACCATTTATTTCAATTGTTAAAACAAAATCAGTATTTCCTTTGGACAAACGATTTTAACCAATCTATCTGAAGCACTTTCCAGAGATATTCATTGCTCAGATATTGGCCAGAAACTCTGGCAAAGGAATTTGGTAGCTTCCTATTGAAAATTTTTACTGTTTTTTTTTTTTTCAGTTAAGATGATACAAATATCTCACAAAAATTTTGCCAAAGGAGAAAAAATTGGCAGTCAAGAAATACCATTTTATGCATTTCCAAAAATGTTTCTTATGATTCTACCATGCTAATTTGTAATTATCAATCCTAATGCAAGGTGAATAAATTTACATATATAATATTTATTTTAAAATTATAAGCCTCTGATGGTAGGAAATTTATGGCAGTTTATTTATTTTCAATGTTTATTTATTTATTTTGGAAAGAGAGAGAGAGCACGCACAAGCAGGGGAGAGGCAGAGAGAGGGGGAGAATCCCAAGCAGGCTCCATGCTGCTAGCACAGAGCCCCATGTGGGGGCCTTGATCCCGCAACCATGAGATCATGACCTGATCTGAAATCAAGAGTCAGATACTTAACCAACTGAGCCACCCAAGCGCCTGTACGTCAGTTTACAACATGATTAAGTTTTGAGAGAAAATTATATGCACACACACATGCATGTACACCCATATACACTGTTTTGTTTTTATTTAGGTGAATATGAGTTTAACTCAAGAAATGAATTTACTGGCTTGAAAATATTGAAAATAAGATAACTGTACTTAACACACAGGTATGTTGTGTTGGTCTTAGATGTATGTTTCCTTACAATCTACTTGCCTCCATAAAGGACTTGCTCTAGCTTACAGGAACAAATACAGGAACAAATACATCCTAAAAGGAATCTCAAGGTCTCCAAATCTCAGCCCTATTGACATTTTGGATCATATAGGCTTTGTTGTGGAGCTGTTCTGTACATTGTAGGATGCTTAGCAGCATGCCTGGCTTGCTAGATGCCTGTCACACTCCCGTCCTCAGTTATGACAATGAAAATGGTCTCTAAATACTGCCAATGTTCCTGGGGGGTGAGGAAGAGGCAAAATCATCTCCAGTAAAAAGTCAACCACTGTTTTATACCTAATGGAATTTAATGGGGGCTACATTAGTCTGCTTTGGCTGTAACAACAAAATATCATAGATCAACTGATTTAAACAAGAGGAATTTTTCTCACAGTTTCTTGTAAGAGTGCTTTCTGGCTTGCAGACAGCTATCGTCTTGTTATTCTAATCGTACAGCCTTTCCTTGATGCATGCACGAGAAGAGAAAGTTTGTTCCCTGGCATCTCTTACAAGGACATTAATCCTATCAGATCAGAGTCCCACTCTTCTGACTTTAACCTTAATTATTTCCTTAGAAGCCGCATCTTCAAATATAGCCACAGGGGAAATAGAGCTTCAACATAGAATTTTAAGGGGGCACAAACATTCAGTCCAGAAAAGGAACACACATAATTAAAACTGCCAACCCAAAGCTATTTGTAATTAGCTTTAAATACCTTCATACTTACATGTAAGTGTCTGGAAGCTTTCTCAAACATAAGATAATAGATTTTTACTATAAAACTGGACTCAAAAAGAGTGGGTGGTTGACCAGTTATTCCTTCTAATTTTGCCAAATTCTAATAGCTGCAGCTTCTAAAAATTCTCAAGGTATGAATATGTGAATTTCAGTGTTTATTTGTCTTTTATTTGAAATGGAAGCAAATACAGACTGTGGTATACAAAAAAAAAAGTAAATAATTATATTCCAAAATCATACTAATAGTGTCAGTCACCTGTTAACTACAATACCAGATAGGGTGACGTATATTTTTTAAAGTTTTACTTCCCTACAGAAAGTCATTTCAGGATAAATAAAAGTGAGACATATACCCCTTACTTTGAAAAAGAAGCTACTGAGGAAGATAAATTAAGTAGCCAGATAACTCAGAAAAATAATTAACAATTTCTGACCACCACCTGAATTCTGGTGGACCCAGTGCATAAGTTTTTAGTCCTATGCAAATGTATACACATGTATGTAAATCATTATATATATACACACACATAGATACTCACTGCAATTATGTACCTATTTCTAAGAGCAGCATATGTATTACAAACTGGCAATTTTGCTCTTGTTGCAAATTTAAGAAACATAGAATATTAGATTTAAAATTTGTATTTCATGTTTTACTTGGAAAAACACATAAGGACTTTTAATTTTTTTTTTTAACGTTTATTTATTTTTGAGACAGGGAGAGACAGAGCATGAACAGGGGAGGGTCAGAGAGAGGGAGACACAGAATCTGAAGCAGGCTCCAGGCTCTGAGCTGTCAGCACAGAGCCCGACGCGGGGCTAGAACTCACGGACCGCGAGATCATGGCCTGAGCCGAAGTCGGCCGCTTAACCGACTGAGCCACCCAGGCGCCCCCACATAAGGACTTTTAGAAAGTGACAGAATAAAACCTAAAGGGACACTTAACTATCATTTGTATAAATTCCTAATGTAGTTGAAAGGATATTTTCATTGTTTTTCTTAGAATGTCTCCATGAAGATTTTTACTGATTTTATGTTATTGTTTTATTGTGTTGTGTTTCATAAAGAGTATACTATACTATATTATAAACACACACAGTATATATACTCTTAATAAACCAATATTATGTTTTACTATATTTAAGTAGTATATTTTAAATAGCAAATTTATAATATTCACATATTAACAGTAATTTTCCTATTCACTTTTTATTCTCAAATATTATCATGCTTTAATCCAGAAAACAAAATGGGATTTCTTTTTCACCCTGTATCTATTTCAGATTTTATCATGTGGAAGGGCAAGAAAATATTCTTAAGCCAAACACTATTTCTCCTGTTTGAATTTCCTCATTGGACTTTCAGGTAACACCAGGAACAAATGCTTAGAATTCTCAGAGAATATGAAGAAAGGAGTCAATTCTCCCTTTATTTTCCTAGGTATTTAATCAGTAGTCTTCTAAACTTAACATGAAGTAAACAGCACAACACTAATCAATATTTGAAGCTTAACTTTCTACGTTCATCCAATCAACATAAGGCCAAATGCTTTGAGCTCAGGTCAACACAAGAGCTGGGAAAAATTTCTCTTATCAGTGAGAGAGAAAAGCAGAAATTTATGCATGTATTTTTACTGAAATATTCTCAATTTCTTTTAAGTTATTTTACCCCATATACAACATATTTTCAAATGAAACACAACAGAAAGCCAACTTAAATTTTTCCCTTTCTTGATCCCAATGAAAGCTCATGTTCACATACACACTGACTGTGGCTTAACAACGTTTGAGACTGCCAGAACAAGAAAGAAAGAAAAATACAAACACAGGTACATACGCAATCTATTGAGTTTAAATCTGTCATTTTGCCATGGCCTCAAAGAACGTGAAAGAATGTTAACAGACTGTTTCACTTGTGTTAAACACCTTTTCATCAGAGTCTAATGTGAACTCAAAGCAGCAATTTTAGGTTAGACACTTCTAGCTCATGTTCATAGGGTGTGCTAGACACTACTTCATAGAACATTCCTAAGTGTGATGCTGAAGATGCCTGGACATTAAAACCAATAGTGACATTTACAATATCCCAAAATATCCTGAATGCTGACGCAAACTCCGTGCACTCTAACTCAAACATCGGGATACTATGACTTTTTTCCCAGAGAACTTACGAGCTTTAATTGCACAACTCCCATTAATCATCTTGAAAACGGCCTAACTGAAACTCTACACATCTAGAGAAGTATTACGTAATGCCTAGGAGCCAGAGGAGGCAGAAAAGGGGAAAAAGGAAACAAAATCACACACATTCTGGTTACAAAAACACCACTCCTTTCTCCAAGCAGCTTTTGTCAGTGAGAGATCACGGATACGTACAACTGTGACAGCAACAGTATGACGAGCACAGTGTTAGCAGATAGCCCTCTGGAGAAACTTCAGCCTCCCCAGTGAGGGCCCACAAAGATCTCATGTGAAGAAATGCTTACGACAGCATGCCAGAAGAAGAAATGGGCTCACTTCTTCATTCTACCCGGGGCCTCCTCCACCGCACAGACTCCCACAAAAGTGTGTAACTTACTGCATGAAGTGCTATGAAGGATTTAATTGGCACCTACTGTCTCCACCTATTCCACGGTCTTCCTGCGTTCCCAACATGGGTCTGGCCAACCTCCCTGAGTCAAACCAGAGTCTCCATGACCTTGTGAAAGCCCAGTGACATTTGGTAGGTGCCAGCATCATTAAACAGTCCAACATATCTTGGCTGCTTTTTTATGGCATCATAAAATTGGAAATGCCAGATCACTATGTTTCTATTATTTTTTCAATTGCTTCATTATTTTCTCCGTGCAGCAACTGTCAGACTTCTAAACTATTTGCAGCAGAAACACTTCTGAAGTTTTACAGCCTCCAAATCAGGCACTCTCCAATCCTGGCTGATAATTAAAAACCCTAGCATTTACATAATAAAATTTAGTGCTCTATTTGTAGTGCATGCCTTTCAATTGAGAAACATAAAATGTTTTACAAATAGTACCCAATTCATCATACCGTTGTTATGTGGATTACAACATGACAGTATGTATTTATTATATTTCTACGGATTTCCTGAGGGTTAAAAAAAGGTAAATTTCTTAGGTCAAACGCCTAGACTTTTTCCTGAACAATCTGTTGGAAAACTTGTTTGAGCAGTCCTTTATAGACCTATTCCAGTTCCTGGTACACTGGCAAAGCAGAAGTTCCCATCTTTAAATACCCCTCCAAAGGTGTGTGTGTTGGGGGGGGGGGACGGTTCCTTGTAGAGGGGCACATAACTAGACGGAGGCAGTCTAACCATAGAGTTGGCACTCTTCACCACTATGCTGGAAGTATGCCTTCATACTGATGACCACTTTGATACGCTCAAGTACGTATGTATGTGCGTATGTATGTTTTTCTAATCACGCTGACACTAAAACATAGATGACT
The DNA here is from genome assembly GCF_018350155.1 of Leopardus geoffroyi. Classification (NCBI taxonomy): domain Eukaryota; kingdom Metazoa; phylum Chordata; class Mammalia; order Carnivora; family Felidae; genus Leopardus; species Leopardus geoffroyi. The sequence goes on from NC_059333.1 coordinate 112,092,291, forward strand.
CTAGTCAGAATAAGTCAGAACTGAAGGAATGCTTCAAACCCCTTTGAGTTCTACAAAGGAAAAGTTGTTTCACAGTATAAACCACTAATTTCTGAGAAGACGAATCCATGCAGTATTTCCAACGTGTAATGGAAACCAGGAGATTCCCTTATAAATTTCAGTTCATCTGTCATTCATTTTTTTTTTCTCCCTCAGCAGGACTTACAGAATCAATAGTAGTAAACAACTGAACACCAAACAAGTTAAAATTTTACTTCACGCTATCCACTTCATTTAGACATCTAGAGAGGCAAGAGATCTTGGATTATCTATGGAGTCCCCTGATGGGTCTCTGTGATTTGGATACATCGCAAATGGATATTTGGGTATATCAATGGATATACCAATGGATATCGGATATATCACAAATAAAGAAAAGGTGATTTCAATAAATTTTTAATGTTTATTTTTTTGAGAGGAGAGAGAGAGAGAGAGCGCACACATGCAAGAGCAGGGGAGGGGCAGAGAGAGAGGGACACACAGAATCCAAAACAGGCTCCAGGCTTTGAGCTGTCAGCACAGAGCCTGACATGGGGCTCGAACTCACAGACTGCAAGATCATGACCTGAGCCAAAGTCAGACACTTTACCAACTGAGCCACCCAGGTGACCTAAAAAGGTGATTTTAAATTTATTTTTTAACCTTTATTTATTTTTGAGACAGAGAGAGACAGAGCATGAACGGGGGAGGGTCAGAGAGAGGGAGACACAGAATCTGAAACAGGCTCCAGGCTCCGAGCTATCAGCACAGAGCCCGACGCGGGGCTCAAACCCACAGACCACGAGATCACGACCTGAGCTGAAGTCGGACACTTAACCGACTGAACCACCCAGGCGCCCCAATGAAAAGGTGATTTTATGTAGAAAAAAGGTATATATTCTTTATATACATATAAACATGTATAAATGCATATTAATATAAATGCATAAATGTATATTTATACAAACATAAATGTATAAACATGTAAATACATATTTACATAATATACATAAATATATATATTTATATATACACATATATACATATATATATTTACATATACACATATATAAATGTATATTTATATAAACATACCTTTAAATATATAAATGTATATTTAAACATATGTAACTGTACACATATATTTATATATATATAAATTATTTACATAAATATAAAATGAAAAACATAAGTGATATTGAAAGGATGGCAGGTTTTAAGGGGCAAGTCTTCTTATTCAGCAGTATAACAGAAACTAAAGGAAATCAAAGAGGCAAAACATTTTGGTGAAGTCAGCTCAAGAATAATAACAACACTACCTTGTATTTATGAGGCATTTGCTATATTTGTACTTTCTAGATATACGTGCCTACAAATATATTTTTACATATCTAAAATAACATTTTTGTTAGCTATGATAGACTTTAAAGAATTAACATCATGCGATATTTTCAAAGTCCCATTTCAACATTTCCTTTGCAAATCTTTCATCCGTGTCCACTAGTTGGGAGAGTATATACTACGCATATAAGGAGTGCTTAGATAATTTTCTCAACTGTAACAGATGTCCAAAATTTTGTTTGTCAATTACATGCAGAAATTATTGCACTACACTGTTTTCTAATCTTTCAGAGATGTCATTGTCTTTGCCAAATATCAGACACCTTTTCTCTCCCCAGTTTTTCATCCAGACTCCTCTGTAACCTCTGGGATTCCCTAACTGAAAATAAATGCTGCCGTTTGCTGACCTCACAGATTTGGTTTCAAGTCCAGCGATTAAATGCTATTTCTTCACATAAACAACAATGACAGAGCAACGAAGAAAAGGTGAGGCGACAAAGGTCCTTACCACTGCTGACCACTGTCTCCTTCAGACAGATCAACTTTGTACTTGAACAAAATGTGCTCAATGACACTGGCTCTGTTCCTGTGGGTGAAGCACACCCCTCCCCCCACGTCCCCATGACAATTTGCTAAAATTGTGCACAGCCATCAGCCCTCTCTCAGACTTCAGGCTGCAGCGAGGAGAAAGACAATTGGCTCACGAGCCCAAAACACATCTCTATTGGACGCTGACTGCAGCAGCATAGGCAGGAAGGGCGAAAAAAAATCTTGAATAAAAAAAGCAGTATCACCACACAGGTGATCTGAGCCTGTCTTCTTCTATCACCCTACTTCTACCCCCACCGAATTCCACTGGCTTTCTAAGGCAGGTCCCCAAATATCTATAAAGAAACGACGCTCAACAAAAGTTCCTTAAAAATTGCCACTGGGGAATAAATGGGAGAGAATTATGAGAAAGAATTTTGAGAAGGAATTCATGTTCTAGTATCCTTCGGTAGCTTTGTGAGAACGGATCCATGTTACCAATAAACAAACAAGTGAAAAGAGATGTCTGGGAACTATGGAACTATTACAAACGTCTATAAGATGCCTCTTTAAGACAGACGGGTACTGAAGTTATCACTTAAACGCAGGCCCTTGAAAAAGCTTAATCATCACAAGGTTGCTCTGTTTTAAAAGGCGATCGGAGGCTGCAAAGCGTATTCTTAAGTGTTTATTTAAGATGCAAAGTATGGAGATGTTGGGCCTCCCAGGAATGTCAGCCATGGCAACACTGGTTTTTAATAAGCCGGAATGTGAACCTAAGAGGGAAAAGCACAGGCTGCTGTCACATGATGTTTTTCTCTTGCTATCATATCAACATTTAGGCTGAAAGCCCAGATCTGCTAAACTCCAGGCTTGGGTGCAGTGGGTAAAGCAACGTATTCACGGATTTTACGCGCTACCCCTGGCTAAAGCAAGTGGTGGTTGGTAGCAATGGTTGTTTACCTTCCTTGGCACTTCGTACATGCCTCTCTCCTAACAGTATCACACGGCTTTACTGTGCATTTTTACACACCTTCTTCCCATGCCCACTGCCTCCAGAAGGCAATGTCCTGACTCAACCTTGTGCCCACCAGCTAGGCCAGGCCAATAAGCCCAACAACTGTTTGCCAAGTGAATGAGTCCTGCCTATATTTCAGAATAGAAGATAATCTGTCCAATAACGTTCTCAAAGATTTCTTCTGCATCTTCTCCAGGACCTCTCTCAACTCACAAACTACAGTCCCATTTTCTCTTCATCAATTTATATTTCCCTTTTTCCCTAGTCTCCTCCCATCTGTTCCTTTTTCAGGTAACTTCTTACTACCGTTACCAAACCACATCTTTGTACTCTGCTCCCACCCAGATAAGATATTGCGCTTGTTGGATTTATCTTTGTCCTTAGCTCATTAGGCATAAGCTTCTCATCTACAGGCCTTAGAGATCTGCACACAGGAAATGTCCCAGGACTTGACATAAAAAAAGCAACTGAGCCCCAGCTCAATGGTTAACATCACATGAGCTGGAAATCACAGAGTTGTTTGTTCAAATGTCAACTTTGATATTTATTAGCAGTGAGATTTTGCATTAACTATTCAACCTCACTAAACCTCAACTTCCTCTTCTATAAAAATGAAGATAAGAATACCATCCTAGGCATGTTGTAAGTATTAAAGGAGAGAATGTACACAAGGGCCTCGACTATGTTCTGGTACTCAGGAAATAGAAATTACTTTCTCACTCTCCTAGCACGTTCTTTACAACCTTGCAGCCCCTGCTTCCTGCTATTCAGCCCATATCTCTGGACACGCTTGAAAACATCCTTTCTCTTCCCTCAACCTCCTCTTTTCCATACTCCTTCAGCTCACCATCGAGACAGAATCTCTTCTAAAGAACTCACACTAAGCCTCTCATGGCTGAAGATGGCAAATGTATAGTCCAGCCCAAAAACATCCAGGGGAGCCAGGGAGACCTGGATTCACCGGACTTCCCCACCCACTAGCTATGTGACCTCATGCAGGTACTCAACTTCCAGCCCAAACAGCGCCTTCATGTGTGAAACTGTATCCAACTAACATAACTCCTGGCTGGTTATAAGAAAGCTTTCCCAATGCCCAAGGTAAGATTCAACTACTGGTCATTTCTCTTACCATTAGGAAACTGGGCATCTGTATTTTAAAAGGAGTAGCTAATAATAGCGAATCATTTTCCTAAGTTAAATTTAATTATGAGAGTGACCCTTTCAAATGTCACTTTCTGGGGACATTTTCTCTCTCACTGTCCCTCCCTTCCTCCTCTTTACTTTCCTGCCAGATAGAATAAACTCACTGTAGTGAATTCAGCACCTGTCAAATTGTATTACAGGTAATTTCTACAAGTCTGTCTACCCCTTTAGATTAAGAACTTGTTAAAGACAGGGCTAAATCTAACTTAGCAACCTAAGCATTTTTAGTAAATGTTTGTAGAATGAATAAGCAATTTAAGAGACGGGAGGGCATTTCCGACGTCCCAGCTATCATCTCACTGTGACAATACTGTAAGGCCTAGGCCATTGGTCCTCAATCATGGCTGCACGTTATAAATAATAAATTTCTATACCCAGCATCCACCCCCAGAAATTCTGACTTAATTGATCTTGGCTGGATCCCAGGCAAGCTCTCAGATGATTCTAATGATTGCTACTCTCAGGACCATTGGTTAGTCTATATATACCAATCTGCATTTTCATATACACATCAATTACAACCTTTTCCATAGTTCTTGTAAAACTGGTATTGGTCAATAACTCCAGGACAACTGCTAATGTTATCTGACTATTCCTTAATTGATATTTCTGTCTCTAGACTGTTTTCTTCACAGCTCCTTTCCTATTCAGCGGTAGAAAGGACAAGGGACTGCACCAAAGGAGCTGCTGTCTTTTGTTCCCTTGGGCAGAGTCGTAGGACGATGCCTCAAACCAGCACCACCTGTTTCTGAACACCTTGTTCACAGGAAGCAAAGAGCTCATAAGAAAAAGAGGGTCAAAGGGATCCACATCATCAATGTATCCATGAGAGCAGCCCTTAAGTATTATTCTCAACATTGATGGTACACTAAGGAAAGAGTGTACCAAAGATATTGATTGCATGGTCCTAGACATTTCCTTTCATTCTCATCCATTGGAGGCTAGAGGTCTTAGGCAGCTCCTATATTATCTTGACAGTATCGCTTTTGTGACTCAATTATAAGTCGTCTATGCTAAAGTTAAAGTTTTTATAGCTGCAGTAAAGGTTTATGAAGGTAAACTAGTATGTCATAAATCTTCAAATAAGAAGATAAAAGGTCTCCACAGGATTACTGCATTTTGCTTTGGAAGACCATTACAATGGATAGAATCCTTTCTCTAAGGGTGACCTCCTCTGTGTCCTATTCAGGGTTAATTCAGGGGTCTGTTGTTAACTTTCATAATAATACCCATCATTTACCCTCAAGGCAATCCCAAAAGTGATTCTTCTTAGCCTCCTATGACAAATGAGGAAACAGAAGCTCTCAGAGGTTAGATATCCCATGTAAGGCCCCACCAATGTGAAGTGGTGAAGTTAGGAAGTACTAGACATGTCAGAGTTAGCATGCATCCACCCAATGGGTAGGCGGGATATAGACAATCTAGGGCCTGGGGGCAACTTTAATTTGCTGTTGCTGTTTGCCTGCAGATACAACACATGATTTTACTATAATCCAGGGATAGAAACTGGAAATTAATATGTGCTGCCCCTATTAGAAATTATCGAAAGTTAAACAGAAGGGTTTCTTTGTGTTTCCTGCAAACATAACAGAGCATACAAGGTCTATGAAATTGTTCTAAAAGAACTAGATTTATATCTTGATAAGAAATATAGTTCATGTTCACAGACACACATATGTGGACACGAACGAAAGGGAAAGCAGAAAAGAAGAACTGATCATTGTCTCCTAATCAAACTGAAGAGTAAGCTAGAAGATAGGAAATGAATGGATAAGGAAGGAAGGAAGGAGGAAGGAAGGAAGGGCAAGCTGTTGCCTTGTCAAGTGTTATCAAAGTGTTCCTTTGAATATACTTCATATTAAATCTTAATATCTTCTAGAATAACTCATTTAAACATTTATTCACCATCTATTTGCTGACAGCTCTCATATGTTCCATGCTATGGGCCAGCGGAGACAATAAATGAATCAGACATATTCCATGAAGGGACATAAGACATGTATGTAAATAACTAGGTAAGGATAGAAGGCAGAAAGGGTGATAAGGAACATTCAGATAAAGAGTTCTCATAACTTGAGGGAAAAAAAAGACAATGCTTCCATTTAGAAGAATCAGATAACAGCTTTGAAGAACAGGTGGAATTTAAACATGAAGCATTAGGGGCGCCTGGGTGGCGCAGTCGGTTAAGCGTCCGACTTCAGCCAGGTCACGATCTCGTGGTCTGTGAGTTCGAGCCCCGCATCGGGCTCTGGGCTGATGGCTCAGAGCCTGGAGCCTGTTTCCGATTCTGTGTCTCCCTCTCTCTCTGCCCCTCCCCCGTTCATGCTCTGTCTCTCTCTGTCCCAAAAATAAATAAACGTTGAAAAAAAAAATTTTTGTTAAACATGAAGCATTAGAAAAGATATCCAGGTAGAGGAAATAGAATAGTCTGAAGCATCAATGACAAATAATACATGCATTATTAAGTGAGAAATAAGTATGAAAAGTAGTCTGACTCTAGTTTGAGGACAGTTTTTAAAAGTGAGTTATATTGGGGCGCCTGGGTGGCGCAGTCGGTTAAGCGTCCGACTTCAGCCAGGTCACGATCTCGCGGTCCGTGAGTTCGAGCCCCGCGTCGGGCTCTGGGCTGATGGCTCAGAGCCTGGAGCCTGTTTCCGATTCTGTGTCTCCCTCTCTCTCTGCCCCTCCCCCGTTCATGCTCTGTCTCTCTCTGTCCCAGAAATAAATAAACGTTGAAAAAAAAAAATTAAAAAAAAAAAAAAAAAGTGAGTTATAGATTGTCTACTTCCTTTTACGGGCCAAGCAGAGCCACTGACGGGCCAGGGGTATCATCAGCGCATCAGCAAAGCTGTACTTCATGAATCCATCAGACAGGAGTCCAAGGGCTCCTGAAGTGGCCGAGGAGGGGACACCAATTAAGTAATTATTTTGACAGTCCAGGCAAGACTTGACACAGAACTGACCATTCTCCAGATAATCTCCCAGACTCATTTTTTTTTCACAATCTCCCACCCCACTCCTATTCTAATGCGTGCCAACTCCCCCCGCCCCCTCTCCCAGCCACAGTAAACTGAACTGAGTTCAGTGACAGTCACAGGACATCACTTTGACCATGCAGATTCAGCTATTAAAAGATTCTGCCCTTCCAGGTTTTTTTTGGACTGGCTAACTTCTAGTTATAGAGTTAAGAGTCTCCAGTTAATGTCACTTCCTTCAGGAAGTGTTTCTTTTCTCTTTCTCTCTCTCTCTTTTTTTTTTTTTTTTTTTTTTTTTGCTTTTTTCTTTTTTAACTTCATCTTTGTTTAATGTTCTGGCTGATTCCACAGCATTCATTACACTTCATCACAATTAAATGTCAGCTGCCTGTTTCCTTCACCAGACCAGGCTCAATGAAAGTAAAACCAAGACTTTATCTTCCAAGTTGCATTCCCAAAATAAGAATACCTAGAATAGTGTCGGGCTCATAATAGGTGTTAAGTCAGATAGGAGTCTTACAAAGCAAAATATATATTACATAATATACATACAATACAAGCTTAATAGACATAAATACATGTAACATACCTTATCTATATGTCTAACTTCCAAACACATCTAGAACAGTGCTTTTTTCAACATCTGGTAATGTTTTGAAAATTGCTTATTGACCAACTGCCAAATTAAGCTTTATTATTTTACAATTCCTTGCAGCTTAATAGCAAATTTCTGGTTCAATCATTAGCCCATCATTCTGTTTCACTGTTTTGTTGTACCAAGATAAAAATTGGACTCCACTCTACAATCACATCAGGAAAGAGTAAATAGTAATTACTCAGACTGGAAAGGTCACTTAGAAGTGTCAATTTGGTAGGTAGCTTGACAAAAATTCTGAAGCACTGCTCAAGAGATACACCAACAAAATGAAACTACATTTTTTTTTCCTGTTATAGTATTTCTTGTTGGAATAACCATTTTACATTTTTCCTGATTTTGTAAAAACCAAAGCAACAAAAAACAAAGTTCACGTTTGCCTCATTTTATTCTCCCAGTAGCTGATATTGATAATTTTAATGTAGGTTTTCTGAATGTGCCACATTCATCTTTAATATTTTAAAATAACAATCATGCTACCTACCCTAAGAGAATTTTACAATATCATGAAACCAAATATGAAAGCCTTTTTAAAATTAAAAGGAATTTTTCTAAATCGGTGTAGTAAATGCACTAACATAAAAAGAATAATCAGTATATATGCCTACCTTTTACACAATTTTTCTAAAACTATTCCAGTGAATCACAATCATGTGATTAAGTTTCAAATTATCCAAAACAAATTTAAGTCTCTACATGCAACTATTTTTAGTTCTTTCTGAGATTATGTTTTGTTTTATTTCATTTCATTGTTAGCACTTACCTAAAAGTCAAAATAATTTCAGATTTCATTTAAAAAGTTGTGGTTCCCAATTTATAATAAATTTCTCTTGTACTGTAATTAGGGCAACTGTTTTTGGTTTGTTTTGATTATATTTTAAATAAACTGTGCTCTGACAAAGACCATTTAGCAGAGGAGGTTTTGTTTTTTTTTTTTTTTAATATCACTCTCTGGAAGAGAATAAAATTGATAATCAAGTGGACTGATTATACAAACAAAAACTAATTCTATTTACAATCCATATTCTACATTATAAACTGCCAGGGTTTTGCTGAAGTATACTAGCTTAGATGGGGCAGGGGGTAGGTTCCCCTGCCCCCAACACCATGAGGGAGTGATCAAATTACTGGAGCCCATGCAGCACACAGCAGGAAAAGATTGATAATGTATCCGTCAATGGAGTTATTTTAAGGAAAGATTAAACAGAGCACCATGAAAGGACCAAGAAATACCTTAAAACAATTCAAGTAAAATTTTACAAATTATCAACAGTCTTATTTATGTTTACAGAATTTTATCAATCATTTGAGACTGAACAGCTCTCAGAATGACAACGTTCTTGGGGCACCTGGGTGGCTCAGGAAGTTAAGCATCCGACTCTTGATTTTGGTTCAGGTCATAATCTCACGGTTCGTGAGTTTGAGCCATATGGCCATACGTCGCGCTCCATGTTGACAGCACAGATCCTGCTTGGGATTCTCTCTCTCCCTTCTTCTCTGCCCCTCCCCCCTCGTGCTTGCTCTCCAGCTCTCTCTCTCTCAAAACAAATAAATTAAAAATAAATAAAAATAAAAACGAATGGCAATGTTCTTATCTGCCGGATTTTCTAAAGTTGGGGAAACTTTCAGATGAGATCATCCATTTTTAACAGTACATCACATACTATATTACATGGGCTTCACAGCACTGTCTGACTGTATTTCCTCCGTGTATAGTCCTGCCAGCTCACTATTTATTGTGGGAAACTTTCTGTCATTTCTCCTTTTGTTGTCTTTCCAATGATACATTTATTAACATGTTATACCCCTCCCTATTCTCCACGTTTTTCTTCAATGTATTTCTATGGGTCCACTAACGCAAAAACATCTGTCAATTTACCATAAATCATTTCTTATACCTCAGTTTTCATAAATAAAACACTGCTCACACGAATGAACAGATGGTTCATTTAAACAAACAGGTAATCCCCAAACTTTCTTTCTGAGAATTTTAATCCACTTCTCTCTCTTTTACCTGACGGCCTACCCAAAAACCCAAAAATCAAATGTGAAATTCGTATGATAAGAAAAGGTGGGGTGGGCCAGACCATAAAGCCTAACACAAGGTAAACATCAGAGAACAGATGATCAATACTATGAAGTGTCCTTCATACTGTGAAGTGAACCTAAGTGGACAACGTGCAGAGGAAAACACTCTGGGAATCATTTTCACATGTTTTTCAATTAACTTCACAATGATCAAATGAGTAGCTAAGTACTTAAGGCTCCCAAAGAGAGGTGAAATGACTTGCCCAAGATCACAGAAGCAGCAAAAAAAGTTTAAGTCTCGAATTCAGGTCTGATACCAAGTTGGAGGATTATTTCCTCTGTAACACAGGCGGCTTCCCAGTAATCCAAACAGCCAGAGGGTCTAAGTGGTAAAATAGCACACAGGTGGGCTTTCAGGCCATTCAACAGCCAGTGGCTAAACAGCCACTCTCTCACTGGCCTGAGAGAGATGAATGCTTTATTCAGGGGAGGTATATTCACAGAGAGTTCAGGCTGTGAAAGTGAGAAAAGGAAACCTCATTCAAAATGTAGTCGGCAAGCCATTAAGGGGGAGCTCTCCTGCACTGTCACCTGGCCAGCCTGCATATTTCAGGAGGCAGAAGGAAGATTTCCTCTCAGCCTGGCAACAGTAAGCTGCCCTCGCCTGCTGCCAATGAGAAGCCGTCATCATTAGGAACTCTCATTTTCCTCCAATAAACTTTTGTTCAAAACAACGCCTCCCAACTTCCTCCTTCCCTCTATAAAGGGATGCTCTCCTCCTTTTGTTCTCCAGACTTGCCAATGGTTCGCCAGAGTTTGCCTATTTTGAATTGCAATTCCTTTGCTATTTCCAAATAAACTAATTTGCTGCTCAGTAACCTTCACTGTTTAATTTTTAAGGTTGACAAAGCGAAGTAAGCGGAAGTAATCTAAACGCCTAGTTTGGAAATCTACTTTATAAGCAAGGTTAATCCATTCACTGGATGTCTTTGCTGAGGACTACTTGAATTTCAGGAAGACACTCATGGTAAAGATGACCTAAGTCATAAGGGTATAGAAAGATCTGCACTCATTAAACAAATTCAAGAGTAATGGCGGTTCCTGTGGTTTTACGGTACCTAACAAAACAGTAGCACTAATCTGTTCAAGCGGGTTAAAGGTAAGCTAGAACACCAATGTGCTCCATGAAATGTACTATATACCAAAAGGGCAGAGAAGAAAAACAGACTTCAACAACAATCAGGACTACCATATGATACCTGAGTTTACAATAATTCATATTACCCTGTGAAGAGATGAAAATGTACCTACTCACTCTTATTAACCCTGGAGCATTAAATATCTGCTTGGAAATCTTAGATTTATAAAACAAAATAAAAGCTACCCATCCATATTTTTTGTTTTATAAATTACGAACACAATGGTTACATAGAAAATAAGAAATAAACTGTGGATGATAAAGGGAAAAGACAGTATCATTCACTGTCTATGTGCTTCCAGACTGAGACGTAGATAGAATCTACTCAGCTAAAGTCCTCCCAGAACCAGAGTCCATCGGACTACTGCTCCTGTGTATTTCCCTCAGAGCACTGGTCATCCTGTTGTTATGGTGCTTATTTATATGTTTTCTTACTGACTGAATGATTCCACTAGGGATATAAGATCCATGAGGGTAAAGCCTGGTTTCTCCCAGTTCACACTGAGCCAAAGCGTTAAATAAATACTGTTACCCTCTTCTCCCATTTGCTGACAAGAATTCTGAGAGCCTGTGAAATTAAGTAATTTGTACAAAGTCACAGAATAATTAAAACAATGGAGACTCATCAGCCTGATTTATACGTACTGTATAAACAAACTTGGCAGGCTATATTTAGAACAAAGATAGTATCAAGCTGAAATTCAAATAGCCAGTAGTGTTTAAAATGCATCAGTTAAGAAAACAATCTCTGAGGACCCTTTTCACTATATATAAACACAGTCAGACTTCTCATCGCTGTCGCCACAATACACATTATGTTACACTATGGATTTCACATGAATTCACTACGTCAGTTGTTGTTAATTGTATATCAATATGTCATAGTCAATTCGTGTGAAATCCATAAACAAAGTTGTCTTTGTTACCCTTTGGGAAAAAAAAAAAAAAAAACAACAACAACTCAATTTTGCCCCAAGGTATTAGTGTTGCCACTATAAAAATGAGAGCAGATGTCAATGGTTCTCGCTTTGGATGATGTTGTGAAGAAAATCTATCTGATACTCTTGATTTTAAAAGCTATATGTTCATCTTAGAAAACCATGTAGGATGAACTGGATGTTGGTAATAAAAACAGATTCATACTAAACTGGTTACTCTCAATAACTGTGAAAGCTCTATAAATTAGGCACCATTTTTCAGAGAGGTTCTTAGGTAAAGCAATATTTAAAATCATTTTATGCCCCCTACTACAAGTGGTATTTATAAGAATTGAGGCCAAAAAAAAAAAAAAAACGATTCTTTTGAGAAAACAATTTCTACAAATAACTGACGTTTCTTTGCAAGTAACTTTCAAATTTACTGCACCAACTGTTGTACATACATAGAAAAAAGGAAACTAGATCTACAATTTTGCTAATACTTTGTTTTTACATCTATCTATTAATGAATATATATTCGTTGCCTATTAGCTTATCACTATGCTGGGTGACAGAAGATAGAAAAAGAAACACAAAATGCAATTTCCACTGGTAAAGAGATCAGAAGTGGGAGGCATCAGTGGCATCTCACTTCATGAGAAACTTCCTCACAAAGAGGAAGGAATAGGGGCACATGGGTGGCTCAGTCAGTGAGCATCCGACTCTTGACTTTGACTCAGGTCATGATCCCAGGGTCATGGGATTGAGCCCCACATCAGGCTCCACACGTAGAACCTACTTGGGATTCTCTCTCTCCCTCTGCCCCTCTCCCTAGTCGTTCTCTCTCTCTCTTAATAAATAAATAAATAGGAATGGTTAAAAAATTAAAAAAAAAAAGGGGGGGATGAATAAAGTTGGACTCAAATAGTTAAAGGAAATTTTTTCAGATCTGGAGAGGTTTTTGTATTCCACCCAACCACTCATTCTCTTGAAAAAGGAAATAAGTCGGTGGCTTTCTTACCTAGTAGTCCAGTGTGGTTCTCAAGACTTCTAGCTATTTGTTGCCATTCTGTGGTAGGTTCAACCCTAAGAAAATGAAAGGACTAGAATAATCATGCCCCTTAAAAATGTTCTGGAACCTGGGATCAGCCTTGGATCAAACAATCCACTAGGATAGAGTCCAGCTGCAAGATAACGTGTGTTTGTTATCTATGTCACTGATTTACAAGTCATTCAATGTCCAGGAGCCCCTTCTATACCTACTTTACTGGGAATACGATGTCACTGCTTGGTAGGATCTCAGAGCTATCAAGAAAACAGGCTCACATGAAGCAGATTTGAGGAAGGAATGACACAGAACAGGGAGACAGCCCAGTAAGAGCTGGGTTGGAAGGACAGCCTCGTTTACTACATACAGGACTTTGGTCACCCTCCTCTGACATCTAGGCGAGGCATCCTGGACTCCTTTTAGGAGGTACCTCAAAGAGCCAAGATAACAGCACTCTAGAAACTTAGAATCTCAGGCAACAAATTGTGTATCACAGTAAAATGCTGGAAAATTCAACAGGCCATCTGCACAGGCATGTTTCCTGGTAAAAGCAGACAAAGGGCCTTGGGATTTTCAACTCGGATGAATTATCAGGCATACTTTTGCATCTTATATGAAGTTTCCTTTATGTTACTGCAAAAAGCGGGAGCAGCTAACCTTTCAGAAGAATGTCACAGTATTGGTGGAACGCTGAAATATTCTGAAAGGCTACTTTGGTAATATATGTTCCTTCTTGCTGTGTATCTTATGTAATTTTGCCAAAAACAGAAAGGGACTGGGTAAGAATAAATGTTCAAGCAAACATACATTAGTCACAAATTAAAGATTAACACTTTGAATGCTTTGTATTTCTTGCTGCTGCTTAACAAAAGCAGAAATTCTAGGGTGGTTGTTTATTCAAAGAGGCAAAGTAGGTGTAAGCCTGGTTGGTTTCCAAAAGCATTCCATTCGTTTTCTGAGTTTTGAAATAGCACAAAATGTAAATATGTACAATGGACTCAATGAGTTGAACTCTGCCCCCATTAACACCACTGCACAGATCTATATCAAGTACAGCTCTCAATTTTTGTCTCAGAAAGAAGCCCTGAAAGGTTTAATAGAAACATCCTGCAGCAGTAAGAAGGGAACTACTTGTTAATATGGGTACAGCATTACCTAAGGAGGGAACCATATCCTAAAAAATAAGGCCCATCTTTAAAGACCTCTTGTTGATATTTCTATCACACAGTGTTGCTACTTGCTATTTACAATGTAAACATGCTTTCTTTTTAACCAAATGAAGGGACTTACTGATGCTCCCTATATTTGTAACCCATGCTCAGTAAAAGAAACTCTGAAGAACCATTTGCAATTCATTCAGATGATAAAAGCTAAGAGAATGCCAATCCTTTATTACCAATTCCCTGCAAATTTAGCCTTTCTACCCAAAATAGAATCAGAATTCATCAGAATTTTAAAAATACGCTTCCCTGTGAGTTGGGGATGGAAAGGGGATAGACAAACTGATTCAGAACGCCTGAGGCAATTGTATGCTACTTCTCACTGCTTCCAATTAGGATGTCAGCACTTGGCCGATCAAATCTGATTTTTCTTCCCTCAGATATACCCTGTTTTTCATCGTGAATTATGCCAAGGTGTTTTATATAGGAACACCACTGAAATAATGCCTGGTGTATGTTTAGCAGAATGCTAAACCAAACTATGTCAGGCAGGAGCTAAATGCCCGGGGAATAAAAAACATGCAAAATTACGCCCCCAAATACTATCAACTTTCCTCTCAAAAGTCTTCTAGAGCTGTAAGAAGCATTGTCAGTTCATGTGTGATTTTTGGGAAAGTTGTATGAACCAAGTTTTCAAATGCAAACGATAAGGTCAGAAGGATGAAGGTTTACAGGTATGAGGATCTGGAAGGAAAAAATGGGGATGTGGCAAGGAGGTCAGGAGTTTGAAGGGTAATGTCAGAAACCTGTGAACAGAAGCTTACACCATTACGTAACACATTTGCTCCTAGAAGTGACGACTTCGTGTTTCAGATTTGGGACCATCATTATCCATTCTAGGAAATTCTTTAATTTCTCCAAGAAAGATTTCCTGTATGTGTAAAACACTGCAAAATTCCTCCACAGTACTTAGACACTGGGTGCTCAAAAAGCAGAAAGATACATTCAGGTTCAAATCCCACTGTCACTTACCAACCCTGTGACCTCGTGAATACCTCATAAATCTCAGGGCCTCAGTTTCCTCATCAAAAAAATGGGAATAACTATACTATCTACCTGCTATGTGATTTATGAGGAGTTAAATGTAAGTTTGTATAAAGCCAATTCCTAGCACCTAGAAAATACCAGTAGAATATAATTGTTCTTATTATAAGTTTATCTGGATGTGTTAGGTGAAAGTTTTCCAGTCTCTCTTACATAAGTGCATTTTGATGGCCTTGGTTTATTGTTCTGGTAAGTGGCAGTGGGGGAGGGGGGGTGGCGGCGGGGAGGTGGTTTTCCACAGTCACAGCTCCTGCACTGCTGTTCCACAGCACCAATACAAGAAAGAAGGCAAAATGCCTAATTTCCACTCAGACCAAGTTACCAGAGGACTATCACCCATTTACATCCATTTATACGTATGTGTCTGTGTGAGTGTGTCTGTGTGTGTGCAGAGAGCGAGACATGGATGTTTGTGTACGTATGTGTACACAAAGAGATCAATTCACAGAGATAAATAAAGGGCGGAAATTAATCCCCATTCAAGGTCTATAAAATATTTCATGTGAACTCGGAAGGATAAATGAAAGTGAATTAGGCTCTAAACCACAAAAGGTTTATTATTAATCTTTATTAAGGTCTACGTTCATATTTTCCAGTAACTCAGAAACGACTCCATTATCACCAAATTTTCCTCCCTTCCCTCATTTTAGAGCATGATTCACGAAGTAAAGATACTGTTTCCATTAGTTCATTTACCTATATACCTATGTGAGTAATATACATGTAGACTATGAGATGTGCTAAAGTGAATACCTCCCAAACACTGTCAGTGAAACGTTTCCAGATTTCCGGCTTTAACTTTCAACTGCTAGGTCTCTGAGCCAGAATCACTGGCCATTTCCCACAAAATTCTACGCCCCCTTCAGCCCTACCTTTTTCTCATAGGGTGTCTAGTCATACATCTTCAAAGACATAAACCCCGGACTGGATGCAGGTGGGCAGACGTAAGACCTGAACTGGGAATCAGAAGCACCCATGACCAAGACGGATGCTCTCAGTATAGGAACTGGGGGTAGAAAGCAGATAGAAGGAACGTGGTTCCACTCAATTACAAGACTGGGACTTCTAGGATTATGAAAGCTGAATCTAAAAGCCTTCACTAATCTTTGGTAATTTTTTTTTTCATTTCTCAAATCCTGTTTGTACAGTACTGGTATGAAAAGATCCTTGATGTTTTAAAATTTTATGTCCCCCAGGCCTTTGGAAGTGCCCCCTTCATCAGACTTGCTGTTTATGTGAACAGTCAACAAGCATGTACTGAGGTGGGTGGCCAATTAGGTGCCCTCCCTAGCTGAGTCACCAAGCCTACTCAGAGCACAGGGCTTTAGTTTCCTCCCAAGCACCAACACAATCAAATACAGGGATTGTTCCTGAATATCCAAAAACTACATGAATGTATAGAGTCTAGGGAAATCCTGTTAGCCTATAAAACAATATTGAATGCCAACAGCTCAGAGAATGGAGCTCAGAGAATTAGGCAGCTATAGGCCACCTAATCTCTATTCTTACTGTTAACTTCTCTCATGCATTTCAGGAATGGCCCTGTAAGTTGATTTACCAGTCTTTAAATAAATTAATAGTAACCTTTAATCAGCTTTCTGAGGCTACGGGAGACAAACGAGCAGGTATATGCATATACCTATTACACACACAGATAGCAAGTATTCATTATTTGTTTCCTATATATATTTAATTTTACTATTAGGAGAATCAGAATTGCACAGGAAACATATGTGGATTAGAAGGGTACAATGGTACTTTACCAAGGTGAGGCTGAACTATTCAGACATAAATGCTTTCTGTGACTTCTGATGAAACAACACAGTCATTTGTTAATGAAAAATGCAATGAGAACACTTTTAGGAGACAAAGAGCACGTACAAGAAAGGAACACTTTAACTGAAAATCTGCAACAAGAGAAGAATAATTAAAAGGGGGTGACTAAACATATCTTAGTGCCTGACTATATGAAATCACGACTTTTGAAGGAGGAAACATACACTGTCATTTACTCTTTTCATATTTTAATTTTTTGAAGACAAATTTAATTTTAATATTGTGAGTCTTCAATGTAGACAATTCCCTTCTTTCCAAGGATCTGCTTTCTTAGCTTTCGTTTAATAACAGTTTTACATTCGACACCAACTGCAATGCCGTCTTGTGCTTGGTGCAGGGTTATGCTACTGCAGTGATATAAAAATAGCAAAGGAAAAAAAAAAAATACACAGCAGACCGGAATAGTAGACCAGAATAGCTTAAAAATTGAAGCTTTCAGATAAAGCTCTCTGAAAGAATTATAATAGTTACAACACCTGATTCCATGCTGTAAAAATCATTCTTCTTTCATTATATAATATTAAAATTACATTGGGGATTCATATTTCTTTCTCCCCAGACCGATACACTATTAAAGTTATACTGGATCTCAGAAGAGTTCAAAATCCAAGCTGCACTGGCCTGCTGTGTCTGTTTACTTAATCTATTTTTATAACACTGCGGTAGCTGAAAGCAACATACCAAATACCTGCTTCAACATTCTGCACCGCATTGATTCAAGAGATAAAATTTATGAGAAACAGGCAGCAAACTATGTTTGTTTTTAATAAATCAATCTACTCTATAGTATTAAAGTCAGGGCCATAAGGAACCACAGCTATACTGTTTTAAACGTCTGAAATACAGCCCAAAAAGATTTTAATTTTTTTTCTAACTCTGTTCCTTCTGCCAGATGAGGCAGTTGCCTACTTCACCTCTGCGAAATAACACAAGTTGCAAGTCGAGTGTCTGTATCAACCCTCCCCAGGTTTCTTGATACACAACAGGCTGTCCGGATAGATGTATCATCTCTACAGCAACCTAGCACAAGAACATACTATAGCTAAATTATTAAACAAAATACACCCTTGACTGTGAACACCTTTCTTGCCAAAGAACAATGCCAAATCTAACTTGTACTTTGTGAAGCATTTCTAACAATTCAGTGTACCCAAGAAAAATAAGCTTGAGAGTAGTGACAGAATGGGATTTGCCAATTAAAAGTTGTTGCCATAGAAACAGGCTTTAATATGTTCTATGAAAAATATGAACATGTCATGCTTTCTCTTTAGTCATTTACATTTGAACATAAAATGTGAAAAACACAATTATAGAGAGGAGTGTAGCTCCCTAAGGGAGCATCAAACACATTCTCTTGTTCGTAAAAAAAGAAAAGTTCCTTTTCTCAACCAAAAATGAACACATACGCTGTTTTCTCGAAATTTTTTATAGATTATTTGAGTAATATATCACTTCAGTGTATGGTGTGATTTTTTTTTCCCTAAAACTCAGCTTGTTTTTCCCCCCAAAGTACTCTCCTAGATTTATATTTTCTGAAAGTCTTCAAACACTGTGCTCTTTGAAAAATAACTTTAAAAATAGCTTTTGAATTACTCAAGGGGAAGATCATTACAAAGGATCCTTTGACATTCTAAACACTCTAAATACCACATGTTAAAAAGTATTTTAAGTACATCATTGAATGTTCCTGACTGTTGACTCAAGGGATTAATATGGGTTAGACTCTAGCCAGATGACCATAACCAGCCACAGGATATAAAATAGTGAACTACTTTATCACTTTTATTACTGTTTTACTAACATAGCCCATGACAAGAATTCTGGACATAGTGCTATCAGTCTTCAGGTGGTGACCCAGAAGATAAATATTAATGTTTTGTAGAAATTCTATCATGCAGTTCCCAGACTGTACTCATTTCAATATCACTGCACAAAAAGCAAGTGACACATTGAAAATTTGTCTTTTGAAAGGCTCAATCTATTATGATGTGACTTGATTCATTATGTATAAAATGAAGTCATCCTATGACTAATGAAAATTAAAAATTATTTATTCCTTCATCAGTTGAGCACAGAATTACCCATTCATGGGGGAAAGGAGCTGATAGAATACTTAATTAATACATTAATATTGTATGCCATTGATTATTCAGCAATGGTATGATTATTTATAACAGATTTTAATTGAGTTTTAGATGAAAGAGAGTAGTTAGGAAAGAGGAGCTTAAGTTTTTTAATCATAGAAGATCACCTGAATTAAAATATTACAAGGTATGTGAGAGTTCCAGGCCTATAAATTCTTCTGTTTTCCCTTTGTGAGTATTTTCTCCCGCACCAAAGAGGGCTAGAGACGACTTTATTTACTTACAGCAACAATGGCTCTTGGAAGATTTAACCTAAGAAAAACCTAAACACAAGAAGAAATATTCTTGAAAAAAAAAAGGCATTTATTTTAAAATACCTTACAAATTCATTTTTTAAAAAGCCTTAAGCTATTTACCTTTCCAATTAGAGTAAAGATGCAAATCACATCTTGAAACTAAGTACTGTCTGCTGCGAACCAGGAAGAGTTCTCTTTCTGAGATTCTCCTAGAGATGTATAACCTCTCTTGCGTTACATTAAAAAAGTATTAAGTAATTCTTAAAACTACACGATCACTCTTTGGTCTTCCTTTCAGGCCTAAAGAGTAGATAACAACTAACTAAATAAGCTGTATGAGAACGTGCCCAGCAAAGAATCAAATCTGCAAGCGATACTCAGATAAACAATTGGGCAACTCCCGAAACAGCCTATCTACTAGTACAAAGTTCAGAATTATAAACACCGGACAGTATGGGCTTATACAATTAGACATTTCCCAAGCAACACAAAAGAATGTCTGTTTTATCGCGCAAGAAGGTCCTCCCTCTACATATTTAGATTTCAAGTTTTAAAATCAAAAGTTGGAAAGCAAACATCATATAAAGTCTGCACCTGCCCATGAGCGTTGAAAACAACCTGCTTCAGTGCCTGCCTGATGTGGTTCAGCAACCAGCACCATGCCAGGCTGCCTGAAAGGATGTTAAACACTCAGGCTGTAATCTACTGGTTGTTTAGTTTCTTTTTTCTAAGATGTGTTGCTTGTAGAGTACCATCACTACTGTCATTCAGTTTAACAGGTTTTAAATTGACAATGAAATGTAATTTTAAAAAAGGTAACTTCTAAAACTCATTTGAACTTCGTATGCTTTTCAAACCATATACATTTTGTCTTCGATTATTTTTCTATAACTCTCTAGCCGGGCAAAACAACAACAACAACAAACAAACAAACAAACAAACAAACCTGGGAGCAATGCTCTTTGGGGATAAAGGGTTATTTTACATTTGAAAGGTAATTTTTAAAAGTTTTTACTATACCCTGATATATGGACAAAATGTACCATGACTGGTAGCTACTCCACTAAGAAGCATTTTCTCTGGACAGAGTTTGCTAGAGCGGACCTCCATCCACCGCCCCCTCTCAAGTGTAACTGTTCCTAAAATAAAACATTATAAACTTCTCTTGCACACTAAGCATATGGTGTCTATAGTAATTCAAATATAAATGACGTACGTTTTACATTTTTAAAAGTGATATGAAAATGTTTGTCGCTTTGTTTCCCAAATAACTAACACAGGCTGCAAAGTCCAATTCTCATTTAATCTAACTAAATGATAAATCTTAATAAATAATAAATCTAAACCCCCCCTTTAATGGCCTGGATTCATTCAGGTGCTATGAGTGCAATACACATGTGCTCGACGGCCGTCACATAAAAAGGGAATCTGAAGGAAGTGAAGGTAAAATCGCTTTCTCTTAGTTACCAATTAAAGGTACACTCTCTAAATCATTTTCGTTCCTGTGATTTTTCCAACATGACAGCAAGAGTCTTCAAGGTAAAAGAACCCCGATGTGTATCATACCACATCTGCAAAC
This sequence comes from Leopardus geoffroyi, assembly GCF_018350155.1. Lineage (NCBI taxonomy): Eukaryota > Metazoa > Chordata > Mammalia > Carnivora > Felidae > Leopardus > Leopardus geoffroyi. The sequence goes on from NC_059333.1 coordinate 112,113,279, forward strand.
TAAAAATTTAGCATTCATCTTCCAGCCTCCGCATGAGTACAGTGCAAAACTGCCCAGAGGATTCCTCCAAAAACAACTCGGGAGTGGTCACTCGGGAATTAGTCCCGTGGCAGCTATTCCACAGGGATAACAAACCTTTGTTGATCTCATTACAATGGATCCTTTACACCAGCTCATCTAATTTCATCTAATGTATTCTCTATTCATGAAACAGTATTCCTCTATAACCAAAAGTTTTCAGATCTATGCTATTTTCAGAATACTCTCTGGCTCTATACAGAACATGTAAACAGCTCTTAAGCCGTGGAGGGTCACAGACACCTCTCTGTGCCATGCACTCAATGTCCAGAAAACTGTGCATGTGCAATTAAAATAAAACATCGGGGCCTTTCGATATGTGCACCGAAATCAAGAACTTCTTTAGGAGTTCTGTGAACTCCAAAAGAATCCCCAGGTTAAGGGGGAATGCCACGCTGTACCGTGTTGCAGTGGTTGTTGCAGACAGTGGGACTTGTCTAAGCAGCCAAAAGCAAGTTGGTTTGTACAGAATCATTATTTGTGTTGTTTTGAGAGAGAGAGAGAGAGAGAGAGAGAGAGAGAGAGAGAGAGAGAATGCATGAGCATGGGGGAGGGGAGAGAGAGAGGAACAGGAGGTGAAAGGGAGAGACAGACAGAGACAGAATCCCAAGCAGGCTCCACACTGTCAGCGCAGAGCCCGATGCAGGGCTCAGTCCCACAAACCAGGAGATCATGACCTGAACTGAAATCAGGAGTTGGACGCTCAACCGACTGAGCCACCCAGGTGCCCTACAAAATTATTATGTATAAGTAGTCTGAGGGAGAGGCTTTTAGTGGATAACAGGAAGAGATTTTAGAGAAATTTGGTAGAAACTTGCACTGAAACAGAACACTGATACCACCTGACAGGAAAGCCTTGTTACACGGGCTTCTAGAATCCAGACGTGGCATCAGGCAGGTCTTCCTTTCTGAGTGTGATCGGAAGGGTGGCCCGACTATCTCTCAGGTGAGAGAACCACTCCTTGAAGGAGAGGTTACCGGGAGACTCAATACCGCGTAGAAATCGAAGAGACATAACTCACTCTGCATAACTGCCTGGGATACATATCCAGTAAAGTTCACGGACAAAAGAAGTGGTATAAAAATAAAAATGAGCCTCCAGAAAAACAGTTTTCCCATTATTTTTGGATTTTTAAAGTTCTAATTCCTCTTTCACATTTCAAATTACTTGAGGCTTCAAAGAAGGTAAAGTCTTACTTCCATCATCTCTCTAGAGATCCTCTCACTAACACAATTTACTTTCTCCAGCTTTTGTCATCCCTGTTTTAAAATTGTATGGCAAGGGGCAAGGATTCTATCATAGATTCATAATGTGCTCTTACATTCATAAGTTCACATTATGATTTTAGGAAAGAAAAATGTTTCCTTGCCCTTAATAAGTCATCGTCTTGAGTGACATTCAGCTTAACTACTGCGTAAGACAAGCAGGGGAAGAATGGTCAGCTAGTTTTCCATTTGGCTCTTTCCACTGCCAAGTGGGTTTAAAGGCAAACTGTGTCATACTTATATTGCCTACTTGATTAAACATTACCACCTCTGCTTACTAAACAAGTCTAAATATACCTTCCTTGGGGTAACTAGGGAGTATGTTATGACTACTTCGTTACACTAAGTGGTTTCTAAATCAACTGACAAATACACCAAATGCTTAATATGTCCCTAGCCTCAAAAAAATATGATCCCCGTCCTGAAGCAGGTTAGGGTATCAGAGAGCAGTTGAAAACTAAAGTAGTAATAAGTCAATCAAACAATTATTTGACATCAAATAACTAAACCCTTCAAACTCTGACTGGGTTGATCACTTTGAAATAAAGTTAAGCATTTTAGAGAAACACGGATTTGAGTCTTTTCTCATTTTACTAAGTTACAAAGCGAAACTAGATCACACTTTAAATCAAAGAGATGAAAACACACCTCTCATAGAAACACATGTGGAAATTATCATCAGTGAAAGGAAAAAAAAATTATCACTTGCCCATTGAATTAAGACACATTTTCATTAAAATATGAATGTAGAAAAATGAAATGAAATAAAATTTTGCTAACTACTGAATATGCTAAATCAACAACACCAAAATGAATTTTCTGATAAGTGATTTTCCAGTTAATATCCCATCATGTCTTCCCCTCTTCTGCTATAAAATTCCAATAAGTAATCAATCAAAATGTATCCATAGTTTTACATAGTATCAAATTTTTTTTTCAACGTTTATTTATTTATTTATTTTTTTTTTTGGGACAGAGAGAGACAGAGCATGAACGGGGGAGGGGCAGAGAGAGAGGGAGACACAGAATCGGAAACAGGCTCCAGGCTCTGAGCCATCAGCCCAGAGCCCGACGCGGGGCTCGAACTCACGGACCGCGAGATCGTGACCTGGCTGAAGTCGGACGCTTAACCGATTGCGCCACCCAGGCGCCCCTCAAAATTTTAAATATCCCAACTATCAGCAGGAATTTTTATTAAAGCAATAGTGTGCATGTACAGGCAGGGTTTTTTATTTTTATTTTCTGGCAAGTAAGGATACATACTAATTCAACATGCCCTGGGATTTTTCTACACCCTGCCTAAAATATGTCAATGTAGTTGAACAAGGAAACCTATAAACTTCTGCAACCTTCCCATATACCGGTATTTGTATATATTTCCACACATCTAGATGTGTTCATCTTTCAGTCCAGGCTTTGTAACAAATAATTTTGGGGGTGCCTGGGTGGCTCAGTGGGTTAAGCGTCCAACTTTGGCTTAGATCATGATCTTGCAGTTTGTGAGTTCGAGCCCCGCATCAGGCTCTGTGCTGACAGCTCGGGGCCTGGAGCCTGCTTCGGATTCTGTGACTCTCTCTCTCTGTCCCTGCCCTGCTTGCACTCTGTCTCTCTCAAAAATAAATAAACAATAAAAAAATAATTTTGAATGTGGGCAGAGTTTAGAGCTGTAAAACCTATTATGATGAAAACATCTATTATGAAATCTTAGTTTGGGAAAAGATGTATGATTTCTGCCATTTGGATATGTCTAAAAGCAGGGAAACATTTTCTGATACAAAGCCACTTTAGTCTATCTCACCTCTACCCCTGTTTTATTTACTGTGTACTTCTCAAGTGCTATGGCATCAGAACTTGCTATAATATCTACATCTATCTATATATCTCTCTATATTTTTAAAAACTTGAAATTGGTTTATGAATATTTGACTATTCAAAGAATCTTCCTGTGTAATGCCAAACAAAAACATATCAATGTTCAAAGGGAAAAACAGTGGCACCTCAATGCTGGCAGCAAATGAGCAGGGGAATACATACACATCTGAAGGGCATAAACACTCATAAATGACTTAAAAAAAAAAACCTCAAGACAGGAAAATGTGTAAAAGCCATATGAAAATACAGCATATGAAAATGTAGTAACTCCCATATGAAGAAGGGCTTAATATAATATTAGTAAGGTATTAGAAACAGTGCTTATTCTGCATACATTTAGCCAAGCCTTTGGGGCAAGGATGATGAGACAAAGCTATAAAACCTCTTTCAAAACCTCTTTAGAGGCTTACACCTAGTAATCAATTAATAATCTGAAAGGCCCCCCATCCACACTTGTTTTCCTGTTCATTCCCCTTATCTTCTTTCCCTCATTTGTTCTATCTGGCTCAGTGTCACTTAGACCTCAAGATAAACTTTGAATTTAGATGCAAGGAAAAAGTCCAATTTGAGCAATTTGGAAGATAAGGAGAGTGTCAAATTCTCAAATTATCCTACTTTCTTTCTTCCTCTGATCATTTCAGGCACTGTATTTTAGGTATTCAAGGACCAATATGTTCTACAACTGTTAATGCTGGATTTTGTGGGCACTTCCTATTTTTATACTTTATGACACATCTTTTAAACTTCAAGTGTGTAACAAAAGGAATCTTCTCAAACACAGAGAACATAGTAAGCGATGGATAGCGAAGGAATCTCTTCATCTCAAAGTTATACAACATATGTGCCACTGACCAATAGTATAAAAATCTTCATACCTAGAAATCTTTAAGACGAGTTCATTGTTGTTTAGAATTAATATTAACTCACCCTGTCTGGGAATACAAACCAGTCTGTGGTTTTTACGCTCTGTTTCCTTTTAGAAATGACACCTATTTAGAAGGTCTTTAATTCCCTTACAACGTAAGCATCCTATGTCATTAGCTTCAGTCTATCTCAAGGAAATTAGGGACCTTTACCAATTCAAATGGAGCAGAGGCAAGATACTTAGCCATCTTCGTCTGAATCTTTGGCCAAAACAATCAGCAACAACAAAAAGACAAAATAAGACAAATTTTAAAAACTCAAAACAATCAAAAAAACAAAAATAAAGAAAGAAACAAAAGCCCTAACAACCTTATTACGACCTCCTGGTTCTCTGTCACTTATTTGCAGCAATTATTAAAATGTCATTTAGAAAAATCTGTGTTCCGGCAAATTTAATGAAGACAACTCTGAGCAATTTGGAATGGGCCCAGGAAAGGAAAAGGCATCTTGCCAAAAAATATAAAGTACAATCAAAACAATAGTTTGAAGGAAAAGCTGAAATGATTAAATACTTAAGTTTCTAAGAAAAGCCACGATGCATCCACAGGTGGTTGGTTTGGGAAGAGAAAATGATGTAATTACTCGATATTAATGATCGCTAGTTGGCCAAGATGACACATTTTGATAAAATATTTCAGAAATAACCATATCCTACATGTATAGGAATTCCTGCTTCAGTGTATATTCTGCACATTTCCTAGTGTCTTCGATCAAAAAGTAACCCTCAAAGTTAATTATCAGAAATGTCAGCAGTACCCACTTACACAAGTCTTTACATTTAACTATCATTGTTTTCAACCCACATTAAGATGTTCGGTATATGTTACACATGACGAATAATCACATTATAAACCAAAATATAGTTGATACAGTAGTCAGTCTACTACAAGGAGTTTTAAAACTCCTAATAATGATGTAACATAGTATAGGGTCTGATTTCTTGGTATTATCAGAATTATAAAAAGCTTTGAACATCCTTAAAGAGGAAATCTTTCATAAGCACATTTAACAACACTTTTCCAAAAAAACTCTCGTTATTATCTAAATATCAGGTGGGAATACATTTAAACAAATTCAGAGATGCTACAGCATTGAAAACATGTTTACATTATTTTATACCTAGTATATATCTTATGTCTATGTCATAGTAATAAAATATGAGCTTCGCTCAACTAAAGTACAATAAAATATTTTATAATACATAATATACTATAAAACATACTATTTATAATATGTAATATAATTTTATTTATGATAGTAAATAAATATAGGAACATGTCCACTACCACCTCACTTAAAAAGCAAGAACAGATGAAATATTCTTAATACTCTGTTCTTGTGCCCCTGCACTGAACAACTGTGCATTTTATTGAACAATAAATTAACTAATGTATAGTTCTCTTAAAATTTGTGACAATTTTGATTATAAAAGAAATGTAGGGTACTAGAGAAGATAGTTTACTCAATGTTAAAGATTTCTAAACAAGTAACTGCCAAAGATTCTGAATCATGAATGTGAAATCCAAATATTTGGTGGTGTGGTTTTTTTGTTTGTTTTTAAAGTTTATTTATTGAGGGGAGTGGGTAGGAGGGGCAAGGAGAGGGAGAGAGAGAATCCCAAGCAGGCTTTGCTCTGCTCAGCCCAGAGCCCAATGCAGGGTTCAAACCCACACACCGTAAGATCAGGACTTGAGCCAAAATCAAGAGTTGGACACTTAACTGACTGGGCCACCCATGCGTCCCAAGCGTAGGTTTTAATTCTATCAATCATTTGTCTTTGGGCACATGACAACTAACATTTATTGTTATATAATGTGCGCTGAGCACTGTTTTATGGGCTGCATACATGTTCACTCATTTAAGCCTTTACAATCCTATTTGGTAGGTACTGTTATCACCCTCAAAGACAGGCTGATGAAACGGAAACACAGTCATATGGCTGACAAGGGGAGGAGTCAGGGTTTGAACTTCTCAACTTGGGCTCGATAACCACTCTACCATCCCTAGCTACAGTGTCTCTTCTATACTATGCACAGGTGATGGTCTAGCAGAGGAACAGCAAGTAGGTACAAACCAACCAGACTGAAAGAACCCACATACAAAGACTCGGCCAATCTAACAGAGCCTCATACCAGCATAATTCTATTAAAAATAGTAAATGCCATCTTATCAAAAAGGAAGACCCTTCTGAAGACAGGAATGACTATCACCATTATTAATGGCTTCTTACAATGAATATCTTCCAACTACTTGGAACAGCCTCACTGTGAGCGCTGTTTTCCTCACTGCCATGATTTTGGGGGTTTGTATTAAAGCAACGGGAAGTCAGCATGTGAAACACCAACCACAACCTCTACTCCGTATCACATGCTGAGTCTAGGCAAAGAGAGGAAAAGGGAAGACCAGGAAAAAAAGAGGTAGTGAGGAAAAGAGAAACACAACCGGGAGAAGATGGGGAACCGAACGCAGACCCTGAGGTGGAGGAGCAGTTTCCCTGGGAGGCAGAGAGTGCCATATCCTCAGATCGTACCCCTCAGACCGTACCCCTCAGATCATACTCCTCAGACCATACCCCTCAGACCACACCCCTCACACTGCACCCCTCAGACCGTACCCCTCAGACTGCACCCCTCACACTGCACCCCTCAGACTGTATCCCTCAGATTGTACTCCTAAGACCATACCCCTCAGACTGCACCCCTCAGACCATACCCCTCGGACCACACCTCTCACACTGCACCCCTCAGACTGTACCCCTCAGACCATACCCCTCAGACCGTACCCTTCAGACCGCACCCCTCACACTGCAGCCCTCAGACTGTACCCCTCAGACCGCACCCCTCACGCTACACCCCTCAGACCGCACCCCTCAGATCCTCTGCTAAGAGATGGAGCTGGGACAAAAGGTGTAATGCTTCTGCCTTTTTCACAACAAGCTCTTGTTCATAAAAACACACCGTTTCCCAATAAAATGTTACTTTAGATTCCTTGGGCTTTGACACTCCTCTCAGCTAGATCTAATATACGATCATCTGCATAACAATTTGACAAATGGAAAGTTTCCAACAACTATTAGTCAGCAAGTCATATCCGCCATAAACATATCTTTCTGCTTCTAAAACAGCTTCATATTTCAGGTATAAACCATAAATAACAATGGCACTCTCAAAGAATCTCTAATTTAAGAGATCCCAACCAGGAAGACAGAGCTGTATCGGGGTATTAAACAAAAGATTGAAACAGTTGATATAAACAATTTAGGTACAGTTCAGTTTATATCCTTTCAAGACAATATCCTTTCAAGACAATATGTGAGAACATTTGAGTCAAATATCTGTATACAGTCTTAAAAAAGGGCCTACATTTTTACTTTTACATTTTCAGTCATGAATTTAAACAGTGTTGCTGAAAAAAATTAAAAAAAAAAACCCCTTCTTTTGTAAACTGTAATTCCAAATTATACTTAAAACTATTAATTTATGGGGCCTCCTGGATGGTTCAGTCGGTAAAGTGTCTGACTTCAGCTCAGGTCATGATCTTGCGGTGTGAGTTCGAGCCTTGCATTGGGCTCTGTGCTGACAGCTCGGAGCCTGGAGCCTGCTTCAGATTCTGTGTCTCCCTCTCTCTCTGCCCCTCCCTCTCTCCCTCTCTCTCTCTCTCTCAAAAACAATAAACTTAAAAAATTTTTACTATTAATTTATGAATATATTGATGTGTCCTATAGCAAGAATATAAAAATATGGAGAAATTTCTCCAGGAAACAAAGGGTTAATATCTAAACTTGGATTTTTAGTCTAAAGCGAAGTAAATGTGGCTACCATTGCATTGCAAAATACTTCTTAACCCTTGTTAAATTATATAATAGCATTAACTAGTTGGAAATTCCTCTAAGGATTTGAGAAATATATGGGAACTTAAGTACAAGGTCTCTTATTATAATTATTATTTATTTTTATGAATTCATTACCCAAAATGTTGTAAATATTTGTATGCATAATTCAACAGTAATCAGTGGTGTTTATCTTGACTAACTGATAATCTACAGACTGCAATGCATTTATGATTTCAAAGGAATTAATCTTCAATTCTCTACACTTCATTGTGAAAAGAGCTATAAACAGTTTGCCAAGAGGAGCCTTTTAGCACCGAAGCTTTATTTGCAGGAGGAAAAAAAAAAAAAAAAAGTCCTCTTGGGCAAACCCATCTTTATGCACTGCAATATATAACTATTCTCAAAAGGAGCTAATAGTCTTAACTCCTTGTAATGTACGTGTTTCAAAGATATCTTCTTTGCCATATAAGATATAAGAATAACAGACATATTTCAAGAAGCAACACACGATGAAGTCAGTTTTTCCTTGTCCATGGGAAAAATAATGACAAGTCCTTTTCTGACCTATGAGAGTGCAGAGGATCTGTGGGCTGGAGGCAGGAGACGACGGGGTGGCAATCTGCCTTGTTAACAATTCCAGCATCCCTAAAGTCCTCCTCTGTTTTTTCAATTATCTTTCCATGTTCAGATATACACTGAACCCTTCACTCTTGCTTGGCAAATTTTATTTAGATTATTCCACAAGTAATACATCAACTTCACCTTCCTGGCAATCACATCCTGCCCATTTTCAGTTGGCTTCCTTCGACGCCCAGGTGACACCCTTGCTTGAATGGTCAAGGCGTGTCAGGGAAATGCCAGGGCCGAACTGTCAGCTCTATGGGTTTAAGCCACTGTAGTGGGGCTACTTAATGATTTATAATAGAGCTGGGAAGTGACCACTGGCAGTGCTGCTGGGAGACACTGGTGGCTGACACCGATTACAGAAAGCAGTACAGATGTTTTCCCAGCGAAGATGCCCCGAGCATCTCATTTCTTCGGGTCATTGCATGTGCCCGCTATGCAAAAAATGAAGAGGGATATTCAACCCCCTCTGCTTGCAAAAACAAAAACAAACAAACAAACAAAAAGCTAACAACAAAACTAACCATGTCTTCGGTTGGGCTTTTAAAAATCGGAGAATTTTCAAACGATAAAGGAAAGAACGTGGTTTATAATAAGAGGTGACTTTGATAAGTGCTCCTTCTATAGTCGGGCTACTCTTTTCTCCTAATTCATAGTTATCTTTCAACTTAAATGTTTCTAAAGAAGAAAAGATAAAGGAGATCCTTATTTAAAGAAAAATTCTTTATATGTAGAAGAGACATATTAAAGAATTTACACGAGATACGCCATTTAGGATTTGTTTTAAAATACTTGACCCTATAGTGCCCACACCCCAAAAAGTGGGATGACAGAAGCAACTAGATTAACAAATACCAAAAACTGTCAACACTGGATCATGGTACATTATGGCATTCTCTCCACTTGTTTGAAAATCCTCATTTAAAAAACTTAGGAACCTATAAACATGGAGTTTCGCATTAAGTCACTACTTTCCCTAAATTAGCCAAACCAATTGAGAGTCAAATATAAATTATGTCTAATGTTTTTTCCCTGAGAATGAAGGCTTTAATTAATTTAAATAAATACATAATACATTCTCAATTTCATTATAAAATTAGGGACACTATTACTCAGGCTATCTTTGCTATATCCAACTCTTAATGTCTAACATTCTGCGAAGTATTTCTTGACTGTTAATTAAGGGCAAATGAGATGGTACCTTAAGAAGATCTGTGTTAATTCACCATCTAAACTGACATTAGTAAGCAATTATTTTGATGTCCCTCATTTTCATAATGAATAGTAAAACAACAAAGAATGACAATGACATTCAATTGCTTGCTCACTTTCCTAGTTGGCTCCAATGTTTGTCTTTTCATTATGCCTACATATTTAAATTTCAGCCCTGCAACTTGTCATAGTCTACCCTCCCAAAGCATCAGACTGCCGCATGTCTAAAATATAACAATAAACTGTTACAATTCTCTCATTAATCTTCCAACATGGACCACTTAAAAGTAAGTGAGGCATTATAGCCTAATTCAGTTACATTTTCCATAGCATCTACATTCAAATGGAAATGTATCTGCCAGCTTATTAGGTGCTGAGGATATTACATTATACTCTGTAAAGTTCAGCGAGATGACTCACACAGCAAAATAAAAAGAAAAATGGATTGAAATGGAATAAAATTAAGTGCTATAAAAATCAACTGGTAAAAATTACATGTGATAAAGATTTGTACTTTCCCTGAAAATTACATCTTGAAATCAGAGATATATTGGTCTTTCAGACCAGAATAAGACACTTCTGATGGTAATGAAATTCAAGTTTGGAAAGTTGTTACTCAATAGTCAAACAACAACAAACCCTTCAGCTAGGATTACAGACCCAGTTAACAGCCTTTTAGCTCCACTGTGATCACTGAGACTACTGGTTTCTTCCCTCCACCCTCCCCAATTTTAATTTGGCAGTTAATAAATTATGGAATCTTAAGAGTTGAAAGAGAATTTATTTGTTTTTTAAAGTGTTTTAAAAGTTTGTATTTATTTATTTTGAGAGAGAGAGACAGAGAGAGAGCGAGCGAGCGAGCATGAGCAGGGGAGGGCAGAGAGAGAGGGAGAATCCCAAGCAGGCTCCACAACTGTCAGTGCAGAACCCGACGCTGGGCTCGAACTCACAAACTGTGAGATCATGACCTGAGCTGAAACCAAGAACCAACGTTTAACCTTCTGAGCCACCCAGGTGCCCGAGATCGAAGAGAATTTAGAAACAGTGTTTGGCCAACCACCTAATTTTGTAGATCAAGAATGAAAGCTCATGGAAGGTCATTCTTGCCGTCCACCTAGGTTATAGCAAACTTAGCATTCCTCTACATGTCGGTCTTGACACAGGCTGCCTTGTTTGAGCTTTTGAAAGATTCCTTTATATCTCCGAGTCTAAAAATTTATCTTCCCTCTCCCTACCCACTACTATATATATACACACATACACAAAGATTTATATGTGTATGTGTATATATAAAAGAGGTATCTCTTAAGCTGACAGAATATCTCTGAAGAGAGAAAGTCCCTTGAAACTATCTTGGAACTTTCAGGGGGGAAAATAAAACACATAGACTTTCAGCCTTGTAAAAGGTGTTTAACAGAATTGCATAATTAAAATAATTTAGTCCTGTTGCCCTGTTACACCAAACTCAAGGCTATATCAATTGTTAAGAAACTGCTATTAAGACAAAGTAAAATTAAGCAAAAGCTTCTTAATTTTATTTTCAGAAGCTGTATTTAAAAGAAAAAAATTAACTACCTAACATCGCCAACATAAACTCTAATACATCTTTTTGGCAATCTCCATATTAGGGAAGATAAACTGAGCTGAAAGGTTCAGTTACATCCATCCAATTTGAGATCTCAAAATTTGAAAAAGGCTTTACGACTTCACACAGAGAACAAAAGATGACAATATTAACGTGCGAGCTATCTTGGCTCGTAGTGAAGCAAGGTGGGAACCGCGAACATTCAACCATTTTATCTCTTTGTTTGCTGGGACCTGAAGAGTTAAGTCACGTGCTACCTTCGCTTAGCTAATCAAGTAACAAAAGAGACTTCAGAACTATAAAAAGTAACAGAAAATTATTTAGGCCACATATACATTTCCATTTCAAAATTTACACCCTGCTAAACAACACACTTTTGGGATTACTCTTTGGAAAATTTATTTCAATACATATTTGGTAGGTTTTAAGATCACTGGTGATATGACACCCAGGTATTTCAAATTTCTAACATACTTAAGTGCTTGCTACATAAGCCGCCTGCCACCATCCTACGTGTGGCAGTGCATACGGTTAAGTGACTGCTATCCTCTGAAGAACTTCCCAAAAGAATCACCAGTTATAAAAGGCTAACCTCAGTGTGACAGAAGACACTGCAGCATTCAGGCAAAGCAGTCCATTCCCGTGGAGCTTCTAGTACATTTGTAACCAAGGTCCTAACATGGCCTGTCCTGGACCTTTCTTTAAACCTCAAAAGTGGTTATGCCTAGTCAAAGGCAGGACAAGTCAAAAAAAATAACAAATTGGATTCATTTGCACCTTTGTAATAACAGATCTACTGTCTACTCGTCTGCAATCTCTCACGAGGCCTGACTTTTTTTTTTTTTTTTTTTTTTCCAGGTTGGAGGTTTCTGTCAAAACCTGAATACTTAAAATATGTTATGAGAAGCTAAATCATGTTGGCAGGATTGGGTTTGGAAAAGAGTCTGAAGTTATAAATATGTTCCAAATAAAATGTTTAAGGTATTTAGATTTTTACTTTCAAATTAAATCTGGTCGCTAAGTGGTCAATTTAGGCCATAAATATATAGTGCAGTTAAAGCTTCCGTTTTACAGTTCAGGGGACTTATCTGATTACTACATCATCTGGGATGTCAGACGGGTTTCAGCTTCCACATCAACTCTGACGCGAGGTGGATTTCTGGAGGGATGGCTGGCATGTAATGAATTTATCCTTCCTGACCTCCACCATGCTGTACATATGCTGGACATGTAAAAACAGTGTTTTACTAGAAATCACAAAGAACGCATTGTCCCCCAGCAAGTGATCTCTTGCTGAGATAACAAAAACACAAAGTTATTGTAAGTCACACTATAGTTACATTGTACACAGATGTCTCTTGTCTTAAGGAATTTTAAATATAAAAGATGCAGGCACTACTAAACAAAGATGGTATTATTGTCTCTATCAATTACATAACTTTGATCAAATCAGAGAAAGAAACAACTCTATTCCAGAAGTTCTGTGTGAAGAATAGGGGCATCTTGAATTTATAATGTACTGTGGGAGCAAAAAATTCACCTGACAGATATTCTCTTTACAGAAAGATTTTGATGGAACATGGCTACTGTATCAACACAGGTTATGTTCCCTGGGGCTATCAGCTGCGTGAATGATGGATCTCATTCTCGATTATGGGAGAAAAAAAGCATGAAGAAGAATAAAGTGTGAGAGGGATCTGCTGAGAACTATTATCCACAAAAGGGCAAGACTTGACCTATGTGTTCTGCATTGCAAACTACCCTCTATCTTGTAGGTGCTTGGTGAATAGATACAGTGAAGAAAGGATGGTAACATTTAGGCCCGATCTCTGGTGCTGAAATTAACCAATTACATGACATGTACTTAAGCATGTAACGTTTAGTGTTCTGGAAAGCTGAACTGTCAATACCTGCCTCAGTGGGCTGTTTACAGAACGAATAAAATCACATAAGTGTAAGCACATGGCCAGTCACCACAATGTCTGACATAGAGTCAATGTTTGGTAAAAGCTTACTGAAAAAAAAAATGCTAGTTTAATACTGGGCTAAGACAGAAATTAATTTCATTGGGCTTATTCCTTTATCTACCACCGTTATCCTACTCCTCTTTGAAACTTACTGATCTATGAATTTAGCTGAAAGAGGTCTAACACTTCTATTTAACTTAATGATACTATTATATCCCAACTAAATCCTTACTGCAACACCCTTTATCCTGGTATCTTGTGCCTCAATCTATAAAATTAACAATTGAGTTGTTAACATTTTTGAATAAAGATTGGGCTCTTTGGTGTGTAAGGTATGTATAAGTTACAGTTACTATTTAAATCTGTAGCTTTCAATGCTATCTTCAGATGCTAGTAATAACATATCAGAAGTAAAAAAGACATTAAATTTTTAGATGCAAATGAAATTCTAAATCAAATGCATAGTTCCACTATTAGAAACATGGCTGAAAAGGACTATCTTTTATCATGTTCTTACAAAGTTAGTCCTAATTCTGCTATTAATATGCAAAAATTGGAATTTTTCATGGAACTTTACCTACTTTATTCGATATACATTTCTGTGATGCAGTTTCCTTTCCACCAAAAATATGGAAACTTCACAAATATTTAGACAATTCCACAGGTATTTCATACCTGTTCCTTCTGTAAAATAGTTTGTAAATCCAAGCATTCAGCAAAGTACCAAAAACATTATCTACATCTTTTCTATATCTATATAAATACATAGATTTTTTTTTGAGGAATGAATACATGCAATTAGCTCATGGAAAGGTTAACTGAACTACTATTTTTGTTTTATTTTAACCCGTAAAAGTCTAACCCATAGTTCTGAGGAAGGGGTAATTTTGCTCACCAGGGGACATTTGACAACATCTGGAGACAAGTTTGGTTGTAAGAACTAAAGGCTGAGAAAAATAGTGCTCCTGGCATCTAGTGGGTAAAGGTCAGGGATGCTGCTGAGCGTCCTATACTATACAGGACAGCCCCCAACAACAAATAACTATGAGGTCCAAAATGTCAATAGTGCTGAGGCTGAGCAACCCTAGTCCACATCAAAGTCAATTTAATAGCATGCCATTCAGAAACTGACATATGCTTTTGTGGCATTAACCTTAAAGTAAGAACTATGCTATCTATAGGACTGGAAGACAAACACAAGGTGATATTTTAAAGTAATATGGCTAAGAAAGTTTTTTGAATCTACATCACAGACTTTACACATCTGCATCAGGGACCCCTCTCATTGCCATCTCTGACACAATCCTGCCAGTGGATCTCACTGCACTGGGAACAGAGAACTGAAATGTGGGCAGTGGGTGCTTTGTTAGAGCTGTTGCAATCTGCAAGTCAATCAGGCTTAATTGGCCCAATAAACAAAAACATTACATCAATGATAAAATCTCCAAAACCACTGTCATGTTTTCATTGATTAATTCCTACTCATTTACTCAACAGAAAGAGTTTTGCAGCAAGAAATAAAATGCTTTAAATCACATCCAGTACACTGCAAAGCCAGGTGTCTAATTAGAGCAACCCCTCCTCTCTTTCTCCTGCTTCTCTGTCTCTCTCTCACTTCTTCTTGGGAGCAGTATTAGCTGCAGAGACTACTAACTCCTTATTGTGAGGTACATTTTAACATTTTACTTGTCAGTTATCTTAGGAGAAAATGTCTGAACGAAAATAAAGTCGGTTCTTGGGTAAGAGGCATTGGTGGAGGTATCAGTAATTTGGTTAATGTATCAAATGCATAATAATTAGCCAACCCTGCCATTAGATCACTTTTATTCTTTGAGTTAATTCTTCTGTTACAGCAATATTTGGCTTCCCCAAGTTAAAAATACAAATATTTATCCATTTCCCTATTGTTTTCAGGCTGGGCTTACTAAAACACAAATCTGGTAGCTATCACTACTCCACCTGAACAATTCAATGGTTTCCCATAGCTTTTAGGTAAACATTCAACTCTTCAGTTGAACTCACAAAGTCCCTCATAATGTGGGCCTTAGCTTCCAGCCCTGTGCCTTCCCTTTTTTTCATAACTGCCCCCTAACAAATGCCATTCCAGTCACACGAAACTGCTAGCAGTTCCTCTCTCAGGAGGCCTGCCCTGCCTTCTCTCTCCTCTGTTTCCATAGTATCCTGGGGACCTCCATCAATGAACATATTCCAAAACGTGCTCTGATGACCTTCTATGTCTCGTATGTGAGACTGAATCTTTAAAGCTAAGAAGCCTCAACTGTGAAGTCTCAGAGCCCCTGGAAGTACCTGGTATCGAACAGATTCTAAACGTTGGTGACTGAATGACCGAATCATAAATCAACGAATGATGGTACTTTCATAGGTCTGGGTATATGGGTTATTTTCTCCCTTTACAGTGGTAACATTTTACCCTCTCCTTATGATCTAACCATCCTCAATTACATACATATTCTATAGTCAAGCTATCTACTCCCTGAAGCCTTCAAGGTTCAGCCTCAGTGTCTGTTACATAGTGGCTATTTAATAAATATGTGAGGAATGAACAAATCAAGAAATAAATCCTTAAAAAGTTATTGAGTATAATTAATCCAAGGACAGAAGCATCTCAGTCAGGGCTGACTAGCAAAAGGAGTGGATACGTGCAACTTATTTCCCTCTGGATTCAGGAAAAAAAAAATGTACATTAACACATAAATATACTTGGCAAATCCACTTGAATGGTATATGCATATTTATAATACCAGTGTTGCAATTTTGCTGTGTTTGAAAGTTTCCAGAATAAAATTCGGGGAGGAAAATACCATATCAGTTGTAATAAATGCAGAGGCACTTACAGAAGGGTCAACAGAGTGGTATGGGATCCCCGAGAAGAAGAATGAGAGGAATCCCTACTCAGGTCTGGGAGCAGAGGAGGCCAATTTGGGAAGATGTCATAGCAAGGGTGATTCCTGAGATGAATCTTGAAGGAGAGGGGTAAGGAAAAGGAGAAGGGAAGGAGATTCGGGGATGAGTGAATGATTTAAATGGCAAAAGCAGGGAAGAGGTGTTTTATCATTGTGCTCTATCAATTAAAAAAACTGACTGTGAGTTAATATGACTACAGATGATTACTGAATGGATGTACAATTTTTAGGTACCACTAACCTTAACCAACAGGGTTTGGGATATGGGTGTGGGGCTTAGAGTTTTATTATGTGACAGTATAATACAGGGGCTGTCTTTGCTTCAAACAAATACGAAAAATCAATTGGAGGAGGGGAGAAGTAGCAGAATACTAATCTGACTATAAGCACAAGCCAAGGATCTATTCGAGAAGTGTCAGGGTGAAGATACTTTAAAAAATGACAGGAGAAGCATATCAGAAACTAGAGATAATTAAACATTTGGAAATTATTAGGGCCCTGGGCCAAGATACTTGGTTGCCATGACAAAGCCAAAAGAAGCTACTGAAAACTTGACAAGCAGGTATCCTGGGAGAAGTTGAACAAAGAGGGAAAAGGCCAACGTTTTCAAGAGGCAATAAGATTATAATTTTCTAACTCTCTCTTGGGAATATGCTGTGGGTACTACTCTGTCTTGAGTTTTACAACATGAGTCCAGTCTGACTGCAAGTGATGCAAAGGTAAGTACTGTACAACAAGGGTATTTTACTTAATGTCTGAACCTTCTTCTGGCTCTTTTAATTTGCGATGAATCACTAAAGAATTTGCTCTTTGGATCTCAGAAGGGACCTGGAGCACAGAGCTCTCTGCTCACAGAGAGCACTCATATTCACCATCTGGTAGAGGTCTCTAGAAGCATTGTTTATCTTGTACTCCATGCCTCTCTCAAACCCTAGAATGGAAATTTAGGGATTTGGAAATGCTGACCCCTTCAGGGAGGGCTAGAGCTAGAGCATGAGCTGATTATGGGAATCTCCTCTCAACCCCACTCTCAGTGACCTCATATTGATAGCTTGAAATTAGTCATGATACTACAAAAATCAGCAAACATGACAGACCAAGATGGTTCTTTCTTTCTCCTCCAAGAGCAGCTTGTTAAACAGTTACCAGCATACCACTAGATCCATCCCATGTAGACAGTTAGTGACCAACTACATGATAAATGATAGTTAACTAAAAATACTCAGCAACCTGTTAGTAAGCCAATCAGTTTGGGTCCCTCTTGTAAATCAGACGATTTGAAGTTTGCACTGTCATTTGTCCTGCTCAAGTGTCTAGATCAAAAAATATAGGTCCTGCTAATGTCAACCAAGAAGGAAGCAAAAACCATTTCTCACCGATACATGTAGTTGAAGCCAAATGACAAAACGGGTAGACAAATTTAAACTGTGTTATTCTTGGGATAGAAGACTGTGATCTCCAGGAGAATAACCCAGCTTTGTTCGTAAGTACCAATTGTTAATTTTTGAGATTCAACGTGTTTTCCCTCTTTGGAGCGACTGATCTCTTTCTATACCATATGTATGTGTTCGTTTAAAAAGCCAGATGATACCGGGACGCCAGAATGGCTCGCTCAGGTGAGCGTCCGACTTCGGCTCAGGTCATGATCTCACGTGAGTTCGAGCCCCGCGTTGGGCTATGTGTTGACAGCTCAGAGCCTGGAGCCTGCTTCAGATTCTGTGTCTCCCTCTCTGCCCAACCCTGCTTGTGCTCTGTCTCTCTGTCTTTCAAAAATGAATAAACATAAAAAAATTTTTTAAAGCAGATGATACCTTTTATAATTTGGAGACTAACCAGTGTGGATCGCTCAATTCTTTTGATGGAAAGGTCAGCTGAACGAGTTCAGTCTTACGCAATCCATAGTCAGGAAAAACAGTAAAATATGCTCTATCAGTGTCAATAAAAGGAAAAATGAAAGAACAAAAATGCCATCACTTGGATATCTCAGTTCATTCTCTTCATCCCTAAGAGCAAAGGGAAGACACCTATTTACTAAGAAGGAAACTAACAGAACATGGATATTTAAAAGTGAATGAGACACATCTTTTTTTCAAATAGCTTTTAAGGTCTTTTCTATCCTTTATTCTAATGAGTCACTTAAATCCCAAAAGGTAATTTTCCACTCTACTTTTCTCCTCAATCATTTGTCTCTCCCCCCACTTCACGTCAGGCATACAATTCTCAACATTATGCTTACAATCTTCATCAACACGTGTTTAAATGTGAATAAATGACAAGTGTCTTTAATCAAACATATCGGTAATCAGAGACAAGGACATATTTATAAGTAGTGAATAAACTTGTATACGATTTTTTAAGTTTTTATTTAAATTCTAGTTAGTTAATGTATATTAGTTTCAGTAGAATTCAGTGATTCATCACTTCCATACAACATCCAACCCTCACAATATAAACTTGTATAGGACTCTGAAGCTCCCTGAATCACAATCTTTTTTAGAGTTTTATAATTCTTCCTTGAGGCACATTTTAAGTTTTCATGGGATGCCAGAAGCCATCCTCATTGATGTGGCAGATGAAGTTGAATATTCTAAGCTAACGAATCCTTTTTTTTTTAAGTCCAGCCTACCAAAATTCTCCTTCCTTAATTTACACACATACAAATACACCTCTTTAAGAAGAATGCTAATTGAACACGGACAATTTCTTATTTTTAACTTCTCAGGTGTTTTCATGGACCCTCCGCATCTCCATATTTCTGTTTCCAACAGAAGCTCTCTTAGCTCCTCAGCCACCATCCCTACATGTCCTGCCATGGGCCAATCTTATTTCTAACTCTTTGCATCTCATTGCTTTGATCACTTTTTATTATCTAAATGAAGCTCAGCTTTCCCTGATCAGTAATGTCACTCTTGTTCAAACGTCAGCCTATAATCAGGATCCTATGGGAACAGTAACATAAAGAAGCAGGAATGAGAAGGTTAAATGAAAGACACCACTGAGATTCAATTTCTCTGACACTGTTTTCCACATATCCTTTCTCCTGTTCCACACCCCGCCCCCTGCAAATAGAGCACCACACAGCCTCCCAGAACCCTAATTATCACATTACTGAAACAAAAGTCGTCTTTAAGCATTCCTCCCACATGTGAGCAGGGTGACTCCCCTCCTCCTCTGAGACTCCCTCTCAGGGGTGGGAACTTAGCACCAGACCGAGCGTGTGAAAACTACCACTGTTTACGCTTACCTAACACATTATTATTTTCTATAACCCTCACAACAGTCATTTGAAGTCATCCAAGCAGATGCTGTGCTCTATTTCAGAGGTAAGGAAACCAGCTTTGAGATGTGAAATGGCTCCCCAGGAGCAAAGGTCTTAACCATAACCAGGTCTGCTGACCCCTTCCAGTGTTGCTTGTAAGGATAGTAAATGATGTAACTAATCCCAGATACCACTCCTGAGAGCCTCTGTGGGCAAAACACTGTCCTGGGCTCTCTACAATCCCATTCTCCCAGCATACTTTGTAATTCAGGACCGTATTATCTCTGCTTAGAAAATGTGGAAAGTAAAAGCCAGAAGCACATCAATAGTACGTGGTAAATTTGGGGCCAGACCAGGTCTTCTCTTTTCTTGGCTGTCTCCCTACCACATGACTTTCTATTTGGGACTATAAGCATAGTAATATCAAAGGGGAAATGTATGAGTTTGTGTTAAAATGTATTTGGGGAACTGTAAGAACAAACACTTGTATGCACACACACACAACACACACACAAACACACACACACACACACACACACACACACACACCCCTCCTTTGGGATAAACGAAAAAATAACTGTATTTTTATAATTTTAAAAACTAAAAAGAAAATCATTTCTATAATAAATCCTGTGTTCCGAAAAGTACAGTAACATTATTTTATTCCATACAATAATTTCATTTTTCCAGGTAGCCCTGCTGGAGGGCTCCACTTCTCCTAGACCAGATACCATGATCAGTTGAACTTCTAATCCTTAAAAATTACAGAACAAAAGGGGAGAGGTATCTGTAGAATATCTAAAACTAGGACATCTTTTAAAGGTGTCTGGCAAACCTTTGGGTTACTAAAATTTTCTTGCCTCGATGCACATTCTAGGATTCAGCTGTTTCTTTTAAGGAGCAGATATACCAGTCAAGATATTTTTAAAGGGGCAACAGGCTTAATGCACAACAGCTTAATGTGGCAGTGGCACAAGAGTAAGAAGGGCACTAACTGACCTCAGAGAAGAGCAGAGTAATAGATTCTTCAGGGAGTATGTATACATAAAAAGTATGCTGGAATATCTGTTTTAGTAGGAGACTATAAAAATTGTATCTGTGCATAATAAAACATAATTCTCGGAGACTGTTGTCTTTCTTAGCACACGTTTTAATGAATCAGAAAGAAGGTTCCATCAAACCGTGAAAACAGGCACTTGCCTCATGGTCATCAACCCATGCCGTTCTGCCGCACCAGATTACAAGGTGCCTAACAAACGGAAGCAGAGCCTTTCCACTTCACACCATTCTGGAATTCTTGCTTCTTCCCATGAGAAACAACGTGATATGAAATTGAGGCCCCAAAGCAGTTCTGTGTATACTTAGGGGGAAAAACAAATGAGACCCAGACAGGCTCTGCTCTTTGAGCTTTGGTGACCTGCATAACCATCATGGCTACTCCTATCATTGCTGTTAATCAATTCACTTTGACAAGTGTTAGGCTAAAGGGACAAGCTCCATGGTGACTCCCTCATGCTCGGGAATGGCTCAAGCCAACACACGGCAAAAATACATGACGCCTTGTGAGGTTTCTCCCCTCTGTGCCTTTAATGAAGTGTATGTGAACACTGGACCCGACCAGAAAGGGATTAAAGAATTCTTGGAAAAGAAGTCACATTTAGTGGATAATTTTCTTTTTTAATGTTTGTTTATTTTGAGAGAGAGGGTGGGGAGGGGCAGAGAGGGAGGGAGAGAGAATCCCAAGCAAGCCCCAGGCTGTGAGCACAGAGCCCCAGGTGGGGCTTAATCTCGCAAACCATGCCATCACAACCTGAGCTGAAATCAGGAGTCAGAGGTTTAACTGACTGAGCTACCCAGGCACCCCTAGTGGTGTAATTTTCAAGTTAAATTGGTTTTGAAATACACACTCTTTAATAGAACAATAGGGGAATACTCATTTTCAGTATAACAGTCTAAATTTTGGCCTATATCTAATAACACAGCTCACCTAGCAGGACCACAACCTCCGTGATAATCACTAATAAATTATTTTTCTGACTGAATGCTCATCTAACAATGAAAGAAAATAAAATTTGGAAGAAAAGGTTAATTCTATCATCTCATAAAGTTTAAATGTTTTAAAACTTCATACTATCTGGAATAATGCACACTTAAATATTTCATGCTAAAGCTAAAATGTAAATTTAGTCTGAATTTCCAGGCCTATCAAATGCATAGTAATAAGCCACATTTAAAAATATTTTGCTTCCTCTTATTCAGTCAATGTCAAATTATACTCACGCCGATTTCTTATATTAATCAAAACTTTTAAATATTAATGTGCTAATTACATAATCTTTGGGGCCTTGAATTTAAATTTGTAAAGCACAATTAAGATGGACAGGCATGGACTCATTTAATGCTCACATGAACATTATAAAATAGGAAATGTCATTGTCAAGTCAGGAGATGGAGCTGGTAGGTGAACCAAGAAAGCTGGGCTCTGATGTCCTCACTCCAACCCTGATGCTGTCTGGTCTCTCAACAGTTGGCCCAGGGTGCCATTCTTTGTGAGCAGTTAGTTATCTGCTCACTCCTCCACTCAACAAGCATATACTGAGTACCCCAGTAAGTGCCAGGGTCTGGGGGGGAATAATGATAAGTAAGAGAGAAGTTATGCTTTTTAGCATGTTCCAAGTCTGGTGGCAGCAGAGAATTTGATGAAATAATTAAATCCTAGTGACAAAACTGCTGAAATGACAGGCAAAAATTCCTATAGAAGCAAAGGCTTGGGGATCGTCATTTAAAAACTCTGAATCTCAACGACCTCAACTGTAAAACAGGCACAAACAACGAGTATTAATTCTGAAGAGAAATAATTCTAAAACCATGATTAAATTACATGTCAACTTAGTATCAACGTCTTTTATACATATAAAATATGCCCTGTTTCACTCCATCAATGAAGGGCTTTGGGCAGATATTTATTTTTCATATGGTAAAAAATGTAAAATTAGAGTGAAGTCATTAAGAATATAAAACTCCAATCTAAGAGCTACGCTTTATAATTTTAAAGAATAAAGGGAACTTGAGTACAGAAATGACTTATGGAGGTATCTTATAGTCTTTTCATTAATCTGTACGATCTTCCAACTGAATACATACCTGAAGTATATGCTTTCATAGCAAAGCAATGACTTCTGCGGTGCAACAATTCAAACAAAGAAAACTTAAATTCACTTACCGTTAAAGCTTCCTACTGTACAGACTGGCAAAGATACTATGAATAAAAGCTATTGTGCATCCCTCAAGCAGCTGCCTCTCAATTATGCTTTTCATCAACAATTTTGTCTATTGTTTACCTCTCTCTCATCAAATGACTCTACATCTAGGTAGCAACCAAATCACTTCTTTCACTCAAATTGGGGACTGAAGGTTTAATTTTAAAAGATCCCTAGTGTTCACCCAGAGGTGGCTAAAATTTATTCCTCGCTGAGGTCTCATCTTCTCCAATACTTCCTATCTATATAGCATAGGCCAGGTACTCTTAATACTGACAGGGCTATGATGGGTGGGCTGCAGAGATTTTGCAAACCCCTGAATTTGCCTGCCAGATTTCAGGGTTAGTGCTCATATGCACTGTATTTCGGAAATTCTATCAGATTTTCAACATGAACCATAAGCTAAAAAAGATTAGAATGTATTTGGATAGAATCATCTTCAGGAATTAATACACAGAAGATATAACAAGGACTCAGTAAAGAGCTATGGAATTAATATTTTCCACTTGAATTCACCTAGAGGCATCTACCTCTCACCCATCTACCTGTCTCATCGCGCCCCCCCCCCCCCCCGCAAAAAAACACAAGAACATAAAAGGCAAAGCAAAGTACACAATGGTTTGGTCAATTTCTGTGCACTGTTCTGTGTAAATACCCTGGAAGCTTCCTTTTCTAGCCTCTGTTGTGATTAAGTTGGCCCTAATAATTAAGTTGATGCTAAGAATAATAACTAATTCCAGCCTAGGGACCCTGAGTCGTTTAGCTCCTGAGAAAAAAAATTACCGTAAGTCAATGTCCCCTCTCTCCCCATCTCTCTCTGTCATAGCTTCAACTACCTCGGAAGTCACATGTTGGAAGAAAATGGAGAAACCTTAAATCCCTGAGGCACTCAATAAAGAAGTGTACCACTGAATTTGCAAGAACGAGGTGTAAATCTTTACTGGAATAAGCTGCCAAAATTGAGGGATAAGAGGACTGTTAGTAATACTGGCCTATCCTGATATCCTCAAATTGAAAATTAAAAAATATATATCTATATACCCATAGATATCTATATATATATATATATATGTAATAATATCTAATAATAAACAATTATATATATATATCTCAAAGTTGAAATCTGTGCTAATTAAAAGGGGGGCTGCTTACTACAAGTATTATTTTTATATTTTTGTAAACTATTCATTACAAATTAAGCTAGTTGAGGGGCGCCTGGTGGCTCAGTCGGTTAAGCGCCCGACTTCAGCTCAGGTCACGATCTCGCGGTCCGTGAGTTCGAGCCCCGCGTCGGGCTCTGGGCTGATGGCTCAGAGCCTGGAGCCTGCTTCCGATTCTGTGTCTCCCTCTCTCTCTGCCCCTCCCCCATTCATGCTCTGTCTCTCTCTGTCCCAAAAATAAATAAAACGTTAAAAAAATTTTTTTAAATAAAAAAAAAAATGAAGCTAGTTGATTTAGTGACATACTACATAATGCAAGAATGGTATGTCCACGCACCTCCCTAATAAATAAAGATAAAACCTAGATTAACATCCAAAACAGGACAGATATGTGTGCATGCAGTCATGCAAGCCACACTAAAGAGTGTTCTCATGATGGTGCCAGCCACTGTGGATACGGAGCCAAGGGTCATGGTCCTGCTGCATCCCTGAGGACTCAAATCAGTAAACAATTATAGTAGGAGCCAGCGTGGGGTGCTATGGTGACATCTCCCACAGCCTGGGGGACAAAAGGACCAAAGGAGGCTCCCCAGAGGAGCTATAACTGGTATTGAGCCTAAAAGGACAGGCAGTGGTTAATTAAGAAAAGAAGGGTGGCAGAGTTTTGTTTTTTTGTTTTTTTGTTTTTTTTTGTTTGTTTGTTTTTTAATGAGAAGATAGAATGATGGGAAGGCACAAATGTGAGGCCGTTGAGATGTGTGTGAAAAACTCCAGGGAGGCTGGAGAGGAGAGCCTAAACTGAAGAGTGAGTGGTTCAAGGTGGCCCTAGCGAGGTGGGCTAGGGCAAAACGGTGCTTCGACTTAGAATTCCAATGTAATGGAAGGACCTTCTCATGCTTTCCTGGGTGCTTCTAGAAGACAGTAAGATGTCTGTGCAACTGCATGATAGTCATGATCAATCAGTGTGTTACAAAGTTTGGGACAATAATAAAAACACGAAAAGATGAATACATGAAATTTGCCATTTGCTACATTTTACTCACTTAGATCTATTTTCTCACCCTTCAATTTTTCCTTCTTCATTTATCTTGAAGAGATATAAAATGAAATATTTTCAGGAGGAATTAAAATCAAGTGGCTTACATTATAAACTGTACAGCTTTACATAATTTGGAAATTTAAATAGAAATAATATTTTACTTTCAGGTTAATATGGAGTCTAAAACCATGAAAATCGTAAATCATAAACCAGTTCATAATCTTTCTGTATCTCTGGAGCTCTACTGTAAAAAATAAGTGGATCACTGATTATTTATGTAAAAGGTAAAGAAAGTTGATTAGTAGTTACTATAAAACAAATAGTAACATACCATAAGCAAACAAAAACATGTACTCTATATTTTTTAAAGGAGAGGCAAAGACAATCTTTCATTGTTTTGCTTCTGCTTAGAATTATTTTTGTTAAGAAAGAATCAAAAACATAATTTGACTATTGTAATTAAGGGATCTGTGCCTAGAGTGTGGATGAGAACAAAGTTAAAGACATAAACCTAATCTTACTTGGTTGATACAAACAGCTGTATAAACCACAGCACTTAGCAAACATTTGCTTTGCAAATTTTTGTCTTTTCAAATTGTTGATCTGTCAAACGTTTCCACTTTCTATAATAAAGCATGGTTAAAAATGTTGTCTGCCTTTATAAAGTATCCACTTTTGAGCTCTAAGCTACATTTCGTTACATTGTAACTTTCCCAACCAGGAAAAAAGAAAGCCTGATACAATAACCCGTCCCCTTCATTTAAAATTAAGAATTTGTTTTAGAAACCGTTTTTGAGGTTCACAAAGATAGCTAATTATAGCCTTCAGCCTTGTACTTTGATGGAAGGCCAGGCTGCAAGACCTTTCCTGATAGCACGGGTTGGTGGGGTTACTGAAACACATTAGGGGATCACATGGAATGGGGTCACATTAAGTAAGCAACATATATGCTTACTTATACATGAATAAAACATGTTCCCACCCTCACCAAACACACAGTCAAGGTGGGACTATAGGGGAAGTAAAGTTAAACTAATGAATTTAAAAAGCAATATACAAAAGAGTGCAGACACAAGGCAGTGAGCCACCCACACAGCCAACAAGATGGACTGAAGGCACAGGGGAGGACCTTCTTCAATGTGACCAAAGGAAGTGTTTGGTTCATCTTCCTCAAGTCAGCATCTCTACCCACTTTTTTGACCCCTTCTCAACGTCTCTGACATAGGGTACCCTCCATTATCCCTACTTTAAGGAACCTTCATTCCTTTCCTCTCCAATGACTCCTGCACCTTCCTTTAGTGGGACAAAACATGGTTCCATTGGAAGAACACCTCTAGTCTTCTATAACAACCCTCTCTTCTCTGCTGAATTCCCTGACACCAACTTCTCTTCTTTGTGTTACTGAATTTCGTTATAGAGTTGTCTAAACTTGTTGAGTCCTCATGCGTGTCTTCCAACTTACGAGTGACTCATCTTCTTGGAATCTGGTTTGCACTGAGGACTCTACCTTCTCCCTTCCAATTCTACTCAAATTGCTTTCTCAAAGGTTACTGCTGTCCTCTTCACTGCCAGTCAGCGTATCATTTCTGGTTTCTTGTCCCCTCTGTAGCATCTGCAGCATTAACTATTTCCTTCTCTTCTCTTTTGCCCTTCTTGTGCCCTGTCGCTTTCTTTGACTTGTCTCTTTTCTGCCTGCTGATTATAGAGAGATGCACTAGAATTTATCATTGCATCCTTTCTTCTCTGTCCATTGTCTCTCTGAATATAACACAGCACTATCTTACAACACAGCACTAACAGTGCTGAGGGAATGGCTTTCAGATGCTTTTTTGTAAATTCAACTACCCAACCAAATCCGTTATCTGCTCCCTGCTTATTCCTTCTCCAAAGAGAGAGAACACGTCAAACGTTAGCAAATGGCAATGCCCCCTCCCTGATTATCCAAACTATGAACCTCAAAGTCATTTTCAGCAAACTTCTCTAGCTTTCCTGTTGATAAATGAGGGATAAAACAGCACAGTACAAAACATTTACAGTGCACACATCTCCTTTTTTAAATTTTTAATGTTTATTTACTTCTGAGAGAGAGAGAGAGAGAGAGAGAGAGAGAGACAGAGCATGAGTGGGGGAGGGGCAGAGAGAGAAGGAGACACAGATCTGAAGCACACTCCAGGCTCTGAGCTGTAAGCACCGAGCCCAACGCGGGGCTCAAACCCACGAGCCATGAGATCATGACCTGAGCCGAAGTCGGACCCTTAATTGACTGAGCCACCCAGGCGCCCCATACGGTGCACACTTTTTAAGTACTATTTTTTTTTCAAAGCATCACATCAATTTTCCTGAAATATCTTTGAGTGGGCTATATGATTTTATTGTTCAAGATGGGCTACTATGAAATAGGAACTGAATAATTTCCTATTATTAGGCTGACTAACAGATTAGTCAGAAACAATATTCAGCTTTTCTAGTCCAGTAATTGCCTCTAGGCTTTGTAGCAATAGTAAAAACTTTCTAGAGGCAAGCTCAGATAAAAATCGAAAGCCAGTGTTTTGATAAGCTGTTCATTCAGACGTGCAAGTGTCCATTCTTTTTCTTTTCATTTCTTAACATGCCACAGATATAACATTACATTCAGCGGTTCACTTACAAAACAATAAGAAACAAGTTGCCAGTTGTTTGACTCACTTAACAAAGCCACTGATGTTTGCATTTTTCTTAAAATAGTGCCTGTGTACTTTTCCAAATTATGAAACAAGACACTGTAGGTAACTCAAGTCAAAAACTAGCTCTATAAATTAGTACCAAGACAAGTAAATGCAACAGCTAGCAATAATTAGATAGCAAGCCCTGAAGAACTGTTATTGGAGTATTTTCAAAAGCCTGCAGTGTCTGTTTACATAAGTACTCTATTTAGCACAAGGGATACATTCCTGGGGAATGAGCCCCACGAGAGGGCATGATAGCCAGTACTTGGGCTGATGTGAGCTTGCTTCTCTGTCAGCGAAGGCTCTTCCTTTTTCTTCAAATTCCCACCCCAGCTTATTTCTGTAACCCCTCTTTCTGTCACCAGGCTGTAGTAAGGTGTATTATGTTCTCCATAATGTCCCAAGATTTCCAAAAAGCCTCATTTCCATGCTGATATTTAATCTGTTCCCTTAAACTTTTTCTCCAGCAGTTAAAAATCTGCCACAACAATGTCAAGTGCAGAGCTTTTTTAATACAGCAAAGACGCCCAATATACTTCTGGGTGTTGCTGCTGCTGGCTGAAGGGTTCAAAATATGTAGTGTGTGCTCCTTTAAGAACAATTGCCATAAAATCCAAATGAAAATAGGGATAGAAAACACACTAAATTCTTCGAAGCCACTATAATTTTCTTAATCCGTTTCTATTTATTTTATTTAGAATGCGATTACACGGATCAATGTTTATTTTTAGAAGAGTACTAACTGCCCTTTTGCTTATGATTTGTGTTTTCTCATCTACTGATTCCCCAAAGCTCTATAAATGTAGGGTAATTCAAACTACAAAAACAGTATCTTATAACCTAGAAAGTTCTCATGCTCCTGTAACAACTGGCTGTTACCACAAAAGAAAATGAGGAATTTCACCCAGTTGCTGTCAATGGATTCTTTGTAGTATTTCAAAAAAGTATTTTTCCCTAAAAATAATAAATCGGAAGAATGTGTTACCAATAAGCCTATGCATTCATTCATCCACTCGCTCTTTGATTTTCACCAACACTCATTTATTCAATAAATACACATTGGCTTATCCAGCTGTTTGGTGAAATACTATACTTTGTTGATACAGCAAATTGTATATTCTCTAGTGTTGAAAATACATTTTCTCCTCAGGGGAAGGTGCTTGTTTTCTGTACCTTTCCTTTCTTCCCATTACATGTGCTTTCTCTCTTGGAAAATCATTTGGGGCAACTGAAAGCAGTCTCAAAATTATAGAATAAATTTTAAATATGACCTTGACTTTTATAATTTATGATTACCTGGGAGGAAAAGTAGAGTTTGGACTCTTCCCCACCACTCCCCTCAACCCCACTATTCTTTTAAGTAGATTAAAGTTTATACAATTGTTATACTATAGAAACAACAATTTTACTTGCCATTTTAGTGTTCGTGAAAGCCCTACAGAAGTGTGTGATCGGTGGGCAGGATTCTGGAAAACACCTACTTTTCACAGTTTTAAACTTGGATTTATAGTACTTTCTGGATAAATGAATTACTTCACAAACAAGAAGAAGCAGAGTTTACAAACCATGCTGTGCTGTGCATTATCTCCATTAGATATCATTCGGTCCAGGGGGGCAGAATGGTGGGCATGGTCTGGAGGACAGAGGACACACAGAGTACGAAGGGCACTCCATGCAGACCTGTTTCAGGATACTAAACCAAGTCAAAGTCCAGCGCCTGGTCCACAGCCTTCTTACGTCATCTTTACTCTTGTAAAGCTCCTGACTCCCATCCAAAGTGCCCTGAACATTACAAACCTTAAGTAGAAACTGACCTGATTCCCTAAGAATTGGTGGATTTGAGTGATAGGTAGAAAAATGGCCCAGTTGGAGGCCTTAAAAATGAAATCTAACTTTAAAATAATGTTCTGAAATGGAACATTATTACTTAAAATTAAACGATAATTTTAACTCCATTTGAGGTTCTGTTACTAAAGTATCAATTCAATCAGTATTTTTTAAATAATTTACTTTCAATCTGTTACTTTTCAATCCACTGAAGGTACTTCAAAAACAATCCTGGTTCTTTAATGAACCTAAAAATCAAAGTTTCCTCTGAGTTGAGATGTCCTTTTTAAAGGGCTCTACTTCCTTGTCGCAATCTTATTTTTTTTTAACTTTTTTTTAATGTTTATTATTTGAGAGAGAGAGAGAGAGAGAGAGAGAGAGAGAGAGCAAGAAGGGGAGGGCCAGAGAGAGATGTAAACAGAGGATCTGAAGCAGGCTCCGTGCTGACAGCACACAGCCCAATGTGGGGCTCAAACTCCTGAACCGTGAGACCATGGCCTGAGCTGAAATTGGACCCTGAACCAACAGAGTCCACCCAGGCGCCGCATGCAGCAATCTTAATATGGTACAATTAGGTAGGTACTCCTTTGTCATCTGAGAGTTTATTAAATTTTTGTTTGCAAATTTATCAGCACAGTTTCAAAACTAAAATTACCATAAAAGAAAGTATAAGTTCAATTCCTCAATCCTGGACTCTAAAGGTAAAATTTGGATTACTTACAGTCTTAAAGTCATTTTGTTTAAATATTTGGTGTGGGGTCTAAAACAGAGTTTACCTTAACTATTGTGATAATTGCTAGATGCGAGGTTTCCAGACGGTTAATCAAGAATGGTGACAATGAATAAACACCACTCACTTTATTTAGAACATTTTCTCTCTTATTAGCGCTGACACCGTTATTTCCAATGACAAAATTCTCCTCAGGGAGAGATTGCACGGATTTTATTTGTACCACTGCCTTTTATGTTTTTAAAAGGGTAAAACAGAACAGATTAAAACTGCCAAGAGCATATCCGGGGCAAGGCTGAGGAGAAGAAAAACTGGTATTCAAGTATCTAAGTTATTTCATGTGTACAGCACTTTATGGGGAGTTGAATTTTTGCTGGTTAATACATACTGCTTCAATAATGTCTCTAGCTTATTACCTAATCAAAACTCACATGATGAATTGCCGAAATAAACTAAAATCAGGCATCAGGAAATACCAGGAAAAGAAAATAAAAGCACCTGCCACAGTTTTTCACACACACAAAGTATGCTAGACCCACCATATAACTCAGGGACACAAAGCCGTAAAAGCAACTGATTAGAAAGGATTATAGGGAGTTAATATCATCCAATTCCTGGTTCTGGTGTAAATCCTTTATGGTAAAAGCAAAAGCCTGTGTGTGTGCATTTCCATCTCTACGTGTGTGTGTGTGTGTGTGTGTGTGTGTGTGTGTGTGTGTGTGCGCGCGCGCGCAGAGAGCGGGAAGGGAGGGAGAACAAGAGGGAGAGGGCAAGTTTACAGACACACTGGAAAAGAAACACACAGAAAGACCCCGCTTCCTATAAAATACACGATGTATGTCAGTGTGATTTTGCCATTGTGTACTCCATTTTTGGTTTAGCTTCGTATCAATGAGTACTTTGCCAAGCAAAAATGTTTTAAAATGTAATGACTTAGCACTTGATTTAAGAGTCCGTTCTTGAGATACCAGGGACGGCTCCCCACTATCTTAATGTTAGAGAAGCACGACTGTAGCATATGGTCTTTTTCAAATTAAGGAGACACAAATGCTCATGGAAACATGTGGTGTGATGTTAACTCCCACTTAGGAGTTTTGTCACTTTGTTTTATTTTGTTTTGTTTTAGGCTTCACACCAGCAAGGAGCCCAACACGGGGCTTGAACTCACAACCCTGAGATCAAGACCTGAGCTGAGATCAAGAGTCTGACACAACCTACTGAGCCACCCGGGCACCCTGCTCACTTGAGGTTTACCAAACAGCTATCTTTCAGGTGCCAGCACACAATATCCTTGTCCTTAAAGACAAGGAGCTAATGTATCCGGCCATACACTATGCAAAGTAATTGGAATTCTTATTTGGATTATCTAAAAAAACCTTTAGGGCAACTTAAATTTTAACAAAAATGGTTAGGTGTAACAATAAGCATAGCTAATTTTTTTAGTAAGTTTTGTGTTTTTAATATAGACTTTGATCGAAAGATATGTTCATCTTATTATTTTAGGGAATACGCATCAAAAGAGTAGCAAAAATTTGTAACGAAAAGGCCTCAAAGTTTTACCCATCGTCCCCCACAAATATTTCAGCTTTTAGAATGATACTGACTTCCCACATCATATGCATAAACTCGTTTTCTGACCATGTACTACAAATTACAACTTTACAATATGACATATGGAAAACCATATTTTGATAATTTCCTAATATAAGGTTTTATATATATATCAACGATGTTATTTACAGATACATTTTTCCTCAATTCTCTGGCACCAAAGTTGAATTTTTAAAGCCAGAAACATCATTTTTAACTGCATGAGAAACCAATGTAAATGGATTCTAATAGATTTTGATTCTTTAAACTCTAGGTCCTCTGCCTGAAAAGTTTTAAAAACTTGGAATACTTTATGCCTACATCAATTAATCAGACTACACTGACAGTTTCAATTCTGCCATGTCCCTAAACCAGTCATTACAAAGACTATGTACATTCAGCTCCCTGGCCCACCCCTAGATCTGCCTCAACTCTTCCCTCTGTCCCAGAGGGAGCCCCAAGGCATCCTGTTCTTCCTGCACTGTAGCCCTGCTTTCCAATCCCTTGGTTGGCCATGATACCCTTAAATGAGTTCTTCCTTTTTTCATTATCAAGCATGTATCAAGTGCCCACTGTTTCCTACACCCTATGTGAGGCACTGCCAACAACTAAGATGAACATCTCTGACTTCAAGAAGTTTGAGAATTTAGGAAGGAAAGTCCCTGGTCTTACTAGCATTCAAGGCTAACCCGTGATACTCAGCTTAGCCCAGGTTAACTCACTCTCCCCAGAATTGAGCCCCAGCTGCTGGTCTGGGTTCTGCTTCAAAAAAGAAAGAAAACAATCCCACCACCTCTGCTTAACCAGGACTATTGTCATCACCTGGTTACTCTGATGCCACTCACTGACGTCAACCCAGATGGAGAGTTCACCCACCTTCTGGATGGTACAACCACTCTATATTTGGGTCAATTCTGACCTTTGATGCCTTCTCCCCCTTTCTGCACTGGTCTGCCACTGGGAAAATGGCTTTGACAAGGAAAGCATATGGATTCTTGGAGAATGGAAAGTCATCTAATCACCGAGATACTATCCATTTTTAACATTTTATGGGGTTCTGATTTTCACAAACCATTCATTTCATTTTGTGGACATGCTATTGTTTTTAAAGAAACATTTACATCTCTGTCAATTATAATAAAAGTCACTTATTGGAGGTGCTCTTTAATTTCTATCACTTACTGTCTACAATAATGCGATATAATAGACACTATTATGTGATTCATACACAAAGAACCCTAGAGAGGTATGCAATTTACTTAATACCACACAGTTCCTATGAGGCAGGGCTGAAATTCTAATCCTTGGAAGACTTACTCCTAGAGTTTTCTCTAAACCACTGAACTATGCAACTTTCCTCATCAGCATACATGACATCATGATTTATGCATCATAAAAGGTATGAGTAGGTCATATGAGTAGGTATGAGAAGCAGTGTCAGAGTTCAGAGACAAGCATGAGTTTTTGCTTTGTGGTTCTTGATGCTATTGCTTATGGAAAGAGTGTATGTATTCCTGTTTCATTTGGTTTTCCCATCAGACAGACTTGGGTCTGAATCACTTTCTAGTTATAAAATCTTGGGAAAATTACATAACAACAACAATTTATTGGTTGTTTTCTACATGCTAGCCACTGTGCTAAGTGCTTGGCATACACTTTCTCATTAAATTAAATTAAATCTTCATAAAAATCCTGACCAAGAGATTATATTCTTCATATTTTAGAGTGGGTAAGACTACAACTGACAAAGTAGCCTTTCCAAGGTCCAATAGCCAAGGAGTAAACAGACTGCAGTGGAAGGAGGCTTAGGCAGAACCATCTTGATGGCACTATGCCATGGAAAGGTTAGGACTGAATTTGGGAACTAGCACTTACGGCCAGGTGTTACAACTAGTAAGGACCTGTGCTCATTGTCCACCAGTCCAGATGGTTCTCATTCTCTCCAAGGAAGGATAAAGAATACACAGGAAAGAGCGAACAGTGGAAATTGAGAGGTACCAGTCTTATGAGGTGAGTGATGGCAGAAATACTCAGGGATCATTATGACTGGGGTTAAGAACCTTATTTTGAGAACTGGCCTAAGACTTCAAGACTAAACTTTCAGTAAGTACTTCACATCTTTTCCAAAATAAGTGTTATAAATCTCTATTCCAAAAGTACTCCAGCTAGTTTTCAAACTGAACTCCCTAAAAAGAGCATTCAGAGTTTTCATTCTTAGTTTTGCACACATTTTACTCTCAGGTCCATCCATATTGGGCCTTAAGTCCATCTTGGGCACCATTTAAGGGGAATGGATTATAGTTACACCTCCCAAAAAATCGCATAAAGGGAGCCTGGGCATGGCCCCATTAAATGATGATAGATATTCAGTAAAGTCAGGGAGAATTTGGATTTTGAGGTAATAATTCTAAGTCAGGCAACCAGAAAGCATTTAAATTAACAAACATGTCAAATAATTTCACTTACATATAATTATTATAGCACAGAGAATGTGCACCCATTCACTTTTATGATATCACACATAAACAGATACCTTTAAAGATGCAAGCTGAGGAATTTTTCAACTTTGGAAATAGTGGAAGTCAATTAAAAATTTTCTGCTTAGAAACAGAAAATGAACTGCCACATACATACACACACACACATAGGTGTAATCTTTTCGATTTTAAGAACTTAAATTTTCAGAAAACTGCCAAATTTATAGGATCACACACTGAAATAAATGGCATGCCAGAAGTTTAATAGTCCATCCGAACAAAAATATTTTAATGATTCTTGCACTGTACTTTTGAAAATCCTAATATAAGTAAGGCAAGCCACATTACACGAGGCAGAAATAAAAAGGAAATTCGAAAGGCCACAATCAGGCTACACTGCAGAAGTGAGCTCACATTTATCAGCCGTGATCAGACACACTTGATACTGAGGAAAATCACTTTAACTCCTAGACTCCATTCTTTGCTCTGCAAACACTGGCAGGCTGAAATGTAAGGCAACTTCAGTAAATAGCACTGCCTAGAGTCAAGTGCTCTGGGTTAGAATTCAGTGATTTGTATTCTGGTCTTGGCTCTAGGCTTAAAAATTGTGAATTATCAGCCCTCTGTTCCCTCATCTGCAAAAGAGTCATCCTATTATTTATTCAAAAGATTTTTCTATTCAGGTAGTTGCTAAGATCTTTGTATGGCACCAATACTTTATATGATGTGCCTTTTCTGTACATCCTAAAAAAGAAATCACTTAGGTCTTACTGTACTGAGTTCAGCTTATGTGAAGTTAGTTTGTCCATTAAACATTAAATGTAGTGAATACCACTAACTCATTATGTTCCGTTCAAAATATTTTAAGTATTTTTAAAGTTTTAAAGTAATTTTATAAATGTCTACAATAATTTCACTCACTCTATCTTAATATTTAATATTTAATGATAATATTTTATTTATTATTAAATATTATAAATACTATTTTATTTATTAAACATTATAAATAACATTTTATGTACTAATAATTTAATATTTAATATAATCTATAATACAATCTATAACATAGTATATAATGATAATTAAGTACATACATTGTTTCAATTCTTGTCCTAGAAGATTATAAGAATTCTAAATAAATAGAAAAAGGAAAATGTACTTCAGAATTGTACTTCAGAAAATGTACTTCAGAAGCCAACCTGAGAATAATGCAACCTCCCGGCTTGAGACTGTGCCTTATATTTTCAAAAACTATAAACTCATTATAAATGTTAAGAATTAAAGCATTACAACTGTCCTCTTCTGTTTTTACACATGAAATCAATTACCCGATTTAACGCACCAGAAAGACTTCAAGACGTTCCATTCACTTATACTTTTGAGGTCTCGAGGAAATAAAAC
This sequence comes from Leopardus geoffroyi, assembly GCF_018350155.1. NCBI lineage: Eukaryota > Metazoa > Chordata > Mammalia > Carnivora > Felidae > Leopardus > Leopardus geoffroyi. The sequence continues at coordinate 112,149,011 of NC_059333.1, forward strand.
TGGGTTATTTTCAAGTGTAAATAAAATATTTTGTTGAACATCTTTTAGTTTTAAAAAAACAAGCATTCTAAATAGGCACTATCAAAGAGAAACCTTGCTTCAGTTTGTATGGCTATTAGTAAATACTCTTTTTTATTTTTAAAACCTCAGTTACACATTCAGTTATTGAGATGAAGAGTTTCAGTGTGACAGCTAATAGCCTTGATTCCAACTACAGGGCATCAATTAACAGATTGAGTCCACATTGAAAAGAAAACAACGGACAAAAAAGAGATGAATGAAAAGTAAGGCCACTGAGGATCTCATACTAGAAGAGCTGTCTTAATATCACTTCACAGATTACTGCTTATGAATGGAGGCAGGACAAAGAATAAAAGTTGTAAATAATGCTGAAGAAATAGGTGACTGTGCTGTTCACGCCAAGATGCTGCTGATCTTTCTCTCCCTCTCCCCCTGCCCTCCCCCCCTTCATCCAGGTTATTTACACCCATATGGAGTGATTTTTTTTTCCCAAAAATTAGGGGCGGGGAATGATTCCCCTTTAAAAAACTGAAAATCAAGCCTAAAAGAAGAGGAAATGCTACATTTAGAATGCTAAGCAGTAATGTTTGACAAAGGACAATATTGTACCCTTGAAGTACCGCGATCTGAACACCTCTTCCCATTCCTTTTGAATTAATTATGGCTTTAGAAATTTGAGTGTAAAGAAATTAAGGAAATAGTAATTTAATATTTCTAGTTTTAAACATTAACAGAAGTAAACAAAATACAGGCATTTGGAAACAAATAACTTCTACTTTATTTTTTACTGTTTTAACTGTTTTAATTCTCAAGATTTCTCTTACTGAATACACAATGTAGATTGTGAAAGAGAAAAGAGTGCTTCATAGATTCCAATTCAAAGAATGGAAAAAAACATTTTAGTCTATTCAATGCCAAGTTTAATATAAATAAAATAGATTAGAAATGCTATCATACCAAATTCCCAAAAGAGGCATTTTAATACGTAGTTACCCAACCGAAGACTCATATTCTGGCTCTATCATCAAGCACAGAGTTCCCCAAGGATATTCTTTAGCTATTTAGTCTACATTAAATCCATGGCTGTAGGTTTTCAGCTTCAAGAACAGCTTCCTAGAGAAATCAGAATCTTACCTTTACATATCTTCTGCAGACGTTTCTTGGTGCTTTGAAAAGTCCTGAGGTCTATGTCAAACGGCCATTCTCTTGCTCCCAGGGTCTTAGGGGCTTGGAGAAATCCCAACACCTGCTGCTACCACTGAGTGTCGATGCTAGAAAAGCTTCAGGGTTTTGACAGCAGGATCACTGAGCCACAGCCAAAGCTTGGGAAGCCTTAACAACTGAAAGCAAGTGTAGAGGGCAATGTGGTACCCAGCACGGGCTCAATTGTAGCAGCAGGGGAAGGAATACTCCCGCCCTCACAAGGGTATAGAGGCAGCCATCAGGGAACCCAGGCTCTGTCAATGGACAGGGCGGAGGAAGTGGAGACATGACCACACAGCACAAGACCCTGGGGGAACGGAACAACTAGCACAGAGCTCAGGTAGCGCTTGAAAAGAATCACCAAAATTCCCCGACAGAACACAAGAAGCAATGGCGAAATGCAACAAAATACATGGAGACAGGCCATTCTAGCATCCCATAAGAGAGCCAAAAACACAGTTGAGGGGGAGATATGGAGCTCTAGTCTAGAAAGAAAAGTAAGGAAGACATATTACAGTATGCCTACTGTGTTTGAGCTTAACAATCTAGTAAGTGACATAAAATTCCTAAATCCTGTCGTTCTAACATTCATATTAAGAAAACTCACAAATACAAAAAATCACAGGGTGCTAATCCACAAGGCAGCAGAAATTAAAAGGCAAAGCTGTCCATTATCAGAGGACAAAATGTAACCAAAGTTTAAACTGAACTTGATTTTAACTTGAGAAATGAAATTGCTTTTTAAATAAGAACAACAAATGCTTTATCAAATATACCACCTCCTATCCTGATGAGATGAGGAAGGCTGAAGGAGGAATTCAATGAGATGAGAGAAAAAGAATATGAAGAAAAAGAAGTGGACACAGAGTGTTCAGAAATTAAAAGAAGAAGGCACAGAAGAAGAGGGAGGAAGCAGAGGAGGAAGACAGGAAAGTGTGATTAATGTGCTAGGTGTTAATGCATGGTCACATAAACCGCTCGCTAAGACTCTCCAGAAGCTGGACTTGATCATGTTCTGTTTTCCAGAGAGCTCCTTCTAGCTTGTTAACCACTTTTCACAGCTCTTCAATGATTCACAAGCCCTCAGGAGCTCATCCAAAGGAGCCCACTGAATATTAAATATCAAAAAGGTACAAGAGACAGACCCTAAGACAATTCTGCTTTGAGGAGCTGGATAAAATCAAGTAAGGAATGAAATATAAACTCTGACAGAACTTTAATAATTCCTAATATGTGTCAAAATAAAAATAATCAGGTTAATTTAGGAGCTATCATTTTTTCAAGACTAGAAACAAATTAACCATGGGTGCCGTTTTATGCTTGTTTCAAATTAAATAAGAAGAAAATCTGCTGCTTGATGGCGGTTACATGTATGCAATTCTTGACTTCACATATTGACTTACATATGTTTTTAAATTCAAGTTAGCCAAAATATTAATAATAATCTTTTACCTGGGTATCAAGTAGCTGAAATCATGCTGTTTTAGGAAAGGTTGATTTCCATGCCTCACCATATAGATATAGACACACAGTTAATAACACACATAATAAAAGCAGCTCTTATTGGGCAAATTTACTTACATCCCCTACATCACTAAGGGTCCACCACTTTTATAAAATGAAATAATCCTTAGGCTACATAATACTAAGTACTGCCCAGGCAGCTAGTACTTTAAATTTGAGAGAATTGAGAATTTATGAGGGAAAAGGATGGAGAATCTGAATTTCCCCTTAAAAATATTTTTTATTGTATAAACAGTGCCTCTAAGTTTAGATGTTGGTGTGAACTAAAACTTAATATTTTAAAACACAATATTTTCAGTATGATAGCTTTGGATAAGGAAAGACTGAGTGAGCCATAATGGTGGAAACCAAAGGGAAGTGGACTTTAAAAAAAATGTATAGTCTGACTTTGAATAAATATAAAACATCAATTACAGTTTGTTTTTCTGACCTATGTTGTCAACCCCACTCATGAAAATCAGTTTCAACAATCTAGCCAACAATAACTAAAACAAAAAAATGTGAGCGAGTAGATGTTGCCAAATGCAAAACGGCAACATGAATTCTTTTGCAAAACTCTTTAGATTACATGGTATGTCAGGATTATTTTCAGTGGAAATAGAAAAATCAGTACTAGCCATTTAAAAAGATACATTCTACTGCTACTGAAGTATCTTACTAAAGTAATAAGATCAAATCATCTAAACCTGTGTTTTCCCTGCTGTTAAGCATCACAAGGTGAGAAATTTTTGACAAATGTGCTCACAATTGTATCCCTGTACCTAGTTAGCCTGGAAACACAGCAGGTGCTCAATAACGATTCATTGGCTGAATGGTGGTACCACATGTGAAAAGGCACTAATCAAAAATGTGGCAGGAGGAGGGCACTTAGGACTGTGATCAAGAAAATTTCTTAATAAACAGTTATCTTCCTACATGGCTTGTCAGAGCCTTTATAATGCTACTATAAATTCCTAAACTTAACTGTCTACTTTTTTTTTTAATGGAAAACCTATTAAACATAGATTAACTATTCTAGGAAAATTTGGCCTTCACCTTTGGAAAACTTTCTATATCTTCCGATTGTTTAATGAAAGACATAGGTAAACTATTAATTGGCATATATTCATGTGTGTTCTAAATTATAAGATGGAAGAGAAATATATGTATTTTAAGTCATGTAGTAGTTTTTGGCAAAATGGGAAAAGAAAATTTTAGAGTGAGAACAAGTGAGATACCTCACTCAAATTATCACTTTACTAACAGAGAAACTTACTCAAAGAAACTACCTTGTATTGGTACATGGATACATTAGCAATGTTAAAGACTAATCTTGTGCAACTATCTGACTAATATAGCCAATATCTTACTAATTTGCTTACATAATTATCTTGAATTGAAAAGAATATTCCTGGCAAGAATTATGCATACTAAATAATTTCTTAAGTTAAAATTCTATAGTCTACTGCTGTTAAAAAAGGAAGTGCTCATTTAGAATTGAAAGGAGGAAAACGTGCTTTCACATACTAAAAAGTCATTTTTTTTTTAAGTCACTGTGGGTCAAGAGAAAAACAAGAGCAAAAATAAAATAGTGGAAATTACACTGGAAACCATGTTCCATGTACAGAGGTATCTAACAAACCTCAGGATTAGTATCTTCAAGTAGTAAAGCTGGGAACAAATAAGAACTTCATTTATGGAATGGATATAAGGTCACAGATCAGGTCACCAGTGGTAGAACTATGATTCCCCTCTAAAACAACATTCTGGTGTTCAGATTATCCGAGGCCACTTTCCAATGGGCGCCATGTCAGTCCTCGAGAGATCAGCCCTTCCCAAAAGAGATCTTTGCGAACTGGCTCCCCATTTGCCTTATTCACTCACCAGCATCCATTAGCCAACTCCATGCTTTATCTTCAATAGATAAGATACGGCTTCTTCTCGCCATGGTGCCATGAAAAGGATCCAGAAGGTTCCCCTTAAACAACATTTCCTGAGTGACTGCTGCAGCACCAAGAGTAAAGGATATGCCAGGTCAGCCACTTTTCCTTCCCAGCAGTATTAGCAGCAGCAGCAGCAGCAGAAGCAGGAGCAGACCATTTAGACCCAGCTCCTTGCAGGATGCTAGCCAAAGCACTCTTGTTTACTCTACACCTAGACAGAGTTTGCCCGTATGTTTGCACCTTTCCCAGAGTGTCAAAACAGGTGTTTTCCTGTGATCATGCTTAAAAATCTGCTCCCCAAACAAGGTGATAAATACACTGTTACTATGAAATTCTAAGTTTCTAATTCTATGGAAAACATGTTCTTAAAGGTTTACTTTATTATGAGGAAGCCTTGATGAATCCTTTTAAGAATTCATTCACCCTCCTCGGTCCTAATAAGCAAGTGGATTGCCCTAAAATTTCCTGTTAATGAAAGAAAGGATGTTACTATATAAAATAAATGCCATCGTGCAATTTTGGTCATTTCTTTCCTAATGTTCTATCTGCCTTCCTGGCATAGAATCGCTTTTTGCAAACGCTAATGTTTTCATAAGCTTTACAACCCTCCCAACAGATGGGGAAAAATCGGGTCTTATGCTCTTTATTTTACAGAAGGAACAATGACTTCTCTTTGCTTCTATATTTCATTCCCATTTGGATGTTACTGATGAGTTGTTTTTCCTTCCAGTGCTGTTCAACTTAACGAGTGGCTAGAATACGGCTGCACAACAGAGTCAAGCAGATAACATCATTAACAAAGCATTTACTTTACTAAACTGATTTATCCAGAGCCAAAATCCTATAGATAGAAAAAGCACCTAGAGATCTTTAAAAAATTTAAATAGCTCAACCAAGGATAGGTGTAAAACAGATGATTATTTTCTTAGTAAGTAAGTGCTATTTACTTACTAAGTAAATAATACTTATAAAGTATTATCATAAAGTATAAAAGTAAAGTAAAAATACTTTACTTACTAAGTAAATGCTATTTATGTATTAAGAAAATAATCATCAATTAAAGAGTCATAAATACAAGAATACAGAAGCATTGTTCTCTGCACTGTAGACAATACAAATTCTCAGTGGCAAAAGTGAAACCCTACATTCGCAGAATCTTAGTATATGTTTCTTGTCATATTACTACTTCACGTGTTCACCTCATCCTCAAAGCAATAGCAGGAATAATCACGAACACTTACTGAATGCTCCAGGAGTGCCAGGCACTGTTCTTAGTGCTTTACAAGAGTTATCCCATTTAACCTTCTGAACCACTACCGATCAGATGTAATCACCACCCCATTTTGCAAATGAGGAAAGGGAGGCTCGGCCAGGTGCCATCACATGTTCGAAGTCACAGAGCTCACAACTGACTTGAACCCAGAGTCGCCCAGTTCCAGAAGCGGGGCCCTTAAACAGTTTGCTAAAATCCAACATTCGCTTTTGTTTTCACAGTTTTCTGTACTGCAAATGTACCTTTAATACGATAGACACTAGAACATGTTTACATAAAATTATGACTTGATAATAGTTAACATGCATGATGGTAGATATTATGGGCCATGAAAATTCCATTAAGTCCTTGACCTGTATTATTAGGTTCACAACACCCCAAAGAGGCAGATATGCTCCCATTTAGCAGGGTACTCTGGAAGATTTAGGGGCGTAGAGTGCTAAGGAAGTTGCCAAACTCATATGACTACTATGGAACAAATGTCAACTCTGGATCCAGGGAAGGCAGCTCCTGAAGTTGTGGTTTCCCCCTTATACCTACCCTCCACTGCCTCTCAAAAGCTGATGTCATGTTATCCTTAAAGAAAGGGAGTAAGAAACGTCAGGGCTGGCCAGAACCCTGGTGGGAGGACGTTTGGCTATTTCTGTCTCTTCTGAAAAACTTAATAATGCATCAAGTACGTCAGCTCATATGATACACAAGTCCACATTCACTTCTCTTAATGGTGTTTACTAACTTAAGGAATTAAATGCAACCTGCGATTCTCACATTTGAATAAAAGTCAAGGACAGGGGCACTTGGGTAGCTCAGTTAGTCAGGTGTCCAACTTCAGCTCAGGTCATGATCTCACAGTTCATGAGTTCGAGCCCCGGGTCAGGCTCTGGGCTGACAGCTCAGAGCCTGGAGCCTGCTTAAGATTCTGTGTCTCCCTCTCTCTCTGCCCCTCTCCCACTTTCTTTCTCTCTCTCTCACTCACTCTCTCTCTCTCTCTCTCTCTCTCAAAAATGAACAAACATCTAATTTTTTTTTTTTAAAAAGGAGAGGACAAATTCAGTTGTCACATTTTTTCCCAAGTATATCTTATCTTCAGAAGCACTAACAGGGCAGTAACATTATCATCATCACAGTACTGGTCATCGTGTTTGGGGGATTACCATTGCTGGCAGCCATACTTCTATTTTATTCACATCATTTAATTATACATTTAATTGTATGCAGGACCAAGACAATAATTGTGAGATCAGAGGAAGCTTCAGAAATCTGAGGATCATCCCTTGAGATATGGGCTGAACCAACCTTGGACCAAGGTACTTCCTTGAATATTCAGCAGCTGAAATGACCGTCTTTGAATGAGCTCTTGAGGACACAAAGCCATCTGGGTAATCACAGACAGCTCAAATCGAGTACCTACAGTTGCAAATATAAGACTGCGAAACCAATGGAAAATATGGAAACCAATCTCTCTCTTTAATTTGGCAGCAGGCCCAACCCTCTGGACAAAGTTTGGCTAGCTTCAGCTTTTTTGGCTTTAACCTAATATAAATTAGCACAAGAAACTATGAAAACTTCAGAGAGAAAATACAGTTATGGTGAAGTCATATACCCTCTGTCAGAATTTAGCCATAAGCTGTAAGAAATACAGCCATTTGGTGGCATTTAGCAAGAAGAAATTTAGGTGCCCATGTGGCACAGCCTGAGGTGATGCATTAGAGTCTATTTACTCTCGATTATTTTTGAAATCAAAAGTTTCCGAAGAAGGAAGGTAACAATTCTTTACCCAATTTCTAGACAATTATCTTCTCTGCAGAGTTCCTTGAGTGGTGGCATTATACATCGTACCCACATAAGCTTGATTCACTCTTTGGCTGACAACAAGATTTAAATTTATCTGTCTTCAATGTTAACACTAAATTAACACAAAAGTTATTCAAAAATTCTAAAAAAAAAAAAAACAACACATTCTGACATCTTTTGGATGAGGAAAACAAAGTAACCTCATAGGCTTTTACATAAGACAGATCATAACAAATGATTTCTATGACCTTGGCACTACTAAGTGATAGACTAGGAAGATCATGACTCGTTTATGCAGTCATCCAGATATCTATATATCTTCCAAATATCTATATGTCTCTATCTAAAAATATATATTCAAATATCTATATATATATATATATATTTCTAGATATCTAGATATAGAAAAAATTCAGATATATATCTACATAGAGATATAGATATTTAATATTAAATATTTAGATATTTAATAGATTAGATATTTAATATTAAATATCTGTATATCTCTATCTCTAGATACATAGATACAGATATATAGATATTGAACATATATATTTTTCTGACTGTTCAAGTTATCTACTGCAGCAACAATTATTATTTCTTGCTGATGTTAATGACGGTGCAATTAAAAACAGAGAAATATAAGTTTGGGTCATTTTAAGACTTTACTTTAGAAAGATAACAAACAACAGAAGTCATATCTGTAGATGAATACATTAGCAGCTTTTTATTCATCAGCTTTTACTGGGTATACTCTCTTTTATTTAATTCCTTGAATTTGGCTTTATCTGGAAAGAAAGGGATTGATAAGCACCAACTCTAGGCCACACTTTGATCAGAACAGGTAAGGCTGCAGTGAGCTCCCCAGGTTGTCCTGAAAGTAAACAACACACTATTACCAATTCTTAACTAACACGAAGTCAGCCAAATATAAAATGGTGACCTAAAAGTGAAAAGCTCTAATTGTGCATTACAAACCCCTGAGTCATTCTGTCCTCACAACTTTATGCTTTAAATAAACCTAAATGCTAGCTAAAGAAAATCTACAAGCAACTCAGTGTGACTTAGTGTTTCCAAACCAGGAAAAGGAAGGACTTTCAGTGTTCGAGATAACATTTGTTTCCTTTAGTCTGGAAAATAAACATTTCCTATGCAGGTTATGCCCAGGGACTCTGTGTGTGTGTGTGTGTGTGTGTGTGTGTGTGTGTGTAAAGACAGAAAGGGGAGAGAAAGAGAGGACGAGGAGAGAGAAACAGCAAGATTTTTTAGTAGTATTTGGTGTTCAGACAATACCAAATTTTGTCCTGGAGTTAGAATTTATCTCAGCAAGTCATGTGCACATGAGCTATGAAAGAACTGGAATTTGTCATAAAATCAACAGGAAATGCTTTCCTGGTTATATATCACATTTCTATTAATTCAATAACACAGGATGACATATTACATATAGTTACATAAAATAACAGAAGTCTTGGGTCTCTAAATTTGATTAATTTATCTTTATTTCAATATACATTAAGCCATTTTCTACATTTCAATAATACTAGTGTATCTTTCCTAATAGAAGAATAAGCAGATTTTGTCCTGATATCGTGCTTATATAACACTAGGGAGATCTACTTTAATACATTCATGCAGTTCATTGTTTACTGGAGTTAGTAAGCAATGGCCAAGAGAAATAATTCATTAACATTTGTCAAGTATGGATACATATGTAACCTATCAAATAACAGCTTAAGTTGTCAAGGGCATGAGTAAGAGCCTCTCCTGCACCGGTCCAACTTCTCATGTGTTAGCTGGAAATGCATCATACAAGCCTGTGTTCCATGCATTGGGGACAAGATTATAAATTAAAAGAACAAAACGCCACCTCCATGTTAGGTATATGAGTATGTCTACTAGTTCGGTTAATCCTCATTGCACAACTTTAAGGCAGGCATATTATTGTTCCCATCTGACAGATGAGAATACTCAGAGCAGTTGGAAAATGTGCCCAGCCAAATCTGTTCCACAAATGCCCCTGCTACCTGGGTAGAAACTAGGGACTAATGGGATTACACACACACACACACACACACACACACACACACACAGACACACACACACTTGTGAAGTTTACTTTCTTGTTTTCTGTTACAAGGATTGTTATATATATTTTTTTAAGATACATAGTGAGTTGCAATTTATATTTTTTGAGGATTTCCAGAAATAATTCTTAAAATACTCGGGAGACTGCTACTCCTTCAGTAGTCAGATAAGGAAATGTGTAAGTGAGAATTATGTCAAGCCAAATAGCACACGTATTTTAAAATGTCCAGGATGCTTTCATTTTACCCAACCCCTGAAAAGAGTAGGACATGAAGTGTGTTTTCAAAGAAATACATTTTCTTTATGCGCATTTGGCATTGCTGGCTGACCTCAGCCAAGTCGAATAGGCTAAGAAGTAAACATCATTCTTTTACTACTTTTACAGGGTTCTCTCAGTTAACAACAGAGAATGGTCCCCGTTTTCATTTTCATTTGTTCATATAAACTTTATATTGCATGATGAAATGTGACCAGTATTTTTCCTTTTTTAGGCTCCGTTTCACTCCTAAATTAGCTCCTATCTGTCTCTTAGCACTAGCACTTCCAGTTCTGCATTCCTGTTTAAAATATTTCTTCCCCCTCTCTCCACCTTTTTTTTTCCCTTCCAGAAATGACTAATCTTCCTGTTATTCTACTCTGTCAGTTTTTCCCCTGGTATTCTTTTCATGTTGCGTAACATTTACTTTTCAACAACTCCTTTTAGAATTTTACTACTGTATCCTTGATGCTAGCCTTCCGTTTTCAACAGATTAAAATAGTCAATATTTAGATATTAGCCCACTTTTTTGGGTCAGCTTTTGTGCTATGCAGATTAAGCTATCTCCTCACGCCAAAAATGCAACTCTTCTTTCAATCGACATAATATAAATGCCCATTTGTTGATCTTCAAAGCTAAATTCAGTCTAATCCTCAGTTACCAGACATCACAATTAAAGGGCTTAGCTTTTTGTCTCCTTGCAAATTTCCTGATAAGTGCTAGCAAAGCAAACGTAATGCCACTTCTCTTAAAATTCTCTTGCTTCCCAGCACTTCTCCATAACATCATAAAACATGTTAGCATAGACTTACAAGCAGAATGTAAAGTTTTCCCAGCTACTGATTCTCAATTGCAAAAAGTTATTTTAATTACATGCCCAGAACTTGACTTCTACCCTAATTTTAAACAATCATAACAACTATATAGCTATATACTATCTGAACAGGAGTAGAGTTTTTATCTCAGAGAAAGCCTCTGAGAAGCGTTTTAAAATTACAATGAGTATTTAAGTAATATACCCAAAGTTTATAAGCTAATATGGCATGCCTAACAAAATATTAATCATAACCTCAGATTTACATAATCCACTTTTTGGTGAATCCATGTGATCTCATAGTCACAGGATCCCATAGAGAGAACAGTACCTTACTACTCCTATTTAGACTGGCTATTCATACAAGAAAATGTTCACAAGGGTCTTAAGAATTGTACATTCTCTAAAACCCCAAAACATCTTTAAAAATCTGACAAAACAGACTTTAATTACAGGAGATAAATACATCCCTAAAATGTCACCTTCACTTTCTGGAAATAAAAGTCAAATAAAGTTCAAGTACATTTGCTTAAGTTAAAATAGCAGAAGACCTTCCCATTTACTTTCAGTTTTTTGGGGGGGAATCCCCATCATTCCCTCTTCTTACTTTTTCAAATAACAAAAATTAAAATTTCCTGGCTTGTCGCATACAATGCCCTATATGGAGACATGTCATTTTTCTTTGGGGCAGCACCAACTTAACTTTAAACCTCTTTATTATCCCTATTTTGGACTCTATGCCCAGGAACTCTAAAGTCAGTTAAAGCATACTTGGTTCATGTTTATAATATAGGACATCAAATATTATAGTAACAAAAACCATATTCATATACATATTTTTCTTAATCACATCACATTATACATAGAAAATAAATCCAAACTATATAACTCTATGAAAAAGGCAGGGCTTGTGTCCATATGCGCAGTGACTCGCACAGTGCTTACCTGTCTTCCCCCCAAAAAAACATGCTCAATAAGTATCTTCTAAGTGGATAAATTCAAACATACAGAGGCATATTATGGTAAACACAAAAGGAAGGAGAAGAGACTTCCTGTCACCACAAGGGAAGGAATATTCTCAAAATGTAATAATCAACAAAAGAGGATTAAGAGAAATAACTCAAAGAATATCCCCAAGGGAAATTTTATCAAAATTTGTTAGAATACTTTGAATGTATCTATAACTATATTTGGGTCATGTATTAAGAAATTATATTCTGGAATAGATAAATAAAACTCATGCATTTTTCTCCACCTTTCTAATATAAACTGTATGACGAAGGTGCCAATTAGTTACTAAAAAAAGTTCTCTATAGAAAAATTACAGGTAATGAATGCAACAGGAATGATAGAATGAAAGGTCATCATTTGGCAATCCCTAAAAGAAATCATGAAGCTATGCAATAATGAACAATGAGATGAAACACTAATCCAAGTCTGATAAAGAACTTTATAGGATTGGCCTAGGCTGGCCTGAACTTATCGACTGATTTTAGCATCATTAAATGTGAGTACAACAGAAATTATGCCCCTTTGGTGAGATGTAATTGAAAGTACACAGAACCATCTAGGAGGTATTCACACCAAATAATAAATAGCATTACAACTGAACTCAATGATAGCTTTAATTTCTAGTGTCCAGAAAGCCAGGGAGATGGAAGAACATGGTCAACAATACACAGGGAAACAACTAGCTACATTCAGAATCTCAAATCTTCTTCAGGACAGTGACTAAAGTCTTCAACAGATAAAGGCATGGGAAGAAAAAAGGAGCAGAAACTATCACAGACTAAAAGAATGTCAAAAGACCTCACTTCCAAATGGAATGTGTAAATCTTGTTTAGATGCTCATCTGATCACTCCACCTGTAAAAATAGATCTTGCTCTGACAACAGGGGGAAATTAAACATAACGTGGGTACTAAGTAATACAATGAAATTATTGTCAGTTTTGATAGATTTGGAAACAGCATTATATTTAAAAGAAGTTCTAATCTGTCACAGACAGATGTATACTGAAGAATTTATAGGTAAACTAATAGGATGTCCGAATTTGTTTTAAAATACATCAGGGATAAAAGGTATGTGTGAGGTAAGAAACAAAACAAAATGGGCAAAATGTTGACTGATGCACATATGGATACATGCATACAAAATGCTGATTCATACATACATAGAGGTTGCTACAATATTTTCTCCAATTTTTGTATATGTTTGAAAATTGCCATAGTAATTTTTAAAAGCTAAACAAACCAAACTAAAACAAGACAAAACCACATCTCAAACAGAAAGCAAAAGAGAAACAGTTACTACCTGGAAGAATAACTGAACTTCGTATTATATTTTTGAACCAAAGTCACAAAACCTACTTGGCAAGCTAGACTTTGCTTCTAACCATCTGATCTGGCTGACCTAACAGTTCATTTATATCTGTGAACATAAATATCTATATCTGTAACAGAAACACAACTGACTTAAACCTACTTACAAAAATCATCTATATCTGAAAATAAATTATAAACTTAAAAAACCTAAAAACATAGATACCATTATTAAAATGCTTTCTTGTTCACCTTCATTCCCCATGTATATGTATTACCTCTTCAACCAAGTAATAAGGTCTTTATGAGCAAAGTCCGTCTTATTTCTTCAGTCAACAATAAGTGAACATGTGTTTCTAGTTGGTGTACTACATATCCAGTATTTCACTAAACGGTAAGAACACAAAGTGGTAAGTCACAAGCCATGCGCTCAAATTGAGAGAGGGAGAGAGGTACATAATTACAATTCTTGTGCCGAAGACAGACAGAGATGAATGGGGCATACCACAGACACAAGGAGACAGGACAATAACATGGCCAGGGCTGGGGTGAGGATAAGGTTATATGGAAAAAGTACACAAAACTATTTTAGGGGAGGAAAAAAATTCTAAGCCAAAAACAGAAAGGACAAAAGACATTAGGTTGGAATAGCAAAAGAGGAAGTGTTTTGCAATAGGGCACTATCACTAATACTCACTGTTACAGGCATTGGGCCTCAATCAATAACCCAGTGGACTCAACAAAATGCTAAGTATTTAGTATGGGATCAATAAATATCTATTAGTTAAGGTACAGAGAGACAAGTTCAGGTAATATTATTGGAGTGCTCATATCATGGAGTGCCTGTGCATCAGGCATTTTGCTAATATACTGAGATAAATGTATTTCTCATTCAACCTCACATCAATCCCGAGGTAGGTACTATTATTATCCCTAACATAGACATCAGGACACTGGGACACGGAAGGCCTAAGTAACTTGCTCAGTCACTCAGTTAGCAAGTGGTATGCTGAGAAACGTTCTGAGTGTCGCAAAAAAATGTGGGGAAAAATATTTGGAAATAAAATTCTACATGGTCAAATGATTTAAAGAAGAAGAGATGATGGGGCGCCTGGGTGGCGCAGTCGGTTGAGCGTCCGACTTCAGCCAGGTCACAATCTCGCAGTCCGTGAGTTCGAGCCCCGCGTCAGGCTCTGGGCTGATGGCTCAGAGCCTGGAGCCTGTTTCCGATTCTGTGTCTCCCTCTCTCTCTGCCCCTCCCCCATTCATGCTCTGTCTCTCTCTGTCCCAAAAATAAATAAACGTTGAAAAAAAAAATTTTTTTAAAAAAAGAAGAGATGACACTAAAACAGTGGGTGCTGCTAAGTGTCTACGTGGCTCTCTGGAGAGGGAAGGACCCTGAGTTGTCAATTTCCATGGTGTAAATACTCCTACCATGGCCAATTTCAAGATGCCAACATGACATCACTTAACCTGGAGTTGGAAAGAAGTCTTATGTGAGCCAGCTCCAGCATACCACTGGCCATAGCCTTCAATAAGCTATTCAGATAGAGAAATAACAGCCTGATTATATGGTCAAGAAGATAACAGGAAAATCAAAGGAAAGGTACACCTGCTATCTCTGATTACAAGACTCTGTACTTGAGTAATAGCCAATTTGTATGTGCAATTCATGAACACCTATGGAATATAATACAATGTATGAAAGGCAATGAGGACAAACAGTAATTCAGCGAGATTCCACAAGGAAACATACGTTTTCTATGAGTGAAGAGTTGACATTTAAAAAAGTATTCTTTCTATGTGATTAATGAACTGTGATTAGTAACTGATTTCCTGCTAAACTATTCCTCCCTCAGGTAACACATAAGAGGATTTATTTCAAACTGGAAAAGTTAAAAATGAAAATATAGTTGAAGGAAATTACTTGATGTGGGTCAGCAACAGACATTGCAACTAAAAAAAGGGAGATTACTTTTGCGTACCCTGTGTTTTATAGACTTCCTGCCATATACAAGGTGTTGAATGATACTGATCAGAAGGAAGGAGAGAAAAAAAAGCCAATAATAAAACTGGATTTATATATATGTATGTCTTATTTATATTTAAAGAATATGCAGGGTTGCCTGGGAGGCTCAGTTGGTTCAGCATCTGACTTTGGCTCAGGTCATGATCTCGTGGTTCATGAGTTCAAGTCCAGCATCGGGCTCTGTGTTGACAGCTCAGAGCCTGGAGCCTGCTTTGGATTCTGCTGCCTCTCCCCACTTGTGCTCTCGCTCTCTCTCTCTCTCTCTCTCTCTCTCTCTCGGTCACACACACACACACACACAAACATTAAAAAAATTAAAGAATATGAAGATATATGTATATAAAATGGAGTTCAAATGATTAATATGTGTATATTTACACCATTGCTTTAAAAAAATTCCTTTGAGTTACTCATTTAACAATAGCATGGAATGAATAAGCATAGTTAGATGAATTTTATATGTGCAAAAAAGAGAGTTAGAATTATTAATATTACCATATTGATCCTATCTCCTTATGAAGTCCCTTTACCATTTAACAACAGTATCTGATAAATAAATATATCTAGAGGGGCGCCTGGGTGGCTCAGTCGGTTGAGTGTCCGACTTCAGCTCAGGTCACGATCTCGCGGTCCGTGAGTTCGAGCCCCGCGTCGGGCTCTGGGCTGATGGCTCAGAGCCTGGAGCCTGCTTCCATTCTGTGTCTCCCCCTCTCTCTGCCCCTCCCCCGTTCATGCTCTGTCTCTCTCTGTCTCAAAAATAAATAAAACGTTAAAAAAAATTAAAAAATAAAAAAATTAAATAAATAAATAAATATATCTAGATAAAATCTTAATGAAATATTAAATCTATTTTTCACATAGAATGCAAATATAATGCTGAGGAGAAGCAAGTAGTGATCAGCAAAGCAAAAAAAGCCAAATTATATACAAATTTCTTTAGAGGTCTAGCAACCTTAAACCAGATGCCTCCACTTTTGGCATGTGGGAAGTCTGTTGCTGACCTGTTACTGACTCTGGCTCTAAGAACCTGCAGCCTATCCATTAGTTAACAGAATCCTGGCTTAAACAGACTCCAAAGAAAAAAAAATGCAATTCATTAGCACCGTGGATGCTATTTAATACATATGCAAAACAAATGCAAAAGATGCTTCTGAGCCTTGTTAGAGTCTGTATACTTTGTCTTCTGATGTTCTTGTCTCAACAGTAAGTCCCAGACATCTTTTATTGGGTCAATTTAACTATTGATTTTTTACTCATAATGCTTACCAATGGCAGAAAAATACCACTTTTTCAGTCTAGTGCCATAGGGGAGAAAAATTCACAGAATACATATTCAAAAATGAAAAAATCAATCAACAACACTGTTTTGTAGTACATAAAATATCTCAACCAACCAATATTGTTACTTAACTAAACTGACATTTTTTCCAGTCGAGTTATCAGACTTAGATGAGAGTCCAGATGTATATTTTTATCTTTTTGATATCACCATTAGCTGAGAAGTGAAAATCCAAGTAAAATAATTCTAGTGTTCTGTACACAATGCTAATCTTCATTTCCTTGAATGAAAGAGGACTTTTAAAGAGGTGACTGTGTCAACTTGTGATGAAATGTATGGTCTAATTTATAACTGTAACGTCTGTTAATTAGTTTAATAGTTTCTTTGTGAAGTTTGGAAGTAAGGTTAAGAAGGTTATGGCATAAATTAGGAGCTAAGATTTCAACTGGTATTCCACATTTTGTTCCATTTTCATAATAGTAAGGCAATATAATATTTATTGGAAGTCTACCACATGTTAGACCTATGGGCAGGCACCAAAGATTCATAGATGACCAAGGCACAACCTCTGCTTTTTAAAAGCTTCCAGACAGGGAACACAGCAGTTAAAACTAACTACAATGGTCTATGCCAGGAGTATGGTAGAATTCTAGTGTGCGTCTACGGTCACTGCATTTTCATGCAGTAAAATAACCTTGTAACTAATGTATGAGTTTTCATATTTCTATATAATAGTAATATTACCTAACTTATTAGAAGCATATGAGTGACTAGGTTTTGGGTTAGTGATTAAAAGACTGCCTTAGGTGAAAAGTGATCTGTCCAGATTAAACAAACAAACAACAAAGCAAAACAAAAAAGTCAAGAGAAAACAAATATCACTATCTCTTCCAGTTAGTTTCTAAGTGGATCTGAAAATAACATTTTGAAATGAACATGTTTTGAAGTTAACATGTTACTGACTAGCTATACAAATAGGAAGCCTAACCTGAAAAAATAGATACGCAGTTACTGATGTAATACTCCTTGCAATTTGCACGATGAAGAATGGCATACCGGGCTCAATTTGCTATTTCCAGAACATTTTAATTATTTCCCAACTTGCAAGATTAGAAAATCAGACTAGCTTCATAATCATCAGCAAACAAAATAAATGCTGCACGAAGGTCTTCTCTAAATTCCTCTCTTGAGCAACATATGAAGAGGCTCCCTGTTCCAGACAGTAAGTACTGCTTCATGCCAAGGGGAGAAACTCTATACAGCCCGTATCTCTTTAAGATTATTTTCAAGACCTTACCTTTTCTGAAAACACTCTGCAGAAAAGCATGCCAAATCTAAAATAATGGATCAGCAGAATTTATTCTCAAAGTAGATGACATTTACAAAATTGTGAAGCTCCTTGAAGAGGGCCAATAAGTCTCAAGGAGTAATATATCTTAATGTTCAAGTGGAGATTGAAGCATTTGTTAACAGCTACATAATTACTCCTCTCTAACCCTTAATGAGCCTAAAGTACTAAATTTTTAATCCCCCCTGATGACCCTCTTCGCAGTGGATAAATATAGGTTTCTTCTCAAACATTTAATTGCTAGGACTATTGGTATCAACACATAATCCAAATCATTTTTGACCCTCTAGAACTTTTCATTTCTTTCTAAAACAGCTTATATCATACAGCTCCTAAAATAACTACTGGAGGGGAAAAGTAATGAGCAGGTTAACAAGAGGCAGGGTGTAGGCATTGATACTTTTCAGAAGCAAAGACGGTCTTTTCTGCTTCAGGTTGAAGATCTACAACACTGTAAAGTTTTCAACACTCGGAAGACAAAACTTTTTTTTTCTTCTAAAATTAGTGTCGAAATTTAAGTGCAACAGAGATATAGAGATCTCCCTATAAAAATCTTTGCTACTATCAGTTCCATAATATAACAACTATTATAGTTGCTACAGTTGCAGTCTGGTTCCCAGGATATTCCTCTCACAATAAGCACGAACACTAACCAAGATTCCTCTCAATATTCTCAATAGAGTTAAAAAAAAAGAAGGAAGGAAGGAAGGAAGGAAGGAAGGAAGGAAGGAAGGAAGGAAGGAAGGAAAAGAAAGAAAGAAAGAAAGAAAGAAAGAAAGAAAGAAAGAAAGAAAGAAAGAAAGAAAAGAAAGAGAAAGAAAGAGAAAGAAAGAAAAGAAAGAAAGAAAGAAAGAAAGAAAGAAAGAAAGAAAGAAAGAAAGAAAGAAAGAAAGAAAGAAAGAAGAAAGAAAGAAAGAAAAAGAAAAAGAAAGAAAGAAAAGACTGATAATGTTGCTATCCTGGTAATACCACTTCCCCTGTGCAACTTTTGAAGGGTAAATATTCTACATAAACTTGACACTTTCCTAACAAAGCACTTTACTAACAGAGCGCTAATATTGTTAGAAAAATAACTGTATTGTGCCACTGCACCAACCAATTATCATTCTCCATTAGGGACATGGGCTGTATATACAGCCATGTTTCAGGAAGCCTGATCAGTTCCCTATGTTCCGCACGTACAAGATAACATACAAAACATGGCATGAGGGCAAATAAAGGCCTGTTTCAGAAATTTACAAGAGAACACAAACAATCCACTATAATGCCAGAGCAACTTAACTGTTTGAGTCCCACCATAAATGAAGGATTCCTTACAGAAACAGTGTATATGTTGATATCCAACAAATGTCCCATTTCAAGAAAAAAAATTCTCTAAAGTTGAATTTAAAACCACATAAAGTCTGCTCAAAATTATTGGTCATGGTCAGGAAGAAACATTGCTTTCAATTCATGAAACCCTTAATAAATGCCAAGGCTATACAGAACACCATACATACAGAGGTGATTAATGTAAACTTCCCATGCTTAAGGAGCTTATAAGCTAGTGGGGAAAAAAAGAAACATGAACAAATGAAATGTAAAATCAGGTACAAAGTGATTCATTCTATGATACATAGAATGCTAGGGAAAAGTAGAGAAGAAGAGTTAGTCGTTTCATAGAGTATGTCTCTTTTGATAATTAGTGTACAATGAGAGCCTCTTAGAAGTAAGAGCACAGAGGAAGAATTAAATTCACCTGTCAACTACAACCACAGGTTGGGTACAGATGCAAGAGGTTAGCAAACAAAAAGCGTTTGGAAGAATCCACTGGCTATTGTAGAATTTAAAACATAGAGTATTATATATGTTACTATAATTTTAAACCATGTCCTGTATATCCTTTTATTAGTTTTAGAACAAACTTGGGTATATACATGCATACATACTTTTTTTTTGAAGATCCTGCTATTAAACAGCAAACACGGTAAACCTTTAATGACACCAGTCATCAAGGCATCAGAATAGTCAAGAAAGTTATCCACCTTAATAGCAGTAAAAAGCAGTGACCTGACCTGAATAGCAGTTTTCATCAATCAGGTGTGTCAGTAAAGCCATTTGTGAGAAATGGAAGACAAGATATTCCAGTTTTTGCTATGACCTATTGACTAGTCATATTTAAAGGTTCCTGATGATCTTAGGATCTTTATGACTATAATTGAGCCCTAACCTCACTGATGGCTCCTCAGTTTCCAAATCAGTAAAAAAAAAAAAAGAAAAGAAAAATGAATTGTATGACATTGTTTCTAAAGACTCTTCTAACTGCAATCCTAAGAATCTAGGCATCATTGGAGTTCAATAGCGAAAAAGACAAAGAAAAAACAACTTACCTCTAAATATCAAGCAAAACCCTTGAACATTATTACATAAACAATCCTTTAAAATGAAAAAAAAATCTTAAATTTAGGCAACAAAAATAGTCAGGTTTTCCATGGAAAAACCTAGCAGCTGAGGTTTTCATTCTTAAATTTTTTATAAAGCTTCACTTGCAGTGGAGTCTTGACTACAGAGTGATTTGCCTTCACATAGTTTCTCTGGTCAAAACTTACTCTACGTGGAACTAAGGCTAAATCTCGATTTTCTTTCAAGTGACTTCAAAAATACTAGAAACACTTCCAACAGTACACATAAAAATGAGATTAGTAGGTTAAATGCCAAATTTTAAACATTAACCTCGTATTGAAAAATCACAATAATCAAGGGTACTTAACTAGCCAGGATATTATAATTTGAAAGCTGGCTGCAGTCTGTGAATGACTGCAGAGTGTCTTTTATTTTTTTAATCTGTATTGATTTTATTTCTATTCTTCAAATTGACATAAGAGCTAGTCATGGCTTAGAAACCAGATTTGCAGCCTGTCCTTTCAAAGATCTATGCAGTAATGATAAACCCCGTGGTTGGAATCCATTCAAGCTCACACTGAACCCTGTCACCGGGTGAAGACTTGCTGTTGGACAATGCATCTTTTCAAACCACCTAGAAGAGTGATTTTCCATAGATCAAGCCCTATTTTCATTCAAATATAGTTTAAAACCACATGGTGGAATAAATTTGCAGTAATTTTATTAACCTAAAACATTTGATCTTTAAGTTTATGATGATGCGGTGTTATTTGTGCTACTAGAATAAAAAAACCAACCGTTCAAGAAATAGAATGGCCAATGTTCTGCCACGATGGTTGAGCTAAAATGTATAATGATGTCGCATAATTTCTTGTTGACTTTCAAGATAATATTCATTAAATAATTGGAAATGTATGAAGCGGTATCCTTTTAAGGAGTTTTGTCATAAGAGAAACACATTTTAGTTATCAAATCACTTTCAGAATGTTGATAATTGAGATTTCATTTTTCTTCCAACGATGACCTGTTTTTCTCTAGAACAGTTACTCAGAAAAATATTTTCAGCCAGTCATAAGAATAACTTCCTTAGAAGCCCTTTCCTTTGTACTATTAAACAGTCTGGAAAATTGCTTGCTTGACTCATTCATGCTGTCAAAATATACTACAGGCTAAGGCTGACCATCCATTTTCCATTTCCTACAACAACACATGCAATTTATGTATGAAGTTCCAAAGCTACAGCATTTGGGGTCTTAGTACCATTTTCATGCATTGTTAATTTGAAAAACTATATCCACACAGAACATATTTGCTATGTCTGAGGACTACCACTTATGCAAGAAAAGTTTCAGACATTTAAATCCATTTTACTCAAAGGTAAAAGGTCAAATGAACAAAAGAAGGTCCCTAAGTGATAACAGACTATCATCGCTTTTAACTTCAGTGCTAGAAATAATTATCAATCAGAAATTCAAAGAGAACACATAAGAGTTATTTGGAGACTACTCTGTTTGGAGTTATTTGCAGGTAATAAATAAAATACGTAAGAAATACGAAATTCTGTACCAAAACAAGGTTATGAAGTCAACCATGTGATCACTGAAACTCCACATTTGTGGACAAACATTACAAGGCTTAAAAGTAACACTTTTTTTTTTAACCAAGTGGCTATTATAAAAGACATAGCAACATGAAAAATACACAACATATGGAAACCTGCTAATTGTAATCAACATACATCAAATAGCATTTTTTTTAGGGAACAGAGATCATAGGGAATGTCATTTAGAGAGAAAAACTATTCTTGAATCTGAAACCTAATGGGGACATTAATGAAATGAAGTGACTCCATTTTCTAACTATGAATAAGAAATTACTAAGTAGGTGGGATTATTTTGTTTTTACCAATCTTGTTTTAAAATTTATCTATGGTGCAAATCAGAAAGTAAAAGCCAGCTGTGTGTGAGAGAGTCTGGAGCATGCAAAGGTTTCCAGATGGTTCTATCCTTAGGAAAAAAAAACACACATCTTCTATGTAGATTGAGAAGTCATGGCAAAACTATGACGTTCCCTGAATCTCTCAGCAACATTAAAAGAGTGTTTGTTAACCAGGAACATAGAGGTGTTTAAAAATATATCTGGCTCTGTTTCTTGGTTTAGAGATTTCAACTGAGTAAGTCTAGGTGGTGGCGCAAGTGGTGGGGGGAGGAGGCGAGGAAGGGGGAATATCCTTTTCCAAGTCTTTTTTGCTTTGTGCCGGAAGCCTGGAAAAGTACCCGAGATGCTGTTTGGCACACAGTGGGCATGCCACGTAAGCTGTGGACTCACATGCAATTAAGGGAATCCTACTGTTAGTATGGTCAATCACTAGGCAGGGGAAAGGTTTGGGTCTAGTAGGTATTTGAAGGGTAAGTGGTCCAACTGGCACCATCTTCTATACCCTCTCTACATTCAATGCTGAGCTTTTCACATTTCTACTGTTAACAAGTTGTGAACTTGCAGGTCTTTTGAGGCCGGTATTTTAATAGGCATTTAAAAAAAATCATAATTGTTTATGTTTCCTCATTCTTCAAAAATCAAATGCTAGCCAAATAAACCAGAGGTAAGAAAAGGTTGTAGATCAAAAGCCCTGGAAGACACTAACATAGGGACAGAGTGGTCCTTCTTCAATCGTTCTGAAGTAAATATATTCTGAAAATGTAAGCAAACAAACTTTGAGGTCGTAATGCGACTAGGAAGGATTAATAAGGAGCACCTTTAGTGACACGAAAGTCACTTTCATTATCAGTATCTCAGTATTGTTTCCTGACCTAATATTTCTGTAAAAGAAAGAGAGAAAAAGAGAGAGAAAGAGACAGAGAGAGAACGCACAAGTGCATGCTCTTCGACTGTTGGTATTATCTGTAGAGACTTGTCTGCTGGAAAATGTTTCTTTAACTTTGGTTTGGCTCCTACCTTGGAAGCTGATGGGAAATAAAAACTTTTCCATGGATTAGAGCCAACTGAGCTGCTAAAACAAAAGGTAACATTCATCAGAGAACCAGGGTACTATGATCTCATTCTGAGGGTTAATTTTTTTTACATTAAGTGTGGGCTGTCTAAAGTTTAGAAAAGTCAAACGATTTATGTTAAAGAAACTAAGTAAATATCAGCCTTATCTTACATGCTGTTATATACACCGAAAAATATTTTTAACTGTGAAACATGAAACAGTAGATTAAAAAAACTCATTTGATTCCAAAAAAAAAAAAAAAACTCATTGGTTCCTAGCTTGTTTATTTCACTTAACTTTCTCTCTTCACAATCCTCCCAAAATGTGAGTACCCCAGACAGGTATACATCCTACTTATTACTTCTACTTATATTCAATAATATGTAGTTTCTTCATGAAACCATTCTTAAAGAGAAGTAAATTTTTTCAATAAAACTTGAACATCTGAGGGTGGTACCCCCCCTTAATTTTTAAAAGAAAACCCCAGGTTTTACACATCTGCTCACTAAATATTAGATGACCATTTAATTCCAGGAAGGCCTCAGTGCATAATTTTTGGCATCTTCTAAAATGCTGAAAACAAATTTTATTTTCCTGCCCTTCTGTACTTTTTCCTGATTGTTTCACATGTTAAAAGCCTAAATAGCCAACTCAATTAAATAGACTGGAAGCATCTCCTTTGAACATGTATTTGATCCTTTTTCAACATCAAGTAATACAACTAACTCATTGCCACGTACTAAATCAATGCACAGAATAGAATGGGTAATAATCGATATCCTTAACAAGAAGGCAGTGGCACGGCTTAGTAAATCAAACTGTAAATGCACAATTCATATTCTGAATTATATATAACAAAAATGCACACACTACTGCAAAGGAAAAGCTGAAGCTAGCATGTAGGAAACTAATAGGCTATATTATTCCTGAAGAACCAGTAAAATCAGGAGGCTGGGTTTTTCTCTTCTTCCTGCAAAAAGTGTATACTCTCCTATTTCAAACCAAAGTCAAAAGTCCCAAGCTTGTGAATTAGGCCAGCACCTTTAAAACCTTACAGAGAAAGAGACCATTTTACAGGGCTTGATTTGGATCCCTATCAATTCTGAGTCGCAGTGAAAGGGGGAAAATGAGGATGTGGTAACTAGAACATCATGGACTTGGCTACTTCTTTACACCTTTGAGGAAGTAAGTGGTAGATATTTTACCAAGTAAGCAACTCTATATGGGCATAGAAAGAATAAAGTAGGGATAGTGCAAATCATGAAAAAAATGGGACTTTAATATTTAATCTGCTACTCTGTGCTGGTACGTTATTGAATAAACATCAATTTTATTTTTGAAAAAAAGTCTTAGGTGAGTCTTTTAAGAAGAAATTTACATAAATAATATAGTGTCTGAAATATCAAATGTGAATTATTTATTTTAGACCAGCATAGAGCTAAAGAGGCATTAGTTTTAAATGAAATTAAATTTGGAACAGCTGGTTACAACCACTTTTTCATTCATGGATAAATGCATTTAGAAATGGGTTTATATGCACAGACAATGATACAAACACTGTATTTCACTAATATTACCCCACTGAGTTCAACGTCAAGTGATACACATGTTGAGAGGTTAAAGGGTATTTTCTCTTGATAACAGGTAAGTGAAAAACCTAGTATGTGATAATGCACATTTATACATCAAGATAAACATTGATTTTTAATTTTTTTTTTATCAAATAATGGATAGATACCTTTGGTACAATATGCAAAATGGGTGACATTTTATTCTGACCAGAGGCACAGTTCCTCTTAATGGGGGGGAAGGTAACGTAGACTGAATTTCAGCACCGAGATCAGAACAACACTAGCTGCTACCACTTATAGAGAATTTACACAGGGCGAGACACTGCATGAAGTGACCTGCATTATATAACCAATCTCACTGAATCCACACAAACCTTCAAAGCAGGTATTCTTAGCCTCATTTTATAGAGGAGGCGCAAAATGACTGACACAAAGTCAGTAGGAAGTAACTGGTGAAACCAAACCCAGATCCAGCTGAATTCACACTCTGAGCACTTAACCAGCTCTTACTCTTTGCCATAAATGTTTTTGTGTACAGCTTTTACAATTATTCCAAAGATCCCACTTTGATTCAAATTCCAATGTAATGTTGGGACTAAGTGAAAACCACCAATGGTCATATGCTCATTATTGCTGGCACAAGTATTTATTTGCTATAAAGTAATATTCATTATAAATTTCACCCCAAGGAAAAGAACACAGAGGCCAATCTAGACATTCAGAAAACACCAATCAAACAATCAATCAAGCCAACACTAAAGTCAATTCATGAAGAAAATGCCTAGAGAAATAAAATCAAAGGACAAAAAATACTGCTTTTTCCTGTGATCAATTTTGTTCTAGACACAAAATAAGTTTGACTTTTACGCCAAGTTTGAATTTATATATCAAAGACAATTTTGTCAAAAATCTTTCTAATTTTGCTGTCTGACTAAATTCATACATTCAAGAGAACAGCCCAAAGGCTTGGAGTTTCTCTAAGGAAAAGATCCTTATAACACTAGCTATTGATGTTAAAGGTTGTCTTTTTGTGGACGCCTAGATGGTTCAGTCAGTTTAGCTTCTAACTTCTGCTCCAGTCAAGATCTCGGGGCTCCTGACAGGCCACAGCCTGCTTAGGATTCTAGCTCTCTTTTTTCCCTCTGCTACTCCCCCACTTGCACCTTCTTTCTCTCTCAAAATAAATAAACTTAAAAAAAGAAAGGTGTCTTCTTTCTTTTCTCCATGTTATCATTCATCCAATTGAACTGCTCTGTGAGGATATGTATTTCCCACAGAGCCTTTTAAACCATGTAATGAACACTAATATTTGAGATGCATCTCTTAGGGGCACCTGGGTGGCTCAGTTGGTTAAGCTTCCGACTTCGGGTCAGGTCATGATCTCACGGTTCATGGGTTCGAGCCCCGCGTCAGGCTCTGTGCCGACAGCTCAGAGCCTGGAGCCTGCTTCAGATTCTGTCTCCCTCTCTCTCTGCCCCTCCCCTGCTCATCTCTGTCTCTCTCTGTCTCAAAAATAAATAAACATTAAAAAGAAAGATACATACATCTATTAATAGTCCAGGATTACAATTTAAACTGTTATATACTAAATGCCCAGTAAGCCCAGGTATTTTACATTCTTAAATCCATGTTTTCCTGAGAGTAAGCATGCTTTCTGCCATATCACAAACAAAATGCAATCAGTGGTCCTAATATTCACAAAGTCATTTTTATTTCAATTACACAGAATGCAAAAATCTTAAAAAGAATACTGTGAAATATTTTACAATTAAGGTATACAGGGGCGCCTGGGTGGCACAAGCATCCAACTTCAGCTCAGGTCATGATCTCACAGTTCATGGGTTCAAGCCCCGCATCGGGCTCTGTGCTGACAGCTCAGTCTGGAGCCTGCTTCATATTCTGTGTCTCCTTCTCTCGATCCCTCCCCCGCTTGCGCTCTCTCTCAAAATAAACAAACATTAAAAAAACTAAAAATAATTAAGGTATTCATATGAAAACATTTCCTCTCATTGGATCTAAATATTTCAGCCATATTAACATGGCAGGTATCAGGCAAATATACAAAAAACTAAAAGGGACTACTAAAATTTCATTCCTAGCTAATTTTTAAAATATGATTTTTTAAAAAAAAGTTATTATATGGGGCGCCTGGGTGGCGCAGTCGGTTAAGCGTCCGACTTCAGCCAGGTCACGATCTCGCGGTCCGTGAGTTCGAGCCCCGCGTCGGGCTCTGGGCTGATGGCTCAGAGCCTGGAGCCTGTTTCCGAGATTCTGTGTCTCCCTCTCTCTCTGCCCCTCCCCCGTTCATGCTCTGTCTCTCTCTGTCCCAAAAATGAATAAACGTTGAAAAAAAAAAAAGTTATTATAAATACCTTAAGTGACACATCAAACATATAGACATTACAACACAACCCATTGCAGAAGAGGCAGGTGAATGGTTTCCTCTAGATTTTAATTTTATAGAGCACAACTTACAAAGACTCATGAAGGCTTTTAAGCGTATTTTTTGCACATTTCCAATATTATCATAAATGCACAGTAAAACTCTTAGGAATGAAATCTCAGCCTCTCACAAAACAATGTTTCATATATTAGAAAACTATGACTTATACTATTATTTTAAATAAGAAAGCATATTCTATTTTATGCAAAAAGAAAGGAGAGTTATGAAATGAAAACCTTACAAGCTTTGTCTTAGAATCCTGAAATTCTCATTTGTTTTTTCCCAAAGCATCCTATTATTCTGGTATCAGTCTGGCAGGGCTTACAAAATTCTACCTGATCTAAGGCTTATGTTCTCTGTATTATCAGACTTCTAGTTAAAATTCTAATACAAATTTCCCATCTTAGGTGAAAAAATATTATTAGTGATTATTCAGGGATGGTTTTCTGAATTATGAAAAAGTGTGAGTGATCATGATTTAAAAAAGAGAGGTGACTTAAATGCAAGCAATTACAGTGACTCAACAAATACTTGCCCAATTATGTCTATCACTCTAACATGTGGACTCACAAATAACAAACGCTGTATTTCATACACATGAGATCACGGTGCCGTGCTTCATACTACTGCCAGCATAAACAAGTTCAAGTTAGAGTGAAGGCTGAAAGCTCAGCCTCTGAAGACAAGCTACCTGTGCGGAATCCCAGCTCAACTGCTTCCAGACTGTGCAACTCTAGACAGATTATTTAATCATTCTGAGGTCTCCGCATGTTATCGAATCAATACATAATGATCAAATCAGGAAGTAAAACTAACCATGTCTATATGTGTTCCCTAAAAATCAATCTGACTCTAGTTGATCTTGGTAAATGATAGATCCTGATGATGGATCCATGTAAAAATCAGTGGTGAACCCATTCTGCTTAATACAAACACACGGTTCCTCTTGCACACACATAACCATAGTTGAAACTTATCTGCTCTTCCTACGCAGACTATGTAAGAGTTTCCAATGTGTTTCTTAACAAACCTCCTCAGACACACATGAAGACATTTACTGTCTACTTATGTTTTACATGGGCAAATTTGTGGTCTACTGGGAAATTTTAAAGAACAGAAGAGTTAAAAGAATGTTTTATTATTCTATGATAATTTTAATCTTCATTGTACTTCTCTGAAGCTCAAAAGCTATCAACACCCAAAAAGGCAGGGGGGGCTTATGAGTCATTCACCCATGCAGCAGGATCGCCCGTCATAATGTCTGCTACATAGCAGGCTATAAATGACGAAATGAGGAGGAAGAATGGATTGTTTTCCTTTGGTTGATATGCAGAAGTGGCAAAAACTTTGGTCTGCAATTTCTTTAAATTCGTAAACTTTCAGTATAAAAATATGTTTCTGAAAAAACATTTCTCCTCCAGCATTATTTATCCTTAGTGAAAAATACAGAGGCCAAGAGTAGCTCAGAAAGATTTTTTTTTTAATTTTTTTTTCAATGTTTATTTATTTTGGGGACAGAGAGAGACAGAGCATGAACGGGGGAGGGGCAGAGAGAGAGGGAGACACAGAATCGGAAACAGGCTCCAGGCTCCAGGCTCCGAGCCATCAGCCCAGAGCCCGACGCGGGGCTCGAACTCACGGACCGCGAGATCGTGACCTGGCTGAAGTCGGATGCTTAACCGACTGCACCACCCAGGCGCCCCAGAAAGATTTTTTAAAATAACAATTTTGCATTTCTCACTACACATACTTAATCCATCGTACGTTACATGTTAAGCTACTATACGGTAATTGTAGTTTAAACGCTTTGTGGGAACTACCTAAATAAACTCCACCAGGCAAAAACCTCAATGTAGATGACTCTTCTTCAGTGTAGGCAATGACTCGTTAGTTCATCTGAATGTAAGCTGACCTGTGTGTGTGTGTGTGTGTGTGTGTGTGTGTTTAAATATACTGGATTTTCTTATGTGGACATTTGTTTTCAATTTACTACTCTGCTGTGATTCATGGAAGGCAATGTCTTGCAGTAAAAGTTCATAATAGCAAAGGAAAGTTCAACAAATAAAATCAGGATGATAATCTTTTCTCATAGCTAGATTTAGATTTCATGAGTTTCCACTTAACCATGAAGAGATATGAGATAATGTGAAGAAAGACAGTTCATTCAGAATACAGATCTTTCTCAACAGGATTCTTTATATAAATAATGAATTCTTTAGTTACTTCTTTCTTCATGGTTCATTTCTGTGTTGTCTCCCTTAAAGGAGAAAAGGAGAATTGTTTTATAAAAAGCAATGTCATCTACCAAAGAGGAATCTTATTTCTGGCACGATAAATTTGGCTACGTTTTCTCAACCCCTCCCCCCCCCTTTTTTTTTTTTAATTTGGCCCATTTGGTAAGCCAATACTCTTTAGTTTTAAAAGCTTCCTGGGATTGGGAGATGTAACTAGACTTATTTTCAGTCTATGAACGATTTTAGAATATTAGATGAGCAAAGATATCTGAAAGCAAATTATCGTCTGAATGCAGTAACATGGAAAAGAATGAATTACAGATGTAATTTATCCGTCACAAGCAGATCCTAAACACTGATTATGTCCGTGCTTGTGCAGAAAATTGAAAATGATAGAAAAGCTCCCCAGCTTTTCTAACTTTAATTTTCCATGTTTTACTTTGTGTAATTTACTGTCAACTATTAACAGCAGATGCTTCTTGCCTTATTTGAGAACAGCCTGGACATAAGTATAAGTGATTCTGAAACCCAGAAGCCTTACACAACAAGCCTGAATTTTATGCAGAGAGATCAATTCTAACTTAACTAAGGGCTGCTGGAAAGGAGGTGGGTGAGGGGTGGGCTAAAAGGGTGATGGTAATAAGGAGGGCACTTGTTGGGGTAAGCACTGGGTGTTATAGGGTTTTAAGTGACGAATCACTAAATTCTACTCCTGAAACCATTACTACACTATATGTTAACTAACTTGGATTTAAATAAAATTTAAAAATAAACAGAAAATAAAAATAAGTAAAATAAAAAAAACCATCAGCATTACTTCAATAATGTTAGAGTCTAAAAAAAAAAAAAAAAAAAAGAAATTCTAACTTAACGCACCTGGAGTCCCATGGGGTCTTAAGAAAACAGAGTACTGGATCTCAACAAACAGTGAATCTCAACCTAACGCAAACAGAAATTAAAAAGCAAATATGGTTGGGGCACCTGGGTGGCCCTGCCAGTGAAGCGTCCGACTTCAGCTCAGGTCATGATCTCGCAGATCATGAGTTCAAGCCCTGTGTCTGGTTGTGTGCTGACAGCTCAGAGCCTGGAGCCTGCTTTGGATTCTGTGTCTCCCTCTCTCTCTGCCCCTCCCCACCCCTCTCTCTCTAAAATAAATAAACACTAAAAAAAAATTTTTTTTAAGTAATGTGGGGCTAAAATATAGGTGGTTCCCAACTGGCCAATGATGATCCAGGAACAGCAGTCCCAGTTTGGTAGCCCATGGCTGGGGGAACGCTCTTAATGGAGATTCTTCTATTCATCTCTTCCCACTTGAGGTCTGGGGGTTAGTAGTTGTGAGAGGGAAGGGAGGGGTAAAAGGAAAGATAAATCACCAGAGACATTTCTGTCTCCCTCCCCTTAGTTCCTTTTTCACAGACCCTCCAATTGCTGTGGAGAAGTTCCCCCTCCAAATTCCATCATCACTAACATACTGGTTTCCTTGTTAGCAATTAGCCCCTTAAGGACTTTTTCATATCTCTCCCAAAGTTTGACATAGAAGTGTTTCAATTATACTCCTTCTGGAATACTCGTCCCCAGACCTGCTATATGCCTTTCTTCTCATATCTGGGTCTTTATTGCTGATCCTTTCACTATACTCTGTGATAAAACAGCTAGAAAAAAATATATAATACATGTATTTTTTTTAGTTTTGATATTTTCACGATCCACCAATGCTACTAGTAATTATAAAGCAACAGTATCAAAACAACAGCTACCCTTTAGAAAATTTCAGGAGAGAAAGAGAAAGGGAAGTAGCTGGCCACTAACATTAAGTTCCACAGTGGACCAGACTCACAACCAACAAGCTGGGCATTTGAAAAGAAAACAAGTTGAGCTTTTAGGGTGGGCAGGGGGCGGGGGGGAAGGATTAGTTGGAAGACACTGACAAAGAAGTCTTCCCACCCTGAATAAACTTTGGACTATAGTTCCGCATCCCACACCATCTTTAGTCCCTATTGATTGTGAGCCACTGCCCTGCTGAAAGCCAGTCCTGGGGAACAGGAGCAGCCCAAATATGGAGCTGGGGAGCCTCCTGCACTGCCTTGCAGAAAGTGTCCCAGGAGTTTGGGGAAAACCATGTATCCTGCATGAGGCCCAAATGAATTTCTGGAGCACCAAACTGAAAACGTGAAACGTATCTTTCCCATTCAAACAGTTTGACAAGGCAGCTGAGGTCTTTGATACTGGTAGTACTTATGATGTCTGATAAGATGGCCCTCATAATGCTTCTGTGGAGCTTCCTGGGTTTTCTTAATAACCGTATTTTCCAGGCTACTCTTTGCACTGGACTATAACTGGAGCATCCTCTGGGTTACCTGGCTTCCCAGGGCTGGCCTGATCACTTAACGACATTGCTTCTATGGGGAAATGTTTTCTAAACAATGAAAACTTGGAATATGGCTTTTTAAAAATTTTTTGTATACATTGGGCGATGGCTATATAGTTTCTACAATGACGACTTATTTAAGATGATTAATTTAAAACCTTTCTCCTACATGACCACGTATTTGGAACATGTAATATTTGAAAGGTGGGGGCATCTGCTATCTTGTGCTAGCTTATACTCACTCATTGATCTGTTTTTTGACCTAAAATATAATTATTTTTGAGTATTTGCCATTTTAGGGTATATATTGTAAATCTGCCTTAAACATTAATTTTTATTCTTATGCACTCCTTTGTTGGATCCTTAGGGATATGGATATGTAAATTAAGAAGCAAAGTTTTACAGGAAAGTGGTCAAAAGTACAGGCTGTGAAATCAGGTTACCATGCTTGGAGTTCACATTTTACTAGCTGAGTGACCTTGTGCACATCACCTAACTTCTCTGTACCTTAGTGTGGTCACATGTAAAATCGTAGGAATATCAGTAACTGTCTCAAAAGAGTTTTCTGTGAGGACTAAATACTATGAAAAGATAAAAAGCACTGAAAATACTGACCAGCATATAGTAATTTTCAATATTACTTCATTTAATTTCATAGAGGAAGTAAAAATAAAATATATTTGTGGAAGAAGCAGAATTAGATAGTAGAGTAACTACAGATTCTTCTGTCAAATAAAATCACTTGAGACCTGTTCTTATGATATGCATTCCTGTTATAGTTCAGTTATAAATAACAATATATAAAAATATGTCTTGGCAAAGCAAAAATAAAAAATAATTTTCTTTTTCTATATAAGTAAAAATCAATCTATGTGTGATATGCCAGGTTTTATTGACTAAAAATATCATGACTTCAAAGGGCGGGGGGGGGGGGCGGGGGGAAGACAACTCTGGTTACCCAGGACAGTAGACTGATGATAGGTTTGCCAATATACGAATATATAAGTTTCTCTTCAGAGGTGGCCTCCCCTCAGCACCCCACCCCCCATACCTAGGTATTTTTCAGTGTGAGTTACTTGATTCCAGATTTTTTCTGGAAAAAAAAAAATTCTGTAACTCTTCCATCCCAGGGACTGCCCTCCTGAACGTCCATTCTCCCCTTCTACCTTATCCACCCAGAGGCACAATTTTAATCAGGACAATAGTAAAAGACTATAGTTCCCACAAAGGAGCAAAGGAAGAAAAAAGAGAGGAGGGGCAACCAAGAAACAGACTCTTAACTATAGAGAACAAACTGATGGCCACCCGATGGGGGAAGGGTGAGGGGACAGGTAAAATAGGTAAAGGGGATGAAGAGTACAGTTATTATGATGAGCATATAGAATTGTTGAATCACCATATTATACACCTGAAACAAATGTAACACGGTATGTTACCTGTACTGCAATTAAAATTTTAAATTTTAGTAAAAAAAAAAAAAAAAAAAAAAAAAAACCCTGACTATAGCTCCCAGCTATCCTTGCTACCAAAATCAGCCACTGAGAGACAAGAATAAGTCACTGGGAGAAGCTTGAGGGCCACTGTGCAAAGAAACCTAAGGAGGCTAAGCTGTGGTTTCCTTTGCCCTCACCTCTTTCTGCTTCCAGGAATGAAGATATGATGGCTGGTACTGTGTTGGACATCTTACAATTTTGAAATAATCCTAAGATTGGAACCCATGTGCTCCTCACAACTTAAGGGTAAAGACACCCCAGTTCTAGTGACTGGGGAGTCATCACATAGACTTGCACAACCAACTAAAAAATACACCCTTTATCTGTTTATGTCACACGCCGGGGAGGGAAAGGTGCCTCTGTTACTCAATGCTGGACACAATTCCTTAAAGACAAAATATCCAAGTAACTTCTCTGTAACTCCATAGAGAAATATAAAGAAGGATCAGACCCAACAGTTCTGAAGCTGGACCATTAGGACGCTGGAAAGAACCAGAGATAACACAAGGAGAATAAAAGCCAGAGACTGTCAAGGCCCAAAGGTATCCAAGAGACAGCCTTTCAATCAAATTATAATCCAGGAGGACTTGTAACTATCAGTATTTTTCAAAACCCAAGTTCTTATAATACAGAAGGTTTTATCTCAAACAACAAATCAGACTTTACTTCAAAGTGATAATCTTTCAACATGTGCCAAAAGAGAATGAATCATGCTGTAGGTAATGTGCATTTCAGGTTATTTGCAAGAGAAATATATATTAGATAAAAACTCTGTAGTTGTTTATTATAAATGACTATTAGAATAAGATATCCTCACCAGAATTACTCGTTTATAGTGCAATTCACAAGGAAATCACTATTCTAATAATTGATTATACTTTCAAACAGCTAAGTAATTCTAAGGAGCCTTTGCTTTTAGTTGCTTTTACCAAAGTTTCTGCATATTAACAACTATCATTAGTGCTAAATCAAAAACCATCTCTTTAGTTAATCCACTTCCACTGACTTAAAATTTTTGGCATGTTAACATAAAAAATTGGTCCCTTATCTAAAAGCATGGAATGTGTGTTTGCCAAAGTTAAAAAAAAAAAAAAACTCAAAATTTCCTCAATGTTATGTCTTGTAAGAAAATAAACTTTGTCTAAGACTGTGGGAAGGCAGATACATTGCTCAGTATGAAAGGTAACAGATTAGTGATGTTGATAGCTGAAATCCTCTACTTATCCTTGGCAAGGAAAATGACAGGATAAGCTTCCCAAACGAGGTCCCTAGGTGTCTGTGCTGGAGCTGAGAAACATTCAATTTCTCACCTCTCGCGTGAACTGTGAGTATGTCACACACATCCTGGATGGAAGATTTACCCATGCCACATGGACTGTTTTAAGTCCATCACAGCCTTATACCTGGAATTGTTTTGAGGCTATTTGTGGAGACTCAAAATTCTGCATTAGTTCAAAAATCTAAATTACAATCAAAGATTGAACTCAATTCTTAGTGCCACATTGCTTTAGGTTTAAATTGTTTGTCACACCTAGGAACTGAAGGAAGGTTTAACAAGAAAAAGAAAAATAGAAGCAGCATACCAAAATCTTATGAAAGGAAAAAAATAACTAGTTTTAGAATTAGTGCCTTAAAGTAGCATGACTCAAAACATGACTTGAAATTTGTCCAAGTTTAAAAATCTTAACTCATTTAAAAAACGTTTTCCTAAAAAAAATTCTAACTATAAGAATATAAATAGGTAAGTGAATAAAATTGTAAGCACTATCAAAGCAGCTATAGCTATTGAGAATTTCATTTAAAAAAAGATGCTTATCACCGTGCATTCACAGGGTAATCTTTACAAAGCTGTGAAGATTCTGCTCGGGGAATATAATTTGAACTCGTACATGATACGCATGGCTTCACACGTTATGCCTTATAGTTAGTTCATCTCCTAAGTTATAAGGGGAAACAAGATAGTCCTGTGTCAACCTGTCACTGAAAGACACACTGAATATGTACCTATAGAGTTACATGTATACATAATCATCCATCCAAGTTTTCACATCACATGGGAGATGCCATTAACAGAACAACAAACAGTAACAACAACAAAACGCTTGGTAAAAGTTACTCCAATTAGGAGCCTACTAAATCAAAGTTTTGATTCAAAATTTGCAAATATCTGAAATTTGTCTGAACTTCGCAAAAATCACTTTGGCAGGATTATCAAGTAAGCCAGTTTAAAAGATATGATGAAAAGACTACGCCAGGAACTTAGAGCAGCAGCAACACAGGCAGTTGGCACGCTGAAAATACACTGTGCTCACGATGGAGGACCTCCTAAAATATAACTATAAACACCTTCAGGACCACTTTATAATGTCCAGTTATGCCACCCTGTCCCTGTGTGACCAACTAGACACTTGATTTGCCTTACTGGCTCTAAATTTTCTAGTTGCTCATTTACCTGGATGTTTACGTATTTGTATATCTCCTAATAGCTGAATTCAATTATTCTGCTAGGTCGTTAGAGGCTCTTTAAATGTGTTCACTCAGGATCCTTGATTCCATGCTGCTCTGCAGTGGAATCTGACCCCTGATGTGTCTACAACAAATCTGATTGGCTGTGCTACCTGTATACACAAGCGTGTATAATAGTGAAATGAATCCTTAATTATCTTAAACAAAACTGCGTAATTTGATAAGAAAACAAGTGACTAAAGTTTTCAAAGGTAAAAAAAAAAAATGCTAGATTTTCAGAAAATAGACAGTAAATATAAAGGTTATATAGCCCTTCCTCCAACATCTGAAAAATGAACGGACATTTAAAAAAGAATAATTCAGTAAGCAATAGTCATTTTGAGTTGATCACATGGTGAAAACATATTTTTGTGATAGCATAAATTACTTGACATCACAATAAAATACATTCTGTAGAGTTTCTTTAAATCAACTACCTATATTTTAGTTGAGCCATTATTACTGAAGAAAATAGGTAACTTGCCAATTTACTGTTATTTGAATCATTTCTTAAATACAATATTCTAATGGCAGCTTGCAGGGCTGACATTTTTCTTTCAGTTTTTTTCTCTTTGGTATCCCTTTCACAAGTCATAAGGAAAAAAAAATCCTTTCCAGCATAAAATAATCTCTTTTCAAATGTTCAGGGTGTCTGAAATAGCCAAAACACTCAAATCTACAGTGTGTAAGCAATCTAATTCTCAATCTGAATATATTCTTAGACTGTTGTAAATTGTTGTTGCGAGTATAAAACCAAAATTAAGTTAGAACGATCAAGCGCTTAAAATATTGTTTAATTTATAAACTAACACACATTATTACAGCTTCTGCTCTCTTATTGTTACCATTCTATTCCCAACATACTTAATATATACATATATTCCTAATTATCATGTATTCTGACTTTACTTAGCAACACATCTATTATGACAAAGAATTCTGTTTTCACGTAGTAAATTTAATCTAATTACTTAAACTTTGAAATCAACAATACGCCACTGAAATACCATCAGCTAATTTTCTTCTATTACCTTTAGTAATATGCCAACTTATTTCTTTTGCATAAATACTGTCTTGAACTGCTCAACTTCTGTTTTTAATGAAACAAATTCTCCTCTTCTAAGTAGAAGTCTGCTATGGACGTAAGTCACCTGGGAGCCTGGCCAAAGTCTGAAACAGCACAGCTGAAGGGTACAGCCATTTCACAGGGTCCTCTCAGAGAGTATTTGGTTTGCTTTCCTAACTTGCTAAAAATAGTAGATTACACAGGCCACCTCCATCTCACGGCTCAAGAAGTCACAAAAGGCTGGACTATGGATTGTAGACATACATACAACACATTTTATTAAAGAAGTGAGAATATTACACGTTTTCTAAATTCCTTCCGTTTACTCTCCGAGACAACACAAATGATCTAGTGGTTATTGGCATGGAATTATGCTCCTAAGGCTTCCAAATTTCAGAACTTCAAGCACGAGTCATGGAGTTACCTTAACTGTTTTAAAATACGTTTTTGATCTATTTTAGTCACCAAATTGAATACAGCAAGACAGCTATCTAAAAGCCAGGACTCTAAATACTGTATTAAGAATCACAGAATGTGTTAGTTATAAATACATGTCTACCAAAGGTGGGTTTGGAAACATGAATACGTAATTACATATTCAAAATGTGTTAAATGAATTCTTAATATAGGCATTTCACTAACATTTCAGGAGCTATTGTTCCTGCTATGAACCTCCACACAAAGTTGTGTTTATGTTTTTCCTCTTGTTCAAATCAAAATATTTTACCAAGTTTTAGACACTATAAATTAAATATTAGTTTCTCATAGAAACAAAGAATGAGGACAAAGTTTGCATTGATTTGCTGCTATAATGCGTTCATTTCATAAGTAAATTTAAATCTTAAAATTACTTGCTATTAAAAAAAAAAAAAGTCCTTGATGTGGCAGTTGAATCTTGTTAACCACACAGCAATGCTGCCGTTTTACTCAAAGGGAGCCTGTTCTGTGTCCACAAGTGAGCAGCCACTAAAAAAATATTTTGAGATGGAAAAATAGCAACTGAATTTTAATGTTTCACAATGCTTCCAAATGCTGGGGAGGCAGGTCTTCTGTGAAACCACTCAATGTCACAGCCAAGTTTAATGTCCTTCATTTTGTAGCTACGAGTGCACCATCAACTGTCTGTAGGATTAAAAATTGGATTTACTAGTAATTGGGTCAAAACAGGGTTACTTATGGACACAGCTGGTTACCGACAAGGGTAATTAGCCCTTTGCCCCTCATTTTACGGGTCCCCGTCTCTAATTACACCTAAATTCAGTCAGCAGGAATTTAGGAATACATAGTCACAAAGGTACAAACCACTGTGCCCTTCATTGATGCCTTTCAAAGGAAAGAAAAAGGCCTCATGGTAATCTATAACTTCTGGCTTATTGATCTTTAGGACTATGACATTAACAATAATATAACACTATAAGATATCTTTGTTGTTGTGAATGCCTCCTTTGATATCCCACTCTGAAGATAATATCCTTGAGTCTTTGGTGAAAACTTTAGCAAAGTAAGCAGCCCAACTGAGCCAAGAAGCAATTAACTGCAATAGTCAACTCATAAGCTAACCCATATAACACATCAGGGTGAGTTATGAGTTAACGTTTGGGTTGACTATATCAGTTAATTCACCCATGTTATTAAAGAAAGCATTTTTATTACAATAGGAGGTTTTGTTTTGTTTGCAAAAGACAAGATGGATGTATGAAAGTTTTACTTCTCTACAGATGCAGAAATGATCGTGACTCCTCTCTCACGGGTTCAAAGAGTGAATTATACTGACACATTAGTATTCAAAGCCAATTCAATTAAACCAAGTAAGTAGAAAGTACCCAGGGATCTTCACATTTCTAGTCTTGACCTTGCATGTCAGAATAAGGATACAATATCATGCTACCTTTTAAAAAGCCCATTTTCAAACTTGACACCTGAACTACGAAGCAATGACATTTTTGAATGTCAAGATACACTAAAGTGGATCTCTCAGTACTATGGTGCCCACAAAAGCTTAACTTTTAACACTTCTAGCTGAGACAGTTACAAATGTTAAAATAATCAGGATCCAAAAAAAAATGAACTAAGTTATTTTACATTAGAATTTTACAAACTAAAACAAAACAAAACAAAACAAAACAAAACAAGCCTCCAAATAATACTACTTAAAAGTTTCCACTCATTTATAAAACTCAACATTCAACAAAGTTTATGCCTCAGATAGGGTACTATAGCAACAGCAGCAGAACCTTACTTCTATATTTTCCACAAAATGCATTGATTCTGGCTTTAAAATAATATGCTTATACAATAAAAAGGAGACCCATAATATTAAAATGTTAATATAAAAAGTCTCTCCAAGTTTTACTGCCAGGAAATCTGTTCTTTTACAAAGGTAACAGCAACTTTACAAACAAGGAAAAACAAATCATCTTCATTCAGCTATTGCCATGGCCTTGTATAGACCATGCATATGCTAACACACATATTTATCTACATTTACTATTCCTATAGACATCGACATTGCTATGACTAAGTTAAAAGTATGCAGACACTTTCTGTTTTAGAAAAACATCATTACATCAAAGGACTGATAAAGTTATTCATAACAAACAAAGTTTGGCCAGAGTTGGTGCCATTGCTTCTCAATAAAGTCCCCCACCCCAAAAGCATCCATAAGAAGACACCATAGAACTAAACTATTAACAAAGCAATCCATCATTCCAAACTCAGTGGACTATGCGTCCATATCCCCTTGATTCAATCATTGTGTATCCTTAAAATAATATAATATTTACTCACTTTCAATGAATCAAAGCAGGCGATTACTCGTCCATTTTCAACTTGGCAGCTTTTCGAAGGATGTGCAAATTTACATTCCGTGTCTGGCCGTGAGCAAGTCCCCCTTTGGAACTCTCTACATACTTCCAGTGTTAGCCATTTTGTGTCCCGAATTGGTGTGACACTAACAGCCATGTTTAGATTTTACAGGTAGTTAAATTTTGCAGTGAAACCAACAGACCCTGCCCCCCACAAAAAAATAAAAATAAAAATAAACCCAGCAACAACCAAAAAAAAAAAAAAAAAAAACACCAAAAAAAAAAAAAAACCTCAAAAAGCTGAACTGATAAGACTGTAAAAGGCTGATGAAAATGTCCCCTCCAAAATACTTTTTTCCCCACTCCCTGCTTTAAAAGTACATGGAAAACTGTGTTGTCAATATCAAGGAAAAGATCTCCCACTAGAAATTCACAGCATGAAACTGTTAATTCAAGAGGTTTTGGTTTACAGAGAAATACTAGAATCGTAAGTAGATGAACGTTTAAAAGTAGGGCCTCGGATCAGCCTTGTGCTCTCAGTAACCCCTTCCCAGTGCCAATTTGGAGCCCAAAATGCAAGCATGAAAACGTGGCAGACCCTTTGACACCGAATTTCCAAGCTGCTTTCAGCAAAGTTGTCTGAAAGGGAATCTCCTCACAGCTGAATTTGCAATGGAGTTTGGTGGTGCAATCGGTATTGATTAGTTTGGCATAGACAGATGCAGCAGTTTAGAGCAAATCGAGAAACTGATTTTTTTTTCCTCCTTGATTTCCTGGCAGAAGAGATCTGACTTTTTCAGCAAACTTTTCTTTTAAAACTAAAGCAGCCTAGGGCAATGCCAGATACTTAGAGCTTTTGTCTTGATTATAAGTAGAAATGGGGGTGTCTGGGCTAGAAGTGGAGGGTGGATGTGCTGTCGTCACAGTCTAGCTGGCAGCAAGCAAGGCAAAAGCAGAGACTGCTCTAGAAGCGGGTCCAAGCAGCAGAGACGTCAGGAAAGGCACTTCTTAGTACCAACCTGTAGAAAAAAGAGATAGGTTAAGATTTACTAAGTAGCACTTCACTGATGTCCTACAGTATCACAACCTTGCCATGTGCTACCAGACTAAGTAATATTCAAGTCAGCTTCTCTCTCTGTCTCTCTCTCTGTCTCTCTCTCTCTCTCTCTCTCTCTCTCTCTCTCTCTCACACACACACACACACACACACACACACACACACACACACACAATACTTACAGTGAGGCATATTGCAGCCAGCCATCGTAGATTTATTAAAAAAAGGGGCCGTTTCCCCTTGTGAAGCAATGCATGATAGAGAGATAACCAATCACAGATAGTGTTGCAGCAATATTCTGGGCAGAAAGCCAATAGTGTGGGTTGTCTTATGAAAGGTCGCGCCTGTCAGACGTTCATTACTATGCTATAAGCACAGAAAATGTCCATCAGATGTGACTTATTCCACTGCAAGAGGACGAGCATGTGGGTTTTGAATTTACCCAACATGCAGTTAGTGGACTAAACCATGT
The DNA here is from genome assembly GCF_018350155.1 of Leopardus geoffroyi. Classification (NCBI taxonomy): domain Eukaryota; kingdom Metazoa; phylum Chordata; class Mammalia; order Carnivora; family Felidae; genus Leopardus; species Leopardus geoffroyi. The sequence continues at coordinate 112,190,269 of NC_059333.1, forward strand.
TAGTTTCCAAACAGCTTCCAAGACAAGTCCAAGCACTTGAAGATCATCGCCGGGGAATAAAAAGCAAGGTTTAAAAATTGCAGCTGACTTCCAAGCTGCTTTTCCCTCCGGCTCTGCGCAGGGACGGGCACTGAACAGCCTGCTCCTGCTGTCCTGACACGTGAATAAAAAAGGAAAGGGGTGTTTACAAATGGTACATTCTCCTGACCTATCCAATTCACTTCCTTCTAAAGCCCAAGTCCTGCCCCTCCACTGAAAGCAGCACTCATACTGTAAAACTATTCCATTCAGCCGGCAGACACTTTGTCAATATATCACAGGCGGGCGAGATAGGAACAAAAGCATCCTTTATTTGAACATTTTTTAAGCAGAAGCTGAGGTCATGTGGGGGAAAAAAGGAGTGTAGTGTTGTCAGTGTGTCTGGCAAATGTGAAGTCAACCTCAGGGGGGAGAGTGATTCCATCGCAGAAACATTAAATATTAAGTGAGCAATTTGATTTGGGCAGCATGATGTACTTCAGAGGTACGGAGGAAGCCAGAGGTTGGGGGCTGGGGGATCCCCTGTTGCCTAATGATCTATGAACTGGGAAGTACAAGACTGCTCGTTATAGCAGGGTATTTTTGCTTTTAACAACTTACTTTCTTTTTCAGTCAGGATGGAAAAACTTTCAGAAAATGCTTAGTAGTTATAGAAACAAAAGTACACGTTTCTTTTGAGTGTTACCAACAAAGGAAACAAAGCTTTAATAACTCCAAAAGTTTCACACTCCAAAGAGGCAATGGCACAATATAATAAATAGTGTTTGATCACACTTACTTCTTCAAAGGCCAAATACGGTCAATTGGAAACTGGAATACAGAATATGAATGTAGAAACGTAGAACATATATATAGACAGATAGATATCTAGCAGAATTTTTAAAAATTTATTTTAGGATTAATACAGCCACTCTTAATACTAATTAAAAAAAAAAAAAAAAACAGATACCAGGTAGGTGAAATACTGTATAGTAAGACTACAACTTTTGAGAAAAGTTCTAAAGAACCAACTCATACCAATGCTCAAGAAGTACTTTTGTTTTCAAAAAACTTTCTGGTTCTAATTTCTGGTTGTAGAAAAACAAAGTTGAGTCAGTCGTAAACTCAAAGGTTCACCCACCCTTCTGGATCTTTGCTCCACATTCAGAATTTCTCAACTATTTTGTACCTTCAGCATGTACCCATCTGTGGTCAACAACCCCTGTTGTCTTTCTTGCTAAAATTTTCAAGCACTTCACCTGCAACCATACACCTCCTTTGGAAGCCAGCTAAGAGATCGCTTCCTCGAAGAAACTTCCAAAATGTCGCTTTATCCATCCCTGCCCACTCATCATTAACATGTCTTTTCTGAATTACTTTGGCATCCCTATACAGTGTGTTGTTTGCTTATATGTAGGGCCCATGAAACTATATGTTTCCCCAAACAAAAATAAACCCACTCACCTCATAACCCCAATGCCCAGCACAGGGATGGAAAATGTATGGAGCTCCATAACTTGGGTAATTAAAGGACTGATTACTATATCTGTACTGGAATGACCTCTAGGGCACAAAAATATGCAAACACATGCATGAACAACCATATGAACCACACATGAACACAAACACACACCTGAAAACACACACACACACCCATCAGTGTCTCTATCAATTACTATATCCCAGGGTCACTTAGACCCTCCTGCTGTCTAGGAATCCTCCCCCAGCCCTGGACAGCTCCCTCTGACATTCCACAGGACAGCTTTTTGAAAACTTCAACACTTTCAAGCCCCTTCTCTTCCATATTCTGCTAACAGCAGACAATGATCTTCCGTGAAACAAATATTTCATAGTCAAAACAGGAGCCCTTAGGCATGAACTCCCTGTCACCTTCCTGCCACCCATTTTTACACTATCTTTCTGCATCTTTCTTTTGGTCTCCGAGTTGTCCTTCCCCTTGCACACGGTCAGGCTTCCACCTTCACTCGTTCCTTCGCAAAACATCTTTCTCTTCACATTCCTTCTTCTACCTTCGAATGACCTGCCTTACCTCAACTCTTTCTCTCGGTCCTCAACATGCTGAAGTAGCTCCAAAATAGAAGAGGCGGCAGGGAAGGAGAAAGGGACCCCGCCTAGCTATGCATCCTCCCCTCCCTAATACTCTTAATCAGCTGTTCCCAGACCAAGGGCTAAAGAGCCATCTACACATGCCGTTCTTCTGCTTCTTCCGTTTTGAATCTGTATCACTGTGACCTCCACACTCATTACTTTACTGTTAAGCAATGGCCGACAAAACTCCAACTGAAGCCAAATCCAAAGACTATGCTAGTCTTTATCTTTACTTGACCTCCACCAGCTCCCTGTTAAAGGTTTCCCCTCGTCTTGAACTGACACATTCTGTCCTTTTGGTTTCTCTCACTGCTGCCCCTCTAGTATCTTCCCACATAGAAAGGAGCTGCCAGGACCTGGGGAAGGTTCTTGGCACATGCCATGCTGTTGTGGGCTCCTGGGACTTGTTACGTGCTAGCCCTTTGTTTGGTTTGACACGTACGTCCTCACCCCTTCAACCTGGTAAATCTCTTCTCCCTGTTTAAGCTGCTATTCAAATATCACCTTCTAAGGCTGGGCCAGTTATGCCAAACATTGTTCCATCTCAGGATATTCTCAGTACTTTTTATCTCCTGGTGCTTTTACTCCCAAAGTTATAAATTCCCTGACAACAGGATCTATTGCCATTTTTTTTAATCCCAGTTCCTGGAATATAATAGTTGTGTTTAAAATATTTGATAAATGAATATTTTATTCAAATTGACAGAATAGACATGTATATAAAGGACATGTTCCTAACAGCAAGGAAATATTTCGTCATAATCTATGGGGACCAAACAACATGAGAAAGGATAATGGTACCCTCAGAAATACCTTCGCTGGTTGGTGGTTATGTCTAAAGACAACCACAGAATCAATTTCTAAAGTTGATTATTTTTCCTTTTTGATATGTTACAGGCTTAATCTCACTCAAGCATAAAATATCCTTTAATTAAAATGTTTGCAAATGGGTATTCTGGATATTTTTATTTTCTGTAGCAGAGATACTCTAGTCACTTCAAAAAGGGTTATCAACAGAATTACAGATATATACGTATTGGTAAACTGAAAATACTACTTACTTGTAAAATATATAGGCAAATGTGATAATCAAAGTGTTTATAGTTATCTAGGCACAGAGCCCGAGCAATCAAAATGGACACCAACCTTTATGCATTATTAGTGTAGCTGCACCTGCCAATGTGGGTTCCAGTCCTTGATACAGACCACCAGGGAGTAATGACCTGAGATTATACCTAAATTGCTGATATCAGATTATGGTCTTGTACTCTTTCTCTTTATTCAAACAGAACGGTTTCAGGGAAGACTGGAAATCTTCATAATTGAAGGTTTTGGTAAACTAAGAGGGTATAGGATTTGGATCAATACTAAATTTCCAAAACACTGTTTCAACTAATAATGGATTTTTATTCTAGAGAGAGAGACAATGTTTAAAAGTATGTGGGTAATGTCCAGATTGTGAGAATTATTACAAACATGTTTGCTCTAAAAATGTGTTGTTTGTAAATAATTACTGAAGAAAATATTTCTCCGTTAAAGATATTAACTAACAGATAAATTGCTTCTGAGGTAAATTTCTGACCTATATTTTGACATATTATAATAAACTTCCCTGAACAACAACAACAACAAAAAAAAGATGGAGAATAGTTTTACTGTAAGAATCAAACTTTTTAAAAACCTACATAATAAGCCCTCTTTTACCAAATAATCAAATTCCTAACACTAAAGAGCTCCTCATTATGCAACACGTCCTACAAATAAGTATATTCTGCCATAAGAACCAAGAACAGTGCACTCTCCTTGAGTGATTATCAGAAATCACGTATACTTTCTACTTTAAGTTATGAACGGGGAAATAGAATAGAAAGGAAAAGAAGAAAATATAAAGATAGAGGAAAGGAAGCTAAGAAAAGGACCAAGGATAAAGTAAAAAAGTGTGGGAAATTAGTAATAATGAATCTCACAGCAACTGATGCATATTAGCATGAAAACTGACAGCGGATGGCTTCATATAAATATCTATTTAAGGGTTGCATACATACTGCAATAGAGGATAAGCAGACACTTACAAGGCAGGAGTATGAAATTCTGTTTTGGAGAACTGGATGGCCTCTATGAGCATGGTTAAATTTCTTAGTCATATATGTGTAACAATCATTTCAGTTCTTCTGAACCAAATATAGGCACTTTGGTCCTACTGCATCCCAGAGTAGTTAGCTGGGAATCTGGGGGACTTTTTTCATAAGCTTTTGATTTTGAAACAGCTTACATATTGAGGAAGTTAACAGAGTAATTACTTGAGGGTTTGTTTTTTTTTTTTTTTTTATTTACTAAGACAGCTTTAATCTAACTGGAAAAGATAGCCAACTTCATCATCTAATGTTCGAAGGTGACAAGAAGTGGCCCCTTGCCCCAAACCATAACTCCCCACCCACCCCCACCCCAGGATCACTGATGTCAACAAGTCCATAATTAGCAATGCATTACTTCAGGGAATTAACTCCTGGTACAATTTTGCCCAGGGCTTGCCCCAAATATGAACAGAGATTTCAGTATACAAACCAACTAATCACTTCAGGAAGCTGTACAGCCATTTCTCTACTCATTAAGGTACTAAATAGAGTAACAAGGCCATTAAGTTATTACATGGGGAAAACTATGGTCTGAATGGGTTAATGCAGTCTTCAGCAGTATTCAACTCCATATAACAAAAAGCTGAGATCAGTGTTTCTCAGCAAGGGGTAAGCACAGAACTGGTAGCACCCATGGCAATTTTAAGTGATGCAGAAACAACATAATTTTAATAGATGCATCAGAATGCAAAAACTAGTTCATGAGCCTGTGATTACATGCATATCATAACTTAGAAAGAAGCTAACATTTAATATAGTAATTTACGAGACTATTATAAAAAAAAGCTGAAGTAAATATATTGACAACATCATGAAAGAGATACGCAAATAACTGAAGTTTTAGAAACACTGCCAAGAAAAAAGGTAACTTTCAACCACACATCCTCTGGAATGGCATGCCTACTGTCAAGATGGTCTGCCGGTCTGACATTGCACGGGCTTAGGGTCACAAAGAAAGGGAAGTTTACTAACTCAAATAAGTCATCTACTGTCTGTCAAAGCATTCCTTTAAAATTCTAGTGGGCTCGGGGTACCTGGGTGGCTCAGGCAGCTGAGCGTGGAACTTTTGACTTCACTCAGGTCATGATCCCAGGGTCATGGGAACAAGCCCAGTGTCAAGCTCTAAGCTGGGCGTAGTGCCTGCCTAAGATTCTTTCCCTGTCTTCCCTCTGCCCCCTCCCTGCTAGTGCACAGGTGCACCTTCCCTCTCTCTCCCTCCCTACCTCCCTCTCTCTCTCTCTCTCTTCCCCTCTCAAAAATAAATACACAAATAAAATTCCAATAGGCTCAATTCCCTAATCATCAAGTGGTCCCTTACCAGAAGGATAATGAAGGAGCGCTGGTTAGGAAACACACTATTGCCAAAGATTAGAATTTCAAAAGCAACTCGCTAAACTGCCTCAAATTAGGAAATGATTATTGTCCCTTCTGCATTTTATATATAAGACCACCAAATAAAACAGGAAGCCTCTGTGCAATTAAAAAGCAAACTTTGACTCGATTCCCATTTCAGGCAACATTTTTAAAAAAATGAAAAGGCTTAAGATCATCAGAAGATAAATATTACAACAGTGGGCTGTACTTTGTGTACATGGTCACTAGCTTCGTACCTAATTAGATCCTCATCCAGTCCTTACTACAAAGTTACCTTCCTGGAAGCTTTTGCAGCCACTATCAATTTAAGTCACTATCAAAACTTCCCTGCTTCTCAACACAAGCCCAGACTTGCCAGATCTTTGCCTTGCTTTATTTTTCTTCATAGCACTTGTTAGTATTTGGTGTAATATTACGTGCCTATCTTTCTATTTGCTCATCTTCTACCTTTGCATTAAAAGCTAAGCTCCATGAGAGCAGGCAGTTGTCAAGCCAGTCCTCCCCTAAATAGCCGGCACCAAAACAGTGCCTGGCTCAGAAGCCAGCAACCTACCGGGACACTAGTTTACAACTATGATCTACAAAGTTACAATGCCCATTTGATACATTGGCAATGTTACCTTTATAACTGAATGAAACCAGCTTCAAACTCCACACACTGGAAAGAAAACATCAGGCAGTGAAGTTAACACAAAACTGTATTCATATACCTCCTCAATTATGAACTTGATGGAAGATTTTCTCACCCCACAGAATAATCTGAAACAGTTACATGTGGCTTTGCAAATTTAAAACACCTAAATAATTTATCTGTGAATTTCTGACAGAATCAGTTTTTAGTTCTGGCAAAAGAAGAGAAAATCTGCATTTTGTTCCTGATGATATTCAAACAGGCAGTCTTTTAACATTTCCCTCTATTCTACAAGAAAGTGTAATGACATAACACTACAAATGCCTCTCTACGGTTCTTCAGGAAAAAACACTAAGCCTATTTAGTGTTTTGCTTACTCTACATATCACACAAAGAAGTCATCTTGTTAGCCTTAGGTAGTCATTTCTGATCTGTCCCTATCATTTAATATCTCAAAATAATAAACAGGAAATCAGAACACAAACTACAAGAAAATTAATAATGCTGGTATGTGCTCAGGAGCTAAACAGTAGAAAAAACAAATCTTACCATCCTGGCAATTTTCAGGAAGAATGGTACATTGACTCAACTGGAATCTATCAATGTGAAATTAACCTGACAAAACTGGGAATGCCAAAAACTGATATTGTTATTCCCCCTGTAATGCCGTAATTACAAACTTTAATTCTAAAGTTTATTCAGATGAGTTATGTTTATCTGACATAGTAACTGCGGGCCAAAATCTTAGTTTTAAATTTTTAACATCTTTTGAGTAACATCACCTAGCTTCTTAAAAGACTGGTGGTACCTCTGCCTAAGACATTTTTAAATGTGACCTTCACTGCATGAGAAATGGTAGCCAATTCATCTATAGGGTGCCCTAACAGTGTTACTGCACAACTCAAAACTAACTATGAAGGTGATTAAGGAGAAAGCTGAGGAAATACCTCCCATGGCGCCCTGTACATCAGTGACAATTGCTGCGTGTGCACCTCCTCGTCCTACTGTCCCAACCTTCCTTGCAGGGCAAAACTCATTCTTACAACTGGTGGCCATTAAGGTCTTCTCTATAATTAACCCGCGCCTGTTTTCCATTTGAGCAAGCTCAATTATTTCAGCTAAATTATAAAATCAACATGAGAAGAAATGATAAATTGCATACACACACACACGCACACACACATACATATATATATATACATATATATGTATATATATATGTGTGTGTGTGTATATATATATATATATATATATATATATATATATATATATGGAGTGTTGGTTAGGATAGACACTATTGCCCAAGATTAGGATTCCAAAAGCAATTCGCTACACTACACCCTAATAAGGAAAAAAAAGGATTGTATACACACACACACACATACACACACACACACACACACACAGAGGGAGAGAGGGGGAGAGAGAATATATATACATAGAGACAGAGAGAGAGAGAGAGAGAGAGTGTATATATATATGTGTGTGTGTGTGTGTGTATATATATATATATATATATATATATATATATATATATATGGAGAGACAGAGATAAAGAGAGAACCAAAAATAAACTATACCTATTAGAACCCTTAATCATAGTTGTCACACTTTCCAGAATTTTTAAAATCTTAATGTGGCAATAGCTCTCAATACTACCAAGTATATCTGAGTACAAAAGCTTCACCTTAGCAGATAAATCTTGAATTTCCAGGTAAACCTAACATAGTGGCCTCAATCCGGGAAATTTCACTGACTTATTTCTACTGAAGATTACCCAAAATACGTTGCTTAATTATTAATCATTCTGAGAAAATTAAATAAAATGTATGTTTATAGAGACATCTAAAATAATTATTCTTCAGACTATAATGAATGAAACCAATTATAAATATAGTCTGGTGTTACATGAGTGTATCCAATTAAATGAATTACCGGACTTCTCATGACACAACACAATACATAAATATCTCCTTTCTATTTCATCAGCAAAACTCCCTATGATTTTATGAATGTATCTCTTATTGCAAAGTTTGCAAATACTCAAGCCATAAAGGTTTAATATTATCATCCTATGGATATTTCTATTGATTTCTATTGACCTTAAAAATTGCCTTGTATACAAATAATCTCAAGTTTACTCTTGATATACCAATGTTAAATGCATTTATTCTGAGTAACAATAAAATATTAGAATCTGTTTAACTTGAGCTTTTTTTAAAAAAATCACAAATTCACACACACTAACATACAGATAAGAATTGTATTTGCCTTAATTAATAGGGAGTCAAGATCCAGTTGTTTTTCCCTGATTTAAAGGAGGAAGACATGTGACAAAACAGGTTTATGCACTGACAACTCATATTTTCACTGCAATGTAGCTTAAGTATCATTTGAGAAAGGTTCCATATAACTTACAACCTTGACTAGGTCTGAGATAAGCATAACCACAAATTATGTTCATATTACTGTGATGGCTATGCAATAATCCAGAGCTTCATACTGTATTTTGTAGAAGCCTAGAATTCCAAAGGCAGCTCCATAGTTCTTTAAAAGAGACGGGTAATAGGCAGGCATATTTTGTTCATGCCTATCTCAACATTTTTCATAAGGCTTCATTTACAAAATCTTTTATTTGAATGTAGGTGACACACAACATTACATGAGTTTCAAATGTACAACATAGTGATTCGACAAGTTTATACATCATACTATGTTCACCAAAGCATAGCTACCATCTGTCACCATACAATGCTATCATATCACTGACTGTATTCCCTATACTTTTATTCCCATGAATTACTCATTCCTTAACTGGCAGCCTGTATCTCCCACTCCCATTTACCCATTTGGCCCATCTTCCTACTCCCTCCCCTTGAGCAACCATCAGTTTGTTCTCTGTATTTATAGGTCTGATACTGCTTTTTGTTTGTTTATTCATTTGTTTTCTTAGATTCCACATGTGAGTGAAATCATATGGTATTTGTCTTTCTCAGTCTGACTTACTTCACATAGGATAGTAACATCCCTCTAAGGTCCATCCATGTTGCTGCAAATGGCAAAGCCTCATCCTTTTTATGGCCTTGTAATATTCCAGTGTGTGTGTGTGTGTGTGTGTGTGTGTGTGTGTACGCACCCATGTGCGCAAACATATATATGTGTATAAATACACCAACTTTTGTAAAAAAGAGAAACACACTGAGAACCTAGAAATCTGAAAACATAAGGTTAGCTGGATAAGAAGGTAATTTGTTTCTATGATATCTGCTTTTACATCTATATATACATTGCTTACCACACCTCTGTGTCACTCAATGTCCTTGAATTTGTAACATATTTAAGAACTTAAATCTCATTACATATGCATCAAATGATAACGCAGACCTAGAATCTCTTGAGTCACTCACTCACAGGAACTTTTGCAGACATACATGAAAATGTCATGTCCTCGTGGAATTGACATTCAGAAAGAGATGTCCAATAAAGTAAAAACATATCGTGTGTTGTGATTAGGACTATGAAAATCAAGGATTGTCATTTTAGAACTGTAAAGACTGAGGAGAAAATTAAAATTTGAACCAGATACTGTTTAAATTTTGAGCCTCTTTTCTCCCTCCATACCTAACTTCCATACCTCTAGTGACTACAATAATCTAAATTATTTCAAAGTCATATAACAATTTGCACTCATAACTATGGCTCTGCTTTTTTTTGACATACTGAGACGTATGGTATAAATTATAAGGCTATTCTCCATATAGAGATAGATGTTACTAAATAATGGAAGAGATAGTAAAATACAAATTAAAATGGTGTACAAAAATCTCTAGCAAGTAATTTACATGAATCATATACATCAAGTCTGTCTTCCCTCCCTCCCTTCCTTCCTTCCATTGATTTTAGACATTGCTAAATGAATGCATTTTCAATTGTAATAAATTTAAACCATACAGAAGGGTTTTATTGAAAGTCCAACTGAATTCCCCCCCACCTTGCTCCGTTGCCAAATCAGACCCCCTACTATCCCAAAGGTAACCACTATTATTGGTATGGTATACCTAGTCCTTCATGCATTCACATACAGACATACACATCTACACACACACACACACACACACACACACACACACACACTCATACAGTTTATCATTTTTACAGAAGTAATACATACTAAGCATATTGTTCTGAGGCTTGCTTTCCATGATATATGATAATGACTTTTCTTTGTCAACACACTCGTCAATGTAAATACTTTTTAACAACTATGTACTGCTCCACTCTATGTCCATTCTTTAATAGCAGCCACCTAAGTTAATGCTCATTTTTCACAAGCAATGCTGCAATGTATGTATAAAGCTATTCTTAGGTTTTGAGTGGCTTTAATAACATACTTAGAACATAATGTATATGCATATATTAACTCTGAAAAACAAATTCCGTCCAAGAAAACGTTTCCCAGTATGTACTTATACCAACAACGAACATTGCTTTTCTATATTGCTTACTCCCTAAATCTAGTCCTTAAAAAGATACAATCCCTAAATCTAGATTGTAAATTTCTATAGTGGGAATAGAGGAAAGGTATGACTGGTCTTTTCTCCTACAAATAGAACTTAAAGCCTTGTCTTTTTATTTTGCAAAATATTTCCAACTGTTAGCCCTTCGATGGCAGCTAATCAATGAGACATTTGTAAAATCAGTTTTTCAACTCCCATTATTTCAAAATAAACCATTGTTTCATTCCTAAAACAATTATAATGTTTATATTTTGCAATTATTTGCTAAAGAACAAGGACTGGGAGTCTGAATGTTTGGGTTGACAGGAGTATCGAAACGGACAATATATACTTTACCACTCTTTTCTTATTAATAGAAACAAACGTTTAGTTAGAAGAGTCTGCAAGGCATGTTATATTTGGACAATCACTGACAGCACAATGTCATGTGATTAAGGGAATGCTTTTTGTTTTTTTTACACATTATTTCTACAAATGTCAGAAATATCCTGCTCCCCCCTCTCCTTTTTTAGACACGAACTGACTAAAGGAAATGGTTTCTGACAACTTCTATAAATAAGGCAAGGCATTATCAAACTAGCTAAGGCACAATAGAACTCTGGTGAACTCATGTAGGCCTAAACACAGTTTCCCGTGTGGTCATTTCCCCAAAGGTTGGCACGCCTCATGTAGTAATTTCTGACCCTGGATCAGACTGTTCTCCTGATGTGCCACGACCATGCAATTAAAACGAACAAGGTAAGTATATACTCCTGCATGATTTTGCCAATGGACAAAGGTCCTGTTAGATAATCAAACATTCTCCCCTCACTTTGCCTTCCTCAAACTTCCCCAGTTGTTAAATAACAGCTTCCACGATAAAGAAGATGTAAGATGGCTCGCTGGCAAAATGTAGGCATTTCCAGTGCTTTTATTCTTTTAACAATGTGATTTTACCACGTTGTCAGAGTATACATAATTGTCACGCTTCTCATATGAGATCAAAGATTTTATTGTTAGGATTGTGTACTTTCGAAAAGAGCATATGTACTGAACACACTATCAACAAGCTAATGTGGCAGCTGAGGTTTGGTTCCTTTGCTAAATAGAAAAAGGACACCCGTTTCTTAGGTACTTTAATTGCCCATAAGGTTCTGTACATCCCAAAAAAAGCTGTAACACATGAGGAAATCTGAAGAGCCAACTACACCCTTCTAATAAGACCGTGATTAAAGTTGCATGTGTTTCTGTCAGCAGCCTATGCACTTAAAAAGCAATGACCACCTTTCCATGGGAAAGCACAAGGCACTGACAGCTGCTAATAAACTCAGAACCGCCAACATTTGTTACCAGCAACACCTTCTTTTCCTGGGATTCTGATGCTCCAGAAAGATTCACTATCTGAATCAGTCACCTGGGGGTAACTGCTATAAATATATATTCCTAGGACCTACCCTAGACGTACTAAGGAGAGAGACCAGGAATCTACCTTTTACTTTACTTTATTTATTTATTAACTTAATTAATGTATTTATTTTTGAGAGAGCGAGTGAGCAGAGGGGCAGAGGGAGAGAGAAAGAGAATCCCAAGCAGTCTTGTGCTGTCAGCGCACAGCCCAATATGGGGCTCCATCTCATGACAGTGAGATCATGAACTGAGCTGAAAATCATGAGTCAGACACTAAACTGACTGAACACCCAAGAACTCCAGTAATCTACATTCTAACTGAACTCCTTCAGGTTATTCTTAATGTCATTAAATTTTGGCAATTATAATCAACTGAAGCTAAAATATTACTTCCACCAAAGACTGTTTACTACCTTTGTACTAAATAATTTCCTTAAAGCTCAGAGTATCTGCCTGGAAAAAGATAGATTGAGATTTGACAACATGCTTTTTGAATATATTCTGTCAACTACTTCAGAAAGCTGACCTACCTGCAAAATGTTATACCAAAAAAAAAAATCCTGTTGTATTCATTTTTTAAAATACTATTTTAAATCAGGCACCATACATGCTCCTCAACATCATTCTAAGATACTATTCACCATATCCTACCACTCATCATGTCTCAAAGCACTTACGTTTTTTAATCCTGTTTCAATAGTTCACTCCGAGTACACAAAGCTACTTGGCTTATAAAAAATTCTCCCCAGTATATCTGAAGGAATACATTGGATGCATTTAAAGAGGAATCATGTAGCAATCTTAAAACTTCGTATGGTTCCATCATTTAGATGTCAAACCATTACATATAAACACACACATGCTAAATTCTTTAAAGATAGTAATATTTAGATTCCTTATTTTTTATTTATAATAATAATTTAGAATAGTAAAATTATTTTGCAAAAAGATTTTTAAAAATTAAGCACCTATTCTATCACTGCAGTATAAGATCAACTGTTAATAGTATACAGATAAATGTGAAATGAGGATTAATATATGAATAGGTGTGTGTGTGTGTGTGTGTGTGTGTGTGTGTGTATCCAAAAAGTATGGAAATTTTTTTATCTGGGAATCAGTCAAATCATTTTCTTTGTATGTAATGAAACACTAGCTCTTAATTTAAATTGAGGGAAAAACGTGGTACTAAAGTTAATAGGAGGAAAAAGAAATTCTTTAATCTTCTTGCAATAAGAACCACTTTACTTTGGATAAAACTATGAGCTGTGCTCCTTTGGTAAGTAATAGCCCTTGAAGAGATGAACTTTTGAGAAGTTGGCTTATGCTACATTTCTTTTTGATTTACATATAAAATCTGCAAGGTATTCATCTGATTCTTTAAGCAAGTTTCTACTGGAAGAGCCATGTAGAAAAAGTTACTACCCCCACCCCAGAATTCATAACATTCTATTACTGTACAAGAGAGCAAATATTTTATATATTGGTATACAATTTCTTTTTGTCTGGCTTTTGCCATTTGATCAACACAACTCTAAGAAATGGTGATATTACCTTGCCCGTTTGTGAACAAATAGATTGAAGCTTGTATGGTTAAGTGACTGACTCACCAACGTCCCCTAAGCCAATTAAATGGAAGAATCGGGACCCCAAATCACGTCTTTTGATTCCAGATTTAAAACTGCATTCACAACACATGCTAGCAATTTAAAATCAAGCTTTGTGGATGATAATGATTGTGAATATAACAGGAACAGAGAGAGACCGGGACTGGAGAGGGATATGGCAGAGCAGTCACGACTGCATCACCTGTGGTTTGTGCTAGTATTTAGGTGGAGAAAGCCTTGCATACAGATTTTGAAGGAGATAACATGGTCCCTTACAGAGTGGAGACATGGATGCTATTGTCCTTGCATGTGCATGGGGTATGCACCAAATACTAATAATGCACACTTAGGGACGTGAAAATTATACACCACGTCTATCAGCTTCTTCTTAAGTCTGTTAATCAATTTTAATCTAGTAATTAATACATTACAGGGTTGTAAGTGCTCAGTAACTGATTTGAAGTTAATTGTTAAGGAAGAGGTCTTTGAGCATGATTTTATTCTTATTTGTCTGCCCTCTAAGCAAGAAGAGCCTACGTTTTCTTCAGAGCTTTCATTAGAAGAACTTAAAACGTATTAGCAGAAACCTTCCATATAAGTATAATGAAATGCTGCTCTAAGTATAAAACTGAGTATGTGCTAAGCAAGTATGCATATAGTCAGGCTGATCTATATCAACTACTAAAACAGTGTTTGAAAACTGGTGAAGGGGATAGAGTAACTGTCTAAAACACTTCTAAGCCATGTAGAGTCAGATAGATTTTTTTGAAATCATAGAAAAGTATACTAGAGAAAAAGTGCTGAGGGTTTGAAACGGCATTAATGATATGTTTCTTTCACATGTAACGAACCTGTTCTGTATCATATTAGTTACCTTAAAGCACAGAGAAATGGTAATTATTAAGTTGCTTTCTAATCTGAAAGCACCAAGTCAAAGCAATTAAGAAGTTGCTTATTTATTTTTTTAAACATGTATTCATTTATTTTTAGTTCTCTTTTTTTTCTTCTCTACTATCCTGGAAACAGAAATGTTTTCCCTAAAGAAATCCAAATACATCTGACACGTATAATAATCTTATTAAATGAATAAATGTATTCATCAAAAATAAACAATACCTAGATAAAATTATATCTATGTATTGATTATATGAACAGTTTATCGACGACCTTTTATATGTAACCTAGACACAGAGGTAATACATGGACCCAGCTATGAAGAATTTACTGCTTAATGGGGAACATGAAACAAACACACAAATAACTATACATTAAAAAAAAAAAAAAAGAAAGTGAGAAGTACAAAGCAGAGATAACAATAAAGCCTGGTGAGTTAAAGGAGAGAGAGGTCTGGGGTGGTTTGGTGATAAGAGAAGACATCTGTGATGGAAAGACAGGAGGAGGAGTCTCATTGGGTTAGAGACAAAAAGGAAGGGCAATCCAGACTGCAGGAACAGACAGAGCAAAGACAGGGCCATGGGAAGGCCCAGAACACCAACACTGGGGGAAGTGGTCTATATGCAGCGCCCATGTGCAAAGGGCCTGGCAGGAGATAAAGCTGCATTTGGGGGCTGGAACCAAATCAGTGAGGGCCTTGAAGGCCAGGCTGCAGAATTTGGCCTTCGCTTCTTAGTTAATCGGAATTCATCCATTCCAAGATTTCACCCAAGGACAGAGTCGGAATATTTAGCTAACTACTCTAAGGGCTAAGAATAAGGCTGCACACCGGGATACGAAGAGATCTTATTAAATAAACTCGGGATTCTTCTACTTCCTAAAGCTTCTGCTTCGGTTGCCAGCAAGCTGAGAGATAAATTTAGTGCTCAATTTCATCTCAAGCACTTGGTTCATCTCTTTTCCTTCTAATTGATTTGTTATGTCTCTTTTTTACAGTCCTATTTCATGTGCACTTTACTGTTGTAAGCCGACTCACATCCTTTTTTGATGGAGCATGCGTCACACATAAATAAAATTAAAGTAACGTTTGTCCTGCTACCAGGTAAGGTTGTAGATGTACTTTTAAGGTTAAAAGTTTCAGAAGAGAAAAGAGAAGTTAAAACTCACCATCAAGCATAGCTCACGCTTCTAAAAATATTTCAATGAAAGATGGCCACCTTGGATTAGGATACCCAATGTCTGCAGTTGACAACTGCTCTAAAATCTACAACTGTTGGGTTCAATAACCTATTTTTTTTGTTGTTTTTTTTTTGCCTGGCTGTCCAGTTTGACCTTCCCTGTGAATCAGTGTTCGCACCAGATGCCTAAATGACCTTCTGAAACTTACAAGGCTTCCAAGGCTACAGATATTTTCAGCTGTATCAGCCCTGGCTGTCACAGCATTCTGCATGATATTGAGTGGCAAAACTGGAGCCTCCTGTACGAGCCTGACCTTTTAAACTCACAATATTGTGCTGCCACTCAAAATTGAGTTTTCTCTTTCTGCATTACTTTGTGATACCATTTCCCTTGCGTAATTGTAAAATAGCATTCTAAGCATAAAACGGTACTTTTCTTTACATGAAAATACTTCACTTCTACACAGGAAACCTAACACGGATAGAGGCTTTAAAATAAATATTTATTGACATCTATAAATAATTTTTCTTTAATTTCTAAAAAGATTATTTAAATTTTGTGGCAATAAGAACTATAATGTCATTATTTCTGCAATGGCCAACTTGAAATTTGAAAGATGTCTAAATTTTATAATTACACTTTCATAATTACATCAGCTTGTGTTAACCATTATGTATTCAATGCCTAGCACAGTGCCTAGAATATAAAGGAACCCAAATTAATATTTAAGTGAATGTTGCAGAATCTTTCACATTTAATTATTCTTCATTTATCATAGAACTATTGGGCTGAAATACAGGTGCTTAATTTTCTTGCCAAAAAAATTAGCACATCAGCATGGGATATTTCTCTTTAAAAATATGTCTGAGAATGCTTGGTACACAAAGGGAAAATATTTTTTGAATACATGAATGTCAGGTCACTTATAAACAGAAAACTGTTGCTGTGGGACTAGGTTAAAGTTTAACAGCAGTGGATGAAAAGAGCAGTGGAAATCAATTCATTAAGACACAGATTAAGGTTCTTAATAATAGTATCTATCAACTATTTAATCTCAAGCCTTCAAAACTACTGGAGTGATAATGTATTCAAAATGATACATGTATATTAGAGTATCTTTTATTTCCATTTCCTGCTATGTTTTCACAAGTCTTCCTTGTAGCCAGGGCAGAGAACCACAAAATGATATTAAATAAATATTTCAGAGCCAAATTCATAAACTAACATTGGTTGGTGAATGTATCCCTTAGCCTCATACATTTATTCTATTCCATTTTTAGCTATAACGTCTGTGCTACTTTGTAATCCTTTATGGAATATACATGTACATATGGATTAACACACATATATGCACACAAGACACACACATGCACACACTCTAATTACCCTGATAGGGATTTGAAGGAACGTGAGAAGATTTAATCAGAAGATTAATCAGTCTTCAACTGACTGTCAACTTTCAATAACATTTGTGATTATTTTAAGGTTGGCAACAGATTTCTGTATTTTAGTGATGAGAGAAATGAATTCCCTAATGCTTTCAATAATGCAGCTGAATAAATTGGAAGAGTGTGTGCAATACTGTCTTTGGACTCAAGACACTTCTTAAAGTGGGCCACTTAAAGCCACCCAACTGAGCCACTGGCAGTGTGCTATGTCACTCAGAAGTGACATCAGAAACTTCACAGGTGCTAATGATTTTGAGTCTAAAAGTAGATTTCGCTGATCTTGGTGAGCGCTGGGGCAAAGGGTATTAGGTGTGAGTAGAACTAATACTATGCAAACCACACTTGATCTAGCTCTTTTTCCCAAGCCAGCAAAACTCCAAAAGTCCACTTCCCGGTCTCTGCTGTTTTGTCTGACCGTATTGCTTCAAAACCCGTCTTTCACATCTTCCCTTCTTCGTTAGGTCTTTCCGGAACAAACTTGGGTTAGGCCTCAAATCTCTACTGCTGTCAGTATTTGTGTACTTCATTCACAGCATACTGAGGGAAACAAACAAGCAGACAAGAAGCCAAGCTGCTGGGTTAAGATCTCAGCACTCGCGGTACCTTCCTACGTGACCCCTGAGCAAATTACCTGACCTCAGCCTCACCAAGCCTCCATTTTCTCACCTGTGAACTAGAGAGAGGGACGGCACCGCATAAATCTCACAGTGCTGGGAAAGAGCCATACATGGTCACATATGTAAAAGAATAAGTCCCTACCAAGTAAGTGGCTATTTTTGTAATTATGACGATCGCTAATGGTCTGGCCCTGTTGCGATTTTGGTTGTTTTTCTTATTTCACTAAAAATGGACTTTTCTCTCCAGGCTATCAACTTCAAAAAAGCAGAAACCATATCCTTCATTTCTCTGGAAAATGCCAGTCAAAATCTCACGGTGGACTTTTTTATGCAGAGGGCTTTAAATAAATGTTTATGATTAAAAATGAATAGTAGTAAGCCATGAAATAAAAATTCTGAGTCTTCTAACCCAGCCTGCAGATTAAATCCTGGAAACAAGGGATGAACACTTCACAGCTGAATGGGGTCGCACAAAATACGCACAGTTGCACTTTCACCATTTGAAAGTTTGGAAGCTAGCCTACAAAATACAGCTTTATTTCCTGCACACAAAGAAAAAGCTGGAGGAAAAAGAGCATCGTGTGCATATCCAAAACCCTTTGTCATTAAAGTAAAATACAACACACCTCTCTCTTATAGATTTTTCCTTTCTGTTAACATAAAAGTCGCAGGCTCTGAAACTTGACTGTCAATACTGAGTGACTTAACCCCCTACTCAAGGAGTTAGCACTAAGAAGCTTCGGATGAACTATGTGTCCCCATGTTTCTCCCAAAGTGCCAACATCAGAAATCAAGCCATCGTTTCTGTCTCATCTAGGATGCCACTACATTTGGGTCATGCTGATGTATCCAATCCTTACACAGAAAAACAAGCACTTTAAGCGTTGAATCACATAACTAAAAGGAACTGTGAGTCGATTTTGTCTTTCCTCCAACATACAGAGCACGTAAAGAGTTAACGTGTCTACTGGACGGTTTTAGGCAAATTCCACACTCTGCCCACAAGCAGCCTATTCTTGGCTCCCGTGCCCACTTTGTTTTGCCCGTACATTACTTGTGAATATTCCAATCACTACACTGGAAACTACTTTGAGAACAGAGCATGTCTTACCTCTGCCCGGGACAGGATAAAGGGGTACGACAAGCAGCACGTGAACACTGCTCAATCGGTATTTGCTACGTGAGAGGGTTTTCCTTTGAGGCCTAAAACAATGGCATGAGCCTTCCATTTTCCTTCCCTAGACATTATATAATTTCATTTGCTGTGTGTTCTAAACAGCTCTGTAAGAGAGGAATTTGTTAGCAAAGTGACACGTCTCCAACAGAACACGTCTTCAGTTAATAGTTTCTCTCTTGAAATCCTAAGCTGTGCTACACAGTGGCTGAGGGCACACAGACTGCTGTGTGAACATGATACAACACGAAAGCATGAAATAACCACATCAGGAAGATAAATGAAGATAAATGAATTTAGTGTGTGCTCTGGAGCTACCCCTATCATTTCTCAGTGAAAATTTTATGGCATCGCATTATTGGTGTGAAAGTAAATTATCTCCTGAAACTTCACAAAGCTTCCTTGGAGAGCCTCCCGAAACGCAATGTTGTAACAGGTCACACCATTGCAAGCCCTTTTCATATCTGCTGAAGACAGGAGGCCTAGGGTGTTTTGTTTTGTTTATAAATCTAAGAAAGAGATTATAAGCATTTGTCAAACTATAAGCCAAAGTCAAAGCAGAAAGACAAAAGTTTATTTGCCAGCCTTTTAAGTTAAATTTACGCCTTCCTGACTTGTGTCATTTGTGGTATGGGTGAAGTTTTAAAATTACTGTATCGTAACTATACCCCTTGCATCCCCAGCAGAATCATCAAGGGGTAACAAAAAATGCTGTTCTGAAATAAGAAAAGACAGGGGTTCAGTTCAGTTTGGCTGCTCACCAGCTGTGTGACTTCAGGCAAGCAGGTTAACCTCTCTGCGTCTCTGTTTCCTCACCTCTATCAAGAGAATGATGGCTCCTGCCACGAAGGCCTGTTCCCTGTTTCACACCATTACCAGGTGATTCTTTCAAAAGAGAACATAAGCTGGCAATGTCTCACAGAGAAGACACTCGGATATGGTAGCTGGCCTCCTTACTTTCCCCCTGTGCATCCCGTTTCCTCACAAACGCTGAACAGAGAGACAAATTTCTCCTCCACACAGCACACCTTGACTACTCAGTTCCACTAAGACTTCCTTCTTTGGATTTGCTTCTTTCCTTGACTTTCCTCCTTTGGTACTCAATAGTATAGCACCAATACTCAACTGTACTATTCACTTTTCATATCTTTCTCTTCAGCTCAATTACACGCCAACGAAGAGAAACTAAGTAATTCTCCTTTGGATCCTCTTCTGCCCTACTATCATCCCTTGACTCTAATAGGTACTCAAAGTATGTCTGTTAATTGGTTATTTAGCAGAACACAAAGGATGAACTGATTTCCCTGTACGGCCTTACGGTTAACATAGTAGAATAGCTTTTTACGTGAAAAGACCTCAGCACTTAGCAAACTTTGATCCACTACTGAGAAACAGACACAATATTTTCTCCCAACACAGTATTAATTGCTCCCAAAATAATATTTACTTTTCAAAACCCATCCTCAAAACTCTGTTTCTCTGAGTCATTTCCCACATGCAATCTTCGGTAAATGTAGGTCCCCCAGAAAGCGTCGTGCACAATTCTGCTTGAAGGATAGATTTTTCAACGGTCTCAATTCTTCTGGATAGTTCAAATTAGTTTTTGAAAAGGTCATGCAATACCTCAGAGAGACTCTATACCTGGGTCAAAGATCTGCTTGTATTCCCTGTTGTTCACTTTTGCTGTGCTCGTCGTATCTCTTAAAGTCTTCTGGATGGGGCATTTAAAACCAAATATTATCTAATGCCACTAAATTGACAATGCAGCTTTCCCTGAAATGTCTGAGCAATGAAATTCAAATAACGGCTCAAAATAATTTGGAGTAAATTTGTCTAGTTAAAATTAGCCCAATGAACAGAGAAAGCAAAGAAGAATTTCTAATTTTAACACCATTTAATCTTAGTTACTTAAAAAAAATGAACATTTTGTGAACATTATCTTAACAGTGCAACTGAACAGATTTTTATCTTATCTTTATAAGCACAAGGCAAAAATCAGATAAACTAATAATAGAAAAAGACATCCTAAGTGTGGCTCTGACATAATACTAAGAGGCATAAAAACAAAAGCTGAAATAAAGCACTGTTAACATTATTTTCTCTAGCTCTCTGTAAACATGCTATGAAGACATAAACAGAGCAATTTTTATTATTTCTCATGGAAATACCCATCTAAAGAAATAATAAGTGGTAAATAGGTATAAATAGAATCTCCTTCTTGAAAACTGTCCTGATTTCATGGGAATCTGTCTATGCATGTTAAATACAACATAATCTATCATTGCTCTGACATTTTCTTCTTAAACTATGTTAAGCCATTTACTTGTAAAAAGCATGTAAGGACCTTAAGCAAAATGGCCTGTGAGAATGCCTCTAAAGTGTTCTATTCTATTCAAAACATAACTATCCTCACAACACCAAGAAACTGTTAACTCAGTGTAACTGCTTACTTATTCCCATATGTACATCATTCTGTTTGTAACAGTGTCTGATTATTAAGGAGTTTTATTTCCAGGAAAGAGATTCTCACAGTTATACTGATACGTTCCCTAAAATAGCAAGGTCTGAGAAGCAGAAATGTCAGTGGCATTGAGCACATTGCAAACTTACTTTATCATGTATCTATGTGACACCTGCTTTATCACAGAGGCCAGGTTACACCGGTGTTCCTTTAATGAGGGACCAGAAGTACCTGGCCAACACTGCAACACTTCCTAGCAAATAACAACATACGCCTAAAGAGGAAATTATGCTTACTTCAGAATTACCAATTTGGGATGAAGAATTTGGCGACCTTCTACGGCTCCTCAGATCCTGTGCTTTATTTAAAAGAGGTGGACACAGAAATGGCATGGTTTAAGAAGTTAACACGCAGCGTCCACTTAATCGAGTTATAGAGTTCCTGACAGAACGCAATTTCAAGTGTTTTTATCTTACTGATATTTAGAATAAAGTTCCTGATCATAAAAGAGCTCGCAAGTAGCAACATAATGAACAGAATTAACATTAAAGATTGAAATTTTTATGTAAAACTTTTCTGATGAAAAGTTTAAACGATTCTTACTATATTTTAAGAATCATTTTTAACACCTCCCATTCCCTTTCACGTCCACATCTAGTCAGTTGCTACATCCTATGGACCCTATGCCTGTCACTTCTCCCCCAGTGAACATGTCCTCCTTGTCACTTCCCATCATTTCCCTCAGTCCTTCATCTCTTTCCTACAATCTCTACTTCATCCTGTGCGTCCTATCCTTCCTCTAAATTGTCACTAAAATAGGTGCCTGTCGGGTTACGCACCTGGCCAAACGTCTCACGTTCCCAGCTGGGTGTCAAACTCGTACCACCTGTTTCTCAATGCCCACCTCCTTTCCCACCTAATTCCCCCCTTCTCCCTACTCTATATGCTGTCCACCTCCCCCTATGCCTTTTCTCTCTATCCTCTTTCTGTTCATTCTTTTCGAGCCTCCCCAAACACTGGAGCAAGTGAGACTCTGCTAAAGTATTCCAAATGTCTGCGGTCTTGATCTCCCATTCACACTAACACAAGCATTCTTTAAATCTGCTTTCATTCTTTCACGTACAAACATGGCTTCTAGAACTGGGCCACCCTGGTTCAACTCCTTGCTGTGCTACTTATTAGCGACGCCACTTGAGACTATTAACTCGTGAGTGCCTCGGTTTCCCCATCTGCGAAGCTGAGATATCGACAGTAACCATGGCACAGGGTTGTTCTGAGGAATACATGAATTGATTCGTAAATCTTACCCTGGCACATAGGAAGCAGTCCAAAATGTAAGTAATCACCATGACAGTTCTTACCCTCATTACTATTCTTTATAGACCATTTCCAAATGGTTAA
Organism: Leopardus geoffroyi; assembly: GCF_018350155.1. Lineage (NCBI taxonomy): Eukaryota > Metazoa > Chordata > Mammalia > Carnivora > Felidae > Leopardus > Leopardus geoffroyi. Next base: position 112,213,217 of record NC_059333.1, read on the forward strand.
AAACATGGACATTTGAATAAAGACAGAAAACAAGCCTCCTAATTCTACAAATGACAAAAAAGAGCTGTCTAGCCATGCTACTTAATCCTGAAGATAAAGGTCATAAGGCCTATTTTACAGCTGCAGAAAAAGATTAAATGAGCTATTTTATAAAGAAATGGACAGCAAAGTACAACTTCTACTAATTATTGTTTATATGTTTAGAACTTCACAGATACAGAACTTAAGGACTAAAAGGAGTCAATGGTTGTTCCCAGATCACATATCCAGTCAGATCTGGTATAAAATGAAGTCTATACATGGTGAAGCTTCTCTATGCCTACCCACCCCACCCCCCCAACCAACAAAGTCATTTGTTCCTTTCAAAACACAGACAAAAATGCAGTAAGTATATCCAGAACCGGAAATTTTAAAATGATAATAGTAACACTGATATCACCTCCTACATTTGCAGAGTGTGTTCCACTTTTCAAAAGTTCTCCCCCAGTGAGGTCTGTTTTTGTTGTTCTGCTTGCACTGCAACAAACACTGGGGCTTTCAAAACGAACTTAGAGGCTGTTTATAAGAACTGATGTATCTTTTCGTACACTACTTCCTGAAACTAAAATTTGGTAAAGAGAAATATCAATGAGGGGGCCTTTGGCTGAGGAATGCTGAGTCACAAGTCCAGCCAATGGTTCAGAGCTTTTCCCAACAACTTTTGCCGGACAGCAGGCCTCTATGCCTTCCTTTCTTTGTATCTGTCACCTGTCCGGACTACCACCACCGACCCCAGACTATCTTTCTGCTAGGATAAGAGCTGCCCATCCACGTGGAGTGCTAAAAGGTCATTGCAAAAGTAATTCTTTTCTTGCAATCAGAGAAGGGCAGAAACAAATAAAATGTGAATGTCTCATTACTACTACCATCAACAATGCTGGCAAACAGATTGCTAGACACAGGATTACAAATTGTAGATACTATAAGCTCTGACTGGTCTTGTAAGTTCTAAGTCTAAATCAAGTTCAAAAAATGCCTTTAACGATGTTCTAAATATGAACTGCATAATGCCTTATTTTGGCATTCTTGCTATTTAACATGCTTGTGATGTGTTTTGACTATTAAACTGTAAAGTCTCTGTTTATATTTCCTCACACTCCCACTGCACATATTATTGTTACCACACTTTTTAGCATTTTCTGGAAGAGTCTGTTCAGTCACAATCACTGTAGACAGATGTTAGTATGCTGCGAACTCAAATAAGAAGGTATAGATGATGTTGCCACACGTTCCACAGACTATCTACTTAAAGCATTTATTATTTTTCAAAACCCACAAAACTGTACTCCTAATTGGGCCAATTATACCAATTATACCCATACTCTGAAACCATCATTTAGTACCTTCTGCTTTTATTTCTTCATTTCTCTTTTATTCAATGTCACATGAGACTGGATACTCAGGCTGTTTCTGATTAAAATCTCCTGGCTAATATATACTTCTCTCAATGCTGCTCATCACGCTTTATACATCTCTTTTCCCAAAAGGAAATCACTGCTTTTTCAATACATTTTAGCATTATTTCCACTTCTTAACTTTAATATATACATTTTTAGAAAACACCTCATTGTAAACAACCTCACTGTCACTGTCAGTTTACTCTCAATTGCCTAGTCTTTGGCAATTTCTCTCCATCCACTGTTCAAATTCATTACCCACGCTGGTCTCCTGACACATAGTAACTATTTGGTGCTTCAACAGTAAAACTGATGGCAAAAGCTATCAATTATTCTCATATAGGACATTTGGAAATCCATATATTTCTACTAGAAAAATGAACTAAATAAATGGACTAGAACACATATAAAAATCCCGTGTCGGGATGCTAAATATAAAGGCATGAGAAACATGGAAATATCACTGAATACATATAATTAAAACTGGCTTAATAGAATATTTTTGTATGGCTGGAAAATAAAGAATAGCTTTTTTTCCCCATTATTTATGCGTTAGGACTGTTTCCTTTATTATATGTATTGGTCAGAGCTACATTAAGACTTAGTTTTCCTTATCTGAACTTCCAAAACCATGTTACCAAGCCACTGTTTATGAAATCTCACTTTCTACTTACAGTTATTTTCAAAACTCTTAACTTCTGCTATCAGACTGCTACTTCTTTGAACAAGTGTACTTTGGCTAAGTTTGGTAGATTTCACTGAGCCTCGCTTGCTATTTTCGCCACAACACATATTCACTTATAAATCAACAATACAAAATAAAATCTCTCAAATCGACTGTGATGTTTATTTCATATGATTAAACTTGTTCCCATGATCCTCGCATCTTGTTAGCTCTTTAAGACAAGTTCATTCTTAATAGCTCCCAAGCTGTTTTAAAAATGAAAATATACTGTTAAATGTAAGTTCCTTTTAAAAATTCTTTGGAGGAAGAAGTGTCAGTTAAAGAGGGACAGGAGTTGATATCTGCACGGACTTTAGGTTATATGCTATTTAGCACAATTCTTTTTAATACTTTGATGTTTTTTAACATCCAGATTATTTGAATAAATTATTAGCATTGACTCGGGCACACCTAGCTTTCACACAAACACTCACATAAAAATTGTGTCCACATGCGTGATTATGTACCTTGTCAACTGTTATTCACCTCTTTGGATATATAAAAGATATACTTGTCAATTTTTATTTAAAAAAAATTTTTTAATCTTTATTTATTTTTGAGAGAGAGACAGAGTGTGAGCAGGGGAGGAGCAGAGAGAGGGAGACACAGAATCCGAAGCAGGCTCCAGGCCCTGAGCTGTCAGCACAGAGCCTGACGTGGGGTTCGAACTCATGAACTGAGAGATCATGACCTGAGCCGAAGTCGGACGCTCAACCAACTGAGCCACCCAGGCACCCCTATACTTCTCAATTTTTAAGACAACGCCCATGGAGATGACAGTTTTTCTTTTGCAGTATACATACTACTGGAAGCATAACAGTTATTTCAGAAACATCTCCTTTTTAAAAGAGTTGATCTCAGTGGAAAAGGAATTCTTCACTCCATGCAAGATGGCTACCTTTCATCATGAGATTATTACATCCTGAACTGTTTTAGCAAAGGATAATCACAAAAACCTGAATAAGATCTCAAAAACAGTGGGAAAAGTGTCAACTATATAATGCCTAGTACTATAACATAAATGCTTTCAAGATTCTTCATTTTTATGGATGTCACGGGTACCCAGGTTAAGATGTCTCTTGGAAAACGTAAATAATTGTCTATAAAAGAGGTACTAGAGTCATTAAAAACTAATAATAATATATAAAAACCTATAAACATGTATTTGCTAAGTGTTTTTTTCCAGGATATAGCTGTAATGTTTATATAAATATATATTTGTATAATATGAAAAACACTACATAAAAATCAATTTCCCTATCTCAAATCTAAAAATATAAAATATGTCTAGAGACACTTAATGCCACATGTCAATAGCTGTTCTTGAATTCTCTGCTTTGCAATCAATATCTCTCCAACCATTAGTGAATATGCTCCATGACTCATCAGAAATGATATGCGAAGTTAATGGGGATCATTGTTCCCCCCACACTCCCTACATGCATCGACACTAATGGCAGTTACGCCTCATATAGTGGGAGACAGATTCAAGATGGCACCAAGCCAGGAGGCAACTCTTCTGAGGTTCTCTAAAACCTGCCCTGCCCGTAGAAAGAACCCACTATATCCATCTTGTCCTATATCTTTGGCATCCTTCAAGGAAATAAAAGTAAGCATGCTTTATATGGATAAAAAAGAAGCGCATTTTTCCAGCTTAACACTCACTGTGTATGGCAAAATGGACTTCAGTTATGAAAATATCAGAGGGGAATGTTTCCAGGACCTATGCCATTGTGCTTTGTTTGCTAGTCAGATGCTTTCTCAAGAATGTGTTCAAATTATAAAGACAATGTCTCCATGTATAGAAATTCCCGAAAGCCCGTATTACCACAGAAGCATATTTTTACGTTTCCTAATATTCAAAACAATGCCTTATACCATACAAGTGAAAATCTCATTCTTGTGAATTTATTAATTAACAATTTGGTCAGGAGTTTGTTTGGATTTACTTGACGTTTTTATTTTCTAAGGAAGGAAAGTCATAGGAAAGGAAAATACATATTAAGCATTTGAGGATAATTGCTATTTACCAAAATCTCGATTTTAAAATAAGTTTTAGTGACTCGTTTATGTTTGGTAACTTCAGGACAATGATAGCTATAGTGTCTCTAAAATGTTCCTAAGTAGCAATCATACTCTATTCTGGCCTTTGAGAGGTGTTAGGACTCATCCACTAATTATAAGCCTCTTCTCTGTTATTACTACCTCACCATTAAATCTCTAAACTAAATAGTAGTTTTGAGGAAATAAAAATAGATGTTAGGTAGTGTGTTTTCTTAGATTTTGGTTACAATGGATAAGAAAGACAAGGTATTTGTGTGTATAATATACTTTTTTAGCTTGTGAAAATAAAAGTCAATTTCATTATTTTAACCAGCAAACTCGTGAGGCTTTCTCTCAGAATTCTGCTCCCCTGATCTATTTGAGAACAGCACTGTCCAATAGAAATGTAATATAAGCCACATTTGTTACTTTAGGTTTTCTAGTAGTGGTATTTTAAAAAAGTAAAAAGAAACAGGTGAAATTAATCTAACTGAATATTCTACTGAAACCAATCTATCCAAAATATTATCACTGCAACACATAATCAGTATTAAAAATACGAATCAGATGCTTTACATTCTTCCCTTCGTTCAAAGTTTTCCAAATTCAGAAGGTATTTTACACTTAGAGCAAATCTCAGTCCCAACTAGCCACATTTCAAATGCCCCACAGCCACATGTGGCTAGTGGCTACCGCATTGGGTGGCAATTCTGGATTTCCAAAAATATGAAGCTCTTGAGCCTAAAAGGCCATCACTTCAAAATCTCCCTATGTAACATCTTCTATAATCAGCATTGCTGCTAGGATTTTATTTTGAGCCAAACATTTAAGTGAATACATTTTGCTTCCTTCCTTCACTCCTCTCACCCTGCCTTTCTATTGCGTACCCTGATGACTTTCTCTTAAGGGCGTAAGAAACCCCAGCGACCTATTCTCTTTAGCTTCTTCTGAGCAAGATCTGAGATGTTCTCGAACCTGTGCGTCTTCAGTCACCAAGCAGAAAACCAGAAGGTGCAGCAAAAGGCTATTCTCTGTTTTCATAAATAGAGATATCAAACACAGGTCTAAGGAACGGCAACACCGATAAATGCCAAGGGCAACCTTTTTGCTTACAATAAAAATAGGAGATTTTATCTAATAAAGTAACACGCCCTGCTTCAATGAGAAATATGATTTGACTCTTCCCCTCACCCCAGGAGAAACCTTGGGATACTCTGTTCTTGGTCTGGAACAGAACCCAGTGCTTCATTTCATAGGAATTCTGTGCCCAGAGGAAGAACAGAATGCTGGAAACAGAATTTAATGAATTCAACTTGGAGTCTTAAGTTTGCTTCAAATGTGGAAATGTAAACACAAGCAATAATATTTTAAACCATGAAACACTTTGGATTCTCCACTGGCATGGCTGCATTGAGTACCACACTCAATGTGTATCTGCACACAAATTTGTTCTTAGTAACACGAGAAAAAAAAAATTAAACTAGGCACATGCGAGCTTTTCTGAGTCTCTTAGTAATAATAAAACCTGATTATTATGTCTTAAGTGACACTGTAATTATAGACGGATGGATGAACAGGTTTTCTGGTGCTGACCTAACCTGTTCCCTCAAACACAAAAGGCAAACTTTTGTAGTGCTCGGTGAGGGAAACCCCCCCATTAAACAAATAAAACTAAAAACTATGTCTACATCTTGAAAAAAAGCCCTACCAACACAATAATCCAAAAGAATTTCACCGCCATGCAAATACACCACATGGATGAGAATCAGAACTCTGTCAGGTTCCTAAAAAAACAGTTTCTAGCTATAGCTGTCACCCACCGACTTTAAGAAAGCAAAGATACAAGTGTCAACAGTGTGCTTTCTCAGGCTACAAAGTAACTTTATTCAGTGTCTCTGGCTGTAACTCTACATCTAAGGCATTCTAAGTATTGAACTAAATATTCTCAAGATGAGTTTTACAGTCCTTGAACTTCCGTTTTAACCGCTTCAGTGATTTTTTTTTTTTTCCCTATCTCAACAGCAAGACAAGGAGAGACACCAACGCTCTCAGGAACCCACACAGACAACATGGAGTGGATTACTTATGCGGGTATAGACTAGTTATGTACTAAATACCCTCTGTGTATAAACAGACACTGTGTTCAAACCCAGGAGGGAGGAACACGGCGTCCACGGGTGTAGGATTTCAAAGCGCCTTGCAGAGGGCCTGCAAATCCAAAGGGCACTAATTATGACTTCTCTCTGGGTGTATTAATTTGTTTAAGAAACGCCTCAGAGGACGGCAGAGTTTTACCATCCATCTGCTATCGCTTGTGCCTGTGCTGGTGGGGCACACAAAGTAAAGACAGTGGCAAATAACCTTTCTGGCAGCTTCTTACTCCGTTTTAATCCCAGGGAAGCACACTCCACCACGGAAACACACCATCAAATCCCAGCAGCAGCCGTCTACTCTCAGGGCCAGGGAGAGACTTAAGAACACAATGACTCTTGTAGCAACACCCCTGTAGTTGTAAAGTGCCGTGAGAGGGGCCAACACAAGCTCCACCATATACCTGCTCGTGTTACAAGCTCTGGAATCAAAGTATTCTCACATGACACATTACTACCAATAACAGATTCCGGCTCCGTTTCAAAAAAAAAAAAAAAAAAGTGTGGGGGTGGGGGGGGGGGACTACATATTTGTCCTGCTTTTGTCTAAAAACCAGAACCCAAGTACTAACTACTTTTCCTCCTCAACCTTTCGTGAAAGCAATTCAACCAACTGCGGCTCCACCCAGAGAGCGTCTATACTTACTTTTCTTACAGTTTTTGAGTGACGCACTACAAAACGATGGGGGGGGGGGGGGAGAGGAGCCCTCTCATGCAGGGCGTCTTCCGCCCTGTAAACTTGGCAAAAGGCAAACTGGACTGAAATACAGCACTCTCCATATAAGGAAGCCCAGCTAAACATGTCATGCGTAATTTATGGGTAGCAGGCAGAGAATTAACCTTTGCGTGCACATATTTGGCCCAGATGAAAACCGGGGCTGGATGGCAGCCCCCGAGGACAGGGATGCGGGATCTCTTGGGAGACACCGTGGCTCGCGTCTGATGGGCTCGCGTCTCCTCCTGACGAAGGTCATTAAGTTGTAAGTACACTTCCACGCACCTGTTTCTTTCATCCCCCCCCCCCCAACACCACCACCCCCCCCCGCCCCCCGCCTCTTTCTCTCTTTCTTTCTTGCTCTTTCTGCCTCGGCTGCCAAGCTGGAAACTGGCTGCGCTCTGACAGTGTCCGCAGAGCCCCGGGAAGGGCGGCTCGGAGCTGGGCTGCAGCTGCAACCTCCCGCTCTCCCTCCAGCTCGAGCTGGTGTGCGAGAGGAAAGCCTCCACCGCGGCGAGCCAGCCGCTGCCGCTACGAGACGCAGCCGGCCGGAGCCTCCTCTCACTTCCTCCTTCAGCCATGTACAGCACAGAAAGAGTACAAACAATGCAGAGCAGCGGAGCAGCGCGAGGAAACTGTGAACAGGGAAACTTACCTCTCACATTTTTTTTCAGAGGCAGCCCGACTGCCGACCGAGTGCCCAAGGCATTGTGGGAGTCCTGATTCCAAGAGGCCCGCGATTTAAAATTGAACTTGTCAGTTCCCGGTCACGGGAGCATTGTGAGCGCCACAACTCATTCAGCTGCAGTGGAAAGACTGTTGCATGTCGCTGTGCAGCCTCTTATCGCCGAGGTCTGGTTTCCGCTGCTGCTGCGCGGCCCCTCCCCCGCCAGCCCAGCCCCACCAGGAAGCCCGGGGCGGACTCGTCGAGCTCCCGGACGCACGCGGCCGCGAAAAAACGCTCTTCAACTTTCCGCCGCCCTCCCGCCCTTCCCCGGGCCGCCCTGGCGCCCCTCAACCGAACAAAGTCCGCAAGGGGTGGTCGTGGCCGCTCGCGGGTCGGCGCACCGAGCAAAAGGAAACCGCAGCCGGCGCTGGCGAGGTGCATCCCCGCAGCCAACCGGTGGTATGTTCCATCTTACACGTTCAACATTATTGCAGCCGAGCTATAGTGCAAACGGGACGCACCCCTACTACTTTCTGCTCCTTCCGACCAGCCGGGCGGACAAATAGGTTCTTTTTTTTTTTTTTTTTTTTTTAAAGAGGCCGGTGGATGGGTCTTTTATAAGGAAGCCGGCAAGGTTAGGTTGAAGGTGAGAATCCGATCGGCATGAAACGGTAAAGATCGGATGGGGCTGCCGCCTTAAAATGCACCACACAGTTTTTGAACGTGGATGGCTCACAGGCGGGAAAAACATCTGCAAGGCTGCCAGTGTGTGTCTGCCTCAAGTAACGGCGTGTGCGCAGTTTTGCAGTTCCTTAGTAAAACTGATTGTCACACAAGCACAAAAACTCCTGTTCGAGCTTCCCGTCTAGCTTGTAAATAATATTTGGAATGTAAAACCCTTTCTTCCCAACTCTGCATTACATGATTTATAGAAAAGCACAGCCCCTTCTTTAAAAATAAAATGCCATTTTCTGAAATACTGGAATATTCTAAGGCACATAAGTCATATTATTGTTGGAGCAAAAGAAACCACAGCCCCGAATCATAATTCATTGGGTGTTGTAACATGTAACTTGGCTTCCCTTTGAATGGAAAGAATTTGGGGTTAATGTGATGTGATAATGTTTTGGAGATTTGGGGGCAGAATTTCCTTTGGATTTAAGGAATTTTGACAACTTGTTCAATAATGAATCTAATTTAAACCATTGGTTCCATGTTTTGGACACAATCTGGAATGAAATGGTAGGTAAGGTGCAGTGTTCTTCCTACAACTTTATTAAGTTGTGTTAAAGAGGGTGCGGCTGGCTTCTGGAGGAGAAGGAAAAAGATCATGAAAGGTGCTAAGGTTCAGAAATAAGTCCAGAGGCACTAATAACAGACTTGAGTTCTGACCCTTGACTAGATCCACAAAACACTGAGTTAATACTGTGCACTGCTCCCTTCCATACAAATTAATTAATTAATTAATTAACTAGTTAATTAATTAATTAGATGGCCCTACTTATCAGTGTTAATCATTAAAAAGTACCCAAGCACACACACAGTTGAAGTAGATTAAGAGGACACCGACACTTTCTCAGAGGACAGGAATGGGCATTCTCTATCTGCCAATTAGTAGCTGTGAGGACTTCCTTCCTTCTAATTCAGCATTCACTGCAACAACTACATTGAATGCCTGCTATGCCAGAGCTACAAGAATGGATAACACAGTCCCTACACAGTCAAGGATGATACTTCTACTAGGAAAGAGACAAACCAATTAACTCTGCCTGAGGGGTGAATGCTAAGATGGTGTAGGCAAGCCCAAGGGGGCCTGAGGAAGGTTAGCGAAGGCTTCCTGGAGGAGTTATTTTGAACAGGTGCCTTGAAAGGTATATAGGAATTAGCGAGATGGAAAGGGAGTTGGGGCTGCACGAGTGAAGAAAAGAGCATGGTCAATACAACGGGCCTACCAGCCTTCCTGTTAGAGGTGAAGGAAGGGTAAGTGTAGGGGAGTGGCAGGAGATGAGCCAAAAGCAGGTCTGTGTTAAGCCCGGGAGTCTCTACTCTGAACACCATGATGAAATGGAAGAGTTTATACAGCAAGGGGATAGGTAGGTAGAGTTTGGATTTGTATTTCAGAAAGATCCTGTGGCAGCAGCTTGAGGGTGAATGGGAGTGCGGGGTGGCGGCCCATAGAAGAAGGGTGAATGGGTGTGGACAGACTGGAAAAATGACTCACGCGGGGAATGAGGAAGGGAGGAACCTTGGGAGACTCCCAAATCCCTGGCTTAGCCTACTGGATTGTTTGCTACTTGCCTTTTAATGTCTTCAATTTGCCTTTCATTCTCCATGACAACGAACCCATGACTTCTGAGCTGGGCCACCTATGCATCTGCTAACAGGTTGGTGCCCTAGCTGGCTTCCACACACACCTCAGGATGTCCAGTGGACCGCTAAGGACTAATCCCCATTGTGGGAATTTATTTTCAATTGTTCTCAGACCCTTGTAGACTTCCAAGTTAGCACTTTGGTGCTCTCTTTTCTTGTGGGTTAGAAAATTTGCTGTTTGGAGCAACGTGGTGAAAAACAGGACTTTGGACCTGTGTATGGTGCAAGAAGGGAAATTATTTTTCCACTTCGGCACTGGAGAAGGGGGGAAGTTCTGGGAACAAAAGAGAAATTGAAACTGAGACAGATTTTCTGCTCCACCGAACAGAATACAAAGAAATACAAGAAAGACCCTTGAATGTTAGAAACGGTAAAATAAACATCCTCGTAAATGACTGAGAAGAGAAAAAAATGTTATTTTACATTAGATGAAGGAAAAAGGGATGGCTAACAAAACTCATATAAAATAATGGTCAATCTAGGACTCAAAAATGTGTCAAAATAAATTGTGATATAAAACTTCGTTTGCCAGTGACTTTGCTTAATATATTATTACAGATGATATTATAACATGAGTAATGATATTGAAAAGTTTGAAGCACTGTAACAAGAACCAGATCACATGTTAAAAATATTAAATCATGTTGCTAGCTTTCAACTACCAGTAGCATTCTAACCACATTTTAAATTGTGGAAATTATTAAAAAATCATTAGTAATAAAAAGTAAATAGTTTCCCATTTAGAATACCAATGATAGTCCTTCAGTGCCAGGAGAGCATTAACAGTATGGTTTCCTATGCTTCTGTGAAGTGTACTGACAGTTCACGGGTTCATGAGTGAGTAGATCCATAAGTGTAAAAAGAAGGTCATTTGTGGGTGGAGAGGGAAATTATAGAAAACAATTTCAGATGAAACAGAACTACTGTTTTAGATAAAGGAAAGAATGTTCACTGCCGGTTTCTGAAATATTTCAAACCATTCAAGTCTTAATTATACCAATGAATCCCAATAGAAATGCAGTTAAGCAATATGGTTTTTAGAGATAATATCAACTACCAGGTTCACCAATAATGCAGATAAAGGAAATGGTAGCATTTATCTTTTTCACTCAGATGGGAGTCTGTGAAGCACCTGTGTAAATGTGTGAGCATGTGTATGAATTGTATCTTCCTTGTCCTCCATACACATTTATAGCTCAGTAAGTTCTCATAGCCTCCCAAATGTGATTCGCCTTTCCTGGCCAAACAAAACAAAACAACACAAAAACTCAGTGAAAATATCCCAAAAAGGTATGTTTTTTTAAAAAATTGAAATATGAAAAGGTCTTGAATCACTGATCTAGGAATACTGTTTTTATTATACCAGGATAAAAATAATCCATTGCAAGATACTGTCAAAACTAGACCCAGATGCAGATCTTTGCTTTCTAGCTCATGTTTAAATACATATGGTTGAGAGAAGAAGCTTCTGGAAGGCAGTGAAGAGTTAGAAACATTTTTGTATGGAGAATCCATTTTAAGCAGATACATTAAATGTATCTCTATTAAATTTCACAGTGGAGGAGGGAGGCACTCTTCTATAGCCTGGATTCAAATTTGTTCAAGTATCTGAATAAATATACTGATAGAGTTACATGACTTTAGTTTACCTTCAGGGACCTTTAATATTTTACTTGCCAAGTAAGTTTTATAAATTATACCCAGTATTTAAATATAACTTATATTCTATTACGTGTTATGTATATATAGTATATTATGTAATACAACACATTGTATATATAATACATATGCCACTTAATGTGTAAACCACATAGGTGTGAAAATATTATATAAAATCAACATATTTGTCTTAAAATGTTTATAAAGACTAAAGCTGGGTTTAAAATGTTAATTTGATTTGGACATGTCTCAATTAAGCTATTTTACCTAAAAGTTGAATCTAAATCTTCAATATAATTAGTTTGGCATCTGGCAATAGGGCAGTATAAAACAAATACATTTCAGAATTAAAAGTTTAAAGCCACAGAATTTGAGTTGGGAATGGAGCATTAGAGACGGTCTGGCCCTGTTCCTTTGTTAGACCAGAGAACATTGTAGAAGTAAATTGGCCCCATGACAGAGCAGAACTGGCATCAGTGTCTTCTGACTCTCTCAGACCATTTATTGTCATTGTTTTTCTTAAAAACACTGGGGCCATAACAATATCTAATATAGACATCATGTTTCCCCACGTTCAATGGAAAGAAGGGCCACCCTAGATTTCAGTACAATTTGCAACCTCTATTTTTTTTTCCTTTTTTTCTTCTTCCTCCCATTTTTGTCCATTCTTCCTTCCTTTTTTCTATCAGAAAACACTTTTCACATAATCGTTCCTTTCACGTATGTTGATTGAGCACCCACCATGCTAAGTCCTGTTCTGGGCAATACAGTTAGAGAAATTAGCACAGCTCAGTTACTATCCTCAAGGAATTTAGAGCCTGCTATGGGGAACCAGGCACCAAACAAGTAAAGAATAAATAGAAAGAAACAAATAAGCATAGGAAGCAATTTCAGATGGAGATAAGTGCTATGAAGTAAGAGAAAGCAGATTAATGGGATGGGGGTGCATGTTAAACAGCGTGGTCAAGGTTTGAGGTGGTCAGAGATGGGCAGAGAACTCAAGGAGGGGCAGAACATCTCGAAAGACCATTCAAAGAGGTGGAAACTGCAGGTCTAGAGTCTTGAATTCCAGGTTCACACAAAGGCTAGAAAACCAACAGTGAGTAAAAATGAATGGGGTACCCAACTTCAAGGAACTTACAGTCAAGTGAGAACAATGAATCCCAATCAAATTAATCACACTCAAAATGTATAACTACAGCCATGATGCTTGTGGTCAGTGACGACTATTGAAGTGTTCCGTTGTATTAGAGGTGGGATGATGCATGATCCAAGTTTGTTTTTCACAGAAAGAACTGAAGTACTGTCCTGACTGCTATGTGGAGGCTAATGGTCTAATCCCAGAACAAGGGGCAGGAAGTGTACCACAGGGACAACAAATGGCTGAGGGCCAGCGGAAGTGAGATACAGTAAACATTAGAATCTTACATCTCAGAGCTAAAAAGAATCTCTAAGATGACCACATCCATGCCCCCAGGGAAGTAAGATTTATAGTGGATGGGTGTGTGTGTGCATGCACGCACATGCTTTTGCTTAAAGTCAACACAGTATAGGGGCACCTGGGTGGCTCAGTCGGTTAAGCCTCTGACTTCAACTCAGGTCATGATCTCCCAGCTCGTGGGTTCAAGCCCCACATCAGGCTCTGTGCTGACAGCTCGGAGCCTGGAGTCCGCTTAGGATTCTGTGTCTCCCTCTCTCTCTGCCCCTCCTCCCGCCCCCCCCCCCCCCGCTCACACACACACTCTCTCTCTCCCAAAAATAAAATAATTAAAAGTCAACACAGTATAGAAAACTCAAAAGTACTGAAAATAGAATATTTTTATAAAAATCAGCAGCGATTCCAATTCCCAGAGAGAGTCACTGTAATACTGCAGTTTATTTCCTTTCAGGCTTCTCTCAACACATTTTTTACATTGATATTATACTATATATGCAACTTTGTGTTCCATTTTCTCTCCCACCTAATCTCATAGTATAACTTTATAAAACAAATGACATCTCTCATGTCATACATTTTAATCTTCATTTATCACATGAGGTAATGGGGACTGGAGAATTGCCCTTGACCAAAACCTCACAGCTAATGAGGGTTAAGACTCCTGACCCACAGTGTAGTGTCTCACAACCTATATCCCAGATCCTGAATTAATGTGTCTAAAATTAATATATTTCTAAACATTCTACCTGGGACATACACCTGTCTTCTAGTGAGAATTGTCACTAAGGAAAAGGAAATACACAACAGTGGTCTTTTAATAAATAAAGCAGTTACAAAATAAATATGAAACAGGTAGCCAGAAAGTCAGAGTGGATATATTACTCATATATGTTTATAGGATATAATTACATGTAATATTATGAAATGCTTTCTACCATCTCATAAAATTGTGTGTTGCAGCTTAGCCCAGAGTCCTCTTGTAATCTTTTAAAAATAGTGCCTAATAAGTCTTATAAATGTTCTAGTGTAACTATTTTTATACTGCAATCCCAACATTTCTACGTATAATAAAAGCACCTGAAAATATGCCCATTGCTTTATCTATTCCTAAATGCAAACAAATTTCTGAAAATGCCAATAGCAAGGTTGATTTTTCCTTTCCTAAATGTCTATCTATCTACGCATTTTATTTTGGACTCCTTTCTTTGGACTCCTATGAGAGTTCTCTCTGGGTCTTATCCACTCTGTTTATTCCTTCTTACCTGTCTTTCCTGAAATTACCTTCAGACCATTTCTCAAGAGATGTCCTAAAGGATTTTTGAAAAAGAACAACTTTTGTCACATTAATGAATGATGGGGGATTCATATTCTTTTTCTCCTTTTCCCCTCTTTGCCTTGTCCAGTAGTGTGGAAACAGAGCAGTAGTCTTACATTAATTCTAATATCCTAATGTAGGCATCAGTATGCTGGCTATTGCTCCTTAGTTCATTCAACAAATATTTATTGGGCACTGATCATACGCCAAGAGTTTGCTTGGCACTGGGGATACAGAGATTATTAAGATTTCTTCAAGGTACTCACAGCCTAGTCTAGCTGGTTGGGGTGGGGTGGGGGGAGGCAGACGTGGGAAAAAACCTCACACTCGGAAAAAAGTGTAGCCAATGAAACAGTTCAATTAAATCCAACAAACCCTTCTCACCATGTGCCAGGCAGATGGTAAGGACGACAGGGCTGCGCCAGGCCTCGCTCCTCACAGACTCCCAAGCAGCTGGCAAATGGTAAAATTACCTGGCACATGGTAAGTGCTTCATGGCAGAAAGAAAGAAAAGACATAGGGGCGCCTGGGTGGCTCAGTCGCTTAAGTGTCCGACTTTGGCTCAGGTCATGATCTCACAGTTTGTGAGTTCAAGCCTTGCATTGGGCTCTGTGCTGACAGCTCAGCCTGGAGCCTGCTTGGGATTCTGTGTCTCCCTCTCTCTCTGCCCCTCTGCCACTTGTGGTCTGTCTCTCTCCCTCTCAAAAGTAAATAAACATTAATTTAAAAAAAAAAAAGGCTAGACAAGACATAAAGGGCCGTAGGACAGACAAGCAACTTGATCGTATAAATGCTCATAACAAATCGTTGCCCTTGCAATGAAAGGTTTTTTTTTTTGTTTTTTTTTTTTACTGGGCGACTCAGTTGGTTGAGTGTCCGACTCTCAATTTTAGCTCAGGTCATGACCTCACAGTTTCTGAGTTCAAGCCCAGCATCGGGCTCTGTGCTGACAATGTAGAGCTTGCTTGGGATTCTCTCTCCGTCTCTCTCTGCCCCTTCTCTCTCTCTCTCTCTCTCTCTCTCTCTCTCTCTGAGTAAATGAATTAATTACAAGTTTTTAAAAAACAAAGTTTGTTTTTCTTCATTTTTTTGCTGCTATTAGCTTACCAAGGTGGAGTCTAGTTCCCAGACAGCAGGCTTGCTCACCTTGCCCTCCGTGAGTCCCAGGCTGGCCTTGCAACTCTCTCCTTGCTTCCCCCCAGGCCTTCAATAGGGGATCCTCAGCTAGGTGATAGGAGATTATCTGATTAAAGTCATTCACACTAAGGTGAGATTGAGGCTTAATCCTTCAAAAGTGATTGCTTTGACAAAAGATGGCCTGTTAACCCTAATGAACCGCTAACTGACAGAGCTTAGAGGGCTCCTTCTCACCCTCTAAGCTGCCCACCGCCCACCCACCATTATATCCTTCCCTCTCTATTTCCCCTCCTGAAATAAAGGAAGAAAGGAAACTAGTAAATTCAGGAACGTTAGGGATTCTAATCACACATAATGTCTCTCTGCCCTCTCTTAAGAGGCCAATGAGGTGGCATTTATAAGCCCGTCCTAGAAACAGGAAGACTGAAAGTAGGGAAGTGGTTCCTGAGTTTGGCTTCACTTTGGATCCACAGAGTACAATCCAGACCAATCAAATCAGAATTTCTGGGAGTGGCACACAAGCATCAGTACTTTTTTTTTTTTTTTTTTTTTAAGTTCCTCAGATGATTCCAATGTGCAGCCAAGGTTTCCTCCCACTGAGCTAGAGTTTAGGAAATGAAATTATCCAGAATCAGCGGCAATCCATTGACCTGCTCCATTTTCTTCCTTTGGTGAATAAGGTCTATTTGGCACAAAAGAAACAGTGTTCTCTGCAGGAGACTCTGTTTCAAATAGTTAGCTTTGGGCAAACTGGTACACATAGGCATCTAGATACGTGGGCATCAGGACTGGTTGTCGAGAGCTTGTGCAGCTTTGCCATGTACCTGATGGGACACGGTGCTTCTCACGCAAACTAAATACGTTTCACCTTATACCAGGTAAGCATCAGTGGTTGTCTGTGCGCTTAAAAACAAACGAGATATAGTCGAGTCCACACAGAACATAACCCGACATGTTCTATAATGCTTAGGTTGCTGTTTGCTTAAAGTTTCATATCCTGTCTCTTCCTAAGAAACTGTGATCACGAGCGCCCCTTGAGAATGACATTAGGGCCACTGAGAGATCAAAAGTGTCCTAGGCCACTTCCTTTCGGATTTATTAACATTAGACTATAGAATATGTATGTGTGTGTGTGCATATCACATAAAAGTGTGCATATATACATATATGTGTATATAGGTGTATCTGTATGTATAACTTTCTCGAAAATAAAAAGTTTTACAAATTCTTATCTATTTTATGAGTTCATTCAACAAAATAACATGGTTAAATCATAAATACAAATACATTAATAGGACATTTCTCATTTGCAGATAACATTAGAAGTCCTAATTTATGGTGTTTGTGAATGTGCCATTGGTCCCAATGGCCACACCTGGGTGGCTCTGAACGCCCGTATTTCTGCCACAGCCTTAGCAATGAGGAACTACTGACAGGACCTGATCTCATTGAGCCTTCCCAGTACTGATGTATTTTTAGACAATGTTGAACGTTCTTTTCCCTTTTCAAACTTTTCTGACCGTAAGTCACCAGCTCACCAGTAACTGCTGCATTTTCACTCTGTCTTTTTGCTGTCAACTTTCCTACCCAGTTCACAAATAGTCATTGAGCACCTAGCATAATTCCAGCCTTTCCTAGAATCTGAGGCTATAGAAGGAGCAAAACTAGACCTCAAACCCCTTGAAACATGCAGTCCAGCAGGATATAGCTATGCAATAGTAAATATAATCAGTTAAGTAAATAACATAAATGTGCAAAGTGTAGCATAAGGGAATGAGAGTGTGAACAGGTGAACCTAACTCAAAAGGTAGACAATTATCATTACCTTTAGGATCTCTTTCTTTTTTCATGCAATTCAAATGTCTAGAATTACAGCCATGTGAGAACTACCACAGTACTTAAACTGGATGTCTTCAGTGCCTTTTAATTTGCAAGACAGAATTCTATTACTAGTTGCATGAAATAGTGACCCTTTTTCTGTTAAGATGCAGGATGTCTACCACACAGCCCCCCAAGGGCAAGGTTTGGAGAAATCTGTGACTGATCACTACTATGCCACCCTGGCTGTTCTTTGGTGTTTATTGTCCATTTCCTGGGTTTAATCTGTTAAGGTTATGACATCTCCAAGACAAAGCCAGCTTCTCTCTCATACTTTCAGAGAGTAGAGCATGTCAGCTTTGGAATTAATATATGAAAATCCAAATGTATTATCTTTTGTTTTGTCAGAGTTAAAAGATCATTTTAAATCTTTGTTCCTGGATGCAAAATTATTATTTTTTTTCCGTTCCTGAATATAATAGGTAGCATGCGCTATCACAAAATAACGTATCAAGTGTCTTTAATAGGAGTTTATTAATTCTGTTCGGGAGCCATTGTAAAGATGTTTATGCATGATTATTCTAGACTAGCAATAGAGCAGTAGTCTGTAACTCCTACCCACATGCTACTCCCATGCACAGTGTAACTTCCTTCTATAGCTTCAAGACTCCCACGTTCCTACAAAAGCTCTTTCCTACCTGTCACTTAGTCTTCACAATTAAATAAAGAACAAGTTAACTGTTTAAAGAGGCTGGCCACTCTGGGCCTCTCTTTTCATGAAGTCATTCTTCTCTGAAGATACTCTAAATTATAGACTTAGCCAGAACAGTTTTTTCCCTCTTTGAGGACTTTGAAGTCTGTTTCTTCTTACGATATTCTGGTAGGTCTGTCATAGAAGAAACTGTAAATAGTTGGTCAGGTTCCCTAAATACCACGAGCTCTATGTGAGCCTTGGGAGGTGTTAACTTTGTTAGATTAGACTTGAACTTGTGGAAAAGGGCGCATCTGGCACCAACTATCCAACTTGTTTGAGATAGCCAAAATTAATTATTAAGAAAAAGGAGTGCATGGATGACACTTGGTACAAGTCTGGATAGTTTCCTTACTGTGATGCAAGAAGCCAGCTGAACTAAATCTATTTCATTTATGACTAAATTACCAGGTGACTAGGGGTAAAACACTGTCTCCTTTGGTGTTATTGGCAATAGGTATTCCTGTGCCAAATATGACACATGGGCCAGCTTCCAATGGCAAGAGTCATGCCAGCTACAACCTTGTCCTTCTGCGAGTATTGTTGGCTGCTCTTGGAAAGAGCATAGCCACCTCTCCCCCACCCCGACTGGCACAATGGCCTATGTACGCGCCTCACTTTTTAGAAGAATTAGGTTAAAAAATAAGGGGTGTTACTTCAAAGGCTGTTGTTCTGCCCATGCATGCCTTGGCTCCTATGAAATAAAGATGGTCTTTGGAGTCTGTCATTAGGCACAAATTTCTAATCAATCTCTTCAACTCTTAGTCTCCTACTAACTTAAATTATCTCCCTCATAGAATTGTGATAATGATTTCATGGGAATTGACCTAACAGAGGTCACAGCTATTATTATTATTTTAAATAGGATATTTAATAATAATAATAATATTTTATATTATTTTAAATTGTGTGTGTGTGTGGGGGGGGTTGTTTTCTATTTTTGAGAAAAAGAGAGACCATGAACAGGGGATGGGCAAAGAGAGAGGGAGACACAGAATCCAAAGCAGGCTCCAGGCTCTAAGCTGTCATTACAGAGCCCAATGTGGGGCTCAAACTCACTCACCATGAGATCATGATCTGAGCCGAAGTCAGACACTTAATGGACTGAGCCACCCAGGCGTCCCCAAAAAACATAGGCTATTTTAAAAATAAGCTCATGTTAAATGGCAGATTTCTTCAAGATATGAGGATTAAAATCAAATTACAAGTTTAAGAAATGTATAGCTATTGTTTATAAGATAAAAGACAAATCCTCTTACAGGTTTTTGAATGGACAGGTAGGATGTAATCAAAAGGGAATCCAAGATGTTCCCTGGAGTGATAAACAGGGACTTTTCAAACATCACTTTTAATTGACCAGAGCACAGCTTTCTTTTGTCCAACTTTCCCCACCCACTTTACAAGAAAAAAACAAAACAAAACAAAAAAAAAAAAAAAAAACACAACATGGGAAGGACAAGCCAAGCCAAGTAAAAGGCATCTTCCACTTTAAAAAAGAGTACATAATGCACAGTTGCATGGAAACCACATCCTTTGGAACCATATGTGATTTTTTTTTATGCAGTCAGAGCTGTTGCCACGGGATAAAAATTTAGTTGTCTACTTGCTTCATTTAAGTAACACAAGTCAAGAGATTGTTCCAGGCATAGCTTCCCTCTTTTTCAGCTTTTACTCTTTCCTCGCTGAAAAAATGTATCTCTCAATTTCATCAGAACAAACACCCTCAAAACTTTAAGCGGAGAACATAATGATTTTGTGTTGCTAAGTACTATTTAGTAACAAAGGTTTGGGCCACAGGAATGATGACATCACCCACAGAAAGAGGAACATTTACACTTTTGAAAGAGATTCTTTTCCAATGTGATGGGTCATCAGCCAGAGGAACAAAGCCAAATAAGGCAGGAGGAGAGGCCTCCTGGTTCTGGAGAAGGCATCTTTAGCATCCAATTCTGGAATCATGCCCCAAAACCACATGCTCTTCTACGCTCCCCTTCTGCATCTAGTTCATGTCAACAAATGTGTACTATTATTATTGTAAAAAGCCTGGTACTCTCATACTTCGATATATTTGCTTCTTAACTAATCTGTCCACCTATGGGCAGCAAGTCAGGAAGCGGCTTCATGTTTCAGGGGTGTTACCTAAATATTCACACACTGCAGATATTCATGCATTTACACACGCGTGCAGTTGGAAACCACACACCATCTCACACTTTGCAATAATCCAACAATACGGTGAGTCATCATACCCACATATTTACATGATTCAATGGACTGCATGGTTTAAATAGCACACAAGTCACCTGTGCTCCTCCATACTTCCCAATACCACCAACAAAATAGTTTTCTCTTTGGGCATTGACAGGAACACTCATAAGTCAGCTTGTGGCTCCTACAATATCATGTCTGCCTGCCTTGGGGAAATTATGACTGTGTTCCTCTCTACCCCACCCATTGTCATCCTTCTAGCCACACCCAGTCCAATGCCACGGGTAGATTTTTTTCATTGTCATCTCTTAACCCAAACAGCCATACTAGTTGTCATTAACTTAAGTATGTGGGGAGGCCATTTGTTCTTGTCCCTAATAAATATTAGGTCTGTTTAAATAATACTAATACTAATACTAATACTAATACTAATACTAATACGAAGATGGAGAAGGAAAAGGAGGGGGAAGGTGAGAGGGAGGAGGAGGAGGAGGAAGAGGAGGAGGAGAAGTCCTTTTTAGTAAGATATTCTATATTCCTTTCCCAAATCATATTCAACCACCCAACCCCCCCTGCAAAAGTTGTATCCATCTAATTCTGGGATTTAAAAGGTAATATTGGATGATTTAGATCTCTCGGGATAATAAAAATAAATCAGAGGAAATTTATAATTACTCTGAAAATGCAGAGTAAGTAACCACTACTTATAATAGGAATTGGTTGATGTTGTAAGGGTCCCTATCATCACTGATGCTGGGATTTGAGAAGAATAAATAGGAGAACATCTGTTGTCTTCAGAGACTAGAAAACAGCCTTCTCTCTAGTCCTTTCTGCTTCTATCCATGTGGAAACTAACGTGCCTGGTGACCCCATTACCAGACATCAAGGTACCTGTTTTCAATGGCCATGACGAAGGTCAGTTATTCCATAGCAATTTTACTGAAAAATCTGAAATTGACACATTTAAATAATATTTAAGCCCTTTCACTTTCATCAAACCCATACCAATTATAAAAATGAGAAGGCAAGAAAATGTAGTTAACCTCTGAAGACAAACTCAGCTCATTGAAATTTATCTAAATATAATAACTTATCACCTAAGAAAGCTTTTGCCCTATGTAGTAATCCCTGCTTCTCTTCAAGCAACAGTTTTTCTTGGCCTATGTTAAACACAGAGAGTGAATGGGTCACCCGTTGCACTCATTTCCCAAGTACACACACGTGCATGTCTGCAAATATTTGCTCGCAGTGTACAACTCCTTGCCTTAGCCTACAACCTAAGGAACCTGGCCCTTTTTCAGCCCCAGCTTCTTAGTATCATCTCTCACTACCCCCATGGGACCTGGACTCCTCCTTTCTGCTTCTCAGATATGCCAAACTCATTCCTGCCTCCTCTGCACTCACCCAGCACTCTTCCCAGGGTCCTCTGCATGGCACTCTCAAAGTCCCCATCATTCAGGTCTCAGCTTAAATATGTCCCTTTCAGAGAGGCCACCTGGAAGGCCAGCTAGGTAGAGGAACTTTGCTTCTCTGCCTGTCTATCCTTTTACTTTGTTGAATGGTCTTCATGCGGCTATCTAGCATCATCGAAATTCCCTTCGTAAACATTTACTTGTTTACCGGCTTAGTCATTGTCTTGCCTCCCACTGGACTGAACCTCAGCTCCTTCAGGTAGAAATTTGGGCTTGGTCATCACTGTTTTCCTAGCATCTAGATGAGTGCTTCATGCATAATGCTTGATAGATGAATACACGAATAAATTCACTTCAAAATGGAAACAGAGGCCTCTCACAAGAATTAAAATTGTCTCTTTGCATAACCCACTTCTTGAGAAGAACCACAAAGGCAGGGTCACCACATCCCTCCTCTGGGAGGACCATAGAATAGAAAAAAAAAAAAGTGGCTCAGTATAAATACCAGGGCAGTATGTGAACATGGTAAAGATCCATTGTGGAGACAGACACACTGGGACCAATTTTGTGACCATTATCAAACTCTCTCTGAACCTGTCTTTTTCCCCCCCCTTAAATCTGTAAAATAGTACTAGGGGTACTTATTTCACAAAGTCTGTGAGGGTTTTAAATTCATTAGTTAATCCTGTGAAGGACAATGGTATTAAATACAATGGCATTTTAAAAATGGTACTAAAACCTGGTACTAAAAATGATACTCAATGGTGCTAAAAATGAGTACTAAAAACTATAATAGTAAAGCTATTATTATTAACATTATCATCATCATCACCACCACCACCACCATCATCATCATTATTTAGGACCTAATAATCTCAAGAACCAAGTCATAGGTTTATAACCTTAAACTTGATATGTTGGATACACACACAAAACGACTCCAAACAATATTCCTAAAATAGCCTTTAAAATCCACTCCGAGATCAAAAAATAGAACCAGCAAATAATTACACAACAATATGTGAACTATATGCATAGCCATGAGGCCAGAACAGGCAGATGGTGAATCAGGAAAGAATTCTGGAAGGAGATTGGTCTTCCATCTGGCTTGAGGGAAGCGATGAACCCTAGCTGGCAAGGAAGGGCGGGCACATGTGTTCCCTGGGGGTGAGGGCAGAGGCAGAACCAGTGCAAAGGCAGTGGGGAGGCAATGCAGAGTGACTGCCCCCAGGATTCTAAGAGATTAGTGGCACCCACTGTGAACCAGTCTCTTTTTAGCTCCATGGAAGAGAGCCAGTGCACACAAAAAAGAGAACTTCTCGGTCTATTTGTTGTCCCCAGGGACCACTTCTTTTGTGTCAGTTCCTTTCACTCAGTGCTAACAGAAGTATCCCACCTGACAATCGCATGGCAATTTAGAACACTACCGTAATCATGGCCTCCTCCACATGACCTTGGGAGATAGCGGTTATTTTTATCATGCTTGTTTTATTTGTATCTAAGGTTCAAAACTGTTGAGGCCTTTTGCTTAATCATCATTTGAAGACCTAATATGTTCCAGGGATTCTTCTAGACACCGAGGATATAATATGAACAAAACAGACCAAACCCTACCCTCATGGAACTTACCTGTCAGTGGCAGGAACAGGGAATAAATAATTAAACAAAGAAACAAAGGTTTTGTGTGGTATTAAGTGCTATCAAGAAAATTAAAAGGGGGTAAAAGGACACAGTGACTGGGTTAGGGACACTATAATAAAATATTTAGTTGGTCATGGAAGACATCCTTTAGGAGGATCATCTGAACATCTAAAGAAGGAAGAGTTGTGCACAGTAATGTGTGGGAAGAACATGCCAAGAGAGGGAAGAGCATGTGCAAAGTCCCTGAGTCAGGAATGAGTTTAGGAAGCTCCAGAAGCAAAATAAGGAGTGGAGCCAGAGCATCGTGAATGACGGGATAAGAGGAAGGATGTGAGGGAGGAGATGTAAGTAGAGGATAATACATATAAGCAATAGTGAGGAATTTGGATTTTTTTTTTCATAATTAAAATAGGAATCCATTGAAGAATTTTTAGCAGGGAGTCACAGGATTTGACTTCTATTTTAAAAGGTCATGCTGGTAGGGATGCGAGAGTAGAAAAAAATCTCACAGTTGTGCAATCGAGCCCATTGTTGGGCTCTACCCTGCGCACGGAGCCTGCTTGAGATTCTCTCTATCTCCCTCTCCCGCTGCCCCTCCACCACTTGTGCAAGCTCTCTGTCTTGACAGAGAGAGTAGAAAAAGAGAGAAACGTCCAGAACAGAGATGATAGTGTCTTTCACTGTGCTCAAAATGGTGGAAGGGGTGAGCCTGGTCAATGTTGGGATATATTTTGGAAACAGAACTGACAGGCTTGCTGATAAGTAGGATGCAGGTGAAGGAAAGAAAGAAACTAGTGACACTTTTGACCTGGATAACTGGGTGTAAGATCATGTCATTTACTAACCAAATAAGACTGGCATGGAACAGAGAGAAGGGTGGGCAATGAGGGGCTTTATTTTGAACGTGTTAACTTCAATATAGATGCCTATTAACATCTGAGGTTTAATAATCACTTTGAGGTATGAGTTCATAAGCTGGCAAAATTTAAGGAGGTATAACTTTTTTTTTTTAATTTAAAGTTATGGGGTTAGATATCTGGAGAGAGAAGTAACCATCCAAGATTCACAGGCAGTAAGTGACAGAATGGAAACTGAAAATGAGTCTTGGCACTCACCAACTCTCTCTTCCTACCACAAATACCAGGATGTGTCCATCATTATGAGGAGAATATGGGAGAGTACAAGGGACAGGAATGTTCTAGAATCACTCATAGAAGAGGGTGAGAATTTTTCCAGTGCTTATGGACTATACAAATTCATGGTTGCTTCTTTCCTTGCCTATTTTTCTGTAAGTGTGATGCTATATGCACATTTAATTTTAAAAATCCATTCTGGAATAATAAATTCATAAGGTTGACCAAAGACCACTGGTACTTACTTTCCTTATGGAAATTACCACTTTTTGGAATACGTGACAGATAATTAGCTTCAGACTAAATGCAGATTAAACAGAATTGAAATATAAAGCTAAAAGTTTAACCAATAACTCACACAGGTATTTCTGAGTTGTATCATAACATTTGAAATAGGACTATCAGGTTTGTTTAGCAGAAATGGCTTGGGCAAGAAGCACTTAATCTCCATGGCTAGGAGAAACAATTAGAAGTCAATCAAGTAAAAAATAAAATTAAACCAATAAGAATGCAAAGGGGAAAAATTCTAAAACTGGAAACAAACAGAAACAAATCAATCTAATTGTATTTCAGATGAATACTATGATAACCTGAAATGGAAAGAAAGAAAACGTGTGAGGGATGGAGGGAAGAGGGAAGGAAGGAAGAAAGGAATTCATCCAAGTAACTAATGAACACAGTGTTTGGTGGGGAATGAGTGTGTGGAGGGAGAAGGTGCACACAAACCCTGAATTCTTTTTAGTGGGTTTATTGTAGTGATTTGGGTAAATTAATTCTTAAATTATTTAACAATTTTCTATTTATTTTTTGAAAGAGAGAGAGAGAGACAGAGCATGAGGGGGGAAGGGGCAGAGAGAGAGGGAGACCCAGAATTCAAAGCAGGCTCCAGTCTCTGAGCTGTCAGCACAGAGCCCGATGTGGGGCTTGAACTCACGAGCCAAGATATCATGACCTGAGCCAAAGTGGGAAGCTTAACTGACTGAGTCACCCAGGTGCCTCTTAGATGTTTTATAGAATTGAGTAAATGAGTAAACACGTTGATGTTCAGATCCAGGGCTCACACTGTGGAAGAAGGGACACACAATCATGGCATAGGTGAGGGCAAAAAAGAACCTTCCGGGAACGGATTGGAATTGGAAATAGCAGGTGAATGCAGGATGTCCAAAACATATGTGTATGGATATAAATTTTTATGAATGCATGCATATGCATTTTTGTATGCATACTTGTATGTTTGTGTCTGTATGTGTGTATTTGCATTAATATATTTTTGCTGGAAGGGTCAAAAAAGAAAAGCACTCCAGTGGCAGTGAGAATACCTAACCCAGATTTGGCCTTTTAGACCATTTTCCATTAAAAGAAATGAGAAGTGAATGATTCCAGGGTTGGGATGTGCTAGGTACCAGATTAGCCTAGAACATCTTTTTATGCTAGAAAGTAAGAAAGTGCGTACTAATACGAGGGAAGCTGGCCATAGGGACATAGAAGCCAGAATAAAGAGTCTTCATTGGTCAGATGTGGACAATTTGAGCACCATAACAATTAAGGCGGTAAGGAATTATAAACCATTGGAAAGACAAAATTTCCTGAGTTAATATCAGGAACAGATATACAAATTAGTAATTAAATACAGGAGAGAGGGGGAGATTTTGCTTACATTAGAATACAAAAGGCTGACTGAAACGTGCCGGGAGTGTTGGAGCTGGAAAATCATGATTTTATAACTGTAATGCATTACGGTCAAGACTGCATCAGATGAGAACATCAATTAATATTAACCCAAGAGGAAATTTTTCATGAGGAGTTGTCATTACAATGTGGAGAAATTAGGCAACACTTTGCCATCACAACCAAAATTAACAATACCATTGGGGGATAGATGAGCATCCCGTGACCCTAGGTATCATCACCTGTGCAGTATTCTAGCAAACACTGCAAAACCACAATCTAAACGTGAGGAAACGTCAGACAAATACAAAATGAGCAACACGGTTAAAAAGCAAAAAAGAGGGGTGCCTGTGTGGCTCAGTTGGTTGAGCGTCCGACTTCCGCTCAGGTCAGGATCTTGCAGTTTGTGAGTTCGAGCCCCGTGTTGGGCTCTGTGCTGACAACTCAGAGCCTGGAGCCTGTTTCAGATTCTGTGTCTCCCTGTCTCTGCCCCTTCCCCGCTCATGCTCTGTCTCTCAAAAATGAATAAATGTTAAAAAAAGAAAAAAAAAGAGTTGGTGGGTAGACTTTAAGGTTTTAATTTTATAAAAGACAAAGAAATGATGTGGAAATGTTCCAGATTAAGGGAGGCTAAAGAGACATTGTAAATAAATGTAAACACATGACTCTAAACTGGATGCTTTACTGGAGGGGGAAAATTATAAAGGACATTATTAGATAAATAGCAAATTGTAATATGGGCCAATAATAGATAAAAGTATGGTATCAATGTAAATTTATGAAATGGATATTGCGACCATTACATAAGAGACTACCTCTATATTTAGTAATTACAAGCTGAAGTTAAGGGTCATGTTTTTTATAACTTACCCTCAAGTGGTTCAGGAAAGAAAAAATGGAGACAGAAAGATATGGAGAGAGAAAGAATGAGAGCAAATTATGAAGCAACTAGAGTAAAATATTAAGATTAGGCAAACCTGGGTAAGGGTATATAGGTGTCCACTATACAAGTCTTAGTTTTACAATTCTTTTGAGCTTGAAATTATTTCTCAATACAAAAATTAAGTAAACGAAGTATAATAAGCATTTCTAGTGAGCATTTAAAAACTCCAATGGTGTTAGATATATGATTTTTACTCAGAAGGCAGCCTAATTGCCTAGACGATGTTCCTGCCTCTCCTCTAATTCAGATCTGTTCACCAACACAGGAAGAGCGTAAAGCATTCTGCTTCAATTTTTTTTTCTTATGCAAAGTGAAAACAAATTTAACTGAGGTATGCTTAAAGAAAAACGCTGCTAATTTATTTTTTTTTTCCAGAATCAGAACTGTGGTGATTTTTTTCAAGATCATATTACTATTTGTTTGTTTCCAAAGTGAAAAGAATTTTTAGACTGTGATAACCACTAAAGGTGGAAAAAACTGAGAACTTACAATTAATTTCTATAAAAATGAGCTGGGACATTTTATACTAGTTCATGGAGTAAGAACAGTAATCTAACTTCATTTCTGCTTCACTGTCCATGGTTCCATTATGAATTAATGGTTTTAATGCTATTTTTCTTTAAATTTGCATTTAAAAATACAAATTTATTGTTTTCCGTAGCAATACTGGAGAATGGAAGCCCATTTTGCACACATGTAGAATGATGAAAAGACAAAGCTGGAAAGTATTTAGAAGACATCAAATCTAAATGCCTAATTCTAGTTCATATAACATAATAAAAATATCAGTGATGTTAGGGAAGCATTGGCAATGTAATAGTAATTCTCAAACAACACATAATTTATGCTCTAAAGATTTAAGCATTAAACAGTGTTTTTATTTTCTAGAATGCAGATGTATAAATTAGACCGCATATAATGCTTCTTTTTTAAAGGAAA
This sequence comes from Leopardus geoffroyi, assembly GCF_018350155.1. Classification (NCBI taxonomy): domain Eukaryota; kingdom Metazoa; phylum Chordata; class Mammalia; order Carnivora; family Felidae; genus Leopardus; species Leopardus geoffroyi. The sequence continues at coordinate 112,241,384 of NC_059333.1, forward strand.
TACTCAGAAATATAAAAGAATTTGCCTTTATTCTTTATATTTGCAGAGATTCTTTCTTGTATGGAAATGAGATTCATATTCCCTCTTACAATCATATGTACTTCCAAAGCACATATTTTTGTGAACATAATAATTTTCCCATATAACACATCTTTTCATTAATAGAAGAAATATGAATATGCTACATGTGGCACTTATTTGGAAGTCCCATCCAGTAAAAATAAATAGAAAATCAATGGATGTAAGTGGACACAATTTGCTTTTAAAAAGGCTGAAAAAGCCATATTATCCAGATTTAGAGGATTTTTGTTTCTGAATCCAAAACACGCCATCCCTCTGAGTCTGCCCTCAAACTATAATCTTTCCAGCAAAAAGCTCTCATCTTTACTTTTGCAAATGAGACAATGGCCAAAAAACAAAGTAACAAAAAACAAAAAACAAAAAACAAAACAACAAAAAGGAAAACTAACCAAACAAGGGCATCAATGTTTCAAAAGTTCTTTTGGGAGTTTGGTCATCTATGTTAAGAACAAATAGCCTTATTGTTTTCAAAGCGAAATTATTACTTGAAAGGTAACATATTAGTGAGGTGGGATAGAGCCCTCTAGAAATAGGTCATTCTCTTGCCCAGGTGGGCGGCTTTAGAAAGTTCCCACTGTGAAGGAGGGGACAGACACCCAACAAAACTGTGAGATTCATTGGATCAACCCTGGATGGCAGCAGTCTGACAGACACCCGGCAAGAACACGCACACATCATATAGACAACCACGTCTTATTAAGACAGATACAAAATTTTGCAGCGCTATACAGCAGTCATCCAGCTTCAACTTTTATGATTCAGTGAAGATTTATGTCTCAGTGTGTCATATGAATGTAATCTTAACGAAACACAGTACAATTTATGTCTGTAGTTGAAAAGTAAAAATTTATGTAATAAATTACTTACAATATTATATCAGTTTCACTTTAAAAATGTGGATTTGGGGGGTGGACTCTTAATGCTTTTTCTTATGACACCATGTGAAATAAAAAGCCTATGCAATGCATCTTGCTGTTCTCCCAATAATGACAAGACCTTCTCCTTTAACAATCCGTATAGCTCATGGAAACTCAACCAGGTAGCACTCATTTTTCTTTTTTTTTTTTTTTTTTTTTTTTTTGGTATATATAATTTTGTCATGGAACAAATTCTAAACTTACTCTCCATAATCTAGGACTAGACAGTTCATTCAGAGACTAAGAGTTCCCAACAAACACAACCACCACCACAGCAACACATCCATCACGCCAACTAGATAGAATTTTCTCTACTTCTTTGGCCTTCATTTGCCAGTCTGAATTACAGTGTTGATCAATTTAGACCATAATTTCCTTGACTATGTTTTTGCTTGGTTGTTATCAGCTATTCAGCGTAATACCACACTACGTACAACAAACCCACAACACTTAATAGCTTATGATATCAAAATATCTCATATTTAAAATTCCAGACATTTAAGAATACTTCCATCATTTATTTTTAAAGAGAGGGGCATTAGACGTGGTATTGTTGCAAAGGACACAACCAAGTTCTGATGGAAATAGTTGTGTGTAACGAGCGTGTGATACATAAAGACTGACGTGCACAATTTTAATGGATTTCTCACAACTATCAACTTGATGGTAAATTTTTGATCTGGTTAAGAATGTCAAACTTGAGTCAACAGTTCATTTCCTGAATTTCTAACGCTAACAATCTGTTCTTCTTCTCTCTATAATCGAAAGACAGTGACTCCTGTAATAGCACATTGCATGAAAATAATTAAAAAAAAAAAACACCCTATTTTCTAGGTAATGTAATAGAACCAGTGTGACAGCATTGTTTACCCAAATTGATTAAAATTAAATCCATTAATTTATGGAACAATGTGTACTTTCTTTTTCAGAAGCCACCTGATTACTCTAATTAAGAAAGCAAACCAAATTAAGTAAGCATTCAAATATATTATTTGCTTAAAAAAGATTTACAAATCGCTGCGTGATAAATGTAATTATATTAAATAGTTAATATGCATATATATTACTCTGGCTTGGCACAAATAAAAAAATTCTGTTGGATTTAGATTACTTTAGAATTTCCTAATGAAATTAGTTTCAGCTTATTTTGATCTGCAATTACGAATTCAAAGGGTCTGACTTTTAGTTCTTACTCCATTTTTAAGCATTATAACTGGGATTAATCTTAAGACAAACATAAATTTCTAAAATTTGATTTACTCATTTACCTTTTTAAATACTACTATCTACCGTATGAATTGCTTTTTTCCTAAGTATTTAAATATCATCATAATGTGATGGTATGAAAGACTGAAATGTCACATTTTAAATAATTCTCTGTATTTTCACAGTGGGTAGAAACAAATGCAAAAATATCTTTATCCTGGAAAATGTCCAACTAATACTATGCAAAATTAACAAATGTAACTAGGATAACTTACAAATGTTAGGAATTTACTAGAGCTAAGGGAAGAAAAAGTTCTCAAAATTTACATTAGTATGAAATTTCTTTTGGCACTAAATTGTGTACAAAATTATGAAAATAAATAATTTTTTTTTTACTTTTCAGTTAAAATAATTTGGAGATCAATAAGAACTTCAAAATCTTCCAGCTTTTTAAAATTGAATGTGCAGTTGAAGCTGTAAATTTACTAAAGTTTTTCATTTAAAATATGGACTATTTCCGTAAGAATTGTCAGATTAAGCTAACCTATTTTATAATGCAGCCAACATTTAATGTTATTCCATAAACAGCAATCCAAATAATAAAAATAAAAAACAGCAAGTTAACACTTTCTTCTTACCGCTGCGTTATTTTCAGTTGCTTGTTAAGCTCCTTAAATAGTTGAGTTAACCACCATCTGAAAGGGCTCTGACTCTCTGCTTAGCTCTTTTTAGTCAATTTTTTTTTCTCTCTGCAAAAGGACAGTCTACCAAAAGAGGAAGTTGTGAAACACCAGAGTCATTTTGCTTTATACATTCTATGGAGAATGGAGTTATTCACAAACGTCACATTTGGAATCATGGTAACAGACTATAATTTGTGTGTGTATTCATATATAATTAACATATACACAAATGTATATGTGTGAGCAAGTTTTTGAAAAGTTAAGCTATTGAAATCTATACTTGATTATGTAATGCTCATTTACATAAGGAAACATCTCCTCTGCGGCCAAAAGATAATCATAGAAAAACAAAATTCTGCTCTATGCAGACAAAAACTGTCAAGCTGATACATGAGGAATTAACTTGCTTTTATAAGGCTAATTAATTTAAACTCTTCAGAGTATGACCTAATGCTAATCTGACTGCAGACATATTGTACAAAGAAAGAAAGAAAGAAAAAAAAAAAAGAAACTTCAGTAAACGGACTTTTTTCCTGGAATCTGGGTAGTGGTTTTTTACCTACAGGCCTTAAACTTCCTTTCTCATGAATAGCTGCCTGTTACATACAGATAAAGAATTGCAAAACTGAAACTGTTGCTTATCCATAAGCTATGGTCTGTCTAAAGTTCGGCCACAAGAATAAAAAGCAGGTGCTGGTCCTGCAATGCTGAACATCACTGGTTAAGTTTCTAACAGGTTGGAACGCTAATTGAAAATATTTACGGGGTAGTAGGGACAACGGTAGAAAAAGGACATAAAAACAGTTGATCAAGGCCAATACTACCGTCAACTTCAAATAGAACGAAATACTCATACACATTCTTCTCGCAGGTTACTGAATAATGGAAGCAAATGAATAGCTGCAATTTGTATGTGGCAGCCCCTCCCACCCTCCCTTGCTGTTGGGGAAGGGAAGAGGAAGCGGCTGGCGGATTGCAAGAATAACTGTAAATTGTCAAACCTCCACACGCTGTAAGAACCACTTTCTGGACTTTGGAAACTATCATGCTCTCGGGGTATCACACTCTGCTTTTTAATTAACCATAGTTTCGAAAGGGCAGTAAAGAGCAATTAGGGGATGATTAAAAATGGAAACGTTTTTCCATTTCACCTAAACTCCTGCTTGATGTGAATTTGCAGGAAGTAAAAATAAAACAACAAACAATATTAACAAAGCTGCCACCACAGCAGCAGCAAAACGCCAGAGTGTCATCAATATAAAATTTGATTTGAATTCTTTAGTGAGATACTTATAAGAAAATCCTTGAAGAAAAAGTTACTCATGTGATTGATATTGCTTAGATTCTATGTGTTTTGAAAACTGTTCAATATGATCGTACTTGAGTTCTGTTATAAACCACGGGGCCCATCTGCCCAACAAAGACCCAGGCTCGAAGCGTAGTGCTGACGTCTGCAGATGATTTTAATGTCCTTGCCCAGTATTTGTGTTCCTTTTACCTGGATGGTGGATGTGGATTTTTGTTTCTCTAATTATGCTCAAGGGTCCATCTTAAACAGCTCTCCTCTGACTACCCCTCCCTATTACATTCCCATTTGAAAAAGTTGTCATTGACTTCCTTGAAGTCCTGGTGTGTGTGTGCACGCGTGCGCACGCACACACGCACGAATACTCGTGTATATTGTGCTTGTGTATGCGTATGGTAGAATATACATAAAATACACAATTTTTATCTTTTTTTAAAATTTTATTTTAGAGAGAGAGAGAGCACAAATGGAAGGGAGGGATAGAGGGAGAGACAGAATCCCAAATAGGCTCTCTGCTCCAGCCCAACAGGGCTCAGTAACACAGGGCTCAATCTCATGACCCTGGGATCATGGCCTGAACCAAAATCAAGCATTGGATGCTCACCTGACCAAGCCACCCAGGAGCCCTGACAATTTTTATCATTTTCATGTGTATCGTCCAGAGGCATTAAGTATATGACATTATTGTATGACCATCACCACTATCCATCTCTAGATCTTTTCATCCTCCCAAACTGAAACTCTATACAATAACTCTACTGTTATTAAACAATAACTTCCCATTCCTCTTCTCCCCCAACCCCCAACCAGTCCCTGGAAGCCACCATTCTTTCTGTCTCGACGAATTTGACTTCTCTAGATACTTCATATAAGTGGAATCTAGGACATTGGTCCTTGTGGCTGGCTTATCTCACTTAGGTGGACCCAGGTTGTAGCATGTGTGTGAATTTTCTTCCTTCTCAAGGCTGAATAATATTCCATTATATGTATACATCACCTCTTATTTATTTATTCATCCTTCGATGGGCATCTGTGTTTGTATCCACCTTTTGGCTCTTGTGAATAATCCTGCTATGAACATGGATATACAAATATCTCAGTTCTTCGGGGTTATTCTTTTGGGTATAGACCCCATAAATAGAAATTTCTGGATGCAAGCGTTCTTTATTGCTCGACCATATGATTCTATGTGTAAATTTTTGAAGACTTGGCGTACTCTGAAATTCTTCTGTCTTCCTCATGCTTCATCCCCCTGCATTCTGGTTTCTGCTTCTATTCACCAAGACTTTCTTGCCAAAGTCATCAAATGGCCTTGATCATTTGGATGTTACCAAATCCAAATGATACTTCATAGCCCCCTTACTTGACTTCCTTGCAGCATATGCCACTGTTGACCACTTCCTTCTTATAGAAGTGCTGTCTGTGCTCGAGTTCCTCACTCTCTCCTTCTGATTGTGTAACAATTTCTCCTTTGACTTTGCTAGAGGGTGCCTTAACTATGTTCATCCATTAAATATTTCTGCTTCTCAGGATTCTGTTCTGGGCCTGGTCCTCTTCTTATTGACACTCTCTCCAGTATACTTCCATGGCATCAATTGGCAAATACTTATAGCTCCCATATCTGTTTCCAACCTAGGTATCTCCCTAGGAAAGTTTTGACCAGTACAAAATACAAGATCATTTGGATTTATGATCTAGAGAAAAGCATCTGCATAGAAGGTCTAAGATGAACCTGAATTAATTTTTTATTTCTGTTGTTTAGTCTTGGACAAGTCAGCTATTATTTCTTTTATTAAGTTCTTATTTATTTATTTTTGAGAGAGAGAGAGTGAGAGAGAGAGAGCCCAAGTTGGGGAAGAACAGAGAGGGAAGGAGACAGAGAATCCCAAGCAGGCTCCACACTGTCAGCACAGAGCCTGATGCGGGGCTAGAACCCACAAACTGCAAGATCATGAACCTGAGCTAAAACCAAGAGTTAGATGCTTAACCAACTGAGCCACCCAGGTACCCCAGCTATTATTTCTAAGACTCATTTCTTCCTCTGTAAAATGGGGCCATAAACAACCACTTTGGAGGATTATTGAAATTATTTACCTAGCTTTCAAAAATTATAAAATAAAAATACTTACTTTGTTGTGTTTATAGTGTAAAAATACAGATAAAGCAAAAATTAATCCTATCTCTCCCTATTGTGATTCTCCTTACATATATATGACACATTGAATGAATAATTCTGTGGGTTTTTTAACAATGGTTTTAATTTTTTTTTTTATTTTAGAGAGAGAGAGAAAGTGCAAGCAAGGGCAAAGGGGAGAACAAGAGAGAGAGAGAGAGAGAGAGAAGAGAGAATCTTAATTAGGCCCCATGCTCAGCACAGAGGCAGATGCTGGGCTTGATCCCACAACCCTGGGATCATGACCTGAGCAGAAATCAAGAGTTGGATGCTCAACCAATTGAGCCACCCACATACCTCATGGGGTTTTAAATATATATATAACATCACAGTATACTTTCACTGTGATTTTTTTTTTAACTTACCAGTATAGCTTGAAGATATCACCAAGTTCTTCTTTTGAATTGATTCACATATATCTAATTCCCAGATGGATAAAATTTGTGTAACTTCTTCACAATTAAAACAGTGTAGCCAGTCAACAGCATTATAGATGCCTCTTTGAAAGTATGTGTAAGTTTGGGGCACCTGGGTGGCTCAGTTGGTTAAGCATTTGACTCTGGCTCAAGTTATGATCTCATGGCTCATGGGTTCGAGCCCTGCATCAGATGATCTGCTGTCCATGCAGATTCTGCCTCACATCCTTTGCCCCTCCTCTGCACTCTCTCTTTCTCTCTCCAGTCTTTCAAAAATAAATAATTTTTTTTTAAGTTTGTGCAAGTCTTTCTTTAAGGTAAGTATAGGAAAGTAGTATTGTAGGGCCAGAGGGTGTACACATTTGAAATGTTAATTGTTATGCCAAATTGCCCAGTCAAAAAAAGCTTTACCGTTTTGAACTTCCAATACTTCCTGTTTTTCCGCTCTATTGCCACTACTCGATATAATCAAACTTCTGAAGATTTGCCAATCTGATGGGCAAAAAAATAAAATAAATAATGGTATCTTCATAGTTTTAATTTGTTTTTCCCCGATTACTATGGCGATTGAACATATTTTAATGTTTGTATCCCCTTTCCCCTTTTATATTTCCTGTTTTGTAAATTGCCTGTTCATTCATTCCAGACATTTGTTTATTGGGTAAATGTCAACTTCTTATTGATTTGTAGGGTTAAATTTACCTTCTGTTTTAATGTATTATAATCATTGTTCTTTTTTAATGCTCCAGTCATTGCTACTGTAGCTTTTTGAGAGGATCCCAAAGTTCTTTGATAAAATCCTTGCATTCTCTCACACTAGATGGCCTGGGGCTCATTTTGTTATATTTCCTATTCCAGACCTGACCTTAGCCCTTTTCTTGAAAGGATCTTGTTTCCTTTTAGTGGGACATGGTTTTTTGAGACCACAATTTAGACATTAGTGGTGCTTCTAGGTTATCATCAGCATTAGGAATAAACTAGGTTATTGTAAGCATTAGCAGTTAATCAACATACTGTTAGCTCTTTCTACATGTGATACGTATATATTTGCAATGTATATTTAAACATGTACTAGTTTATAGCATGCATTAACATTGCATCATATTTTGCATGAAAGTAACTTAAGAATAACATCTCTGATGCAAGAAAATATTTTCTTTTAAGTAAAAACTGGGCACTATTTTATGAAAGGATATCTTGATAAAGAAAGGCAATAACATGGTAATTTTCATGTCTTTCATTTTGACCTTTTAAAATACCCTCCAAAGAAATCTCAAAAATCATGTAGATTGGAAAAATATTACACAGCTTCCATATTTTTCATGTTTTTCATTCACATTTATAATTATGATTCTCAATCTGTTTCCTTTTTTTTTTTTTTTTTTGCTATTATGCACTTACCACTTAAAAGTAAGCAAGCATCTTTGCATTTGTCCTTGAAAAAAGATTTCAATTAAAATAAATACATTCATGGTTTTAGCCACCATTTTTTTCCCAAGACCTATTTCATGGCCACTTTAAAACTACTGAAGTGGCAACCTTTCAGTTGCTATCTGCATAGCTCAGTGGTGAGAGGAGTACTCTCATTCACTGATTTTAGTTTTAATTTATTAAATACATGGATTTAATATTTAAGCATGCATATAATTGTTCTGTGCAGTTAGAGAATTGAAGAGGAAAGCACTGTCTGATCATTCTTTTTTTTACGTTTATTTATTAATTTTTGGTGGGGGGACGGGCAGAGAGAGAATTCAAGCAGGCTATGCTCTGGCAGCCAGATGCAGAGCTCGAAACCATGAACTGTGAGATCAGGACCTGAGCCCAAACCAAGAGCCAGCTGCTGAGCCAACTGAGCCACCCAGGTGTCCCAGCACTGTCTGATCATTCTCAAATACCTTTCACCCTTATCTGGGAAAGGGAATGAGAATATCAACTTCACTGGGGGTGTTGTGAGCATTAATTGGCTATTACAGGCAAAAGGCCAAGCAGGTTAAGTTTCCTGATAAGTATGATGCTGATAATTCCAAATCTAATTTGAAAACACACAGTTGGACAAAAAAGTTCCTTTCAATTTGTGAACTTATTTATTTATTTGTAAACACTACAAAGGTTTACAAATTAAATCACATCTAGTTTTACATTTATGGTACATTCTTTGTGTTTGTTAAGAAAAGTGAATTAAAGAACCAGGAATATAGGAGATTTGTGGAGAGTCAATTACTCACTCATCCATTCAAAATTTATTATCTGATATATGTAAGGAGTTATACTAGGGGCAGGGGATACCAAAAGAATAATTGGACTTTGCAGATTACTTAGTCGTTGTTGCCCTTTCTTGCCCCACTTCTTTGCCTAGAAGCTCATCTCTACATACCACATACTAGCCTCCTCTGCCCTCTTCCTTCTGGTTACCTCTAGCCAATGGATGCATCAGCACGAGATGGAAAAGAGAACTGGGAGTATGATTTTGTATCCCCTTCATCCTGTCAGGGCATGATTTAGGAAGTGGCCACATTGCTCTCCCCACAGCCATGGCTCCTCACTGGCTGCTTCTCTCTTTTTCTTTTTTTAATTTTTTTAATGTTTATTTATTTTGGGGAGACAGAGAGACAGAGTGCAAGCCGGGGAGGGGTAGAGAGAGAGGGAGACACGGAATCTGAAGCAGGCTCCAGCTCTGAGCTGTCAACACAGAGCCTGACGTGGGGCTCAAACCCACAAAGCTCAGGATCATGACCTGGGCTGAAGTCAGATGCTCAATTGACTGAGCCACCCAGGCGTCCCTGGCTGCTTCTCTTTTGCAGCTATATCTTTGGTCTAGTTCCAGTAACATGGCTCTTCTTTGCCTTTCGGGTCTATGGGTGGTAACAGCGTCCACCATTGCTCACCTATGGTGCTTTACCATACCTGGCTGACCCCTAATCATTTCAACACCCCTCAATAATCCTTTCGTTAAACGCACTATTTCAGGTAGATCTTACTCTACGTTAGTCCTGTCATTAAATCAAATTATATGTGTTACTTTGAAAGTGACATACAGGAAGGTATACAGTTTCCAGGGAAACACAAAGGTGGAAAATTATAAAAGATGTCGATTGGGGGACTCAGTTCAGGGGAAGTAACAATTGCACTGAGACTTGAAGGATAAGTAGGATTTCATGGGTATTGAGCAGGGCTGGGTTTGCGGGGTGGGGTGGAGGGGGCGGGAGGGAATTAGAAAAAGAAACAGAAGTCGGTGAAAGAACATCCTAGTCATGGAACTGCATGTAGTATGCTATTTGGGAAGCATATGTTGGGAGGGTTGGAAAGGTGGGTGGTGAAGGTACGTATTAGAATAAGCCAGAGAGGAGGCATTAGAAGATGATGAGGAGCATGGTATTAATGATCCCTGAAGAAGCATAAAATACTTTTAGTGTGGGCTGATTCAGGGCTTTTGGGTTATCTGTACTTTTCTTACTCTTTACTAATTCTCTCTTTCTTTTGGTAATAAGCCTCATGATTTTTCTCTGAGGAACATCTTTGGTGTCAGCTCACGTAAAAGGAGGCATTGATTTCCCTCACGTTCTAACTTGGTGTTAGCACATGACCAGTGTCTGGGAAATAAGTGTAATTCTTTTTCTTTGCGACAATGATTGATTCAAAGATGGGTAGGGGATTCAAACTAGCCAATGAGACTTATTTATGGAAACTTTAGGCTCTGCTTTTGCTGGAATTGGCTAGCTCTAAGACCAAGTTCTGATGACATCATCAGAGTCCCTGACTCCAAGTATGTCTGAACTCTTATCACTGTTCTTTTCTTAAAAAGAAAATCATTTTTCAATGTTTATTCATTTGTGAGAGAGAGGAGGGTAAAGAGCATGAGCCGGGGATGGTCAGAGGGAGGGAGACACAGAATCCAAAGCAGGCTCCAGGATCTGAGCTGTCAGCATAGAGCTCGATGCGGGGCTCGAACCCACGGACTCAAGAGCATGACCTGTGCTAAAGCCGGACGCTTAACCGACTGAGCCACCCAGGCACTCTGTCACTGTTGTTCTCATTTACTGAGCCCATAAATTCTTAGATTTCTGTCACTTACAGACACAAAAGTCTTTTACATCAGGAAGAAAACTATGGAGGAAAAGACATGTTCTATTTGAAGTGTAAATGTCAATATCAAGAAAAACAAGCAAGCAATTTTTAGTTACTACATTGAAGAGAAACAGGTGAAATGAATTTTAATGAAGTATTTTATTTAACTCAATATGTAGAAATATTACTGTTTCAGTATGTAGTCAAGATAGATAATTGTATCCTATTTAATTCTTAAATTTGAACTTAAACTAATTAGAATTAAATACCATTAAAAATTCAGTCCTAGCCACATTTCAAGGGCTCAACAGCATCCAACAGCACAGCCTTACTAGGTCCTAACATACAGGAGTTGACAGGAGTCCATTTTAAAGTCAGCCTGTAGTCAAATTTTAGGACTGAAGGATGGGGAGCTATTTAATATTTTTGAGCGGGGAAATGATGTAAGCTAAAGAATGCTTCAATAAAAATCACCTGGCAATTATAGGATCCTCAAAGCTTTCCTGATTTCCCAGTCAAATTAATGATGCCTTTCTCTATAATCCTCTTGCACAGAGTCATAAGGACACATGTCAGACTCTCTAGGGACAGAAACACTTATCCATTTTGAGAAGGCAGCCAGAAAAATAATCTGTTGTTGAGCAAGATTCTCTCAAGACGTTGCCTATGCATTCTTTTGTCCCTAATGAGATGTGGAACATTCCCATGACATTACATAGTGTGCCAGGTTTGGATTCCTGCTTGTACGTGATTAGGTACAGTGGAATGATGAAATCAAATGTTAGGTGCAGAAATGATTAAAAACTCTTTTTTAACGTATGCATGAATTAAATGGCCAATCCTGACTTGAGACCTATTAAAACAGGAAACGACCAAAATCCTAGAATCAAGAAAATACACTGTATACTATCAGCTCCAAATAGCGAAAATAGGCCTTACTTTGCTGGTGTTCCATCCCAGTTTCTTGCCCGTACGTAGTAGGTTTTTTTTTTAACTATATTTGTTTAATGGAACTAGTGAATTGTAAAATAAAAGTAAGAGTCTTTCAATTCTTCTTGGGTAACTAATATAAAACCAAACAGAGCCCTTTAAAAATAGTTTTTAATTTTTTAATCTACTTAACATATCTGAATAACTCCTTGATTGAGTTTTTCTGATCAACATTCCATTTTCTTTCTATTCTTTATAAATGTAAAATGATTTAAAGATACACCTTTCATTCCTGCAACATCACTGCAATTTTAATCAAATGATTATATCAACTCTAAGAATCTCATGTCCTGGCAAATTAATCACGTTACCGGAAACATTTTTTTTTTTTATAAGGAACACCCTTTTTCTGTACGAATGTTTTAAATTCCTGAACACAGGCATTTTATATGATTAGTGAAACATTTTGTTTCAGCCAACTGGGCGAGGGCTATGTTTGTTATTTCTGTGGTGAAACAAAGAAAGGATATGTTCTCCTTCCACAGCATACAACTGCTACAACGGAGGAGCAAAATGGGGGTCAGGTCAGGAAAAAAGTCCTCAGAGGAAAGTTGCTACAGAGCGGCCACACCCAAACCTAGAGAATGCAACGCAATAGCCATTGGTGGTGGCCACAGCTAACCATAGCTGCTATGAGTTACATGTGACTGCTTTTAGAACAAGACTTCTAGGAAACAAGGGTGTCCGGTAATGTTGGAAGCTCTCGTAAAATTATATATTCACTTCATTTATTTGCTTTCTGTTGGTTTGGAGCGATGATGAGATGCATATTTCAGAATGTTGTGGGGATTCAGTTTGTGAGATTGTAAGCATCACAAAAGACAAATGTATGGACAAATGATATTTCTTAGGGGGGATTTAACTTCTGTTCTTTGAAGGCAGCTGTCTTTGTCAATAGATGTAACTAGTTTTGACTTTTGAAGACCAGTCCTGACAAGTGATGGAAAGTATGGATGTCCAGTTGATTACCAATGAGCCCTTTGGTAATCATTACTGAAAAGCTTTACAATGTGCTATTTTGTTGTAAAACATTTGCATAAGCCTTAATGCATTCTGTTCTTCCTGAAAGCCAATTTTACCAGCAGTTACACAGCTTTTAGAAGGCTTCAAATGAAGTCACTTACGTTTCACAGTAACTGAAAATTTACAAAAATATCAAAGCTCAAATCTCTTATTCTGTGTGCTCAACTAAATCAGTGGCTTGCAAGGTTTTCTGAGTGTCAGGACATGATATGCTTTTGTTGCCTGGAAATCCTCTCCCCACCCCCCTTTTTTTGGATACACACACACACACACACACACACACATAAATGTTACATGTGCATATATATACATACTATATATATAAATGGGTTTTTTTTTTTTTGGTGGATGGGAGTTGTAGAAGCAATATGTGATCATCATAAATCTATAAGGAGGACAATAAAGATCACTGTTTGATTCAATTAATTGGGGATTATTACTATTTCATTTTTATGTACATCCTTCCAGATTCATTTATACATATATTTTTTCAAAAATGGATTACATAGAAATAAAGCAGAATCCTATATAATATATAACTGCATTTTCATTTTTATTATTCACAGAGTGGGAAAATATATAACAAATTTACTCTCAATTCAATAATACTTCTTATTCACATCATCACCTACATACATTTGAATGATAGTAGCACGTATTCTTACAGAATATATATATCCAGGGTACTGAAATACATGTGGATGTATGATTTGGAAACTTTTCATAAAAAATATATCTCACACATTTAGAACCACTGGTTTGAAATCTTTTAACAAGCCATGCATGTGTGGCTGTTTTTGATTGCTCTACGTTCAAAGCAATTTCAACTGCCAGAGCTTCTGTTGGTATCAACAAACACTCATGGAATATTTGCTACAAATCAGGATAGGCCTCAACTTGCACAAGAAGAGCTTGGGAATCAGTTTGTCTGATTATGTAATTATGTGACTTCAGGAATTCGCTATTAGTGGTTCTTATGCGAAAGGTGAATGAGATACATCAATAATTTTTCTCCCCCAAACCTGGGAAGACTTCTAAAAAGAGATAAGATCTAGAAAGTCTTAAAAGAGGGAACTACAATACTTGAGGAGGTTAGGCAAATGAAAGCTTCAGGTACACGTGTAGTCAAAATCTAAAAGGAACATCCGGTGAGTATTGTGTTGTGAAAGATCAAGAGGTCAAAATTCACGTAGAAATTTATATTAGAAGCAGCAGAAGTGCCATTTAGAAAATTAAAGGTTTTTTTTTTTAATTTGGAAACAAAATTCTAAAGAAAGTTTAAGTTCAGAAAACAATATGATGAACACGTGTGTACCCACTATCAGAATAAAAAAGTGATCTGGATATCTTTTTGTCATGTGTTTTCTTCTTTACATAGCTCCTATATATTTAAAAACCAAACCTGGGAGCACAAGGAGTAGTTAAGTTGAAGTGTTGGGGATATTGCAAAGAGACTGGAAAAGGGAAAACACCTTCGGGAGAAATAACTCATATGGAATGTAAGTGACACATACTCAAAAATCTTTTAGAAGAATGACTCACTGGAATTATTTAAAATCGCAGGGACTCATCAAAGAGGAGAGGTTAAGGATGACATGACTTAACATGTTCTGAGCAATTTGGTCTCCAGAGTCATTTGATGACAACTCTTTCTGATTAAGTTCAGAAATACAGACAGGTTTCGAGTTTTATAGGAATATGATCCGAAAGTTTCCTGGTATCCTGATTATCTGCATTTGCTTCCCATAGTTATGAGATCGTACTTTGTTGTTAACTTTCCCAACGGGTTCATAAAAGCCTACTTTCATAGCCTGGCAGCCAAGATTACCTGTTCTTTTAAGATCCTTCATGCACAGACATAGTACGTAGTGATTGTTAGATGTGATAATAGGATGGTGGTTATATTTAGGGAAAAAAAAAAAAAAAGATTAGTTTTCTGTGGCTACGTAACAAATTCCCAGAAACCCAGCAACTTAAAATAATACAAATTTATGATCTCACAGTGTTTGTGGATCAGGAGTCTCACACAGGATGGCTGGGTTCTCTGATCAGGGTGTCAAACTGTGGAAATGAAGGTGACATTCTGGGTTGCTCTTCTCATCTGAGTCATAGGACCCAAGCTCACAAAAGTCATGGGCAGAATTCATTTCCCTGTGGTTTTAGGACTGAACTCCCATTTTCTCACTTGCTGTTGATCAGAGGTTGATCTCTGCTTCTAGAGACCACATTCTTTGCTGTTGGGCCCCCTCTATCATTAAGCTAGTAATGGAGACTGTCTTGCATGTCTAACTACTCTCATAGGATGACTTTCTGACTACTTCTGACTCTGACCTCTAGACCTAGACTCATGTGATTAGGCCAGACTCACCTAAGAAAATCTTCCTATTTTAAGGTCACTGACTTAGGATCTTAATGACTTGGCAAAACTTGTTACAGTAGTGCTTAGGTTAGTGTTTTATTGCATAACTGAGAGAAGAGGTATATAGATACGGGCCCCCAAATCTAGGAGGACCACCTTAGAATTCTACTTACCATAAGCCCTATCAGTTAAAGGTACATACTGGCATATGTGAGGACAGAATGACATGATGTGTGGGATTTGTATTGAAATAAGCCAACAACAACAACAACACAAAAAAGAGTGAGAAATAGCTGCAATAAAATTAACAAAATATTGAGTTATTGAAACAGTAGTGGGCATTTAGGGAATTATTCTACCACTCTTTCTGTTTCTGCTATGTTTAAAATATCCACTAACATTTTTTTAATAAATAAGTAAATAAATACCATGTCCCTCAGCCTTAATCCTGAGACCCAAATTTTGATGCCTTTAAACTATCTTGTGACTATACACTAATAGCTTGGATTTTCTTCTGGGTTTTCTTTTCCTTTTGGGCTTCTTGTCCAGTCATTCCTCAGTCCTTTAGAGCCATAAAGGAAATTGAGACTGAGTACATCACAAGGTATATCTGGGATGTCAAGAATGTTAGATGTTAGCACATGGATAAGGACTAGTGCATTTCCCATGGTGAAGATGAGAAGTATGTGTGAGATAGAGATATCTGGCCAAAGGGACAGTTGTGATCAAGTGAGCCCTACCAATGGTTGGAATGAGTAAGGAAATAACGAGGCTTGAAAAAGAGGAATTATATCCCATATATAGGAAAGTTAGCAATAAATGTAGAAAGAATGATAGAATTAGCAAATCACTATTATGCAATCCCCAATGTAACATGAAATTTAGATGAGGATATCAGAGATATGCATCTAACTTAGTGAAAGTTTATTAGAAAACAATATATTCACACAGTTGTAAAATAGCATCACACAGAAAGCCTTTTTTAATTATAGAAGGAAAACAGACCTTTATTATGGAAAGACCTTGTGATTATCACCTTACTCAATCTAATTTAAGATCAACATTAGTGACACAATGTAACTTTATGTGACTCCAGATTAATGCAATGAGAGTTGTATGCTATCACCTAATATTTTGCCCCAAAATTTAACTTGAATCTGATCATAAGGAAATAATCACTCAATCCAAAATGTGGAGCTGTTTACTAGACACCTGACCTGAACTCATGCAAAATTCAGTGTCATCAAAAACAAAAATGAAGAAGCATAGGGATTGTCTTTTATTAAAAGACTCCAATGAGACTGAACCAAATAGAATAGATGAACTTTGATTGGATCCTGCTTTGAAGAAAAAAAAATAGTTATAAAAGACATGTAGGAGAAGGAAAATTGAATATAAATGGTACAGGTGATGTTATAATTGAATTACTGTAAATAATTCTGAGGTTAAAAACTGTATTATACTTTTACAGGAGAATGTCCAACTTGGGGTGTGTTCTAAAATAGTTAGACATGATCAGTAGCATACTGATGTATATTTGGCATATATACATACATACACAAATGTAGGTGTGTGAAGAGAAAGAGAACAGATTTGTCAAATGTTCACAGTTGGTGAAGATAATATTGGTGTTTATTGTTATATTCTTTCAACTTTTCTACAGGTTCAAACCTTCAAATATAAAGAAAAAAGTCACATCATGTTTCTTGAATTTAGTTTCTGTTTCTGTAAAATGAGGGGGTTTAGAATAAACCATCAGGAAATTATTATTCTTTGATTATATGTAAACTGGAACAAAGGAGAAGGCAGCAGTTAAATTATTCAAGAACTTAACGAAACAGATTAGAAGGATAAGAAAGCGCTGTGGTGACATGGGCAGTTAATTTAAAATGATTTTGCACGTAATTAGTTTTGGTTTTTTGGTTTGTTGATGGAATTATATTAAAACACTTTAATTCTTTCACCATTTTAAATATAATAGCTCAAGTTACTTCTCTCAGAGAAAAAAATGGAAATTAACTAAAATTCAGATTTTTTACTATTTTACTATATATAATGTCTAGTTAAGCATAAAAGCAAAATTGACATAGTAGGATATGATATATCCTGGTAAAGTTTTGGATAGAGTATCAATATTGAAATATTTGTTTAGGGTATGGTTTTTTAAAAAGGAATACCATTATATGGTGCCTGGGTGGCTCAGTGGGTTAAGCGTCCGACTCTTAATTTCCGCTCAGGTCATGATCTCATGGTTCATGAGTTTGAATCTCATGTGGGGTTCTTCCTGACAACACAGAGTCTGCTTGGGTTTCTCCCTCTACCCCTCTCGCTTCCCCTCCCCCTCCTCTCTATCTCTGAAAATAAAATAAACTTAAAAAAAAATACCATTCTTAGAATGAAAATGGGTCTGCTTCTTATCTTCTTATTTAAACTCTCATAGAGGCTAATCCCAGAATCTTGCCAGTTTGCCTTCATACTATATCTAGATTTTCTTGCTAAGCAAGAAGATCACAGTTCATGGACCTAAGCATCAATTGGCTATTTTGTGGCCAAAACCGTTTTGCCTTACTTGAAAACATCCAAACTTATGGATACATTAATTTTTTAAGTTTATTTATTTATTTTGAGAGAGAGAAAGAGAGACAGAGAATCCCAAGCAGGCTCTGTGCTGTCAGTGCTGAGCCGGATGCGGGGCTTGAACTCAGGAATAGAGAGATCACCACCTGAGCTGAAACCAAGAGTCGGACACTTCACCCAGGCGCCCCTGGATACATTAATTTTTTAAGCACTGGTCATAGCAGTACATTTTGAAATTATTCTTTATTCTTGCAAAACACAAATGCAAGTTTATTGAGAGTTAAATCCTGCTTGTCATATATTGATAGTGTCTCACTCTTACCTCATGGTGAATATTAAAATGGATGAATTTTGACTAAATGTAATTTGCAGCCCCACATCACATCAGCACATTAATTATGATATAGATATAGATATTTATACACACATATATTCAATATGTATTTGTTGAATGAGTGATTCAGTGAATGAACTATCCTGGTAACTTAGTAGGTACTCAAGGTGAAGGGATAAAGTTCTCAGGTAATGTTTTTTTAAAAAATTAATATGAGCATCAGCACTTAAGACTTTAAGTTGAGACTACTAGGCCTTCCTATTTAGTAGATTTCCCAGATTTTGGTATCATATTTCTGCCCATTTCTCTCTTATTTTTTCTAATGCTTAATTTATTTCATATTTCAGAATTACGAAAACTTAGGAATTTTTACTGTGAAAGGATTACCCCTTGTTCAGCATAACAGAATATGTTTAATATTGCTTAACTAAACAAGGAAGAAACGTTAATTCTACTCTCTGTTTACTCACATGCCAAGTTCACATCTTTGTCTGATTTGCCTGCATCTGTTTTATTTTAGCTTGGTCAAGAAAACAATAAAATCTTAAACTGCATTACAAAAGACCAGAAATGTGACTGAATCAATGAACTACCATCCATTAAAATAGTTATATTTGAAAGGGATATTGTTATAAGGAAGTCCTATAACTAACTATAAGGGAGATGGTAATGTGGTGGTACTTTATGCACAGTGCTTTACAGCTCTCCAATTCAGAGATTTCACGTTGAATAAAATAATTTGTGGCACCCTGACTCTTTCCAGGCAGTCTTCCAAATTGTCTAAGGCAAACTTACCACTGTTTATGCTGCCGAATGTTTGAAGTTTGAAAAAATCACAGGGTTATTGCACTCTGAAATATGTTGCAAAAAGGTCTTTGCTGTTTACCTGAATAAATTAGTAATTTTACTTAGGTTGACTTTCATTCATAAATGAGTATATTTGAAAATAGGGTTCTATGCATTTATAAGATTTATACAACCCAGCATTATTATTAAACTCTGGATGTCCTTGAATAAGGGTTTAGGTCAATACCCAAAATCATCTGAGTATTATTCTTCCGCTAGGGCTCATAGTATATCTTAGTTCTGCACCTAAAGATCATTTATTTTCAGTTAAATTGTATTATGGAGATATGAGTAACAATATAAAAACACTGATACAATACAATCTTTGCTCAATTAGCATCTCAAAAAACCTGTGAATTTTCTGATTCAAACAGAACAAAGTTATTAAGTTATATGTTCACTAACACTTCATGATGATTATTACATTAAGATCAATTTTGGTAATAGTGCTATATTTCCATCTTCTAGGGTAAAAAAAATGATGATTTTTGTCTCACTAGATCTGTAGCTACTTCCTCTTCCTGACTTGGAATGAATAATAATTGTCTAACTTCATAGTTACATTTAAAACCAGGTTTCTGTCAAATCATTTTGATTTTCACTGAAAAATATAGAGGTACATAGAACATCTAGAATAGGAAATCAACCACTAAGGGGTTGTTTCCTTTCTGTTATCTTATAATTAATTATGATAAAAATCTATGTAATATACTGTTTTTTGAGTATTTTTTTGTTTCAAATTTTTATCTAAATTCTAGTTAGTTAACATGTAGTGTAATATTAGTTTTAGGAGTAGAATTTAGTGATTCAACACTTACATATAACACCCAGTGCTCATTACAACAAAGTCGTCCTTAATACCCATCATGCATTGAGCCCATCCCCTGCCTACCTCCCCTCTAGCAACACTCGGTTTCTTCTCTATACATATGAGTCTATTTTATGGTTTGCCTCTCTCTCTCTCCCGGTTCCATGTTCATCTGTTTTGTTTTTAAATTCCACATATGAGGGAAATCATATGGTATTTGTCTTTGACTGGCTTATTTCACTTAGCATAATATATCCTAGATCCATGAAATGAATGAAATGGCAAGATTTCGTTCATTTTTCTGGCTGATTAATATTCTATTGTATGTGCCACATCTTCTTTATCCATTCATCAGTCAATGGACATTTGGATTCTTTCCATAATTTAGCTATTGTAATATCATAATTTTATTTTCATGGTGTTTAAAATTCATTCTTATGTCAGTTTGCAACTCCGGATACTGAGAGTGAATGGAACCTAATTCTGTCCTCCCATGCACCTCCACCTGACTCTCCATCTAGAGTACAAATGACTTTTGTCCCAAAAGTAGTTTCATATAGTCAAAAATTTAGACAGAAAATATCTTAGAATCTCTTGAGAAAAGAGAAGAGCAACAACCTAAGAGAAAACACTCACTCAGGAATTTTTATATACAAATGTTTATTCATTTTTGAGAGAGAGAGAGAGAGAGAGAGAGAGAGAGAGAGAAATGGCAAGAGTGCATGAGGAGGGAGGGGCAGAAAAAGAGGGGCACAGAGGATCTGAAGCTGGCTCTGCACTGTCAGCAGCAAGATTATGACCTGAGCTGAAGTTGGACACTCAACAGACTGAGTCATCCAGGCACCCCAAAGAACTTTTTATTTTGTATACATATAAGCACAGTGATGACAGAGGATATTATGTGTTAAAAGCAATTGAAGTAAAATCATAAGCATAAATGGAAGTCATGTTTGAAAAGGGATATTTCTGTTTTGGGCCATGAGGGAGTAACAGTCTAGAATTAACCTTAATCCATAAACAAGTAGAACACTGGGCAAAATATAGATAGCATTCTATTTTCAGAAACTGGAACATAGGCAGTACAACTAATGTTTCTGAGAAAAGAAACAAATGAGTTGAGCTTCCTGCCTGGAGGTCATTTCCTGTCTGTAGTATAGAAATGGAGAAACCAAAATGATATTGGCAATCGTATTGAGTTGGAGAGATATTCCAATTTGAGGGGGATCCTGAAGTTAGTTTGCAGGACAAAGTATCTGAGATAAAGAAACTATGTAGAGAAGGAGTTCCAGCCTGTGACTCTTTGGCTGAATACCAAATACATATGAGTAATATGAAACCCATGAGTCCAGACTAGGAACATCATCCAAGGAAAGAAAAATTTTGTTGAAACTGTAAGATGAACAATTCCCAAAACCCACACAGAGCTTGGAGTTATCAGTCCCCATCAGCCAGAGAAAAGATGCTTTCTTAAATACATAAAACATTCAGTAGAATCTACAGGAGAACCTGGGCATTTTACAAGTGAGGCTAAAGTTGCACAGAATAAATTTTGTTCTAGATATTCCCTAAAATGACCTAAAAAGAACATTCAAAAGATCAAAATTCTAAAATGTGAACCAAATCTAACCATCTTTAAAAGAATATAACAAAATCCAGCACTCAGCAACCTAAAATTCACAGTTTGGCACCTGATAAAAAATTATTAGAGATACAAAGGATAACAAATTGATCCATAATCCAAAGAAAAATCAGTCAGTAGAAGTAATTCCAGAAATGAAAGAGATGATAAAATTGGTGACAAGAACTCTAAGGTATCTATTATAAATATGCTTCACATTCTCAAGGACATAAAGGAAAGCATGAACATAACGAGGACACAAATAGAGGATATAAAAGAGAAACCAATGGAACTTCCAGAAATGAAAATTAAATATCTGAAATTAGAAAGTCACTGGATAAAAATTAACAGTAGTATATTCATTTCAGAAGAAACTACCAGTAAACGTAAAGACATAGCAAAAGAAGTTACCGAAAATGAAATAAAACAAAAACAAAAACAAAAACAAAAAACAAAGACTAAGTGACATAAAGCACCAGTGCTTTAAGGGACAATATTAAACAGTCTTGTCTATAGGTAACTGGAGACCCAGAACAAAATGAGGAGCAGAGAACAAAAATAATGAACAGAGTTCCCATATTTGTTAAAAACTATAAACTTTCAGATTCATGAAGCTCACAATCCCTAAACAAAACAAACACAAAGAAAACTATCCTAACACATAACAAACAAATTGCTAAAAAATGCTGTTTGAGAATGAAGATGGGTTGAAAGAGAGAAAGAAGATGGAGCTAGGGTCATGAATGAGAAAAGCCCAGATAACTGAAGCATTCCATTGCCACTCTCTGAAGGTTGAAAGCAGGCAGAGATTTTTTTAAAATATAGTTTATTGTCAAGTTGGCTAACATACAGTGTATACAGTGTGCTCTTGGTTTTAGGGATAGATTCCCATGAGTCATCGTTTACATACAACACCCAGTGCTCATCCCAACAAGTGCTCTCCTCAATGCCCACCACCCATTTTCCTCTCTCCCTTCCCACCTCCCCCATCAACCCTCAGTTTGTTCTCTGTATTTAAGAGTCTCTTATGGTTTGCCTCCTTCCCTCTATGTTTGTAACTATGTTTTCCCCCTTCCCTTCCCCCATGGCCTTCTCTTAAGTTTCTCAAGTTCCACATATGAGTGAACACATATGATATCTGTCTTTCACTGACTGACTTATTTCACTTAGCATAATGCCCTCCATTTCCATCCATGTTGCTGCAAATGGCAGGATTTTATTCTTTCTCATTGCCAAGTAGTATTCCATTATATGTATAAACCACGTCTTCTTTATCCATTCATCAGTTGATGGACATTTAGGGTCTTCCCATAATGTGGCTATTGTTAAAAGTGCTGCTATAAACTTTGGGGTACATGTGTCCCTATGAATCAGCACTCCTGTATCCTTTGGATAAATTCCTAGTAGTGCTATTGCTGGGTCGTAGGGTAGTTCTATTTTTAATTTTTTGAGGAACCTCCACACTGTTTTTCAGAGCAGTTGCACCAGTTTGCATTCCCACCAACAGAGCAAGAGGGTTCCCGTTTCAGAGATAAATTTTTAACACTGACTTTAATTATTGGCATATTTTTTTAGTTTGTCATTAAAAGTGAACAAAATTGAGGATAGTTAACATACAGTTAATAAAAATCTACATACTACATGTAGCCAAAAATATTTATTGGAGAGATGGGGAGTGTGGGTGAGGTCAGAGGAGTAGAATGGAGGGAAGCTATGGACCATATGTCACTTATTGTAATTTTTAGTTACTCTGTCAGGAGAGTCTTTCTCATATTTGCAGAATAATGCCATGCTCCTTTAGAATTACGTTCATATTCAAGGCCTCTCAATTAGCAATTTTATCCTGTAAATCCTCTCTTCTCTACCTTTCTCTCTCCTCATCTGTTCTTTATTAAGGATAAGACATGATATAAAATAAAAGAAGAGAGAGGATATGAAATTTTACCCAACAGGAAGAACAATCCCAGATCTTTTAGGGGGCATAAAAGAATCAGAGAGAGAAATACAAGGAGATCCTAAGGATTCAGACTCTGACTGGGCCTCACAGTTGAGGACAGGAGTTTGGTGAAAAGATAAAATGTATGTATAGTTGGAAAGATCTCACAGAATAAAGAACCATGGCCTAATTCCCCAGAGTTTACAGGCGACAGGTCACCAAAGAATATACTGCGGGGCTGTGGTATACTTCAACAAAGATACCTTGAATTACGGTTGCCAAACTTCCCTCAATGACAAATAGCGGTTATGAATCCCAAGGTTCTTCATTTCTCTTTGGGGTGATAGGACATTGGTTATGAGGACACCATGAGAGCTGAGGTAGGAATGTACTGTCACAGTGAACAGATAAACTAGGGGTTGAGTATGGACGTGGCAGAGACAGAGCATCCATTGTGATGAAAAGTGGAGAAGACAGGGGTTAATGTCAGCAAGGGAGAATTACAAAGCCTTTACGACATCAAGAGAAAAGATTAGTAGTTCACTAGCTAGACTCAGCAGGAGCCATCAAGAGAACCCCAACGTTGTGTTTAATGAAAAGAAGGAAGTTGACTATTTCTATATAGTTGGCCTTCAAAATATTTTAATTGGATGAATAAAATAATGCTTGAAATAATCCACATTCTGGAAGTTTTAAGTGGCGCAGCATATCTTTGATAAAAATGTCATTTTAAAATAACTAAAATTAACTCTAAGTTGGAACAGTTATGAAAAACAATCCATCTGAACTATTTAATGTAACTGAAAATTAAAAAAAAAAAAAAAAACACCTAAAAGACATAGAGGAAAGTTTCAAGAAAGTGTATTTATTTTAGAATGTATATCCCTGATATATGTCATTTCTTCTATCTTCATGTAGTGTTTCCACCTGGCTCAAACTTGGTGTCATGCTTACTTCTTGGTAGGGAGTAGGATGTGGTTTCCAGAGACAGATAGCTGGGAGCAGGGCAGTGCATTCAAGATAGGACGTATTTCAATATAGTAACTTGGAAAGATACTTTCCTTTCCTTGGATGGAAAGGAAGAGAACTTGGAGGTTTACATATTCCCAGGTGCCCAACATATGGTCTCATTATTCATTTGAGTATATTTATTCTTGCCATCTCAGACTCTGATGGGATCTCCTGGAGTACTAATTGTGACTGAGGCATCTGATGGGAGTAGAAGGAGCCCTGGGTGGGGGAACTGGGTGATCTGAGCTGTACATCAGTTTCTGCCATTGACCAGCCATATCAACTTCAAACCAGTGGGGCTTAGTTCTTCCACTTATAAAAGTTGGGATCGGGACTAATTATTTCCCAGGTTTCCATCAGTTCTGATATTTTTTGAACTTCTAAAAAAATTTCTAACTTATTTCACAAACCTAGAAAATCATATAACCAACATCCAGGTTGCAAAACTTTCAAAATATGACATTTAAATTAACCATGCACTCTTCTGGTAGTATTTTTGTAAATACTAATGGAAACATCACTTGTGAAGATTGTCCAAAGAATATACAGGATCTATATTTTGTCTGCATTTCTCATTTCTCTTTTGTCCTGATTTCCTCTTTGCACATTTGCAGCAGGAGCCCTAGGAAAACAAGTCAAGGACACTGCGTATGTTCTCTCCCAAACCCCCACCCTACTTGCAATGTTTTTCTTTTCAGATTTCTTCCCTGAGTTTACATTGACAGGACAACCTGTTTTATCCATTTTCTTCTTCTCTTAAAAGAAGATATCTAATAAACTCAGTAATTCCAAGATACTAGTGATTTTATGATTAGTGTGATTCATTAAGAATATTTACTTTTAATATTTTAAAAATGTTTTACTTATTTTTTTTTCAACGTTTATTTATTTTTGGGACAGAGAGAGACAGAGCATGAACGGGGGAGGGGCAGAGAGAGAGGGAGACACAGAATCGGAAACAGGCTCCAGGCTCTGAGCCATCAGCCCAGAGCCCGACGCGGGGCTCGAACTCACGGACCGCGAGATCGTGACCTGGCTGAAGTCGGACGCTTAACCGACTGCACCACCCAGGCGCCCCTTTTACTTATTTTTTAAGAGAGTGAGAGAATGCAAGCAGGGGAGGTGCAGAGAGAGAGAGGGAGACACAGAATCCGAAGCAGGCTCCAGGCTCTGAGCTGTCAGCACCAGAGCCCGAGGTGGGGCTGGAACTCACAAGTACCGTGAGATCATGACCTGAGCCGAAGTCAGACGCTTCACCAACTGAGCCACCCAGACACCCCTGGAATATTTACTTTTAAAAAGATGCCTACCATTCCCCCATACACACCAATAAATTCCTAGTGATCTTTGTTAATTGTGGGCCACTAAAAAGACATATTTTTAAATTACCAAGTATATTTTCCTGGCTCCTAAAGATTTTCAAATTTAAAATTTTAAAAATATCACTTCTTAGTTTTACTTTAGAGCACTCGAATAAGAAACCAGGCAACCTGTTGTAAAAGAAGCAATCAAGCCACTGCATAATAAACCATAAACGATATCAAAAACACAAATTGAAATGAGCGTTGTGATTTCAGGAACTGTCACTATCAAAATATTTAGAAGTTTTCAGCCTGAAGATACAGAGTAATAGTTTTATTGTGTAAAAGTTTGATTATGATCATTTATAGGAATCTGTGCATCATTCATTAAGCATTCATTGAGCACCTACTGTGCTCTTAGGTTTCTTGGCAGGTGCATCTATGGTGGTTTAGATGAAATATAAAAGACATACATGTTGCTAGTTAGGTGTATCCCATGGTGGTCCCCTAAATGGGAAGCTCTGAGTTGGTGTACAAATAAACAGTAGATAGTGCTTTACCTAGGAAAAAAAAAAGCATATGAAATCTCCAAATCCCCAACCCATAAATACTTGTAGTACTTATAAAATTATCCTTAAGTGTCAAAACTCTAAGCTATGGCATTTTGATTAAAACGAGACTCACTTTTTGCACTCCTCCTTCCCTAAGATATGGACTCATAATCCTAGAATCAAAAGGAGCTGGAACTGAAAGAAACTTTAGAAATCACTTAGTACAGTGGCTTTCAAACTCACTTGAAAGAGGCCAGGTGGCTGCCCCAGGTGGGTGGGTGGGTGGGGGGATAATAGCAGTGTTGGCGCAGATTGGCTGAGCAGGTGTCTCCCTGGCATAACCAGAGCAGGAAAATACCTTGGGGGAGGGTTCAGAGCTCTCTCACTCATAGCATGGCTTTGCAAGTCACATATTTACATATGGCCTTGCCTGGACCCTGTAGACATGTGAGTTTGCAAAGCCTGCATTGTATCCTCACCTTTCTTTTCATTCATTCTGTCTTTTCTCTCAATGTGCAACCATGAAGGAGGAGGTCCGTGTCATTGACTGATGTTTTCCTAGAGAGCACATTCTCCCATGACACAGAGGAAACTACCATTTTAAATAATTTTTACTTTAATACCCTGCGTTATTAATACCCTGTGCTATTTACTTATTTACTTATTATTTACTTTACTACTCTGTGTCATTAATACCCTGTGCTATTTACTTATTTACTTATTATTTACTTTACTACCCTGTGTCATTAATACCCTGTGCTATTTTATATAGTTTTTGAATAGAAATTATCGATGTACATTTTTGAATTATTTTTCTTTTAATAGAGCTATTTTTGACAGCTGAAATTATGGATCTAGGCTTGGAAGTCTGATCCATCCCATTTGCTTTAGATTTATCACAGATAAAAGCTAAGCTTTACTACTAGTTATAGAGCCTCAATTTTGTTTTTGAGAGAGAGAGAGAGAGAGAGAGAGAGAAAGATTGGGCATGCAAGTGGGGAGGGGAGGCAGAGAGAGAGAAAGAGAGAGAGAATCCCAAGCAGGCTCCACTCTCAGTGTGGAGCCTAACATGGGGCTGGATCCCACAACCCTGGGATCAAGACTTGTGACAAACTCAAGAATTTGATGCTTAACTGGCTGAACCACTAAGGTGCCCCCTGGCCTCAAATTCTTCATAATACTTAGAAGAAGTAAAAACTGAACAAAAATTTATCTGACAGAAATGGAAGGGAAGGAAATGGTTCCAACTTCTATTTTGCCTGCTGCACTGTCCAACATGGTAGCCATTAGCTGCATGAAACTATTTAAATTAAAAAAAATAATTTTAGGGGCGCCTGGGTGGTTCAGTCGGCTGGGCGTCCGACTTCGGCTCAGATCATGATCTCGCAGTCCGTGAGTTCGAGCCCCGCGTCGGGCTCTGTGCTGACAGCTCAGAGCCTGGAGCCTGTTTCAGATTCTGTGTCTCCCTCTCTCTCTGACCCTCCCCGTTCATGCTCCATCTCTCTCTGTCTCAAAAATAAATAAACATAAAAAAAAAATTTAAGAAAAATTTTAATCATCCATTCCACAGTAGTGCTAGTTACATTCAAGTTCTCAATAGCCCTATGTAGCTAGTGGATACTTTATTAGAAGGCTGAGATGTAAAGAGTTAACGTCATTCCAGCAATTCCATTGGATAGCACTGTGGTAGAGAAATACCATAAATTGAAGAAAATTGCTTATCAGCTATAGACATGAAATGTTACTTTCCCTGTCTCTTGTCATGGTAAGGAAACTGTTACTCTGTGAAAAGAAAATCTGATGTGTTTGTTTTCCTTCTGACATTTCTTTCAATTGTCATTTCCTCCTGTCTATACTTCTAATGTTTCATCCTTCCTGCTCAATCTGCACGTTAAATACAGAGACATCTACCATTTCCATCCATATCCTTCTTCCCTGCTAAATAAAGCAACTTTTCCACTGTCACTAATATTGGCTATAAATTGTCATTCTGTGACTAGAAAAGATTGGATTATACAAACCTCGGGAAATAGCTTTCTGCCTTTGATGGATCTCCAGGGAATATTCTTGCCCCCAAATACCTTCCAAGAATCTGGTCTCAGTGCTTGAAATCCCAGCATATTACTGAAATTTTTTAGTTTTTCCAAAGTTTGCCACTAAAATGAAAATTCCTGGCTGTCGTGTGTCAGTCTGGTTTCCACATGCAGGTCTCTGTTGATTTTTTTTTTAATGCTTATTTATTTTTGAGAGAGAGAGAGAGAGAGAGCAAGCAGGGGAGGGGTAGAGAGAGAGGGAGACACAGACTCCAAGGCAGGCTCCAGGCTCTGAGCTGTCAGCACAGAGCCTGATGTGGGGCTTGAACCCACAAACCGTGAGATCATGACCTGAGCTGAAGTCTGGGGCTTAACCGACTGAGCCACCCAGGTGCCCCCCAACATGCAGGTCTTTGTAATGTAACGGGTCGGTTAACCCTCCTAGGTGTAAGCAGCCTGGAAGGAAAGGGGCATTGGTAACTAGGGAGGAGGAAGTGTGTCAGCAGGGCCTTTCACGAAAATGCCGGCTTGCTTTTGAAAATGTAGAGTTCCTTGCAAGAAAAGATGAGGCCAGGGAACATAGGACGCTGGGTCCAGCACCATGAGGTAGGATAGACCTGGCTTTGATACTGGATCTATAGATTCTCCTTTTGCGTCCTTGGACATATGACTTAACCTCTCTGACCTTTGATTTTCTGTCCTTAAAACGGGTCAAAAAGTAACTTAGGATAATAAAGGATGTGTACCCGAGGTGCAGCTCTGTACAAGGCACACACTTTCTGCCCTAGGTACTTGAGAGTCGGTGGGTCAGATCTGGGGCTGAGTCCAGAAGATCTCAAAGAAGTTACAGTAACAGAGCTTCATCTATGTGGTGATGAACACAAAGAAATGGCCTACCGGGAGCAGAGAATCATTAAATCATGTTCCAGAGGAGACTGAATAAGGAGATTGAAAGTTAGAACAGAGATAAAATGTAGGGCTTGGTGGAAGTTGTGGGTTGTTGTTTTTTGTTGTTCGTTTGTTGGTTTTTTAATCTAGCAGATTCCCTCAATGACTGAAGCCGGCCAGAGTGAATTCTTCCTCATTGTCTCAGTTTCTTGCATCTGTCTGGCTTTACACTGACCTTAAATGTTCTTTTCAGTTACAGACGGAAAATAAGTGCATATTGGGTAAATATGTGTGTCTATAAAATGGGTCTATCTTTCTCTTTAGAGTTTTTTTTTTTTAATCTAGAGGGACAGAAAGATTTTAAACAGAAATGTTACCCAAAAATGCATGAACCATGATATAGGACAGTGTAGAGTGAAATGGAAGCACAGGGTATCTGCTCAGAAAAACGAACTTCCCTTTTACTGCTAGCAAAGTATCCAACGCTGAGCAAATGTCACTCCATGCAGCCACGAATCTCAAAACCATGGTTAACTTATTTAATTTACTGAGATATTTTTCCTATGTCCTTCCTATCATATCTTCTAACATAAATCACCCAGAATCAAATTTAAGTATTTAAGTTATGACTGTCTCAGAAAATGACAGCAATATTCCACTCATCAGTAATCAACATTCAATAACCTTACCTTTTTGGAGTCAACATGAAGAATACCCATAAGGTGTTTCTGATTGCTATAGAGCTGTCACAAAGCAACCCTTAAGATCATCATTTATTTTTGACTTTTACTTCATGTGCAATTGTAAAAAGCTTTTTTGTTCATTTGTTGTTTGTTTTGATGTTTTATAAAGGCTGACTAGTGGCAGCAAATGAGAGAGCTGAAGAAATCAGACACTTTGGAGCTAGTAATGGCCAAATATGAGCCAGAATGCAATTTAAATTTTGAATAGGAGAATTAAGAAGATTGTGTTAATAATACTATTGTTCCAATAGCAAGGCAACGTGGAATGCATCTTAAAAGACTTCCTGCAAAGTGACTGAAATGGAAAAAGAAGGCATCAAAAACTATGTTTCCATTGTTTTTCATCTATGGAATATTACTTTTATTGGTGACGATTGATAAATGAGGTGTTATAAAACCTTTAGACACAGTACTTATGTCTTCAAAATATTGCCTCTTATTTCTAAAGCCTTACAACAAAGTGATTATAAATTTTTCTTTCTAAACGCTGGTTCTGATGCCAGATGAAAAATCTACACTTTAGGAAAGATTTTAAGGAAAATTAAGATCCTATCTTGCATTAAGTTCATGTGACAGAAAATGGAAATAGAAATTAAAGGGTCTGAACTCATTTAAACCAAGTTACTAAAACTTTCATACATTTAAAGAGTGACTAGTGATTTATATCTAATTTATCTCATACTGGAAAGAGTGACCTCAGAGTCTTTATGGAGCAAGGGGTGAAAAACTAAAACACTAAAGGAAAAACAAAAAAGAAAAAACCCTTCAGATCAGCTTTTCCAACCTCATGCTATGCTAAAAATCTACCTCCCAGAACAATTACTAAGTTTCCATTTCTTACATGACAGTTAATTTTCAAAGAGTTGAAATTTAAAAAAGACAACAAAATTTGTGTGTTTAATGTAGAAGTAATAGCAACAGGACTGTTGGGAATGTGAAATTAAAATAGGGTTCTCGGTTCTCTTATCAGAAAATAAAATTCCAATTTAACTAGAGTGTTAAGGAATACCTCATTCTCCTCCCCCAATTTTGGGTTCAGCCCCTTTTGCACTATTTCAACAGCCTGCTAATTAAAAGATCTCCTTGTCTCTAACCTTTTCTTCTTCCAGTTTATCATTTTATAAGATTCATTTGGCAAGATTCATCTTTCTAGACCAGTGCTATCCTATGTCATTTCACATTAAGAAATCTTCAAAGGCTCCCATTTTTAACTGAGTTAAGACCCCTGTCAGGTTGTATTTCAGATGCCTCTCTCCCAGTAGTTTTTCTTTTTTATTTTTAATTTTTTTTTCAACGTTTATTTTTATTTTTGGGACAGAGAGAGAGACAGAGCATGAACGGGGGAGGGGCAGAGAGAGAGGGAGACACAGAATCGGAAACAGGCTCCAGGCTCTGAGCCGTCAGCCCAGAGCCCGATGCGGGGCTCGAACTCCCGGACCGCGAGATCGTGACCTGGC
Source organism: Leopardus geoffroyi (assembly GCF_018350155.1). NCBI lineage: Eukaryota > Metazoa > Chordata > Mammalia > Carnivora > Felidae > Leopardus > Leopardus geoffroyi. Next base: position 112,272,706 of record NC_059333.1, read on the forward strand.
TGAAGTCGGATGCTTAACCCACTGCGTCACCCAGGCGCCCCTCCCAGTAGTTTTTCAAATGAATTCTCTGGAATCCTAATGATCCAAACAGGTGCTTTGGGAGTTACATGAGATTTTGGTCCAAGTGCAGTGGGCACTGAGACTGCAACTATTGTTTATTATCCTGGGCTTTCATTATCTGCATGTCATTAGACCAGAGCTCTATAGGAGTAACTGCACTACATTTGAATTTATAGAACAACTTTAGTGATTACTTTGAAATATTTTACATAGTAGGGTTATGCATAAAATTTTCTTTCTTCCTTTATTTTTATTTACTAAAAGAGTTTGGGAAAAGTTTCTCTATAAATGCTACCATTTTTTTTTTAATTAGGCTTCACCCCAGCACAGAACCCAATGTGGGGCTTGAACTCACTAGACCCTGAGATCAAGACCTGAGCTGAGATCAAGAGTCACACTTAACTGACTGAACCACTCGGGTGCCCCTAAATGCTACACTGAAGTATAGTTGACATACAATATTACATTAGTTTTAGATGTATAGCATAGTGATGCAACAATTGTATACATTATGAAATGTTCACCACTATAAGTATCGTTTTATCACCAAACATGCCAGTTTCCTGTGTCAATTACCATGCTGGTTCTTTACCAGAAATTCCCTCCTCCTCATCCCATTCTCCAGGTCCCCACATTAAATCTTTCCAGTGCCATCAGAGCCTTTGCTGCTCCTTCCATCTATCCAACTTTCTCTTTACTCTGGGTCACATTTACAGCACCCGCTGGGGTTTCCTGCTTGGTTTCACCTACACTCCATGCTAGGTTCATTTTTTCTTTAAGGCAGGAATTGTCTTATTTTGCATTTATTAAATAATCAAATATTTAAAGAAAAGAATTAAGGTCCAAGATTCTGAAAATGATCACCATCACCACCATACAAAGTCCATACCTTCTATGCTTTATGAGTGCTACCTTTTGAAAAGCCTTATCCAATGACAGATGTTCTTTAATTAGGGAAGTATGTAATGTACGATAACTTCAAAGCACAAACACAAAATCACTAATATTTTAGACTGAGTTCATGATTTTGGTAAAATAAAATCACTATGGCAGGGATAATGAAAACAATTTGTTGAAAGCCTATCGTGTGATAGATCTTTTATCTATTTTCTCCTATCACTCTAATAACTCTCTAAAATGGGTAGCATCTCGCTTTTATAGAAGAGAAAACTGCTACTCCAAGATGCTAAGTCTTTTGCTCAAGGTTACTTACCACTAGAGTAAATGGGAGAGTCAGAATTCAAACACTGTCTGTGTGGCCCAAGAAATAATGTTCTTTCCAGTTCATCACACTATCACTCAGAATGGAAATAAGGAAAATAATAATAATAATGGCATATGTATGAATTCTTCCTGCAAGGAGATTTGCGTGTAATTATTCTTATTATTCAATGCATAGAGCTTGAGATCTTTTCATGTCTGTTACAAAATTCTTGCTTGAGGGTTTCCCACGATAAAACACCCACTTGGACTGAAAATTGCCTTCCTCAGTTAGTGAGCATTTCACTCTTCCTGGCTGAGATGAAAAGTTCCCATCAATACAAGTAACAACAAAAGGAACAAAAAAAAAAAAAAAAAAAGAAATGTTCATATTCATAGTTATAGATGTGAACCCAAAACTTAGGCTGCTTCTAATGGTAGAATAAGAATGAAGAGGGGCACCTAGGTGGCTGAGTCAGTTAAGTGTCAGGTCAAGATCTCACGGTCCGTGAGTTTGAGCCCCACCTCCAGCTCTGTGCTGACAGCTGGGAGCTGGGAGCCTGCTTCAGATTGTGAGTCTCCCTCTCTCTCTGCCCATCCCCAGCTTGCACTCTGTCTCTGTCTCAAAAATAAATAAACATTAAAAAAAAAGAATGAAGAGAAAAAATACACAGCACGTGTTAAATAAGATTTGTAAGCATGTCTAGTACAGCTAATTGAGTATGGCTAAAGCTAAATAATCTAGGGGCGCCTGGGTGGCGCAGTCGGGTAAGCGTCCGACTTCAGCCAGGTCACGATCTCGCGGTCCGTGAGTTCGAGCCCCGCGTCAGGCTCTGGGCTGATGGCTCAGAGCCTGGAGCCTGTTTCCGATTCTGTGTCTCCCTCTCTCTCTGCCCCTCCCCCGTTCATGCTCTGTCTCTCTCTGTCCCAAAAATAAATAAACGTTGAAAAAAAAAATTAAAATTTAAAGCTAAATAATCTAAGAGACGGAGACAAACTTCCTGTCACAGCAGAATGGAGTAGAAGTATTGATCAAGATGTTCTTGGAGTGTATGGGAGTTTCCAACTTGTAGTTTATACCCCCTGCTTGCCTTTTGAACCAATGCCAGCAAAGAGAGTCTCCTTGAGAGACCTCCAGCCTCTCACTTCATGCAACCAGGTATCCTTTGTTGGTCCTGTTTCTCCCTTCTCCTCCTACTTGGCAGTCTTTCTGATTTCAGTCTTAGCATGAAGCCCTTTGACCGGCTCAAAACGAGTGGCCTCATTTGATAACACTTAGCAGTTCAAAACTTACCCATAGGTCACTGAGCTAAATTTTCACTGTGGCAGTTCCTAAGCAAGCTTAATAAACTTCATAACTTTTACTTTTGTCCTTTCTTCTTTAGTTGTGATCCTAGAGAGTTCGGATTGCTAAATTATAAGTAGTAAGATGACAGTAACTGTGATATTTTGAAAGTCCCTCATGTGACTATCACCTTGAGACAGCCCTGGGGGTACTACTGGGAAGAAAAGAGCTTGAACAATAGCAATGCCCAGTGGAGGGTGGTCTCAGGGGAGCAGGGAGCAGAGGTACAATCGTTAATGAGCTCCATGGCTGAGGGCAAAACCTTCCTCCCCCTCTTCCTTTCTTTCTCTTCTTCCCTCCCTCCTTTTCTCATCCATTCCTCCCTTCCCACTCCTCATCCTTCATACTAACTTTCCCGACCTCATCTTTTCTCTGATCCTGTACCGATTGATCTGAAGTATGACTTTTCATTTCACGGGAACATTTCTCCAAAGTAGCAGAGCCATGTTAGACCACGATACTATCCGGATAATGTTTTTAATTTGAAAATAAGAAACGCTGGATAATCACTACCCACTTACAAGATTTCACTTCTATTTAGAAGATTAAAGGTGACTTATATCTTTTGCAACTAGCCATCATTTTGTTTCAAAATGGAAAAACTAGAACTTGCACTTACTGAATTCTCGTGATGCGCCAGGCACTTGGCTAAGTATTTTAGATGAACTTCCTGGCAATAGGTACTATTATTATTACCCTTACTTAACAAGTAAGAGAATTGAGAATTATAGAGATTAAGCAATTTGTTCAAGGTCGCACAGCCAGTAAGTATTCTGACTCAAGACTTGAAACCAGATGCTTCTAAAAAAAATAATAATAAAAAAATTATGCTCCTAACCACTTATACTGTCACAGATTTTCAATTATTAATTTTAAGCCATATCTGATACCCTTTTGGCCAAAACTACTTCTCCTAAAGCTATTAGAGAATAAACTGAATGAAGTACAAAAAGTAGGCTGATTGAATTTCACAGAGAATTAGTTTGGGTCAATCATAGAGTCAGTTCCAACAATAAACTCTGCTTGCATTATATTTCACCATATTATGATAAAAATGTTTTTCTTCTTGTAGAAACCTTTTCATGTAGTGTGGTAAAATGGTCTAGACACCATTCACTAATTCTCCAGTTAAAGCCTTTCTCCAGAAATGTTCTTACAATTGGAAAAACAGGGATTTGTGTTTTTTTTTCTTTTTGGGGGTGGGGGGAGAGGAGTGATAATCTTCCAAGTGAAAACATCTCTTTAAGAACATGGAAATGGTAGTTTTTATATTCAAACACTATGGTGACCTTTGGGTGTGTATTTGGAGCTGCAGTGTTACAGAGGATTTATTTATATTTCATCTTTTTTATTATCTCCTGTGAGCAAAGGGTCTCAGACAATAAAAAGGTCACCTAGTCTAGCGTCAGATGTTACTTGCTCCAGCCAGGCTCACCATGATAAGAGACTTGCATGTGAAGCTTGACCGCTTTGTTCCTGAAGCAATCTGATCAGGATCATCACCCCCAATTCAGGTAGAGAGGCAGAGAACTACTTGTGCAGCCTCAGACCAAACTAAACTATGGCTTCGACCCATGACCTCACAACCCAGGTGACTTCGGCTGTCACTATTGCCTGGGAACTCTTACTGCTGTTCCGTGTACGCTAGACTAAAGTCCTGTATATCCACACTGATGGGGTCTAGGTTTGCAACTTCTCTCAGGGCATCGCTTTTTTGCAGCATTGAATACTTTTCGGGAGCTCATCTACTTGTGAGAATCAGTTCCCTTAGCCATAGTCCTCACTTGGCCCATCAGGAGGAGATCCCAGCATGTTTTGAGATGAATCCATGTAATTATGACAATTAATTATTAGAACTGGAATGAAACTTTATCACTTTATCACTGTTTTTTTTTTTAATCAGTAGACCTATTTCTTCAAGTGGAATTGAACAGTAAGTCTCAATTTTAAAAAATACAACTAAAGAGAAGTGAAGGTGAGGTTGAAACAATAATACAAAAATGAGGTCTAAGAGTCCCCCATGCACTGCCCCCCCCACCAGAAACACACTTACTCAACATTGTTAGAGCACAGCTTTGACATCCCTGATTTATTTAAACTAACTCGGAGTCCTAGATACTTTGTCCAAAGTCACTCAAAAGTCTGGTACCCAAAACTCAAACCCAGTACACTAGTCAGGGATCTTCAGAGAGACAAAAGCAGTAGGGTGTGTGTGTGTGTATGTGTGTGTGTGTGTGTGTGTGTGTGTGTATCTATATCTGTACCTATATCATCTATATCTATATCTATAACTATATCTATATATTGAGAGAGAGAAATAGAGATTTATTTGATTTATTTAAGGGACTGGCTCACAAAACTGGGGGGACCAACAATTTGTAAGGCAGGCTGATAGGCTAGAGACCCAGGGAAGAGTTGATTTTGCAGCTTGAATCTGAAAGCAGTCTGGAGGCAGAATTTCCTCTTCCTTGGGGGAAACTTCAGTCTTTTTCTATGAAAGCCTTCACCTGATTGGCTGAGGCCCACCCATATTATGGAAAGTAATCTGCTTCACTCAAAGTGTCCTCATGTAAATGTTAATCATATCTAAAAAGTACCTTCACAGTGACATGCAGCCTAGTGTTTGACCATATATCTGAGTATTGTGGCCTAGACAAGGCCATGTTTGTTCTTGACACATAAAATTAACCATTACACACAGGGTTCTTAATCCAAAACCTATGCTCTTTCTGTTATGAATAAAGGCTTAGGATCCAATAGAAGAGAAAGATGTGTAGTATGTGATGCCTGTTGCTTACCTAGTACTCATTCTCCTTTTCGCTCTCCTAACAAAATATACAATTTTGGGGGGAAAGCCAATAAACCTACCTAAAATATCAAGCTTTCTAATTTCTTCTAGAGTAATTGTTGGCCAGTGAAATCTAAGTAGAGGTTACTGGGTGCAGTTTTGGAAGAGCTCTTCCTTTCTTTATTTTTTGACCCAACCAATTGTTCAACTTTATTTCTTGTTTTTAATTGACATATAACTAATATACAGTATTATATTAGTTTCAGGTGCATAGTCTAGTGATTCAACAATTCTGTACATTACTCAGTGTTCATCCCGGTAAGTGTACTCTTAATCTCCTTCACCTACTTCACCCATCCCTCTCCCTTCCATTTCCCCTCTGGAAAAGTTCTTTAAATAGATGAACTGATTTTGCTGGTCTGTGGCCACCTGGCCTTTCCTTGTCTTCCTCTGTTTTGCCTGGAATTTGGACTTGGTGACTGAAGCTAGAGCAGACATCTTGTGATCACAAATGTCAAGAGGATCAGAGAGACCTAGGTCCTAACATTTTGGAGCCAATGAACCAGTACTAATAACTATGTTCAGATTTCCCTGTTACATGATAAAATGAAAAAAAAGAATCTTTTTCTAAGCCTCTGTTAATACAGGCAGTCTAAATCCTTAATTGATACAGACAGGGACACAGATGACTACAGTGAAGATCTTGAAAACTGAATAATGATGAGATCCTTGAGACTGTGCCTAAGGAAGCAAGGCAAAATGAAGAGGCTAGACATAATGAACACATCAAATACTATGGGAGACCTAATTAGGCAGGAGCACTGGGCGACTGAATGGCTGCCATGAATTCAGCAAAAAGGTAAATGGACAGAAGTGGCTATATGAAAAAAGGAGATGGACATTTAAAAGACTAAGCTTCCTACCCGCAAGACGAGGGCAGGCACTGGCATGAATGACAGTGAAAGCTGTGTGACTTCTTTCTCTGAATCTTTCTGAGAAGTGAAAAGTCAAGAGAAGGGCAGGAACAAATTAACTGCCTTCATTGGCCACCTCCACTCTAAGATGCGTCCTCCTGACAGACCCTTTGAAGAACTTTACCTTGACTGGTTTATCGATACAAGCACTTCCTCATCCCGAGGTTTTTTGCAAAAAGACTTAGTTAATTAAACCCTCTATCTTGTGACTATAAATGCCCATCTTAGTGCAAGAGCTGAAGTACAGATCACTTTTAGACATTATATTTTAGAAGAGTGGGGTAGAGAGGGAGAGAGCGCTAGTCTGCTTGAAACGACTTAAATTAACTCCTACCTTGAGGTAGAGAGATAACTCTGAACTGTCCGTAGCCATCAACAATCTTTCCTAGAGATACCCTTCTTATGAGCGTCCGGCTTTGTGGAAAGAATGAGGGGTTCGCAGTAGTGGAGAAGGTATAAATGGGAGGATTTGATGATCAGATTCTCCAGACAGAGTCGAGGTAGAGACACATAACTATGTATTGGATGACCTTGAGCATGAGACAGTCATTGGCTGGACGTGAGCACAGAATATCTTTGGGGAAAAGAGAATGGAATAGGACAGGTTTTAGTCAATTTGAAAGCCAGAGATAAATGAGAACAAAGATGCCTCTGGCAATAAATGGTCACATCAGCAGGAGTACTAAGCAGCAGGACAGGAAACAGACGGTTAGCACGTCCAGGGTGGGAGTTGTGGCTAAAAATCCTGACAAAGGGATGTATAGCCTCTCCTTTTCTCCCTCTCTTCCGTGTTTCTGAGACATCGGAAGTACAGCACTCATTCTCCTAGCCAAGCTCATTCCACCCTATTCTCTCAAAACCCAGGAAAAAATGATTCTCCTTCATAGTTCACTTTTAAGAAATCTTTTAGGAAGCATAAAAATACAAGGTATTTCCTTAAGCACATTTGTTACCCCTCTTCCCCTCATTTGCTGTCAGGAATAAATTTACTTTATGCAAAAATTCAGCATTAAGTATGATTTTTGACAAGGAAAGCTACTTGCTTTTGAAATTTCCAATGCAATAGAACATGAGACTCAAATCTTATTATAATGTATCCATAGGCTATCCAAATTCTTCCGTTGAAGTATTATAATGTATCCATAGGCTATCCAAATTCTTCCGTTGAAGTAATCTTTTATTAAATAAATACATATGCTTGACACCTATTAAATTAACAAACATATATTTACAATATTCTGGGAAGAGCCTATCTAATTCTCTGGGTAAAAGACATCTGAAGGAACTTTATTGGTCCAATACAACTAGCTGTATTTTCTCTTTATTTATTTATTTTTTTCTTATATCCTTCAGTTCTCTGTACTTTCGCGGCCTGAATTTCCTTTTGGCCAAACAGCAAATCAGTTCATTGGAATCTAACATTCGTTGAGTGTCTGCTGTACAAACGTGATCTCATTTAATGCTCAAAATAAACATCCCAATATTTTTTTCCAGAGGTTAAGCCACTTGTTCAAAGCCACTCAACTGGCAAAAATGGCAGAGAATGTTCCTTTTCCTTAAATTCAATTATCAGCTTAAAAAAAAAAAAAGAATCTTATGGAATGAGTCTAAATCTGGATGCTGCCTCAATTTGTTTTCAAAGGGCCTGGGTGGGGAAAATACGTATAGGCAAGGGTTAAAACCGAGAGCGTTTAGGCACAAACGGATGTGAATAGAGTTGTTATGCCAATTTAATAATGAATACCTGGAACCGGAGGAACTTTGGTGATAAAATAATCACAGAAAATGAAAAATTAGCATTTTTGTTTTGCAATTTTCTTTCACTGTGTGGAGAAATATTGCTTTATAAGACAGAATTTGTAAACATGGTATATTCAATTTACAGTGACCCAGTTAGCAGAACCAGCAGCCCACATAATAATGAAAGAGCTTCCTTAGCAGTCTTCACAGCCCCGCACCACTGCTTTTATACCTCTTTGTGCCTCTTTGGGATTTGCTAGCCACATACCTGTAACTTTCCAGAAAGGCAGAAAAGGGTTAATGAGCTGTTTGGTCATTGTTTAATCATGAACCGGTTTCCTGCTTCTTCCCAATAGGACAACTGTATGAGCCAAAGATTGCTTTCCATATGCAGCACAATAAAGGAATACATTTCAAAACTGTTTTTCCTTTGGTGGTTCAATGACTTTGTTTTTTAACTTATAATATTCTGGGAGCTGAAAATACATTAAATCTTCAGATAATATGAAAACCACAAAAAATTTATAGAAGTTGAGTATAAGACATTAGAGGTATGCTCTACCTTCTATCCAAAGGAACTAATTTCTGAATATTTATTTAGTTTATAAAAACGGTAATAATTACAAAAATGACAGACCCAAAACTATATTTTCCAAATCTTCTCAGAGCATAAATACTTACATTCAAAATGAAGTGCTTTGGATTTAAGACTTTTATGTGTGAGAATTCATAGACAACCTAGTTTCACTATATTTTAATGTTTTAAAATAGTGCCATAATCTTTCAAAATTATTTTGTTCAAACCACTTAAATATGCCTATTAAAAAACGTTAAGGTTCAAAGTAATCTATTTCTAAATGCCGCAAAATTTTCTGATTATATTGAACTATTATTTGCATACTTGACAAAATTAAAAATAGTTTGAAACTTCAGCATTCCTAAAAAAAGGGATTATTCTCTGATGACACTTCTCAGCATCTTCTATCCACAGAGTACCTCGTATGTATTTTATACTCAGCAAAATTTAATAAACTGCTAAATTTACTGAACTACTGTGAATCATTTTATTATCTGTTAACAGTTTTCATTGTACGTTAGAGGAAATCTAGGAAATGTTTAGCATCCAAATATTATGACCTAAATTACAGCATAAGTCAATAATCAAATTAATCCTAGGCTAGGACCTACTGGTTATAGGATACTTTCTGAGATGTAAAGTTATTTTACAGGATTTGCAGTTATTCAGCTGCAAATACTGTGCTTTCTAAACATTTTGCGTCTTAAAATGGTAACCTCTGACTAGGAAATGATTTCTTTCAGTATTATATTCCCTTGGTACATATTTAACATTTGTTTACTGTGAGCAAATTCATTCACCTTATAAACTTTGCCTAGAATGCTCCCTCTTCCTTTTGATTTTATTGGTTTCCCTTTATGATACCATTTCCCTTTTTAAAAGGACGTCTCTACTTGTCCTACTGTCCCAAAGCAGAAGCAGGAGACTGAGAAGTTATTCCTCCTCCCCACTCTCATTTAGGCTCTTGGCTCTATAAACAGTGCTCACCAAGCCCTTCTCCTTTAAAACCTTCGTGTTGTTACTGTTTTCCTTATAGCGCCCATTTACTGACCTCCAGGAGACTCAGTTTCTAGAACTTTAACACTTGGATGGAACTCTGTCTTAGCCAGACCCCTACCTCTGCCATCATCAGCAGTCCTCCCAACTGTCAGCCCAACTGGTCAACTCCAGCAGAGACACCCTGGTCATTGCCCAAAAGTGATCCTTCAAGATAGCAAATTCTGAAACCTGCCTCTCAGTCCACAATGTCCTCCTCCTCACATCACAAGCTTTTATACTTCTGTGGAATCTGTTGTTTTGTTCCTGTTGTGACTCTTGGGTTCTAATCCTTTTGAACTGTTTTCAGGCATGAAAAAAAAACAAAAACAAAAAAAACAACAAAAAAACACTTCCTTGGTCTTATTACCCAGTTAAAGATCCCACGGTCAACCATGATGGATCTCCTTTCCTTAGCACCTTCACACTATTCCCCAATCCTGGACATATTACACAATCTATTTCTTCACTCCCATCCCAAGGTGGCATATTGCTCAAGGATGTCACAAAGTGATATGTCTTACAGGGACTATGAATTTATGCTCCCTGACCTCAACTGGGTTTTCAGTGTTTCTCAGTAATATTTTTGTGATTTTACTGGTTTATTTTCTATTAACTTGCCCTTACTTGTTAGCTACATAAAACTTACTCCTGACTGTCTCCCTGTCAGCAGGTGATCTTTATACCCCTTTCACTGAGAGGATTTAGGCTGTTAAAAATGAACTTTCCACTTGTCTCCTAATAACGTCATATGGTCTCATCTCAGCTGACTTTTTCCTTCTGCTTTTATTTTAGAGGAAGAGAGATTTCTCCATTTTCCTTGATAAACCTTATCATTTATATTTTTTAGTCTAATTCTTCTCATCTCCCAAGCATACTGTCTCCCAGCTACTTTAATTTCCCCTCACTTGTTCTCATTGTTGCATTCAACTGAAGTAGTCTGCTCCTTCCATGCTTTCTTTGTTTTTTTTTTTTTTTTAATTTTTTTTACACTTATTTATTTTTGAGAGACAGAGAGAGACAGAGCACAAGTGGGGGAGGGACAGAGAAAGAGAAAGAGACACAGAATCCGAAGCAGGCTCCGGGATCTAAGCTATCAGCACAGAGCCTGACGCGGGGCTCGAACTCACAAATGGTGAGATCATGACCTGAGCTGAAGTCGGACACTTAACCGACTGAGCCACCCAGGCGCCCCTCCTTCCACTCCTTCTTCCTGCCTTGGCATTCTCTCTCTCTCCAGCAACTCAGAGTCTAGACTTGCCCTCACTGGTGCATTGAGCAGTTTTCCCCAGACAAGCACACAAATGCCCTTATCCGGTGTCTCTCCCTAAACTACTTTTCACTTCTCATCGAACACCACAGACCACTCTCCTTCTCAAGTGTCCAAATCATCTTATTAACAATTATTTAAACTGCTGTGCAGTACATGCAATACAGAGATAAATATTATATGGCCCCATTCCTTAAGAAGCCCACAAACTAGAGATAGAACATACTGCTGAAGTCATAAGCAAGAGCTACTGTAGCAGAGAACAAAAGGAGTGAGCAACTCTGCCAAGGAGAGCTGGGAGCAGCTTCACCAGTGTGGCATCTTTGCTCTGTGCCAGGACTGGTGCGTGTTTGCTAGGTTCAGACGAAGGTGGGCACTGTAGACAGACACATACGCCCGAGGCGCCTGCTTTGGAAACGGCAGACACTTTAGTATATTCCAGTAGATGTCGAACATCAAGCCTGCAGGGTGCTGTCTAGAGACTAGAAATGCAGTTTGAGGTCTTACGTTAAAGGACTTTTCAGACCAAGTAGAAGAGGTAAAAAATCTCTCCCATTGGTATCAGTTTCTACGACTGAGCCAATACAGAGTTTTAGAGTAAAACTTCAAGATGTGACTTGTACATAAGAGAACAGATGATAGATCCTCTGAAACTAACTCTTCATTTACTGAAATTTAATGAAGGGACTCTATCTTTCTCAGCATTCAGTCTTCAACGCTTAGACATCTATGTCTAGTCTGCCCCACCCCAATCCCTCTCTATATTTTTGCTACCAAGTCCTGCTCATTTTACTCCGCATCATCTTCTGCAATTTGGATTTCCATTGCTTCCGTCCTCCATGTCCAGATTCAAGCCTCACCTATTAGCTCTTGCCTAGACATTGGGGTCTTTGAAGCCATCATATATTGGGATCCCAGCCTCTAGTGTTTCTCCAGTACTAATATATTCCCCACAGTGTCGGTGCTATGGAAAGTCTGCAAAGAATAAACCGATATGCCAAACACTTTCTCCAGTTCCACCTGATATCAGAAGGCGTTTCTTTCCTTTTACTAAGTCTTTGTTAAGTACCTACTATCTCAGAACCACGGTGCTGGTGCTTTGTTATCTTATTTTACATTTGCATCTAAGAGCACGATTCACCATTAACAGTAAAACACGTCTTAGCTGTATATGCAAACTCTGCCAGTATCTCCCTCTTCTGAATTCAACTTTCATTTGGGTAGTTTTGTCTCTAACCACATGGGATAGGTTAATCCTTATGACGTGTCACCTGTATAAATCAGAGGACTTGCTCATTGCTGGCACTAACTCAGAGTAAACAAGATTCCTACTGCCTCAAATAAACCACTAAGTTTGCTTCCTCAAAATGTTGGTACGTGATGTATATCAATCTGAGCCTAGAAGCCACTGAAATTTGTGCCTAACTGCTGGGCTATGGGAGCATTTAGAAATAGCTTCAGGCCGTGCTCCATTTTTATAACTTTGATAGTGAAACCAATGTCATCACAGTATGGTTTAACTCTGCTTCGTTTAGACTTTTTAAATTAAGAACTCATGCAATGCCTATTATTTGATAAAATTGATTTGTTATTGTTGTGCCTATGTGCATATCCTTTGGTGTTAGAAAAATCTGGAAGCACAAAGTGTAGGTAGTAAGTTACGATCACCAAATGTTAGGGCGCAGGCCATCTAAGTGAACCTCTCCACAGAGCCTCTTTGTTCTGAAAAGTTAAAAAATGGGTAGCTAGACTGACAACTGCCAGCAGGAAGAACAGAAAGCAGAAGTATCCTGATGGTAGTGCCCTTAGGATATTTATCAAATCCAGGATAAAGGTTGTAAAATGATGTCATTGGGCTGAATTGGCTCAACGCTGTATTTCACTTAACCTGCATCATTTAAGTACACATTTGGGAGAACTCACATAGAAATTAGGTTTTATGGCTTCTGTTGAAACATGAAACATAGAAAACAAAGCAGGATCAACAATTAGCTGGTCCTAGGTAGGGGAGGAACAAATTCTTGAAAAGGCACTACACGTTACCACTGCCTTTGCATCTCATTTGATTTCTGTCCCCTAATTCGACTCCACAACCAGGGTGGAATGAAGGGAGGCAAGGCAGGCAGTAGTGCCTGTGGTTGAATTTCCTGTCATTCCAATGGAAAGAGTTCTTTGAGTCAAAACTAATTTTTAAAATAATTATGATCATAAAAGAACGGGCAATTTCCTGAATACTTGAGTATGTAGATTCACACTAGCTAGGTGTAACACCAATAATTCTCTTGTTTGAGATTTATTTTATTTTATTTTTTTTTAATTTTTTTTCAACGTTTATTCATTTATTTTTGGGACAGAGAGAGACAGAGCATGAACGGGGGAGGGGCAGAGAGAGAGGGAGACACAGAATCGGAAACAGGCTCCAGGCTCTGAGCCGTCAGCACAGAGCCCGACGCGGGGCTCAAACTCACGGACCGCGAGATCGTGACCTGGCTGAAGTCGGACGCTTAACCGACTGCGCCACCCAGGCGCCCTCTTGTTTGAGATTTAAAACAACTCCTTAATGTCTACTTATATCATATGCTCTCTCATCTTTTTAGGAATCATAGGCATCTGATGAGTTGATAGATGCAGTAGAGAAGGAAAATACACAGGACATGGATGGTCTTTAATACAGAAATTCAAAGCAGTAAATTAAGGTATATCATTGGTGGAAAGCCAAGGAAATGAAAAAAAAAAAAATCATGAGCAACTGAGATTGAGAAATTCCTAGTGTGAGAAGCTATTACAGAAACGAAAGCAGAGGTCTTGCCTTTTCAGGTGCTTGAAGACACCAGGAAATATCTCCAGACTAAAGCTGGAGAGCCTGTAAAAAAGAAGTCTAGAGAAGTCCTCAAACCCATAAAAGAACGTACTTCCCCAAATAGTTAAAGGGTGTTTGCCTTTGGTTAGCCAAACCGCTAAAATAAGGAAGTAGGCAAGGTCAAGATTTTCTCTTCTAGGTTCAGAAGAGCCAAGTTTTGCTATTCTGATTCTCAAGCAACTATATTTCCCTATAGAACATGGAGCTATACACAAATTTACTCATTGTCTAAACCTATTCCACAAACATGTAATTTGGAGACAGTATTGGGAGACAAAGTATTTGGAGACAAAGAAGCCAGCTGGTTCATAGCACTGCATCCGTACCTTTTATTAACATGTATCCAAAGACCTCGTTTGCATAACATTTATATTGCCTTAGCCTTGAACAACCCATAAGGCAAATGCAAGATACTTGATCTAGGGAGGATATAGCATGTGGGTTTGTTGATCAGAGGACTTGTTGAAATGTATGTGAGTGAGGGTAGTGGAGAGGAGAAGAGAGACATTAGTAAATCCAGTTAACACAGAAAGGTTCTTTAAAACTACTTTTCCCACTTTAAAACTATTTTGGGACATATAGCCTCAATAGTAGAAATTGTTCTTACAGGGAACAAAGTTCTCTGAAAGAAAAAAAAAAGTGCTAAATGCATATCTTGGCAAAAGGCTTTATATTCGAATTTAAATTTTAAGATAAATTTGTTTTTCAGATCGTATAAGCAAGCAATCCCAGAAAAAAAAATGTCAGAACAGTTTAGTTTTCTTTTTATTAAAAAAAAGAACCTACAGAGATATAAATTGATTTGCATTCTTGTTATGTGCCCTTGGATATCACACAGATTGAAAGATTATAATTAGAAATGAAACAAAAAATAATTCCATAGTGCTTTCACATTTACACTTTAAGATCCAGAAAAATGTAATGACATAATTTAGTAGTCAGTATAAAGAGTCCTTTTTTAAAGCGAACTGAAATGTGCAGCATCAGGGAAAAAAACCAAGGCTGACACTAATTTTTTTAGGGTTCTAGCAAAGTGACATTTTATTCAAACTTTCCTCACAATTCCACATACAAATCTGTAATTCAAAGCTTGTGCATCTTGCAAACTATGTGCAATCTGTATAAACACATACACGTTATTTGAAAGGGTTACATTACTAAAGCCACAGTCAATGAGTCACTTTTAAAAAGAATAATTCACTGTATGAATCAAGCCATTTCTTACTAGAAGTGTGCTTTACCTAACTTGCACATGCTAACATTTGCTTTAAAAAATTCAGAATTTATGAAATCAGCAACATACAGTTTTATTGCCTTCTAGTCTATCCACTGGAAAACTAAGTGAATTATTTCAAAGATATTACTTGAAAATCATAATATCATACTTGAAAACTAGACTTTTGGAAAACATCTAATTCTCATCAGGGAGTAAAAAATGAATTACCATAGATCAACTTAAAGCTAAATTTTACAATTCTCCATATCACCGGATGTAATACATTTTGAAACATGTATTTAGATCTTTCTATGCTACTTAGTTGTTTTTGCTCTAAATAATTTTCAGCTAAATAAAAGCTTCAATTCCTATCCAGCATAGTTAATAACACAGTAACTACAACATTTTTACAATAACTTACAATCTTCTGCGATGATGTTTCACAACTCCTTCGGTTAGAGCTGGCAAATATGATTTCTGTTACTATTCTATTTTAGCTTTTCAGTAAGTGCCAGCAAACAAAATTATATTCCTTCCCTTTTATGGCTTTCTGCAAGGCCCTGGCTTGTAGAGAAGGCATTTGCGAGGTTGCTAACATTAAATTTAATGTTAAACAGCTTATATTTTAACTACAGCTATTTTGCTGGTTGGATATATGCACGTTTGACTCTTTGCCACACATTTTGTTAGTTGGAAATAGTAAATGACCAGGCTTTCTTGTTTACTGAAATAAGTGGCCTCTTTATACCTTCAGGAACATTAGCTCCTATGAAAAGAAGGTCTGGAACATCAATTAATGTGAAAATGAAAGTCAACATTTTTGTTTGTTTTAAATAATTTAGAAGCCAAAAGATAAAACTAGTTCACTTTGCCAAAATGCAAGGCATTTTAGGCTTTTTATAAAAAAAAAAAAAAAAGTAAACACTGACATGAAAATCAGCAAACTGCTTAGGAAAAAAAAATGTGAAAGGGCGATTTTTGTTGGAGGACAAGGTAGCTTGCCATTAAAAATGGTGTCTGTTCCAAGAAGTCTGTTTGGCTAACGCCAGAGACTCTTTACCAGCAAAATAAGAGAGGCATGCTGTGCTTCACACATGTTTCTACACATTTCCTGAGAAAGTCTGAGCAATCTTTAAAATAGGAGGCAAGAGCAGAAGCCATTCTGGTCAGAGTCACCTTTGAAGTGATTCTCTGGTTATCTCCATCACTACTCTGACCACGCCTCCAGGCCCCTGCTGTGTTCACAGGACAAAGGTAAGCCACAAAGGATGCCTTCATCTGCATTGTTCAGATATAAACAAAGACAATGAAAACTGATTTAGGTGAAAGAGTCAAAGGCAAGTATGCACTTTATAATTTGCCTTCGTGTGATAAAGATCCCAACTCTTAAAGTACTCCTCCAAAATAACTTTGTATGGAATGTATGTATTGAGCCAAGGCAAAAAATCCTATACTATCGAATACGATTAAAACTCTGGGATAATGCATACTTTCCTATGTAATCCTTTATCTTACAAGATAAAGGAATATTTTCTCTCAATTGTTCCTTATAGAAATCGCAGTCTTATTAAACCTAACAGTGCTCCGACAATAGGATTCTTTTTTTCAACTAAGCAAGTTTGTTTTTTGTTTCTTTTTTAATTCATGTTTTGTGCCTATACCTGATTGTAAGATGGTGTATTAGATTAGAGCTATTTAGTTAGACTTCTTTGATAACTGGCCAGGTAGATTTATACTTTTTCTAGAGCTTTTTGTTAGAACTCAGTAAATATTTAATAATGATCATTATAATGAATTATGGAAACACCCACAATATAGTTCTATATAATCAGTCACTATAGTTAACCATGATATTTGTGTATTTTTTTAACTTCTAAAGTTTTGATATAGCTAATATATAAGTGAGTCTGAAAAGAACCTAATAAATCTTTTTTTAAATGTTTATTTTTGAGAGAGAGAGAGAGAGAGAGAGAGAGCACATGCACAAAGGAGGAGAGGCAGGGAGAGAGGGAGACAGAGAAACTCACGCAGACCGCATGCTCGGCATGGAGCCTGACGGCGGGGCTAGATCTCACCACCATGAGATGACCTGAGCCGAAACCCAGAGTTGATCACTTAGATCACTTAACCGACTGAGCCAACCAAGCACTACCCCCCCCCCCGCCCCGCAAATAAACCTTTTTAAGCATAATCTTTTCCATTCTCAAAAGCAAGGCACCTAATAGAATTTTATTATGCTTTGATATTAGAAATCATATTAATTGGCCTTTCAGAACACAGAAATTCATGATTTGAGGGATATTATGGGCCTAAGAAATCACCTGATTCAACTGCCTTCATTTTGTGGATTGGAAAGTGGAGAGTCACTGAATGAAAAATTGCCTCCATTCATATAGCAGGTATGAATACAGAGTAGATAGAGCAATTTGACTATGAAATAATAAAATAATTACAATCTAAAATCTGACATTCTCTTTTTTCAGTGAGTCAAAAGCCCCAATTCATCTATCATTTATATTATTTTGTATAAGATTAGGAACTAGAAAAAAAGGGGGTGCCTGGGTAGCTCAGTCTGTTAAGTGTCTGTCAGGTTCCTGAGATCGAGACTTGCATCTGGCTGCCTGCTGTCAGCACAGAGCCCAATTCAGATTCTCTGTCCGCCTCTCTCTATCCCTCCCTCACTTTCTCTTTCTCTCATCCCCCACCTCGCCCCATCTCAAAAATAAAATAAACATATAAAAAGATTAGGCACTGGTATTTCCCTTCTTTAAAAATATTTTTTTATATTATAGAAATATAAACATACAAAAGTTATCTTTATTTTCAATTGCCTCAACAGATATTTATAGAAACTGATGACCTTCCAAAGAGTAACAAAAATGGCATGTCAGTGAACATTTTCATAATAACAACATATAACATGAATTTATAAAACCATTCCTGAATCACTGAATGATACTAAATTTTTGAGACTTTAATTAATTCTTCTGTTGCCAAATCCATAGCTGCACACCCTACACTTTTTCCAAGTTATTAAGTAAACAATCATGAGATTGAACGTGCATTCCACCATGTCTTTTCTCATGAGTACTATTTTTCAAGCACTGGTAATTTCAACAGGTATTTCTATTGTGGCTCCTTTCATGTGGGAATTATAAACAAACAAATATAAAAGGCAGGGATAGCTATATGATAAATATTATGCTATCATGTCATTAAATTATAATGACCAGAGAAAAAGAATATGATATAATTTCAAGCGAAATAAGCCACAAGAACTTAATTATGAACACACACACACAGAGTGAATGCAAACAAGTAAGAAAATATTTGAGAATATTAATAATGTAGGATTTTTCCTGGATTGCAGGATTTTGAAGGACTTTTCCCTTTTTAAAATAAAGGTCTGTATTTTTAGGATTTTCTACAATTGGCATATTTACTTCTATAATCAGGAAAGATTAAAGCTAATTTCATAGAAATAGATACATAAAAACTAAATTATGGAATATGAGGGTGCATGTACAATTTCAGGCTGCTTAAACTTTGCATTCAGACAGCATCTTTCCTCCAGAGAATGTTACGATCTCGGCTAGTGTGTATTTTCTAAGGAGGCAATGAGACAAAAGACATTTTTTTACTCACTGAAAGATTAGAAGCATTGCAAAGCGGAAGAGACCAGCAGAACAGGAAACAAAAGTAAAAGAGTTAAGATAAGGGACTGCTGAGAAAAACAAAAGAGAGCTGCTAAGGAGTAGTAAAAACACTTTCTGAGTGTTTTGGCTTATGATATTACTCAGAGAAAAGCAGAAGAAACTAGTATTTCTGTAAACTCTGCAATATGGCAGTGATTATGCCTATGTCACTTGGTTCCCAGTTGGGTCACATTGGTCTGATTATTCTCCTGTATATTACCTATGATTGACCTCACCCTGGTATGTCACCCAGAAAAAGAGTGACAGCATTAATGAAACCACAACGTACATTGAGGTTAGTTGGCCCCCCAAACTTCAGCTCTTTGCATTTCACCCCACTTTCTCCAGAGTAATTTCCATGAAATAACTAAACATACCATCTCTCTTCTAGGACGGTAATGGCTGTGTTATTTGACGGTAAGAGAAAGGGGACTTCAATCATTTTATTTTCAGATAGGCAAGTAGGACAAGGGAGGGGGTTGATAGAGAGACAGACCTCTCAGAGTCGTCAATTCTGTAGCTGAGGGAAAGGCAGTGATGGAATAAAAAACAACATGGTCATCAGACGAAACCAGATCGCAGTTCCCAGATCCCGCATTTACTAAATATGTGACATCTGGGCAGGTGTGCTAGCCATTTTGAGTCTCAGATTCTTCATCTGTAAACTGTTTTAATAATATCATCTTTGGGGCACCTGGGTGACCCAGTTGGCTAAGCCTCCGACTTTGGCTCAGGTCATGATCTCGAGGTTTGTGAGTTCAAGCCCTGCGTAGGGCTGTGTGCTGACAGCTCAGAGCCTGGAGCCTGCTTCGAATTCTGTGTCTCCCTCTCTGCCCCTCCCCTGCTCATGCTCTGTCTCTCTCTGTCTCTCAAAAATAAATAAATGTTAGGGGCGCCTGGGTGGCGCAGTCGGTTAAGCGTCCGACTTCAGCCAGGTCACGATCTCGCGGTCCGTGAGTTCGAGCCCCGCGTCGGGCTCTGGGCTGATGGCTCAGAGCCTGGAGCCTGCTTCCAATTCTGTGTCTCCCTCTCTCTCTGCCCCTCCCCCGTTCATGCTCTGTCTCTCTCTGTCTCAAAAATGAATAAAACATTAAAAAAAAATTAAAAAAAAATAAATAAATGTTAAAAAAATTTAATAATATCATCTTATAGCAGCTGTACCTACATGAGAAAAACAGTTAAAGAGTACTTAGAAGAGATCATAGCACACAGTAGGCTCCCAATAAAAGGTTCCCCTTGCCTTGTGTCCCAGCCATTGGACACACATTACAACACGCTACTCATTGCCGCAGACTTTTGTTAGCTGTTCCCAAGCTTCCATTAGCTGGTGGCAGCCTATCCCTAGATTCCTAAGTACATGTAATTCTTTTAAAGCCCCACCCCCCTTGTTGAGATGTTTCACTGTGGTTTTCCTATTACTGCTTTCTCATTTTCTCATGAACTTCAGTTTTCTGCTATCAAAATATACCCATGAAATTTAATAAAGCCATAATCATGGGGTGCCTGGGTGGCTCAGTCAGTTAACTGTCCTACTCTTGGTTTTGGCTCAGGTCATGATCTCACAGTTCAAGCCCCACATCAGGCTCTGCGCTGACAGTAGGGAGCCTGCTTGGGATTCTCTTTCTCCCTCTCTCTCTGGCCCTCCTCTCTCTCTCTCTCTCTCTCTCTCTCTCTCTCAAAATAAATAAATAAACATTAAAAAAAAACAAAGTTATAATAGACTTTGTATTTAGAGTTCTTAGAATCTCAAATAGTACGTAGAACGACCCTAAAAGATCTTTGAGTTCAAGAAGCAAACAGGATGAGCCAAGCTCATATCCTTTTAGTTTAGCTAGAACAACACTCATTATTTCCTTTCCAACTTGAAGGCTGCAGGCAGGGTGTTATTCCTCTCTACTGTGGGTTCTCTTACTTCCTATTGTGGCTGTTTCTACCTTCACTTTCCTTCAGTGGCCCTGACTTCATTCAAACCCTCTTTTAGTGGTGGTCTCGTGAGAAACAGGGGTGTCGCTCAAAGACTTGTCACAAATTTTTGGGCCCCACCCTACACCTAATAAATCAGAAACTCTGCAGATGGGGCCCAGCCATCCATGTTTGAATGTGTCATTCAGGAATACTTGCTACATTTTGAGAATATATATTACGGAGACTAGCTCGATCAATGCCAGCACTCGGCTTTCTCGACAATAACCTAGCTCCCAGCCCCCACAGATCCAGCTTTGGTTTACTGCATGTTTGACATCATTACTTTGTTCAGGGTTTTTCAACAACTTTGTAATCTTCCAGGTTAGTCTATGAGGGAGAGGTAATTTTTGCAATAATTTTGAAAAATGACATGCGAAGCATGTCTTTACGCCTTGATGACCTTCCTTTTAATCTGTTCCCTGTGTACCACACCCTTCAGATTTCCAGGGAGGTGAGCAGAGTGTGTAATAATTTTTAAACATTAACAATTTAATCTTCTCTGTTTTAAGGAAACTGTGACTCACTTTAAAGATTAAAAAATAAAAGCAAAACAAAAACAAAAGCCAAATCTAACTGAAACAATCAAAGCAAACAAACAGAAACCCCTAAAACCAAGTCCTGAAAGCAGCAGAGAATTTAAACGGTATGTAAATACTTAAGACCACCACTGAGGCGGATGCCTATATCACACAAGCATATCTGATGTCAATCACTTTTTGACTGACAGAGCAGAGCGGCACAAAGTGGCCAAGCTTCTTCAACCTCTAACGTGGCTTGTCACTGTGAAATGAATAGGAATATCCTCCTAAAACAATAGAAAATGATAGGAGACTATGTTTCATTTAGGTTAATATTGATAAACGTTGCTTTGTTCCCCTTGGTTTTGTTTCTCTTCCACAATTTTTTTCCAGGTCAGGGAAGCTGTTAACATTATTGCCCCAAATTCCAACCTGCCTCTTAAGGATGTGGGAAATTTGGGGCGCCTGCGTGGCTCAGTGGGTAAAACGTCTGTCTCTTCATTTTGGCTCAGGTCATGATCTCGTGGTCCGTGGGCTCGAGCCCCACATGGGGCTCTGCACTGACAGTGAGGAGCCTGGATTCTCTCTCTCTCTCTCTCTCTCTTTCTCTCTGCCCCTCCCCTGCTCTCTCTCTCTCTCTCAAAATCAAGAAATAAACTTAAAAAAAAGATGTGGGAAACAGGAGTCAAACTGTGGACTAAGCAGTCAAAAGCTAAATTGTTTCACCTTGTCTGAAGATTGATGGCATTATCATTGATGCCGGTGCTCATTAAAATTTCTGAGCGTTTACTCATTCCACATGGTAAAATCCCTTTCAACAAATTTTCTCCTTTATCTAACCACGGATATTTCTTCTAAGGTCAAACAGACCTTATACCTTCTATGCCTCGTTGTTTTTACCAGAAACTGAGGGGGAATTTAGAAACATTTTGCAAATTTTTTAGATATAGATTAATAAAAATTAAATGCAAAAAGTGAACACAATGCAATCACTACCGTTTAGACAATCTCTTTGTAGAAGGATATCTATTGTTCCGTTCTCTCCTCACTAGCTTGCAGGAAGCCAATCTTTTCCCTCCAGAGCTATGAAAAGATATCTAGAAATATTGTTTATGTTATCTGTGGTGCCTGTTTTGCTTTATTCAAACCTCAGAAACAGAATCCATGAGCTTCTTGGTGTGAGGAAAGAAATATTTACCGTTACCTCACATACCCAGACCAACCAAGGGTTCGATATTCTTCCAAATACTGCTCAAAGTAGAAGACAGAGCACTGAAAATTATTTCGGGGTATATCATCGTATTATTCTTTGTATCTTCAGCCCTTGGCACAGTTCTTGTCACATTATAGACAATTAATGCATGTTGAAATCATGAGTGAATAATTACTAATATACATTGGCTTGATTAATAATTTGGGTAGTTTGAAAGAAAGTCTCAAATGGATGAGGGATCTGCACCAGGCTATGATTCATCTCCATAGATTAACTAGTAGGAGCTTAAAAACTGAACAGCACAAAAAAAAATAACCCTATTAGGAATGACATCTGAGCCATAAACCCAGTAATAGAAGCCTTGAGTTTTAAAGCATGTGTTGTAATCATTAAATTTCAACAATCCTTTTACTATCATCCAACCTCACATGCCACGTTCGGTAGCAATATGTCAAGATGTGAAATGCCAGCCTGTCATGGATAGTACAGGGATATAATTTCTCTTCCACATTCATCTAGCATTTTGTTTTCTTTTAGCAGAGGTAGTGGGTGTGTGTTTGCCTTACATCAACACTTGAAAGCACTGCAATAAATACGTTTGATAGAAGCTGATGGAATCCCCATTTTTGGTGCATTTTAGAAATGATTTATTTGGTTTCCACGTCACACATCTAATTTAAATACAGAAGTCTTTTCCAAGAATGGGCATATTTTTACAATTTTTTGTTGGGTCCTGAATTATTTTTTCTTTGAGGAGGGGTGGGATTTTTTTCTACTTGAGCTTCCATTTCACAACATCTTTCGATGCTTCGGAGTAATATGAATTCTAGTGGATGGCAATTTTTCCACCATCCATTTAAAATTAACCTTCCCCCAAAAGTGACAGTATTGAGGATTCAGTCTCTCTTTGCAGTTCTGTAAGTTACAATGACTAAAAATGAAACTTTGTATGTGGTTATTGTAGACTGAGCTCACACATGTTTCTCAACTGAACTTCCTTATTTTAGGCAAATGTACTACAGTTAATAGTTTCTCTATTAATTCAACCAGGGGTTAGAAAAAAGGAGAATGCTCATTTTAAGAAGTGCTTCTCAAGAGTGACACATTAGATGACTAAATTCACTCTGTTAACAAAATGTCAAGTGTTTTTCTTGTCTTCATATTTGTTTCCATATGCCCTCCCCAAATCCTCTCCCTCCATTCAGATTTGTGCCTTACCTTTTTAAAAATCTGCTCTTTAGACATTTACCTCTTCCAAAAAGCCCACTCCAATAAGCCTGTAGCTTGCTTAGAAGCACTTGTGTTTCAAATACTACTCTATTTTTTTATTTTCTTATATTTTGCTAAAAAAAAAAAAGAGTGATTGGGTTTAAAGAATCCAACAACAACCTTTAGCCATTCCCCATTACTTATACTTCTGCCCAAACTCCTCCATTAAGGTCTCTGGCATTTCCACAATAAGACCCCACCCACCTACCCAGCAAGCCCTTCAATTGCTCCATTTCCTGCCATCCGTCAAGCCACTCTCCAGTCAGAGGGGGCTCTTTGCTGTTTTAAAATTAGACCTTGCAAGTTTGTTCAACCCTTTTACTTACACTTTCTCCCTCTCAGCTTATTATCCCTCCCTCCACCTCTGTTAGGATTGCTATTTACTAGGCATTTATTTAACAAATACCTATTAAGTGTGACCAGTCCCTGGCCTCGAGCTAGGAAGGAGACAGATGCCAGTGAACAAATGAAGAGCTTACAGTAAATGAATACCAAATTATCAAATTAAATACAAAGTTAAAAATTTGTGACACATGCTTAGAAGGAAAGATCCAGAAAGCCATGAGAGCAAAACAGGGGGGCCTAATTCAAATTGGGGGTTTTTTCAACTAGTAATACAGTGAAGAAAGGAAGAAGCAGGATTAGCCAAGCAAACATTAGGTGGAAATCAGTTTAGTCAGAAGGAATCATGCTTTCATAGGCATTGAAGAACTTTCGGAAAATAAGTGTGAGCATTGCATAACGTGAGAGAGGGAACTGCACCTCGATAGACACACTTCCTGAGGAGCAAACAGGGGTATGCTCCTCCATTGCTTCTTCTGATCCAAATGGTGGACACATTTAATGTCATTAGCCATCCTTGATATCCTTGACTTACAGACTTGGGACATGTCTTATCTCCACTACTCGATTTTAAGCTCCTTGAAGACAAGAACTACGTCCTATTCATATTTTGTCCTCTGCATTATTGGGTACAATCCCCAGTAGGTAATGAGCATGAGGCCAGCTTCTCTGCAACCATACAGGGCCCTAAGCTTTGAGAGGCCCACTCTTGCTTTAATGCTTTGCTGTCACCACCTCTAATTTCTTAGTACTTTTTGAAGAAAGGGCTCCAGCCTTTCATACTTCACTGAAACCCCAAATTAGTTAGCCAATGTTGAATGAATAGAAACTTTCTGAGTGAATGAGTGACTCAAAGGTTAAAGATATCTAATTGGAATAGGTCTGCAGGGCATTTTTTTCTTCTAGACTCTATCTTATTCCAGGAACACTGTATGATTCTCTGTTATGTGATGGATGCTTAGGGAATGGGCAAAGTTTTCCTTTAAAAGAAGTTTACAGGGAAGCTGGCTGGCTTGGTCAGTTGGGCGTCCGACTTCGGCTCAGGTCATGATCTCGCGGTTTGTGGGTTCGAGCCCCGTGTCAGGCTCTGTACTGACATCTCAGAGCCTGGAGCCTGCTTCAGATTCTGTGTCTCCCTCTCTCTCTGCCCCTCCCATGCTCATGCTCTCTCAATAATAAATAAAAGTTAAAAAAAATCTTTTTAAATAAAAAAGAGAGAAGTTTAGTCTTCTAGCATATTATTTACTTACTTCTATTTTTTATTTATTTTGTATTTTAGAGAGAGAGAGAAAGAGAGAGAACATGAGAAGGGGAGAGGGGCAGAAAGAGAGAGAGAAAGAATCCCAAGCTGGCTCCACACTCAGTGCAGAGCCCAACACGGCACTTGATCCCACTACCCTGGGATCATGACCTGGGCAAAAATCAAGCTCCCACCCAGGCACTCCTGTTTTATTTCTCAAATATTAAATTGAGCTCCATATTGACTGGGTCGTTGTGCCTTATTTAGATATTCCTAGAACCCCATCAGTTGAAGCATACTGTTTCATGATCATGGCTTTTTGAATCTCCACCCCCATCACTAGGAGATGAGTAAGTCAAGGTCCCAGACATGGTTCTCTAGGCCATTCATCTGTTTGCATTTTGTGAATTGTTTGCATCCTGCTGCATATCACAAGTATGAATGAGAGACATCAACGCAGAGAAATACATGCCATTCAGGCTTCTGCTGCTGAGTCTATAGAAGTCTGCAGAAAAAAAAGGAACAGCAAAAGACCTTCAGTTATCAAGGATTAACGACTGAAACTGGATCTTCTAGAGCTCAAGTCTTGTAACTTTGGGGGCCTGAAAGAACTAGTGTGGTTCTTAGTCCAGACAAGTTCGGGGCTGGCAAGTATTTGTGCAAAGCTGGGTTAAATATTAAGTTATTTACTGACTTACTTTTCCCCTTTGAGAAGCCCCTTGGAGAATTCAGAAGGCTTTTTAGCTCATCCACCAGTCACCAAGCTACAATCAACACTTATGACTGAGCTTCCACAGGACAGGCTGATTTCTCACTATCTGTCTGGTCAATGATCCATAGATTATGGCCTCCTTCGTGCAGAAGGAACTTAAACTATCTTAGCTCGAGAGTTTTATAGTTACTTATAGCAGTGAGTCAAAAAGGTGCCTGCAGAGTAAATAGGACTTAAACAGCATATCTTTCAATTCACTGTCTGATGATACGGTGCACAGATTCCAAGTTTATTTTACCTAAGCCTTTTATTTATTTATTAACATTTATTCATTCTTGAGAGACAGAGCAGGAGTGTGGGAGATGCAGAGTGAGAAAGGGAGACGCAGAGTCTGAAACAGGCTCCAGGCTCCGAGCTGGCAGCACAGAGCCCGACGTGGGGCTCAAACCCACGAACTGTGAGATCATGACCTGAGCCGAAGTCCGATGCTTAACCGACTGAGCCACCCAGGCACGCCTTACCTAAGCCTTTTAAAGACTGTGGTGGACGATCTTATGCGTGCCCTGAGCTTGGGCTCAGGCTCTTTTTCCCTCCTTTGTTAAAAGAATAATGAAAGAGAACTCTTCCTTAATAATTATTGCAATACTTTATCATATTTCAAAAGAGCTAAGAACAGACTGTAAAATTAGTGACTAAAAATATTGTTATGAGAGCAGGTGAAATTTAAACCTATGCAACCAAGCAGGACTGAATAAATCCAGGATTATGTCTACTTGGTGATTATTTAGAGACATAGTAGCGTTATCCATTCGCTGAGAGAATGCATTCTCCTTGTGGTGGTAGAATATAGCAAACCTATATTATTTATGAACAAAATATCATCCCTTTTATTTTCTGAACCCCTCAGGGAGAATTCCTCATGAGAATTCTTACTCATGCACTGCACACCTTTCATGGCACCTCTTAATTTTTCTGTATTTATATATCTTTTCACCATTTTATCTCTTTCTCTCCAGCTGAAATCTCCCCAAGCGAAGGGACCTCTTGATATCTTTAGCCACAGCTCCTGGTAGATAATAAATGCTTATTAAATGAACAATGAAAGAATGCATGGACCATTCTTCTTTTAAATTACACTATGGTTATCTGTATCTCCTTAGCCCTGACACTTAACTGTCAAGCCTCTAAAAGGCGGTGTGAACTGATGGGAAATTTATACCGGGCCCAGGAGCCGTAAAGACCTAGGAGAATGTGCCCGTGTATGGTGCTAGAGAAGAGGTCTGAAAAGCAGAGTGATTTCTGGCCTGGAGGCAAGACTATGTGGCTCAAGTAGCAGGGGGAGGCTGACTTTCAGGAGAGCACACACAGCGCAGGGTCTGCTTTGATGCCTCTGCCCCCAGTGAACCACATCCTTGCCCTTGGGGTGAGCGGCTCTCTCAAGTGCCCGGCTTGTGCTTTAACATCTGAAAGGAGGCACTCATTTTTAACTTCTGCCCCCAAAATATTGGTCTCCAGGGGGAATGAGGGACAATTAGAGCCCCTGTCACACATTTCTTTGTAAATCAGGTGATAGAAATATCTGATTTAATGAAAGCAGTTAGGAAGAATTCATTTCCATACATACATTTCAAATTTACTACATTCTGTGGAGCAGAGGGCCAACACATTCATTTACAGAGAGAAATATTTCACAGGTGTGTCTAAAAAGCATCTTGTAAAGAAAGTTTTTTATAAACAAGATCCATCTAGTTTGGACGCTGCTTCCCTCCTGACTCTCTAAGTACCAGTATCAGTTCTTAAAACAAATTTTTATATACACATACCTTGTGTGGATGTGCATATATATATATATATACTCACAAAGTAGCCAAATTAACTGCAGAAAACTTTAATCTCTGAATCTAATTAAGTACATTGTCTAGCTGCCAGATGGAGACCCATTTCAAAAGGCAGGCAGGAACGTTGACCAAAATTGTGATAATTTATATAGCTCTCCGTCCCCCTAATTTAGCTGCAGAAAGGTGTATGTTTCAAGCAAGTGTTGCCTTTTGAGTTTTCGCTGTAGACATTTTCTCGCAACATTATTTCTGGCAACAACATAAAAGGCAGTATTATTTATTTATTGACAATTTTTAAAGTAATTTGTATTTTGATTTTCCTCAGATTATTTTAAATTTATATTTTCTTCTTTTAAATTGTTCTTTCCTTTTTGTAATTATGTATCGGAAAATTTTATTTTCAAGGGACTTGTGGTAAAAACCCTGCTGTCCTCTACTCCTTCCATGTTCACACAGAAGCATGATTTTATTCAAATATTGGGAGATTATTCTGTCGGATAATAGTGGTTAACTGAAGACATCTATTCATTTTTCCAGGAATAGAAAAGGAGATGGTCACGTGATGCACTTCTAGCCAAGGGAAGGCCTGCTGGGAGGCACCTGGGAAAATTGTTATTACTATGAATAAGAGGCACCAGGAAAAGATACAGCCTTTTGTATCTGGCGAGGATGCGAGGATGCGGTATTTAGGTCCGGTGCAGCCAATTTGCAATTAGGTGGAAGAGATAAGCCTGAGGGCAAAACTGATGAATTGGAAAGAAAAGATGGGGATGCCGAGGTGGCTCAGTCAGTTAAACATCGGACTCTTGGTTTCTGCTCAAGCCATGATCTCGCCGTTCGTGAGTTTGAGCCCCCCATCAGTCTCCACGCTGCCCATGCAGAGTCCCCTTGGGATTTTCCCGCTCTCCCCATCTCTGCCCCTCCCCTTCCCACCGCTTTCCCCCCACAAAAAAAAAAAGAAAAGAAAAGAAAAGAAAGAAAGAAAGAAAGAAAGAAAGAAAGAAAGAAAGAAAGAAAGAAAGAAAGAAAGAAAAGATGGACAGATTCTGAGTCAGTGATAAAATCGTTGTGAGCCACTATACCATCTTATACTTTAAGCCACTTTAAATAGCATCCTCTACTTACCTCCAATGAAAGCATGCAAAACAGATACATCACCACTTTGGGGACTCATGGTTTCTACTGAGAATGGGGCTGTGAGTTAGGAGCAGAAGATGCTATTTAATTCAGCATTTTTCATTGAATGTGCAGACGCAGCCAATTAAGATGAAGGTCAAGTTAGATTTACGCTGAAATGCCACCATTCCAAATATCCATCTTTCTGAAAATATTTTAAGGTTTAAAATTGTATAGTCACAGGGTTAAGCAGCTATGGTCTTCTTGCCTTCAGAACATGACTTACATCTTGAAAACTTCCTTTCTCAGTCTCTTTTTTTCTCCAGTAGATTATTATACAGTGAATATGAAGTGGTTCCATCCGTCATCATATTAAGATAACAAAATCATCATGGTGTGATGGCTGAAAAATTAATCAGCAGGACATAGGTTTGGGGGGGGGGTTGCTTCACACAATCCTGAACATTTTACCAGGCTCTTCATGTACAGAAAATGCAATTGATAGTCACTGTCTATCAGTTGAGAATACTGTCATGAGAATCAACAAAAGGACCATTAGCTAGAGCATCTGGGGAAAAATCCTCCGAATATCAAAATTAAAAAAATATATATCATAACGTACTTGGTCAATTTCTGCGTTAATGCTTAATTTCTCTCTCCAACATCATTATAATTCTAGTCTGGTAATTCTCCTTCTCAGTGTCACAATTTATTGGTATGTAAGTGACATTTTTTGTGTGTGTGTGGTTTCTTCGTGACTATGGCTGAAATTAATAAAAATAGAAAAATTAACTTCATATGTTTGATTTTTCAAACCATGTTTAATTGAGGTCTGCCAGTATTTTCTGTTTTTTTTTTTATAGTGAAGCTTTATGAAGAGTGTATTAAACAGAAGTCCCAATCGAAGCAGCCTAAAAGGGAGTTTGATTGTGTTGTGTCTACTGTAGGAGTATTCTACCATGAGGCAGGCTGTGGCTGCCAGCAGGTCTGGGCTCACATCCTTAGACCTTGGTAAGCCACAAATCTTGCAGCCACTAAAACGTTCCAGAGCAGAAGGTAGTGTGCCCTGCTGTCTTCCCCGGGTGAATAGCAGTTTCATCAGCTGCATGTGGGGTGGGAGGAGGAGAAATGCCCCAACAGTGGGGATCCCATTACCAGAAAAGGATGGCAGAGATTCTGAATAAGACAACACATGTCCTCTACATGGGGGGGGGTATTTAAGGCAGAATGCAGAGTTTCCCAAACTAATTTGCTCGGGAACTCTTTCCACTCAGAACATCTGTTATCATTTCTGGGAAGTGAAGTTTTGATTTAACACTTTGAAAAGTTATTCTTTAGAGTATGCAAAACATTTCAATATAGATTAGCTCCCTGAACCTTCACAACAATCCTACTGGGTCTGTTGGCTAGGTATAATCAACCTACCTTAGGAAACACAGACTCAGAGAGATTCAGAGACTTGTGAAAAGTCACATCGTCTACTGGAATACAAATTCAATCCCAGTTACTTGTCAAATGTTGTGAGACGGCCTTTGGACTGTAAGGTGGCCAGTTTTGTAAGTTTTCTCTAATTTTGACAGTACTTCATGTCAGCCTCTGCACATAGGACTGTCAGTGACACAGGATGGCTTGATTACAATGGCATTTCATGATCCATTAATGCAATCGTATACTGCTGGCTTTGGTATCAAACCACTTAGGTGAGAATCCTGGCTATTACTTTTGCTAGAGCTGTGTCCTTGGGCAAGTTACTTTCACTCGGGAAAATTGTGTCAATGGAAAGGCAGGCCCTATACGGTTTTTGCTGTTGTGATTAATAAAGATAATGAACGTAATTCTTAATATAATGACTAGGACATACTGATTACCAGTAAGTCTTATTTATGCTTTTAGGGACAAGTGTCACAATTGAGTCATTGTATAGTAAAAGATTCTAGAAAGTTTCTAATTGTTTATTTCTATTTAAAAAAATGTTAATGCTTATTTATTTTTTTAAAGACAGAGAGACAGAGCATGAGCTGTGGAGGGGCAGAGAGAGAGAGGGAGACACAGAATCCGAAGCAGCTCCAGGCTCTGAGCTGTCAGCCCAGAGCCCAACATGGGGCTCGAACCTACGAATGGTGAGATCATAACCTGAGCTGAAGTTGGACGCTTAACCAACTGAGCCACCCAGATCCCCCGTTTACTTCTCTCTTCATATATGTATTGACATACAAAGTTTTATCTGCAAAAGCATTCCCTCTCACCCCCCTGAATTGTATCTTCTAATATATTTTGGGCCAAGAAAAAAAAAAAAGGCGGGAGAGACACACACACGTGGAAATCAATTAACCCTAACTTGAAACAGATGTCACTGAAATGTGCTGTATGTTCTTTCACCCATAACAGCTAACACATCAATTATGGAAAGGGAGAAGCATCCAAAGCCAGATGTTTTGCATGTCTTTGGAATTTATACACTTTCTTAACTATGGCCAGTTGAGTTATCATATGTTGATAATTGAAATAGCTTCTCCTTAATTGCACACCATGGTAATTTCAAAGACAGCTCTTGGCCTTTTAATAGTCACGGAGGTGCTTCTGCTCTATGTAAAGCAAATGCCAAGACAGAATCGGATCAGGTGCAGAACACATAGGTAACATTTTTCTAAATTATTCCATCAGTGAAGTGATTCAAACATATTTCCTTTTGCCAGTCTTACTTTATACGTTGGTGTGGTTGACAAATCTCAAAGGAACTCACAACCATTCCACACAGAGACTTGTTCCAAGTCAGAGAGAAGCACATACAGTGTATTATGATTTAGAGTCTGTTGCTGAAAATAGGATATTGTGGCTTAAAGAAATATTTAGACATTACTTAAGCTAACTATTATGGGATTGAAATGAAGGTCCAAATGTTATGACTGGAACTGCACTCATGTTTTCAAAGCTTTTGAACCAAGCTGGTAGCTTGCAGAACAAATGTCACTCAGGAGTAGGAAAAGGGAGCGTGTGCACATGTGTGCACACACACACACACAAACACACACAAATAATAACATTAATTTATATGAAAACAACTTCTTAATTTTCTTTCAAAACCTACTGGTACTGCTTAGCTCATTAACTATGGGTAATTCATACCTAAATACTCCAGAACTCTGGTCACCTCGGAGAATTTCAATTATGAACCTGCAGGTCAGGTTGTGTTGAATGTACATTGTGGTCATATACTATTTCAAATTCTGACTCACTTCATTACTGAACTATAGTTGTACAAAATTCCCCTCAAGGAACTCTATTCTTAAATAGGATCACTTTTGAGTTTGTGCCTATCTGAAGAAATCCAAAGCTTCCAAACTCTAAGAAACAAGGAAATTTGGCAGTGGAGGGAGACAGCATGGAGGAAATGGAGGAGAAATGGAGGACAGTGGAGGAGTGGAGAGTGTGGGGTAGTTTGGGAATATAGCTTCAAGTTGCCTGCTTCAAGTATAAAATTACTTTGAAGTATAAATTCCTATGAATTTAAAAGTGATTTTTATTCAAGTATTTTAAAGTATAATTGATTTGGGGAGTTAAGTGTTAGTGGGTGATTTCTCACACTTGCTGGGCCACTTTCACATATGTAATAACTCCCATCATATCCCAATTGGGAAGCATGGAAAAAAGTGGGGAAAATGTTTACTTTCATGAATCCAAAGTAAAATCACATGCAGAACTCAACTCTTATGCAATTTTCCTGCAACTATTCTTCGGTAGTGAGCAGAGGACCATGTTGGCAACCAAAATCTTCAGGGAAGGCTCTTGGTTAAGTCTCAAAGACAAAGTGGAAGTAGGAGGAAGTGGGGTCACTGCTCTCTGTCATACAAGACAATGGCAATAGTCCCTTTTAAAGATGTGGGGGGCAAAATAGATTAAGTTCTTAATAGGAGGAATAAAGACAAAATAATTAGACCTATATAAGTACCTTTGTTTTCTTTCCTTTAACATAGAGAATGGGTTGTTCCATATGTGTCATATAAAGGCTTATTACAGTCCACATCTTAGGAGATATAAATAGGGCAAGGGGAGAGGACACTGTAAAGACAAAAAGCAGCCAGAAAGACTTGGCCCAGTGGGCTAAATATTTAAATATAGCTGTGAAGGGGCACCTAGGTAGCTCAGTTGGGTAACTGTCTGACTTCCACTCAGGTCAGGATCTCACAGTCTGTGGGTTTGAGTCGTGTCAGGCTCTCTGCTGTCCGCATAAAGCCTGCTTTGAATCCTCTGTATCTCTGTCTCTGCCTTTACCCTGTGCTCATTCTCTCACTCTCAAAAAAAAAAAAAAAAAAAAAAAAGAAAAAAGAAAAGATTCTCTTTCTTCCTCTCTCTCTCTGATTGATAAATAAATAAATAAATAAATAAATAAATAAAGCTGTGAAAATGTCTTCCTTCATTGTCTGGCTCAGTGCATTAGTATAGCTAATGAAGATGTGGAGGCAGATTTGGTTATTCTAAGAATTAATTCAAAGTAGTTTTTTTAATTTTTTTTTAATTTTTTTTTATTTTTTTTTTTCAACGTTTATTTATTTTTGGGACAGAGAGAGACAGAGCATGAACGGGGAAGGGGCAGAGAGAGAGGGAGACACAGAATCGGAAACAGGCTCCAGGCTCTGAGCCATCAGCCCAGAGCCTGATACAGGGCTCGAACTCACGGACCGCGAGATCGTGACCTGGCTGAAGTCGGACGCTTAACCGACTGCGCCACCCAGGCGCCCCCAAAGTAGTTTTATTGTAGAATATGTCCTGTTTTATTTCTTTTTTCAGGAGGTTGAAATGGAGGAACAAGTGATAGGATGGGATTTTGAATCTAATAGATGAGAAAGAATCCTAATATAATGGGAGTCAAAACCTAATTTCTACTGTAACTCAGCTGGGCAAAGATAAACCCTACCCACCAGAGATTGGGTAAAGAAATTACTAAATACCAATCCAATTTTAAATTTCACCCAATTAGATTTATATAATTCCTTTAGGTAATTAATATTCCATTTCTCTGGAAAAAGAAATAGCTCAGTTTGAGTCACCCCTTTTCCTTTGCTTTTCTTCTAAAGTGATAACTAAGTATCTAGGGTGAAGGGTAAGACAGGGAGGCACTGCTATCTTTGGGCACAGCTTGTACCTTTTCCTTTGCTTTTCTTCTAAAGTGATAACTAAGGATCTAGGGTGAAGGGTAAGACAGGGAGGCATTGCTATCTTTGGGCACAGCTTGTACCGCCCCCACCTTTCTCATCCTCAGTCTCTGTGCATTGTCCTCTTTCTACCTGTTGCTGCTTATCTACTTAGCATTCCATACCAATTTGAGGCTGAGGTAAGGTGCACACCCTGGTCTTTCTGACAGTTTAGTAAGAGTCTAGTGGATGGAATAAAGAAATGAGTGATCCAGTCCCACGTCAGTCTCTGATGGTGCCATAGACCCCTCTGATAGGGTCTTACTTGGACTCTATGTGATTATTTTGTAGCTCGTTCAGTCACATGTCCCTGCCCAAACCATCCCATTTGCCAAACTCCACACCAGGTTCTCAACCATGTCAATATCCTTTTATATCATATAGAAACCAAAGATGATGGGGAAAGATGCATGCCCTCTCCATGCCAAGATTCCTGTAGACATCAAGTAGATAATCAAGGCTCAGGTCTTGGAAACATGTCAACTTGCTCTCAAGTCAATCCATATCTCTTCTCTCTCCTCTTTTGTTATCTTTCACCTGCCCTTCTTCCTTCAATCTCCTGGGAGCCTTCCCCTCTAAATGCACCGTCTCTTATGACTCTGACCTCCTCTCAAACTTTAATGAAGACAGGGGTATTTTCTCTACACTGGGAGAAAACTGATCCTCCAGGTGAAGCTGATTCTCCAGGCTTGGTTATTAAAATGCAAAAGGATGAGGAAAACAGATGAAAAAAAGTTTGGGAGATCATTTTTCAAGACAATATCTTGGCTTGCAAGGCACTTTCCTACTGTATCATCCTATTTGCATATCAGAAGCAGGATATCTCCTTCCTTTTTCATGCTCACTGTAATAAATGGTTTCCTTTTGTAATAAATTCTAATCTTCCTTCAGCAGATGGATACTTTAGGTCTATTAGCACCAAGCTTATGAGTTCACATATTTAGAAAGGCAAAAGTGGAAAATACATTAATGTTTCCAAGAGGTTAGATGCTCTATCTAGACTTCTCTCTCTCAGCTTTGACCCAGAGAGAAGCAGTATGTTTGATAAATGATGGTAATATCAAGGGCATTGGTATTACCTTACTTCCCTTCTTGGTACCTAAGGAGGACAATGCTGTGTAGGATATCTCACACTACCATGGGGGCAGCCTAGTTCATTTAAGAAGGCAGAGAACCATGGTCAGACGCATAGAATTGCTAGGGTGAGTCCAGAGCCTCTTTCATTTCCCATGTATTATGGCCATTGAGTTGAGAGCAGAGGCAATTGGTGGCGTGCCAGGTAGGAGGCTATATTTGGGATAGGATAGGAAGATGGTGCATTGGTCCATATCCAGTAGAAGTTGAGAGGCAACCAACTCAAGAAGGTAGAGATATAGCATGCTTCACTATTGCCAAAAAATGTGCTGAGTTCAATAGCTACAAGCTTTGGCCCTGAGAGTCAACAAGATATCTAGGTAGCAAGATGTCAGGGATTGGGCATGGGAGACCTGTGAATGTCAGCAAAGACCTACCATGAAGTCAGGGGATTGCACTCCCTGGCCAGAGGTACCAACTCACCCAAGCCATATACTTTTTCCAGCAGATTACATATCACCTCTGGCCAGGGAGTGCAAACAGCCACTCTTGTTAATGCTCAGTCTTCTACAATTGATGTTTGGGAAACAGCCACATTAGACAAAGGCTTAAGAGGAGTTGGTCATTTACTTACTAGATCATACTCTGTTTCAGAGGAACCCCAAACCCAGAAAGGGGCTTTACTTCTTCCCACTTTTGCTTCTTCCATGAGCCATCTTTTGACCTTAAAAATTGAAGCCTTATTAAGGATGGTGGAGCAAAAAAAAAAAAAAAAAGGAGCCTTGGCTCTTGATGACTTCATGGAACCATCATACCTATCCTGGAGAGTACTCTTCAGGACTTCCCTTAATGAGAGAATAAAGCCTCCAAATTTAAGTCACTAGAATCAATTTTTTTTGTTACTGGCAGTCAAACAATTCATACCTTAAACAATTAACTTATTTTTTTTCTCTTTGAAATTTTTCTGCTAAGAATTTATCATTTTCCCTTATACATATGTTATATACTCAGGGCAAAGGTTATTTTTATTTTTCAGAGATACAAAAGAACACATTAGAAAATTTTAAAACATTATCAGAGGAGCCAATGTGTAGGACTGACCGTCAAAATTAAATGTTTTTGCACATGAAAAGATGCTCAACGTCACTCATCATCAGGGAAATACAAATCAAAATCACAATGAGATACTACCCTCAACACCTCTCAGAATGGCTAAAATTAACAACTCAGGAAACAGCTATTGGTGAGGATGCAGAGAAAGGGAATCCTTTTGCACTGGTAGGAATGCAAACTGGTGCAGCCACTCTGGAGAACAGCGTGGAGATTTCTCAAAAAATTAAAAATAGAATTATATTACGACTCAGCAATCATACTACTAGGTACTTACCCAAAGGATATAAAAATACATGTTCAAAGGGGTATGTGCACCCCAATGTTTATAGCAGCATTATCAATAATAGCCAAAGTATGGAGAGAGCCCAAATGTCCACCGACTGATAAATGGATAAAGAAGATGTGGTATGTATATACATGTATATGTATGTATATATATATATATATATATATATATATATATATATATATATGCACACACATATACACAATGGAATATTACTCAGCCATCAAAAAGAATGAAATCTTTCCATTTGCAATGACATGGATGGAGCTAGAGTCTATTATGCTAAGTGAATCAGTCAGTCAGAGAGAGACAAATACCATATGATTTCACTCATATGTAGAATTTAAGAAACAAAACAGATGAATATATGGGAGGGGAGAAGAAAAGGAGAGAGAAGGAAACAAACCATAAGAGACTCTTAAAGATGGAGAACAAACTGAGGGTTGATGGAGGTGGGGGGATGGGCTAGATGGGTGATGGGTATTAAGGAGGGCACTTGTAATGGTGAGCACTGGGTGTTGTATGTTAACTGATGAATCATTAAATTCTTCTCCTGAAACTAATATGTTAACTAACTAGAATCTAAATAAAAATTTCAAAAGAAAAAAAAGAATAAAAAAATTGTCTTTGTTTTGAAAACCTATGTTTAAAGGGCATAGAGGGGTGCCTGGATGGCTCAGTAGCTTAAACATATGACTCTTGATATTGGCTCAGGTCATGATCTCAGGATTTGTGAGATCGAGCTTCACATCGGGTTCTGCACTTGATAGCATGGGGCCTGCTTTGGATTCTGGGTCTCCCTCTTTCTCTGCTCCTCCTGCTTGCTCTCTCACCCTCTTAAAAAAAATAAATAAATAAATAAAGGGCACAGAGATAAGATGTATGTGTGCACATATGTGCTTCTGTTTTCTTGGTTAAATGAAATAGAAAAAAAATAGTAACAACTGGGGGAGATTATGACAATAAGATGAGTTCACAGATAAAATTATTGTATTTACTTTATAAACGTTTTTTAGGTAGTGGCATCCTCATCAAAGAAAAAAGAAAAGTACTTACTCTATGACTCTGAGACCTGACCATATTAGAACATTAGATAATGTTTGGGGAGGTGTGGGTACCCAAATCCCAGCACATAAACTGTCTGTATTGATAGACTGTTTTTGTCTGCCCTCTGAGTCCCAGAGACAAGGCCCCAGGACAGAGACTTATCCTATGAAACTCCAGGGGGCACCCTTCACAAAGCAGGGGATACAATAAGAGATCTACAAGAGGCAGGGAGCTATTTTGAGACTCCAGTGAAAATCTCCACACTAGAAATCTAGAGCTGTAAGTTCAATTTCTTTTTTAGTAGAATATGTGAAAGTTTTCCTGTTCCCAAATACCTTTTCCACACTATTGAAAACTTTTACTTGCCACATTGCCTCTATTTCTTTCAAATAGTACATTCCATAATTGCACAAACTTATCTTTTAAACTGAAACTATTCCTGGAGGGCAGGTAAAGTGGTTATTTTCTTAGGGCACATACATCTTGTTTGAGAAAATAGAAAATAGATGGTAGAACGGGAAGAATGCGGAGATTGGAAAGGTTATTTTAATAATATAAGACCTGGCAGGGGTGGGAAGCATTAAAGTCCTGCTTAGCAGAGGTATTTGGGGCAACTTCTAAACTTTGTATTAAGGAACAGGTGTGGCTTTTTTTGTTGTTGTTGTTTGTTTGTTTGTTTGTTTGTTTTTACCTTGGATCTTAACCTAGGATAACTGTATTTCCCAGGGTGCATGTGGCAGTCCCAGTTTATACCAGTTGTTTTGCAGTAATTATTTTACTTTCCTTTTTTAAGTTTTTTATGGAGTAATTTTATTTTCAAAATTGTCCCAGAATGCATGATAAATCTTTAAAAAATTTTTAAATGTTTATTTATTTTTGAGAGAGAGAGGGGGAGAGAGAGAGAGACAGACAGAAAGACAGACAGCGTAGCTGGGGAGGGGCAGAGAAAGAGGAAGACCCAGAATCCAGAGCAGGCTCCAGGCTCCAAGCTG
This sequence comes from Leopardus geoffroyi, assembly GCF_018350155.1. Classification (NCBI taxonomy): domain Eukaryota; kingdom Metazoa; phylum Chordata; class Mammalia; order Carnivora; family Felidae; genus Leopardus; species Leopardus geoffroyi. The sequence continues at coordinate 112,311,383 of NC_059333.1, forward strand.
TCAGCACAGAGTTCGATGTAGGGCTTGAACTCATGAACTGTGAGATCATGACCTGAGCTGAAGTTGGTTGCTTAACCAACTGAGCCACCCAGGCGATTTTATGGAAAATCTATTCTTGTTCCGTTTTTCCTCCTTTAGATAAGAGGAAAAGCCCCTCTGATATTCAGAGGCAAAAGGTAACTGTGATTTATTTTTCTAGGAGAGCTACCTGTCTCACTCCTCTGTTCTGGCATCTGTGTCTAGGTTATAGGAGATAGGACAAGGTGTTGTCTTAGGATAAAGCCCTCCTATGTACTGAGTGGTTGAGAGCCTCAGAACTGAAAAAGGATACAACTAATGAAGTTTTCTCTCTCTTTCACATGTGCCAGCAAGATGCATTAGGGGTGAAGTGATACTTGAGGTGGTTTTGAAAGCCCACAGGTAGTGATGTCTGTCCATGTACAGTCATAGTGTGAATAATCACCACTGCACATATAAATATGTTGGGGGAGATATAGACAATGCAAAGTGTCTTAAAATGGATTTCCCTAAAAGCAGATTCTGAGTACAAGTAGTTTATATGGGAGGTGATCTCAAGAAATGAATACAACAGTAGAACATGGTGAGTTAGGATAGGGAAGGAAGCCAATAAGTGTTTGTTATTGAGCAGGCTACCTCTGTGGATATAGCGGCTCAGTCTTGCTAAGGACCTCGGTAGGCTGTGTTTCATCTCAAATGACTTGTGAGGTAGCTAAGGTATTTATATACCAACTTCTGACAGTCATTAATTGAGAGCTGGTCTCAGGGGGCATAAAGTGCCCAGATATTCTGGCCTACTAGCAGAGGAGCAGAATAGTCTTCAACAGCCCAAAGCCCTCAAACAAAGAATCACAGGTACTTAAATATGGAAGCCAATGGTTCTGCACAAATGTAATTACCAAATGTAGATAGGGATTTGATAGTGTCTGGGGCATAGGCACAGGGAAATCAATTGCACATGAAATATAATTTCAGGGTCATCAGGAAAATCAATCGTATAACTGAATGATGCCTGAAAATCAGCTGTATAACTGAAAACTCTTTCACTGATGTTGGCAACAATACTCAATTATGATCTTTTATTTGCAAGTTGTTTGATAAATTAACTTATTAATTCAATATAATAGAAAATTTCAGGTCTTTGGCTTCAAACATGACTGGATTCAGGCTTTCTGGCTATGTCATCATGCATGTTTCTTTCTCTTTCTTTGGACTGTTTTCCTCTGTTTTGGCTTCATCCTTAGGTAGATTATCTCCATTGGTGGCAAAATTGACTACCAGCTAGATTCAACCTGTTTGGCAAGCCAAGAATTAATAAATCACCTACTTTCCAAAAGTTCCAGAATAAGTCTAAGAAGGCTTTAACTGTACTAAACTATGTTACCTGTGCATCTCTCTGCCAGTTATTATGTATGGGAAGAGAAATGGGATTTGATGATTGGCTGGACTGAGTTCATATAATCATCCCTAAAACTGTGGAGACTGGGTAAACCTTGGCTGCATTCCATAGCATGAGGTATGGGCAGAGTAGTTCCTTAGAAGAAAATCAGGTTGCTGTTATTAGAAGGGAAAATACTATGTGGCGATGAAAAAGAATGAAATCTTGCCATTTGCCAAAATGTGGATGGAACTGGAGGGCATTATGCTGAGTGAAACAAGTTACAGAAAGACAGATATCACATAATTTCACTCAAATGTAGAATTTGAGAAATTTAACAGATATTCATAGTGGAAGGGAAGGAAAAATAAGATAAAGACAGAGGGAGGCAAACCATAAGAGACTTAAATACAGAGAACAAACTGAGGGTTGCTGGAGGGGTGGGGGTGGGGGATGGGCTAAATGGGCGATGGGCATGAAGGAGGGCACCTGTTGGGATCAGCACTGGGTGTTATATGTAAATGACGAATCACTGGGTTCTACTCCTAAAGCCAAGACTACAGTGTATGTGAACTTATTTGAGAATAAAACAAACACACAAGAAGGGAAAATGCATAGCAGACAGACTGCACACACACACACACACACACACCCCCCACAGAAATATACCTATATCCATTGCCATTCCACTCTTTAGCTTTGATCTCTGAAAAAAAAAATGCAGGTTTCTTTGGAGATTCATTAACTTAATTTTGCAGCCAGGTGAAATTTTCTTTTCTGGCTTTGCAACCTAATATTTGTGTGATACTGTACAATTCACTAAATAAAATGTAAAAGTGGAGTGTTTCCTCTCTTGGCAGTTTCAGGTGAGGCCTCCAAGCTGAAAGTACCAGGTACTAAGTACCCCTGTGTTCTAATGGGAGGTTCTAGGCCATCTGAATAGGAGTTAGAAATAAGAGAATTCCAACATTGGTTCTTTGATCTTTAGCCCAACAAACCACAAACCATGTGGATTCTATAGGAGTTTATCAATGATCATTTCCTTAAAGGAATTAGGATCCTGGTTATTCCCCTCTGCCCCGTGGGGGAGAACGGGTGGTATTTTCCACACAGATGGGTGACGCAGGCCCCCATGAGATCTTTTCAGAGCCTAGCATGTGCTCCTTGGTTGGGTTTCCTGATTTGTGATTGGAAAGGACTGGAGCAGCCTCAGCTGAAGGATGAGGAGACCGAATGAAGAAGAAAGAAGTGCCCTAGGCTCTTCCCTCAAGGTGCTATAGTGACTAAGCGCACAGGCTCTGAAGCACTCCTGCTTTTGTTCAAATCTCACCTCCACCAAGTATTAACTGGGTGTTGTATGGTTGTGTAGCTTCATGGAAATAGTTTAAAGGAGCATTGTGAGAATGAGATGGACTGAAAGACATTAAGTGCTTAGAAGAGGGCTTGGCACATAGTAAGAGTTAGCTTTGATTATTACTTCCTTCTCACACACTGAGGTACATATTTCTGAGGCCCCACAGAAGGAAGCTAGGTTTGAGTTATCTGGAAAGGGAGCCCAAATAAGAAGGTCGTTACAGGGCAAGGTGACATAATAGACATAATAGGGAGAGTCTCTGTGGGACATCTGGAAGCGGGGATGGAGGGAGATGTCGTATGCAGGCAACTAGAGGAGACATCATGCAGCATGGAGTCTCAGCAGGGTCTCTGATAACAGCAGTTCTCTTTGAAGAACCCTGAAGACACCCTAAAACTACTAACTTAAAGATCTACCCAGGGGCATGGATAGCTGAGAGAGCTACATGGTACAACTTCTTTTTTTCTCTGTCCTTCCTCCACACCACAGAGAAGAGGAACATCTTTGTGAATGGGGGAGGGATGCAAAAGCCAGGAAGAATAATAAAATAAACCCAAACAAAGCTGATCTTTTGCAATAACTTTATCTATAAAGTAGATAAGAGAGTGAAGTTTTGATATTGCTGTGGACTGAATGTTTTCCCCCTCCCCCATTCATATGTTGAAGCACTAACCCCCCAATGTGACTGTAGTTGAAGCGAGGCTTTTTAGGAAGTAATTAAGGCTAAATAAGGTCATAAGATTGGGGCCCTAATCTGAATGGACTGATGATTTTATATGAAGAGGAAGAGAGAGATCTCTCTTTTTCTCTCTCTATGCCATAGGAAGATACTTCAAGAGGGTGACCATCTACAAGCTAAGAAGAGAGCCTTAACTAGGAAAAAAATTGACTAGCACTCTGATCTCAGACTTCTCTGCCTCTGGAACTGTAAGAAAACAATTTCTGTTGTTTAAGCCACCCAATCCATGGTAACCCCCTTTGACTAATACACATATTAAACTTTACAATGCCTGAAAAATTAGGGTATTCAGTGACACTATTCATTAGTGTCTAATAGTGGCTGGAAAAGCAATACTTTCAGCCCAAGATTTCATCCCATAGCAGGGAGGAAATTTTTGCTGTAATAGACTTAAAAGGGCAGTGATGGGAAGGAATGGACACATTTTTCATGAGTCTAGTTTTTTAATAATTTGGTTGCACACTTAACTACTTTGGACTCTGTTTCATTTCTTTGGGAGTATAAAGGAGTTGGACTAGATGGGATTCAAGTCCCGTGTGGCTCAGCCACATTACATTCAATGATTCATTTCCATTCATGTGAAAGGGCTTCAGATATTTTCCTGAAAGCAGTTTCTAAAAAGTAAATATGTTCAGTGTATTTCAAAAGGAAGATGGAGAGAAAAGGAGCACATTTTAGAGAACTAGAAGCCTTAGGGTTTCCAACCACAAACCAGACTTTTCTGAGGCCCAACACTATAGCCAGTACTAGCCATTTCATTTAAAAGAACCTTATTAGGGTTGGGTGCCTGGGGGGCCCAATTGGTTAAGCGTCCGCCTCTTGGTTTCATGATGTCACCATTTGTGAGTTTGAGCCCCGCTTGGGGCTCTGCGCTGATAGTGTGGAGTCTGCTTGGGACTCTCTCTCTCTCCCTCTCTTTCTGCCCCTCCCCTGCCCACTCTTTCTCAAAATAAATAAATAAACTTCAAAAAAAGGACTTTACTAAAAACAAATGTCGTTTAGTAAAATTCCAATGATACCTGACTAACAAGTAGTCACCTAGAGTTCTCAAAAAATTTTCTTGGTAGCCTACAAGTAATTTTAGTAAATGTGAATTATAATGAACGTGTGCACACATGCACACACATGCACACACACACACCCAATGTCTCAACTGTGATGAATCTAGAACTCTTGAGCTTCTGGTTAATAAAACAAAACTCCTAGTTTCAAGCAAAAATATAGCTAAGTCAAACAAGTTTTGAAAAGTCACTGTGGTATTCTGAAAGATGAGTAGAGCATTTCATATTCACTCTCAGGCAACTCATTCCAGTAGCTTTTCTTTAAAGATAATTATTCCTTTCCCACACCACATATGTCCCTAAGCTTGGGGAAATTGCAATTCCAATTTTAAAGGTCTGCCATGCTCCGATGGCAGGTTTAAAGACATTACTGTCCAACGTGTCAAAGTCTTAGGTTTCTGAGGAGGAAAAACCAATGAAAATGTACACTGTAAATTCCCAGTTAAAAAGTGCCTGCCTGCGTGAGGGCATTTTCACATTTCAATGTTGCCAACGATATGCAATTTGCAGCCTACATGCATAGAAATCTTCCCTGGTAGGCCTGCCCAAATCTAGAGCCAGGGTTATTAAAAAATCTTTGTACCCTTTTCACATAAATCTAGTGCTTCTTATACAAACATTTTTTTCATGTTGGAGTGATTCTAAAGCCTCTAATCCCATGGGTGTAATAGGACACCTCTCAATTATGCATCCTAGGGATGAGTAATTTCACAAGCTGAGGGAAAGAGATAAATGCATTAAAATGTTCTTGCAAAACAAATTTCTGGGAGAGAAAAAGATGAAAAAGGAAGTGAATATAGAAATTGAAGATTTACTTCATTGTGCAGAAAAGAATATTAGACCTGCCTTGGCAGAAGTGCTTAATTCATGATTCTGCACAAACAATCTGGGTAATAGCACTGCCAAAAGCCTTCCTAATATGCATGTACCTACCAAAGCTCCGCTCTGTCTCTGGCAACTGTAGAGGAGGAGAAGTGTATAATAATCACATTCTGTAGTGAGTCATGGGTCAGAGAATCTGTGAGGAATTATCTCATTATATCATTTCATTCAGGATTAGTTCTATTCAGAGGCAGAGTAGTTGGTCACTTCTGGGCTTTTTGGCCTTGTCAGAAGCTATGTATTGAGGCCCTGATCTGTAGGAAGGCACATGGTAGCTAGATGTAGGCTGTGTTATGACACTCATAAGAGCCAGGGCTTCTATAGGCAAAGACAGATAACCATATAAAAGCAATATCTTCTGTCCTGGGTGAGAAATCTTAAAGATATGCAGAGGTAGATACAATCAGATTGTTGGCATGATTAAAAAAGGCTTTGCGGATAAGTAGACAAATTGAGCCTAAAAAAAAAGTAGATAGGCAGAGGCGAAGAGTGTCCTGGAGAGTTACCTCATGTGGGAGAAATGGAACCATAAATGCCCAGAGGTTTAAAGCATGGTTGGAGAAAACTTATATTATTAGATATAGCACTATGAAATTATTTTTGTGGATAAGAAATGATCAAATATCCCCAGCTTTGTAAGACACAAAGCTGCCATACCAGCACACTGGAAGACAAAGGTGGATATGTGGGTAGGAGCCACAAATCAGGAATCAAGCATGTCCTGGCAAGGTCTTTTCTAGTGAGGTATTTCCTTTAAACCTCGTTAACAATACAGCATCTGCAATCTAAAGAATTATGAACCTTAGAATTTTCTAAGGAAGGGGACTTAGGAGAAACTTAGTTTAACTTCCAAACCCTGAAGGACTCTTCATTGTCTGCTTTTATCATTCCAGTGACAATGAATGTCCACCTAATTCAGTTAATTCTCTTTTGAGATAACTCTAGTGGTTTATTTCTTTATTCTTGTGTGTGTGTGTGTGTGTGTGTGTGTGTGTGTGTGTGTGTGTGTGTTTAATGTTGAACCAAAGATTAGTGTTACAGGTGACATTAAAACTTTAGCTCATCCCTTCAAACATTTGAATACACCAAATTAAATACAGCTCTTCCTCAATTTATGATGGGGTTATGTCCGATAAACCATGTAAGTGGAAAATATCATAAGTCAAAAATGCACTTAAAACACCTCATCTACCAAACATTATAGCTTAGCCTAGCTACCTTAAATGAGCTCAGAATACTTACATAATGTACAATTGGGCAAAATCATCTAACACAAAGCCAATTTTTAATCAAGTGTTGGATGTCTCATGTAACTCTGAAAGTGAAAAACAGAAGAGTTGTATGGGGCACAGAATGGTTGTAAAGGTATCAGTTATTTATCCTCGTAAGGACAAGGCTGACGGTACTGTGGCTTGCGGCCCAGGATTACCGGAGAGGATCCTACTATATACCACTAGCCCAGGAAAAGATCCAAATTCAAAATTCAAAGTACAATTTCTACTGAATGTGCATTGCTTCTGCACCATCATACAGTAAAGAAAAAAAAAAAAAATTAAGTCTAACCACCGTAAGTCAAGGACTACCTGTGGTCCCTTTCTTTTATTGCTTAACTTTTGTGATTTAATTTCAGGCTCCTCCTTCACTCTTATGAGGACTTTAAGAGACAAAACAGATGAACATAAGGGAAGGGAAACAAAAATAATATAAAAACAGGGAGGGGGACAAAACAGAAGAGACTCATAAATATGGAGAACTGAGGGTTATGGGAGGGGTTGTGGGAGGGGAGGGTGGGTAAATGGGTAAGGGGCACAAAGGAATCTACTCCTGAAATCATTGTTGCACTATATGCTAACTAATTCATATGTAAAATTAAAAAAAAAAAAAAAAAGAAAAAGAAAAAGAAAATTTTAGGCTCCTCACCTAGTTGGTCTAATTTTGACATGCTCCAATTTGTGAAAGTTTCTCTGAAAGTTCAACATTTAACATGACACATTATTGGGGCATCTGGGTGGCTCAGTTGGTTAGGCGACCGACTTCAGCTCAGGTCATGATCTCACAGTTCGTGGGTTTCAGCCCCACGTTGGGCTGTTTGCTGATGGCTCAGAACCTGGAGCCTGCTTTGGATTCTGTGGATTCTGTGTCTCCCTCTCTCTCTGCCCCTCCCCCACTTGTGCTCTGTCTCTCTCTGTCTCTCAAAAACAAATAAATGTAAAATAATTTTAACATGACACACTATCTAGAAATTGTATGCCTATATCCAGCCATCTTCTAAATAGGTTTTCTGATTAATACATAATAACATAATTAAATTTTCTTGGCAATTGCTATGCAAAGCAGAATCATATTGAGTTTACTGTCAGCTAAATCCTAATTCATTTCCTACCCAGGCTAAGCCGTGAAACCCATATTGTATAGCTGTACAAATGTACCACATTTAGGACTTTTTATTAAATTCCTGTTAGATGGCATGTAGGCAGAGTTAGTCCCTTATTTTGACCTGTAAGTTCACTATTCTTTCAGTCAACATATTATCTATTGCTCTCCAATTTTTCTTCTACAGGTTTGATCAGCATACAACAATGTCCTTTAATAAAACTACTTAGTAAGCTGGGGCTCTGAAATACACCACCAGATCATTAGCTGGTTTCACACAAACTATTTAGAAAATAACATTTATGGAAGTCACCTAATCTTGCTGTAATTTAGCCAATAATAATTTCTTAATCTCAATTATAGGGATAACAAGATATATTTGTCAGATACCTTGCTGAAATGCGGGATGTATTTCCCGTGCTTTCAGTATTCTCCATTTTCTAAGTTTCCTCTCAAAAGTATTATCACAACTTTTGCTGAATGGGTTGTTTCTACAATGCCTTTGTAAAATGAAAGTGGGGTAGAATATAGGGCCACCTCCTATTACCCAGTAGGACCCTTTCAAACCAGTTACCACGTGAATTATGCCTAGGCCCCAACACCAATGATACAAAGGTCAGCAAACTTTTTCTGTAAAGGGCCAGATAGTCAGTAATTTAGACTTTGTGGGCTACCTGGTGGTCTCTGTTGCAAATACTCAGCTCTGTCATTGTGGAGCACAAGCAGCCGGTTAGACAGTACTGTCTACTAAACAAATGGGTGTGGCTGCATTCCAATGAAACTTTATTTACAAAAACAGGCAGCAAGCTGGATTTGGCCCAAGGCAGGAGTTTGCTGACCCCTGTATTAACATATTAGTATTGCTGGAGGGGAGGTGGGCAGGGGATGGGCTAAATGGGTGATGGGCATTAAGGAGGGCACTTGTTGTGACGAGCACTGGGTGTTGGATGTCAGTGATGAATCAATGAAGCTGATATTACCTTAGAGGCTAACTAACTGGAAGTTAAATAAAAACGTGAAACAAGCAAAAATATATTAGTATTAACACACTGTCAGGGATCATATCTGTAATATCTGAAAATACAGAGAAGTCTAAAAAATGACAACTATTGGTGTAAAAAAATCAGGAAAATAATCTGAGGATGATAATCTTTCTGTGCAGAGAGCTACCCACTTCAAGGAGTCACTATGGACAGCTGAGAGCTTTAAAAAGGAAAGAATGGATGATAACATCCATCTGCAAGAGAGTAGGCCCAGCAGCAAATGTAAATTTAATCTATTTTGCACTTTTGCTGAGGTTTGGGACAGGTTTCAGTATTGGTATTACCCAGATATCACACTCAATTCTCTAGAGGCCTGATTTGAAACAAAGAAGCAGACAGTATTCAGCTACCACCAGCTTGAGGTATTTTTTTTTTTTTTTTTTTTATCTTGGCTGGTGACAGTTAGAAGGCCTTGGGCATATGTACGTAAAAGAGTATTTAAAGAAACGTGGCAAACTCTTGTTCAGTAAAGCTTGACCTATGTGCTCACAAAGTACAATGTGAATATAAAAATAAACAAATGGAACTTCCTCCTGGGGGAAGAGTTGGCCTGTCACATGAACTGAAACAGGAACTGAAAGATTCTTTTGGGAAGGACATTATTGTACACTTGTATGGAGTTCATATACCATCTTTCTTCAGTTTATAAAACACCATAGATTGTAAGCTGCACAGCTGATTTAATAATGGCCATACAGGAAAGAAACCCAAGCAAACTATATTAAATGTTCCCATCAATTGTAGGCTATATCCTGGCTTTAGAAATTTAAAGAGTGAAAAAGAGCATTATAACATGGAAGAAACGTCTCATGTGATCTCTCCACTGTCCCCTCCCCACCCCAAACCAAAAGCACACACCTTGGCTTTAGGGAAAAATAAGACAAGCAATAGCCTATCACTCATCCTTCAGGAATAATGCAGCATAAATGAACCTCACTGCTTTGTCCTAACTTGTCTATACTGAGATGAAATCTTACATTTGGATTGTTTTTAAGTGGACATGAAACTATTAAAGATTTTTTAAAAAATGAACTTTTATTTTAGAACAGCTTCAGATTTATAGAGTTATTTCAAAGATAGTATAGAGGGTTTTAAGGTATCCCACACCCAGTTTTTCAATATGGTTCTTTTTTGTTGTTATTGTTAACTTTAAGAGTTGTTTGTAATTCACCACTATTACATCATACTTTACAGCCCTAAAGGTAGCTTTGCTGCCCTAAAATTTCCCGTGTTTTCCCCAGCCAGAAGACCTTCTCTGCCACCTACTGAACCCCTGGCAACCACTCATCTGTTTATTAGCACTACAGTTTTGCCTTCAAACTGCCATACACTTGTGGAAACATACAATAAGTAGCCTTTTCAGACTGGTTTCTTTTATTTTGCAATATGCCTTTAAGGTCCCTCTATTTTTTTTTTTTTTTTTTTTCATGACTTGATAGCTCATATCGTTTTGTCCCTGAATACTATTCCATTTAATGGCATACCAACTTTATTTATCTTGTTACCCATCGAAGGAAATCGTGGTTGTGCTCAGTTTTGGATGATCATAAGTAAAGACCTTCTAAACATTCGTATGAATGTTTTTATGTCAACGTAAGTTTTCAATTCATTTGGGTAAAGACGAGGTAGGAGCGCAACTGCTGGATCTTATGATAAGCTTATGTTTAGCTTTGCAAGAAACCGCCAAAGTATTTTCTGAAGTATTTTCTGAAGAATGCAACCATTTTGCATTCTACAGCGAATGATAGCTCCTGTTTCTCTGTACAAACTATTGTCGTTGTCAGGGTTTTAAATTTTTGCTATTCTAATAAGTTTGTGGTGATGTCTCATTGTTGTTTGTAATTCCCTAATAATAAATAATACTGAGCATATTTTCACATGCTTATTTTCCATCTGTATATCTTCTCTGGTCACATGTCTCTTCAGATTTTTTTTTTTTTTTTGCCTATTTTTAAATTGAGTTATTTCTTTTCTTCTGGTTGAATTGAATGTTCTATTTGTGTATTTTACATAAGAGTCCTCTATCAGAAGTATCTGTTGCAGATATTCTCTCCCGATCTGTGGCTTGTCTTCATATTCTCTTGACATTGTCATTCACAGAGCAGAAGTTTTTCATCTTAATGAAGTCCAGCTTGTCAATTATTTCTTTCATAGATCGTGTTTGGTGCTGTGTCTAAAACATCTTTGCCATACCCAAGGTTATCTAGATTTTCTCCTATGTTATCTTTCAGGAATTTTATAGTTTTGCATTTTATATTTAGGTCTATATTATTTGGAGTTAATTTTTTGTGAAGTGTGTAAAATCAGTGTCTTGATTCCTTTTTTTTTTTTTTTTTTTTTTTTTTTGCATGTAGATGTTCAGTTGTTTTGCATCATTTGCTGAATGGATTGCCTTTTCATTCCCTTGATAGTACCGTTCGATGAACCAAAGTTTTAAATTTTGATCAAGTCCGGTTTATTTTATCTCTTGTTCCCTGTGCTTTTAAGATTCCATTGCCAAATCCAAGGTCCTGCATATATGCTTCTATACGTTCTTTGAAAAATACTATAGCTACAGACTTTAAATTCGGTCTTTGATTCATTTTGAGTTAATGATAAAGGTGCATGATAAAGGTCTAATTTCATTCTTTTGCGGATGTGGATATACAGTTTTCCAGAACAATTTGTTCAAGAGACCATTATTTCCCTTTTGTTTTTTTTTCAACGTTTTTATTTATTTTTTTTTGGGACAGAGAGAGACAGAACATGAACGGGGGAGGGGCAGAGAGAGAAGGAGACACAGAATCGGAAACAGACTCCAGGCTCTGAGCCATCAGCCCAGAGCCTGACGCGGGGCTGGAACTCCCGGACCGCGAGATCGTGACCTGGCTGAAGTCGGACGCTTAACCGACTGCGCCACCCAGGCGCCCCCCATTATTTCCCTTTTGGATGGTCTTCCCATTCTTGTCAAAAATCAATTGACCATAGATTGATAGACCACTGAGTTTATTTTTATATTCTCAGTTCTATTGTATTTGTCTATTTTTATACCAAAACAACAGTTTTAATTACTGTAGCTTTTTAGTAAATTTTGAAAGCACAAGTGTGAATCCTTCAAATCTGTTCTTTTTCAAACATGCTATTACTTTCTGGGTCCATTGAAACTCCATATGAATTTTAGCTTGGGATTGTCCATTTTGCCAAAAAACATCACTGTGATCTTGAAAACGGTTGGTAAAATGCTGACATTTTGCCCCGTTAATTAGAGAACATTCTAACTGGAAGCTGGGGAGAAAGGAGGATGACTGTGCTCTCAGATGCACCAGCCTGGAGTGGCATTTCAGTTCCACTATTCTGGAAGAGGGAGGAGGGAACCTCAGATTCTCGTTGTTCTTAGTGAGTTTTAGTAGATTTTCTTGAATAAGTGTTTCTTCATTTGCTGTGTGCCCTTAGGACCATTTCCACAAACTTTAAATGGTTGTTTCTTTTAAAATATTTTTTTCCAGTTTTATTGAAAAGTGGGTCCACAGTGCTTCTCACACTGTCATGTTGCAAGTGGAATTCTCTTTAAATATGATTTTAAAACATTTATAATTTATTAAGCTCTCCAAAGAGCAGATTTATCCCTTCACGGAAAGCCAGTTTGAGTTATGAACTTGTTCTTAAAAGAATGATATGTAAGCCCCTCAAGTAATCACACATCGGCCTGTGGCATTTTTTTCAACAAAATCAAAGCTTTAAGTGTTTTTTTATAAAATTTGTGTCTTTTTGGTGAACTGGTTTGACTTTTGTAATTCGAACATTTTAATTGAAGCACTTTTTTTTACAAGGACAGAAATGCAAAGAAAAGTAATTTGATTAATTTTATAAAATATATTTCCATTTTTATTACATTTACAACACATTAATATATATTTGTTTTTTTTTATTTTTTATAATATATGAAATTTATTGTCCAAATTGGTTTCCATAAAACACCCAGTGCTCATCCCAAAAGGTGCCCTCCTCAATACCCATCACCCACCCTCTCCTCCCTCCCACCCCTCATCAACCCTCAGTTTGTTCTCAGTTTTTAACAGTCTCTTATGCTTTGGCTCTCTCCCACTCTAACCTCTTTTTTTTTTTTTTTTTTTTTCTTTTTTCCTCCCCCTCCCCCATGGGTTCCTGTTACGTTTCTCAGGATCCACATAAGAGTGAAACCATATGGTATCTGTCTTTCTCTGTATGGCTTATTTCACTTAGCATCACACTCTCCAGTTCCATCCACGTTGCTACAAAAGGCCATATTTCATTTTTTCTCATTGCCACGTAGTATTCCATTGTGTATATAAACCACAATTTCTTTATCCATTCATCAGTTGATGGACATTTAGGCTCTTTCCATAATTTGGCTATTGTTGAGAGTGCTGCTATGAACATTGGGGTACAAGTGCCCCTATGCATCAGTACTCCTGTATCCCTTGGATAAATTCCCAGCAGTGCTATTGCTGGGTCATAGGGTAGGTCTATTTTTAATTTTCTGAGGAACCTCCACACTGTTTTCCAGAGCGGCTGCACCAATTTGCATTCCCACCAACAGTGCAAGAGGGTTCCCGTTTCTCCACAACCTCGCCAGCATCTATAGTCTCCTGATTTGTTCATTTTGGCCACTCTGACTGGCGTGAGGTGATACCTGAGTGTGGTTTTGATTTGTATTTCCCGGATAAGGAGCGACGCTGAACATCTTTTCATGTGCCTGTTGGCCATCCGGATGTCTTCTTTAGAGAAGTGTCTATTCATGTTTTCTGCCCATTTCTTCACTGGGTTATTTGTTTTTCGGGTGTGGAGTTTGGTGAGCTCTTTATAGATTCTGGATACTAGCCCTTTGTCCGATATGTCATTTGCAAATATCTTTTCCCATTCCGTTGGTTGCCTTTTAGTTTTGTTGGTTGTTTCCTTTGCTGTGCAGAAGCTTTTTATCTTCATAAGGTCCCAGTAATTCACTTTTGCTTTTAATTCCCTTGCCTTTGGGGATGTGTCGAGTAAGAGATTGCTACGGCTGAGGTCAGAGAGGTCTTTTCCTGCTTTCTCCTCTAAGGTTTTGATGGTTTCCTGTCTCACATTCAGGTCCTTTATCCATTTTGAATTTATTTTTGTGAATGGTGTGAGAAAGTGGTCTAGTTTCAACCTTCTGCATGTTGCTGTCCAGTTCTCCCAGCACCATTTGTTAAAGAGGCTGTCTTTTTTCCATTGGATGTTCTTTCCTGCTTTGTCAAAGATGAGTTGACCATACGTTTGTGGGTCTAGTTCTGGGGTTTCTATTCTATTCCATTGGTCTATGTGTCTGTTTTTGTGCCAATACCATGCTGTCTTGATGATGACAGCTTTGTAGTAGAGGCTAAAGTCTGGGATTGTGATGCCTCCTGCTTTGGTCTTCTTCTTCAAAATTCCTTTGGCTATTCGGGGCCTTTTGTGGTTCCATATGAATTTTAGGATTGCTTGTTCTAGTTTAGAGAAGAATGCTGGTGCAATTTTGATTGGGATTGCATTGAATGTGTAGATAGCTTTGGGTAGTATTGACATTTTGACAATATTTATTTTTCCAATCCATGAGCAGGGAATGTCTTTCCATTTCTTTAAGTCTTCTTCAATTTCCTTCGTAAGCTTTCTATAGTTTTCAGCATACAGATCCTTTACATCTTTGGTTAGATTTATTCCTAGGTATTTTATGCTTCTTGGTGCAATTGTGAATGGGATCAGTTTCTTTATTTGTCTTTCTGTTGCTTCATTGTTAGTGTATAAGAATGCAACTGATTTCTGTACATTGATTTTGTATCCTGCGACTTTGCTGAATTCATGTATCAATTCTAGCAGACTTTTGGTGGAGTCTATCGGATTTTCCATGTATAATATCATGTCATCTGCAAAGAGCGAAAGCTTGACTTCATCTTTGCCAATTTTGATGCCTTTGATTTCCTTTTGTTGTCTGATTGCTGATGCTAGAACTTCCAGCACTATGTTAAACAACAGTGGTGAGAGAGGGCATCCCTGTCGTGTTCCTGATCTCAGGGAAAAAGCTCTCAGTTTTTCCCCGTTGAGGATGATGTTAGCTGTGGGCTTTTCATAAATGGCTTTTATGATCTTTAAGTATGTTCCTTCTATCCCGACTTTCTCAAGGGTTTTTATTAAGAAAGGGTGCTGGATTTTGTCAAAGGCCTTTTCTGCATCGATTGACAGGATCATATGGTTCTTCTCTTTTTTTTTTGTTAATGTGATGTATCACGTTGATTGATTTGCGAATGTTGAACCAGCCCTGCATCCCAGGAATGAATCCCACTTGATCATGGTGAATAATTCTTTTTATATGCCGTTGAATTCGATTTGCTAGTATCTTATTGAGAATTTTTGCATCCATATTCATCAGGGATATTGGCCGGTAGTTCTCTTTTTTTACTGGGTCTCTGTCTGGTTTAGGGATCAAAGTAATACTGGCTTCATAGAATGAGTCTGGAAGTTTTCCTTCCCTTTCTATTTCTTGGAATAGCTTGAGAAGGATAGGTATTATCTCTGCTTTAAACGTCTGGTAGAACTCCCCTGGGAAGCCATCTGGTCCTGGACTCTTATTTGTTGGGAGATTTTTGATAACCGGTTCGATTTCTTCGCTGGTTATGGGTCTGTTCAAGCTTTCTATTTCCTCCTGATTGAGTTTTGGAAGAGTGTGGGTGTTCAGGAATTTGTCCATTTCTTCCAGGTTGTCCAATTTGTTGGCATATAATTTTTCATAGTATTCCCTGATAATTGTTTGTATCTCTGAGGGATTGGTTGTAATAATTCCATTTTCATTCATGATTTTATCTATTTGGGTCATCTCCCTTTTCTTTTTGAGAAGCCTGGCTAGAGGTTTGTCAATTTTGTTTATTTTTTCAAAAAACCAACTCTTGGTTTCATTGATCTGCTCTACAGTTTTTTTAGACTCTATATTGTTTATTTCTGCTCTGATCTTTATTATTTCTCTTCTTCTGCTGGGTTTGGGGTGTCTTTGCTGTTCTGCTTCTATTTCCTTTAGGTGTGCTGTTAGATTTTGTATTTGGGATTTTTCTTGTTTCTTGAGATAGGCCTGGATTGCAATGTATTTTCCTCTCAGGACTGCCTTCGCTGCGTCCCAAAGCGTTTGGATTGTTGTATTTTCATTTTCGTTTGTTTCCATATATTTTTTAATTTCTTCTCTAATTGCCTGGTTGACCCACTCATTCGTTAGTAGGGTGTTCTTTAACCTCCATGCTTTTGGAGGTTTTCCAGACTTTTTTCTGTGGTTGATTTCAAGCTTCATAGCATTGTGGTCTGAAAGTATGCATGGTATAATTTCAATTCTGGTAAACTTATGGAGGGCTGTTTTGTGACCCAGTATATGATCTATCTTGGAGAATGTTCCATGTGCACTCGAGAAGAAAGTATATTCTGTTGCTTTGGGATGCAGAGTTCTAAATATATCTGTCAAGTCCATCTGATCCAATGTCTCATTCAGGGCCCTTGTTTCTTTATTGACCGTGTGTCTAGATGATCTATCCATTTCTGTAAGTGGGGTGTTAAAGTCCCCTGCAATTACCACATTCTTATCAATAAGGTTGCTTATGTTTATGAGTAGTTGTTTTATATATTTGGGGGCTCCGGTATTCGGCGCATAGACATTTATAATTGTTAGCTCTTCCTGATGGATAGACCCTGTAACTATTATATAATGTCCTTCTTCATCTCTTGTTACAGCCTTTAATTTAAAGTCTAGTTTGTCTGATATAAGTATGGCTACTCCAGCTTTCTTTTGGCTTCCAGTAGCATGATAAATAGTTCTCCATCCCCTCACTCTCAATCTAAAGGTGTCCTCAGGTCTAAAATGAGTCTCTTGTAGACAGCAAATAGATGGGTCTTGTTTTTTTATCCATTCTGATACCCTATGTCTTTTAGTTGGCGCATTTAATCCATTTACATTCAGTGTTATTATAGAAAGATACGGGTTTAGAGTCATTGTGATGTCTGTATGTTTTATGCTTGTAGTGATGTCTCTGGTATTTTGTCTCACAGGGTCCCCCTTAGGATCTCTTGTAGGGCTGGTTTAGTGGTGACAAATTCCTTCAGTTTTTGTTTGTTTGGGAAGACCTTTATCTCTCCTTCTATTCTAAATGACAGACTTGCTGGATAAAGGATTCTCGGCTGCATATTTTTTCTGTCCAGCACACTGAAAATCTCGTGCCAATTCTTTCTGGCCTGCCAAGTTTCAAAAGAGAGATCAGTCACGAGTCTTATAGGTCTCCCTTTATATGTGAGGGCACGTTTACCCCTTGCTGCTTTCAGAATTTTCTCTTTATCCTTGTATTTTGCCAGTTTCACTATGATATGTCGTGCAGAAGATCGATTCAAGTTCCGTCTGAAGGGAGTTCTCTGTGCCTCTTGGATTTCAATGCCTTTTTCCTTCCCCAGTTCAGGGAAGTTCTCAGCTATTATTTCTTCAAGTACCCCTTCAGCACCTTTCCCTCTCTCTTCCTCCTCTGGGATACCAATTATGCGTATATTATTTCTTTTTAGTGTATCACTTAGTTCTCTAATTTTCCCCTCATACTCCTGGATTTTTTTATCTCTCTTTCTCTCAGCTTCCTCTTTTTCCATAACTTTATCTTCTAGTTCACCTATTCTCTCCTCTGCCTCTTCAATCCGAGCTGTGGTGGTCTCCATTTTGTTTTGCATTTCATTTAAAGCGTTTTTCAGCTCCTCATGACTGTTCCTTAGTCCCTTGATCTCTGTAGCATGGGATTCTCTGCTGTCCTGTATACTGTTTTCAAGCCCGGCGATTAATTTTATGACTATTATTCTAAATTCACTTTCTGTTATATTATTTAAATCCTTTTTGATCAGCTCATTAGCTGTTGTTATTTCCTGGAGATTCTTCTGAGGGGAATTCTTCCGCTTGGTCATTTTGGATAGTCCCTGGCGTGGTGAGGACCTGCAGGGCACTTCCCCTGTGCTGTGGTGTATAACTGGAGTTGGTGGGAGGGGCCGCAGTCCGACCTGATGTCTGCCCCCAGCCCACCGCTGGGGCCACAGTCAAACTGGTGTGTGCCTTCTCTTCCCCTCTCCTAGGGGCGGGATTCACTGTGGGGTGGCGTGGCCTGTCTGGGCTACTTGCACACTGCCAGGCTTGTGATGCTGGGGATCCGGCGTATTAGCTGGGGTGGGTAGGCAAGGTGCACAGGGGCTGGAGGGGCAGGCTTAGCTCGCTTCTCCTTAGGTGATCCACTTCAGGAGGGGCCCTGTGGCAGCGGGAGGGAGTCAGATCCGCTGCCGGAGGTTTGGCTCCCTCTTCCGTGGGCCTCTCGTCTGCGCTTGGCTCCGGCGACTCCGTTCTGCTAATCCTCTGGTGGTTTTCTGGGTTATTTAGGCAGGTGTAGGTGGAATCTAATTGATCAGCAGGACGCGCGGTGAGCCCAGCATCCTCCTACGCCGCCATCTTCTCTATATTTGTTATTAAAGGTTTAAACAATACACTTCTGCATCCCTATAGAACTTTAATGCATTTATATATATTTACTGTATGTGTAATCATAAAATAAATGCATCTTTTTTTCTGCAACTTATCTTTTTCACTTCATAAGAGATCTTAGAAAACTTTGTTATTTCATATAGATCTTCCTCATATTTATCTTTAATAGCTGTAAACTATTTAATAAGGTGGATTGCCTTTTTTTTAGTTAAAATTTTTTTAATGTTTATTTATTTTTGAGAGAGAGAGAGAGAGAGAGAAAGGAAGGGGAAGAGAGAGAAAGACACAGAATCTGAAGCAGGCTCCAGGCTCTGAGCTGTCAGCACAGAGCCTGATGCAGGGATTGAACCCATGAATGACAAGATCATGACAGCCAAAGTCAGATGCTTAACTGACTGAGTTACTCAGGTGCCCCTAAAACACTTCTCTACTGATAGACATTTAGGTTTCTTTTTTTTAAAAAAACTTTTATTATAATTATTGCTAATTAGAATTTATTGAACACTATTCACCTCTGTGTATTTGGGTTCCACTACATGTAACAGAAACTTCAAATAATAAGGTAAGTTCTAAGTCCCTCCCCCTGCTTTACCTCTAGTATAAACTTACCAAGATGCTCAGAGGTAGGGTTAGCTGATGATATTATTGAAGTTTGAATAGGTCTGGGTTAAAGATTCTGCGATTTCTTAGTCTTTCCTTCAGGGTCACAGAAAGGCTGTTCCAGCTTCAGACCTCTCCTCCATATCCCTGGCAGAACAATGAAAAAATACAACATGAAAATAGGGCCTATGACCTGTTAGGTGCTTTCCTGAACACCCTGCTGTTGTTGGCTGAATTGTGCTTCCCCCTACAAATTCGTATTTTGGATTCCTAACACCCAATATCTCAGCATGTGACTGCGTTTGGAAACAGAGTCTTTAAAAAGGTTATCATGTTAAAATAAGGTCATTGTATTTATTTTTATGTGACTCATTTCCTTATATGAAGAGGGGACTAGGACAGACACACACAAAAGAAGGCCATGTGAAGATACAAGGAGAAGTATCCATCTTACAAGGCAATGAAAGAGGCCTTGGTAGAAACTAACTCTGCATACACTTTCGTCTCAGACTTTTAGCCTCCATCATTGTGAGAAAATAAATATCTGTTGTTTAAGCCAGCCGCTCAGTGATATTTTTTTGTTTGTTTACATCACATTAACTAGAGGTATGTCACCTGGCTATCCTTAGATGCAAGAAAGGCTGAGAAATGTGATTCTTTTCTTACTGAGTACATTGCTTCCCCTATCTATACCAAGATTCTGATACTAAGGGAAGAGAGCCTAATAAATAATGGGTATTCACTGCTTCTAAATTCCAAGGTCTTTACTTTTATAATCTTACTTAATCCGTATAAGTCTAAAATATTTTACAGAGATATAAATCAAGGAGTCAAATAAAAAGTCACCTGATTGGACCACAGACTGTCTGATAGAATGCTCAATCTAAGTTATCTCAGTATTTTTCTCCCCATTATAAGTAATATCATTCTTAAATTCCTAATACATACACTTTTTTGTATTTGATAAACTCGATTTTTAGAAACTAGATTTTTAAGATTCCTAGGATCATAACTACTGTAATTCATATTGTTACTCTTTAAATAAGAATGTGCTAGTTAAATTGCTTTCTTAAAGGCATTGTCAGATGATACTCCCACCAACAGTTTATAAGTGTCCGTTTTCTCTCCAGTGCTGGGTATTAACAATCTTATAAATATTTGGCTAATCTAATGAGTCAAAAAAGGATATAACATTATTTTTAAATCTCCCTTATTATCAGGGAGGTAAAACATCTTTTCATACATTTATTGACCATTTGTATTTTTGTTCTTTTATTCATTTTTCTATTTGGTTATCCTTTCATATTTATTTATAGGGGCTCTTGATATATTCTGAGTATTAATCCTTCTTATATTTGCTTTATATATTGTTTCCCAATTATAATTTTTCTTAACTTTGTTTAAGGAATTTTTCTCAAAACAAATACTGAATATTTTTGTGATGAATTCTGATATTTATGTTTTTCCTAGGAAAACCTTCTCCAATCACAGTTATACATATGTATATATACCTATGGGTCATCTTAGTTTTATAGTTGTTAGTTTGTGGTTTTTATTTGAGTTTAACACTTAGCTCTTTTACCTACCTGGAATTTTTTTATATGCATTGCCTGAGGCAGAAATCTAACTTTATTTTTTTACAGACATTTGGCTGATTGTCCCAGTGTTATTCTTGATGTTGTTAATCTCATAATTTTTACAAAAATATGAAGATAATTTTTTATCTACGTAACATGCTCCTTATGATCTTTTGCTATACAGGAATTTTTGTACCAAAACATCATAATCTTATTTCATTTACATGTAAATCTGAAGATGGAAAACACGTTTTGGTAGTTTTATCACTAAAACGTTTGTACTCTTTCCTCAGTTTATGGCAAAATTCTTTTTCACCAGTAGTTTTAACATTATGATTGTATTGTTTATGAGGTACGTATTGCCTTTGGGGGGATTCTCAAGTGGTTGGCGAAAGTGCCTATTTGACTTTTCCACTGAAACTTTTATACCAGAGTTATTTTTGGTTCCCGTCTGTCAGCAGATTGAGATGTTTGATGGAAACCACTTTATCTCAAAGATTTATTCAATCCCTTTAGCCATTTGAAAAATGAAGGTTAATCACAAAACACAAAGAGTCAGTATAGTTTTATTACTTAAGAGCATCCCACTGGAAGGGTTAATATGTCCACATTACAGAAAAAAGAAGGCTCATAATTCCTAGAGAATTAGCTGGAAGAGAGGAACAGCCTGACCCAGAGAAATCCCTCCAGGGTCCTGGAGAAGTTCCAGCATTCTGAAGGTTGGTACTCAAGCTAGCCTGTGTTTTGAGCCACTTTATCTGATACTTGAAGTTGGAAGACTCAGTATATATTTAATGCTGCATATCTAAAAATACCTTTCAAGTTTACTTAGAAATTTAGGCAGGAGAATGACTTTTCGGGAGAAGGGAATTAGGGGATTCTTTTAAAGCAATTAGAAAAATGAAATGAATAGTCAGGTATAAATGTTCTTCAAAGTTAATACTCACTAGAACCTGGGAAATTTGGCTGTAAATATCCCTGCTTTTTTGATAAATTAAAATCTGCTTTATCTGCATTAGAAGGAATGCAATAGATGTTTCTACAATGAAAATAAAGGATAATTTGTCTATTGTGTAAATTGAACATGTATATATTTGATTTTCTTAAGATGAGATTTACTTGTATATGTTTTTCTGTAAACTTGGGAACATTGATTTATTCTGTTAATACTGCTGGTTACAGACCAATCTATCTCCCTAACTTCATACTAGTCTATTTTTTTTTTATTTTTAATGTTTATTTTTTAGAGAAAGAGAGACAGAGTGTGAGTGGGGAGGGGCAGAGAAAGAGAGAGACACAGAATCTGAAGCAGGCCTCAGGCTCTGAGCTGTCAGCACAGAGCCCCATGCGGGGCTCAAACCCACAAACCGTTAGATCATGGCCTGAGCTGAAGTCAGTCACTTACCAGAGCCACCTAGGTGCCCCCACCCTACTCTATATCTAATGTATGTGCATTGTTTCAGAGTCAAGGTATCTGACAGAAATATCATGTACTAAAAACAAACAAATAAATATGAGTTAAAGACTGTTACTTAGAATGAAGAAGTAATTCACATTTTTTAAAATGGTTATTTATTTTGAGACAAAGAGAGCAAGTGTGAGCAGGGGAGGGACAGAGAGACAGAAAGAAAGAGAGGGAGATAGAGAATCCCAAGCAGGCCCCTCACTGTCAGTGCAGAGCCCTACGCAGGTCATGATCCCACGAACTGTGAGATCATGACCTGAGCCCAAATCAAGAGTTAGATGCTTAACAGACTGAGCCCCTCAGGCCCCCTGTAATTCACATTTTTTAAAAGATGAATTATGAACTATTAGTATGAGCATTAGGAATTATATTATGTAGATGAATTTGTGTGAGTTTCTGGGATAGATACCTATTTAAATTTTTCATAAGCACTTCCCACTCTGCCTTTTATTTCCCTGATTGTCTTTATCCAGCAGTTCATACTTTGCAAACTCTCTCCTTATTGCTGGGGTTGCAAAAAACTATCATGAATTAAATATGTTGTCTATGGAGGATAGCTAATCCATAAGCCAACATCATGTAAAACAGCTTAATCTTGACCTTCTTTGACAGTTGTCATAAAAATTGCTTCAATCCAGTCCTCTCTGATCACCACAGCCTGTACAGCTTCTCAGAGCAAATCTTTTCCTCTGATTTGCATAAGGAAGTTCTAAGCTCATGGTTATATGTCATGTCTTCTACTTTCAGGTAAGTGAAAAGAATAGCTAATATAAACCCCTTGCTTAAAAAACACTAGGTGTTCCTATACTTTTAAATGAAAGCCAACAAAACAAAAACTGAACAACTCAACAACTTTCTACAGAAAACCCACATCTCAGAACAAGCACTCTTGCAAGAGAGTGGTATACTGAAAAGATCCTAGACTTCAGGCTATATGGATGTTGGGTTGAATCCCAGGCCCCACCTGTATATCAAGGGAATTTGGCAGCAATGGATTTAACTTTTCCGTATCTGTTTTCTCATCCTGAAGTGAAGTTGCAAATGCCTAAGTCATAGACTGTTATATGTAATAGGAGATTTACCATATAGAAAGCCCCAGGCATAGTACCCAGCAAGAGGGCCTTTCAATTCTAGAAAATCCATTCCCTGACTCACTTTTCCTCCCTCGGTTTTTACTTAACACTGAGTTTTGCAGAGTTTTTAATACTGTAATTTCCCAAACTGTACTGAAATAGGTAGGATTCAGGATAGAGGACAGTAAGGCAGATAGCCTAGGGAGGTTGAGGAGGGAGGATTTAGCTATCTGGAGAGAAATAGGGCTTTATGAAGTTTTTAAAAAGCAAATTACAGCATGTTGTTAGCAATCATGAACACTTCTAAGAATACTGGTGATTTTATGTGTCAATGTGAAGTTGAATGCGCTAAGGGATGCCCATATAGCTGGTAAACATTATTTGTGGGTGTGTCTGGGAGGGTGTTTCGTGACAAGATTAACATTTGAATCAGTAGACTTGGTGAAGATTACTCTTACCAATGTGGGTGGGCATCATCCAATCTATTTAGGGCCTGAATAGAACAAAAAGGCCGAGGAAGGATGATGTTCTCTCTCTGACCTGAAACATCCATCTTCTGCCCTTGAACATTGGAGTTCCTGGTTCCTGGGTCTTCTGTCTTACACTGGATCTTATAACATTGGTTTCCCCTATTCTCAGGCCTTCAGACAATAACTGAATTATACCACTGGCCTTTCAAGGTTTTCCAGCTTGCAAAAGGCAGATCAAGGAGTCCCTAGGGCTCCATCATCATAGATAATTCTTTTTTTAAGTCATTCAATCAACCTCTTACTATGGAAATAAATTTCAGCAACTTGGACTCTCGACCTTGATTCCTCTAAACAAAAGGCCCCGTGACTTGATAGTATCATTTAACCATAGGAATTGTATTGCGCAAAAAGCTTTATGCAGTACAACATAGAGAACAAGCTCTAGTTAAGGCAATAATATAGGGAAGGATGGTGTGCATATACATTTGTCCAGAGAAGCTCCTTAACTTTAAAATTATGCGTTGGAACTAGAACATTTAAAAACTTCAAATAGACTCCAAATGAAAAAGAATGACAGAAATTAATTAGAGCTGGAGAAAAACTAATATCGCTTACTCAAAAAGCATGTACTAAGAATGCAAGGGAACAGATAGTTTACACATTCAGACTATGTTTAATGAGGTTTCAAGAAAGCACTCTATTTAAAAATTGGTAGCATGTTTTGGTTACATTGGCAGAGTGTCACTCTGGTGTCTTCTTTTTTAATCTGACTGCAGATCTAATTTTTGCTATGTCAAAGAGACCCTCAAGTGCTTTTTAAATCCTGTTCTAAAAATATTTCTTCATTTGGCTCTAAATGTACAGTTGATCCTTGAACAATGGGGTTTGAACAGTGCAGGTGCACTTACACCTGGATCTGTGTGTGTGTGTGTGTGTGTGTGTGTGTGTGTGTTTTATAAGTATGGCACTATCAGTGTGTTTTCCTTATGATTTTCTTAACATATTTTCTTTTTCATAGCTTACTTTATTGTAAGAATACACTCTACAATACATAGAATATACAAAGTTCGTGTTAATCAAGTGTAATGTTATTGGTAAGACTTACAGTCAACAATAGTCTATTAGTAAAGTGTTTGGGGAGTCTGATTTAAACTCAGATTTTCAACTGTGTGGGCAGCTGATGCTTGTAAGCCTCGTGTTATTTAAGGGTCAACTGTATATACAATCAATCCAAAGTACACTGCATTTTAGGAAGAGATAAATTATAGTATGAGTATCTATTATTTTAAATCTACTATATTTACCAAATATTTTTGACTCATTATGTTTTTAGGCATCAATATTTATTAATATGAAATTTTATGTGTATACTACTGTTAAACTTTTACATTATGTTGTAATATGTTTGAGTATAATTTTAAGAACATAAGAAAAGATTAAGACAGGCGATGCACTCTGAGAAAGTTTTCCAATTTCATATAAAGGGGAACTTCTGGAGGTCAAGCTTTTCCAACAACTTCCTCCTCTACATAGATAATGGCTTTGGGGCATCTGGGTGGCTCAGTCAGTTAAGCGTCCAACTCTTGGTTGCAGCTCAGGTCATGATCTCAAGGGTTCGTGAGTTCGAGCCCTGCATCAAGCTGTGTGCTGATAGCACGGAGCCTGTTCGGGATTCTCTCTCTCCCTCCCTCTGTGCCCCTCTCCTGATTGCTGTCTCTCTCTCTTCCAAAATAAATAAACTTAAAATTTTTTTAAATAAATAGATAATAGCTTTTCTGAAGTATAAGCTGAAGTATCACTTTTTTAAAATAGTTCAAAGCTGGTGAAAAGTAAGTTGTTATTTTCACAACCTCACCACACAGAATTTTATATTATACTCCATTACTTACCCATAATCATATAACATTAAAGAAGAGAAGAAAATGGACTAGCAGCTTTTAAATATTTTAATTAAAACTTAGGAGGCTGGGGGCCTGGATGGCTCAGTCAGTTGAGCGTCTCACTTCGGCTCAGGTCATGATCTCACAGTTTGTGAGTTTGAGCCCTGCGTTGGGCTCTGTGCTGTTAGTTCGGAGCCTGGAGCCTGTTTCGGATTCTGTGTCTCCCTCTCTCTCTGCCCCTTTCCAGTCATGCTCTGTCTCTCAGGAATAAATAAATGTTAAAGAAAATTAAAAAAAAAAACTTAGCAGGCTGATTTCTCATCAGAAGAATGAAGAATGTGAGTCAACGAGAGACTCTTAAAGACTTGCTATTACTTCCTCCTCTATGTTCCCAGAGAATTATCTGTACTTTGTATCTAGACAGCATGTACATCATACTAAAATTGTTTGTATACCTACCAATTTCTCTTAAGAGAATGCTAGGCCCTCAAAGAGAGAGACAATGTTATTATTTTTTAATACTTCTGGTGTACTTAACATGTTGAATGAATGAATGAATAACTCTTCTTATGAAGGAGTATAAACATGATTTTGATAAATTACAGAAAAATTTATGACTATGATCCACAGTAAAAAAAAAACACACAATTTTACATTAGGATGCAAAATACAAATGTCTATCTTGCTATCTTTCTCTGGTTATCTATCTAAAACAAAAGAGTTGCCAATCAATACTCCTCCTTACTCTGGGCACCATTCTCCTATTTTCTATTCTAATCTATTTTATTTTTTAATAAAGTTTATTTATTTATCTTTGAAAGAGAGAGAGCATGCATGAGCATGGGAGGGGCAGAGAGGGAAAGAGAGAATTCCAAGCAAGCTCTACATTATCAGTTCAGAGACTGACACAGGGCTCAAACCCACAAACTGTGAGATCATGACCTGAGCTGAAACCAAGTGTGGGATGCTCAACCAACTGAGCCACCCATGCACACCTCATCTATTTCATTTTTTAAAGACGATTGTCAATGAACTAAGTTGATTTTATAAACCAAGTGAGTCATGACCTGTAGTTTAAACAACAGATTTGTGGGGGAAGAGAAAAATAAAAGTATTAATTTATCCCTAATTTAACTTACATACAGGAAACTAATAGAAAACAGGTATATAGATGTTGGGCGTTTCATAAAATGTTCTGGAAATTCTGAAAGAACATACAAGATACTTGAGTGTAAATTTCTGGAGAAGGCTTCAGAGAAGTTTAATTCCACTTGAGCCTTAGTATTTTAGAATTTACATGTAAAGAGAGAAGCTGAACATTCTAAGGTGTACAGTAGATGAGAACAAGAGCAGAGAAAGGAAGCAGAGAGCAAACAACTATAACCTGAGGAGATGTGACCACAACCATAAGGATCTTGACAGATGGTCTAAGAGAGATAAAATGGATTGAACACTGGACTGAGGACTCCATTAAGATTTCAAGCCATATACTTTCTATATTTACATTATATATACATATATACACACACACACACACACACACACACACACACACATATATATATATATATATATATGTATATATATATCAATGTAGCATCATTAAGCAACATAGCAATATTTTCCCCTTTGGTGAAAAAGAATATATGCAGGGAACACAATTAGCCTTTTGAAAAAAAATTTTGAATACTTTTAAAAAGTTTATTTATTTAACGAGAGAGAGGGCAAGTGCATGAGCGGGAAAGAGGCAGAGAGAGACGGAGAGAGAAAATCTCAAGCAGGCTCCATGCCGTCAGCCCAGAGCTTGATGCACGGCTCGATCCCACGAACAATGAGATCATGACCTGAACTGAAATCAAGAGTCAGACGCTTACCTGACTCAACCACCAGGTGCCCCTAGCCTATTTTTTTTTAATGTTTATTTGTTTTTGAGAGGGGGTTGGGGCAGAGAGAGGGAGGGACAGAGGATCTGAGGCAGGCTCTGTGCTGACAGCAGGGACCCAATGTGGGGCTCAAACTCAGGAACCGTGAGGTCATGACGTGAGCTGAAGTTGGATGCTTAACCACCTGAGCCACCCAGGCGCCCCAGAATTAGCCAACTAAAGTGCCATGAGGAAGGTGATAAAGATCAGGCTAGTTCAGAAACAGTTGTAAAACAGGTGCTTGATGATTTCTGAAGCTGAACAATGAATGGAATTAACCCTTACTGGTGTGAGCCTGGCTCACTGGAGAAATGTTAGCAGCAATGACAGGCATGGAGACATTGGGAATAATGGTCTGTTTTAGTGGGCTGATTGGAGTGTTTTTGAGGTTCCCTCATAATTGTATATTTCAGTATCCAATCTTCTTCTACACTGGAATGATTAATAGTTATTTTTAGCTAAAAGTTTTTAATCTCTTTGACAACTGGCAGTTTGTTCACCTCTGGCATGACATAACATCAAGATGTAATTTTAAAGCTAAGAATGATTTCTATTTGCATCCTTGGAACAAGGCTAAACTTCAGTGTCTAGGTAGTCTGTTAGCAAATAGGCAAATTAGATAGAAACCAGATTGCTCTGGATATGGCTCTCCCAATCTCATGGTTGACCATCGTGGAGATTCAGCATATAATCCTAGGCTCAAACAAACAAACACCTTAGCTCCCCCAAAATAAAAGAACAAAATAATTCCAACAAAACCAACTATATCATGGAAATATTTAGAAAACCATACGAAACTGGACTGAAGTTACTTCTTTCCTTCACAATAAAAAAAAAAATTACTGGCCTTGAGCATGATTTTCGAAGACCATTATTTTTCTATCCATTAGGTTTCAAGCTTCCTCTACAATACTGTCCTCGTCTCCCACCACTTCCACTTCTTTCTTTATTTAAGTCACTAAACCAAGAAAACACAAGAATTGCCTCTGATAGATACATTTGGCAAAAACTAAATCTAACAGATACAGAAATGTAACAGAGAGCACTGTTTTATTTTAATTCTTTAAACACTCAAGTCACACTCTTGTTGAGCCACAGAATATTCATTGGGTGCTATTTGCATGACTAGTTTTATAATTTGGGATCCATCCATTTGAACAAATCGGAAGTTTTATAAATAATACCTTTCTATGCTTGAGTCACTTTAAAACCGTGATTTTATGTGAAATGGCAATATCTATTTGGCTAATTTGGTTTTTTTTTCTCAGAGTGAAAAGACAACCATGATGAAGGTAACAGTCAATACAATAGAATAAACATTAATATTTACAGGATTACTGTTATAGTGTAAATGGCAGTATCGTACACAGAGAAGAAATGCACATCTTACAACCTTAGAATGTGTTCAGATGTTTGGGGTGTAGGACATATTATAACACTGCATAATTACAAAGTACCTTTCTTGATAGAATCTATTTCATATGTTCTAGTTTCTTCAGTGTTGGTACAAAGGTACATAACTAACTCTATTTGTGAGGTGATGTGTAACTCGGCAAATTCCTACTAAGTCCATGTGAGTTGAAGAAAGGAGAACAAAAACTAAGTTAGCTGAGCAGATGTTTGCGTGTGAGAGGCCTCTACTGTTCGTGACCTGCAGGACTGGTATAAAGAAGGATTTCAGACACCAATGTATAGCGTTACAATAGGTTCTGTCCCATTGCAGGAGTTAATATTTCAAAATATCCTTATTGAACGTCAGCTGATGTTCTGTTAAGAGCCACCTTTTTTTGTTCTAGGTCCTCTGAATATAATTGGGAATAATGACAATTATTAAGAATGTAGGAAAAACTGAGACACCAGTCATGGATGCTTAAAACATTGCAAGAACAAATTTACTCCTTTCAGGTAAAACAAAATTAGAACTCAGAAGCGTTGTTACTTCCGTAATCCCATGTAGATTACGTAAGATTCCCATGTGGGGAATTTACGAATCCCATGTGGATTCATAAGAACATCTAACATAGTATTCTTCCCAGATGACAATAAATCCTATAAAGAACTAATTATTCACAATCTAGTCACTCTCTCTGCAAGTTCTTTCCAGTAAGGTTAAATGATAGAAAGGGAAAAGGTAGTGCTAACTATGACAGATTCCAAGACCATAACATCATGAAAGTGGTTTAATTTTAGATAAGAGTCTGAAAAATGCATTCGAATCATGACAAGAGAAATAATTCCAAGGCGCTCGAAATGTGATACTACCGCTGATTGCTGAGAATGTAATTATTATAAAGAGTCAACAGTGAGTCTGCACTAAAATGTAATTTAGACGATCTTTCCACATGAGTAACACAAAAAGGATAATAAAAAAACAACTTTGCTAAGACTCCTGGAGAAAATATTCAAATGAAGCAACAACAGCAGTGAAAAACCAAATAGCAAACAGGACAAATCACAAGAGGACATTTTTGAGTCCTCAGACATTTGGGAATTGAAAGCATATGAAAACAACAAAGTTAGCAGAGTTTGGGAAAGCCAGCAGTGATGAAATCCACATAAATCAGAGTTCAATAGCACTCACAGCACTGGCTCTACATAAATTTGGGAAGTAGGTGGATTTTTGCTTTGGTACCACCCAGTCATCTTTCAGTTCAACGTTTGGTGGTTGGCGTGTGTGGTAGGATTGACTTGGGTAAAGGAAGAAGGAGGATAAGGTGTGTTTTCTCAAATTCCTTCAAAATTTCCTGCTTTGGGCACCTCTTTTTTTTCTCTTTAATGCTTATTTATTCTTGAGAAAGAGAGAGAGACAGAGTGTGAGCAGGGAAGGGGCAGAGAGAGAGAGAGAGAGAGAGAGAGAGAGAATCTGAAGCAGGCTCCAGGCTCCAAGCTGTCAGCATGGAGCTGAGGTGGGGCTCGAACTCACAAACCACAAGATCATGACCTGAGCTGAAGTCAGATGTTAGCTGACTGAACCACCCAGGTGTCCCAGGCACATTTCCTAACTATTGCTATCATTTTAAGTATCCATTTTATGTGCCTCAACCCAGAAGGCTGCCATCAGGTCAGCTTTTACTTCCAAGGACTTTTCACCGTTCATCTCAACTAAATGCTCCTCCATATTTCTGTCTGAAATATGTCTGATAGGCCCTGTGAGCAATAGGAAAACATGCTAAAGCGTTCTTTTTTACTTAGCTGGAAGATCCTATCTTACACTATCTCTCTGAGTTTTAGTAAAATGGAACCGATATACCAACATTATAGGATTGTGGTAAAGATTTAATAGAACTGCTTCTATAGCTGCTGGCACCCAGGAGTTTGGCACAAAGTTTGGGCTCGGGTGCCCTTCATCTTTCACATCATGCTCCTAAAGATCTTGAAAGATAGTGTGTAGTAGTTCTAAAATATTATGCTTCTTTCTTTCTTTTTAAAATCCAGTCCATCTGATAACAGTACATTCTCATGAGTCACAGGTGTATTCACCATAAAAAGGATCCTCAAGGTTGAAGTAATTAATTTCGAAATCTGGTGGGCATATTTTATAAGCGGATCAAAAAAAGCCCTACAAGTGGTGTGGTACATCTGGGAGATAAACCTCTGCCCTGCAATTCCTAATGCCACTGCTTTTGGGGGAACGGCTTCTATTTGAAAACTTCCCCGTGGCCTAGACCATAGAGAGAGATTGAGGGGGATCAGGAGTCCCTTCTGCTCTGTAGTATTCAAGGCAGCACCAAAGAACACATGCAGTTTTAAGGGGGGAAAAAAAAGGAAAATCATTTTTGATGTCTGATCTGGAAACAATCATTCTTTTCTGAGATTTACCTGTCCATTTTCACAGAAATAAAAAAAGAAGCCTATACATGAAGGCAGGATCTCAATAACTGAGTTTCTAGTAATAAGAAGGGAATTCTTTAGCTTTTAGTTGAATAAACAAAAGCTGGCTTTTCAAAAAACAATACCTGTATCCTGTTTTCTAAAATTTTCCTAGAAAATACAGCCTTTGCTTTTTTTTTTTTTTTTGGGGGGGGGTGGTGTATATATGGCTCCACGCAGAATTCAGGACCTGAACTCAAGACCTTAAGATCAAGACCTAAGCTGAGATCGAGAGTTGGACGCCCAAGTGACTGAGACACCCAGGTGCTCCAAAGCCTTTGCTTTTAAAAGGTGAAAGATTTATGTGATTTGAAGAGAAACCAGACTACAGAAACTTTGCTTTAAAGAAATCTAGCATTACATGACTATAAAACCCATACATCTTTTATACACTTGATATTTGCACCCTTTAGACTAAGACGTATATTAAATTACTATAAAGTAAGATATAGACATCATTATGAAAAATATTGTTATTCAGAAAACAAAGTGCCATATATACAAGGAGGTTGAGATATTAAAATTGCAGATTTCTTCAATTTTTCCCTACAGGCACTGGTTTTTAAGAGATACACTACTCTATTATAATTAAAAAATACTTTATAATTTTAGAGAAAAGCTTAAATCTTCCCACATTTGCAGATTTCTAATATATATAACTTATTAGTGGCATTTAGAGCATATGCCACTTTGGGGATCTAAAATGCTATAGCCAATGATAATGTGCTATTTGTCATAATAATAAAATCATGAAATCAAATCATTTTACAATTTAACAGGTGGCATTTCTGACATAGTTGTATGTCAGTGTATTTTTAATAAGTTTTATCTAATTGTCCACCAGTTTTGTGATTTAATATTATTTAAATGACTATTTTTCAACATAATTATTTTTCTGTCAGTCAATTTTTGTGCTTTGCACTTCTTTTCAGTTTGATACAGCGCTACAGCTAGGAGGCTAGATCAACACTCCATCCTGCTGTGGGCTGTGTCAGAGAAAGGACATAGGTAACTCATCTGGAGAGAGTATGCTCAGGTTCCTACATTCATAAAAATTGGTATAAGTCACTCCTCTTTTTCTTTGGCACACATCATAAAGATAAAGAAGATAATTAAAAGAGACGAAACATATGGGAATAAATATATAAACCTGAGGCAGGACTATTCTCATGATGGTGATGATGATGAAGAAGATGATGATGGTGATGAAGAAGAAGAAGGAGGAGGAGGAGGAGGGGAGGAAGAAGAAGAGGAGGAAGAACAATGATTATATTCAAGCCTCAATAATCAACCCAAACTATCCAAGACCATTTCTTACATTGCATTCATAAGGAAACTTGGAAAGGGGAGAGGGATCACAAACTGGGCAGTTGGGAAAGTTGGAGAGCCTGAATCCTGCCACAGGTACTGTAGGGTGTGGTCACTTGAGACAGTCTTGTCTGGCAACTCCCTGGTGAGTGCATCATGGACTTGAGTCTTTCCCACCAGGCATGTTCCCTCTCATGTCTGGCAGGAGCAAAGGCCAGAAGTCTGATGGAACAAGCAACTTTTCTTCTCTGATCCCAGAAAATGTCCATAGTGTTTGGAATTGAGTATTGAAACCTCCTGTGGCACTTTATGAACGAGGCTAAAACTTGCAGCCTCTGGTTGCATCATCAGTGAGATGCCAAGTGAAAATGACAGACACACTGGTTAGCCCCTGAAACAATGCTTTCTTTCTGAAGTGTTCTGCATCATGGTGAGCAGTCAGGCTTTCTACTGCTTATACCATTTTAGTTAGACACATCTCCCTGTAGTATAAAATTGCCATTTAAAAGTAAGGATACAGAGAGATTGAAAGGGTACATGCACCCCAATGTATATAGCACCAATATCAACAATAGCCAAACTATGGAGAGAGCCTAAGTGTCCATTGACTGATGAACGAATAAAGATGTGGTGTGTACATACAGTGGAATATTACTCAGCAATCAAAAAGCATGAAATCTTGCCATTTGCAATGATGTGGATGGAGCAAGAGTGTATTATGCTAAGTGAAATAAGTCAGTCAGAGAAAGATACATACCATGTGATTCCTTTTTTTTTTTAATTAAAAAATATTTGTTTATTTTCAACAGAGAGGGAGAGAGTGGGGGAGGGTTAGAGAGAGAGGGAGACAGAGGATCCTGAAGCTGACGGCAGAGAGCCTGGTATGGGGCTCGAACTCCTGAGGCATGAGCCGAAACCAAGAGTTGGATACTCAACTGACTGAGCCACCCAGGTGTCCCTAAATACCATATGATTTCACTCATATGTGGAATTAAGGAAAGAAAAAAGATAAACATATGGGAAGGGAAAAAAAAGAGGGGGGAAGCAAACCCTAAGAGACTATTAACAGTAGAGAACAAACTGAGGGTTGAGGGAGGGGAGGTTGGTGGGAGATGGGCAAGACGGATGATGGGCATTTAAGAGGGCACTTGCTGACATGAGTACTGGGTTTATACATAAGTGATGAATCACTGGGTTCTACTTCAGGGACCAATATTGCACTGCACGTTAACTACACAAAAATTAAACAAAAAATTAGAGGGAAAAACATAAATAGCATAAAAAATAAAAGTAACAGTGTTAGAGCATCTCTGTTTCCTTCCCTATAGTACCCCAGGCCCGTTGTCACTTGCACTTCCATTTATCAAGTTTTAACTTGAAAGTCTTCCCTGATGTCACCTTCCCAACCAGGATTTTCTCCTGATTATTTTTTCCTTTTATAGCTCTGTGTTTGTCCTTGGTAACACTTGTCGCAGTTATATTTTTTCATTTACATGCCAAATCAGTGATTAGTATCTGCCTTGCCTACTGGATTTCAAGTTATAACAGATCAGGTATAATATTTTTTTACTAGGGCTGTCATATTTAACATGAATGCAAGATAAATAAAATAAAATAAAATAAAATAAAATAAAATAAAATAAAAATAAAAATAAAATAGATTACAGGACACGCAATTACATTGAAATTTAAGGTGAACAATAATATTTAGTATAAGTATGCTGCTGATTTAAAATTCAAATTTAACTGGAAATCCTGTATTTTGTCTGGCGACATTTTCTAGTTACAATTTGACCCTCAATGCCTACCATGGTGTTAGGAACATTGTAAGAGTTCAATTAAAATTTCTTGAATGGGTGTATGAAAGATTGCAGAAGGAAAAAAGTACCATAAAATCTGAGACAGTTGCTAATGTAGGAGAAGGCTTACTTGTATACTTGTAATCCATTCTCACCAGAAACTCTCTTAAAGTAATATTTCAAAAATGAGGAATAATCCATCAAGCTTATAGATAAAAGACTTTCACAGTTATTGATAAAAATGTCATACTAGAATTCTGTCCCTCTAAGTTTTGACCTGCTGAGTCCCCCTATATCAGAGGTAACAAAAGTCACATACACACCCTAGTATGAACTAAAAGCTGAATTTGAGGCAAAAAGTTTCTACTAATTTTTTTTTGCAAAATTGATTTAGCATAGCAGATGAAACTAATATAGTAGACAGAGGTTGTGAATGATTCACTGAGATCGAGTACTACAGAAACAAGAAAGGAAACTGGCAAAGAGCCCTTATGAGGTCTTGGGTGAGCTTAGGTGAGCTAATTCCTGAACATTATAACTGTTTGACAGAATTGTTTCCTTTAAATTACAAAGCGGATCACTGTCTTCTCAGATTTTTATGCTCATCTTTTCTTTCCTGATTTCAGCAAATACTGAATGCCCGTGTAAGCAAGACAGTGTCTATAACAGATGAGAAGAATTTGTGTTACTGTATTGAATATGAAAACATATATAGAAGGCATACTTAAGTGGAAATACATACATTCTTCATAAAAACAAATTGCTACATTCCATAAATGTACCAAAGGCAAAGGTTGCAGAGTGCAGAAAGAATCAATTTGTGTGAATACAAGTTAAGACATGTACTGTGATAGAGTTCATTCCCTCTAATACATATTTAGTTTGGCTCCTTATCCTCCATGATTCATACAGTATTAGCCACTTCATTTGTTTGAATACTGTTTTAAAACATCACTAATAAAATAAGTTCTACTACAGGTTTAAATTGCTACTAATGTATGTAGGCACACTTCTGCTTTGCTGGGTCTTGACATGCTCCTCCTTATCACAATATTTTAGAAAAACACTTTGTGGCAGATTAAAGATGAGCTACAAATTCCTTGGTATTACTTCCACATGAAGTGGAGTCTAATCCCCATCTCTTTGAATCTGGGCTTTAGTGATACACACACACATACACACACACACACTTTGGAGCAGAATGTGTAAGACTGAAGGGTTTGTTATTGTTGTTTGTCTTGAGTGATAGTGATAGAACTTGCTGGAAAAGCCATATCTTTTGATTTTGGTTTGTGAGATCTTTTACTAGAAATTCAAACACTTTGTTATTAATGGAACTCTAATGTTTCTCTTTTTATATTTGGTTTTGAGGAATTTGACCAATTATGTAAATATTCAAATTTATTGGCATAAAGTTGTTTACAATATCCCTCTATTTTCTAAATTTTTAAAAATGTTTATTTATTTATTTTTGAGAGAGAGAGGGAGAGGGAGAGTGCATGAGCAGGGGAGGGGCAGAGAGAGAGGGAGACAGAGAATTCCAAGCAGGCTCCTGATGTCAGCGAAGAGTCCTATGAGGGGCTCCAACAAAAGAACCGTGAGGTCATGACCTGAGCTGAAATCGAGTCAGATGCTTAACCTACTGAGCCAGCCAGGTGCTCCATTATATTTTTTATTTTTTTATTTTAGAGAGAGAGAGTGAACAGGGGAGAGGGACAGAGGGAAAGAGAGAGAGAGAGAGAGAGACAGAGAATATCTTAAGCAGGCTCCACGCTCAGTGTGTGGAGCCCGTCACAGGACTTGATCTCATGACCCTGGGATCATGGCCTGAACCGAGATCAAGAGTTGGATGCTCAACTGACGGAGCGACCCAGGCACCCCTCTCTCTATTTTCTGTTTAAGTTTTCACATCCGTTATGCTCTCCAATATTTCTAATGGTAATTCTTTAAGCACCCTCATCTCTCCTCACCGCCCACTCCATCTTCCTCTCCTTCTTCTTCATCAATCTTGTGATAGTTTTCTCAAAGAAATAGCAATGTATTTTAGCTTTGTTCTTTTTAGGTGTATTTGTATTTTATTTCCATTATTTCCTAATCTATTAATAAGGGGAGGGGCAGAATGGCTATATCATGGTCAGCTAGCAGCATGTCACATTTCCACCTGAAAACTGCATCTATGTTCCATAGAGGGCTAAAGAAAAAAAAAAAAAAAGTAAATTTCAGAGAAGTACAACTTCAAAAGTGAAATTCTATGCATTACCCATTTCAAAATGATATATTTTGTAGTAAAGAATTTGGCCTTGCAGAAAGAGAGATCCAGCCTTATCCTTGGCTCCAGGGAGGTAATCTCCAAACTCTTGGAAATACCCTCAGTGATAGGAGTACCTCTGTTATTCATGGTAGGCCTTTGGAACCACATCTGCCAGTTTATGCTAGCGAGATGACGGGTGGATCCCTCTGACCATATCTGAGACTTTATGCTAATTATGATGACTTATGGTGGGCCTCAGCCCTGTGTTATCAGCCTGAGCTCTGAGAGTAAGGGCTGGAGACTCGCGTGCAGCTTTGTGGGCAATCATCCAGTCAGGCCCAAGTAATGAAACTTCAGTAAAAAGTCTAGGCACAGAAGTTAAGATGAGCTCCCTGGGTCGTCAAGCCTCCACAGGTACTGTCACACATTGATGCCAGGTGGAAAATGGAAGTCTTGGGTTTGGAACCCTCCCAGAATCTGCTCTGTGTTTTGCCTTGGATGATTTTAATGTATCATTTCCTTGGAATAAACTATAAATGTATATATAATAGTTTTCAGAGACTTCTATGAGTCCTTCTGGCAAATTACAGACATTGAGGATGGTCTTGTGAAACATCAGTTTGGACTGCCAAGTCACATTGCATCAGACCAAGAAACACACTTCATAGCTTCTATGTCCAACAATGGGCAGAAAGCTTGTGTCCCCAGAGCAGTGGCTAGATATAGAATTAGAACGGGCAATAGGAATAGTTGTTGTTTAATGGGGCGCCTGGGTGGTGCAGTCGGTTAAGCGTCCGACTTCAGCCAGGTCACGATCTCGCGGTCCGTGAGTTCGAGCCCCGCGTCGGGCTCTGGGCTGATGGCTCAGAGCCTGGAGGCTGTTTCTGATTCTGTGTCTCCCTCTCTCTCTGCCCCTCCCCCGTTCATGCTGTGTCTCTCTCTGTCCCAAAAATAAATAAACGTTGAAAAAAAAATTAAAAAAAAAAAAAGGAATAGTTGTTGTTTAAAATGGGTAGATAAAAGCAAGAGTAGTTGGCTTCTGCACCTTCATGAGTGTGTTCTCACACTCAACATGAGGGGAGGCCAAGGAAGGATCTCTATCAGATAGATTCCCCTGCTTTTCTGAGTAATCTGAGAAGAAGGAAGTGGGGAAGTATTCTGGTATGACTGTGTAATTCTTCCCATGGGGGGAGGATGCTGTTATGACTACACTGTTTCTTTTTTGCTCACATCACCTCAACTTTTTTCTTACCTACTGCAGTGGTCCTAGGACCAGGCCTGTGACTATTGGTGCCCGAAAAGCAGAGATAATCCTTAAACAAACAAACAAACAAAAAACTGTACCTATATCTTTAAACTTTTATGTTAGAATTCCCAAGGGCCTGATAGGTTGGATTATGCCTTTACCCCATCTGGCATAATTGGGGTTGGTGGGAAATGTAACACACGAGTTGCTTAGTGTCCGAGAGCCCACTAGCTATGTACTGTGTAATCCTACCCTGTATAATGGGAGTGCATTGCAGGGAATGCTTGCTGGACCAGTATTACTACTGGCAATCTGGACCTGCTCAACAGCCAAACCTGCTGTCTCTTCCAAAGGTGAAAATGTTTGGGTAAAACTAGGCAGTTAATGAAGCTAGGGAAAATAGTAGCTGAGGCTATGGGAGGGCATAAATCGGTTTTATAAGGGGGGGAAATAAATACTACATTACTACTTTGAGAAAGGCTAAGAACAAGAGATGATATGGTGTCATTGCTCAATTACACCAGTGGGTGAAGGCCACTTCTGCTTTTGCAACCTGACAGCATTGACAGGAAACCTACAAAGCTGAGTGGCATCACTCTGGCAGCCATTTTGGTTAGACAATATGATGATGGACTGTACTGTTAATGACTGAGTGGGACTCTGGTGATGTGCCAGTATGTTTTGATTCTTATACATTAAGAATCCTATATATAAGAATATACATTCTTGTATATTAAGAATATTATATCACATCTGCTGCCATAGTGTGATAGGGTATGACACTGGCCTTGTTGTCAAGGTTATAATGTTGATATTGATGATCAATTTGGGAAAAGGAATTAAAGCCTCCTCAAACCATAACACTGATGGAAAATGATTGGCTTAAGGAAGAACTGAATTTAGCCAATCATCAGATAATCTCTATGCTAAATAACATTGCATAAGTTTACTCTAAAGTACACATAATGGTAAATCAAGGAGTAAAAATATAAATGCAATATATGTAATGACTTTATAGGATGGATTAGTTTTTTCCTAAAAAAAATTTAATGTTTATTTTTGAGAGAGAGACACAGAGTGTGAGTGCAGAAGGAGCAGAGAGAGAGAGAGAGAGAGAGAGAGAGAGAATCCAAATCAGACTCCAGGCTCTGAGATGCCAGCACAGAGCCCGATGTGGGGTTTGAACTCATGAACTGTGAGTTCATGACCTGAACCAAAGCTGGACACTTAACTGACGAAGCCACCCAGTCACCCTTAGGATGGATTAGTTTTTTCTTTAAACCTGTCCCTTCCCCATACTGGCTCCTCCAAATGTGAGGCACATTCATATGATAGTACTGTCTCTACCGTATACAAGCTATACTAAACGTAGTTGCAGGTGAATATGATTGTTTTGCTTTAAGACAGACTTGGCCAAAGGCCAGAGGTAGCCTTTATAGGATATCATTTGGTTTGGCCAAAGGAAAGCTCTGGCCTTTGTCCCTAGACACTGGGAGGGACCTTTCAAACTTTTTGGATTTCTTAGATGATAGGAGTATCTTTGTTATTATGGACCACATCTGATACTTTATGCTATGGAGGTGACTCACGGTGGGCCCCTTGGGCTACATGGTATCAACCCAACTTCTGGAGTGTAGGGGACTAGGAACTGAGTGCGACTGCATGGGTAATCAATCAATCATGTCCACTTAATGAAGTCCCCATAAAGCTGTGGACACCAAAGCTTGGGTGAGCTTCCTGGTTGGCACTAGTGAGTGCATATTGTCGCATGTCAGGGTTGGAAGTGAAATGCATTCTGAAGACAACAGAAGCTTCACATTTGGAACTTTCCCTGCCTCTGTCCTATGCGTTATTGGCTGACTTTAATTTATTCTTTCCCTGTAATAAACCATAGGCACGTGTATATTAGCTCTGAGTCCCGTGAGTCTTTCTAAAGAATTACCAAACCTGACAGTGATTTTAGAAATCCCCTCAAACTTGTAGTTGGTGCAGAGGTCCCAGAAATGTTTGGCAACTCAGAGGATTGTGCCCTCAATCCTCACATTTTAGCTACCTTTGGAAGTTGTAGGTATATTTAAAAGGGAGAAACTGGACCAAAGAAAATACTCTGTCTCCATATACCTCATTTAAAAATAACTAACTATGGTGGGGAAGCCAAGGCACATCAAATTATTTTTAATAAATGCCACAAAACAAATAAGTCACACCAGACACTTTACAAAGAAGAAGGTTTCTGTTATGCAGCATACTCAGGCAATGACGTCACTCCTCTATTTAAAGGAATTTACATGGTTTAAAAGACCCTCGTGGTGGAGCCCCCACTGCCTCCTCACCTGCAGAGGGTTGGTGGTACTGCCTTGAAGCCCTGAAACGAGTTCCCCCAAATGTCACGACCTCTCAAAATACAGGGCATGGATTTTCTTCTGCCTTGAATGCTTTCCATCAAACCTGCGCCTGATTTATTAGTGTTTATCCTTCAGACCTCGGCTGAATTCTCTTTTTCCAAAGGAAGTTTTGCCTGCTTGCCACAGAGTAATTTTATACTGTACAGGAACATACACTTCTCCTTCATAACATTTTTGCCAGTTGTGATAATTTGTGTCTGTGTCTCCCTTATTAGGCTGTAAGCTCCATGATAACAGGGTTACCTGTTTTGCCCACAGTTGCGGAGTGGTGGTTATGAGCCAGGTACTGTAAGATGCAGTTATTTTACTCAATTCATACTATTCAATGAATCAGATGTCTTCATTGTGGCCCCCATTTATAGAAAAAGAACGTTTGACATGAAGACCTAAGTGTCTTCATGTGTGGAGACTCTAAATGTGGGGAAACCATGGGCACCTGGGTGGCTCAGTTGGTTAAGCATTCGACTTCAGCTCAGATGATGATCTCGCAGTTCGTGAGTTTGAGCCCCCTGTTGGACACTATGATGACACCTCAGAGCCTGGAGCCTGCTTCAGATTCTGTGTCTCCCTCTTTCTCTGCCCCTCCTCCGCTAATGCTCTGTCTTTCTTTCTCTCAAAAATAAACATGAAAAAAATTTAAAAAAAAAAGTGGGGAAACCAGGATTGGAATCCATGAATTTTGACTCTAGGCCCTATATTTTAAAAATACCATATTACAGTAGATGGTTAATAATACTTGCTATATAAACAACAGAAATTAATAAAATATGCCTAGAATACTCTGTTATGCTTTACAAATACTACCATTTCCAAAAATTTAGATGATAATCTCTCATACCATAATTGTATTTTATCTTTTGTAATCAAGAGTATACTCCAAAATCTTACTGAGCTATAGAAATATTAGTGGGGGAATCACTTATTCCCAGTAAAAGCATCAGGAATACTTTTAATCATAGGAAATTGATTCATAGGAAATTGATTCAATATTCTGAGTCATAGGAAATTGCAACTTGGAAGCTGTAAAAAAAATACAGCTCTGAAGCTTTGAAAAAAAATAGCTCAGTATCAGTAATTTTATATAGCTCAATCCAATCAAAACTTTTTGTTGTTGTCAATAGAAATCCAAATAATATTTTTTTTTTCTCCCTAATTCAACAACACATGAGGCTGGCCTGGCGTTTCCATAACGTGAAACAAGCTGACGAGGTTTATGTCATCAGGAAATTTATTGCCTGAAAATACAAAGAAAACCCGCCCAAAGAAGTTTTGCAGACCAAGTATCTGAAAGGAAAGCACTGCCCCTTGCTCCTTTGTGCTTGCTGAGACAATTGAGATATTGTTATTGGATGCAGTTGCACGCTCCAAACCCTGGCACTTCTCTCTTCTCCAGCATCTCTGAAGAAATTTTAACAGAGCTTTAAACCTTGATCTCACTTCCTTAACCTATTTGTATTTCCCAGTGGTGGAAAATAGTCAAAACAAACAACTATCCAAGCACCGCCTCCAAAAACGATGATAACAAAAAACGGAAACAAACTGAAACCCTTTGACCGAAAAGGCAAAAGGCAAAGCAGAACAAAACAAAACCGAGATGCTTATCTATATGGTGCAGTCTACCTAAATTCAAAATCTGTTTCTTTTGTGGCTCATACGGATTCTTTGTTGAAGTACTTTCAGTGCAAAGCTGAACCAAACCAAAGTGGAGTAAATGCTCACGACCATTATTTCCCGTGAAATTACTGCTGGCTTCAAAGTTTTTACCACCTCATCTTTCTGGAGAACTTGAGTTCTAATAGTGTCACATCGCAGGACCTCTCGTGCCATTTCTGGAATCTGAAATTGACCTGGACATCTGGTAAGACATTATTATGATTTTCTCTGTTTTGTGGAATGTTCTGAAGCTTTACCCTCACTATGAAGATACTTGTAGAGGGATGAAGCCCACTGATGTTTCCGGCCTTGCTTTTGAGTTCATGAAATGACCAAGATCTGGCAGCCATAGAGTTATAAGGCTTTTCTCATTTTCATACACTTTTGCAAATTCTTCAGTAGTTTGTTCATAGCATTCTGGGTGTAGTTCACAGCTCATACTTAGGGACCATATGACACCCTCCCTCCTTTAAAATTGCCTGCAAAGAGCATGGATTTGGGAGTGAGATAGATTAACATGACTTAATGCATAATATTATTCAAGACAGCATCATGAGGATTAGATGAAAACACTTCTACAACTTTTACTTTATTTGTTTAATTTTTTTTAAAGCTTTTCTTTTTTTTTAATTTTTTTTTTATGTTTATTTATTTTTGAGACAGAGAGACACAGAGCATGAACAGGGGAGGGTCTGAGAGAGAGGGAGACAGAATCTGAAACAGGCTCCAGGCTCCGAGCTGTCAGCACAGAGCCCGATGCGGGGCTCAAACCCACGGACCGCGAGATCATGACCTGGGCCGAAGTCGGACACTCAACCCACTGAGCCACCCAGGCGCCCCTATTTGTTTAATTTTTAAAAATATTTTCTATTTATTTTTGAAGAGGAGGGGTAGAGAGAGAAGGAGACACAGAATCTGAAGCAGGCTTCAGGCTTTGAGTTGTCAGCACACAGCCCAATGCAGGGCTCAAACTCACCAACTGCGAGATCGTGACCTGAGCCCAAGTTGGATGCTTCATCAACTGAGCCACCCAGGCGCCCTGCTTCTATAACTTTTAAGTGCAAGGTTTTGAGGCCTAATTAGACATTCAATACGTGTTCATTTTCTTCCGCATCTCCGTTAGGTGTCCTCTACTCTCCACAATGGGCCACTGGTGTCTCTAGTTGCCGGCCATGTAGAGTATCATCTTTTCTTTTCTCAGTACTTACATCTGGATTCTGTGCTCTGTTCCATAGGTGTAACAAAAGCTCCCTGGCCTTTCTTCAGCTTTTCGTTTCTTGGGGAAATCTTATGGAACCTTTCAAGTTTAGCTTGGTTTCAAGTGGCTCCATTCTTAACCACTGGCACAACTGTTGGCATGGAGGGTTTCTTTAAAAAACCAGCGGCCAGGACCATGATTTTCTTCTATTTTGCCAAGAAACTTCATTAGTTTTATTTAGAACTGAGCCTCCCATGAAATGTGAAAATTACCCAAGAGAATGTGGAAGTTACCCAAGAAAAGAGGCTTGTGAAACTCTATTAAATTATACTTCAGATCCTTCATGAAGCAAGGTTAATCACTGGCCCCACAGTAAACTTCATCTTAGGGTGATATTATACAAGTCTTCTGGATAGTCCTTAGAGGATATGGGTGAGAAGTGACCAGTCTGGGTCTCCCTCTGATACATACCTACGTACATCCAAAAAGTCTAGCAGCAATCAAAAAAATTTTTTTTGCCTGCTCATTAAATAAACATTTATATAATACCTACTACTATTGTTCAGCTCGTGACAAACACTGAAGATTCAATAATAAATATGGTTTAAATTTTTCTTTAATGTTTATTTATTTTTGAGACAGAGAGAGACAGAGCAGGGTAGGGACAGAGAGAGAGGGAGACACAGAATCTGAAGCAGGCTTCAGGCTCTGAGCTGTCAGTACAGAGCCCAATACGGGGCTAGAATCCATGAACTGTGAGATCATGACCTGAGCCGAAGTCGGACGCTTAACTGACTGAGCCACCCAGGCGCCCCAAATATGGTTTAGATTAATAAATTTATTTCTTGTCTCAGACAAAAATAAACTAACAAATAACTCTCACCATATGAAGAGCAGTATTCTAATTATTGTGCATCATATCTCTGATAATATATAATACAACAAGCCTCTGAAGTGAGTGAGTACTATAATTATCTCCATTTTACAGATGAGGAAACTGAGACACAGAGAGGCTAAGCAACTGACTCTAGGTGACACAGCTAGTACGTGGAAGAGCCAGAATTTGAACCTTGGCTATCAGACAGTTTTTGTTTTTGTTTTTTTAAGTTTCATTTATTTAATTTGAGAGAGATAGAGAAAGCATGAACAGGGGAGGGGCAGAAAGAGGGAGAAAGAGAATTTCAAGCAGCCTCCATCTTTTCAGCACAGAGCCCGATGTGGGGCTCAAACTCAAGAACCTTGAGATCATGACCTGAGCAGAAATCGAGTTGGATGCTTACCTGACTGAGCCACCCAGGTGCCCCTTGCTATTGGACTGTTAATGTCCTGCCACATGGTCCCTTGGCTTACTTCTGAATTCATCTGTAGGAGAAGTAGTAAGTTTCCACATGCTCAGAGCTTCCCACCACAGGCCCCTGGTATGTATACTTGTCAGCCTGAGAGCTTTCTCTGATTATTGTTTGGGGGCTTGCTCAGCGTTTGCAGGGTAAAGCTTAAAAGTGCCAGGTCTTTAATGCCTCCAGAGAAAACTCTCTGTGGGTGTTGGGTATGGTGGGTAAAATACCTTGTCCCTCATCTCTTGGAGACATGCTCCTTAAAGTTCTGAGACATGTTCCTTAAAGTTCCTCAGAGGGTTTTGAATGGTATGGTGCTCCCAAGGCTCTCAGGGGTGACCTGCTCATTGGCATGTTTGATCTCTTTGATCTCTTTTTCCCCCTTTCTTTCTCCACTCCTTCATCTGTGCTTACTGGGATCACCTCTCAAAACAAGTACCTGCACCCAAATCTTTACTTCAAAATTTGCTTTTAAAGCCACCCAAACTGGGGCAGATACAACTCTCAACATAATATACTGCCTCTCTACAACCTCTGGTTCCTTAGTCTGCTTGGTCTCTGCTCAGAAAGGCCTGCCTTCACCATCTAAATTAAAATATTT
This sequence comes from Leopardus geoffroyi, assembly GCF_018350155.1. Lineage (NCBI taxonomy): Eukaryota > Metazoa > Chordata > Mammalia > Carnivora > Felidae > Leopardus > Leopardus geoffroyi. Next base: position 112,356,373 of record NC_059333.1, read on the forward strand.
ATTTGTTAGGTTACAGGCTTAGCTGCCGAAACAAAGAGACCCAATATTGAGATAAAAAAAAATGAATTGCACTTATCTCTTGCATAGCATTCCAGAAATAGACAGGGAGTCACCTCCCCTTCCAAACATCTATATTCAGGAACATAGATTCCTTCCATTTGGAGGCCCTACCATTCCCTAGAGTCCCTGTTCAGGCTGGTTCACATTTCCACCAAGAAGGGGAAAGGAAAGAAAGGTATCCTTTATTAAGTATGTATCTTAGAATCTGTACACAATGCTTCTCTTCACATTCCATTGGTTAAGACATTGTCAGATGGCCTAGCTACGAAGGAGGCTGAGGAATATAGTTTTACTCAGGTAGCCATGTTTCCTTGTATCATTCAGGAAAATGGATATTGAGGATAATTAAGAGTTTTAAGCAAAAATAGCATCAACCCAAACAGCATTTATATATTCTTCTTCCTGCTTTATTTCCCATCAATTCACATATCACTATTTGATGACTGATATATTTCTCATATGTCTCCCCCACTAATGTATAAATGCCTTGAGGGAGAGGCTTTGTGAGTTTTGCCCACCTATAAATCCAGGCTCCAGCATGGTGCCAGAAGTCTGAAATCACTAGGGCTATACTACCTCTGAGGAATCAAGGCGACAACTTGATTCTTCAGCTTTTGGTGGCTGACCTGGCTTTCTGGGCTTGTGACCACATCACTGCAGTTTCCAACTCTGTCTTCACATGACACCCTTTCTTTATATCTGTATCTTGCCCTCTTTTGTCTGCCTCAAATATCCCTCTGCCTTTTATCTGATAAGGAAACTTATCAGTGGATTTGGGCTCACCCAGTAACTCAGGATTATCTCAAGACCTTTAATTGAATCACGGTTGAAAAGGCCCTTTTTCTGAAAAAGGTAACATTCATAGTTTCTACAGTTTTTCTGTAAATATTTCCTTTTTGATCTAGGGTAGGGGGTCTGGGCGTGTGGTACATTTTGCAGCCTATCAGTCCCTTCTCTGGCCCCAAAGGTTCATATCCATCCCACATGGGAAATACAGCCACTCCATCCCAACATCCCCCAAAGACTCCATGTATGACAGCATCAACTCAAGTTCAAAATCTCGTCTAGCTCTCATCAACCCCCTAATCCCAAATATCATCATCTAATCAGATACAAATAAGACTCTGGGGATCTACCCTAGAGCAGAATCTCTCTTCCTTTCTGGACCTGTAAAACTAGAAAGTGAACTGTCTGCTTCTAAAATACGATGATGAAGCAAGCATAGGGGAAAACAAACAAGCACAGATTCTGTAGACCAATAATGCATCTCTGTGTCAGATTAAATCTTGAGGCCACCTTGTTGTAGACCTTTGCTGGGGGAGGATGGCAGAGTTCCTCCAGGGAGAAATGTATATACATTTGGTGGTGGTAGGGTGGAGATCTTGAGACATTTTGTTAGGGAAAGGAAGATGAAAGAGATGGAGTTATTGAAAACAGTCCTGTAATTTTTCCATAAATTTCAATAGATAGCTGTATAGAAAAAAGTATTATTGTTTGTTTACTATTTTGGCCCATTCTGATCATTTTAATCTTTTTATCTATGCCTATCTATATTTATCTACCCATCTGTCGATTGAAATTTATAGAAAAATTGAAAGTATGGTGCAAAGAACAATTTCATTTTTCCTGAAGCATTTGAGAGTAGGTGGCCAAATATGTGCCTCCATCACCCCTAATATTTTAGCATTTCCTACAAACCAGAACATTCTTCAATGTAACTTCAGTACAAACAGAACCAAGAGATAGATTCTGACACATTACTACATCTAATCAGATTCCATTCAAATACTGTCAGCGGTTCCCACAAGGTCCTTACCCCACACTCAAACTTCCCAATTGTCCCAGTGATGCCTTAGTAGCAAACATGCTTTCATCTGTTCACATTTAGTTGCCATGCTTCTTCACATTCCTGGAAGAGTTTGTTGGTCTTTCTTTACCTTTCATGGCACTTTTGTAGATGACGGGCTATTATGTTATAGACTAGATATAGAAAGATATGTTTATATTTTCTAGAATTTTATGTGAATAGAATTATACATTATGTATTCTTTTATTTTTTGCCTGTCTTCTTTCACTCACCATGATGATTTTGAGATTTAACTGCCTCTGTAACTCATTATTTTGGGCGGGGGTACTAAATGCCTGTAGTTGAAGGCATGATTCCAATGAAAAAACTTAAGTAGATATTTTGGTATTTCTTTTTTTTTTTTTTATTGTTGAGCTGTACTCTATTATATGGTTATACCACAATTTGTTTATCTACTCACCTTCTAGGGAATATTTGAGTTGTTTCCAGTTTTAGGCTATTACAAATAAGCTGCTGTGAAAATTTGTGTACACATCTTTGTATGAACATATGCTTTCATTTTTCTTGGGTAAATACCTAGGAGTGAAATGGCTTGGCCCTATTGTCTTTTAAAAATGTGCTACCCATTTCCAAAAAACTATACCATTTTGCATTCCCACCAGAAGTGTGTAAGAGTTAATGATTGCTTCACCACCTCACTGATACTTAAGTATGACCAGTATTTAAAGTTTTAGACACTGTAGTCAGTGTGTAGTGTTATCTTTTTGTGGTTTTGATTTGCATCTCCTTAGTGACTAATCATGTTGAGCATCTTTGCATGTACTCATTTACCATCTATATATCTTCACTGGTGAAGCATCTGTTCACATTTTTTTTTCCATTTGGGATGTTTTATTCTTATTAAGTTGTAAGAATGCTGTATATATTCTAGACTCAAGTTCTCTCCCTAATTTTGAAGGAAATTGCTTCTAAAGTCCAAATTTTTCAAAAACTTTAAATGATTACTACTCTGCTTTGCTTTGTATTTAATAAAACCTTCACTAAACTGAAGTTCACTCAGAGTTTACTCTATGTTTTCTTCTAGAAATTTGGTAGGTTTTGCTCCTACACATAAGTATATGGTCCATTATGATTGTTAAAAATATGATGTGAAGATTTAAAGTAAGAGTTGAGTTCATATATATATATATATATATATATATATATATATATATATATACAGAGCAAAACTGTTTTAGCATCTTGACTGAAGAGGTTATACTTTCCACACTGAATTTTCTTGCATCATTGGTGAAAAACAATCAACCATGTATGTTTGCATCCATTTCTGGGCTCTTTATCTGTTCCATTGACTTCTACATCCATTTTTATGCCAAAAGCACAATTTTTCCTCAGTTGGGTAATAAATATCCTTCAACGTTACTACTTTGTTTTTTTGACATGTTTCCATCATTTGTTTTTTGAGCAATTCTTTAGTTTCTGGCACAAAAGGATATTCTGTGTTCATCTTGTATTGCCTTAAGACCTAAAATTGGCCTTTCCTTCAACAAGCCCTATTTCCTATCTGTGGCAAATGGTATTTAGAAGCCAAGATCTGAGTGGGAGTCATGGACATTCATGACTATTAAGACTATCACTAGTCCCATACCACTTAGTGGACAAGCTAGAGTATATGTATGCATGCATTTGAACACACATATGCACACATAATATACACGTATACACATGATACATATATTTACATCCATATTTCTCCATTTTTATCTACCTATTGAAGACTAGTATTTCACATTGATGCCACCAATTCCAAAACAAGGTTAATTCTAATGTTTTTTCTTTCTGTATTTGAACTGACCTCTGTGGCAATGTGGAAGCAGGATCCTCTTATCTTAAATATATTACTTATTTGATCAACCTCCCTTTCTGCCATCACCATTGCCACCTTCCTTCTGCATAAATACCTTCTTACCTTGTTAGGCCTCTTGTGCCAGACTCTTCCCTATGTGAAATCCTGTTTTACATTCCTGGGTTGTGATACTTTATGCTTGGCTGTTGTTGAGGAAGAATGCCCTCCTTACCCTGCTTGGACTCAGAACACTACTTTTCAGGGGACTCCCTTTCTTTCCTACCCCTGAAACCTGTGCAAATATTTACCTTCATCACCTACATCGAGTGGCTTTAAGATTGGACTATTTTGGAAAGAAAAGGAAGAGAAGAAGAAGATGAGGAAGAAGAAAAAGAAAAGAAAGACTAGTGGGATTGGATAAAAAGTAATTACATTTTGTCTTTAAGTGAGTGATAATGCAGGGTGCCTGGGTAGCTCAGTTGGTTAAGCATCCGACTTCAGCTCAGGTCATGATCTCTTGGTTCGTGAGTTCAAGCCCCGCGTTGGGCTCTGTGCTGACAGCTCAGAGCCTGGAGTCTGCTTTGGGTTCTGTGTCTGCCCCTCTCCTGCTCATGCTCTGTCTCTCTCTGTCTCTCAAAAATAAATACATGTAAAAAAAGAAATTAAGTGAGTGATAATGCAACTCTACTATTGATTTTATAGGAAAGACACAAATCACGTGTAAATAACACATTGATAAATGGTACGTTTACTTACATTGTATGTTTCAATCTAATTGACCTTTATGGAAGTCAAAGCTGCTACAGCTGCCATTTCACATATCCTCTCCCCTCTCCTGCTGGGGAAAAGACAAGGTGCATTCTTTAGTGTGATTCTACTTTTGAAACTCCAACTCAAGAGTAATGGTTGAGGAAATTTAGGAGTGATATCTGACATTCAATTTTAAGTGACTGTGTTTTTTTTTTCTTGAATCTTTGACAAAATTCCACCTTTTGAGATGATTTGATCAATAAATGAGATGACCTGCTTCAAAGCTTGGTCAGGGGACATAGAGAAGATGAATAGTTAGAGAGGACAGGCTACTGGGAGGGGAGGGATTACTGAACTAGCCACAGCAACTTGTATACGGATGAATCCGTATACATAGTCAGTAGAAGAAAATAGCTGAGGTCAGAAATGAGCTATGGAGGTTAATGTTAACACAAAGCGCTGTGAAATTAAATTTCATTAGTTACCGTGGCATATATGTAATTATTGAATTCCATGCAATTCAGTCAGTGATTCACATTTAATATTTCATTTCATATGATAAAAAGCCAATGAAGTAGTGAACTATATCCACTCTAGAGGGGAAAAAGCTTAGAGGTTTAAACAAAACAAAACAAAACAAAACAAAACAAAACAAAAAAGAAAACACTTACTTAAGATCACCAAATTGGTAGTTAAGAGAGCTAGGGTTGAAACTTTATATCAGGAACTCTTTTTTTTTTTTTTTTATGTTTATTTATTTTGAGAGAGAGAGCATGAGTGGAGGAGGGGCAGAGAGAGACGAGGACAGAGGATCCCAAGCCAGCTCTGTGATGACAGCAGCTCGTCTGATGTGGAGCTCAAACTCATGAACCATGAGATCATGACCTGAGCAGAGTCGGATGTTCAACCAACCAACTGAGCCACCCAGGCGCCCCTAGATCAGTAACCATTAACAAATATGGCTACAGTCATTTTAACCTATATCATCTTTGCAGTCAGTTTTTTCAGTAGCAAGAAAAGGCCTTCAAGGCCTTAAATTGATGTTAGATAAACATTCATACCTACAACAAGGATTAATCACAGATGACATTCTGTCTGCTGCATTTGGTGCAGTATATAGAAAGCTGCAATGGTTAAGGAGGGCTTTCTGAAGGAGGTATCCTAAGAGAAAACTCAGAGATGAGTATTTACATTAATCAGATGAAGGATAGAGAAAGGGTGGAAAAAGAAACACTTGTACTGATATAGAAACAAAAGAGGACATTCTGGAAACTGGCAAGGTCACTAATAATTGTTTTATAGAGAACAACAAGTATGATCAAAGGTGAAGGCAGAAAGGTAGTTAGTGGATAGATCCTAAGTGCCAGCAGACACCAAGCTAATTATCTTTTCAGTTATGAGTTATTATTGAACTCTTTTCAGTTGGGAAGTAAAGAAATCAGATTAGTTTTCTAAAGATCGATCTCAGTGGTGTGGAGAATGGATCCCAGTGCATTGGTGAGAAAGTAAGCATGAGATAGAATAATCAGATAAGTGGTATTGAACAGATCCATTTGAGAAATAATAAAGGACTCGAGCAAAGGAGTAGCAGTGAGCAGAATATGTAGGTTGTGGAATCCAGAAATATTTAGGCACTAGCATTTATAGGATTTGTTCAGTGTCAGGTGTCTATGCGTCATGCCATTCAGATAGGGCCTTCCAGTACTCAGGTAGATGTATGGGTCTCAGCTTAGGACATATATCTGACCTGGGAAACTAGATGTGGGAATGGTAAGTGGACAAGAGTGTTGCTGAAACCATGGGGCCAGATGCTATCACTTAGAGAAAAATGTACAATGGAGAAAATAGAAAGCCAAGAACAGAACCCTGGCAAGAACAAAGGCACAGATACAAGAGGAGAAGGCCATAAAGGAGATGGAAAACTTGAAGCCAGAAGGATAGGAGGGCAGCTGGAGATAGAATCATCGAAGAAAAAAAGAGGAAACTATTACATTTAAAGTCTTAAATAATTAGGGGCGCCCGGGTGGCTCAGTCAGTTGGGAGTCCGACTTCGGCTCAGGTCATGATCTCATGGTGCGTGGGTTTGAGTCCTGCATCAGGCTCTGTGCTGACAGCTCGGAGCCTGGAGCCTGCTTTGAATTCTGTGTCTCCCTCTCTCTGTGCCCTTCCCTACTCACGCTCTGTCTCTCTGTGTCTCTCAAAAATAAATAAACATTGAACAATTTAAAAAAAAAAGTCTTAAATAATTAAATCTAAGGAGGCATGTTATCAAACTGCACAAAATGGCATGTGTTGCAGACATTTAGTGATAGACCAAGCATCATAAGAAGCAGTGTTACTCATAGAAGCTTGCAAGGCATTATTTTTATGTACATATATGTATGTAATATAGAGCTAATTTATGCTTCAGATGTGATATAGGCTGAAAATCTCTAATGTATTTAGATGGAACTTAGCTAAATTTCTGGATTTATGAATTCATCTATTCATTTATCTATTTGACCAATATTGATTGTGCACAGAGCACTGAGCTGGAATATTTGATAATCTCTTTTCTATGAAACACTGAAAGAAATTCTGGTGGCATTTATTTCTTCTCCTAGAGTAGAGGTATCTCTTTGTCCCAGAGTAGATTGTGGTTTTTTTTTTTTTCTCTTTATTCAAAATTGTTTTGAGAGTGGAGGGAGGGTCAGAGAGAGAGGGAGAGAGCATCCCAAGCAGGCTTTGTGCTGTCAGTGCTAAGCGCAACATGGGACTCCATCTCACAAACTGTGAGACCATGACCTGAGCCAAAATCAAGAGTTGGATGCCTAACTGACTGAGCCACCCAGGTGCCCCAGATTGTGATTTCTTAAGAACAGGTGCTATGACTCAACCGTCTGGAAAATGGAAATTAGAATGAAGTCTTGCACATAATAGAAGTACAGATAATATTTAGTGACGGGATGAAGCATGAGAGTGGGAATAGAGGATTTTGTGACTGATTATATCCATCAAGAAAATGTTCCTTGGCACTGCTGTCAGAGAGCATTTCTCACTAAATGGTCTGACTCAGAACAGTTTTCCATACGCTGCTTTGGAGAGATGGCGTAAAGTAATGGATAAGGATTATGCTCCTGGGAAATATGGTAAATATGTATTACAACTTTGGTAAATATGTATTACAACAAATATGTATTACATCCTTTCTTGTGTAATGAGATTGTGTTTGCTATTTATTTAAGATTGGTTCTTAACACTTATATGACTACCAAGCTATTTTTAATTTCTCTTTAAAATTTCTAACAATTCTTGTTTCACTTTCCGTATGTTTTACCCATGGCCCTGTGAAGGTTGGGGGGCATTGGGTCCATTCGGTCATTCTGGCTATCGCTATGTCAACATAAATGTCGGTGTATGTCTCAAAGATGATGTGGTCTGTTCAGAATATGCTTTCGACCTTTATCCTATCCAACCAACAAAAATTTGTTGCCATTACTTTCTACCTAACTAATCCATCACACCAGTTTTGGCTACTTAAGTTATTCCTAGTTATATTCTAAAAACAGTATCTCATCTTGCCTTCCCACTCTTGAAGAATGTTAATATACTTTAAGCTATACTCTTTAGATTAAATTAGTCTGTGTTAAGATTTTACTTTTGATTTCCTTTGAATTACTATCCTTGACCTTTTAATTACTGTAATTACTCTTCTGAAGTTACAATAAATAATCTATATTATTTCAATATTTGGATATCAAGATCTGAATACCTAATTTCATGTAGTTTTCCAAGTGGCATAAGAAAATGCATTACTATTTGCAAAAGTCATAGAGATTTTAAAGCAAATTTTCTAAGTAGACTCTCTTAATATGTTAGTTGATAGAAAAGTATTTTTCTTTTTGAAGAAATTCTCTGTCATTTGTGAAGTCCTCTGTATTATATAGACTGTGGGTGAGACTTCTATTATATTAGGTTCCTTTTAGTTCCAAAAGGCCAGGCATACTTCTTTTGAATTTTACAAGGAATAACTAAGAAGAATACATTTTTCTCCCTCTCATTTGCATTCACCCAACATCACAGATATGTATAACTGTAGCCACATATCATGTAATACATATAAGGCACCTTGCTGGGTATTGTGGGTGAAACTGGGGTGAATTGTTCACAGTTCCTGCCCTGCAGCCATGCACTTTAGTGTGGGAGACAGATCCTTTAAGAAGTATCTCTAATTCATAAAAGGAAAAGAAGCTGTTATAATGGAGATAAAATATATAATAGAGATATGCAAGAGTCCTAGACAGAGAGTTTTCAATATTGCCTGACTTCATGGTAGAGATGAGATCTGAGTTGGCCCAAATGAATTAAAAAGGAAGGACCTTCTAGGTAGTGATAAAGGCTTGGGCAAAGATATGGAGACAGAAAAGTAAACGTTGTTTAGAGAAACAGTGATTAATCTCTTGTGTTTGGAACATGTGTTTAACATGTGTCTCAAGAATAGTTCAAGATGAGATGAATAAATTTGTGGAAAATTCAAATGCCTGGCTGTCAAGTTTTGACCCTGTTAGAAAGGGACACTCAGAACAATATTAAGGAAAGATGTAATATTTTCTTTTTCTTTTCTCCACAGTATTTATAAATGAAATAATGGTAATATATTTTGATACGTCTATTCATATGATGTTTCTTTTTAATATATTATCCTTTATATTGCTTTACTCTGCCTTGAGGAAGATTAGCATTACTACATCAGAGAATAAAACAAGAAAAGAGTGAGAGAACATCAGTACTAAGTTTTGCATTGCAAATTGTATTTTTTATTCTTAGCAAGACAACAGCCTTAAAATTTTAGTATTGCTGCAATATAAAGGGAATTTCCAAATCTCTATAGCTTCCACAGAGGGATCTGGAGCCAGAGGTCTGACTAGATCTTTTGCTCCTTCCCTGGTGTGTGGAATGGATTCTGTTTTGAGGCTAAGCCCTTCAGAAGAAGCAAGATGTGATGCAGAAAAGAAGGGGAAGTAGGGAGCCCAAGCTATAAGCTCTGTCAGATTGTGGAGAGAGATGACAAAACCTGATGAGAGGATAAAAGAACATCTATGGCTAAGAGATATTTTCCTGAAAACATTGTGCTTTTGAACATCCTTCTTTGTAACCTCTGCCAACCTTAGAAAGTTCATTTATTTGTCTCCAAAAAGCATGAGGGAAGAGAGGGCATCCAGAAGCCTTAACTGAGAAAGACAGAATCAACCAGAAGAGATAGTTTAATAGGGAAGAAATGAGATATTATAGTTCAGGAATTGAAAAAAGTGTTTTGTTTACTCATTTACCAAAGAGATGAAGATCTCAAAGGAAAATCAGATCAGTCATAGAAAACAAAATTACATTTGCTTTAAATATCTGAATGTTGTTATTGTTTTTCTATTTAACAAAGTGCTTCATCCATTTATGAATCATTATTTGTTTCTCTTAATTAAACCACAACAATTGTATAATAAAGGACTAAAACATTTCACACTGGTTTGCCAAGCCTTATAGCAACTTGGTTCTCTTACTTGGGGCTGTATCACTGGTCAGAACAAGCAGTTCATGACCTAAGATGAAAGGTGTGTGGAGAGTCTTAGGTCCCCCAGGAGGAAGGTAGCAGAGAAGCTGATAGACAAGGAGGAGAATAGAGGAGGCTGAAAGTATCATGTCTGGAAAACAGGAGACTTATGATCCCATGACTCTGCAGTTCAGATTATCTGGACCTAGGGATCACCCTTCTAAGGAGGTGTTATTACTTTGGTGCCATATTAAATTTATTAAATTTATTAACACTTTCTGGGATTAATTTTTCATTTAGTTGACTTTACAAAACAAATTTATATGCACTTTTCCTCCCCCCCCCCCCCCACTTATTGCCATTGATCCTTTGGTCCCTAAACTAACTGCTCTATTATCTGGTAAGGTGTTAGATTTGGTAATAATATCTGATATTAACAGAAGTACCGTATTGTTTCAAGTTACTGCAGAAGATGAAGAAATGTGGATTTGGCATTTTGTGGTAATATTGTCTTATTAAACAGAACATGCATGTAATAAAATAAAAAAAAATATATCTAGTTATAGAAAGCCTATGAATGGAAGAAGAAGGGAAGAAGAAGAGGTGGCCTATTGGTACCGAATGGAACTTGTGGGGATGGTGGAAATGTTCTGTATCTTTCCCATAATGGTGCACCCATTTGTCAAAACTCATTGAATTGTACACTTAAAGTGTATATAGTTTATTATATGTAAGCTATACTTCAATAAAGTTAATTTTTTTTAATAAAATAATATAGTAAGCATAATAATTTTGCCAAGCAGTGCTTACCTAGGTTTGAATTCTTGCTGGGCCCCTCACAAACTGATTGACCACTCACAGGGGTAAATGATGACCCCTCTGAACCTGTTTCTTTATCAAGTAAGAATAGCAGAAATATCTATTCCCTAGGATCCATATTAAGAAAATGTGGTAATATATGTAAAGCACATAGAAAAAAAAAGCACATAGGAAGAGGTTCAGGAATGCGTATCTTTACCTATACTTGTATAACCTAGTGAGAGCTAATAAAAACATTTTCATTAATAGACCTGAATAATGCAATCTCAATTTTAAGAGACAGCTCTTTGCTAAAACCTAAAATAAAAAAGAAATATGTGTGCTATTATTACAGTTTTTTTCTAATATTAAAGTATTCTTTCCCTATATTTCATTATTTCAGGAGAAAATATATTCAGTTCTTCTGACAAAAACTGAGGGAAAAAAGGTTTTTAATATGCTTTTAGTAAGAAAGATAACTACAGTGTGCTTATAATGGTCGTATAGCTTTCTTTCATTGCTGGGGTTCTAAATTACACGACACCAATAATGTTATGCCAATAACCAAAACTATGAAGTTTATTAGCTAATGTTTTTTAAGAACCACTTCCTTTAAAAGTAAAAGATCTCTGCCTCTTGGCTCCGTAACCATTTTTGGAATGTTCTGGCTGAATTCTTTTAAAACAGCTTAATTTATAGCCCAAACTATCATGGTTACTTCAGTATGAAGTTAATTCATTTAAACACAGACTAGCTTCTGATTCTCTCTGAGATTTACATTGTAGCCAAAGATGGTATAAAATAGATTCACTCCCTCAGAATAAAATGATAAGAATTATTGCTCTTGGCCTCTCTATGACTGCTTCAGTCAACAAACGTGTTGGCCTTGTAAAATAATGACTAAAATGCTCACCATCTGAAAGCTAGGAAAGGAATGACTGTACCATAAAATATTTAAATGAAATTTGCCCAGAGACTGAGGAAAACCAGAGAAAAAGAAACTCCCTTATTTCTTATTTGGTTGTTTGCAATTTACATCTCACTTGCTTATGAAAAGAATTGGAAGACAAGATGTGTAGTCTTGCACACTATAGTCACTTTAAAAGGTTTGGAAAGAAAAAAAGAAATGGAATTGGGGGGTATTCAATTACTCTAATATATGCTAAATGTCTTTAATTCGCTGTTACTGAACAATGGAGAGGAGTTCATCTTTGTTGCACTGTAGTGAAATGTGAACTATAATTGGGAACCCATTTAATTACCGTTTTGTACTCCAGCATACTGTTTTGTACTATAGCCCATGAATTTAGTGAAGTTTACAATATAGTAGGTAAGAGTGCATGTTCTAGGGTCAGGCAAATCTGAGGTTGAACACTGGTTCTCCCATCCAGTGGACAAGTAGTATGGCCTCAATTCCTGCCTCTCCAACCTGATGATAATCATAACAATCTCATGAGTTTTTGAGAGGATTAAAGTCAAGAGTACATGGCAAAGACCCGTTTCTACACTTGGCATACTGTAGGCTTGACCAGTCATCCCTGGCACCTTACATACAAAGAGCTTCTGTATCATGGATAGTCATTACTATTGTAAATACTACCGAGAGCAAAATTTAAAATCTTTCCCTTTTGTTTCTTCTATGCAAGATGGATGGAGAAAACCTGAACATCATATTTTTACACATTGCACCTTATTTCTGTTTTAACCAGCTCCACAGTCTTTTCTTGACCTTCTATACTTGAATTTATATGTCTTCTCTACTTGAATATATACTAGAACATATATATAAAACATTTCTTTTTCTAAATGTTCCTTTTCTGAAGATGTGGCTATATTTTTCCAGCCTTCCCTGATAAATGTCTGCATTCTCTTTGGTAATGGATTACCCCAGGAACTTCTTGTCTCCCTGTTTTGCTGTGTTTTACCATCACCAGCTGTCAACTGGACAACTCCATATGACGAATAACTGCATGTGAATACTGCATATTGAACACTAAATTCATTGTGTCTTTCCTCATCAGCCCTCCTTCCCTTGCATTCTTCTTTCCATATTCCTACTCCTAGTGGATGGCTTGACCAGACACTTGGTTTTCTAATTATACATCTTGGAGGCTTTCTTGATGTCCCATTTTTCTATCTTGCCATATCTCACTGATCCAGTTCAATTCTCTATCCAGCTCAACACCCAATTTTTCTCTGATACTACCCTTTACACATTTTTCCATCATATGACAAGATGATTCTTTCCTCCACATTTGTATTCATGTTGTTTTCTCCATCCAAATGTTCTCTGAACAAGCTACAGTTTCAAAGCTCAGTGACAATTTCAACCTTTCCATGAGGTCTTATTTCTTGGCAAGCCATTTGGACTTTGTGCCATCAGCTCTCTTACTTTCTGATATAATAGCATCACGTATACGCTTTGTCTTCTTTGAGGAGATCAATGGAAGGCAGGTAGGCTCTGTGTCAGATGCCGAGATTTCTTCTTAGTGCCTTAACATATCAGTTTCCTTTTCTATAAAATGAAGTTAATGTAATACTAAGAAGTCATTGATATAATTACATAAAATAATGTAACTAACAATTCTTTTACTGAAAATTGGCACCTACATAATAGTTACTTTCATTATGATTTTCAATTTCTATTTGCTATGGCCTAAACCAAAAGGAGTTACCTACATTGTTTGTTTAAAAATTGCTTGTTTATTGACTGTTTGGATCTGATATTTAAAAAGACATTTATTGCTTCATCTAATGAAGAATATTTAATGTTTCTGATGAAGGATACATCAAGTCAGTTATAGGTTTATGATTTTTTGTAATAAACTTAGAAGTAACTTAGAAAATGACAACAGTGAATAAATGCCTGTGTTTACATGAAAATGAAATTAAGAGTAAAACCAAGCAAGAAGAGACTAAACTAGAACTTGGCATATAGTCCAGCCATATTGGCCAACTTCTATAATCTCTCGGGTTTCTTTGCCTCTGACTTTCCCTGCTTTGATCCCTGCAATGCCCAACCTGGAGATAAATCTTCTAAACATACCATTCTCATCATGTTGCTTTCTTGCTTAGAAATCTTTAGCATCTCTCCATGACTTAATGAACCAAGACCCTAATTCTTTGTCGGAAATTCATGGTTCTACATAATCTGGGCCCAATTTATGTACCCAACTTCATCATCTATTATTCTAGCAGATGTGATCCATAAAATCTTTCTATCTTACATATTCAATAGTTTATGACCTAGGATCTGACACTTAACAATGCCTCTAGGGCCATCTAAATAATGTCTTCTTTGGGGTGGTTAGGTGGCTCAGTGGGTTAAGTGTCCAACTCTTGATTTCAGCTCAGGTCATGATCTCGTGGTTCATGAGACTGATCCCCACGTCAAGCTCTGCGGTGGCAGCATAGAGCCTGCTTAGGATTCTCTCTCTCCCTCTCTGCCCTTCCCCAGGTTGTGTGCACATACTTTCTTTCTCTCTAAAATAAATAAACATTTAAAATACATACATACATACATAAAGTTTTCTTTACTGAAAACTTCCTTAACTATAAGAATCCATATTATTAGTACTTGAATTAATCTGAAATCAAAATACACTCATTGTTGCTTAGAAAGTGTCAAGCTCTACGACAGAAACTTTGAGGAGAATAAAGACGAATTAGTTACACTCTTTGACTTCAGTCTATTACTAAGTTCAATGAAACCCATAGAATGTGTTTCGAAAATAGAGGAAAGAAAATGTAAGGCACATGGTGTGTGTGTGTGTGTGTGTGTGTGTGTGTGTGTGTGTATGTGTGTGTATTGGGGGTGTGCTCAGAAAATGTTTTCAAGATGAGTTGATATTTAAACTGTGCTTGGAAGAAGAACTATCCTAAAGACACAATAAACAAAATGTCTAGGACCCATGATACTTCTAGGAGTCCATAGATAAAATACTTTAACTTATTTTAATATCATAAAAATTTAATATAACAGTAATGAATATATAATAACAAACTCAGCCAGGATTGTGCTTATTTTTATACAAATAGAATAATTTTTAATATTTTGATGGTGGAAGGAGCCCCTGAAGACAAAGTGACTTGGGTTCTCAAAAGTTACGTTGTCACCGTGCCTAGAAGAATAGATGTGATATGAATGGGTGGAGATGGAAAGAGGAAAACATATGAGTAAAGGTCATGTTGTAAGAAAAAATAGGGTGTATGTAGGAAATTCCTGCAAAAAGAGTGTTTAATTAAATATGACTAATGATGGCTAAGAGATATAGGACAATAGGTAAATACAGAATGTGGAATGGATCCATATTATGGAAGCCATTATTCATGGCAATTTTAAAGAGATTTGAACTTGTTCATGTTTATATAAAACGTTGTCGAATAGGGGAGTGACATGATAACAGTTTTCTATATGTAGTGCACTCATTCAACAAATATTTACTAAGCATCTAAGATGTGCTAGACATTTTGCTAAGTACTAGGCATACAGCAGTATAAGAGGGAGTCCCTGTCATTATGTAGCCAACATTCTAATGAATTCCAGAGACAATAAATACACAAATTATCAAATAAATAATAATTTCCCAAAATGATAAGTGCTTTGAAGACAGTAGAGGAGGAGAACAAATAGAGTAAACACAGAATACTGTTGTAGTTGAGAGGGTCAGGATTCTAAGCTGGAGGAACATAGCAAAGAGAAGACCAAGTTCAAATAACTGGTAGTTGACAAATCTATAATGAGGTTGTATGACTGGATTGAGTGTATCAGAGAATGAATTCAATCAGAGAATGAATGCATGGAATGAGGTTGGGAAGGAAGTTTACATTTTTGCACTTGGTTATAAAACATTTTATGTCCTTGTGTCCCTATCCTTCTTAATAGTTTTTTACATTTATTTTTAATTCATACTAACTTATTTCTTTTTTATTTCTCTGTAAAATGGCGTTTTGAATCATTTTTGGAATGTAATGGTGTGCTTAAAATTCTCTTCTATTCTGTGCAACATCTATCAGTGAGTTGAGATTACGAAAGGCATTCAATAAACATTTGTATGACTGGTTTGTTAGACAGCAGATATATTCAGATATCATTTGAAATTCCACTTAAAGGAGCCAAGAATTCACTTTGGTCTTAGATAAAATAAATTGTCATTTAGTTTACAGAGTCCTATGAACATCTAAAATAAAATAAGAAGTATCGCATGGTGCTTTAAGTAATATTGGCCTTCTTTGATAAATTCCTTTAGTACTGTTACAAGAGCACATCAGGGTCCATTATTCAATTTGGAATCTTATTTATTGTCATGGTAAACCAAGAAAAAATGCTATCTAAATGCAAAACTTAGAGATTATTTTTGGAAGTTCCACATATATGCATATAGTTTCCCTCAATGTCTCCAAAAAATTTTAGCAAAATTAAATGAAAGCAAAAATTCAATTTAAAAGAAAGATTCCATTAATTGATATAAGCTTTGGAAGATTCAAGAAATTGTGTTCAGAGTAAGCACCAATCTATATTTATGGAATAGTTAAGGGAAACAATATTATATAATTGTAAAATAAGGATGCAACAAGTCTCATAGATTTTGGTATATTCTGTATTCTATATATTCTGTGTTCTGTATATTCTGTATGCTATAATGTCTCTAGATAAAACAATTTACTAAGGACTGTAGCATAATATATTTGTCATAATCATTGATCTTAACTGCTGCAACCTTTGGAGGGATTATTGGAATCTTACATTTTATTTCAATTTTTGTTAATAGAATTAGTCTCATCCCACTTGTAAATGAAAGGTTGATTATAGGGAGTTTATATTTGTGATGGGCTTGGCTTTTGAGAGTGATGAATAAATATTAAAAACATTGTATTTGGGTAACAATCTTCAAAGGATTGAACAAATGGGAATTAATCCCTCAATTAGTCTTCCTTCAATTAAAACTGATAACTCCCATTCTCCAAGAGAGCAAAGTGAGTCAAAGAAACTTAATCCTTTGATTCTGTGTGAATCTCATCACTTTCCAAAGAAACATTAAGCTGTAGTTTAGAAGAATGGGGATTTTAAAGTGCAAATAGATTTATGACTCTTGAAGTTAGAGTGATTTATTATTAATTACCTTCCTCTTATCCTTAAGTGTACATCAAGGCATCACTCCTGTGCTAAAATCCAAAGAATGTTTATATTAGATCTTCATTTATAATCAAGTTTTGTAGACTTAATTTGGGAATTTTATTACATAAATATGTATAGACCATTCAATTTAGCCATGTATTTTTGAGTATAATATCATAGATAGCAAGTTTAGAAAGGATTAATGTGCAAGACAGAATTCTGTATGGGAAAACACTTTCTTAATTTTGTCCACTTGGGGCTTATATATGACCTTCTAGTCCAGGAATTTATATTGAAATATATATTTGCACGTATTCTGGTAATATGTGCACCTAGGGGTTTCATGGAAGGCTTAGGATTTTTTAGAAAATAATATGGTTTAGAATCACTGCACCCCATATTTTAGGAGAACAACATAGAATTTACAATAAACTCTAAAATCTATATGGTAGTATCTGATATGAATTTCTAATTCCTTCACATTTAGGATTAGTGGCCTGCTGGGGGCCACCTGTACCAGTACTGATAACAGAATGATCCTATCAGAGTGAGCTTTCCAGGTTTGGGTCCGTGATATCCTTTTCATAACACTTCTGTGGTTTGTGCTGAGATAGCTTCCTGATGCTGCATAGCTAATTACAAATCATAACTTTTACTCTTATCTTGTTAACACTGAGTGTTGCTGAATGACTCTGCAGTTGTCACTTTTTAAAAATGTTTTTATCTCAAAACAATCTCAAACTTAAAAAATGTTAAGAATCATCCAAATAGCATTTTCCTGGGCAATTTGAGCATGAGAGGCTAACACGATGCTCCATCATCCCTGCACACTTTACTATAAAACGAAGATATTCTCTTATATAACCCTAAGACAACTACCCAGGAAATTTATATTGATACATTACTACCATATAATCCTTGGATTCCATTCAAGTTTTTCAAATGGTCTCAATAATGTTCTCTGTAAGAAAAGGATCCAGTCCGGAATCATGCATGCTATTTAGCTGTCATAATCCTTTAAACAACTCCAGTCTGGAATAGTTCTGTGGTCTTTCTGAGACTTTCACAACCACGACATTTTTGAAGATTATAGACATTATTTTCCAGAATTCTTTCAGTTGGATTTTCTCATGTTTCCCCATGATTAAATTTAGGTTTTCAACTTGAGCAGACATACCACAAAAGCGACTCTGCATTATTCTCTTTCATCCTGTTAGGTGACACATGGGTTTGTTCCGTTACTGATGATGTTAACTTTGATCACTTGTTTTTGGTGGTATCTTGCAGGCTTCTTATCATAAAGTTACTTTTACCCCCTTTATAATTAAGTATTTTATTGGAGCAAGTATTTGAGGCTAGGTAAATATCTCATTTTTCGTTAAAACTTCAATTTATTCGTTTATTTAAATCAATGTGGATTGATAGATTCTTGTTTTATTTAGTAAGTTGCAGTCCAATATCCTCATTATTTACTTTAATGTTAAACTTGTCCAAGACTTAGTCACTGGGTCTCCTTTGAAGGCACTTTTTTGTCCTTTGGACATTTCTCCACCATTTTTTTGAGAATTTTTTTCTTTCTGACACATGATTGTCCAGGTTCATATTGCAATATTCCTGCCCAGTGATAGATTGAGTTACTTGTCCAAGGAGTTCCTTGGTGGAGTGTCCTTAAGTGGACAGTGATATTTAGAAACTAAGATCTGGGTGCTAGGTGTTCTCATTACTATTGGAGGTTTCTGGTTCCAAGCTTCTCAGTGGAAAAAGATAGGAAATATATTTATATATGTTACATATACACACAAATATATTTTATTATTTTTACATATGCATATTTATTTAGGTGTGGGGGTAGAGATATATGTTTACATATAGATTTATACTTACATCCATATGTAGTTTATCTATCTAGAATATGAAGAGTTCACATTAATATCTCCACTTTAAATGCAACAACATAGAGTTCATTCTAGTTTTTGCCCCTTCCCTATTTGTAACTCCTTAGTCCGACATTGAGAAATTAGGCTCTTACTGTCCTTAACATCATTTATTTTTATCAATTACCCTTATGTATCTAATCATTGCCACAGCTAACCTGGATGTCCAGCTAGAATATACTTGAGATGATTACAGCCTTAGCTGACATCTGCCTAAAACTACATATACGGCTGCAAGTGAGAACCACCCAGTTAGATCCAATAAACTCACAGAATCATGAGAGATAATAATACATTATTGTTTGAAACAACCAAGTTGTGTTGTGGTTTCTTATGCAACCATAGATAATCAGAAAAATGAGATCAGCAGGACAGAAAAGAAGGACAGCAAGTACCAAAGCACCTAAGAAAATTACCTAACAGAAATTTGGAGGACGATAAACACTAGTATCTTCTCATTTTACATCACAGCTTTGCCTAGAAGTAGCCCTAATACTATCTAGAGGGCAATACGGACATATTCAACTACTTGAACTATCACGTTTACAAATGATTTCATAGGAATTGTGACTGCATGATCTACACAAAGCAAGATTCGTAAAGACAGATTAAAATAAGAAATGTAGAACTAGTTTTGTCTTCTTAATTCTCTAAAGTATCTTGAAAGGTCAATTAAATTTTACCTCATTTTTCTTATCTCGAAGGTCCTTTTTTAACCTGTGTATTTTGCCTTCCAAGGAGCTGCACTATAAGGTTACATAGAGAGTCTTAAAAAATCATGAATGAAGAAACCACACAAAAATTTAGTTTTCCCTCAAACATCTTTTAATCCCCATCTTGTTTTAACAGTAGAATCTATTCTACTGCAGCTTGCCTTCTCTTTGTGGCTTGGCCTGCTTCTATTCTTGGATGTTTGGAAGGCCAATATATTGCAAATTTATTGCCAAATGAAACTCTGAGCTTTGCAAAAGATACAGAATTCCATGGAGACCATGAGAAGGATATTAGAGAAATACTTAGATCTCATGTGAAGTCATTGGCAAATAAGCAATAAACAATGGGAGAAGAAAATGTTAACAAAAATAAGGATAGGCAGGGGTTTCAAAAGAGAATGATTGTTAAAAATCAAAGACTTAAGAGAGAGCTTTGCAAAGATTGATTAAGCATGTGTGTATTTGCAAGAATAATCCTCCTTATTATCATACTGAAAAAAAACCACATTTTGTGCAGATATGATATCATGCAATAGTACAAGTTTGTCAGTAAATTGCACCAAGAAGAAAACAATGTTCTTTGTCTTTTCTAAAAATTGAACCATGTTTGCAATTGTAAACTAAATTTAGTTAAATATTAGATTATATTTAATCACATTTTTATAATTTTGGTTTTATTTTTCAAAATAAAGTTCCAATCACAATCTTTTCCTCTATTTTTACAAATGAAATTGTAGTGTCAATTTAATGTTCTTCATTTCAAGTGCCTTTTCTCCCTATATTAAACATATTAATCATCCCCAGATGAGGAAGTAAAACTCCAGATTAGTAGCCTCCAGATTAGTAATAAATAATTTTTTGGATAGTGGTTTTCATTATCAGTTAAGGGAAGATATTTTCTTAAGTAACTCAGAGCTTGCAAGCAATGGGTAAATAGACTTTAATATAATAAGTTCAGGTATTAGTTTACATGAAATAAACAACACTAAGATAATGGAAAACTTCTCTCAGGAAAGGATATATTCAAAGGAAATTTTGCATTTGATTTTAGATATTTTAAGTGAATACTAAATATAGCACAAAATGTTAAATCCCACAGTCTTTCTACTCTCCTTTCATTCATCCAGGCATTTGGTTGAAAATAAATGATTTCATCCAGGCAGTTGGTTGAAAATAAGTGACTTCAAATGAATTTTAGGCACAGAATTCTTTTCCCTTTTCTTCCCTTTATCCCTTCCCTTTTCCCACATTCTTTCTGCCTTAAATTCTTTTTCTCTGGAGCTTACAAGAAAGGCATATATATAAAACATATACAAGTATACAGCTGTAGTTGAATCAAGGGTTCCAAACCCAAAGTCAATTTATCCAGTCTCCATGTACCCTCTTGCTGTGTTGGCATCTAGGATTCTTCCATGATTCCCTAAGAATTAAGCTAAAGATGACTTGAAGCCACTGGACTATCTTCAGTGTTCTATCAGTTTAGAATCCACAATTCTATCAGTCAGATGATTAGTTATGGCACTATGTGGTCATATTTTACAGTGTCTGTATCATAGTGTTTGCCGTTCTTTTAGAAATTCCTTCCTGTGGTGGGAAATAATTGCCAGATTTGTACTACATGGCTCTTCAATGTTTGTTCTTATCAACTGAATGAAAAGAAACAAATGGCCTAAGAAAGGTCAGTAAGGTTTAACTCCTAGGAATATGTTACATGGATCAAAGATGTTATTTTGATGTGGAATGGTCGATCGAATGAAGATACACAATCAGCTGTGTTGTAGACATTTTAGACTATTCCAAAAGCTGGAGAGAAGGAAGAAGGGAGAGGGAGAAAAGGAGAAAGGGAGAGGGAAAGGGAAAGTCGGGGGGGGGGGGGAGAGAGAGAGAGAGGAATAATACACAAATTCAGAGACAGGTAAAATTTTACTGCTAACTAATTTCCTAATGGCTTTTGAGTTCCCGGTACCATTTCTTTATAGTCTTGAGTGCCTAGGACTCTGTGAAATCTTCTTTTATGTTTCATAGACATACACACATATAGATATAGATATTCCTTATTGAAATAAATTAAGTTTACTTGAAACCAAGGAAATTTTGATGGGCATACAGGCTTAAATTGGAAACAAGAGCCCCCCAGTAAGTAGTCTAAAGTATTTGTTATATATTTCAGGATATATAGAGAATACTTAAAATTGTTTATCTTTTGACTTATATATATTATACTTCCAAGGGTATTCCTTAAATGAATGAGCAGAGAATACAAATATTTTTGCACAATTTCACATAGCATTATTTATAACATCAAAACTGGAAGCAAGTTTAGCATCGAACAGTAGACTAGTAGCTAATAAAGAATGGAAGAGTCACGTAGCCATTATTATATAGCCATTATATAGCCATTTCAAATGTTTTCTAAGAACATTTAACATAGGCTGTCACATTATACAACCCTAGGAGGTGTGTCATAGTCTATGTAAATGATGTCCTTTAGGCTTTTGCAGTGTCCAGACGATACTTGTATACACAATACATGGCATATTAATGATATACTAAACATTAAGCCAGGTTTGACATTATGTTACTGTCAAAAAACGAAGTAGCATTCACCTAAAACTCTTTGGTATAATTCCAAATATATAATTTATAGACTTAAATGAATATATATACTATTCAGATAGATTATAGAGATATATGTCAAATTATTATAAATTATCTCTGGATGTCGGAATTATGAATGATTTTTTTTTAATTATAACATTTTCTTTTTTTTCTATAATGAATGCATATTGTTGGAATCAGAAAAAAATGATAATTATAATTTTAATGCTGCTATCTGTTGGCCTGTTAAACATCAAACACTGGGTTCATAAATAACAAAATCTTCTATTATATACCACATCTAATGTGCTCAGATATCACCTTCATGGCAATTCTGTGGCTATGCTTTACATTAACACTCAACTATTAATTTTCTTTTATTATTCAATACTATCTGAGATATCCACTTTATTTATGAATTCCTAAACTGGGCACTTTTCTCTAATAAGGATCTGACTAGACTTAAATACACTGAGAAACAAACTCACGTTTACTACGGTCAATGATTTTGTTGACATAATATATAATAATTATTTTGCAAGTTCTTAACCTATAGGAAAGACAGAATTCTCCAGGGATTTTCCAAATCGGTAATAGGCTTTGATTTCTCTACACTATAAATGGATTTAACCTCTAGATGTACTGGTTTTCCCATTTGCAAATGGATGATATATAAGCTTGCCTAAATGTGCTCTGGGGATATGATAAAGATTGGTGTAATTTAAACTAACAGGAAACATTCGATTTAACTATGGCATAAACAGGTAAACAAATTTGTGAAATGTTTTAATACCTTTACAGAAAGGGACATATTAAAGAGGTCTGGGGACACTTGACAAAATATTGACAATAGTAAAGTCCCACTGTGGCAGAAAAAGTGACCTAGCTCACACATTGAATACGTGTATCTTCTACCCAACACAACATAATTTTCCAGTGAGTTTCAAAGAAGGACCACAAGCAACCTTAATATGAGAACTGAACTGTGTGGGGCCAACCAGTCAGTTAGAACCTAATCCTAACAAGCAAGTGGTCACAACTAGGGTCCACACCCAAGCACCATGCCAATATCAAAGGATGCATTCCTGTTGTCAGTCTGCTCTTTCACCTTAAA
The DNA here is from genome assembly GCF_018350155.1 of Leopardus geoffroyi. Taxonomy (NCBI): domain Eukaryota; kingdom Metazoa; phylum Chordata; class Mammalia; order Carnivora; family Felidae; genus Leopardus; species Leopardus geoffroyi. The sequence continues at coordinate 112,379,635 of NC_059333.1, forward strand.
GGTACTAGTCAAAGAAATACTAACCATGTATTATTAAGCTCCAGTCCTGTGTGCCCACTCATGGTTTTAGTATTCTACATATATTATTTCTAATCTCCAGAAAACTCTTTAAGTAGATTTTCTTATCTCCATTGTACAGAAGAGGAAACAGAAGCACATAGATTTTAAGTGATTTGCCCAAGGTCATTCAGTTAGTTGGGGTTGACTCAGCATTCAAATTCAAGGGTGTGAAACACAAATTGTTCTTATACTTTGATGCTTCCTTCCTGTTACTGAGATTGTAAGTGTTGAGACCCTCAATGTTAATGAAAATATATGTCTTATCTAGAAGACAACTCATAGATGGCCAATAGCTTATTTCTGTTTGTGGATATGATATGATATGATATGATATGATATGATATGATATGATACCATATGATATGACACTATATAATACTGCTTTCAAATAGCTTCCAAGATTTATTATTTTTCAAGTGATTTGTATTATCTATTACTGTATAACAAGTTACTTTAAAATGTAGCAGCTTAAAACAGCAAACATTTATACTCTCATGGTGTCTGTGCATCAGAAATCCAAGCATGGCTTAGCTGGCTGCCTCTGGCTTAAAGTCTTTCATGACATTGCATCAAACTGTCATCTTGAAGCTATGGTCTTATCTGAAGGCCTAATTGGTTTGGAGAATGAGGAGAAGATTTGCTTCCAATTTCACTTGTGTGGTCCCTCGCCAGGTGGGCCTCAAGTCTCCTCACTGGCTCCACCCAGGTAAGTGATCCAAAAGAGAGTAAGACAAAGCATCAAACACCAAAAATACAGTCTTTTGTAACTTAATCTCAGAAGTGAGATTCCATCTCTTCTGCTGTATTCACTTCATTAAAAGTGAATCAGTAAGTTCAGTTTATACTTAAGGAGAAGAGGTTGCATCTTATACTAGAAGATGAGGATCACTGCGGACTATCTTAAAAACTACCTATCACATGATCTAACACAATTGCCCAGACAATAGAAAATTATGATATCTACTTACAAGTTTTCTATAACTCCAGAATTGTTGTAGTCAGGACTCTAATATTAACTAACAGAATGCCAATGTAATCTGGCTTAAGCAAATATAGGATATTTATCAGGTAATTCAAAAGTTATGTATGGGTCAAGCTTCTGACAGACTGCATTGAATGTTTGAATATTAGCAGGTGCCTGTCTGTCTTGTCTCTTCTCTCTCTGGCCTTATTTTCTTCTGAGTGCCTTTATTTTCTGGCAGGCTCACTCCACATTGTGTAAAGGTTAATTCTAGTGACCCTGGGGGGAACATGATATATAGTGGCCACTATCTTTTTGCAGAGGCCAAACAAAGTTTTTCATTGGTTCTCTGAATAATTAGGACTATGGCATGTGCCATCCCTGGTGTGGGGTTGTGGCTACCCTCATATGAATCATATGAACAAAGTGTTTTAAGGAAATTTGGTTCTAAAAAGTAAAAGGTTACAAGAATAAGGGGTCATTTTATGGGAAGACAAAAATTTTAAAAATATCTAAAGAAATAAAGAAAAATAATCACAATGTTATAGGCTGAATCGTGACCCCCGCCCCCGCAAATTTATATGTTGAAATCCCAACACCCAAATGACTATATTTAAAAATAGGGCCATTATGGAGGTGATTAATGTAAAATGAGGTCATAAGGCTGGGACTTGAATCCCCTTGTCATCTACAAAAAATCCTGAAGTTGTCAGTATTGTATTTGTTTCCTGGGTCTCCCATAACAAATTACTACAAACCGGGTGACTTAAAACAAGGGACCAGAAGTCTAAAGTCAAGTTGTTGGCAATGTTGTTACCTTCCAGAGTACTATTCACAGACAGGTAATTACAAACAACCTGTTAAATTGGACTGAATAGGAATTATAGGAAATTCCTTAATGGAAAAGAAAATATTTTTTCAATAAAATTTTCTATATAGAGTTCAAATGTAAGCCTCAAAGATTCCTTAATGTAGTATAATTTGTAATAATATCATAAAACAAATCTTTGTTAACTTTATTGAATTTTTTAAAACTTATGACATAAGAACAAAAAAGTCTTTTAACAATTATAACTAAGTATATTAGTTTTCTAGAGCTATTATAAGAAATTGCCATAAAGTACGTGGCTTAAAACAGTGGAAATCTATTCTTTCATGGTTCTAGAGGCTTGAAGTCTGAAATCTAGGTGTCAGCAGGTGCCTGTTATCCCCAAAGGCTCTCTGGGAGAGTCTTTCTAGCATTGCTTGCTCGCTATTCTTGGCTTGCAGATGTATCACTCCAATCTGTGCCTTTTTCATCACATGTTTTCTGTATGTGTCAATATCCAAATTTCCCTTCTCTTATAGGGACAGCAGTAACTGGATTTAGGGTCCACCCTAATCCAGCATGAATCCATTTGAACTTGATTAATCTGCAAAGACCCTATTTCCAAATAAGATCACATGGACAAATACTGAGGTAGGATTTCAACATATCTTATTAAGAAATACAATTCAACCTGCAATACTAGGTCTTAAGATTCTTTAAATAAATTGCATTAGAAAGGAAAAGAACATTAGACTCCCTTATTTCACTTTATTGGTTTCTATGAATAAACAAGAATAATTTATAGGAGGAAAGTTAAAAATCATAATTTTGTTAGGACTCCCACTGTACTAATCTAGTATTTCATGAATAAATCTCACATTGTAATTGGTTTCTGATTAAAAATGTACTGTCTACATAAACTATTAAAACTTACTTACCCACCTTCAAATTCATACTTACCAAATGATCTTTTCTTCAACTAGTGCATAGTCTGTAACTTTGGCATGGAAGTCACATGCTTAATATCACTCCACTGTGCTGAAGAGATCTGTTTAAACAAATCACAAAGCTGTGATACAAGACAGAACACCAAGGCAAAAACATTTCAGCTTCTTCTATTTAAAGTCATCATGGTATTTAACAATGCAGGCAAACTACAGGTTGCTTCAAGTTTTAGATCATCATTCTCCCACAAACCTTCAAATCATGTTCTAGGTAAGAGCTCTGAAATTCCAGCGTTCACAGTGACGTTGCACTTGCATGTAGAATTCTCTACCTTCCCTGATTCGGCAGCTATTCTAGAACTGAGGATCCACATTTTGTTACTTTTCCTTCAGCAAGACCAACGGTCTCTGATAATATTTCTCCAGGTTCTGTAAATTTGGGATAAATTTTCAACATGTTAAATTAAAATGTTTTTGTTTCTTCATTTAAAATATCCAGAGAAAATTTTACATTTTTTTGTGTGTAAAAATGGAGCAAGTAGGTGTTATGTAATGGGATGATTATTATCTTTCTTATATTCTCTTATTTCCCCCACTCTCATAGCCTGAGTACCTTAGAAAAGAGTCTGAACCAAAATGTATATATTAATGCTCTTTGGTAGGGGTGAAACATTATGTGCAAGGGCAGTGAGAGTGAAGGAAAAAGGGAAATGAGGCAGGAGTGAGGAGGAGAAATGAATCCAGTTGTCTGTGATTTTACAAGAAAATTCAGTCGGTTATTATTTAGTCATATGGGATATCTCTGGACAAGCTTCATGTCTCTTAGGTGGGCATGGGGTTTGGGGAAAAGAGTAATTCATCTGATGGTTCTACTATTTCTCACTGGTCACATCTGCTCCAGGGTCTATGAAGCCCCCACACTCCTGGGTTGTATGATCTAGCTTTTCTATAGAACAACAGAGAAACCATACCCTTTACAGCTTTGACCCTGCCAGTGGTTTGGAGACAGTGGTCATTACCAGTTGGGGGGTTCTTGATCTATAGTGATGATGGCAGCAGTTGGACTTTATCATCCCCAGAACTGTGTATTTCAAAGCTAGGGCTGCTCAGGCCAAGAACAAAGTCAGGAAGTTGAGGTCTGGACAGTACACGTCAGTGCAGCCTATTGGGCAGTACATAACTGGGTCTACACACAGCTGGGCTGATCTTTAAAGGTCATTTATTCCAAATGTGACTTTAAAAATATGAGGAGATATTTTCGTCTTCAGTTAAAATGGAGTAATAAAGACTGAATTTACCCTCCCATTTGAGACAATTCCCCCATAAGGCAAAGTATATAAAACAACAGTTTTCAAGACACACAGTGTCAGATGATGAAGGAGAGTGCGACCTGAGAAATAGGAAACAAAAAGGCGAGCCTAACAAATGCTTCCTTAAGACTTTCTGGGCTAAGGGGCACCTAGGGTGGCTCAGCTGGTTAAAGCATTGGACTCTTAGTTTCAGCTCAGGTCATGATCTCAGGGTTCATGGGTTTAAATCCTGCATTGGGTTCTGTGCTGATTGCACAAAGCCTGCTTGGGATTCTCTCTCTTCCTCTCTGTCCCCTGTCCCCCCCGCCCCACCACCACTTATGCTCTCTTTCTCTCTCTCAAAATAAATAAATAAACTTTAAAAAAAGTTTCTAGGCTAAGAAAGATCCAGTAGGAGCCTAGTGTATGGAGGATATGGAACTGCGTGTGTAAACTGAGGTAGCTAGAATTTGAAGTGCAGAGTATCAGGAAGAAGAGAGCAAGAAAGAGAGAGAGTGAGAGAAAGAAAGAAAGAAAGAGAGAGAGAGCATGCTCCAGGAAGATACCCCTTGAGTATGCGACTGGATACTAACACATGCATGGAGACTACTCCAGGCTGAGGAAAGAACCATCTGATAGTTTTAGAAGTAACAATGCCTAGCACTCACACAGGACTTGGAGTAATGTCTGTTACCACCAGCTGAACTGGAAAACCTCATGATGAAAGGGCACTGGGTAAACAAGAGACTTCCCTGAATAGTGGGAATCTTTAGCCTTACCTAGAATTGCTCTGATTCTAACAAATATAAAATCAAGACCCAAAAAGAACAGGGGCACCTGGGTGACTCAGTCGGTTGAGCGACCGACTTTGGCTCAGGTCATGATCTCTTGGTTTGTGAGTTTGAGCCCCATCAGGCTCTGTGCTGACAGCTCAGAGCCTGGAGCCTGCTTCTGATTCTGTGTCTCCCTCTCTCTCTCTGCCCCTCCCCTGCTCATGCTCTGTCTCTCTCTGTCTCAGAAATAAATAAACATTAAAACAATTTTTTTAAAGAAAAAAATTTAAAAATACCCAAAAAGAACAAATTGCAAGTAACTTAAATGCATCATAGAACAAACCTCATGAATATTTGTATAAAAACAAAACGATCCAAAACTCAATAGAGTAAAATTCATGACTGGCAAAAACAAAAAACAAACAAAAACACCCCCCAAACCATTATACCCTTGCAAAGCAATAATAAAATATAAGCCACATTGAGGAGAAAAAAACCCCAATAAATTGAAACTGGACTAGAACTAATAAAATGTTAAAATCAACAAATGAGGACATTGATACTGCTAGTACAACTATATTACATATGTTCAAAGAGTTGAGGAGAGGCATGGAAGATATAAATCCACCCAATTTGAACTTCTAAACATAAAAAAGTTTTATGTGTGAGATGAAAAAAAAAAATCTGAATGCGATTAAGCAAGTTAGGAGACATTAAAAAGGAAATATTTTAGAATGGTTAAACTTGAAAATGTTGACCACACCAAATGTTGATAACGAAGTAGAGAAACTGGATATCTCGTGAACTGCTTAAGGGAATGTCCAATAATATAACTACTTTGAGAGATTGACAGTTTCTTAATCTGTTTAACATATGTGTGCAATATAATCTAGTCACTCCACTCCTTAGCATTTTCCCAAAGAAAATGAAAGCCTACATCCCTACAAAGAATTGGGCACAAGTTCACACGATAGCTTTATTTGTAATATTCCACCAAAAAGACCAAAATGCCTATCAACAGGTTGGGGCGCCTGGGTGGCGCAGTCGGTTAAGCGTCCGACTTCAGCCAGGTCACGATCTCGCGGTCCATGAGTTCGAGCCCCGCGTCGGGCTCTGGGCTGATGGCTCAGAACCTGGAGCCTGTTTCCGATTCTGTGTCTCCCTCTCTCTCTGCCCCTCCCCCATTCATGCTCTGTCTCTCTCTGTCCCAAAAATAAATAAACGTTGAAAAAAAAATTAAAAAAAAATGCCTATCAACAGGTTAATGGGTTGGCAAACTTTGGTATGTCCATGTAATGGATACTTGTCAGCAAGAAAAAGGAACGAACTATTGATATATGCTACAAAATGGATGAATATTAACATCGTTATGCTGAGTGGTAGAATCGAGACAAGAAAGCATACATACAGTATGATTCCAGTTATATAAAATTCTAGAACATAAAAACTAATCTATAGTGACAGAAAGCCTATTAGTTGTTGCTTGGAGAAGGGGGAGGAGGGACAGAGAAGGTTGAGTGGGAATGACTGCAAGGATCCGTTGGTGGGTATTGATATACTCATGATCTTGATTGTGGTGATGGTTCACGGTAGGTACACATGAAAACTAATCAAATTCTATACTTTAAATATGTGCAGTATATTGTGTGGTGTTAAAAAAAAAAAGAGGAACTTGGAGAACAAAGGTTTCACAGGGAGTCATAGGTAGAACTATTAAAGTCATATTTCCTTTTTCTATAATGCATTTCCCTTATTCTTAAAAGTATTTGAAAACAACATTGATTATTAGACGTAGTGTCATGTGTAAATGCAATCCATAATAATTTACAGTTCTGTCCTACTTCTTCCAAAATCAAAGAAGCACAACTGCAACTGTTATTCACATGGATGTTGAAAGGCTGGGAGTCCACATGTTGATGGAGCCACCACAGCCATGGTTACAATATTGCTTATTGTGGACTCCATAACAACAAAGGATGTGCGATGAAAATTCACTAGTCTATACAGTAATATTCACTTCACACAGTGTTTGGAGTTTCTCACATTTTATCTTAGAGCCACCTGTAAGCTCATTAAACACAGATATCTGGGACCCATTACCAGCTTCTGACTGAGTAAGTCTGGTAGGGGGCTGAAAATTTTACATCTCTACCAAATTTACAGATGATGCTGATGAAGTTGCTTGAGGGACCACACTTTAAGAATCACTAAGATAAATGCCCTAGACAAAAAGACAAGGAATCCCTTCATGCAGTTGAATTTAATTATTCATTTGGGTTTGGATTTAAATATGTCCAGGTGGCAGAGAGCAAGCAAGCATCTGAGCAACCCAGTGGAAATACCCCTGTCAGATGCTCATCCGTCCTTTCCTGTTTCCTGGATCCACTTAGCTCACCACAAACCTATTTTGTAGGTGTAGGAGTCACACACAGATCTTTCTACTTTTCAAATTTAAAATGTTTAATGGTAGTCAAACGTAGCACCGTGTGCAGTTGAATCCTTGCAGAACCAATGAAGATCATTGTCCACTTGTAAGTTCAACAAGGTGTTTAAACGCCTGTCCTATGTCACACTCTGTGTTAGGTACTTGATATTCAGTGGTGAGCAAGTTGGGCACGGTCTTTACCTCTTGGAAATTCCTGTCTATTGGAAAAATTGTCATTATATCAATAATCATCCAAATAAAAAAGCACAATTATGACAAATGTACAGAAGGAGAGCTGTAAATATTATTGACGATCAGTACAAAAATAATGTTCCTGTGAAGACAATGCATGTAATTCTATAACTTGATTGGATCTGTACCTGCCTCCAATTCTAGTGATAATTTCTGATATAGTTTGCACCGGACAGTTCTAGCAGACAATTTTAAAGAGTATGGCACTCCACCTCCCATTTACACTTTCATTGCCTTTGGTTTTATCCCTGAATTTGTATCTTCTTTCTCTTGTAAGTTGATTTAACTTCTACCTTTTATTACTTTTATATTTTTAGAAGTTATGGTGTCAGTTTATTTAATGTTTATCTTTTCTTTGACTGATTTCATCTCAACCAAAATAGATCTCTTGTTTAATTTGTTATTGTACATTTGGAAGAGAATCAGATTTTCTGAGCTTCACTAAATTACTTCTTCTTTTACAAGACAAATGCTTCACAGGAGACCTTACTGTGAGTATTCAATAAATACTTTTCCTCCATTTCCCAATTTTTTTCCTTTATTCTTGCATGCACATTAAGCTTGTGAAATTCATGAATGATAACTCTCAAAATTTTCTTGAAACCTGAAATTTAAGTATACCACAATGTTTGCAGAAGCTTCTAGCTTTCACCTAAATGCCAGTATAGTTCCTCTTCTTATCATCTCACCTTTTAAACTTACATGAAGAGTTTTATGCAATGCAATTTTCACATTAAAAGGAAATTTTTAATTCCTTGTGAAGGTTACCGTGTAACTAATGATGAACAGAAAAAAATCAAAGTTGCCTCGAGAAGTAGGTGGGGAACAGTTGACCAAATTGGTGCTTTTTTTTTCGTTTTCTCAGGTCTCAGGACATTTAGAACTTTACAGCATCAGAGCTGAGGGCCAAACTCTCAGGGATCACAGCTTTGACAACATAATTGCCTGGGACATTCAAGGCTAGGCTCTATCACCAGCTGAGTGACTCACCAGCTCATGTAGAATACATGAGATTCAAATTTGTGACGGAGCAAAACTTCAAATAACTCCAAATTATGAATGCCAGGGTTGCATGGGAATTGTTCATTCTGTCTTCCAGCATTTGTAAAATATTTATTCAACAAATTATAAGATCGTGGCCAGTGATGAATACCAAGCCTCTATACTTCATGTTCTATAATTATGCCAAGTTGTATAAAATCATAGACCTCAAGATCCTATGACATTATTTACAACTTGTTTCTTATTTCTCTGATAGCTACAATACCATTTTAGATCCTTATCCCATTCATCCATTTAAGCATTTTTGACATCTACTATGATGTAAGCACTTTGCCTACTTCTTCATACGATAGGCTCTACTCACTTAAAAAGCCTATAGTCTGGGTAGAAAGAAACACAAACAGACCATTACAATAAAATGTGAAGAGTACTGTATCACAGGGAAGCCCAGAAAAGAAGAGGAAGAAAGACACATCAAGTTTATGAGGTTTAATCCAGTAAGTCTTCCCATTGATTTTCCTCTCATTCTGAACACGGTTCATGAAATAACATCCTAAACATGCCCAGAGTCAGCAAGTACCACCCAGCATCTGTGTTTTAGGCCCCACTGCAGCTTTCATTATTAGCAGATCTGACACTTGCCTGTTCTAGTAAGTTATTATGGTTTCTATCAGGACATAGAAAATAGATGTGAAAATAGATGTGATAGACTTGGAATAGAATTTAGTCATGGGAAAAATGTCTGTTTTAGGTTAAAATATCATATCAAATAAATAGTTGCTAGGTGACAACACAGTGTGATTCATATTCTGCAAATGATATAGCTGTAAAAAAATTAAAACTTAGTTTTTCTTTAAAGCATTTTCTCATATTGTCTAACAATGCTAGGTCGGGGACTTTTTTAAAAATTTTTTTAATGTTTATTTTTGGCATAGAGAGAGACAGAGCATGAGTGGGGGATGGGCAGAGAGAGAGGGAGACACGGAATCCAAAGCAGGCTCCAGGCTCTGAGCTGTCAGCACAGAACCCCACATGGGGATCAAACTCACAGACTGTGAGATCATGACCTGAGCCGAAGTCAGACGCTTAACCAACTGAGCCACCCAGGCACCCCTAGGTTGGGGACTTCTAATACTGTAGGACAAACACATTGACCATTAAATTTTTATTTCAGGAGGGAGTTACTGATACCCAAAGTCCCTGCTGAGACACGGTAGTGTTTTATGATGTGAGATTTGAGGTAGATTTTCCCACGACTTCCATCGTCTCAACTTATTCCAAAAAGGAAAAATAAAAACCTGTATTAAATGAAAGCCCAAAGAATTATTAGAATTGTATGGTTCCAAACAGGGCAAGAGAGTAATATAAGTAATGGGAACATATGTCAGTAGAAACTTACTTTCTCTTTTCCAAAGATAGTGTGCCCCTGTAGGGAGAGACTATCATTTGTTCTTTGGGCTGGCAATACTTAATTCTCTGTTCTGTACTTGGTAGGCACTCAATAAACATTCGGCAATGATTATAAAAATAATGAAGATGAAGTTATTTTAATTTTAAATTAAGTTAAATTCTAGGAAGGTTTTGTAATAAAAGTAAATTTAATAATTCTCCCAGCTCTATTCTTTGTTCTTTAGGACATTTCATAAGTATGTCTTGCCTGTTCAGAATGACACTATGCATTATTCTCAAAGGCATGAATTTTTTCAATCTCTGGAGTCATATTGATTTGGAATAAACATGTCCTTAAAATTCTAATTTAATGTTCTCAGAAAATTTTGCCATTATGGAAGTCACTTTCATATGTTCCTGTGAGAGTCAAGGGAGAGATTTGAATTTCTACTTGATTTCTTGCTTCTATTCAATTTCCTATCCAAGGTGTCAAATTTATCTCTCACTTGTGACTTTCATAGGAAGATATGAGGGCTCCAATGGCAGAAGGGAAAGGACTATATTTATGATTGTCAGTATTTTTATAGCAACAAGCTGCTGGATCAACAAAAGATAATACAGATTGAGCCATTTATATTCTTACAGCTATAATTTAATTTTACGTGGGAGCAATACATAACTTTTCTTTTATGTTTACTTAGCTATCTGTGTCTTGGAGCCCCTTTTTTGCCTTTGAATTGCCAGTTATCCTAATACTGTTTTTATCTTTTATTTTCTGTGAAAGCAGAAGAAAAAATTTTAAGTGTAATGACTATAAAAGGAAATGACACCTTATAAAAGGCATTGTTAAAATGAAGTACTAAATGTCAAGATTCTTAAAGCACAGGAGAAAATTTACATTAGTTTCTAATTATACTCTATCAGCAAATTAAAGAATACAGAGTCTAAAACTGGAATAAGTCTACAAGTGAATCAAAATTGCATTTAAAATGTCTTTTCTTTACCAGATGATCGAAGTACCTATTTTTTTTTTTTTTTCTGTGTGAAATGCCACCTGTTCTATACAGCTTTCCTGATTGGTTGAAAATAAAATTGAAAATTCTGTGCTTTTTCACATCCACCTCAATCATATCTTTTCATTTTGCATTTTGTAGTTTCTCATAATTTCTCTTTTAATTATCAGTTTCTTATCCATCTAGATGTACATGTCCTGGGACAGTCTTTGAAGAAAATATATTCGCTATTGTAGTAGATTGAATGCTGCTATTACATTAGATAATCACCCACTCTGCTTCTCTATTTTCCTTAAGAGTTCATGAAAACAAAAGGAAGGCAAATCTCCTTATTGACCAAAAATTACACTAACAATTCAACAGACGAACTTCAACAGATGATGAGCAAAGGTGAAATCATATAATTTTGATTAATCCTTCCATTTCAAAGCAAGTTTGACTAAATGTGTAGTCATATTGATCACAAAATCTGTTTTGTTTGATTATTTCCAGTTGCTAATTAATAAACTGTGGAGTTTAAAAAATAGAGGGGACTATAAATTAAAAATTGAGCTACATTCCTGACTTTGTACATGACCATGAGAATGTCAACTCTCAACTATCCTCAGGTGAGTTATGAAGAAAGAAGCCTCTAGAATTTTCTGAAGATTGGAAGCAATAATTCCTCCAACAGTTTTTTTTAGAAAGTTAAAAGAGCATAAAATTGATATGCAAGCTAGATATCATGACTTATTTTAAACTACTACATAGAGACACTGGTTAATTAAGCTATGTTTAATTGGAATTTGATTATTACCATGAAGATGAGTATTATTTTTTTCATGTGTCACTAAGACCATATGTTTTCAATAAACTCTTTGAGACTCACCTTAACAGTTACCGCATGAGAACAAAGAAAAAAATAAGTTTCATTTCTGTATTTCTCTATTTAGAATTATTGAGGAGAAAGGCCAATGACCACATCAAAATATAGTTCTTTGAGATAAGTACCTTAGCGTTGTCAGCACAACACGAAATATTTAAGATTTCTGCAACAGGAACTAAAATGGGCATTTTGTCACACAATACCAGATATGCCATTTCAGTTGGAATGCATAGAAGTAAAGCATTAAACACACCAGATAACCTTATGAAACTATAGTCTCATATCTAAGTTAAAATCATGCAAGAGTATCCATAAAACTTGTACTTCTAAAATTCTAGAAAAGGATTTATCTTGTTTTTTCATTATTTAAAAAAATTTTCTTTTATATTTATTTATTTTTGAGAGACAGAGGGACACAGAGCGCGAGTGGGGCAGGGGCAGAGAGAGAAGGAGACACAGAATCCGAAGCAGGCTCCAGGCTCCGAGTTGTTAGCACAGAGCCTGACACGGGGTTTGAACATGAACCGTGAGATCATGACCTGAACTAAAGTCGGATGCTCACCTGAGTGAGCCAGCCAGGCACCTGTCTTGTTTTTTATTTTTAATGTTTATTTATTTTGGAGAGAGAGGGGAGGGAGGAGCAGAGAGAGGATAATGTATGTCATTTTTAAGATCCCACTATATGAATATGCATTCCCTATCCCACTGCCCCACCATCTTTCTAGTATAGTATGCACACTACGTTAGCAGGAACAAATATTCCTTCCTTTGGGTCTTCTCTTCAACACTCTGGACATTTTAAAATAACAATTTGTCTTCTATAAGACAAGTCATCAACTAAAATATACAGATATAAATAATCTATTTATAGACAGGCTAATTATATCAATCCAAATAGAACCAAAATTCCTTCATATTTGGACTTGTCCATTGGCAAATAAATGTAAGAAGCTGGCCAAAGTATAATTTAATCCCAATGGGACTGCTATTTAAGGAAAACAAAACAAAAATTCTTAACTTTAACCAATTCTCTTCTATACTCCCCTCTGGGCACATAAATAATAAAAACAACTAATCCCATAGGGATAAATCCATGTCCCCTCCCCAACTTCTTCTTCCTCTTTAATTAGGGACAAAACAACTAAGTAGTACAGTTTGAATATAAACTTGCCAGTATTTCTAAAATGTTACATAAGAAAATTGTCACTAGTATATTAAGAAGAATTCTAACTTGGTACAACATAATCCACAGAGCAAGAAGTCAGGCCTAGAGGGAAAATGAAAGGTCAAAGAGTTGGTTCCAAAAAATCTTCCAACTCTAATGAAATAGTTTGTATTACACAAGGTCTCCAGTCAAAAGCTACTATAAAACCTCAGTCTAAAAATTTTCAGCTTATTTAGGCATTAGAGAGCAATTAAAGCAGCCATGATTAGAGGTACAGATCAAAAAGAGAATGGAAACACACTAAAGGGAACTATACTTGTTTAGCTGCTTTCTCCCATTGAAACATTTACTATTATTTGCCATTTCATAGTGGGAGGCTCAGAGTTTAAACAGAAAGTCTGTCTAGAGTGTTTGTCAAACTTGGGATGTGGTAAAAATATAATGGCTAAAAAGGTAGGTCAGACCCAAATGAAAAAGATCTAGAGAAAATGACTTTGTAAGGAAGTGAGGACAACCTTTTTTCCTTGAGTCATTTGTCAAGCATTAATATTTCAAGGTGTAAGAGACTGAAGAACTAAGAAGGAAAAGGTTAGAAGGCAAAAAAAAAGAAAAAAAAAAAAAGAAAAAAAACCTTTTAGCAGTCTCACAGCACCAAAAGAACACAAATTGGAAATTAGAATCTTCCAAGAAAGAGATGCAATGGTGAAACTCAAATTTTTCAGGAATATGGGCAAAGTAAAAACATTACAGCTTCTACAAAGCTTCAAACCAGTTCTCAAATTTTATTAATCCTAGCTTAGACTGAGAGAATCTGCCCTTATACTAACTACTCACTAGAATAATTAAATATTCTTTGATAAAGATAATGTCATATAGAGCTTCCTGTCTTGGCAGTCTTTTACATACAATGTTTAGAATTCAAAACAAATCTACAATAGTACCAAATGATCAAAAAACAAGAGAAGGAATAAGTACTAGAAACAGACCCACAGATGATCTAGATAGTGAAATGATAAAAGAGAAATGTAAAAATAATTGTAATCAATATGTTCAATAAAATAGATGACAAAATAGTTTCAAAAAGCATAATATATATAATATATAACATATAACATATATATAGAATATATATATAAATAAATATAAATATAAATATAAATATAAATATAAATATAAATATAAAATATTCAAATGGTAGTTCCAGAACTGAAGGATACAATAACTGAAAAGAATATTTGTGGGTAAATTACCAGAAGATTAGATATAAGAAAAAAAAAATGTAGGTCAGTAGAAAATAACCAGATTGAAAAACAAAGAGAAAAGAAGGTTGGTCAAAAAAAGAAAAAAGATTAGGAGACATAAGTAATGTCGGAAATGGTAAAATGCATATGTAGAAGAAAAGAGAGAAGAGGGAACATGAAACTGAAGCAATAGTTGAAGAGACAATGGCAAAACATTTTCCAAGGCTGTAGAAAGATATCAAGATACAGTTTTTTTTTCATTTTTTAATGTTTATTTATTTTTGAGAGAGAGAGAGAGAGAGAGCATGAGAAGGGGAGGGGCCGCGAGAGAGGGAGACAGAATCCTAAGCAGACTCCAGGCTCTGAGCTGTCAGCACAGAGCCTGACATGGGGCTTGAACTCATCAACTGTGAGATCATGATCTGAGCTGAAGTCTGATGCTTAACTGACTGAGCCACCCAGGAGCCCCTCAAGACACAGTTTTACAAAGAAGTGCTACTCTCCAAAATTATAAATACCCAAAACATCATATCTATGCACAATTTAGTAAAGCTTATGAAAAAAATAAAGGGAAAATAAAATCTTAAAAACAGCCAGCGTAAAGAAAAAAAATTCTACATTATTTGACTTCTCCAACTAGCAGTAAAGGACTCTTATTCTTACATTTTCTTACATTCTTACAGTGATATATTTCTCTAACTGAATTCATCCTAATGCCCCTTATCCTAGAAATTCAAAAAAATTAAAAAATAAATGTGTATGGCTTGGTAATTTGAATGACAAATAGTCACATTAAAAAAATCAGCTTGAAGACATTTAATCATTTCTCCTTTTCCAGCCTGAAATCTTTTCCCTTTATAATTTTATTTTGAAATTTAGGAGGTGACATTTATTTCTTAATTGGGAATTTTAACCTTGAGACCAACTCTTCAACTTGATTTGTCATTTTCTCATGAGCTATCCCCCACTGACTCACTCAAAATACAAACTTCGAAGTTCTTAAATTCACAGTGACCATGAAATTTGAATCTTTGTCTTTTGGTCATAATACCATTATACAATATTTATAAGGATGTAGGAAAGGTTTATTTTACATTTAGGAAGATAAAACTGTATTCTTTAAGTGTATTCTTATTTTCCTGTGTAATAAGAACTGTATTCTTATTTTCCTGTGTAATTCCCTGATGATGAGTGATGTTTAGCATCTTTTCATGTGTCTGTTAGCCATCTGGATGTCTTTGAAAAAGTCTATTCATGTTTTCTGTCCATTTCTTCACTGGATTACTGTGTTTTAGATGTTGAGTTTGGTTAGTTCTTTATAGATTTTGGATACTAACCCTTTGTCCGATATATCATTTGCAAATATCTTCCCCCATTCTGTTGTTGCCTTTTAGTTTTGTTGATTGTTTCCTTTGCTGTGCAGAAGATTTTTATTTAATGAGGTCCCAATAGTTCATTTTTGCTTTTATTTCAGAAAAATGAAACCTTGCTATTTGCAGCAATGTGGATAGACTAGAGTGTATTATAATAAGTGAAATAAGTCAGAGAAAGACAAATATCATATAATTTCACTTATATGTGGAATTTAAGAAACACAACAGATAAACTTAGGGGAAGGGAAGGAAAGATAAGATAAAAACATAAAAGAGAGGCAAGCCATGAGAGACTCTTAACAATAGAGAACAAACCGAGGGTTGCTGGAGGGGAAGTGGGAGGGGAGATGGGTTAAATGGGTGATGAGCACTAAGGAGGACACTTGGGATGAGCACTGGGTGTCATATGTAAGAAATGAATCACTGGGTTCTACTCCTAAAGCCAAGATGACACTGTATGTTAACTAACTTGTATTTAAATTAAAAAAAAAAAATACAAAGTAGCCCACCATGCTGGTTTCTATTTAAACCAAATTTGAAAGAAGAATCATCATTTCTTTTGGATTTATATTTTGTTCATTTTTCATTGGGACAGACTTTCATCTAAACAAGAAGAAACACGTGAACTACAACCGTAAATATGAGGAACAAAGACTGATGGAAGAGGAAGCAAAAAGGCAATGGAGGAAATATTTTAGGAAATTATGGTATAATAAGTAGAAAAGAGGAGAGGTAGAAAGGAATTATTCAAGAAAATATAAAAGGGAAAGAGTCAGTATTAGACATTCAGATTCAACAGATATTTTTGAACCTCTGTGGGCTTGCCTGTGTGCTGGGCTCTGAACAAAATGAAAAAGGCCTCTGCTTCCAAGGAACTTATATTGTAGTTGTTGTGTATCAGTTAAGATTAGGTGGTCTGTATGAAAAAAATGTGTGAAAAGATTTTAAAAGTCATATTGTTTTTCTTTAACCCAAAATAAAACTGAACTTAACCCAGTGTTGGTTAAATTCTACCCTGAAGGCAATCACTGTTCAAAACAGCTGCTGTGGCCCCAGCTTCCCCATCCATTACCAGACAGCAAAAAAGGGGAAGAGAAAATAAAGCAAAAGGGAAATATTATCCCTTAAGGAACCGACCATACTAGGAGTCTCTTCCCAAAACTTTTAACTTCTAACTCATTAGTCAGGGTTTAGTCATGTTGAAACCTTTAGCATATATGGAAGAGTGGGAAATAAAATATTTTTGTTGGGCATATCACTGCTCCAAATAATACTCGTTGTTTGCTCTTAAAGCAGAAAGCAAGAATGGGTATCATGTAGGGATCCAGTTGGCTCTGCCATGGATAGAAATGTGAAAAATGTGATCTTTGATTATTATTTTGTATTTATTTGCTTCTTATGGTCTTCAAACCATGGATATATTTATAATGATAAAAAAAAGAGACTTATGTTGCCTGAGTCTATTTTCTCCTAGTTGGCCCTATCAGTTATTGTTCATCTAAATCTACTTTTCCTTTTTTCCATTCCCTAAGAGCTTACTTGTTTTTAGTGGAACTGGGAAAATTGTTTAAACTCCAACGTGACTCACAGAACTACTTGCAGATGTTGCCTTTGAACATTTGGAGACTAATGAGAGCTGCACACTAATCTCATTAGATTATTCACAAATAAAAACAATAATTTTATATTCTTAATAGTTTAAGATCCAGAGATTTGGCACAAGACACTGCCAATTCAACCTTATTTCCAGTTACTCATACTGAGGACATATCTAAATAAGTTCCAGAAGCACCTTAAAGTTTCAATCCCATTATAATTCCTGTGGCTAATTACTGGTGGCAGAAGGACTAAGTTTCTCTTTCACATATTAGTTTTGGAAAGTTAAACTCTGTTAGAGTACTAATAAGGAGTATGCTGATTGCTTCTCAGCTCCTGCTTCCCTCCCTCACACTATTAGAAAATAAATGAATGGTTAAATCTTTCTCTGAATCAATCATGCAATTTCCTGAGCTTAGGAGCTTTACAATTTGCAGTATGCTTTTACCTGTAGTATCTCACTTTATTCTCATACTTTCCCTGTAAAGTATAACAATTTGCAGTTATTACCCACATTGTACCGTATCTGAGGGTCTGAGGAGTGACCTGAATTGTTCAAGTCACTTGGCCTATAAAATTTGAACTATGACCGATTAAAAAACATTTTTTCACTATAATTAATGTCCTTTTAATCTACCCACAAATTTTCAGTAAAATTATTTTCCTATGTTGCTGTTACCAATACAGAAGAAAAAACAAAAAAACAAAATTTTTCTATGTTGCTTCTGCATTCCCCTCTTTTAATTACATTCATACACACTTTCACATCTCTCCCTTTTCTTCCCTTCCAGAGCAATTTGTTTTGTAGCTATCCCTTAATTAATGCCCGTTCTTCACCCATTGGTATAAAGGGCAGGAATGAAATATCAAAACTTGCTTTGTAATTGTAGATTCACTCCTGCTGCGAGGCTGAATGAAAGGAATAAAATTTCAATTAAGCAATTACGGAGGAGTGCCGCTGAAAGCCTCAGGGGTGCAACTGTTCCTCTCCATGATTTTTGCAGCCCTCATTGACCATATGTTGAATTTCCATTTTCCATGGTTTCCTCTCAGGCGGAAATCTCCACATATTGACATGTGTGTAATGGAGGAGCACCACGTGAGGCCCAGTTTTGTATTTATCCAAGCCCACTTGCTTCAATGTCTGTGACAAGAGTAGAATGGGTACCAGCAAGAGGCCGGACATTTTCGATGCCCTGTCAAAGCCTGGCTGTTCTTGGTCCTGTGATGATATGGAAATGGCTCCCTTCTTATTGTGCAAGCCAAGCTCACATGTGGATTAGCCCTTTGAACACCAAGTCCATTTCTTTGCTTTCATTGTGTAGTACTTGTAAGCCAGAACCTGCATAAAGAGTAGGCATTCCCGTTTCCAACCACGTAGACTGACTTCAGAAAGCCTAAGAGAGGCGAGCTCATAGAGTCACGTTGTCTCCAAGATACCAAAGAAGCCAAGTTTGATTATGTTTTCCTGTCTTTCAACTCATAGACTTAAGGTTCCTGCGAGTTGTGAGCACAAACTATCACTCTATAGATACTCAAGGCACTTGGAATCAGTCACCACATGTCTACCCACTGGAATTAATTTGGAGTAACAACATGTTCTGTGGATATTTCTTAGTTGCTTTTTTTTTTTCAGTGCCCTTTGCTCTGAGATTATAAAGCACATATTTTAAAAATTCTAATAGTTCTAAATGTGAAAATAATGCTTTAATACTAATGTAATATACTAGTACTACTAATATGCTACATTTACAATTCAAATTTGTCATGTCATTATTGTTTCTTTGCATTGCTGACCTTGATGTTAAGAAACAGAAACACGTGGAAGCAGTAGTGATCTTTTGTATCATTATTTTATGAAAGGGGATCTACGATTCTGAAGCAGAAGTATTCAGGAGTTTGTTTTTAAATGTTAATACCATTGTCAATATACTCTAGAACTTAAAAAATGTTACAAAGAGTGCTGAAGAAAGAACTTTATTTTTTAAAAACATGAAAAATAGGGGCGCCTGGGTGGCGCAGTCGGTTAAGCGTCCGACTTCAGCCAGGTCACGATCTCGCAGTCTGTGAGTTCGAGCCCCGCGTCGGGCTCTGGGCTGGTGGCTCAGAGCCTGGAGCCTGTTTCCGATTCTGTGTCTCCCTCTCTCTCTGCCCCTCCCCCGTTCATGCTCTGTCTCTCTCTGTCCCAAAAATAAATAAACGTTGAAAAAAAAAATTAAAAAAAAATAAATAAATAAAAAAATAAAAACATGAAAAATAAAAAGGAATATTCATTGAATCTTCTCCAGTCCCTATCCCTAATACCTGAGCCTGCAGAAGTGAACACAGACCACACTATCCTTTGCAAACAGGGTTTCGAGGGCTCCCTGTAGGACCAAGCCCAGTGTCCTCACTGGTGCATTCCAAACTGTAATGGTCTGATCCATGCTTTGTTTAACTTCTCTATTTCCACTGTCTCATTTAAGTTCCAGTAATAACATTTTACTGAATTTTCCTGAATAGTTTTAATCTCCTACATAATTTTCTTAAATTGCTTCAGCCTACAATGATCTTCCTTTCTTATGGATTGAATTGTGTTCCCCCCAAAAGATATGTTGAAGTTATAACCCCCAGTATCTCAGATTGTGACCTTATTTTGAAATAAGGTTAATGTAGATGTGATTAGTTAGGGTAGGTGGGCCACTAATACAGCATGACTTGTGTGCTTACTCATAAGACAATGGCCATAAGAAGATTCAAACACACAGGGAGAAGTGATGTATCTATAATGACTGCCAACCATCACCAAAAGCCAGGTGAGAGGCATGGAGCAGATTCTCCCTCATGAAAAAACCCTTAGAAAAAACCAACCCTATAGACACTTTGATTGTGGACTTCCAGCTTCCAGAAATATGAGAGAATACATTTTTTGGTGTTTCAAGCTAACCAACGTGTGGTGTTTTATTACAGCAGCCCTAGGAAATGACTATATTCTCCATTTCCAACTGCTATTGTCTGACCATTCTATGGAGCACAGTTTAAACATAATCGCTATTCTCCCTAGTTCCTCCCTGAAGGAAGGCTATCAGAAATCTCTTACACCTACCTCATTTCCTGTCACCCTACCTTGTTACTCTAGCCATTTCTATGCAGTCAGCTGCCTACAGACACAACCTGACAGGACCTCATTCAATAACAGGGCATGTCTTTACTTTCTTCCCCTAACCTTCTCTGCTTCCACCAAGTGGGACTTCTCCAGGCTGCAGAAACTGCTCAGTCATACTAACACACACCAATCTGAAAGAGCAAAGGAGTTAATATACTGGAGGGCTGTGAGCCAGTAAACTAATACTCCTCTGTAATGTTCCTTGGATGGATGGTTCTGAGACACATTTTACCCAGTAGCTTGCAGGACTGAGCGGAACCCAGCCCACAGAAAACCAGCTCATCACTACAGCTTTAGATTGCCTTTCCCTTCATTTCTGTGTCATTTTTTTCAGTTCTCTACTTTTTGAGGTCACATTCTGAAATAATTCAGTGTCACAAAAGCTTTAGTCTTAAGTTCTGCTTTGGGGGTAGAAGGTAAGCAGGCTGAGACATTTTTCCACCATAGATTGACTTTGCACTGTAAATATTCATGTGGAAAACCCTGCTTTGCACTTGGTTATTTGTGAATGCATATGAATGTCCTGATTCATCAGGAGGCTCTGGCTGCTGTGGCTGTGAGGGATGTCTGTAGCCTAGCTTTATCTAATGTAGGACCCAGGGCAAAGAAAAAAGTGAAAACAACAAACAACCACCAATAGCAGGTTCTAATACTATATATCTAAATATTTAAAGGTAACAATTCAACCTAATAAATTATCAAATAAAATAGGTACCCTCCTTCCACTTGACAAATACATCTTCGTAATGACGTGGAAGGCCAGGTTAAATTCAGGAAACTTGGATTTTTTTCTGGTATGGGAGTCCCATACCAGAGCACAGCAGGGAGAGAGGGAGCCAGCACTTGGCCTGAAGCCTGTCCCACTTTTCTTTGTATCACACCCCAAATACCATCCCACTTTGTCCTGTACATGTGGACTCCCTATTCAACTCTACCGCCTTGGGTCTAGGGATTACACATAATGGTTCAGTCTGCCTTTGACTGGATAAAGCCTGGAAGAAAAGTCAGGACCACTGGACATGGAATTCCGAGATCCTGAGGATCTAGATCATGACCCAGAAGGGGCTGTGTGATTTCAAGGTGGGCATATCACAAAGAATGGTCAAGAAGTTTGTTCAATAAGGAAGGTTTGTTTCATAAAGAATTATCGCCAAGCTAAAATGGGCAGTAACAAATCCCTGAAATCATAGTGCTTGTGAAGAAAAACCATAAAAAAAATAAACACAACCACACTTTACAACACAAAAAGATCTTTGAAAATAGGGCTTATTCTTAGGTAAAGTTGATGAAAATCATAGAGTGCTTCAGGGAGCACTGAAAATCCTGCTCACTGCCCATCAGACATAGTTCTAGTAATCCTTTCATTATCCTTGAGAATTCCAGAATTCCACATCAAAGAGAGAGTAGGGTAATCCCAGAACCCCTGTGGTTAACAGGTAAGTACAGAGGGCAGCCCAAAGGCTTATCTCTTTCTCTGCCATCTTCTAACCCCATCCCAAACTTTGGTTATATCCCCTACATTGGCAAAATTAGCTGGATTAAATTTTCTGACTGAACAAGTTTAATGATGATGTTTCCCTCCAGTTAGTTTACTATGTTTTATTTTATTTTGTTTTGTTTTCCTATTTGTGTACTTATTTATTTGAATATCTTCTTTAAAAACCCTATCAAGTAATTTGAAAATAGCTATATGGATACAGTATTAAGCAATCCCATACACCTGGTTTTTTTTTTGATAAATGGTATATAATAAACAAATTTTTAAAAAGGCTTTTGTCTTGCACTCAAAGGATACACACTATAAAGCTATGCAAATTCAGATTCTTATTACACTATTTAGCACTGAGCAAACTTATTCATCAATTGTCTTGCACGTGCTCTTTTCCAACAACTCATAGTATTTATAATTCATCCATATCAAATAGTGTTTATTAAATGCCTCTCTAGATAACACATTCACTGTATAATTCTTGGTGTAGCTATTAAAGTGTTAGCTTTATTTTTGGGCTTTTTATAGTGAGTGGAGGTATCATGGAATGTCTTAGGTAGGGTGTTTTTACCTTCATTTACCTCCCCCCATTCCTACCCCTGCCTTGATATTCTTATAGTTTCTAAATATTATGGAAGCATGAAAAGCACCATGAAAATTTTCTATATGTATTGATGTATAATATACAGCCTAAAGGAAAAAATCACAGTGAGCACACTACACAGTAAAGACCACTTTCTCCATTCCAGCCAGACTGTACCCATAAGCCCCTCCCATATAGAGATTTCTGAATAATTTGGTTTCTAGATTAAACAAACTTAAAAAAAAACTTTTGACATTTATTTATTTTTGAGAGACAGAGAGACAGAGAACAAGCAGGGAGGGGCAAAGAGAGAGGGAGACACAGAATCCAAAAGCAGGCTCTAGACTCTTGAGCTGTCAGCACAAAATCTTATGTGGGGCTTGAACCCATGAACTACCTGAGCTAAAGTTGGATGCTTAACTGACTGAGCCACTCAGGTACCCCACAAACTTTTTTATTAAAATGGAATGGTACACTAAGATAACTTAAGAATTTTCCCAATACAGGAATGCTAGCAAACTATAACGAAAATTTTTTCAAATGTGTAGTTGAACACACGGGGAAGAAAGTAAGATCCTCAGGTGCTAACAATACACAAAGTAGAGAAAACAAGAATGGTAAGTGAATGGGTGCTGTGGCTGTGTGGTAGGAAACTGGGGCAGGTGACAAGCCCTTGGACTCGTGTGAAGAAGGGAACTGTACATGAAATCTTGACCTTAATCCAGAACATTAAAATGACTGTACCTTCAAACCAGAACACCCTTAGGCTCAGAGGGAGAATGCATGAAGACTTTCCTAATGATATTTGGCGGTGGGTGGCTTTAAGTAGTTAATTTCCAATTCTCAGCTTCCTAAAATTGATCTTTTATAGAATATCTGAGATTTTTAAAAATGCTTATGCCTAAAGTGAATCCATCTGGCATATGCTGGTTCTCAGTGTTACCTCTCTTTTCATAATCACCCTTTCCCAAATAATAAAAGACAAATTCTATGTTTCCTCTAACAGTGACCTTACTAAGGGGTTTTGGCCAAAAGTGTAACGTTCTCCATGTCAAACAAAGCGGCCATGGGAAGACTGATGATGGTGTTGGGCAAATGAGTATTTAATGACTGGGTAACTGATCTTTTCAGAAATCAGATAGTATCTAAATTGCTCTTAATTAAATTGAAGCAGGATCTACTTGGCATTTAGCTTAACATTAAAAATAAATATTGATGACAGTGTTTTCTGCCATATAACTCAGATTAAATTAGTTCAATTATATGTCAATGCTGCAACAATTCCCATCTACTTACTTATGTAAACATGAGTTTTCAGCATTTATAGCTATTCAACTTATAATTATGAATAAACCCAGTTTCATATTAGAAATAGAAAACATTCATCAATGGATAAATCCATAAACTAATTTTAAAAAGACTTGCACATAGAGCAAGTGTGTGTAATAATTAACAATATGTTATTTTGCTACTGGCTGCCAAAAAATAGCTGTAATAATAGCTCAAGTGACAAGAAAATAATAATACTAAGAGCCTTATGATTTCAAGAAATACAAAATGAAAATATAAATTTGTAATCTGATTTTGCCCTATGGAGATATGTTAGGGTAATCAATTAAAGATAAAGAATTCTGAGTTCAATCCATTCTGAATCTTTTTCTCTTCATTCCAAATCTTTTTACATGCTCTACTCTCTAATGGAATGTCTTATTTATTTATTTATTTATTTATTTATTTATTTATAGCTACCAACAATTTTTAAATTCCAAGTACAGGCTAGGAACCTGTTCTGTTTGGCCAAATACCAGGTTTGGTAAAGCTACATTTATGCTACCAATGAGTTCCAATTGGACCCTTGGGCTATAATGTAGGGACTGAAAAGTGACAACTGAATGGACTGAAAAGTGACCACTGAAAAATAACAATGCATTTCAGAGTTTAAGTATGATTGCTTTAGTCAAAAAGTAGAATTTTACTAAAATTCAACTTTGCCTTTATCTAAGTATCTAGCAATGCACATAATGGCACTGGCACATATATTTGGATTTGACCCTGAGTCACTGTAAAGGTACAATTGGTGATGTTCCTTACATAGACAAGTGTATAAATATTTCATCCCAATGACTAATGACTACATTCTATTATTTACTCTATAACATTTAAGTTCTACTCTTCTATACCTAATTGGCTAAAGAATGGCAAGATAACATGACTGATACTAAAGACGATAATGTAATGAGCTTGTAAAGAGCATCACAAAGTACTATACAATTTGTTCAATTTACCTTGCATAATTTAGATTTGTTCTAGTTTGTCAAAAAGTGCCTTTCATGCATTTTTTCCCTCTGTATGGTCTTTAGACTGGAATACAATGCATCAGATTACTACATTCATAAGGAAATTTTACATGTAACTCTCTGTAGTGAAAGAGTGTTGTCCTTAGTCAACTTTAGCCAAGTTTCCTGAAGCCTGTATCATGTATTAATATGAAATAAACAAAATATGCAATAAAGGCTAAGGAAATGTTGATGTTATCATGTATTCTATATGGAAATATACCTTGGCTGACATTTTAATGACATATAAAGATTTTTTAAAGATTTCTGAACTAGTTGTTTTGGCCTATATATACAGCTTGCTCAGTTTCAGGACATTTTGACATGATAATATCTCATATCCTGTAACTGATATAGCAACTACCCAACTAGACAAGGTTTTCGTGGGTTAAGCACAGTTAACTAACTTACATTTCTTTTTCCAACCTAATTAAGTCAAAGAGATAAAATTCCACGGGAAAAAAAAAACACAAAAGAGGCCAAGGAAAATTTTCCAATAATTTATCAGAGTTATTTACAACACAATTATACATAAAAACAGTTATTTAAAAATGAACCTGAAAAATGTTAAACTCCTGGTAAATTGGGAGGGAAAGATGTCAAATACTCCACAAGTGTAAATCTTATGATGTGAGTTCTTAAATCATTTTTGTTTACTCATGGGCAGCTCATGTTTTCTCCAAGGAATGACTAATTAAAAACTAAGGAACAACTTGGGATGGCAATGTTTAAGAATGTTAGTGCTACTCAGCTTAAAAGTTCTAACTGGTATAAAAACAGAAGAAAATTGACCTATACTTTTTTTAATGTCAAATCCTATGAAGACAATATTAGTGACATAAAAATTTATATTGCCGTATTTTTATAATTATAAAAGTAAGCAAAAGTTAAAATCCAAATGCTAAGGAAATGAATAAAGTGAATAAAAGTCCTCCATATTCCCCCATTAGTTTCTGGCTATCCAGTCCTTCAGATTTTTTTCTATACATATTACTAATAGTGTTTTATTCTATTTTTACAGAAAGATATCAGACAATACAGACTGCTCTCAAACTTGACATTTTTCATTTATCAGTATATTGTGAACATTATTTCATGCTGCTAAGTTTAAGTCTATCTCATTATGTTTAATGGCTTCATGTTATTCCATTAAATGGGTCTATCATAGTGCTTCTCTACTGATGAAAATTTGAGTTCTTAGCTATCAAAACAATATAGAAATGGAGGTGTCTGGATGACTCAGTTCATTGAGCATCTGACAGCTCAGGTCATGATCTCATGATTCCTGAGTTTGAGCCCCACATCAGATTCCACGGTGACGGTGTGGAGCCTGTTTGGGATTCTCTTTCTCTCCTCTCTCTCTGCCACGCCCCTGCTTGTGTGCTCTCTCTCTCTCAATAAATAAATGAGTACTTAAAAAACAATATAGAAATGTACATATGTTATCATACTTTGACACTTATTTCTGAAGGATAACTAGATGTGAAAATGTTATGTCAAGGATATGATCATTTTAAATTTAATAAATATTTCTAAAATATTATTGAATTAATGTTGTACTGACTATAATAACCAAAGCATTAAAATCTCCCTGTGTTTTATGTTTGTTTGGCAAGTTTCACATATGGAAATTAAGCACATAAATTTGTATAATCCCATACAATTTATATACACAGAATATTATCACTAATTGGTAAACTCTCATGTTTTGATTTATATTTTGTCTTCCAAGCTTTATTTACATAACATTTTGCTTATTAGATTGTTCTTTTTTAATATTAATATATTAGTGTTAATGTAGACAACATAGAAGGCTTTCACATTTATCTTTGTGTTCTAAGCACAAAATATAATGTTTGGCATATACTAGGTGTTCAATAAATTCTTATTGTATAAGTTAATGAAAATTATTTACCCTTACTTATGAATAAAGAAAACAAGGAAACACTAAATGTTTCCAAAAGAAGGTGAAGCCAGGTTTCTTGCTGGCCTACCACAATTACTTTTCTTTCCATTGCACTGCACTTATTTATGTGAAATTTATCTCAAAGGGTTTATGCTGTAGATTTTGTTTTTTGGTAGTTGAGAGGCATCTAGCCCATTAAAAGGCTACATCTTTGGCTGCTACCTTTCTGTTTCCTCTCCAACTCCCCTCTCCCTCTCCATGTATACAAGTACTACTGAACAAGCTGAAAATATGAAGTCATGCCAGGATTTGTTTAAAAAGCTAAACATTTCAGTGAAAGATCTTCCTGAAATAAGAAACTAAGTATAATTTTCATGAACCTCCAATAAAGATCTGATAATGTTATTCACGCTGCAATTTGAAAGTGAAGCAGGAGGAAAATCAGCCCCGCTCTGCCACTGCATAAATCATTCCCCTGGGAGTGAGAGAAGTGCTCAGAGAATGGGAAATGGGAAATTCGTGACTCTTCCTGACGAATGGTTTAGTCTAGAGTGAGCTGCAGTCGTGATTTTCCAATAACAGCCTCTCCCGAAACCAAGATAAATTCCAATTCGAAAATAATGCCTTTATTGTGTTCAAAATGGTTTGTTTTGTGTAAGACAGTTTATTAAACTGCTGAAATTTGTCATCGAAAACAGGGTTTTGTACAGATAGGACTTGGTAGGATCTTGCTACCGGGAACTGACATGAACTAGAATGTGGATCCCATAACTGACTCTAAGGGAGGAAGAAACTATTGATCTAAATCCTCTGGCAGGAAAATAACACGTTTTAATTGAAGAAAACAAATACAAGCATACTCCTAGAGGCATTTCAACCCCCTGTTTCTTTCCTGCCATATGTATTTGATTATGGAATATGCTGTAAAGGTAAACTAAGAATCGATTAGCTTAGATGTCATCAGTGATAATCAATGGGCTTCCTAGCATTAAATAGCAGGTGGTGCAGAATGTGCAAACTGGGAAGCCTTAATGTTCCACCACAGCAGGGGTTCTCTCCAGCGAGTGTTTCCCTCACTCCACCATCCCCGTGTGTTTGGCAACTCTGGACCAAATTTTGGTTGTCACAACTGGTTTGGGGTGAGGGAGCAGTTGCTACGGCATCTACTGTGCTGTTAAACATCCTATAATGCACAGGACAGCCCCCATAACACATGATTATCCAACCCACATGTCAGCAGTACTGCTATTATGAAACCCGGTGCTAGGTAAATGGACAAAATTCCAGGTATGTCTTTGTAATATACTTTTGATTCAGAGTGAGATGATTAAGGAAAAGATAAAAATGGCTTCAGACATGTATTAAATTGCAGTTAAAATTACACCTTTAAGTTACTTTAAATCATATTTACAATGAATGGTGGGTTAATGTTGACTAACATCGTTTAAATAATGCTATGAATGTAGGGTAACAATTCAGTAGGATCAATTTGCAGGGTTTTGAGTAAAATTTAGTACCTGGGTCTTACATAAATTAGGTATCTTTTCATTCAGACTTTACAGCAAACTTCCAGAAAGGGAGTTTTTTTTACTATCCAGAATAGATACATAGATTCCTCTGAAAACTATGGATACCAAGAAGACTGGGCTCAGTTTCCCAGAAACTTTCTGTAGAATTATGGTTCCAACTGGTTCTTTATTAGGTGTCCTGCCTTCAACTTGGCAGTGTAGGTGAAATTAACATGGCTTCCCTGACCACAGCTGCCTGGATCAGAGAGAGGGGCATGTGCCATAGGCCTAGTCTCACCAAAATATCAAGGTGGCAGTTAACATAATAGATTTAGTGATAATACCTTTCTGCTCCATTTTGATGTAAAGTTTTTTTTGTTTTTATTTTATTCCAGCAAACAGAATTATAATTTGGCTTTAATAATTTTATAAGTTGGCTTCATACATTTTAGATGGACTATTATATTTCTTAATCTTAATTTGCTTTCCATTTTATTATGAGTTTTTACGCTTTTGTGTGGGCTACGCTGGAAAGAGAGTAGGGCAACTCTTGCTGAACAGCTTGGCAATAATTCTGCCTAACAGATGCCCCCCATGGGAGCAAGAGGCAACTCAGTCAAATGCTCTTTTGTAAGAAGGATAAACTCTAAGGTGAGCAAAAGGTTAAGTCTCTAAGGCCATCATATGCTATTCCTAAAGCTATTTGTGAATCCTAGGAATCCTGAGACTTCGGTCACTCTGGAGCCAATCAGACAAATCTACCTCACATTTCTGTGCATTCTTTCAATTTTCTTAATCACTGAAGATGCAGAACTTCTTGTAACTCCAAGAGACTTCTTTTGTAGGAGCTGAATCTGCAGAACTGAATTTGACAACTGGAACCCACACAAGTCCTTTGCTCTGTGTTCAGACCATACTGGGCCTAAATATTTTTCTGCACACATCCTAAAAATTCTGTGATTGAACACACTTTCCTAGTCATATGTAAACAGTACTAAAAATAAACAAAAACACTTAGCTACTGCCTCCACAAAAACTTATCCCTCCTAGACAAGAGCACGGAACAACTAAGACAGTATACTAACCAGACCCTGAGCTTTCTCATCAAGACTTGCTTAAAGAATCTTCTCTCACCTTCACTTGCTATGTCCACCAATCCAAAGTCATTGTATCATAAACTTTGCCTGATTACAGCTGTTTTCTTACCTTTCAAGATTCAAATGATAATGATCCAACTGAGGCCCTAAAACCTTAGATTTCCTTTGACGTCCCTCTGAGACACTTTTAAGGCTCTGTCAAGGTAAAGTTCTCCCTTGCTGTAACAGGGACCATATACTTAACTTTGCGTGGCCACCGTACTTTTCATGTGGTCTTTGGAAGGCAAGTAATAGCCAAGTTAAGATATTGCAACAGGCTAAAGAAGAATGAGGGGCCAAAAAGATATAGATCTCATAAGACCTATAGATCTCATAAGCTGCTAGGCCTTCTTAAAAAGTGATTTATACCAGAACTGGTTTCTAAGAAAAGAGGAAGACTAAATAACTGATTACCCCTGTGACCACCTCAAAGGTGATTTAGGTGTTTATCAAAATAGTTGTTAGGTCTCCAAGAAAGAAGAGAAGTTTATAAATACTTTCTTGAAGCTGGCATTTCACAGACACAAAAATCTCACAAAAACAATATATTTAACTGCACATGGAACCAGAAGAAGTCCTGGTATGTAATTATAAAAGCAAACATATTTTGACTCACCATTCTTTTAAATCTGATTTAGTGAGCATTATCCTTTCTCTCCCCCTGGATTACCAAGTGAAACTAAGTGCTATTTCTTTCTGACCATTCCTTTATGTCGCAAACCTTTAAAATATCCAGTCCTATAAAATGATCAAAACTTTGAGGTTGATTTTTCTTTCCCTTCCAGCCGGAGTTTCCTTTGGGATGATTACTTTCAGGAGGAAGGGAGGGCACTCAATTGTCTTTCCCTCCTTCTCACTTAACCTCTTGTTCTATTTAGCATCTCTTAATCTAACACCATCAGAGTGGGTGGGGTTGGGAGGA
The DNA here is from genome assembly GCF_018350155.1 of Leopardus geoffroyi. NCBI lineage: Eukaryota > Metazoa > Chordata > Mammalia > Carnivora > Felidae > Leopardus > Leopardus geoffroyi. The sequence goes on from NC_059333.1 coordinate 112,409,816, forward strand.
GAGTAAAGTATGAAAGAAGAGGTAAGGCAAGTAGGATAACTCATGCTTGACAGATATCATCATGATTTTAGACAATGCAGGTATTTAAAGCCAACTTTTTTACATGTTGGGTACTTGTGTGTGTTTTCTGAAGATTTCTCTGTGGAGTGCCTTTTTCTAAAACTCCGGTGACATGGCAGTATCTTTCCTTTGTCAGGTCTACCTTCACCACAGAGGATTTTCTTCTGGATGGACACCCCATATCCCTTTCCAGATGATATTTTTTACCCTAAAAGGCAACGCTTTGGGGGTGGATCACAAATAATTCCAGAATGACATTTCTACTTGGGATCCATATGTATAGTCACCATGGTTAACCTACATTTGACCTACTTTCAGAGAAAAAAGTAACTTCCCAGTTTCAGCCTTCATTCAAAGATCACTTGAGCTCTTTTAGGCATGAGCCACAAATCTAGGGGGACATGAATAAAGCTTCTAAGTAGTCCCTTCAAAACCTCCTTTATTATACTCATGGTGAGAATCAGACACTGTCCAAATCTTCCCTACTACAGGATTGAGATTCCTAGCATGTTGGTAATACTCTCAGAATTTCTTTCCACAAAGCCTTCTCTTTAATATAAAATTTCAAACATTTCAGTTCTTAATAAAGGTGTAGGGCTTTAAGAATTGTGTTGCCAGTTTAGGGATATTTTCATTGTAAATCTTGCATGAGGCATAACACCTACTTTGGAATGGAGGAATGTCTAGCACATTATATTTTATCTTGGTGCTTTGTCAAAATGTCAATTTTAACATTCTGTTAGATACTGAAAAAATTTTCAAAGTAGTTCTTCTTACATGTATTAGTGCAATGGTAAATAAATTAATCCCAGATAGAATGCAGAGGCATATCAATTGAGTTATACTCCAGTCAATTGTATTTGATCTCAGCAATGCAAGGATGGCTAATATTTGGAAATCTGTTCATTTTTTCTTCATTTTATGTCATCAAAGATTGCAACTAAAAAAGCTTTTGCTAGAATTCAACTTTCTTCCTAGTACAAAATTTTAATTAACAAAGATGAACACTTTCTTAACATGAGAAAAATGTATTTCTGAGAAAGATGGATTGTGCTTAACTGTAAAATACTGAAAGCAGCTCTGTGAATATTACCAATAAATTTAATATTGATCTGTTAGAATGTTCAACTTAATTAGAAAAGAGAAGAGTGGGGAAAAAAAGAGAAGAGTGGCATTAAAAGTGGAAAGGAGAAGATGAAATTATTTGCAGGAAGTTTGAATATATACCTAGAAACTCAAAGAGTAATACCTGAGAAAATATAAGATATAATAAAAAGAACTTAGTAAGATAGGTGAATTTAAGAAGAAATAGTTTTTCTTTATATGAAAAGGAAATAACCTATCCTGATGTCTTAGGCAGTTGAGGCTGCTATAACATAAGTGCCATAGACTAGGCGGCTGCTTACAGTTCTAGAAGCTGGAAGTCTAAGATCAGGGCACCAGTATGATCAGGTTCTGGTGAGAGCTCATTTCCAGGTTGTAGACAGCTGACTTCTCATTGTATCCTCACAGAGTGGAAAGCACTAATTCCATTCATGCGGGTTCTACCTCATGACTTAATTACCTTTCAAGGTCCCACCTCCTAATAACCACCACATTGAGGGTTTGGATTTCAATATTTTTCACCATGCAAATCGACACTGAATATATGTAATACAGCCGAATAGAATTTTTCTCTAAATGCCTCTTATCTAAAAGTATACTTAGCAATCTAATGTTTTAAACAGTGGTATCTTGACACATCAAAGGCATTGATTGACTAATTTCACAGTCAAAACTAATGCTAAAAAAGAAAACAAGATTTTTTCTCTACTAGATGCCTCTTTGCTATTAAAAACTTTAGCATTCTTTCAAAGTTAAGTAAGAAACCTCTTTAATTGTTATGTCAGAGTTTTTTACTTCTACATATCTTGAGCACCATTCCCTATTGCTTTCATATTAGATGTACATGTATAGTTTTAAAAACATTGTACAATATTTATCTACTTTATCCTTTTTGGTACTTCACTTGTACTGTGGAGGATAAGAATTATGTGGTTTCATCAGCTACAATGAAAAGCATAACATTTTAGCAGATTTCTAAGGAAAAAATAATTAAAGAATAGTATTACTTCTTGGCCTTTGTGAGTTATAATACCGAGTAGACCCATGTGTATTAACTTCCTATGAGATGTTTATTGTGTTCCTATTAACATATCATTTTGGTAATCTTTAAATGCATTATTTATAAAAATATGTTTTGGCTTTGATTTGGCTGCATGGTACCCAAACTAGCAAAACTTGAACATAATTATAAGTCAAAGTAGTTTTTATTCATTCATCTGGAAAGTAAAATTGCATATATTAACAATAATGATTCAAGCTGATGTGATCTTCAGTTAAAGTTTTTCTGTATAATTAGAGCTCATATTTTTGTATTTACTTCAAATATAGAGTACTTTTAATTCAGGTAAAACTAGAAAACACATCACACTTAGTACACCCACATAACTTGTTTTTTAAATATATTCTTTTTAGTGCAAATTTCTGTGACATGGAACATGAGAAGAAAGTGCCTCGATCCTCAAAAGTTCTTTAAGAAAGTAAAAACTGCTTTTAGTGAAGAAGCAAAATGGATTAAGAATCAAGTATTAAAGAGCAGGAGGACCTCTGATTCTGCACTGATCTCAATGTCTAAAGAGTGAACTTGGGCATGTAAGTACTGAGCCTAGCCGCAGCCTTGGACCTGGAAGCTCTGGAATATACAATATGAGGTCTTTCCTGTGTAATGTTTTGGAAGGAAAGACAGTCAGCTTCCCCGAAAAGTCCAGGGTATTAAAACATATCATTAAAATATGCAAACATTTATAAGTGCAGCTGTTAAAATTATTACTCCACTTACCTATACTTAAACTTGTTTTCCTAATAATTCCTTTGCTTTTTTCCCCATCTTTTGCTTTTTTAAAGTTTATTTATTTGGGGGGGAGAGAGGCAGAGAGAGAGACAGACAGAGAGAGAGAGAGAGACAGAGACAGAGAATCCCAAGCAGGCTCTACACAATCCGTGTAGGGCCCAATAAGGGGCTTGAACTCAGAACCACGAGATCATGACCTTAGCTGAAATCAAGAGTTTTACCTACCCTCTCTACTTTGGGTTGTAAGATCTTTACGACAATCTTTCTGAACAGTCCCCTCTTTTAGTTATATTCATATATCTCAATTTAGAAATTGGACAGGCAGATTAAAGATCGGTGGATTAATTTTAATTTGCTTAAAAGAGGAGCTCGCATGTGTCCAGGTACTATTGGAGCATTCACATACTCATTTGATCAAAAATTAATAATTAATGTTTCGGTACTTGCCTTATATATGTCAGGCATCATGCTAAATGCTATACACACTATGGTAAATATGATAGATGTGATTTCTACACTCATTGAGTTTTGGTCTCTTGAGACAGACTTCTATTAAATATCTGTGTGTGTGTGTGTATATATATATATATATATATATATATATATTACAGAAGGAGACTCTTTTTGATGAGTCTAATAGGAAGATCCAATTCAGGGAATGTTGCTTTGTTGAAGTATCTTTTAGTTTAGAACTGAGGATAAGCAAGAGTTTGCCAAGCCAAGGATGTGGAGCTGAGCATGTCAAGCAAAAACAAAGGCTAAAAGAAAGAAAGAACACGGTGCCCATGAGGACCTAAAAGGCCAGGAACTGTGGTAGAGTGAGCAGAGAGGGAGATTGCCTGGTGGTAGGACTAGAGGGAGTGGGGCTCAGATCATAAAGAACCCACAAGGCCAGGTTAAGGATTTCACCTTCTATCCCGAGTTCAACAGGATGCCATTTACTGCTTAGGGGTTTGAGTAGAATAATAGCCATATTTTAGAAAAATTAGTTTGACTTCAATGTGAAAAACAGTGAGTGAGAAGGAGCAGAAGCAAGGAATCCAGTTAGGGATTTGTTGCAATAGTCTGGATAACAATCCAAACTGACATATCTTAATGGGGGCAGGGCTTTGCAATCCCTGTGCCTAACACAATAAAAGACATAAAAATAATGGATTAAAGAATTAATAAAGGAATAAGTTTGTCTGGCCTGAAATTCTAATGAGCCATTTGCATGAATTCACTGTGAATACCAAAGTCTAACAACTACATACATATCTTTGATGTAGATTAGGAGCTTAACTCATCATCATATAAACTTTTAGAATTCCTATGGATTACCTTAGGAAGTTATTACCGTAAATCCCCAAAAGTAAGAGTTCCCCCCAAAATTTGTGTGTGTGTGTGTGCATGTATGTGTGTGAAAAGGCCTTCACTGCATAAATTTTTTTTCTATCCATCTCTTTTTATATTATATGCACCAATTCAGATAAAAATTATATCTTGAAGAGACAAGAAAAAATATAATCATATAATATCCTAGAGAAGTGATTCTTAAATCTTCCTTTTTTCCCTCATTAATCATTTGATAAAATGTGCCAAATCTTATACAAATTATATAGTTACAAACATTTGACAATTTTATTCATTATTTATGATCAGTTAAATGGGTATAGCAATTCATTATTTGGTGAGTGAACAATTTTGTTGGTCTATCTTTAAAACACAAATTAAAATAATTCCTTTTGTGGTTTGAAATGGAGATAATGGTGTTGGAGAATAAATGTTACTGCTCTCGTGACTCTTAAAAGCACATGTTTTCCCAAACCTATCTTCACAAAAAACTTGCTGTTTGTTTATAGCAGCTTTATTCATAACTGCCAAAACTTGGAAGCACCAAGATATCCTTCAGTAGGTGAATGGATAAATAAGCTACAGTTCATCCAGATAATATTATTCAGTGCTAAACTGAGATACACTATCAAGCCATGAAAAAGCATGAAAGAAACTGAAATTAACATTACTAAGTGAAATAATTCACTCTGAAAAAGCTACCTATTATATGATTCTACCTATATGATATTCTGGAAAAGGCAAAACTACATAGATGGCAAAAAGATCAGTGGTTGCCAGGGGTTATTGTGTCAGGAGGGATGCCTAGGAGGAGCCCAGAGGATTTTTAGGCACTGAAACTACTCTGTATGGTACTAAGTATATATCATCATACAATTTTCCAAACCTACAGCATGTACAACATGAAGAGTGAAACCTAATGTAAACTATGGACATTGGGTGATTATGATGTGCCAATGTAGGTTCATCAATTGTAACAAATGTACTACTCTGTGGGAGATGTTGATAATGGGAGAGGTCATGCATGTGTGGAGGCAGGGGGTATATGAGAAATTCCTGTACTTTCTGCCCAATTTGTGATAAACCTAAGAACTGCATTAAAAAAATAAAGTATTGGGGCATGTGGGTGGCTCAGTCAATCAAGCATCAGACTTCAGCTCAGGTCATGATCTCACTATTCCTGGGTTCAAGCCCCATGTCGGGCTCCATGCTGACGACAGCTCAGAGCCTGGAGCCCACTTCAGATTCTGTGTCTCCCTCGCTCTCTGCCCCTGCCCCATCCACACACTCTCTCTCTCCTTCAAAAATAAACATTAAAAAATAAAAAAGTCTATAAAAATCCCCCACGAAATCCTGCAATATCATATGCTCATGATCCCCCTTGCCTTTAATATTCCTTCTCTATAATCCAGAGGATAAATGGTTTCAGGTAAGAACTAGATACAATTCTCTTGTAATTAGGCCATATACACCAATACATTATTAGGTACCGTTTTAAATTATTTGTTCCTTTAGGTGTCATTAGCTGTCCATTCTATTATGTTTATATATGAGAACAAATAGAATACGGTTATTTGTAATGTTTTGAGCAATTATAAATGGCTGTTGAAACCAGTTTCTCTTCTGTTTGCTATTCTAACACAAAATACTTCATTTTCTGGCAAAGGGATACTAAAATGTTAATAAAACAAAAATAGGTAATATCAAGATACATTAAAGTAATCTGGTAAATAATTGAGACCAGTGTTCATTCTAAAATAGCCTCTGAATTTTAATATCCTAGTTCTGGAGGAAAATTACATACTTGATATCAGTCATTTTGCTTCTTATTGTTTAAAATACAGATGATTAAGTTCAATATTTTGGGGGAATAGGATATAAAATTTTTATTTAGCAAGTTTTCATTCCATCTTGACTTCTCTGAATCCCTTGATACAGAAATATGCATATTTGCTCATATCTAGATAAGAAGTATTATGAACATGGGGTACACTTAGGAAGGAAATATCATTCCCTTGAAAATCAGACATGGTGACCATGCAGTCTTGGGAATGGGGTAAAGTAAATAAATTAACAAAATTTATGTTAACAATGAAAAGAATATCAATAGTTAGTTTAATCAATTAATAATAATATGAACTAAGTACATGAAAAAAATGATCTTTGAAATATTAATTCTGATTCATCCTAGTAAAGTCTTTGATCAATTTAGGATAAGAATATCACTTCTGGGTAGGGGGAAGATGGCAGAGGAGTAGAAGGACCCTAGTCTTGTCCCAGACATACAACTAGATAACTATCAGATCATCCCAAATACCCCATAAAATTGGCCTGAAGACTGGCAGAACAAAATCCACAACAAAAAGTAGAGAAGAGGCCACATCAAAGAAGGTATGAAGTACAGAGACATGGTCTGTGTGGCCACTGTGGCGGGGAGGGAGCCAAGGTCATGGAGAAGGGTGAGAGACAGACTAGCACACAGGGGAGCACATGGAGAAAAATAAATCTTCATAGCAATTGGCTTCAAAAGCAAGAGCGCCCGAATTTTGTGAGTTCTTGCAACCAGTGGGACATAAAACCTGAGTTTTGAAGGTCAGTGTGTTTGGCCCTGGGAGAGCTTGGAGGGCATTGAGGCTGCTCTTGGAGAAAAGACAGGAGGGCAAACAGCCGGTGGACATACAGCATGGAAATCATCTGAAGAGCACCAAGGTACACAGTGGGGAGGTTAGCTGCTCATCTCAGAGTACGTCCCAGAGAGGCAGTGCTTATGGAGAGGACCCTCCAGAACTAAGGACCTGGCAGGAAGCATTTCCCTCCTCTGCCCCTCAGCATAAACACAGAGTACCCTGTGGGAACCTGTGGGCACAGATACTCACTACCTAACTTGCTTACACTGGCCCTGCTCCACCATCAGAACCACTCTTTCCAGTCACATTTGCCTTAGTCTCAGCCCCTTCCCCCAAAAGACTGCCCCAAACCCCTGCCAACACGGGAGTTTTGTGAGGTGTCGATTCTGGAGGCAGAGGACAGAGGTCTCATTTCACAAGCACACCAGAGCAGATCTACTTAAAATGCACCATATTCAGGCCAGGCCCCAAACACTCCCCACAAAAGAGAGACTGCAGATGACTGGCCTGAACTGCAAAGAGAACTGCAGGTAACTGGCCTGAATGATGAAGTTCTCAGCAGAGCACACACCGCACACATTGGAGATACTCAAAGAAGCACCAGACCCTGGGGAAAAGGGGACACTACACTACAGGGCACTATAGGAACTCTTCTTCATAAGCCTTTACCCTCAAGAACAGGAGACATAGCTGACTTTTCTAATGCAGAGAAACAGGCACAGAGACTTAGACAAAATGAGAAAACAGAGAAATATGTCCCAAAGGAAAGAAGAGGGCAAGGCCATGGCTGGAGATCTAAGTGAAACAGATATAAGTAACATGCCTGATGGAGAATTTAAAACAATGATTATAAGGATACTCACTGGACTTGAGAAAAGAGGGGAGGACATCGGTGAGACCATAACACAGAGATAAGGAATAACATAGCAGAGGTGAAGGGCTTAATAAAAGAAATAAAAAATATGCTTGATGGAATGAATAGCAGGCTGGAAAAAGCAGAGGAATGAATTAATGACTTAGAAGATAGAGTAATGGAAAGTAATTAAGCCAAACAAAAGAGAGAAAAAAGAATTATGCAAAATGACAATAGACTTAGGAAACTCAATAACTCCATCAAACATAATAACATTTGTATTACAGGCATCCCAGAAGAAGAAGAGAGAAAAGGTGGCAGGGAACTTATTTGACAAAATAATAACTGTAAACTTCCCTAATCTGGAGAAGGAAATACATATCCAGATCCAGGAGGCACAGAAAACCCTCAACAAAATCAACAAAAGCAAAATTTTATTATTCCAAAAATTATTCCAAAAAAATAGAAGAAGAAGGAAAACTTCCAAATTTATTTTATGAGGCCAGGATTACTCTGATACCAAAACCAGATAAAGACACCACACACACAAAAAGAGAACTACATGTCAATATCTTTGATGAACAAAGATGTAAAAAATCCTCAACAAAATACTAGCAGACCGAATCCAAAAACACATTAAAACAATTATTCACCATGATCAAGTGGGTTGCAAGAGTAGTTCAATATTCACAAATCAATCAATGTGATACATCACATTAATAAGAGAAAGGGATAAGAACCATATGATTATTTCAATAGATGCAGAAAAAAAACATTTGACAAAGTACAACATCCATTCATGATAAAAACCCTCAACAAAGTAGGTTTAGAGGGAATATACCTCAATATAATAAAGGCCATATATGAAAAACCCACAGCTTACATCATACTCAGTGGGGAAAAAATGAGAGCCTTTCCCCTAGGGTCAGGAATAAGATGAGGATGTCTCTTGTCACCACTTTTATTCAACATACTACTGAATGTCCTGGCCACAGCAATCAGACAACAAAAATAAATAAAAGGCATCCAAATTAGTAAGGAAGAAATGAAACTTTCACTATTTTCAGACAACATGGTATTCTGTTTAGAAAACCTGAAAGACTCCACCCAAAAATTACTACAACTGACAAATTCAGTAAAGTCACAGGATGCAATATCAATCTGTAGACATTTGTTGCATTTGTATATACCAATAATGAAGCAGCAGAAAGAGAAAATAAGACAGTCCCATTTATAATTGTACCAAAAATAATAAGATACCTAAGGATAAACCTAACCAAAGAGGTAAAAGACCTATACTCTGAAAACTATAAGACAATGATGAAAGAAATTGAATAACACAAAGAAATAAAAAGACAGGGCACCTGGGTGGCTCAGTTGGTTAAGCATCTGACTTCACTCTGGTCATGATTTTACAGTTTGTGAATTCGAGCTGCACATCGGGCTCTGTGTTGACAGCTCGGAGCCTGGAGCCTGCTTCGGATTCTGTGATCTTCCTCTCTCTCAGCCCTTCACCTGGTCACATACACTTTCTCTCTCTCCAAAATAAATAAACATAACCCAGTGAAGAAATGGGCAGAAAACATGAATAGACACTTCTCTAAAGAAGACATCTGGATGGCCAACAGGCACATGAAAAGATGTTCAACGTCGCTCCTCATCAGGGAAATACAAATCAAAACCACACTCAGATATCACCTCATGCCAGTCAGAGTGGCCAAAATGAACAAATCAGGAGACTATAGATGCTGGAGAGGATGTGGAGAAATGGGAACCCTCTTGCACTGTTGCTGGGAATGCAAATTGGTGCAGCCACTCTGGAAAACAGTGTGGAGGTTCCTCAGAAAATTAAAAATAGACCTACCCTATGACCCAGCAATAGCACTGCTAGGAATTGACCCAAGGGATACAGGAGTATTGATGCATAGGGGCACTTGTACCCCAATGTTCATAGCAGCACTCTCAACAATAGCCAAATTATGGAAAGAGCCTAAATGTCCATCAACTGATGAATGGATAAAAAAATTGTGGTTTATATACACAATGGAGTACTACGTGGCAATGAGAAAGAATGAAATATGGCCCTTTGTAGCAACGTGGATGGAACTGGAGAGTGTGATGCTAAGTGAAATAAGCCATACAGAGAAAGACAGATACCATATGGTTTCACTCTTATGTGGAGCCTGAGAAACTTAACAGAAACCCATGGGGGGAGGGGAAGGAAAAAAAAAAGAGGTTAGAGTGGAAGAGAGTCAAAGCATAAGAGACTCTTAAAAACTGAGAACAAACTGAGGGTTGATGGGGGGTGGGAGGGAGGAGAGGGTGGGTGATGGGTATTGAGGAGGGCACCTTTTGGGATGATCACTGGGTGTTGTATGGAAACCAATTTGACAATAAATTTCATATATTGAAAAAAATAATAAAATAAACATTAAAAAAATTTAAAAAATTAAAAATTAAACAAAGAAGAAATAAAAAGACATTTCATGTTCATGGATAGAAAGAACATGGATAGAAAGATAATATTAAAATGTCTATACTACCCAAAGCAATCTACACATTTAATGCGATCCCTATCAAAATACCACCGGCGTTTTTTCACACAGCTAGAACAAGCAATCCTAAAATTTGCATGAAACCACAAAAGAACCTGAATAGTCGAAGCAGTTTTGAAAAAGAAAAGCAAAACTGGAGGAATCACAATTCTGAACTTCACGCTATATTACAAATCAAATCAATTTATATTATAATCAAAACAGTATGGTACTGGCATAAAAATAGATACATTGATCAATGGAACAGAATAGAAAACTCATAAATAAACCCACAATTTTTATGGTCAATCTTTGACAAAGTAGGAAATAATATTGTATGGGAAAAAGATATTCAACAAGTGGTGCTTGGGAAAATTGGATAGCAATATGCAAAAGAATGACATTGGATCACTTTCTCATGTCATACACAAAAATACATTCAAAATGGATTAAAGACCTATATGTGAAACCTGAAACCATAAAAATCCTAGAAGAGAACATATGCAGTAAATTCTCTGACATTGGCCTAAAAAACATTTTTCTAGATATGTCTCCTGAGGCAAGGTAAACAAAGCAAAAATAAAATATTAGAATTATGTCAAAATAGAAAGCTTCTACACAGTGAAAGAAACAATCAACAAAACTGAAAGGCAACCTGTGTAAATAGGAGAAGGTATTTGCAAATGACATATCTAATAAACGGTTAGTATACAAAATATAAAAAATATAGTGCATTAGTATACAAAATAAAGAACTTACAAAACTCAACACCCCAAAAATGAATAATTCAATTACAAATGGTGGAAGACATGAACTGACATTTCTCCAAAGAAGACATACAGATGGCCAACAGACACATGAAAAAATGCTCCTCATCACTTACCATCAGTGAAATGCAAATCAAAAGTACAATGAGATATTACCTCACACCTGTGAGAATGACTAAAATCAACAACACAAGAAACATCAGGTGTTGGTGAGGATGCGGAGAAAAAGGAACACTTGGGTACTGTTGGTAGGAATGCAAAGTGGTGCAACCACTCTGGAAAACAGTATGGAGGTTCCTGAAAAAAGTTAAAAATAAAACTACCCTGTGATCTAGTAATCACACTGCTAGGTATATACCCAAAGAATATAAAACAAAGGGATACATGCACCCGTATGTTTATAGCAGCATTATTTACAGTAGCCAAGATATGGAAGAAGCCCATGCATTCATTGGTATATGAATGGATAAAGGTGATATAGTATATAGATCTAATGGAATATTATTCAGCCATGAAAAGAATGAAATCTTGCCATTTGCAATGACATGGATGGAACTAGAGAGTATAATGCTTAGTGACATAAGTCAGTCAGAGAAAGACAAATACATATGATTTCATTCATATGTGGAATTTAAGAAACAAAACAAATGAGCAAAGGCAAAATAGAGAAAGAGAAAGAGAGGGAAAGAGAGAGAGAGAGATCAAGAAAAAGACTCTTAAGTATGGAGAACAAAGTGATGGTTACCAGAGGGAAGGTGGGTCGGTGTATGGGTGAAACAGGTGATGGGGATTAAGGAGCACAGTTGTCATGAAGAACACTAGGTGACTAAAAAAAAAAAAAAAAAAAAAAAATCAGTTCTATTGCTAACAGATGTGAAATGCTGGGAAAATTGTAAAGTCTCCAGGTTTTGAGTGACAATCTGTGAAGTATAGATGACATTGATTTTTTTTAGTAAGAATTCATATTCCAGGTGCTTTTTATTAATAAGTTGCAGAATGGTGTGTACCTCAGTAAGAGTCAACATCAGAAAAAATAGTGCATTGAGAAATAACACAACAGACTATTATCAGAGTCGCCACCCTTCATCTATATGAAGAAGTATCAAGGAGATGTGGGAAAATGTGTTAAAGTTGAATATCATAATGGCAGGATTTTGGTCAACCTTTTCTGATTCCCAAAATGGACAAATTAGTGATCCTAGTAAAATGAAAGTGTTGACTCATTAACCCAAGATTCTGTCATAAGCCCACTGGCCTCAAACTATTTCCTCCAATGTACTGTCACACTTCTAGTTTCTCTTGGCTCAAAGCAGAGGTGCAATATACATTTATTGAATAACCAACACACCACCTTCCCCTTAGCTTACTGGCACTTGGATCTTTAAAGGTGAAAAATATAAAAATTTTAAACACTTTTAAATATGACAAAATACACTATCTTAAAAAGTGCTTTATTTATTTGTTTGTTTGTTTATTTATTTATTTATTTATTTATTTATTTATTTAGAGAGCACAAGTGGGAGAGGGGCAGAAGGAAAGAGAAAGAGAGAGAGAGAATCCCAAGCAGGCTCCATGCTCACCACAGAGCCTGACATGGGGCTCGATCTCACAATTGTGAGATCATGACATGAGCCAAAATCAAGTCAGACACTCAACTGACTAAAATATACTGATATTTTTAACAGATTAGGTAAAATAAATGACATGTGAAGTCTGCTTCTGAAAAATAAAGGAAGATCATATGATTTCAGAATGATAATTTGGGTGGTGTTATGGAGGGCAGGGTTAGAGGAGCAGGCACAAAAAATGAAAGCTATTAGTGCACATATTAATTACTTCCACATTTTCTTCTAGTTAATTTTGAACATTAGTTTATTAAAAAAAGAGTAAATAACAGCTATCTATCTATCTATCTATTTATCTTTACATCCATATCTCTATCCATATCCATTCAGATCATTAAAACTATTCATCAGGGTCCTAAAGAGATGCTTATATCAGATGCTGACCACTATGCCAGACTGGTGTGCACTGGACAAATAACAGTGATTCTTCTGGGATGATCCTTGATAGAATTTTGATAAATAGAGAGATTATTCATATCAAATGCATTTTCATTTTTTACTGGTCTTGGATGAAAAGGTCATCTCATTCCCCAGAGCTCTTTATCCTGCTAGATGAATAAGGAATAGATGCTATGAATAATGGAGAATGAAAGCAGTTAGGAATATATCTATATATTATTAGTCACTCATTATGTATGAGCTAAAACTGCATTTTCAAAATAATACAAATGCAATTAATAGACCCCAACAATGGGGAATTTGAATAAGAAACTGAAGTATCATATGTCCAATGTTTGACAGCAAAATCAATCTAAGGGAATTATTTATTTTGGTAGTTGGTTTTGACAGCCTGAAAAGATGTACCTTTTGTTCTTTTTTTGAAGTAAAATTTAAAATGTTCCCAAGTCTGGCCAACTAATCTGCTTTGGTGGAACAAATGTCAAGATGCCATTCTTTCCATTCCCTAAAGTAATGTTGACTACATGAATTGATATGTGTATTAACAACTAGTCTTTCCTTAGAATCACAGACTACTCAATTCAGACGGCTGCTACCAAACCAAGGAGGCTGCAAGGCAGTTGCTCCTCCAGCAGGCCCAAATCCTCTGTGCACTTCTGATCAGATCCCATAGAGCATTTAATGCCAATTCTTAATGAGCGGGATGAGGAAGAAAGCAATGAAATCAGAAAAACAAGACGTCATCCACTTTGGGTTTTGTTCTCTCACATTCTCTGACCATTTATTGTAGTTTTGTTCTTAAGATTTAGTTTGCTTAATTGGGAATGACTTGCTTGCCAACATTATGCTCTATTCTCCAAAGGCTTGCCTTTAAGCTTGCTCTTAAGTACATGATGCCTGGGGTTGGAAGCCTGAGTGAAGAACAAACACTTTTGTCTTGGCTTGGTATTTTACTTACTGCTTTATATAGGCAATCTGACACCCAGAGTTAAGCCTTAGCAAACCTTCACTTTAACACATGTTAATCTTCTCCTTTAACTCAACTGTAGAACTAAAAGCTCAGCCAATGAAATTACCACCTTTGGCAGTCATGTATGTGTAAGTGTTTGTGTATTTGAGAATGTTTATCTTAGGCTGGTTTTTACAGGCATTATAAATCATGACTATGGTTGTAAATTAACAAAAATAGTTTAGTACTTAGAGGACAGAATTTGTACACTATGTACCACAATTATGTAGAATTTTTGAAGAAACACAGGCTTCATTTAGTTGACCATATTGGGTGCCATTTGAGACTATGTCTCCCTCTGCTTTACATGCTTTCATTTGTGACACGAGTTTCTAACCAAAATTAATCTTTCCTTTCTCTTTTCTCCTATAGGCACTTTCTTGTACCTCTAGCATTTATAACCTGACTTACAATATTATTATTTGTTTCTTTGTCATTCTCAGCTCTACAGAGTAAACAGCTTGGTGTAAAGCATGCACACATAAACAGCTTGGTATAAAGCAGGCACAAATAAGAAAAACACAGTAATAATCTCAGCCATGCCATAGATCACATAAGAAGAACACAATAATTTTTAAGTTGAATAATTTGTCTAAGACATCCGATTTAAATAGATTTCTCATCATTTTAAAATTTACATACTAAAAAGAGCCCATTTAAAGTCTATAGTCAATATTAAAAAATTCTTATTTTTCATTCATGAATATTCATATATTCCTTCTCTGTACCAGACCCTAAGTGAAGTTCTAAAGGGGAAAATACAAAACACACTAAATTGTCCAAATGCTAATACGTAAAACAAATAAAAAACTGTAGGAAAACCATGAGGTGCTAAAAGTTTTATATTGAGTTAAGGTCAGGTAGGTAAGATTAATTTCCTTGGTGATGTAAAGTGTTAAGACAGTCTTCTCAGAGAAGATGAAATTGGAACTGGGTCTTGAGGTAAATCCAGAAGGATAAGAAAGATTTTGCCAAATAAACAAGAGTATAGTTAGCATTGGTGTATACAAAAGTCCAGGAGAATGAGTAAATAAATATAATTTATGAGATTAAATAAGGTTGTCTATAAATAGTGATGGGATTCTCTGGATGAGGAGGGACCAGACATAAAACCATAAAACTGGACCATTTTAAATCTGTTCTATAGGTTTCAATGGCTTGTAAAAAAAGATGTGATGTGGTCTAGCTTCATAGTCTGGTATGGACAAAGACTGGAGAAACAAACGATAAAGTCACAGGTCCCAGAGAGGAGGCAGGAGATGAGGGGCCATGAGAGGGTGGTGGCAAGAGGCCTGGAAAATATGCATCCATGAGATAGCTCAGTGTTAAAACTGACTGACTAGAAAAATGATGGAATATAGACAGTTAGGACAAAGTCAAAGACAATTCAGCAATTTCTACCTTGAGATCTGGTGATCTCTTCCCCTTTCTTTCAGGAGATACGGCTGAGTTGGTAGTTGGTGGATAAAAATGAGTTTGGCACATGAATTTCACCTGCCAAGAGGGTGTTTGTATTAAAAACCTATTATTTATTCTAGCCAAGCAAATCTTATCTCTTATCTCCTGTTTCTGACACATGTCTCTTCTCACATCACATGGTTTTGAAGCAGACATCATCTATATAATGGACATTTTCCTGTGGCCAGAATGGACTTGTTGGGGTAATATGTTCCTAGGATGGGCCACTAAGAGTCTATGTTTCTCCAGAACAGAGAAAGCAAAGTAGATCTCTTTCTGGATGATCTGAAACTGAGAATGTGTAAGCTTGGTGACCATTAGTTGTCACATTCCAACATGTGGGTTAAAGAGTACAAAATGCTGGTTGCCAGTGTGAGAGAAGGCATAAACAGATACTCAGAGTACAGGTGAGAGAAAGAAATTTCCTGAGTTTCTCTGAGGGCTCTGGCCTCTTGTGGAAGCCATACCTTCCATCCTGTAGGCTCCTTGAAATTCCCCAGTAATCACTCCAGTAAGCCTCTCTTTCTTCCTTTGATTTTGCATAAGCTAGACAGAGTCCATGTCTGTTGTTATTTTGTTCTTTGAGCTAAAATAGTCTCATACTGTTTGAATGATGTTCAATATACAAAGAAAAATATTCAGAAAACAACGTTAAGACTTACTTGTAGATTAGACACCATCATCATAGATTTGGGAGCTGAGGCTCTATGAGTAGATGAAAATGTCCAGAAAGAGCAAGTATGGTGAAATGAGAATAGGCCTAAGGACAAAACCTTTGTAGCTACAAAATTTGATGGTAAACATAAAGAGGGAGAGGTTTAGCAGATACGAAGAGGATAAGTATGAAGTAGTTTGACAAAAGCCATAGGAATTTCAAAGGAAAAGGGAATTTAAAATATGAAGTATGGATAACTCTGCTAAATATTACCCAGAGGCAAACAGGATGAGGACTAATAAAAAGTTACTGAATTAAGCAAAAGAATGATTATTGTTCACTTTTGTTAGATATAGACAGTTTTAATAAAATGAGAAGGATGTTGCCCCAAAACGGATAAATAATGAATGAGAGAAGGTTGCTTTTGCAAGATGTGTGGAAAAATGAAATAGAAAGAGGCAGTAGTTAAAAGGAAAAAAGTGCATTCAATCCAACACATATTTGGTTTTTAGTATGTGCTAGGTACTAAACTAAGCTAAATGCTAAGATAAATTTTTTAAGCTTATTTATTTATTTTCAGAGAGAGAGTGTCCACAAACAGGCGAGGGGCAAAGAGAGGGAGAGAGAGAATACCAAGTTGACTCAGCTCTTTCAGCTCAGAGTCTGACACAGGGCTCCATCGCACAAACCGTGAGATCATGACCGACCTGAGCCAAAGTCAAGAGTCAGATGCTTAACCGATCAAGATGCCCAGGAACCCCTAAATGCTAAGAGAGATGTAGTTTCTGACTACAATTTATAGTTAAATTTAGATTATGAGCGCATAATTTAAAGGACTGGGAGAGGCAGAGTTAGAAAAAAAGGCTTTAATTCCTGAACAGTTACTAGGTCATGTTGTATTTGATGTCTAAAAAAACATATCAATTTTGTATGCCTGTGCATGCACATGTATATGAGAACACACATACAAAACACATAGAGACTGAGCTGAAACAACTAGCTTGCGGGGCACCTGCGTGGCTCAGTCAGTTAAGATCCGACTCTTGGTTTTGGTTCAGGTCAAGATCTTGAGGTTCATGAGGTCAAGCCCCACATCAGGCAATCAAGAGTGAATTTTTCTCTTACATGACAAAGAAAGGGTAGCCTTAAACATCTTCCTCTCAGACAAAGTGTGGCAATTGTGTTTGTAGAAAGAGAAAGTAACACTCAGTTGAATTATATTGATATCATTAGTTTTGTTTGTTTTTACTTTTGGAACAGACATGAGAACTATACCTCTCTCATTTGTTTTCTCCACATAAAGGTAATTATTTCTAAATAGTACTACTAAACTTTCCACAAATGGAAGATTTTAATATTTTAAAGGGCACACCCCTAAGTATCTAGTTTTTCCAACAAAAGGATGCCAAGACTAAAATTCTTTAGAGGGGAGTCTCCTGTTTATGAATTACCCCTATTCTAGTCACAAATACCAAAAAATTACTCTCCACTGTCTACAATTTTATCCCCTAGCCAGGGCTTCTGACCTTAGCAACTTCAAGTACTTCTTCCCAAGAGCGTTCGAAATCTGCCAAAATTTTGTGATAGTTAATCAGCCTTGACAGATTCTTATTCATATTTTTCTAAGATTATTTAACATTGTAGATATCTTGTTCATTCTATTACTATATGGTAGAGAAAGGAAATCCAGCTGATGAGAATGGAGATTCACAACACATAAAAGCACTGGAATAGCAATACCACTTTGAATTAACTTGGTGTATTCATCGAGCCCATGTATTTTAGAGAGAGAAACTAGAGCAAGAAATACAGTCTATCTGGAAGATTGTGGCTGGTTCGCCCGCCCTTCCTTCCTTCCTTCCTTCCTTCCTTCCTTCCTTCCTTCCTTCCTTCCTACCTTCCTTCCTTCCTTCCATCCTTCCTTCCTTCCATCCTTCCTTCCTTCCATCCTTCCTTCCTTCCTTCCTTCCTTCCTTCCTTCCTTCCTTCCTTCCTTCCTTCCTTCTTTCCTTCCTTCCTCCCTCCCTCTCTCTCTTTCTTTTTCTTTCCATGGACTGGAATTTGATTAGATCAACCCATTGTCTGGTTGTTTTCATTAGAATTTAAAAGCAGAATTGCCAAAAATCTCTCCAACTTAACTCTTGAATACATCTGCCTCAATTCTTTTCCTTTGTTATATAACCTTTCCCCAATTTGGTAACTTTCCTCTCAACCCATTCAGTTATTCCAGCTGCATATCTAGGCATAATCCTTAATTCGTTTCCTTGTGTCAAACCCAGTCATGCAGTATGTCACATTCTTATAATTCCCATCCCCAAAATATGCCTAGAATATATTTGCTCTAGCCTTGCTGCTAGTATGCTTGCTCAAGACCCCTCTTCTTTGCCTGTAATTCTGCAGTTGCTCTCTTGCTGTTCCTTCTCAAGTTTACTGGTCATTCTCTATGCTACAGTGATCTTTAAAAATGAGAATCAGAACACATGACGACTGTCTTGTGTAAAACCTTCCTTTAGAATGGCATCCCAGCTCCTCATCATGGCCTATTCTGCTCTATATGATGAGAGGTCTCTGACATGCCTGTACCACTCTTCTCTCTCACCACACTCCAGCCATATTGGCCAGTTTTGGGTTCCTCAATCCCTCTGGACTTGTTTGTACTTCAGGTTTTTTATACATGCAGTTCTCTCTGCTCAGAATATTCTTACTTAACATTATTGCAAAATCTTATCATAGCCATGAAAAACAATTTAGGTCAAATTAAAGAAAAGAGCTTTTAGAATATGTCACATAAACCAAAAAATTCAAACTGAAAATGTTAATGCACAAAAATGCAGACTGATTGGTCAGGAGTTATTAAAGGAAAATTAGGATTCTAGGGACACCGTATTGTTTCAGTTACTATAGCTGCCTAATAAACAGTCCTGACTTTAGTGACATAAACAAAAATTTTATTATGCTCATGGGTTCTGCGGAATTTTAAGAGTTCAGAAGGGATGGCTTGACTGTGCTCCATGTCTGAATTCTCAGCTGGGAGGTCTTGAGGGCTAGGGGAAGTGACTTGACAGTAGGAGATTAGAATGGTCTGAAGGCTCACTTAGTTGTTTGATTGGTGTGTGGATGCTGGCTGTCAGTTGACATCTCAGTACGGCTGCCTGGGCTTCCTCACGGTATAGTAATTGCATTCTAAGAATGAGGATCCCAGAAGAAACAAGCAAAGGGTGTATGGTCTTTTAAAAATATAGCCTCAGAAGTCACATAGCATTACTTCCACTGTTTTTACAGCCCGCCCAGATTAAAGGAAATAAACATAGACCTTACCTATTAGTGGGAAGAGTGTCAGAGCCACATGGTAAGAAGAGAATGTGGTATGGGAGAATTATTGTCATCATCTTCCAACGTATTTTACCATGAATTATGGTGTCATGGACAGCAATGGAGCAGTTGGTTGCAAACAACTACAGGTGTCAATGTCAAAGATAGAACACTGGGTATAATGGATCACTAGTCTCACCCAAAGGAAATGTTTATGCTGCTGGATATTTTGTATCAGCTAGCTTTAAGTCACATCCCTTAAAAAAAAATGCTTCATTTCAATGGAACAGGATGATTTAATGTATCAAGGAGAGATTTCAGCAATGTAGTTTAAGGTATAATTTATTATATTTCTTACCAGATAATGCTGTGACACTTACAATAAACAAATAAAAGAGATGCAAACCACCGTATGAAAGATCAAAAAAGGTAGGAGAAATCAAAAGGAAACTTTTCAAGAACTTTTCAGACTTGGCAATGCCTCACTTCTCTAGGCTATATTGTACTTTGATTTTTTTAATCACTCTGAGACAAAAAAAAAAAAAAAAAAAAGTAGGACATCAAACCACAAAGACCCACAAGAGAATTTTCATCTACACCACATTCTCTATCAAATACAATGAAGAAACTGTTTAGAGATATTTCTCTCATTGCTTTCAAATGCCTGCCTAAATATAAGGAACATCAAACATGCATTCCTTTAAACTATCCTAACTGACCTTGGTTGATGATTAGAAGCTGAAAATAGAGGCAAATATTCAATAGGTGAGAAATTATTTTCTTTTGTTAAAATATTTTTTAAGGTCTATTTACTTTTGAGAGAGAAAGAGAGACAGAGTGTGATGGGCGAGGGGCAGAGAGAGGGGGACACAGAATCCGAAGGAGGCTTCAGGCTCTAAACTGACAGCACGGAGCCCAACACGGGCCTCAAACTCACAAACTCGGAGATCGTGACCTGAGCCAAAGTCGGAAGCTTAACCGACAGAGCCATCCAGGTGCCGAGAGAAATCATTTTCTTAAAAGGTTATGTATATATTATATTCTATTTATTAAACACAAATTGAAAATAGGGTATTATAATGATATATAATATTTTTGGAAAAAGGAAGATTATATTTGTTGGCAAACTGGCACGGAGTGCACACACACACATATACACACTACAGGAACAGACAGTGCCAAGGACATAACTTAAATCATTATTTTATTAACAGAATTTGAATTTGCAAAGCATGAAACCCTCCTGCTGTAGATAATTTTTTGACATGAGAAATTCAGGTTTGTACAACGGAAATGTATCTTTTGAACATATCTTTGTTAGTTGGGTACTTACAATTCAGTCTTGAAAATGTTCAAAATTTGGCTCTTGCAAAAAAACCTGAAGTTAAAATACATTATCCAGTGTTTATGCCTTTGTGATAGTTTTCTCTGCAAATAATTCTTTTTATTGGATTGGCAATTTAGTAAAAGCCTATTTATCTCTCAAGATCTAGTGCCAATATTTTGTTCTGTGTTTTCGTAACACTAACCTCTGTACAACACTCACCATATTCTACTGTATAAGTTGTGTTTCCTCACACCTCACTAGCCATCAGTATCAATGGGGTCACATGAATGATAACAATGAAAAAGTGCCTCAGGTTTTGTCTCAATCTGCTCAAGTAGTAACTCAGTACCCTGAGACTTGCCTGTCAAACATTTTTTTGTAGTACCCAGGGTTACTTCTGTGACTGTGGGCACTAAAAGCTCATTCTACAAGTAACATCCACTGTTCCCCACCAGACTAACTCTGGGTGCTGATGGGTCTACTGGAAACGTCCATCTTTGGTTGAGCATCATTGCTCTGATGCAGCTGCTCTAGACAATGCTGAAATGTATCATACTGAGCCTTCATGGTACCAAGGAGAGGGATGTACTATGCCCAAGTGGGAATAATTCACATCTCTGTCATCCTGTTTTATGCTTTGTCACTGAAGACATGAACAGCTCTGCTTGTGTTTCCATATCTCAATGGTTTTTCGTGACAATAACTCTTGTAGCCCCTCTTTCCACTGGATCAGGTTCCATTCCATGGGGGTTATCTCCATTTTCTGGTCTTTACAATCATGCAGATAGTAATCTCTAGTCTCTTCATTTCTGCCAACAGGTAAGGTGAACATATGTCTGCATACAGTTGCTCTTTACTCTCACTTTTCATCCCATTCAGCTCTCCAACCAGGTCACAGATGTGGTGAGGATGATTGAGTCTCACTTGGGCCGCAGGTACAGAGCCAGCCACACTTCCTTACATTTTCAGCCTCAGAAGGTTGTTATCCTTTGAGGACATAAAACAGGATTCTTTCTACATTACATCAAGTCAGAACTAAAAACTAAATCTAAACCAGCTCACAGACCAATTCCTTAACTCTAAAGATAAGCAAATTATGGTATCTGTTAAAAAATGTGAAGATTTTACTCTGCTTGCAAGCTAGCAAGTTAACCCACCACAGTATTATGGGAACGGGTAGAAGTCACAGACTCTGGGGGTCAGAAAAAAACAGTCCATTACTCACAACACAGCAAGAATAAACTTCATGTTTACATCAAACTACTTGTCCCATAGGGGCCAAGTTTTGTGTCACAGTTGAGAAGCCCCAAGCTGAAAGATTTCTACTATATTATAATGGGTTACAAAGCAATCTGCCCAAGTTTTACTCAGAGGAAAACATATTTATTATACTGGTGAGTAAACAAGCTTGCTCTCTGCTCTGGGAGAAGACTCGACCTCTAATTTCCAAGGCGACTCACTACACAAACATCCTTGGAAAGATAATCTTTTCAAAGCTCAGCAAAGGCTGTCAGTACCTTTGCTCACAAGACGCAGAAACTCAGGAGACCCCTCAGAATTGTCTCCAACCACATCATGAATTAAAGTGCCCTACTCAGTTAGTTTAATTTAGTTAGTAGATATCAAGGCCAAATCTCAGGTCATTCGGCACATGACCCAGTAATTTCTCCAAATTTAACAGCAACTGAAAAGGAATAATATGGTATCAGTTTAGTTTCATTGATTAACATAGCTAAGGACAAGTGAGGCATATTTTAAAAGTTCTACTATTACTGTGGTTATCCACATTCTGTAATGAGTATTAAAATAACTGTATAAATTCTGAGCTCCTTTTCCAACTTCTACAGCCTCGATATAGAAGGCTGACAAAATGTAAAACAAGCAAACAAAAAAACACAAACAGTTAACAGCAAAGATAGGTATTACCTTACTCCTATGTATGTAGCTAGGGCATAAACAAGATCTGCCTTTAAATCTTCAAATCAGCATATACTGGAATTTATAGATTTTTTTAATCAGAGATTTTCACACCCAAACCACAATATTTCTAAGTCCTGAAGACTGAGGGCCTTAGCTCTCTTTCTCTGCAGCCATATTTTAGAAATTGTCAGAACAAAACACAAACTCATTAACTGAGGAGGTCATATTTTATGAAATAATGTCTGGAAAAAACTGCACCAAAGTTAAACAGCTAATGTTACTGTGAACAACACACTCTTTTCAGGGGTGTTATCCAAATTGCTATTGGGTGTAGCCTCAGCATTTTATTGTATGATGATGAAAAATTATTGACACGGTCACTAAGAGGTCTTCATGTAGTGTTAACTCATTATGTCCCAATGTGAAGAACTATTTTGTGATCGCTCACACTATAATTCTCACCTGTCCCTTAAATTATATCCTTCCAGATACTTTTCAGAGTCACTCTATGTGTGATATTCAAACAATGAATAAGAAAACAAGTACAAGTTCATAGATGCCCACAGATGTAGTGGAAAGGACTCTGGACTAAGAATGAGGAATTTAGGGGGTCAGTTTCCACTTCACAAAGCATGATAAGCAAAAACAAAACTTATCCACTTTTCCTATATGAATTGTACCTAATTTTAACTAAAGTGTTGATGAATGCTAGGAGTTAATGAGCATGTTAATTGACACCATAGGATACAATCAACAAAATCTGGAGTGTAGGATGTTCTACAGAATGTAGATAACTTGCTGTTTTTTTTAATCAACAAATGATTTGCCAGGTGAGAGAAAGAGAGAAGAGATTAAGAGATTTGTAAAATGTTAACTTATTGCATTGTATGATCCTCATTTGGATCTCAAAAAATTAAACTAAAAATTAAAATTTAATGAGTCTCTTGGAAATTTTGATAGAGTTAACAAATTACTGTCATTTTAAGATATTATAAAATTGTGGTTAGATTTTAAAGAATCCTTGTTTTAGAAATACAGACTGAAATGTTTACATATAAAATGTCATCTGGAATTTGTTTCAAAATAATACACCTACCACCAACTGCCCAATTAATTACAAATGTCTCAGGCTCCCTTCTACTTTTTGTATCCATTGATTCTGGGAGGCAGGGAATGAGGGAACCCAAGTTCTTTTACACCTGTGGCTTCCTTAATGAATCATTGTATCTTCTGCATTCAGTGACAACTAACTTAGAAACTTGTACATTATAAGTGGAACAAAACTTAGTATTTATTTTTTTTTATTTATTTTTTGAGAGAGAGACAGAGCAGGAGCAGGGGAAGGGAAGAGAGGGAGGAAGACACAGAATCGGAAGCAGCTTTCAGGCGCTGAGCGTCAGCACAGAGCCGGATGTGGGGCTCGAACTCAGGAATCAAGAGATCACGACCTGAGCCAAAGTCAGAGGCTCAACCGGCTAAGCCACCCTGGTGTCCCACATTTTAGCATTTATTAATAGAATCATACCAAACTCTAAATGAAGGGTATATGAATGAAGCTTTCTGTATTCTACAGAAAATTACCAACAATGTATGCATATTTAAATAAACTAAATACCTGTTGGGATGAGCACTGGGTGTTGTATGGAAACCAATTTGACAATAATTTCATATTAAAAAAAAACAAATAGGCCAATTTTGCTATTGAAATATTGTGAATTTATGAAATGGTTAATTGTCTCCTGCCTAAATTTTTATTGAATTACATTAATGTTGGGGCGCCTGAGTGGCTCGGTCGGTTAAGCGTCCGACTTCGGCTCAGGTCATGATCTCACGGTCCGTGAGTTCGAGCCCCGCGTCGGGCTCTGTGCTGACAGCTCAGAGCCTGGAGCCTGTTTCCGATTCTGTGTCTCCCTCTCTCTCTGCCCCTCCCCTGTTCATGCTCTGTCTCTCTCTGTCTCAAAAATAAATAAACGTTAAAAAAATTAAAAAAAAAAAAAAAGAATTACATTAATGTTGATCCAAGGACATAATTGAAACATAACTCCCTTTCCAGACCATATATTAGGCCCATGCTGACATAACCAATCTACATACCTATGAAACAGAGCAACCAAGACTCTGTGAGGGAGCACTAACAGATCTCTATACCTATAGAGTCCTTCAGGGTGATCTATAAGACATTGTAGAGCAAAATACACAGATGACACAAATTTTACTTTTGGCAACAGTTGGGAGTCATTTTTGAGTTGTTATTACCAACATTTGGTGGTCTCACTTTGCCTAATTTTTGATCCCTAAAGAACATAATGAATTAGAGGAACACAAAGTAATCAGCACTGTAGGAAAAAATAATCAACATTAAAAATGTATTAAATTTTTAGCAATCCCTATCAAAATAACTCCAGCATTCTTCACAGAGCTAGAACAAACAATTCTAAAATTTGCATGGAACCAGAAAAGACCCTGAATAGCCCAAGTAATGTTGAAAAAGAAAACCAAAGTTGAAGGCATCACAATTCCAGACTTCAATCTGTATTACAAAGCTATAGTCATTAAGACAGTATGGTACTGGCACAAAAACAGACACATAGAACAATAGAACACAACAGAGAACCCAGAAATGGACCCACAAATATATGTCCAACTAATCTTTTGACAAAGCAGGAAAGAATACCCAATGGAAAAAAGACAGTTTCTTCAGCAAATGGTGTTGAGAAAACTGGATAGTGGCATGCAGAAGAATGAAACTGGACCACTTTCTTACACTATACAAAAAAAAAATCAAAATGGAATAAAGACTTAAATTTGAGATATAAGACCATCAAAATCCTAGAGAAGAAAACAGGCAAAACCTCTTTAACCTCAGCTGCAGCAATTTCTGACCTGGCATGTGTCCAGAGAAAAGGGAAACAAAAGCAAAAATGAACTGAATGAACTATTGGGATCTCATCAAGATAAAAAGCTTCTGCACAGTGAAGGAAATAATCATCAAACCTAAAAGGCAACCGATGGAATGGGAGAAGATATTTGCAAATGGCATATCAGATAAAGGGTTAGTATTCAAAATCTATAAAGAATTGTCAAACTCAACACCCAGAAAAGAAATAATCCAGTGAAGAAATGGATAAAAAACATGAATAGGCACTTTTCCAAAGAAGCCATCCATGTGGCCAACCAACACATGAAAAGAACATCACTCATCATCAGGGAAATACAAATCAAGACCACAATAAGATACCACCTCACACCTGTCAGAATGACTAACATTAACAACTCAGGCAACAATAGATGTAGGCAAGGATGCAGATATTGTACTGTTGGTAAACTGGTGCAACCACCCTGGAAAACAGTATGGAGGTTCCTCAAAAAATTAAAAATATAACTACCCTATGATCCAGCAATTGTACTACTATGTATTTATCCAAAGGATACAAAAATGCTGATTCAAAGGGGGCACATACACCTCAATGTTTATAGCAGCACTATCAACAATAGCCAAAGTATGGAAAGAGCCCAGATGTCCTTCAATTGATGATGGATAAAGAATAGATGGTATATGTATACAATGGAATATTACTTGGCGATCGAAAAGAATGAAATCTTACCATTTGCATCAACATAGATGGAACTAGAATGTATTATGCTAAGCGAAATAAGTCAGTCAGAGAAAGAAAAATATTACATGACTT
Source organism: Leopardus geoffroyi (assembly GCF_018350155.1). Classification (NCBI taxonomy): domain Eukaryota; kingdom Metazoa; phylum Chordata; class Mammalia; order Carnivora; family Felidae; genus Leopardus; species Leopardus geoffroyi. Next base: position 112,436,276 of record NC_059333.1, read on the forward strand.
CACTCATATGTGGAATTTAAGAAACCAAACAGATGAACATAGGGGAAGGGAAGAAAAAATAAGATAAATACAGAGAGGGAGACAAACCATAGGAGACTCTTAAATACAGAGAACAAACTGAGGGTTTACTGGTGGGTTGTTGGGTGGGGGGATGAACTAAATGGGTCATGGGCATTAAGGGGGGCACTTGTTGGGATGACCACTGGGTGTTATATGTAAGTGATGCATCACTAAATTCTATTCCTGAAGTCATTATAACACTATATGTTAACTAACTTGGATTTAATGTAAAAATTTTTTTTTATTTTAAAAAAAAAGTATTGAATTTTTAAATAAAAAAACAAAGGTAATAACTCTTCTAAAATAGTTAAAATTCCTCTTGTTTATAGCAAATACAAAGAAGATAAATGGGAGATCCCTTTTACGCTCAAATTGAGGGTAGTGTAACCATTTTTTTAAATTAACTTTGAGTTAGAAAAGAGTTATTCTCAGGAATAGTCTGAGCTTTTCCATGACAGAAGACTGAAAAATCTATAGACTGTGTTCATGTTTCTGAGAGCTCTATCAGGTACATTATTCAGACCAAGGTCAAAATGTAACAGGATAATGCTTGTTATTACTGGCTTCTGATTACCCCAGAGAAATCAGAAGTGATTATTCATCTCAAATGGAGGATTTCCTTTTGTAAATGAGTCAGGAGAAAACAATTACTCATTTTGATTGTTTCAGCTGGTGATCTGAACATGGAAAACCTTCTATCTGGATTGAACAATTAAGAGATAAAAAATAGATTCATATTTTGCATGAATTCTGAGTGTCCCCAAGTGTTTGACTTAAGTTAATTTGGGGTCTGATTATAATAGTAGCAAGTAAGGGTCCTGCTGCTTAGTGTACACAAAAGTCAGTTACTAAAAATCATATGGTATACATATTGGGTAACATATAATTTACTACCCAAACTGGGACACACTTGAGAAGGAAACTGGGGGCTATTCATAATTTTGTTGTGACTGTCCCAGGCAAATCCTGATATATGATCACCTTTGTATATGCAATTATCCCAAATGCATCTACTAAATGTTGAGATAAATACATCGTACAAAGTTTTACCCATGTTAGAATGTATTTTCTTTAAATAGAAATGAAAATAAAACACACTTAGAGTCAATATTGTATCCCACTTGATGTAACTGGAGAATATTTTTTATGCCGAGTACTATAATTTAGGGAACAAAATTAGATTTTTTGATATATATTACCTAATAAAATCTCATTAATAGAAGTGATCATCAGAGGTAGTAATGGATTGGTCAGATAGGCTAAAAAATGAGGTTACCTGCCAAAAATAATTTTACTCCTTAAATTGATTTCTCTCTTCTTTAATTGCTTTTGCATCTATTACCAGTGTTGTACAATTTAACACTGGCATGATAAGATCCAGCTTACTCATTTTACAGATGGGCAAGTCACTTAACTTCCCCCACAAAATTGTAGAATGTAGACTGGACTGGAAGCCAGGCAGTTCTTTTCCACCATGAAAACTGCCTGTCTCATGGTACTCTATCATCAGATGGCAGTCTTCTGCACACTGTACTCTAACTGTACCTAAAGTGGGGCTTCCTATACCTAGTTTGTGCTCCACTTATATGCAGAGCTCAGCACCTCTCTGAGTCTCTCTAAAGAATGAGAAAAGTTATGTATTTCATTGAGGGTTTCACAGGGGAGACAAATGAAAAGGTTAATAATGGATACTGCCAGCAAACAAATTAGGACTTCTCTATTAGACATGTCTTGTAGTAGACATTTTTGGAACTAACATCTTCTCATTCTGAATATGTGGAAATTCTTAGTTCCCAACCCCCTTAGGTAGGCTGGGATCATGTGACTAGTTTCAATCAAGGCACTGTGATAGAAGTGAATGAAGTGTGTTGGGGCACCTGGGTGGTTCAGTTGGTTATGCGACCAACTTAGGCTCAGGTCATGACTTCATGGTTCGTGCGTTAAGCCCCACATTGGGCTCTGTGCTGATAGCTCAGAGCCTAGAGCCTGCTTTGGATTCTGTGTCTCCCTCTCCCTCTGCCCCTCCCCCATTTATTCTCTGTCTGTCTCTCTCTCCCTCAAAAATAAACATTAAAAATCTTTTTGAAAAAGAAGTGAAATGTGTTTATTGCAGATATGAGACCTTAGACTCTCTCTCTTCCCCAGGTATAGCAATCATGAGAAAACCTTTGGTTTTGAGGGTAGAGACAAAAGTTTGAAGTGGCCTATATTGCCAAGTGTCCACTTAAAAGGCAAGTGACCTGAGTAGCTGCTCAGACCCCTGGGATGAGATGTGGAAAAGTTTTTCATTGTGTTAGGACAGGTAAAGCACTGAGCTGTGAGGGTTGTATGCTGCCTCAACCTAACCTAGTTCAACCCTCCAAGGACTTGTCTCTGCTCCAGACCTTCCTCTGCCACATCACTACCAGGATCTTGTTTTTCTGTTCTTTCTTCACAGAGGCCAATAGCTCCAAGATTCTTTCTTTTAGGTATCTCCCTTAGCAACTTACATTTCTTTTTCCTTTATGGGCAGTGCAATTTTCCTCTAACCATCACTAAGCTTATCTAAACAAAAGGGACCTCCAGTTTCTTTCTGAGAGTGGAATTTCTTTCTGTGTGTGTGTGTGTGTGTGTGTGTGTGTGTGTGTGTGTGCGCGCGCATGTGTGTGTAAGCAATATAGCATTCTGTAAGATGATTTGGTGATTATCTTTTCCTGAATCAGGTGGCAAGTCTCTTGAGGATGAGAGTTCCTAAGTGAGAGTCTATGGATAAGCTTCAAGTTCTAACCCTTGAAATGACATTTTTTTTTTTTGTTTCTTAGGCATATGTCGCACTTTTAGTTTTCATCAGATTTTCAAAGGGATCCTTTAAGTGAAAAAAAAAAATTAGGAGCCACTGGTATATGAGCAACATGAGTTTGAAAATAAGAAAGAACTTACAATGGTCCTAGTTTCAGCCCTGATACTAATTGTGATAAAGATTCTTACCACTGTCCTGGATTTAGCATGGTCAGAAGAACTGGTTACTCACTCTAGCTAATTCACAAGACTCTGAGGTATATAAGCCAGAATATAATTAATTTAATCAGAACTATATCTATAAGGTACATAGGATAATTTCGGGACAGGGCATTGTCCTACTCACTTCTTCTTTCCACTTAAGCTAATTGTAAAGACAGATTATTAATTTTTTTCCCTAAGGAATCTGTTTTTGCAAGAGATATTGCTGTCAGAGGACTACAGTTCACTTGGCTTGGAAGATACCATCTCAGGCTGGTCAACACTAATTCTAGGAGACTTAGTGTATAGTGTATAGTCAGACTTTGAAAGGCCTGAATACCATTCTATTATTTCAAGATAATCTCTGCTTAGATCTCATGAGCAGACTTAACATTCATCATTTAATGCTCAGACATTTGCTTAGGCATTTATGAGGCTACATGCTGTGGGATAAGGTGAGAGAAATGAGAATGAGAAGCAGTCCTGCTTGAGAAGTTTGCCCAATATCTTGACACCAAGGAAATCTGCTTGATTTCTTTTGTGAAACTTATCCAATTTGGCTTCCTCTCATTTTTCTTTAGAATTCATCTTCTTTGGTATATACCCTTGATAGTATATGACCTTGGAATACACAATGAGTAGCCACATCTATTGCTACTTTTAAACAATAGTCATTGAACTTTGGTAAATGTACTGAAAATCGTGTATCTTTTTACAGGAAATTGAGATCATATGAATACTACGGATATCTTTAATATGAGCCAATATCAAGATATTTTTAATTATTGTCACAATTCAAGAGATTCTTTTTTTTCATACAGTTTTGAGCAAGAACATTACTTCTAAGCCTCAGAGTCCTCATCTATGAAATGGGGATAATAATAACAATAATCTCCAAAGTTGTAGATAGTAGGTCATTAGCTTTATAATTCCTTCGGTCCTCTCTTTCCAAATCTTTGTAAAAACAGGAGACTAGAGCAACTGTCAGGTTAAATTACATTAGATTAGATTAGATTAGATTAGATAGATTAGAGCAAGTATTAGTTTTATTTCTCCAATTTTATAACTGGTGTTCTTAATCAGGAGAATAAAGGATTTTGTAGATGGCATAGTGTTGATCTTCATTTATCAGTATTTATAAGTTTTAATTCAGTATATGTTACTGAAGAGTAAAAACCATTTCCCTTAATATATATTTAAATTGCTAGATTTTTACTTCTTTACGATTCGGGCATTTGCTATGATAATGGGATAAAGTGAAGATTATTGAAACCTTTTCCTGATCCTCTGAAGTTCATAATTCTATTTTAGGTTTTCTCTGAAGACAGTTCAAGGCTAAGAACAAAAGACTTTAGATTCCAGTACAAAAGTTTGCTAAAACACAGCAGTGCTTCTAAGGCAACTATACTAAAAGGAAAAGATACCAGAAAGAGAGAGAGAGAGAGAGCACATTTAGGGGTGAACAGAGCTCAAGAACACATAACTATTCCTTCCTTTCTCCTTCACAAGTGGAGTATGGGTAATAGATAAATTATTTTTCTGTTTTCTATACAATTATGGTCAGGATCTCTTCTACCACTACATCTGGATTAATGACTTTTTTTTTTTTTTTTTTTTAATCTGAAAGCTGCTTAGCCCAGAGCTAGACTTTAGTGTTAAAGTTACAGGTTACAGAGAAGTAGGGTAAATAAGAGATAACAAAGTTTCTGAAGTCAATCTACAGGGTCATGGATTGAAGCAACATGGATCTATGAGATCCTATGGATAGGGAGTGCCCAAGGCAGCAGAGGCTTTAGCTATCTTGCAGGTACCACAAAATAGCTGTCCACAGGAACAGCGAGAATAACCCAGGAGTAAGAGTCTACGGGGTGGACCATCGACTGGGGAGTGAGGGAGAGGAAGAGGCTTGCAGTATCAGAAAAAGCATCAGTGAAAACTCTGAAAAACAAGCAAATACAAAGGCTCATAAAAGGACTAGGATTTGGGCATTGGGTCACACTGTGGCATCCAAGGTCAGCTGTAATGATCAAAAGAGGGCTGAAACTCTTGCTACTGATAGGGATGTGCTGGACATAACATAAATTTCTTCCTTATCACCTCCAGCTTATCACCAGCAAAGATGTGGGTACAGAGAATAAAAATTAATATGATTAAGCATGCAAAATGAAGTTTAGATTTTAATAATCTATTTGTACTTGAAGTTACTGAACTGACTGTATTAGAACAGTCTGAAAATCCACTAGTTAGCAAAGTTAATTTCTCTCACCACCCATGCCCACTATATCTAACTCTTAGAATTGAGGGCTCATCAAAATATTATTATTAGTTATTTGAGATAGACGAGATTTTTCCGTCAAACCTCTAATACTTTTAAAAGATTCACTTTCTTGAATATAAATTCAATTTTCTATGTAACATTAACTTTAATGTCAACTTACCAAATATTGCTTTACCTAGTACATATTTTCTGAAAGAGCTTGGTGTTAAAAATATTTTTGGGTTGGGGCGCCTGGGTGGCGCAGTCGGTTAAGCGTCCGACTTCAGCCAGGTCACGATCTCGCGGTCCGTGAGTTCGAGCCCCACGTCGGGCTCTGGACTGATGGCTCAGAGCCTGGAGCCTGCTTCCGATTCTGTGTCTCCCTCTCTCTCTGCCCCTCCCCCGTTCATGCTCTGTCTCTCTCTGTCCCAAAAATAAATAAATGTTAAAAAAGTTTAAAAAAAATAATAATAAAAAATATTTTCGGGTTAAAAGAAATCGTGAGTAATATTTTATAGAGTCAGGGACTGTTTGGAAATTTGTTGTTCAGCTCCTTGTTGGACAGCTAGGTCTCTGTCATCCTCCAACTCCTTGCTCCAACTAGGAAGTCAAGTAGACAGTATGGCACAGTGGTTAAGAGTACAGTTTCAGGAGCCAGACTGTCTGAAATTGAGCTGGTCTCAATGACTTCTTAACTTTGGGAACTTGGGCAAGTAATTTACCCTATCTGTGCATCACTTTCTTCATTTATAAAACAACATTCACCTGATTAGGTTGTTATGATAAATATGTGAGCTAACATAGGCCACATCCTGAAGTAACAGGAACTTAGCAATGTTAGCTGCTTTTTATTATGACTATTAGTAACATTATTATCCTACAGGCACTTATGTGATATGAAGATCTGATCGACATTTTAAGTCATGTCAACATTTAATTCTCTCTCATGTAAAAGTCATATTTTTCTCCAGTCTCTCAGTTTATCATATGAGAGGAAATCGTCTGCTGCAATATCCTCAACTAATTGTTCCGCAAATATGAGCTGTTTATAACCAAAGAGGGCTATAAGACAGAGAGACTGACATCAGACTTCTCTTTCTAACTTTTGTTTCTCTTATTTCTTCTGCCATAGTGAACCAGTCTTTCTGGTGGTGATGAATCATCAAAGTTAAAGTTAATTTAATTGAAGTTGTTTGTCACAGTTAGAATTCCTTAGGTTTTTGTCTCTATGACAAATTTCCTTTTGGTATTTTGGTATTTTACAGCTCCCTATTTGCTTAAACTATTTTTCCTTGTGTGACAGATAATTTCTGTGTCAACTTGACCAGATCAAGGGATGCCCAGATACGTGGTAAAACATGATTTCTGGATGTGTCTGTGAAGGTGTTTCAGGAAGAGATTAACATTTGAATTGACAGTTTGAGTAAAGGGAATTCACCTCCTCAATGCGGGATTGTCTGAATAGAACAAAAAGGCAGAGGAAGGGAGGATATGTTCTGTCTCTGTGAGTCTGTGTCTGTGTCTGTGTCTGTCTGTCTATCTGTCTCTCTCTCTCCTGACTGTTGGAACTGGGACAATCTTCTGCCCATGGCACTCCTGGTTCTCAGGCCTTCAGACTTGAACAGAAATCTACACTATCAGCTCTCCAGCTTTCAGCCCTTCAAATTGCAGCACTGGATTTCCTGGGTCTCCAGATTGTAAAGGGCAGATTGTGGGACTTCTTAGCCTCTATAATTGCATTAGCCAATACCTTGAAATAAATCTCTCTCTCTCTCTCTCTCTTTCTAGATATCTCTATCATCTATTATCTATCTATCATCTATCTATATCTTTTTTTTAATGTTTATTTATTTTTTAGAGAGAGAGACAGAGTGTGAGCAGGGAAGGGGCAGAGAGAGAGGGAGACACAGAATGTGAAGTAGGCTCCAGGTTCTGCACAGAGCCCAACATGGCTCGAACTCATGAACCACGAGATCATGACCTGATGTCAGACACTTAACTGACTGAGCCACCCAGGTACCCCTCATCTACGTCTGTCTGTCTGTCTGTCTGTCTGTCTATCTATCTATCTATCTATCTATCTATCTATCTATCATCTATCAATCATCTGTCATCTATCTCTAGAAAGAGAGAGTTCTGTTTCTCTGGAGAACCCTAAGACACCAGTTTTTCTCCTCACAAATTATAGCATAAATTGTAATTCCCAGATGTCACATTTGTCATTTTTATAATTTCTCTGCTTAATCTCTAGGACATTGCTTCCCAAATTTTAATGTGCATATGAATCCATCTTGAAATCTTATTAAAATGAAAATTCTTAGTAATTCTGCATTTGTAACAAGTTTGCAGGTGATGTTGATGGTCTAAGGAACATACTTTAAAAATCATTATTCTGAAGAAGTAATAATAGTAAATAATAACAACTGCCAATACATTTCCTAGCCCTCTTCTATGTGCTTAGGCATCTTGACTTATTTAATCCTCTAACAATCCTATGAGGTTGGTAACATTCTACTTCTGCTGTTTTACAGATGAGGAAACTGAAGCACAAAGAGGTTTACCAATGTGTCCAAGGACATGTAATTGAGTGCAAAGCAAGGAGGTTTTGAACCTAATGAGTCTAGGTTTGGAACTCTGCACACTTAACCACTGAACTCCTGTGATGTAAAAACTGAGCATCAGCTTCTTTGTATATATCATGATAAAATGTTCTGGATCTGCTAAACTGTTCACAGTTACTCAATCATTTCTTTTTATTTGGGACCTGTGTAGGTAAGTGAAGAGGCAATGGTGTCAAACTGCCCAAAACACTAGCTGCTGGTCTGAATTGAGATGGACTGTGAGTGTAAAATACACACTAGGTTTAGAAGAAATAGGGAAAAAATAATGTAAAGTATTTCAACAATTTTTTTTTTATAATGACTGCATGTGAAACAATAATGTTTTGGGTATGTTGGATTAAATAAAACATATTTCATTTTATTTTTTATTTTTTTTCAAAAATTTTTAACATTTATTTATTTTTGAGAGACAGAGCGTGAGTGGGGCAAGGGCAGAGAGAGAAGGAAACACAGAATCCGAAGCAGCCTCCTGGCTCTGAGCTGTCATTACAGAGCCCAACCCGGGCCTCGAACTCACAAACCATGAGAACTGAGCCGAAGTTGGTGCTTAGCCAACTGAGCCACCCAGGCACCCCTCATTTTATTTTTTTAAGTTTTTTTTTTGAGAGAGAGAGAGGGAGAAAGAGAGAAAATGGGGAGGAGAAGAGAGAGAGGAAGAAAGAGAATCTCAGGCAGGCTCCATGCTCATTGCAGAGACTGACATGGGGCTCAGTCTCACAACTATGAGATCACGACCTGAGCCAAACTCAAGAGTCAGATGCTTAACCAACTGAGCCACCCAGGCACCCCAAATAAAACATATTTTAAAATGTATTTTCACCTATTTCTTTTTACTTTTTCAAAATGAAGCCAGGAGAATATTTAAAATTCTATTTCTGACTTAGATTATATTTCTACTGGATGACACTTGGGTGGAACTTCCAATACAGGTAGTTGAGCATAGCCCTTCTCCACCATTCATTCAACGGTGAGACGCAAAGCTTCTCTTACATCAGGAAACAAGGCATATGTCAAGCTCAGGGAACGTAGGTGGTCAGGGGTGAGACCTGAAGGCAACCAGATGGCTAACCATGGGGGCTAACCATGTCTGCCTACCTGCAGCCTAAACAGTAGTCCTTGTGACGGTGTTCACAATGGGTTTTCTTGAACCCTTTATTACTAAACAAATGACTGAGTTACTGTGTCTGATTTTAATGTGAAAAATTCTTGATTCTGGCCACAGAGTGAATTATGTGTTCTTCCAGGATTTTAGTTTTGTCCCACAAAATGAGTGAGTGTAACTTCAAGATTCCTTCAAGATTTAAAATGGTATAATTGTTTGCTGATAAACACAGGAAAATCAAAACTCTAGAACAGGTGATATGCTTTAAATTCCATGCAGCCAGGGCAGGGGGAGAGCCATCTGGCTCCTAAATACATGAACAAGCAGAAGAGGCAAACATTTTATACTGGTAACTTCATGAGCTGTAAATCTGTGGCAACCAGGTTTAGTTTTCTTCGCTTTCCACTTTTGAGAGTATGTTCAGAGAGCCTTAGTAGTATATCATGTCCCCCTTTAATTGCTAGAGTTATAAAACTCAAAAAAAGTAATGAAAAGATTTGTTTTATGCTTTAAATAAGTCACCAAAAGACAGTCTAATGGATCATAAATCAAAGGTTCTAAGCTACCTTTACTTTTCTTGTGACTTCTGAACCATACGTGGAGGTGGAGAATAGTTGAACTGAGGCTTATTCTTTCCTTTTTGAAGTTCAAAGTTAATCTTGTGTATTTAAAAAATTCCCATCTCAGAATTTTAAAACTGTTTGTTTTTCAAGAGTGACATCATGGGACATGTGATTTTTAATAAATTGTCTCATATAACATAACAGATATTTATATCCAATCTTTGGAGAGTGATAGCTTTTGTCAATATAATTACTGGCTTAAAGCTTTATTCCGGCCTGATCAAATACATCAGCACATTTTTAATCTCTTGGGGGATTATGAGAATATTAACTTGTTTCTTTAAATGTTTTTGAAAACTATTTATAATAATACATCCTAAAATCTTTGGAGTAATTTGTTCAGTTACTAATTAAGTGTTCTGTGGCAGAAGAGTAGATAATAAAACCTCAGAAAAATAATGTTCTGGGAGGTATTCTTCCTTGGGTCCCCATTAATTTCAGGTTTTAGTTCTATGCTAATTTGCACATATGTCTGTAATTCTTAAGTCCTTACCTTAATAATGGCAGGTCATTTTAATATCAGCTCATTAAATAGAGAATGAGAAAAGCAAAGGCAAATAAGTTTTTGGATAACTTTTAAAACCTTGAACTTATTTTAAATATCAACCTGACATTTTGTACTTTAGGGTTTGGCCTCAAATACAATTTAAACCAGATGGCAAAAGGGCACATTAGATTATGATGAATTCTTAGCAAATCTTAGTGAAGCACCCAAGATATAATATGATATAGTTACCAAACCATTTTTATCATATATTCAATTTAGTTGAATATTTTAAAAAGCCAGTTGGTAATTTCAACAAATTTAACATGGTAATAATTTATCTGTTAAATTTTTTGAAATAGACGGTCAACTCTTAAAACATATTTAATAATATTAAATAGTTTGGAAATAGGCTTAACTTTTTTCTGCAAGGAGTTTAATTTTGGTGGACTTTTTCCACTGAATCATTCATGTTCAGACTATCATGCCTCTCTTTTAAGTTAACTACTTTGGCATTAATTTCTTTGCTTACTTCAAAAGAGAGGACCAGTTTATTTCTAAAGTATTTTTGTTTGTTTTCCTTAAAAGAGCAGCAAACTTTCATTTTTAAAACGGATCCACTAACTAAGTGGAAACGACCTCATCAGAATAAGTGCAAACCTTTTAGGAAGAATAATCATGGCACCAAAGTTATTACAGTAATAATTTATTCAGAAAGCAGCACTTGTGTTTGAAGATGGCTACAAATGGGAATGGAAATAACAGAGAAAGAACAACGCATATTTTGAGGATGAGATGCCATTTCCTTTTGTAAGGATTTGGTCATGCCATAGGCATTATTTCTTTACAAAATCAAGTTAAATTTCTTTATGTGTGGTGGTCTGCCCTCTCCTGGGCCAGAATAATATACAAAAGATCCATTTGATTTGTAAAAAGGGAAATTCAGCTCCAAACGACTAAAGTATCTTTTAAGTTAACCTAGTATTGAAATCTTAATGCATATTTATTAATGTAATAACTTCTCACGGACTGTATCCTAGTTCAAATATTTGAGAAGTTCTTAAGGTGTGGTTGTTCCACTAATTTCCATCTTATCTCCCTTTACCCCTTCTCTCTATTACAAAATAAACACAGCTTGCCACTTGACATTTTCCTTGACCTCTCTTTTTAAAGTATTTTAGAATTAACTCACAGGGAATGAACAGAATTCCCCCCTCTTTGCCTACAGATTTTTCCATTAGAATTTTTATTCTAAACATAATTACAAATTTGTTAAAGTAGAAAAAGAGAATAAAAATAAACAAACCATTAAATATTACCTACAAGTTCTTTCATAATAACCACTATTAATATTTGGGAGACTAATCCTCCAGACATTTATGATGTACAGTTATATATGTAATACACTAACCTAAAAAAGGGAGATACAGAATACATACTTTTGAAACCTTTTTTATTTTTTAACTGAATACATGCAGAAAAGATTTGTGTTTGGCATTTTAAACTCTTTATATTGCTATTTAATCATTGTAGAGTTCTGGGTCTCTTTTGTTCAATTATATAGTAATCTCCTTTGGGAGAATGGCTGTGCAGAATTAACTTGGTATTTCTATTGTTAAGCAGAGCATTATATACAAAACTATATACTCAATATTTTGGAACGGTCTCCTGACAATGAGTTGCTTTGGAAAGTATGCCCAGAGCAAAATCGGAAAACAAGTAGACTCCATCCTCTCAGTATATTATTAAGATAAACCAAGCAAAATGAATCTCAGCAGTGGATAATATCAGGATTTCAGTTACAACCACAATGAGAGTAAGTGATATTGTGTATACAAAGTCATTTGATAGATATGATAAAATAAGTATTTGAAATTAAATAGGTGACTTCAAGGAAATTTTATTGCTATAGCTTATTTACGGTTCTTTTGTGATTTTTTGTTTCATTCTCGACAGTTTTGAGGTTATAGAAAATGTCTCCTGAGATGTCTTCTCAGCCCATGAGACCTCTTTGGTGTGACTTAGGAGAGATCTCCTTACTGGTATAAAAGTTTGATCCCAAATTGCATTACTCAAATAGACTGAAAGATTTTTATCTTCCAAGTAACAGTACTGTATAGTTTGGGAAGTTTGGCAAGATAGCTCAGCTCCACCTAGTCACTTAGAAATCCAGGCTGCAGAAATTCTGCCAACTTAACAATATGGCTTCCAAGGTCTCTCTGTTCCAGTCAGCCCTAAATGGGGGATGGTGGTGGTAAATGAGTTTTATAAGAGCCTATGCCTGGAAACGGCACATGCCATTTTCAGTCACATTCTATAACAAAAACTCTATCATTTTGCCATACTTAGCTGTAAAATAGACTAAGATATGTAGTCTGTGTTCCAAGAAGAAAATGTAGATTTTGGTGAGCTACTTGCTAGTACCTCTAGTGAGTCTTTGCTGTACCTCTTTTATGAGAATTGCCTCTGTCTTTCCAGGGATGAGATGCCCTTTCCCATTATATTATAACATATAACCTTCCTCCCCACCTTCATTGATTTATTAATGGTGAATACCTGACATGTCACCAATGGGGCCAATCAAATTTAGATTCTCCTTCCAGAGAATTAGAAAGTGAGATTCAGAGGCCTTTTCTGTGTGTCCTTAGAACTAAAGCCATTAAACTTGTGAGGTCCCAGGAAGAAGAGGGGGAGGAGTAGAGGATGGGATGAGAACAAAGCAAAAGATTGCAAAAAAGACAAAAGACGTACACTGGATCTTTCTTTTTTTTTTTTTTTAATATTTTTTTCAACGTTTATTTATTTTTTGGGACAGAGAGAGACAGAACATGAACGGGGGAGGGTCAGAGAGAGAGGGAGACACAGAATCGGAAACAGGCTCCAGGCTCTGAGCCATCAGCCCAGAGCCCAACGCGGGGCTCGAACTCACGGACCGCGAGATCGTGACCTGGATGAAGTCGGACGCTTAACCGACTGCGCCACCCAGGCGCCCCCGTACACTGGATTTCTGATGATGTTCCTGTTGCTATCTTAATCCCTTCCAAAAGTCTGACTGGCTACCCTGCCTAATTCATGAGATGAATTTATATCCTGTTCATTAATTCTTATTTTTTAAGTTGACTCAAGTTGATTTCTGTTACTTTAAACCAGATTTTCAACTAACATGTTGCTGAATAGGAAAGAATTAGACAAGATCAGTTTTTAATCCTATTCTCACACCTGTTAAGTGTCTGCCTTTTCAGAAGTGATAACTAACTGAGCTTTCCCCCATCTGCAAAATGTGAACAATAATTCACACTCTTCAGTTCCCTTACAGGCTATTAACAAATAAAGCACAGAATACAGTGACAGACATAATGTGTATGCTCAGTAATTGATAGTTCTGGTAATGATAAAAAGGATGATGATGATAATATTTACAGATATCAAACAACACTTGTCTGGTATATTTATTTCAGAGGAACCAGTGGCTAACAGCTGTTCATGAGTCCATGAGGTTGTGTTTTCTCAGATTTCCAAGTAAGACAAAAACCAAGTGAAATGTGGTACATCTAATTAAGGAAGCTGAAACTTTGTGCCAACTTTTGTAAGCTGTCTATAGCTAAAAATCTCCTAAAGACAAGAAAACATTTTAGAAAAACTCACCCTAACTCAAATAGTGCCAATCATATAACGGGGAAAGTATTTTATTTTCTCAGAATATTTTGGCCAATGTTTTAGATTCACTTTCCAGAACATGATTATATCTGTAACTCTACAATGTTACAGTTGCCCTAAAAAAATAGGCAACTAAAAGATTTGAAAATGTATCTGTCATTTCTAAGAAATGTAAAAATGGCAGGTACAATTTAAATCTGTCTTAATCTAACTCCACCTAATCAACTCACTGAATTAACCGTCACTCTCCATGGCAGATGCAGTTGAAGTATATTTAATTTAATTCCACTTAACCAAGTCACTGAATTAACCATCATTCTTCATTCTTACTATATTACACATGGATAGATGCCTACATAATCTTGTATGATCACAGCTACTGGGCTATTCCCTAATACATGCATAAAATAAATGCTTTTGAGTAAGGAACATTAAATGGTTGTGATGTAATTGAAAATTCCAGAAGAGTTTGGCACTCAGATGCTTAAAACACACATAGACACACACGCAGAAACACACACAGACACACACACAGACAAACACACACTTTAAATAGACCAAACCGGAAAATGTCAATGCAGCTGTATGAGTATGGTTTCTGCAATAAGATGGCTAAATTTTAATCAACCAAGCAATATTCAAAATGAAATTCCTTAGTAATGAGTCAATTGGGATGGATATATATATATATATATATATATATATATATATATATATATATATATGTATGTATGTATATATGTATATGTGTACATATACATATATATATGTATATATAATGCCTATCTCATTCAATCATGTTAAATAAGAGGGGACTTAGGACTTACTATCCTGTTAGTTGATGTTTTCTGTATTGGATTCTTTCTCAGTTTCTCAGTTCATAGAATATCTATTGATAATACTTAGACTCCTGAGGAAATTGTGCTCATTTTTTTCCTTCTGTCTCAGACAGACCATGCTAATGGAAGAAGAACTACCAACTGCTCCAGGAATGCTGTGGTGTATTTAAATATCAGAGAAATGAAGTGCAGTTGCATAAGCATGCATCTTATTCAGGACTCTTAAATTACAGATGGGAGTCTGAAAAAGTACATATATAAAAAATGAGGCAAATAGCCATAGATATCCTGAACCTATGTACTTACAGTTTCAGGAAAGGAACAATAGTAATGATAAACTTGATTAAAGAAAAAAAGTAAGTGGCTCAGTCTGCTGAGCATCCGATTTCGGCTTAAGTCATCATCTCACGGTTCATGGGTTCAGGTCCTGCATTCAGCTCATTGCTGTCAGCCTGTCAGCACAGAGCCCCCTTTGGATCCTCTGTTCCCCTCTCTCTCAGTCCCTCCCCCATTCATGTTCTCTCTCTCAAAAAATAAAGGAAAAAGTAAGTAATGCTGAAAGTGCAAATTCCTAATACCCCAAGTTAGAAGGCTTTCCCAATGTTGATGTATAATCCAGAGGCAATATTTTATCTCATTAAGATGCTTCTCAACAATAACAACAACAAAGTAAAAAGACCAAAAACAGAAAAATAATATTGCCAATTCATATCACAGACCATGAGCTAAAATATAGATCAATTTGAAAATGACCAAAATCCAACAGAAAGGGAGCAAAGAGTATAAACACAAATATGAACATAAAATTTGCAGAAGAGCTATGAATGCTCCTTAAACATATATAAAGACTTCACTTTTACTTAAAATATGAGAATAGCAAATTAAACCAAAACTGATATGCCATTTTTTTATCTCTAAAGACTGGCCAACGTCAGTTTGGTAACAAATATTCTTGTTAGAGTGAAGAGAAACAGGTAATTTCATACATAGAATGTTATACAACCTCTAAGGAGAACAATTTGTCAATATATATTACAGTGTTAATGCATATAACCCTTTGCACCTGTAATTCCAAAACTTTTTACTTGTATACTCCTATTCTGTGAAATGACTTTTATAGCCTTGTTTTCATAAACATTGGAAATAAAGACTGCTTGGCTACATAGATGATGTTACATGCATACAATTGAATTCCATTTGGCCAGATAAAAAGTGTCCTCTTCCTTAGCCAAGAAAACCCTCCCACTATAAAACAACTAAACATCATGCATTAAAACATTTCATATACTTGGCTAAGTTTGCAATTAAATAAGTAAATGCCTTAGATGTCAAAATGAAACTAAAGCACAAATTGAGAGCCAAGTAGGTGTGCAAATTCAAAGGTAAGTAGGTGCTAAAACTAGTGGTTGCCTAAAGAACTTACTATTCCTTGACTTCAGTGTTAACAGCCATGTAAGACAGGAAAAAGGTGAGACTGGTGCATTGTGGGAAGCTGAATCAGAGATTCCCACTCATAAAAATGGGACACCAAATGACTACAACCATAATAAAAATGTTGGGTAGGGGATGGAAAGACCATGTAAACACGGTAAATATAGCTGTATTGACCATGGTTGTGAATAAAAGAATAAAATATTACCTGTTAGAAAATTGGTTCACAGGTCAACTCCCACTCAATTATGTGCCCCAAGTTCTAACTGCCAGTAACATCTAAAAGACCTCAAGCAAAGAATTTATTTGAATGTAGCTCTGGGTTGATATTGTACCTTGACAATGAGAAGAGAAAAAGAGGGGAGGGTACATCTTCTCAAGATACAAGAAATGAGGAAGTTGGATATATTCCAAAAATTAAAAAAAAAGATTAATAAATTACAGAAGAAAAAAATGTGATCATTTCTCTGATCATCTCAATGTAGAGAAAACATTCAACAACATTTAAAATCAATTTATGTTAAAATTTTTAGAAAACTAGGTACAAAAGAAGATTTGAAAAATCTGATATGAGGTACCTACTCAAATGTATAGCAATCTCAATTTTATGGTACAGCATTAAAAGCATTCCCTTTAAAATCAGGAATAAGTAAAATATTCCTACTTTGTCATTTATATTCTGCATATATTTTGGTGTTCCAGCTAGTAAAGTAAGATAAACAAAAGAGTAAATTATTTAGAAAGAAAGAAAAAAAAACTAACATTTTTTATAGATAATATGACTGTCAACAAAGAAAATCAATATAATCTAATAAATCACTTGCATTAATGAGAAAATTTGAAGAGGTTATTTTAAAAAGTATCAATATACAACTGTCAATTGACATCCTGAATACCAGGTATTTAATTTTTAAAAGAATAGAATTTAAAATAGAAAAAAAAATCCCTAAAAACCCTATTGAACAAAACTGTGAAAATGAAAATTTATGGAGAAATTCAACAATTTTTTAAAGGAAACAAAACCTAAATAAGTCAAACCTTAGAAGGTAAGTAGGTGCTAAAACTAGTGGTTGCCTAAAGAACTTACTATTCCTTGACTTCAGTGTTAACAGCCATGTAAGAGGAAAAAAGGTGAGATTGGTGCATTGTGGGAAGTTGATATATCATGTTCATGTATGGATTACTAAATGTTGTAAAAGTATCAGTTTAATTTATGGAAGTGAAAAAGTCCAAAGATAGCTATAACACACTGTCAGAAGAATATAGTGGGAGGCTTTACCTTAATGGATGTCAGCATGTTTTATATTAAGCAGTAAAACTAAGACAGGCAAGAAATAGGCTACTGAAATGGAAAGCAAACGCCCAAACAGACTTACACAATATAGACACTTGATTTATAAAAGAAGTACATGGAAAATAATTGGGGATCAAATGGACTTTTAAGCAAATAACTCATACAATTAAGTATACAAATGGAAAAGAATGAAATTTGATCCCTACCTCAAGCCATAAACAAAAATCAATTCTGGATGGAATGTGAAAGCCAATTTTGTATGCTAGTTTAAGACAATTACTTTATGACCTCATGATAAATAAGGATTTTAAAATATAAAACACAAAAGCAAAACTAAATATAAATAAAAATACTGACAACTTTTACTACATTGAAATAAAAAACTTCTATATATCAAAAGAAATCATAATGAAAATGAAGAAATAAGTGATTGAGTGGGAGAAGATATTTACAACACATCTAACTGCAAAGAATTCATACCTAAACTATTCAAATAGTTCTGAAATTAGTCATTAAAATGATAATTGAAAATGGCATTTCATAAGAGAAAATACAAAAATCCATAAAAATAATTTTTAAAAGTCATGCTAAAAGGGAATATAAAAACGGAAACTACAGTGATATGTCATTACATACCTACCAGATTGGTTGGGAAAACAACAAACAACAACAACAGACTGAATCAAGAAGTAGTAAAGATTTGGAGCAGTAGAAACTGTTGCAGACTGCTGTAGAATTATAATTTTGATACAACCATGTTTGAAAATAATTTGACATCATCTAAATGAGTTGAACATAGACATATGCTATGACCTGGCAATTCTGCTCCTGATATATTTGAGGTCATCTCTTTTTTTCTGTGTTTCAGGAAATACAAGAATATTCATAGAGGACTGAAATAGCTAAAACTAGAAATAACCAAAATGTCCAAAAAGAATGGAATGGAAAAATGAATTGTTCTATGTTTCTTTTGTGGAATCCTATACAGCATTAAATAGGAATGAACTGGAATTACATGTAAAAATGTTTACAAGGCAAGATGGCATGTTTCCATTTATATAAGAGTTGTGCATAGACACAACTAAGCTCTACTGACTACAAATATATATATGAGTGGTAACAAACAATAGCAAGAAGACTATTAACATAAAAAATCAGGACAATGGTTACCTCTGGGAAGATGAATAAAGAAATACTGGGAATGGACATGAAGAACCTTCTGAAATGTTGGAAATGTTTTGAATCTTACCTGAATTATAGTTATACAAGAGTCTGCTTTATAATTACTCTTTAAATTGTGCCTACACATTTTATACTCTCGTCTGTGATTATATCAAATGAACACATATTTCTGATATGAAAACACATATTTTCCCATGAAAAGATTACTAAGCTAATTTTTAATAATAGCAAAAAATAGATGCAATTTTATAGTCACAGATTTGCAAAGACTAAGAAGTATGGTAATGGCAGTGTAAATCCATATGAGCACTTTGGGAAACAATTCAGTATTATCTTATAAATTTGATGGTGCTCATACCCCTGACTCAACAGTTCCACTATTAGATACCTCATATGCAGGAGACATACCCAAGAAAGTTAATAGCATATTATGTATAAGAGCAAAAAATTGGAAACAATTCGTACATCTTATAATAGAAGCATGAATAATCCTATGTGGACTCCTCTGTAATGATGAAAATTAATGACCTATCATTATGTGCATTAACACAGATGAGTCACACACTTGATGTAAAAAGTATGTTGTAGAAAAATATATCCAGTATTATTGTATTACTGCTCAAATACATGCAATGTGAAAATAAGAAATCACAAATATATATGTATATATAATGCATATTTTATATTATAATTTATATAAATTATGTATATACATATAAATCTCTGATAAAACATTAAAGAGTCAAATATAAAGCTGAATTAAAAAAAAAACCTGGATGATGAGAGAGAAGGAAATTTGATTGGAGCGTTATACACAATGGGCTTCAAGTTTATTGGTAATGTTCTATATCAAGCCATGAGGTGGCTAAATGAGTAGCTATTTTATTATTATTCTATATATCTTTCATATGCATATACTATATACACACACATGTATTAATGACTTATGTATGCATGACACAATCCTTAGTTTAAAAGAGTTATGGGGAAGGAAAAAATAATGAGGTGATACTTTTTATATTGAAATGGAAAATGATTTAAAAAATTAAGTGGATATGTGTATAAGATGCTATGATTAGTATGAACAAAAGGGAAAAAATGAGAATGAACACATGTTTTCCTTATTTGTGTATGAATATCTTTAGAAAGTTACACAGGAAACTGACACTGGGTTGCTACACAGAGGAACTAGGTATTTGGATGACACTTAAGTGAAAGGGATAATTTTTATTGATAATGCCCTTCTGTAACTTTAAACTCTTGTATGAAGCAAATACATTGTAATTATTGAAATAACTACAATTTAAAAATTTTTAATAAATGATAGTATCCTACTCACTCTTTTTTATATTAAAAGTGTGTCCTATGATATATCTAAATGGGTGGGAAAGAAGAATCTGATTTATATCCTACTAACAAAAAACTAAAGCATTCCATCCCTGGCCTTCTTGCCTACAGGGCATGGCACAAGGAATGGGCATACTCTTCTGTTGCCACACAAAAAAGGAGGAATAGGGGAAAGCATGCTGTGATTATTATTTTTATAAATTGCAAATCATAAGCGTGCAACAGTAGAATGGGACAAAATCAGTTAATGTCAAGCCAGAAAACCATACCAAATGTGAAATTTTCACAGACATTCTCATTAACAACATTTATGCCAGTCACATACATTGGTTTCCACAGAGACCAACCAAAATTTCCAACTGTTACTGGCTTTAAAATCTAACTTTCTAACAAAAACTGGCTTATTATATCCCTGCAAAGCCCAAGTTTGAGCAACACAGAATAGCAACAGCAAAGAACAAACATTGTGAGCCAAAGTAAATCTATTTATTTATGATGTGGCTTAACCCATTTTTCGAGGGTCATATTTTATAGCACCACCCATGATTCTGGAGTTTTCCTTCAATTAAAAACTGGTAAATTTGCTAAATATATCATTTAGGTCTCTGAAATTGACAAAGCCTTCATTTCAAGAAAGTGATTATTGTGTAATTTAACATTTAACTAGTGATTTAAAAAACGCTTCTAAGTAGGGGTGCCTGGGTGACTCAGTTGGTTAAGTGACTGACTCTTGATTTAGGCTCAGGTCATGATCTTGCGGTTTGTAAGTTTGAGTCCCACATAGGGCTGTGTGCTGAAGGTGCAGAGCCTTCTTGGGATTCTCTCTCTCTCTTCCTCTTTCTCTCTCTGTTCTTCCCCTGCTTGTGCTCGCTCTCTCTCAAAATAAATAAATAAACTTTAAAAATTTTTTTAAAATGCTTTCAGGTGAGACAGAGCCAATTTATTATTATTTTGTTTGTTCTTCAAGTTTCTGTATTGCCATGAAGTTTGTCACTTTAAACTTTCTAAGTAGTGTCTAAAAAAAGGTACTAAAGTTACCAATATTGATATATTATACAAGTTAACCAACAGTTGTGTATCTACTATATGTAAAACGCTCTACCAAAAGGTAAAAAACCTAGATGGCTGGGACACTTGGGTGGCTCAGTCAATTGAGCCTCCCATTCTTGATTTCAGCTCAGGTCATGATCCCCGTGTCAGGCTCTGTGCTTAGCATACTTAAGAATTTTTTCTCGCTCTCTCTCTCTCCCTCTGCCTCTCTCCCCCATTCGCATTCTCTCTCAAAAGATAAATAAAATAAAATAAAGACATAGATGGAAAAATAATAGACATAGATGGAAAAATGTACTGTGACTGGACGATGAAAGATGGGCAAGGTATATAAATTATTTGTGGTGATATGTGTGCAGCATTTGGGTTTATAGAGAAATCTGCTACTACTTGGAGCTTTTGAATTGCACAAAACTTAAAGGCAGAAGGAATACTTTGTATGAATCTTGGAAGATGAGAATGACTTTTATAAGGAGGAGGAAAACAAGGAAGGGACTTCCAAAAGGACAGAAGAGCATGAGCTAGCTAAGATTGGTAATACAAAAGTAATGACATATTTGGAAAACCAGAAACTATGCCTCAGATTAAACAGCCAGTTGTAAGATCTCAGAGAAAGAAAATAAATTGAGAGTAGAGGCCGGTGGAAGATATGCTAAGTCATTTACATTGTGTTGTTAATCTGTTCATGGGGAATCTTTACATGTTTTTGAAAATGGTTACTTAAATTTGAAACATATTTTCTATCATAGAAGAAATATTTGGCTACAGCAGATTGGCAAACAGATCTTTTTCTCTCTCCCTCTCTCTCTTTTTTCCAGAGACAGAGTGAGAGAGCAAGCAGGGGAAAGGGCAGAGGGAGAGGGAGAGAATCCCAAGCAGGCTCAGCACAGAGCTCTATGGTGGAACTTGATACCATGGCCCTAGGATCATGACCTGAGACCAAATCAAGAGTTGAAGGCTCAACTGACTGAGCCACCCAGGAGCCCCAAAACTTTTTTTAAAAATTGTGATGAAATACACTTAATATAAAATTTACCATCTTAACCATTTTTAAGTGTGGCATTGCTGTGCAATCATCACCAGTATCCATCCACAGCACTCTTTTCATCTTGCAAAATGGAACTCTGTACTCATGAAATAAAAATTCCTCATTCTCCCCTCCCCAGATCTTTTTTTCCCCTTAAATATAAAATAACAGGTATGTAAGAGGCAAAAAAAATGTCTATGGGTGGTGAGAAAGATACAGAACTTAATGAATGAGTGTACTATAAATGTCTATCATCTATCTATGTATCTATGTGTGTGCAAATATCTATCATATATATGTGTAAGGATGTGTGTGTGTGTGTGTGTGTGTGTGTGTGTATTTCTGTAGATATCAGAAAATAAAGAGGCTAAGGAGGGAATATGACTGAAATGATCAAGAAGGGGATATATTTCATTAGGAAGAAACCTTTGAGGTTTGTCATCATGAGCCTTGACCAGTAATACTGACCACTGAACATCAACCATAATGGCTTTGGACGCAAAACTATCATTTAGGCAGAACACAAAAGGGTTGTAGTAGATGATATAGTAATAGGGAATACAACCACTTTTATGGGTCACCTGGGTGACATATTAACAGTGCCAAGACCTAGGGGCAAAGAATCTAGTATTCATTTATGGTCCCACAGACAACCTCCTGGCCAGTATCTCTTTCATGGTGCCACTGCCTAACAGGGGCCTCAGATGGCTGAGGAACTGATGCAAGTATCCAGTTACCATATTTTAACAAGCTTCTGTGGAAACAAGGACACAGGAAATTTCAGATGAGCCAAGAGTCTTTGTTGAGCACGCCCAATGTATTCAGCCTGGTTCTAGATTTTACAGATTACAATTAAGTTTTTACAATGATGTATAGTTAGGAAAGACAAAGTTTTACATGTTATAGGAACATGTAGTTGTATATAACCACAATATTATGATATTTCCATATCTTATGGTATTGCCATGGGAAAACACACATTTGTTTTCATGAGTTTACTGTAAAATCAGCTGTCGTATAGGCCTTAATTTAAAGATAATTAGCTTTTTTGGTAATTGGAAACATGAGGAAGAATACTGTAAAATACCCCAAAGTAAACAAACCCAGTTGGCAAAATAAATTAGTTTTGATTTACATGAGATTTTATATGCTTAGAGATTTTGGTTTGAAAGAAACAAATTTTTGAATCCTAAAATAATTTTAGTTCATTTTATTTCTTAATGTTTACCTAATTTTGACTTGACTTTATTGCTTTTTATTGCTATCGTCAACTTCCCCATGTCTTAAAAAAGTTGCATTTTCATATCTCTTATGGTCATTAGACTTTTTAAAAGAAGAATTCAGGGGCGCCTGGGTGGCTCAGTCAGTTAAGCATCCAACTTCTGCTGAGGTCATGATCTAGTGGTTCTTGAGTTCAAGCCCCACATCGAGTTCAGAGCCTAGAGTCTGCTTCAGATTCTCTCTCTCTCTCTGTCATGCCCCCACTCACACTCTGCCTCTTTCTCAAAAATAAACAAACATTAAGGAAAATAATTAAAAAATAAATAAAAAATTCAATTCTACTTGGTAGAAGATGTGTTGGTGGTCTGCAAATTATGTTGCAATAACTTCATTTTGTGAAAAATTTAATAATGAAAATCATTTTCATTGGATTGGAAAAATCATGGTTTTTGGCCACAGTATTGGCCATTATATTTTCTTGAACCTGAGGATGACATTTCTGTGTGACCAAATAATCCCTACACTGGATTCACTTTACAAAGTCTTGAATCAAC
The DNA here is from genome assembly GCF_018350155.1 of Leopardus geoffroyi. Lineage (NCBI taxonomy): Eukaryota > Metazoa > Chordata > Mammalia > Carnivora > Felidae > Leopardus > Leopardus geoffroyi. Next base: position 112,460,004 of record NC_059333.1, read on the forward strand.
CAGTTAGGAGAATAAGCTGAGGAAAAGTCAGCAGAGTGTGGAAAATTCTGCCAAAGTTTTGGGATTGTTGTTTATAACACCACACGATCAAGAGGGAAAGAACTCTGGGCTCTCTGCTTGTTCCTCAAATTAAGATTTCCAAGCCCATGTTCTTATAATTATTTTATATATTTTAGTTACATTTTGCTTATTATGTTTATCAGAAGCAGAGACAACTTTATACTAGTACCACCGAAGTTTGTTTGTTTTTAATTTTTTTAATATTCATTTATTTTTGAGAGAGAGACAGAGTAAAAGTGGGGGAGGGGCAGAGAGAGAGGGAGACACAATATCTGAAGCAGGTTCCAGGATCTGAGCTGTAGCACAGAGCCCAATGTGGGGCTCGAACTCGTGAGCCATGAGATCATGACCTGAGCCAAAGTTGGATGCTCAATGGACTGAGCCACCCAGGCGCCCCACCCTGAAGTTTTTAATTAAAGTTTGATGACACTCCTTGTTAAAAAAAAATGTCCATGGCTAATCACTGACTTTAGGGCAATGTTTCTATACTTTGTTTTTGTTTGGCAGTGTTGGTGTGAAAAGATTATGGTCCTTTTCAGAAAATGAATAAGACAGGCACTTTTCCTAGATAAGTCAACATACATATATATTCACAATCATATGCCATTTCAAGGGGTCCATATACTCCCAGAACTGTATCTATATAGCTCTAATTTAGAACCTAAATTTTGAAGCACCAAATCTGAACTTTCTAAACTTAATTCTCTACAACTAGATCATCTCCAACTCTGTCACAATCTCTTCTCCCACTATTTCATAAAATTAAGCTGCTTATGATTTCCTTACTAGAAAGTCAATATGATTTCCGTCCTATCTTCCAAACAGGTCATACTGAAAACTACCTACACTCTACTACTGCCATTCTCACCTGGATCATGGAGAACAACTGTGTTCTTCTCCTTATATTTCCAGTTCTAAAAAATCAAGGTTTAAAATAAGTAAGTCTCTCCTAGAAAAAAAAAATCATATCAGCCCACAGGGAATTCTCACTTCTCTGCAATTTTAATTTGTGACACAGTGAATGTTGTTGAATATACTATAGTAGCTCTTAAAGTAGCAACATTTTCCTGAGAGTGTAGTGGATACCCTTAAGAAGATTGAGAACTCCTGTAGCATAGGGTTATATTCACACTTGGATTCTTTGAAGTACCAACTACCCAATGAAGAAAGATCCTGTTGGGGAAACGCGATTGACTTTATTGTAAAGTGGTCTCTTGACACTATTGCTATGGCAACATTCTGTCCAAGTGTCGCCCTAGCAATTGACTTGCTTTACCTTAGGGTATTTAAATCCCATACCTAATTTCCTTTTCCTCTTTCCTAGAAAGCATGGAGCCAAATTTGTGGTTAGCAGTATAGGACTTCATGACATGTTATCATTTTGTTTTACTACATTTCATTTTCATTTTATGCAAATTTTATTACAGTATTTATCTTCTGATAATATATCACATTTTTTGAAGCCATCTAAATATCCTTCTTGGAAAACAGCAGAAAAATACACAATAAATAAAATACATTATTTGCTTCTTCCACTGTGCAATGGCAATGCTTTAAAGAGAAAGACTGATTACCAAAGAGCAGGTGAAAAAGGAAGAATAGAAAGGAAGGAAGGAAGAATGTTGACAGTGAAAGAAGGAAGGAAGGAAAGACAGAAGGAAGGAAGGAAAGACAGAAGGAAGGAAGGAAAAAAGGAATAAAGACATCCATAGATTGGAATATTAGTTTCGCTAACTTCAAAAGGAATACTTTTTCCTTTAAGGTTATAATAATTTGAGTTAAAATAGAAATTCCCCATCTCAAGCACTCTCTATTCCTCATTCCTGTTTTATTTGTCTCCATGAAACTTGTACTTGGCATATCTCTATTTACCCATTGTCTGTATCTTCCTACTGGAACATCAGTTTCATGAAGGTAAAAATTTGTTTTATTCCTTATAGAGCCCCATAACCTTCCCCTAATTAGATACTCCAAAGATACTGAATAATAATAATAAATCACAATAATATTATATAGATACAGAGTAGAAATAGACTCACTAAATCTGTGTCTTTCAGTTCTACATTTTCCAAAATAAGTTTTGGATTTGACCCAATTATAATATCTTCCAACTTAATTTTCTTCTTATATTTCCCTCATGATGATTTAGGATTGATGAACTATAAGATACAATGTCAAGTACTTTTCCAAATTCTATTAATAAAGACTTTTAAAGTGTTTATTAATCAATTAGAATCCATGGAGAAAGGGTGGTTTCTGAAAAACGTTCATGTTCTCTTCCGTGACCCTTCTGAAAGGGCCTTTATTTCTAGGCCAAGAATTTCTCTTTTTTTTCCCACTTTTTAAAGATTACAAAACTTCATACATTCATACCTGCAAACAAATTGATAAGACAGATCTTAATAGCTTTATTCTGTGACAATTTTGAGTAACTTTTCTTGATTTGAAAGACATTAGCAATGTCTCTAAGGGTAATGAGAGTCTCTTAGATTATGAAGTCAAGTGAAAGTAGACATGGATCAATTGTGTGATGATGATTTTATGAGTGCGAACAGTTGTGTTCTAAAGTTAGGATAGGAACAATTTATATCTGTAATTCCTTATCGTTACAGACAGACTTTCACCACTTACATATATTTACATGGATAAAACTTTCACCATTTACCTATATTATCTTTACATGGATAAGACTTTCACCATTTACCTATGTTATCTTTACATGGATAGTTCATTCCCCCTGCAGCTTTATATAATAACAGCCTGATTCAGTTATGTTTTCTACATATTCTTTAAAAATTTCATCGTTTTGAGCTGATTTTCATAGCAGAAAATAAATGAGTTCTTTCAGGACAATCAAAGACATATGATGTAGGCCATATTTACTCTCTAAAAATCCATTTATATCCATTTATATCAGCATTCTTCCTCATTTACTATGTGCTAGGCTCTAGTTTGGGTCTGGAGGTGAACAAGGCTTTACAAAGTTTAATCTAGAGGGAAAAATAGACACACATATATCTCTACTCTATAGCTAAAATTATGAGGTGGCAGTGAGTACAGTGTGGAACACAGAGGAAAGAGTGACAAATATCAGCAATTTATGAAATAGGGGAGCTGGACAGAGAAAGAACTTGCAAGGTCATAAAGAAGGTTTGGAGCACAAGAAATCATACTGTGTTGGGTATAAAATGCAGCTAGAAATATATGTTGTCGCTAGAATATGAAGGGCCCTACTTTCCAGGTTAAGTTGTGTGCAATTTTCCTTTTGGATAAGGAGAGTATCATGGTCATAGTAAGTAAATGTCAAGAAAATGGTCCTAACTCCTGAGACTATGTGCTTATTTGAGAATGTTCAGCATCATAAAAGGATCTGAAATACCAGAGGAACAAGAATTACATATCTTAAACAATTTTTGCATAAAAATTGATAAAAGGAGCAAATTACATACAAAATTCACTTAATTGGGGCACCTGGGTGGCTCAGTCAGTTAAGCATCCAACTTTGTTTGGCTCAGGTCATGATCTCATGGTCCATGAGTTTGAGCCCTGTGTTGGGTTCTGTGCGGACAGCTACAAGCCTGGAGCCTGCTCCAGATTCTGTTTCTCCCTCTCTCTCTGCCCCTTCACAACTTCCACTCTATCTCTCTCTCTCTCAAAAATAATTACACATTAAAAAAATTCCCTTAATCATTCAACAAATTCATTTTACGCAAGAGAATACAATGTAAATTGAGTTTCCCTCCTACTTAGACCCCAATCCTTTTTTTCAGAGATAACTACTAGCAGAATTATATGATTTCTCCCCCAAATCTTAAAATACATAAAATCATATGCAACCCCTAGGGTTGTGTCATGAGGCTCTCCATGATGCTTAAAACAAACAAAATTGGCTAATCTATAAAAAAGAATTAGAGCCTCTAAAAAAGCCTTTAAAGTCATAGAATAAGTAAAGAAACATTTATTTAAGAAAATTATTAAAATTAGATTAAAGCAGAGAGAGTCTATGGCATTTGAGATACATCCTTTCCCTCCTTCTTTCCCATCTCAACTCAGCATGAGGCAAGTTCCCCTCCTAGCAGGTGTGGTCTAGCACAAGGAACTCCCTCATCTCAGCTCCCAGTCAAGGGCTACAGTGATTGACAGCTTTAGAAAGGGGAAGGCCACCAGTATTTCTTATCCTCTCCAAGATGAGAGAGGCTAAAGTCATGGTGAGTGTGTCTAAGAGGTGAGGGTTTCCTTTTTTTTCACTCAGTCCCTACCAGTAGGAAGAAGCTGTTCCCCAGGCTGAGAATACTGGAAAGTGACAAAGGTCCAGATAGATGTCTTAATAAAACAACATGACTCAGATTTGTTTATGTTTTATATGGCCCAAAAGAATTAAGCCTTGCTACCCTATAATCCATTTTGTCTCTTTGATATGTTTCTTCAAATCTGTTTCAGACTTTGCTATATAGCTGTGTTTCTACTTGATTCCCAAATTCTGAGAAAAACCTCACTTTTGATCTACATATTGGCTATTTTCAATCATTTTGAAATTATTTTTCTTGTGTCCATGTTTAATCCATCCTGAAGCAAAGAGTACAGATTTCACAGGTTAACTTATATAAAATTGGCTAATATTGCTGCCTAATGCTAGTTGAGCTATTCTTGGTTTTCTGATTAATAATCCTTCTCATTATCCAAGTTAAGGTTTGGATCCTGAATGATGGTAAATTTACTAAGACCAGTGTGATCTTGAAGGTCCTTATGAAGGTAGTTAGTCCTTCTTTCCCAAGTTATACTTATTTATTTTACTATGTATAATTAAAATAAGTTATTGATTCCTATCCAACTTAAATTAGTTGAAAATTCCAATGCCAGGAAGACTTTATCTCAAGCTACTATGGTAATTCTCAGATATGTTATTACCACACTTGTAGTATAGTCTTGTAATCTTCATAATATAAGAAATTTTCAGAATATTGGTAATTACAAATAATGCCCTGATTTTCCAAAAGGATGTTCTGAAAGTTGACCTTAGACTATTTTAATGTGTAAGTCCAGAAAAATTCTAGATAGGATTTTGGAAATAAATGTTATCTATAGCCCAAAACACTCATCAAAACAAAATATATCTGATGCAGACGTAGTAAATTAAGAAGTGTTAAAATGGGGTATAACAAGAGCCATCACCAAGAAGACAACACAATGACTAGTTATTTGATCAATCAGGGGTAGAGGATAATAAAATAATTAGGAGAAAGAAAATGATAGATATCAGCTTTTATGATATTAAGGAATTGGTCCATGGGTTGTCCACCTTAATCCCAAAAGGAGCAGTATAAAAGAAGCTGAGATTCGAGGAATCTGCTGATAGGGTATTAATTGAGAATTACTATTATAATTATAAATTGTAAGCCTATTAAATGCCAATCTGGAGTGGCCTCAGAAAACTTAGGTTATATCAAAAGTTTCTTAAAAGGTCAACATAATATAAAATTGAAGAGACAAAGAAAGGGAAAAAAAAGCCCTAAACTTATGTACACATGAAAACTGCATAAAGACCAACCAGGGGGACATGGACTTACCGCTCTAGAGAAGAGGAGGAGGAGGAACAAGACGAGGTCATCTAGTCCCCCAAATGCCACTGAAAGTGAAGTTAGTATTCACAGAATTGTAGAACTAGAATCTGAGTCTACAGTTGTAACTATCACACGCTACTTTGGGCAAGAACCCTGTGGGAAAGGCTACATGAGATTGTGAGTGATGTGATTTCAAAAGACACCAAGACTGCTGGTGTAGAGAAGCAGAGTAAACCGAGTGGTGGACACTTGCGGACCATTTTGCAGGAGAAACAGCAGAGAGATCAATAATACTTCATCTTGAAATGAGACAGTTTTTAATTAACTATGAATTTAAGATATTTAAAGACTTTTCCCCACAGGAGAACTATAGACTTTTGTAATATAAATTTAAAAGAAAACATAAATACTGCCATTCAGAAGATCTGCAAAATGAAGGCTATTTAAGCGTAAGACACTGAATTATTTCCATTTTGCAGGGGGGTGGGAGAGATACTGAGCGACTTCTAGTCCAAGAAGCAGAAGCAGCATCTGGAGTAGTGCACAGGCTATGCATCTTTCAGCCTCTGCTTTCTACCAATTTGTAATGCAACAATGGAGCTAAATCACTTCCTAATATAAACTAAATCACTAGACTTAAAAGTATTGACATATCACCAGATGAATTAAAATTTACTTACTTTCCAAATGAAGCATTCAAAATGCACAAGCAAAGCTAATGTTTCCTTCTCTTTCAAGGTTTTACCTATATCTCTCCTACAGCAATTATCACAATCTCCTAATTAATCTCTTGCCTCTGAAAATAATGATTCTTACCTTTTCCATATTGCCGAACTTTTATCACAGGAAGTAAAATAAGATATTTTAAAAATAAATTGGCAAAGTTACTTATAAAAGTTGAAAATACTGGATACTGTTAAATGAGCAAATGTTTTTGTTAATACCCCTTGTGTGCCTTCATTAAAGCTTGGTATTGAGATTTTATAAAAAAAAAAATTAAAAGTTAAGCTTAGACTCTGAGCTTATTAAACGTATGATTTCTTATTCATATCTGCATTCCCAGGTTCTCTTACCCTTTCAAGTACGTATAAAAGAATTGGTGCACAAAAATGGTATAAAATACACAACCTGATTATTAAAATTATCTGATATAACTACTGATAATAACAACTAAAATTTAAAAAATAATTGTTAACATTTCTTAAGGTCTTTTTATAGTTAGTTCCCTGTGGTAAATACTTAAAATGTACTTATTTTATTTAATCTTCACAGAAAATCTATGAAAAACATATTATTACATATTGTGTGTGTCTCTTATAAGGACATTTGTTATTGGATTTAGGGCTTATACATATAATCCATCCAATATCCATAAGTTATTTACATTAACAGAGATTCTTTTTCCAAATAAGGTCATATTTTGCAGGTTTTGGGTGTCAGGAAGTAGACATATCTTTTTGGGGTCATCGTTCAATTCACAACACTATTATAACAAGTATAAACTGAGTAGCTTAAGGCAGAAATTTATGGTCTTACATAAATACATATGGTTCTGTATGTCAGAAAGTCTGATACTAGTCTCATTGGGTTACAATCAAGATGTTGGCAAGACTATGTTTCTTTCTGCAGACTCTATTAGGGAATCTGCTTCCTTGCCATTTCCAACTTCTAGAAGCTGCCCACATTTCTTGTATTATAGTCTTCATCCTCTAACTAACACCAGCAATGCTGTGCTTATCTGACCCTTTTTCCGTCATTACATCGGACTCTAACAGCTAGGGAACGTTTTCTACTTTTAAGGACTCATAATAAGAACGGACCCACTGGGGTAGCCCAGGATAATTTTCTCATCTCAAGGACCTTAAACACATCTGCAAAATTCCTTTTACCATTAAGGTAAATTATTAAGAGGTTTCAGAGGTTATGACATCGACATCTTTAAGTGGACTCCTATATAATGCCTAGGACATGGTATTGCTTTAGAACCATGTTTGAAGACATATTTGAAGATCAATGATACTACTGCCCTCACAGGAGCTCAAGATAGCATCTTTATCAATAGAAGCCAGGAGACAAGCCTGGGACAACCAGAAAGGTGCTCTTAGTCCCTGCTCTACTGGTAAGCTCTGCTCACTGCTGTTTCCAAGTTCCAGACCAGGCCACAATAGTTCCTTAAGGTGCCATGATGGCAGAAAATTTTTCCACAGGATCATGATTACCCACAACAAATTTACTCTGTACCACCGGTATTATGGTTCTATAAATACATTAGTATAAATATTTACCTAAGGGGTAATATGGCCACCAGGATGGGTGAATTCAGACAGACTCTTGGTGTCCCCTAACTCATAGATCCTAAGCCACCTATTGTCCTTCAACTTGGTTTGTTGTGAGGGCAAAACAACAGGTCCCATTTTTTTCATAGAAGTGGCATTCCCTGGTGAGGGTCTTTGGTGAATTTCATCCTAGTCTAACTGAACAGCTTTTAAAAGCTGGATTTATGGTAGATCATATGAAGCCAATTCCCTTTCAAAAATTTATTTTAATAATTTAGCCAGAATCGATTTCTGCTGCATGAAACATAGAAAGCTAATACAGAAAGTTTTTCAGTCTGTTCAACACGTTACACTTTATCATATAGAAGGCTTAGTCTTTCAGTGTGATGTTACTTCTCTCAGATGCTTTCATTTTGCCCCCAATGTTGAAATATTTTAATTATAATATTGCTATTTTTCATCAAGTGCATGACCTAATATGCCATTTCTCTTTGATATCTAGTTATTATCTGACGTAACTAGACCAAAAACAGAAAAACAAGATAGATTTAGTTTAAAGAATGTGAAAAATAAATAGATGGTCTATAGCGATCTTAAGAGAGACATCATGGTTTATTACAACGACCTTCAATTTGATTAACCTCTCTGTGCATCAATCTCTAATTTTTTTGTGACAAATAAGGGATATGAAATCAAATATTGTATGTAAAAACATGCATTATACCTCTGATTTAGCAGATGACTGTTAAATATCTAATTGTTGATATAACATAGATTTCAATGAAATTTTCATTTTATATAATTGTAAACAGTTGTAAATATGAAAGAATATTTTGAAAGAGGTGAAAATCTTATGCAAAAATCTATCTGGTTCAGAATGTTTACTGTATGTAGTTGGGATTTTATGAAGGACAAGCATAAGGCCATTCTAAGATCGAAGTCAGGATGGATCATTACTGGTATAGTATATAAAAACAACTCTTTTACTCTTTAAAAACATTTCTGTTTTGGAAAAAAGGAACTATAAGTTCAAGGGCTGCCTAGTGAAACAAAAGAGCTCAGTTCTTAATTTTTTACACCATTGCTTTTCTTAATCCATAAAGAGCACCTCTTGCATTGACCTGGAAGAGTAGAGCCAAGCCCGTGTGATGCAAATCTTAAACATTTATAATGATTAGTTCCAGATTTGGGCTTTGAGGTCTTTATCACTCAGAGTCCAAAGAGGAAAACTGAAACCTCTCTAAGAACTTAAACCAGAGGAGATTTGGTTACACAAGTGATGAGGTAGCTAAGAAGTTGAGTATATAAAGGCAACCCAGAGGTTAGAAATAGGAGGAAGCTATTATCAACCTACCATGCAAAAGGTAAACAACCATATGTGGGAAACAAAAGAAAAAGAAAATATCAAACTAGACCCTTACCTCATACTATATGTAAAAATTAACTTGAAATAGATGCTACACCCAAATGTAAAAGCTAATGCTGTAAAACTTCTAGAGGGTAACAGGAAAAATATTGAATGGAGGAGGCATTATGATATTCTAGGGGCTTAAGTCACTGGAGGAAGCAAGAAAATATATCAGCCCTGTCTACTGTGAACTACTGCCTTAGAGAGAGAACTGGCTGGAGTTCTACCCCAAGGCAGAGAAAGAGAAAAGAGAGAGACAAAGAGAAGAGAAAGAGAAACACAGCAAAGCTGAGAAAGAGAAAGAAAGAAAAAGAAACACCATCCAAAGCAGAGAAAGAGGAAGGTGAAAGAGAAAAAGAGAGAAAGAAAATAGAGAGAAAGAAAGGAACACCACCCAAGCAGAGACAGAGAAAATTACCTTGACTTCCTTCTCCCACCCTTTCTTCTCCTGCAAGGGCCTTATACTAGCTAAATCCAAACAAAAGTCAGCTGAGTAAATGCAGTCTGCAAGGATCAGCCACTGTGAAAAAACAGAGGAGAACAGACAAAAAAGGAAAGGGGAAAAAAACCCCAAAAAACAAAAAAACAAAGGATCTGAATGTTATGAAACCTAGAACTGACCTTGGCCTAGAGGGGTTTTATCTGGTCTCAGAATGGACCCAGTTCTTACAAAACATTCAATACAATGGAAAAGGAAGTAAAGGTATCAAGGGTATTCCTAAAACTTCAATAAGCATGATGCCTTTCTCTGTCTGACCCTTTGTATCAACTCCATCATGAAATCCTATTCATTTTATTCTCCACTGTTGCTTTTCTAAACCTTTATTATTTCAATAGCTTCTTAAATAAGCTCCCCATATTTTAAATTGTGAAAAACGTGATGGAGCTCATCAGACAAAAATTCGTTACAAATTGTGTCACTACTCACTCATCATTTAACTCCTCTATGCCTTCTTGTGATTCCTGGAATAAAGATCCCTATCTATAACTTATTTTTTTTTAAGTTTATTCATTTATTTCGAGAGAGACAGAGACAGTGTGAGCAGGGGAAGGGACAGAAAGAGAGAGAGAATCCCAAGCAGGCTGAATACCTCCAGCAGAGTCTGATTTGGGACTCGACCTATGAATTGTGAGATCATGACCTGACCTGAAACCAAGAGTTGAAGGCTTAACCAACCGAGCCACCCAGGCACCCCTATAACTTCACTTACATGGCCCTTTGTGGCCTGGCCTCTGTTTGCCTCCCCAGGTTCACTTTTGGCTGCTCTCCTTCTCACATTATGGAACGTTTTAGTTAAAAGAAGTGTGGGGCACCTGGGTGGTTAAGTTAAGGATCCTACTTTGGCTCAGGTCATGATCTCAATGTTCTCCAGTTCAAGCCCTTCATGAGGCTCTGTGCTGACAGCTCAGAGCTTGGAGGCTGTTTCAGATTCTGTGTCTCCCTTTCTGTCTCTGCCGCTCCCCCACTCATGCTCTGTCTCTCTCTCAAAAAGAAATAAACATTATTTTTTTTAAAGAGACGTACTATTCTCCCTTTTTTTAGATGATCATTACATATGATATTCCCTCTACTTGGAATTCCATTTACCCAATTAACCTTTTTTTTTTTTTTTTAATAAGTACTTCCTAACTCCTGGTTATGTCTTTTTAAAGCACTGTGTACTTTTCCTCATAATTAGTTACTGCATATTATAATTAGATGTTTAAAATGGGAGCAGTATGGGTGCCTGGGTTGCTCAGTTGGTTAAGCATCAAACTTCAGGGGCACCTAGGTGTCTCAGTCAGTTGAGCGACTGACTTCGGCTCAGGGCATGATCTCATGGTTCATGAGTTTGAGCCTCACATCAGGCTCTTTGAGGACAGCTTGGAGTCTGGACCCTGCTTCAGATTCTGTGTCTCCCTCTCTCTCTTCCCCTCCCTTGCTCATTCTGTCTCTCTCAAAAACAAGTAAATATTAAGCATCAAACTTCAGCTTAGGTCATGATCTCACAGTTTGTGGGTTCATGGGTTTGAGCCCCATGTTGGGCTCTGTGCTGACAGCTCAGAGCCTGGGGCCTGCTTCAGATTCTGTGTTTCCTTCTTTCTGTCTGCCTCTCCACTGCTCACTCTTTGTCTCTATCTCTCCCCAAAATAAATAAATACACATTTAATTTTTTTTAAATAAAATGAGGGCAGTAATTCATCAATGCCTATTTTACCCCAGAGGTCCAAGGGAATTTCTCTTTCGTACCACCAATGTCTTTTCCTGGATTTCCTTTCCTGTGCAAGTCTTTGTCAAAGTTTCCCTCACTGAAGTCACTTTGAGGAGTTCCAACTGTCTCCAGCTAGGACCTTGACTGGTACATACTTTTCTAGTTTTGCAGAGCAGTGTGTTTCTTCTTTGATATGGGCACTAAATTCCCAGAGCGTGAATCAGGGACTAGAATAGAAAATCTAGACATATATCCATGCATACACAGCCAAATGGTTTTTGACAAAAGTGCCTAAACAATTCAATGTGGGAAAGGATAGTCTTTTCAATAAAAGATGCTGAGAAGTTAAACAACTTGTGTGAAAAAAGAAAAAAGTCAAACTAGATCCTTACCTCATAGTGTATATAAAAATTAACTTGAAATAGATGCTACACCAAAATGTAAAAGCTACAACTATAAAACTTCTAGAGAAAAGCATAGGGAAAATATTAGTCACTTTGGGTTTGAGAAAGATTTCTTAAATGTGACAGAAAATATATGAACTATAAAAGGAAAGTTAACAAATTGGACCTTATCAGAATTAAAATCTTTGCTCTTCAAAATACACTCTTGAGAAAAAAAATGTACACCATGAACTGGGAGAAAATATTTGCAAAACTAAGAACTGAAAAGCACTTATATCTAGAATATGTAACTCTCTGTGCTAAAGATTTGAATAGACATTTCTCTTAGTAAATATATGGGTAACAAATAATCACATAAAGATACATTCAACTAATTCATCATTAGGGAAATGCAAATTAATGAAGGTCCACCATACTCACAAAAAATGGCTGAAATTTAAAAGACTGAGCATACAAAGTCTTGAAGAGTATTTGGAGCAACTTAAAATCTCATACAGTGCTGATAGGAATGTACCACTTCGGAAACAGTTTGACAATTCCATGAAATGTTATACATACATTCACCACACTATCTCAACCATTGTTCTAGGTATTAAACCAAGGTAATTGAAAGCATGTGTCCATAAAATCCCTGCATTCAAATGTTCATGACAGTTTTGTTTGTATACTACAAGTCTAGAAGCAATTCAAATGTCCATCAAAAGATGAATGAGAAAAAAGTTGTTTATCATACAATGGAATACTGTTCACTAATAAAAAAGAGTCAACTATTGATACATACAACATGTCTAAATCATGAAAGAAGTATACTGAATGAAAGAAGCAAGACTAAAAAGACGATATACTAAATAATTTTACATATACAAAATTCTACAAAATGCCCATCTATAATGGCAGAAAACAGATCAGTGACAACACAGAATGGGGTGAAGGAGGGTTGATGGGAGGGAAGAAGAGATTAAAAAGGAGCAAGAAGAAATTTTAGGAGGTGACAAATATGTTCATTAACTTGGCTATGATGATGTTTTCATGTGTGTATATATTTTCCAAAATCCATCAAATCTTACACTTGAAATACATACAGTTTATGTATGTAATTATATCTTAATAAAGCTAGGAAAGAGTTTTACACTTAAAAAATCTTAACCATTTGAGATAATTTTATACCAATACATAGAAACATGTTTTCTTTAAAAACCATTGCTTTGTAATTCAGTGGATGAATATATCATAATTTATTTCAATAACTGCCCATTGATGTATATTGTAATTGCTTCTAATCTTTTAGTGTAAATAACATTCTGGTAATAAAGAAAACTGTATATAAATTATTTAACATGTGTATAAGAATATCATAGGACAGACCCACAGAAGTGGACTTATGAGATCCAAGATTATATACATATATAATTATTTGTCAAACTGACCTCCATAAGGTTTGAACCAATTTACTCTCCCATAGCTTTTTATTTCTCCGTTAGTTACATTATACCTCAATTTCCTTCTTTCATGCCTGACAGCCTCCCCACATTTCTGAAAATGCATCCCTTCCATCAATTTGTCCTCTTAATTCTGTGACTAAAGTATCTCCCAAATTCCAATGGTCATGCTTTAATTAAGACTTTTGTTAAGGTACTCAGACTTTTGTAATAGAGTCTTAATTAGTCATTCTGGCACCTCTTTTTCCTATCCATCTTTTACCACCTGGCTCAAATCATAGACTGGCCACACCACTGCTCTGATGAACTCCCTCTGTGTTTCCCCATTAACCATAGAACCCATATATAAATATGTACAGCTTTATATAATCTGAAGTCAGCTAGTCAGTTACATATCTTTCTCCAACAGGATTTCTACTACCCAGATATGTTGCTTTTAACCTACACCAAAATGATTCTCTCTGCCAAAAATGGCCACTGTGTCACCCTCCTCTGTCTTCAATGTGGATTTCTCTTTATGAGGATGCCTCCTCCCACTCCTTTTCTCTGACTAGGAAGTTCCTATTCTTCAAGAGAAATTATTTGTGGCTTCAGTGATATTTGACTAGTCTTCTTGAAGTTGCCCTTCACACTATTCCTTCAAATAATCTCTCTCTCTCTTTCTCTCTGTTTCTCTCTGTCTCTGTCTCTCTGTCTCTGTCTCTCTCTCTCTCTAACACACACACACACACACACACACACACACACACACACACACACACACACACACATCAAAAAAAAAAAAGAGGAAGAAAAGAAGGAAAGGAAAGGAAAGGGGCGAGTATCAACTCTGAAAAAAAGAAGAGTCTTGGAGGTAATCCTATTCATTGAAAGATTCATCATGCTGAGTTGAGAAATCACTGTTCCTGATCAATAAAACCCTGGTTCACTGCATTAGAAAAACCACATCATCCTTCTAAGACACAGCTATCAGAAAACCAATGGGTAAAAGATAGTGAGGGATTTAGTGGCAAAAAGAAGCTTCCTAGTTGGCATACATGCTGGGGAGTGTGGTTTTGCACTTACTAAATTTTACTTAAAGTGTTGGAAAACTGAGATTTAAGAGATAAAATTTATGTCAGTTTACTTGCAATCTATGCATACTCATTAGACTCTGGAAACTGGGCCTTTTGTTCAACTGTAATTATGTGAATTTGTTTTAATCACCAGTTATACAGAGTATTTAGATCTAAGAGGAAAACCACAGTGTTTTGAGCAAGTACTGGGCCTTCATAGGTCTCTGTTCTCTGATGAGTAAGTAGAAAAATAATTAACAATGCTCCTATTGAGGAAAAAAACTATAGATAAAAGTAAACAAAAATCATAAATGACATTCAGAAAAAAGATACCACTCAGATTTATTTACTATACATATCAGAATACATTTTAGATGTTTTAAAAGAAAAAAAATTCAGGGGCACTTGGGTGGCCAAGTTGGTTGAGCGATCGACTTTGGCTTGGGTCATGATCTCACAGTCTGTGAGTTTGGGCCCTGCGTCGGGCTCTGTGCTGACAGCTGGGAGCCTGGAGCCTGCTTGGGATTCTGTGTCTCCCTCTCTCTCTGCCCCTCCCCCACTCATGCTCTGTCTCTCTCTGTCTCAGAAATAAATAAACATTAAAAAAAATTTTTTTTTTTAAAATTCAGGATAAAAAGAAAACAAATTGAGTTCTTTCAAGGAAATTAAAACTTTAAAGTAGAATTAAAATCCATGGTGTTGGCAGTAGAGGAGAGAAGTAACCTAGCAAATGGGACAAATCTGAAAGAGTTTTAAAAAAAAAAACTAAAATTATTCAGAAAAAAATTTTGAAGATGAAAAATATTTGTCTTTTTAAATAAAAGGGTATATAAGGGCCAAGACCAATTAATTTGGAAAGTTATAGCTAGATAAATCCTAGCAAACATTTGAATTACATAGATACAAAGGAAAACAAAAAGAATTAGGACAAACTTTTGAGAAGGAAGCACTGAGACCACACCCCAAAATTTTGTTTCCAGTTACAGGTCTGTTCATATGCAAATGGAACAATTCTCATTATCAGGTAACCCATAACCAAAAATAAAATAAAAAATATGCATTCTAATTTCATTAATACTTATTCTGAATCTCTTGGCGGGCTCAAAAAAAAAATATTTTTCCCCCTATAAAAGGAGTTATCATTACTAGAAAAGATTTAGATAAAGTACTATTTTCAAATACATTATGTCTGCTAAACAGAATTAATAAATAATTCTTCAAATTAAACACATTCCGTGAATTGGGAAACTAAAAAATATTAAAATTTAATTTCCTTTATATCATGTCTACCTAATTTATGCATCATTTTTTTATATTACAACAAAAAACCAACAACTAGGAATTCTAAAAATAAACTCTAACTAGAAGGGAGGAAGGGAAGAAGAAAGAAAGTCAGCATTTTGCCATCAGATATAAAGAGACAAATCATATTTCTAAATGGTACACTGCCATGTAAATAGGTGAAAGATATCAGGTAAAGAATTATGAGTAAAAAAACATATAGTATAGTAACTATGTAATTTTAAAATGATTTTAGGAAGAGGAACAACTTCCTAACACGAAAGCAATTATAGAAGAAGGCAACTCCGGGGGCCATTAGCAGCCAACATTCTTGGGTAGAAGAATATGTGCCTAAGTCCTGAAGGGAGGATTGAGACAGAACACTATCATATCCTCTACAAATATTGACAGAGCTCTAGTTTACTGTACATGAAAATCTAATTCAAAAAAATTTTGTAACTTGGCCAACAGAAGAGTGATGAGAACCCAAATAATAGATTTCCTGCCCAATGGTGTGCTTTACATAGTATTTCCTGGTGATTAATGACTTTTCCACCCATTTCACAAATATCAAGTATTAAAGACATTATTATTAAAATATCTTAAGATTTATTCTTGCTCAAGATTAAAATAATAATGGAGAAATTTTAAAGGTAGTTAATGGTTCCACATTCTATTTTTAAAAGACGTTACTTATGGGATAACTGGGTGGCTCAGTCGATTAAGTCTCAACTCTTGATTTCAGAGCTGTCATGATCTCACACTCATGAGATGGAGCCCCACATCAGTTAGGCACTGAGCATGGAGACTGCTTGGGATTCTGTCCCTCCCTCTCCCTCTGTACCTCCCTAACTTGTGGTCTCTCTCTCTCTCAAAAAAAATTAAAATTAGAAAACCATTTTTAAAAAGTGGTTACTTATAGTTATTGATCAACCATCAATTTATATGTTAATTTGATTCTTGGAATAACTCTGACTGTATTATAAGTTATGGCTTTACAGCAAGAATTTCCATATGTAATATTATTAATATAAAATAGATTTCAATAAATCAACAGGACCTAAAAGATAACAAATTTTATCTAATTTATGTTTAGAATGATTAGTTTCAATGAAAACTAAAATACAAATGTATTTGTATATAATAAAAACATAAAGGAATACACATTGACATACAAGATTTAATGAAGAACAATGTGTTTTTGAGAAATTCAACAATTTCTAAAAGGATGATGATATATATTTTTTTTCATTAGAGAAAGTATATAATTTCTTCATTAGAGAAAGTCTCTAATTTCCTTAGAGAAAGTATATAATATAATAGAGAAAGTAATATAGAGAAAGTACAAAACTTTCCCAAAGAAGTATTTCTCTGAGACCCAGAAATATTATTTCAAAACAAAATTAAAAACGAAAGGAGATATGGTAACAATGGTAGGAGTAAGGGGTCATGTGAAACCTCTCACAGACAACAATTTAAAAAGTTGCATAAAGTATAAAAAACATTTAAAGGAACTCAGAAGAGTCTAAAAGCAGAAAGAGGCTGCATGAGAATTTACACTTGAAAATATGCACCTGGAAGGTGTAAGAGTTATGAGAATATAGGAGTCTGGCCTGAGGGCTCTGCCAAATCTCCAGGGCTAGAGGAGCAGAGCATGGGCAGTAGAAAACCTCATCTTTATCAGTTCAAGATACCAGAGATAACAACACAGGGTTGAGAGCAACAGCAATAAATTTAAGGGGATAATTTTAGCCATAAAAGAACTACAGAGGTAAGATCTCAAATCGGAACATTAACTCTGCCCAAAATACTAGCTGAAAGTTGAACTGTACATTCACAGCTAATACTCCAGAGCCTCTCAGGAGAAAGGACAAAGTATATAATTGCACTGAGACCAGATGTGTAAATTTGCAACTTTTTTTTAAAGCTGAGTACATTTCTGAACAGTGTACAGATTGAGCAGCAGAAAACTGAAGCTGTTTAAGTTAAGAGAACAAAAGAAATCAGTGGCTGTGTGCCAAGAGGAAGACAAAATTTGCAGTTGAAATTCAAGTAAGTTAGTTAACTGCCTGTTAGAGCATTAAACCAAAATCATCATAAGAACACAACACAATCCGGTTGCTACAATATGCCTCCTACAATATTCAGTTTTCAACTAAAAATTTCTAGACATGCTAAGAGACAGGAAAATGTAACTCATACTCAGGATAAAAGGCTGTCATGAGAATATGATTTTGATTGGACCCAGGTATTGGATTTAAAAAGATGTCATAGTACCTAACATAAATATTTGCAGAGGATTAAAATATTTTCAAAGAACTGAAGGAACATTATGGTATCAGTGAATGAACAATTCACAATTGGTATCAGAGAATTTCAACATTTCAACACTTCGACATCAATTTCAACAATTAAGAAAGAAAAATTAAAAAAGAAAATTTCTAGGGCTGAAATGTAAAGCTAAATGTAAAACTAGACTTCTTGGCATCTTTCCTGCACGCTGATAGTCCCTTCACAGTTCAGGAAATCATCAGAAATTTGGCAGAGCTTAGGAGGAATTTAAAATTCTCTATCAGTAGATTCCTCCACCCTGAAAAATTTCTCCCTCACTTTTCATGTTGACTGTTCGTATAGAAGTCTACCATCTTGTTTTTTATATGAATAAGATTGAAATTTTCTATTAGAGTTCTAGTGAATCATATGGCGTGGACTAGATGCATGCTCTCAAGTAGTGTTGTTTTGGTTTTTTGTTTGCTTTTTTATGAGGATGTTTATAATTTACAGTTATCTGCAAGAGGGTTGGTATAATAGGAACTACTAGGCTATCATGAAAGCAAGAAGAATCCTTTTGGTCTATTCTTGACATATATTTATTCAGTCATTCACGTATGCAATTATTCATTGAATTAGTCAATAAATATTTTTAAATATTTCATTGAATTATTCAACAATGTATTTGTTAATATTTGGTAACAGTGTGTGTCAAGTGTGTTTAAAACTCTGGAGATGAGGTTGAATCAGAGAAAGACCTTTTTCATATATTAACGAAAGAGAAAATAAATAAGGATACAAACTTATTAATTATACAGAAAAATAAATTCTAATAAGAAAGTAAAAGAGGGCAAAGGTGGGGGGTGAGGATGAATTTTATACTAGATAATAAAGGAAGTCCTGTATGAGAAGATGAAATTTGAACTGAAGCATGAACAAAGAGAAGAGGGAACATATGATCAACTGTAGAATTACATCCTACACAGAAAGAACAGTAAGAACCAATGCCTGAGGGAGGCCTTGAAAAAGGTGGCCAGTGTACAAGTGAATTGTTTTAGACTTGCAAGCCTTAGTAAATAAAAATACAGTATGCCCAGTTAAACTTGAAAAAGTTCTCATGAGACATATTATTTAGTTTATTTTAATTGCAATGGAAAGTACTGGAAGATTTCAAGCAAGATTGACAGAATCTGTAGTTTTTTTCAGTTAAATTTTAAAAGATGAAATTACAGAATTCAGATAAAGACTAAACTGGATAAACAAAAATCTGGATGCCTTTTGGCAGCAATTGTTTTTTTAATTCATTTGTCAGAGAGGTAGAAAAGCAGGAATGTATGTGGTAGGTTCAGGCAAAGGGAAGTCAGGAGGCTTGAGTCAAAGGTTTATATTAAACTGAACACAGAAGTAGGTTTAATGTAGTCTAAACAGGGTCTTGAATGACAATCGAGATATACTTTATTTTGGTAGGCACTGGGGAGACAAAAGTATTGTAATGTATCAATTCCGGACCAAGGCTGTGGAAACTGCGATAAAAACATCAAGACTTCAGTCTCTCACAATGTGGTAGACTGGAAATTCTGACAAGCCTATTCCATATACATGCAGGGGATGAAGAGTGGGATAAAGATAATTTTGATTTGCTGCATTTTGGGTGCTAATAGAAAATTGAAGTGAATTGCTTTGTGAAGAGTTGGAGATAAAAGTCTAGAGTTCAGAAGTTAACTGGATGAATATGGAGATTTGGTTATTAAACCTACAAAAGTAGGTTTTATCACAAAAGATTGTAGCAGTGAAGAACAGTGGTCTCACCACTAAGCCTTGGATATATAAGAACAGAAAAAGGAGTTAGCAAAATTAATACATAAGATATAATAAGAAAATGGAGAACACAGAGACTTCAGATAGAGTTCTTTACAGGAAGGCACTAAATTCACATTCATCATCACTTCATTCTCTCAGCCTTGCACTTGATAGGTGCTTACTTAGTATTTGTTGAAAAGGTTATAAGATCCTCCTGGATTGTAAATTATTCACAGAATAAAAATTAAGTTACGACAACTTTTTTTTTTTAATTTTTTTTCAACATTTATTTATTTATTTTTTGGGGGGGGACAGAGAGAGACAGAGCATGAACGGGGGAGGGGCAGAAAGAGAGGGAGACACAGAATCGGAAACAGGCTCCAGGCTCGGAGCCATCAGCCCAGAGCCTGACGCGGGGCTCAAACTCACGGACCGCGAGATAGTGACATGGCTGAAGTCGGACGCTTAACCGACTGCGCCACCCAGGCGCCCAAGTTATGACAACCTTTAATTTGACACGGTTAAAGGGAGTTTTCAAACTGTCAACAATTCTTATTTAATACCCAGTAAATTCAGGTCAGTAAATCTTATAGGATTTATTTTATCTATAAATAACTTTCAAAGATTCTCACATGAAAGTATACACCTCTCATCTAGATCTTATATTTCATAGGTCATAAAACACAGAAATGAGGTAATAGTAGAATAATGTCTTATAAATTAACAAAGTACACAATTTTAATGAACAATCTCAGCTAAATTTGCCCATGTAGGAACAATGACTAGAAAACCAGACCAAAAATTTAATAATTGGGGATCTGATTTGCTGAAAGACAATTACTGTTTTTATTCTATTTTGACTTCTATATTCTAGAAAGTCTGTGAAATAATCCTAGCATCACTTTGAGATTATGCTTTATCCATCAGGGTTGATCTTAGAGTTGATATCCAGAGTTCTCAAAAGGAATGATTTCCCCAGCATGGGACATTTGGCTCTGTCTGCAGATTTTTTGTTTGTCCCATTTAAGAGGGCAAGTGGGGGTGCCTGGGTGGCTCAGTCGGTTAAGTGACTGACTGTTGATTTTGGCTCAGGTGATGATCTCACAGTTTGTGAGATCAAGCCTCCCATCTGTCTCCATGCTGACAGCATGGAGCTTGCTTGGGATTCTGGCTTTCCCTCTCTCTCTGCCCCTCCCCCAACTTGCGCACTCATGTGTACAATTGCACATTCTCTCTCCCAAAATAAATGAACGTAAAAAAAAAAAATAAGGGGGCAAGGGAATGGGGTAGGAACAGTGCTGCAGGTATTTAGTGATAGAGGCCAGGAATGCTGCTAAGCATCCTGCAACACTCAGGACAAACCTCATCAGAAAGAATTATCCTACCCAAACAGTGCCAGCATTGAAAAGCCTTGTCTATCAAAGTCTGTGGGTCCAGAGTCAGTCAAAAAATATACCTAGGTTGAAACCCTCTATATAGGGACAAATGTTTTCACCTAGTGCGTGTTCTTGCATGCTCAAAAATAAACTCTCTCTCAAAAATAAATAAACATTAAAAAAATCCTTTTTAAAAAAAATAAAAGGTAAAGTTCTAAATTTTAAGGTGATACAAAGCAAATTATCTTTGAAAAAATATGTGGCTTTTTGTCTATCTAATGCATCTTTAAAAGTAACCACTGTAAAGCTAAGATTAAGTGATAATTTAACCAAAAGAATGCATAAAATAAAAAGATATTACCAATAAAAGAAGAACTAAATTCAATTTTCATTTTCATATTAACACTTTTTTTTTCAGGTAAGGGATTTAAAAAGAGTACAGCCATCCAAGACCTCTGTTTTTGTTTTGGTGCTCCCCTGTCCTCTCCACACATTTTATATAACCTAATTCCTTTGTCTTGCTTCTTACCTGAAAGAGCAGAGAATAGTCAAGACTGAAATATCTATCACTAAGACATCTCTTTCTTTTCAAAAGACCTTTGTTCATTTGTCAAATATGTTCATTGACAAACATATTCATTTGTCAAATATGTATATTGCATATGGTGGGCAAAATGAAACAAATAAACTGTAAGATTCCTGTATTTAACCAGTATAATTCAGCACCTACATTGGACCTGGCACTGTTCTAGGTATCTGGGTACAACAGCAAACAAAATAGCATCCTGCCCTCATGGATTCTAGTGGAGGGTATAATTCCTACTAATGAGACACTTTCAAGAAAACTTGGAGAGAAACAGGTATGCAGACAACCAAAAATAAGAAGCTGTGCCACTCAGAGTTACTCCTTAACTGTACATGTTGGTATAATGACTTAGTCAATTACAATTATCTGTTTATTTCCTATTTCCTTAATTAGAACAGTTTCAGCCTTTAAAAAAGGCAGCAGAACCCTGTATCTTAGGGCATTCTCTATGCAAAACTGATAAAAGTAAAACTGATTAAATCAGAAAGGAAGGGCCGTGTGTCACCAGCATCCTGGCCAACTAAAATGATCCTTAGGTTATCCGCAAGAACTCTTTGGGGCACAGATTAAAAACCACCATTGAAAATTCCGTGGGCAGAGAATATAGCTTACTGTGGGTGCAAAGTGCCTGGGAACTCAAATACTTGCTAAATGAATAAGTGACACTCTCAAGAAAAAGCTTTTTGTATGTAGTAGTCTAGAAGTTTTCATAAAAGACATGAGACACATCCTACTCGGATACAAGTAGGCTTTAGTTTGATGGAAAGAAGAAAAGTAAGTTTGTCTTGAAAAAGAGCATAAAGAAATGGGCAGGGAAGCACAAGGTGAATGGTGAGAGAGGGCAGACGTACTTCATGGGGCAGAAGATGTGGACAATGTTGAAAACAATATGTTGTTACCCTATAGGTAACATGAAGAACTGATACTAGCCAGGAAGAAACAGAATTGCCCAGAGATGAGACAACTTCGCTAAGGTTAGTCTCCAAATCTGTGCTCTCCATCATGACTATTTAAATATATTTTATAACATGTTAGGCACTGTGCATGCTTTACTTATGAATCGTAGGTCATTTTACAAATCTGTGCAGTTTACAGTCAGATCATTTCAGCCAGAAGCACTTAGCTACAGTCGAGTTCTCTTCTAACTCAAAGATTTATGATTTTTAAGCTTAGAGATGGGTAATTGTTATTGTGCATGTATTTATTCTTAGTTAAATTAAAAATAAACATTCATGCAATTGTTCCTTTTTTGACTGGTCACACTAAAATAATCAAACTTATCTTTTAAAAATAGAATTACATTAACAATGTTCAATAGCACTTCCATTCTATTGGAAAAGCCATAACTCATGAGGAAAATGGACTTCAAGAAGCACTTAGGAAGGACTAGTACAGCAATATAAATCGTATACATGTCCTCCTTGGAAAGCAGTTATGTTTAAAACTCTTACAAATCATGGTTTATAGTGGTTGTTTTAGAACGAGAAATGAGTATATTACTGTACATATATTTTTATGGCTTCATAAAGCTAAGCGCTGCTTAAATGTATAAAGGGGTCATTATGTCAACTAAATGACTTCTTTTTCCCTAGAGTAGGTTTTAAATATCTGAGCTTAGCAAACACTTGCTAGCTTATCCTTGTTCTGAATTTAGACAGAGAATCCTGAAAGAGATATTTCACAGTGTTTGATCAATAATAATTAATATAAAAACACCCTTCACTTTTTCCTTTGAGCACCAGCAATTTGAGCTTCAGTTAATTAAAAAAATGAAAACTTCATAATTACTGACTTGAGAAATTTTCCAAGCAGGAATAAGGAATTACTCACCATTAATGAATCCAATCTATCCTCTTCCAACTAATTCTTCTCCTCTTAAAAATTTTCCATAACACACTTAAAAGGTATAATCTGCCAAGTAAGTAACTAAATGATCATTATCTATGATGATGCATATTGACTCTCTTTCCAAATAACTCAGATTTACCCAGAGCTTCTGAGCCTTATTTTAGTTCTATTGGACTCAACAAATACTTGCTACATCAACTACTGTATGCTAGCCATTGTAGAGGTGACAAAAATGAAATTATGTCTTCATTTATTTCCTCAAAGAGTTTCCAATCAAGAAGGGAAGCAAGAAATATATAAATAGCTAGCCAGAATCCAGGCCAGAGGAGAGGTATAAACAAACTGCTCTGGAGAAGCCAAAGGAAAAAAAATACATTCCATTGTAGACAGGCAAGGCACTTAGGGAAGGATTCATGAAGGTGGCTATATTTTAGTAAATTGGGTTTCAATAAATAGAGAGAGGCTAAAAAAGAAGCATCACAAAGTGAGAGAAGAATAAGAGCAAAAGTCTTGAGATATTATACTTCAGATTTTTCTTTAGTACTGCCTGATCTTTTGGACTTCCTCCCTGATAAAGAGATTCAGAATGGGTGAGGCTTTTCTATTTTGCCACAACGTCAGTGGCAAGCTCTGTATAGAGGTAGCAAGACTCGTGCTTTTGGAGTCAGATTTAGGTTCAGTTTCCAGATCAGTTGCTTACTGCATACTATTTCTGAGCCTCTGTTTTCTTATCTGTGATGTAGCACTATTAATACTTACCTTGAAAGCCAATCAGGAAAATTAATTTTAAAATGCCATAGAGAGCAACTACTAAAGATAACTATACAAACAGTATAAATAAATCAAAATTGAATCCTAAAAAAGTGCTCAATTGACCCACAGGAAGGCAAGAAAGGAAAAACAAACAAACAAACAAACAAACAAACAAACAAAAACAATAAGGAAATGGTAGACTTAAGCTAATAGCCCAAAACTTGAATCAGTTCAGATATCCTTGAGCAGATGAATGGTTAAATGATCTCTGGTACATTTATAACATGGAATGCTACTGACCAGTGAAAAGGAATAAATTATTAATACAAGCAACAACTTGGAAGAATCTGAAAAGAATTATGATGAGTAAAAAAAAAAGTCAATCCCAAAGGTTTTGTATTGTATGATTTCATATACAACATTGTTGAAATGACAAAATTATACAAATTGAGAACAGATTAGCAGCTGCCAGGAGTTAAAGATGTGTGGTTATAAAAGGATGACATGACAGAGCTTTGTAACAGAAATGTTCAATTTCTCAAATAAAATGGTTGATAATGTAGAGACACACATATGATAAAATTGTACAGAACTAACTACACAAACAGATATACACACAGGTAAAAGTAAAATGGGTAAATATGAATAAGACCTTTGAATTGTCTCAATATCAGGATCTTCTTTGTAACAGTGTACTCTATAAGGTGTTATAATTAAGGGAAACACAATGAAAGGCACAATTGCCTGTAAATCTACAATATCTCAAAATATAAAGTTTAATCCAAAACCAAAACAAAACAGAATCCCACAGACCTTGTGTTAGTTTGCCAGGGCTGCCATAATAAAATACCATAGAGTTGGTGGCTTAAACAGAAATTTATTTTCACGTAGTTCTGGACCCTGCCTGATGGTCTAAGATAAGCTGTCGAAAGCTTTGGTTTCTTCTGGGGTCTTTCTCCTTGGCTGTGTCCTCATGTGGTCTTTCCTTTGCCTGCCCATGTCTGTATCCAAGTTTTCTCTCCCTTTTTAAAAAAACTTTTTAATGCTTATTTATTTTTGAAAGACAAAGACAGACAGTGAGAGAGCCAGTGTGAGAGGGGGAAGGTCAGAGAGAGAGGTAGATACAGAATCCAAAGCATTCTCCAGGCCCTGAGCTGTCAGCACAGAGCTCGATGAAGTACTTGAACTCACAAACTGAGATTATGACTTGAGCCGAAGTTGAACACTTAATGGACTGAGCCACCCAGGCGCCGCGAAGTTTTCTTTTCTAATAGTGACACCAGTTATATTGGATTGGAGCCTACCCTGAAGACCTTATTTTAACTTAATTACCTCTTTAAAGACTTTATCTCCAAATGTGGTTACATTCTGAGGTACTGGGGTTTAGAGCTTCAACAAAAGAATTTTGGGCAGGATGCCAATTCAGCCCACACAAACTTAAAACAATAAAAGTCATAGCAGAACACATTGGAGGAAATCTTTTGGGCATAAGATTTGGCAGTAATTTCTTGGATATGACACCAAAAGCACAGGCAACAAAAGAAAAACAAATAGGATAGAATACATCAAAATTAAAAACTTCTGTGCATCAAAGACACAATCAACAGACTGAAAAGACAATTCACAGGATGGGAGAAAATACTTGGAAATCATAAATCTGATAAGTGGTTAATATCCAGAATATATAAAGAACTACAATTCAACAAGAAAATAAGCAATCCAATTAGAAAATGGGCAAAAGATTTAAATCAACATATCTCCAGAGAAGATATATAAATGACCAACAAGCACATGAAGAGATGCTTAATATCATTTATCATTAGGGAAATGTAAATCAAAACCACAAGGAAATATCACCTCACATTTATTAGGATGGCTACTAAAAAAAAAAAAACAGAAAAGAAAGAAAGAAAAAAATAAAAAACTCTTCTCCCTCCCAGCCCCCGCCCAAATAATGCTTATGCACTGCTGGTAGGCATGTACAAAGGTACAACTACTGTGGAAGTTATAGCACTTTCTACAAAAATTAAACTTAGAATTATAATATGATCCAACAGTTCCACCTTTGGGTATATACTTTATACTCTAAAGAATTGAAAACAGGTATTCTAACAGATATTTTACACTCATATTCATAGCAGCATTATTCACAATAGCAAAAATTTAGAAGTAACCCAAGTATCCATCAACAGATGAATAGATAAATACAATGTGATATATACACAAAATGGAATATTATTCAGTCTTAAAAAATAAAGAAAATTCTGATATATGCTACAATATGGATGAACTCTGAGGACATTTTATTAAGTAAAATAACTCAGTTACAAAAGGACAAATATTACAAGATTCCATTTATATGAGGTACTTTAGTCAAATTCATAGAAAGAAAGTGGAACAGTAACTACCAAGGGCTGGGGTAGATGGGAGCATGTGGAATTATTATTTAATCGGTATATGGATTTCTTAATGTTTTCTTTCCAGGACCAGCCTCTTTCCTTTCTTCTTCAATAAGAAGTTTGAATTTTACTAAGGAAGATATTAAACATCTAGTCAGACTATGTCTCTATCACTCCACTCCTTTACTCTGTTATGGCTCCAAAACTGGACAGTTGGTTAAAGACCTATATATATAATCTATCTATCTATCTATCTATCTATCTATTTGATTTAGATATAAGAAAGCTGTTTCTTAGCTTAATACATCTTTTTTTAATAGAATTGCATCTAGTGGAGTGTCTTACTTTCTATTATTTTAACGTACAATATACTCAGTGTTCTCCATATTATGTATTAGCGTTAATATGCCTTAATCAAAAGTACTTAATGTTCATACATGTTAAAAATAGACTGGACATTTTTCCCAAAAGAAACTCTTCATTTCTTACCCTTGAATTTCTTGAAAAATATCTTAAAGTATATTAATACATAGTCAAATCATTCTATTGTTAAATAAGTTTGGAAGACATTGAAAAAGCACAGATAAACTTTTTTTTTTTTATGGTTGAACTTCCTATGCAATAATTTGTACCTTTTCTCTTCCAATAGGAAATATAATAAATGGTAGTTTTCAAACTTAATTGACCATCCTACCACGTATTATTTTAAATTGAATCATCTCAGGACTTTTAACACACCTTTTGGGACACAGTACAATTTGGGATTTGGATGGATGAGGATGAGTCATGCTGCCCATGAGGAAATTGGACACTTCATATTGGCTTTTCCCCCCAAAGAGGTGGGAAAGACAAATGATGGCTTTTCCTTCTTTAGCAAAAATGTTGCTGCTCTAAGGTTGACCCTAGGAAAAATTTGAGAATATTGGCAAGGTGAAGTTGCCAATGACTAGCATTTAACAAGTGCCTGCTGAGCGTCAAAGACTTTGTCTTATTAGAATAGGATACCAGAGTGGTGAGAGGGAAGTACAGAGGATTGGAAAAGCTTAATTTATTCATTTGGATCCAGCAGGGTTAATTCTTATAATTATAGCTTAAAATAAGAGCAAGTGGTTTAAAACCAGATTCTTCAAAATTGAAAAAAGTAGACACAAGAAAATATATTTATGACCAGTGGAAAATATAACCTAAAGACATCATTTTCACTAGTTCCTAGGAATAATCAAACAAGAGATATGCAGGAATTATTCATAGAAAATATAACATTTTGATGAGACTTTAAATAAAACCTAAATAACTAATCAAATATCCTATGTTCTTATATAGAAAGATGATATTATGAAAATGGCAATTTTCCTAGTTGACCTGGAGGTCTTATGCAACTGCAGTTAAAATCTCATCAGGAATATTTTTGAAACTTGATAATATGATTCTAAAATTTATGTGGGAACAAAAAGGGCTAGGAATTGCCAGCATATTTCCAAAGAAGAAAAATGAGCAAAGAAGATTTATTTTTACCAGATATAAATACTAAAAGTAAAGCTAAAGTATTTAAGATAATATAGTGTAGATGCAGGGATAGACAAAATAATCAGTAGAACTTAGAAAAGATCCAAAGATAAATGGAACTTTAAGGTGTGAAACTGATGACATAGATCAATTGAAAAAGGAGGCACTATTAAAAAAATAGAGCTGACACTTAGTCATATGGTTGGGGGGATAGGAGTGGGAACAGCATTGAATTCATGATATGCAACCCAACCAAAAATCAACTCCATATGTATTAAGGTAAAATACGGAATTCTAGACTTTTAGAAAAAAATATAGTTTAAATCTTTCTGGTGGTGGATAGGGCAGGCATGCTTAAACAAGATAGAAAAGCTAATCAGAAAAGAAAAAAAAAAACCCTGATAAATTATTTTATCAACAAATATTGTTCATCCAAACATGCCTTAAAGAAAGTGAAACAGGAGGCTGGGAAGATGGCAGAGTAAGGGGACCCTAAATATAACTCATCACATGGATACAATTAGATAACACTCACATCAGCATAAATAACCCAGAAAATTACCTAAAGACTGGCAGAACAAACTATGCAACTAAAAACAGAGAAGAGGCCACATTGAAGATGGTAGGAAGATGAAGATGTGGTGGGAAGCTAAAGTGACCTTAGCTATCTGTGGGAGGGAGAGAGCCACGGCACAAAGAGCAAGAAACAGACTATCACATCAGAAGCCTGTGGGAGGAAGACCAGTCCCCATATATTTGGCTTTGAAAGCAAGAAGTTCAAATATTTTGAGTTCTTACAATCAGTGAGACTTAAAGCCTAGAATTTTAAAAAAACAATGGGTTAGGTTCTGGGAGAGGATAGCAATAGGAAGCTGAGTCCCAGACCTTAAAAAGACACAGTGGGAAAATGGGCTTCATGAGCCCACGGAGATACAGCATAGAAACAGCCGTTTGGAAAATCCCTAGGACATACAGGAGGGGGAGAAACCCACTCAATTCAGAGCAAGTCCTGGATTCTCCTCCAGGAACAAAAGAGGTGGAAGTCTCCATTTCCCTCCTCTGCCCCCCAGCATAAACACATGGTCACCTGAGGGAAACAGAGCAATGCCTACACTCACTAACTTGTTTACACCAAGCCCCCTCCAATGCCACCATTGTCCTTACACAGATCTGCAATTTCCAATCACACCTGCCTGCCTCCATCTCAGAGCTGTGGATGTCCTCCTTCAGAATACTGGCACAAATCTTGCCAACACCACATCTCCCAACCAATGCATTTTATGGGGTCTTGGTCCTGGCAGTGGCAGTAGTAGGTCCTCTAAAGCCCAAGGCTTTCCTTGATAAAACTATGCTCCCTACCCCAGCCAGGGACCAAATACAGCCTATAATAGGCAACAATAGCCTCTGCAAATGACTGCACTAAAGGAAAAAGTGGCCAGGACAAAATAGCATGGCACATGCAACACACATAGGAGACATCCCCTGAAGCTCTGGGTTCTATGGAACATGTGACCCTGCGCTGCAAGGCACTACAGGACCTCATCTTCATAAGGCCATTACTTTCAAGAGCAGGCAAGATAGCTGACTTTCATAACACACAGAAAAAGACATAGATAGTTATGCAAAATGAGGAGACAGAGGAATATTTCCAAAATGAAAGAACAGTTCAAAACCAAAGAAAGACATCTAAGCAAAACAGATAAAAAAATGCCTGATAAAGAATTTAAAGTAATGATTATAAAGATGCTCACAGGACTTGAAAAAGGACTGAAGAACATCAGTGAGACCCTTAACAGAGAGATAAAAAAGAGCAAATCAGAGATGAATAATAGAAGAAATGAAATTAAAAATACACTAGATGGAATAAATAGCAGTCTAGAGGAAGCAAAGGAATGAATTAGTGACCCAGAAGACAGAGTAATAAAAAGTAATCAAACAGAGCAGGTGAGAGAAAAAAAATGCAAAATTAGAAGTCTACTTAGGAACTCTGTGACTCCACTGAGTGTAATAACATTCACATTATAGGGATCCTAGAAGAAGGAGAGAGAGAAAAGTGGGTAGAAAATTTATTTGAAGAAATAATAGCTGAAAACTTTCCAAATCTGAGGAAAGAGACAGATATCCAGATGCAGAAGGCACAGAGAATCACTACAAAATCAACCCAAGAAGGTCCACCTGAAAGCACAAGGTAATTGAAATGGCAATAAGTAGTGATAGAGAATTTTAAAAACAGCAAGAGAAAAGAAGACCATTACATACAAAAGAAACCCCATAAAGCTATGAATGGTGTTTTCAGCAAAAACTTTGCAGGCAAAAAGGGAGTGGAATGATATATTCAAAGTGCTGGAAGGAAAAGATCTGCAGTCAACAATACTGTATCCAGCAAGGCTATCATTTTGAATATCAAGTAAATAGATAGATAGATAGATAGATAGATAGATAGATAGTTTCTCAGACAAATAAAGGCTAAAGAACTTCATGGCCACTAAACCAAACCAATAATAAATGTTAAGGGAAAGAAAAGACCACAGGTAAGAGTATGAAAAGTAGGAAAAACAAAAGCAATAAAAATAAGTATATCTGTAAAAATTATTCAAGGGGTTCACACACACACACACACACACACACACATACACGGATGTAAAATATGACACCATATACCTAAAACGTGTTGGGGAGAGGAGTAAAGAATGGGTTCAAACATAACAACCATCAACTTAATATAGACTTACATAAGTGGAAGATGTTATATACAAACCTAATGGTAACCACAAATCAAAAATTAGTAAAAAATATGCAAACAAAAAGAAAAGAATCCAAGTATATCACTAAAGAAAGCCAGCAAACCATGAAAGAGAGCAAGAAAAGAAAGGATCAGAGAAAAACTATGAAAACAATAACAAGTAACAAAGTGGAAATAAATGCATATCTATCAATAATTACTTTGAGTGTAAATGGACTAAATGCTCCAACAAAAAAACGGAATTACAGGGTTACAGAAAGAGTAAAAAAAAAAAAATCCATCTATATGCTACCTACAAGATGCTGAGACCAAAAGACTCCTGCAGATTGAAAGTGAGGGGATAGGGAAACATTTTCATGCAAATTATTGTTAAAAGAAAGGAGGGGAAGCAATAATTCTCTCATACAAAATAGAGTTTAAAACAAAGAGTGTAACAAGAGACAAAGAATGACACTATATAGTAATAAAGGGAAAATCCAACATGAAATTATAACAATTGTAAATATTTATGTACCAACATGGAAGCACTCAAATACATAAAACAGTTAATAACAAACATAAAGGAAGCAATCAAGAGTAATATAATAATAGTAGGGGATTTTAACACCCCACTTAAATCAATGGACAGATCATCTAAGCGGAAGGAAACAGTGGGTTTGAATGACACACTGGACCAGATGGACTTAACAGATATATCCAGAGCACTCCATCCTAAAACAGTAGAATACACATTCTTTTCAGGTACACATGGAACATTCTCGAGAATAGACATGTTAGGCCACAAACAAGTCTCAAGAAATTTAAATCAATCTAAGTCATAACATCCACCTTTTCTGATCACAATTCTATGAAGCTAGCAATCAACCACAAGAAAAAATCTGGACAGAGCACAAATAAATGAAGGTTGAGTAACATGCCACTAAACAACAAATGGGTCAACCAAGAAATCAAAAAGAAATAAATAACATGAGGGAAATGAAAATGAAAACACAATATCCAAAATCTGTGGGATGCAGCAAAAGCGGTTCTAAGAGGGAGATTTATAGCAATACAGGCTTACCTCAAGAGGAAAAAGCTCAAATACAGAACCTATCCTTACATCTAAAGTAGCTAGAAAAGAAGAACAAACAAAATCCCAAGTCAGCAGAAGGAAAGAAATAATAAAGACTAGAGCAGGAACAAATAATATAGAAATGAAAAAAAAAAACACAATAGAACACATTAATGAAAGCACTGATGGTTCTTTGAAAATTGATAAACCTCTAGTGAAACTGTTCAAAACACAAGAGTGGGGACTCAAATAAAAGCAGAAAAGAAAGAGGAGAAATAACAATAAAAAGCATAGAAATACAAATGACTGTAAGAGGTTGTGAAAAATTATACACCAACAAATTTGACAACCTAGACGTAGTGGATAAATTCCTAGAAACATAGAACTTGCCAAAACTGAATCAAGAAGAAATAGAAAATTTGAGCACACTGATTAACAGCAATGAAATTAATTCATTAATGAAAAAATTCCCAAAAAAGTCCATGACCAGGAGGCTTCACAGGTGAATTCTACCAAACATTTGAAGAACATTAACACCTATTTTCTTCTCAAATTATTACAAAAAATAGAAGAGGAAAGAAAGCTTCTAAATGTCTTCTATGAGGCCAGCATTACCCTGATACCAAAATCAGATAGACCACACAAAAGAGAAAGAGAGAGAGAGAGAGAGAGAGAGAGAGAGAGAGAGAAACTAAAGGTCAATAATCTCTTGTAAACATAGATGGAAAAATCCTCAACATAATATTAGCAAAACAAATCAAGCATACATTAAAAAAAATCACACACCACGATCAAGAAGATTTATTCCTGATTTGCAAGAGTGGTTCAGTAATCATAAATCAATCAATATGATACATTACATCAACAAGAGAAGGGATAAAAACCATATGATCATTTCAATAGATGCAGAGAAAGCATTTGGCAAGGCACAATATAAATTCATGATAAAACCCCCAACAAAGTAGGTTTAGAGGAAACATATATCAACATAATGAAGGCCTTAGATGAAAAACTCAAAGCTAACATCATAGTCAATCGTGAAAAATAGAGCTTTTCCCTAAGATTGTAAACAAGACAAGGATGTCCACTCTCACCACATTATTTCAACATAGTACTGGAAATCCTAACCACAGCAATCAGACAACAAAAAGAAATAAAAGGTATCCAAATTGGTAAGAAGTACAACTTCCATGATTTGCAGATGACATACTATGTATAGAAAACTCTAGGGGCACCTGGGTGGCTCAGTCGGTTAAGCATCTGACTTGGGCTCAGTCATGATCTCATAGCTCGTGAGTTTGAGCCCCACGCCGGGCTCTGTGCTGACATCTCAGAGCATGGAGCCTGCTTTGGATTCTGTGTCTCTCCCTCTCTGTCCCTCCCATGCTCATGCTCTGTCTCCCTCTGTCTCTCAATAATGAATAAACTTTAAAAAATTAAAAAAAGAAAACTCTAAAGACTTCACCAAAAAGCTACTAACTAGAAGTGATACATGAATTCAGTAAGGTTGCAGGATTCAAAATCAATATACAGAAATCCACTGTATTTCCATACACTAATGAGTAATAATAACGAAGAAGCAGAAAGAGAAATTAATAAGATAGTACCATTTACAATTCCACCAAAAATTATAAAATACTAGAAATAAACTTAACAAAGGAGGTGAAAGACCTGTACCCTGAAAACTATAAAATACTGTTGAAAGAAAATTGAAGATGACACAAAGAAGTGGAAAGATATTCCATGCTCATGGTTTGGAAAAACAATTATTTTTAAAATCTCCTTCCATACTACCAAAAGCAATCTACAGATTTAATATAATCACTATTAAAATACCAACAGCATTTTTCACAGAACTAGAACAAACAACCCTAAAACTTGTATGGAATGACGAAAGACCCTGAAGAGCCAAAGCAATCTTGAAAAAGAAAAACAAAACTGGAGGTATCACAATTCCAGAATTCAAGTAATATTACAAAGCTTATATTACAGGGGCGCCTGGGTGGCGCAGTCGGTTAAGCGTCCGACTTCAGCCAGGTCACGATCTCGCGGACCGTGAGTTCGAGCCCCGCGTCAGGCTCTGGGCTGATGGCTCAGAGCCTGGAGCCTGTTTCTGGTTCTGTGTCTCCCTCTCTCTCTCTGCCCCTCCCCCGTTCATGCTGTCTCTCTCTGTCCCAAAAATAAATAAAATGTCGAAAAAAAAAAAAAAAAGCTTATATTACAAAACAGTGTGGTACTGGCACAAAAGTAGACACATAGATCAATAGAACAGAATAGAAA
The DNA here is from genome assembly GCF_018350155.1 of Leopardus geoffroyi. NCBI lineage: Eukaryota > Metazoa > Chordata > Mammalia > Carnivora > Felidae > Leopardus > Leopardus geoffroyi. The sequence continues at coordinate 112,494,293 of NC_059333.1, forward strand.
GCCCATAAATAAAATCACAATTATCTGGTAAATTAATCTTTGACAAAGGAAGCAAGAATATGCAGTGGGAAAAAGTCCCTTTAAAAAATGTTGGGAAAACTATACAGCTATATACAACAGAATGAAATTGGACCAGGTTCTTATACCATACACAAAAATAAACTTAAAATGGATTAAAGGCCTTAATTGTGAGAACTGAAGCCCTAAAAATCTTAGAAGAGAGCATAGGCAGTAATTTTTCTGACACAGCCATAGCAACATTTTTCTAGATATGTCTCCCAATGCAAGAGAAACAAAAGCAGAAATAAAATATTGGGACTGCTTCAAAATAAAAGGCTTCTGCACAGCAAAGGAAACCATCAAAAGCTAAAAGACAACATACTGAATGAGAGAAGATATTTACAAATGACATATCTGATAAAGGGTTAATATCCAAAGATATATAAAGAACTTATACAACTCAACACCAAAAATCCCACAAATAATCCAATTAAAAATTGGCAGAATAAATGAATAGACATTTCTCCAAAGACAATATACAGATGTCCAACAGACACATGAAAAGATGCTCAACATTATTCATCACCAGGGAAATGCATATCAAAACCACAATGAGATTTCGTCTCACGCCTGTGAGAATGGCTAAACTCAAAAACACAAGAAACAGCAATTGTTGGTGAGAGTGTGGAGAAAAAGGAACTCTTGTCCACTGTTGGTAGGAATGAAAACTGGTATAGCCACTGTGGAAGACACTATGGAGGTTCCTCAAAAAATTAAAAATAGAACTACCATATGACCCAGTAATCACTTGGAGTATTTACCCATAGAATATAAAACACTAATTTAAAGGGATACAATCACTCTTAGGTTTATTGCAACATTATTTACTGTAGACAAACTATGGAAGCTGCCCAAATGTCCATGGATAGATGAATGGATAAAGAAGCAGTATATATACATGATGGAATATTACTCATCCATAAAAAAGAATCAAATTTTGCTATCTGTAACAACATGTATGGAGGTAGCATGTATAATACTAAGCAAAATATGCCAGAAGAAAAGAAACATATGACTTCACTCATGTATGGAATTTAAGAACAAAACAAATGAAGAAAGGGAAAAAACAGAAAAACCCAAAAACACAGACTCTCAACTAAGGAGAAGAAACAGATGGTTATGAGAGGGGTGGTTGGGGGTGGGGGATGGATGAAATAGGTGATAGGAAGTAAGAATACACTTATCATGATGAGTACTGAGTAATATAATGGAACTGTTTAATTATTATGTTGTACACCTGAAGCTAAAATAATACCATATGTTAGCTCTACTGGAATTGATTGTTTTAAATGCTAAAAGGAAAAGAAAAGGAAAACAAAACAAACAAGGGACAAACTACAGGAAGATATTTGTGATATATGTAACCCAAAGAAGTCTAATATCAAGAATATGTGAATCCAATGTATATCCAATATTTGAACGGCAAAAATTAAGAAGTCTTAAAATGTGGAGAGATGGAAAACATGGGGATCAAACCAATTTTTCTCATTGCTATTGCAAGTTGATAACTTGATACAACTTCATTGGAAAACAATTTGGCATTGTCTATAAAGCTCAAAATATGTATACTCCACGACTCAGCCATTTTATTTACAGTTTAACCCTAGGCATTTGGACATCTGCACAAGAATATTGATTACAGTTCTCTCTGCCACAGGAAAACAACCAATCTGGAATCAGCCCAAATGTTCTTAATGAGGGAATGAGCAAATTAATGATGCTGTATTCACAGAGTGGTATATTATACAGCAGTGAAAACTTAATGAACTAGATGCAACATTAAGTGTGAATCCTGGTACACTAAGTTTGAGTGGAAAAAAAAGCAATCACAGTAGCTTAAACAGTGTACATAAAAATACACAATATATTCTTTAGGCATGTATATGTACGAAATGTAGCTCACTTTTATAAAGTAAGAGCATAGAAAAGACAAAACACTCAAGAAAGTGTTTGGCTATGACAGGAGGATGAATGGGTAAATATGGATCTAGGTTAGACCAGGAAAACCAAAATGAATATGTAGGTTACGGGCAGTATTGTAGTTCCTGGGTTGAGTATTTACAAGTTTCATTTTCCTAACTAACTGTGAATATGTACATACATAGAGACATGGGCTGTCAATGAACTATTTATATTAGTCCATTTATGATTCATTCAACTTTGTACACCTGATTTCCATGAAGAAAATAAAATATATAACCTTATTTTTACATTGTGATGTTCCCACTGCTCCCACAGAAGCCATTATTAGAGTGGAAATCACTGGGACCCAGTGCTGAAAGAGACTTTGTGTTCTGTTTCTACCATAAAGAAAACCAGGAGGTGTTTGGGGACCTCCAATGCAGTTTTAGCATCACTACCTTTCTTGATCTGTGTGGAAATAGAATTCTTCTAAACAGCACAGCAATGCCTTCCTGCGTGTCAATGGGGATCCTTCAAATGTGTCTAAATTATCTCCTTTAGAAAATCTTATTTTTACAACTATCAGTCACTCTTTATTGGAACTTGTCAATCATTAAATCTAATTTTTCCATTCTTCAGATGGCAAAGGCCAAACCCTTGGAAATGGACTTGCCTTCACTAATGAGCAAGTTGCTGAAGTGAAAGTCAATAAAAATGCCAGTTCGGATTTTGTCTGTGCTGATACTTGTGACTTTCCCCAACCAGTGTAGGACATCAGTGATCTAAATCAGTAGCAGTAGCTGAAAAGTAAACTGAATTGTGGTTTTCATGAGTCATCCATGTGAATCACAACTGGTTTCCAGTCAAACTCTAGTGGCAACTCTGGCCTGGATGGAATGCATTGAAATGTTTCTTTTTCTGACAGCATGTATGCTCACTTTCCTGTACAGTCACTTTCCATTGGGCACTTTCCAACCTCAGTGGGTTAGCATTTTAATAGCTACCTTCCTCAGCCAGGAAGCAGCTTAAGCTATAATTCATTCAGGTTGGTAAAAATAGATCTTTCTGGGGACTACAATCTCCAAGTTAATTGAAGAAAACAACTAAGCAGCAGAAGGATGGAGGGAAAACACAATAGCTAAACAAAACAACGTATTTTATTTGATTGGAGATGATTTGCAGTCTAGCTTTTGCCTTGGTCTGATCAATTTAAAATAGAAGTAAAAGGCCAACTTTTTAATTTCATTTCAAAGTTTTTATTGCATTATAAAGTTACGATCATCTTCTGCTCAAACCTTGGGAGTGTTATTTAAAAAATAAAAACAAACTAGCACTGTGGAGGCTAGATGAGACGGCATTTCCTTAGAACACTGATGAGGGAGAAGGTCATTTTGCATGCACGCATCCATCCATCTATCCAGTAATTACTGGGTATCTTCACTGTACAAGACACTGAATATTGGTACAAATCAATTTGAAGCACAGTCCCTTTCATTAAAAGGTTTATATCAAATAGGATTTAATCCCCTGCGGTAAAGATAAATCAAGATTTAATCTGTCACTGAGTACAAAAGATTTTTTCTAACATTTTTCAACATATTATTGAAGTTTGAATACCAAGCTATTATTCAAAATAAATGTAGACATTCATTTTTCTTTAGGACTTTTGCCATATGCTTAAATATTATATCTATACATCAAACTGCCTTATATTTCAAAAGACTACTAAAGAAATGAAGTCTAGAATATCTTTGTGAATCAACATTGCTGAAATATGTTTTTAATATTTCTTACTTATCCCACAACATTTTGTACTAGAATTACCTTTAAAACCATGAAAACCAATCAAATTGAAACAATGCATTTAGAGGAAGAAAGGCTGAAGTAGGGCCCATTGTAAGTGTGATTCCAATTTTATTCTTATGGATAATTAAATCTTTGGAAGTCCCTTACAGAGCCCAAATAGTGACACTTAATTGTGAAGACAGTCATATTTGTCATGTGTTTATTATTATTCTGTTTCTTTACCTTATGATTTTCTCAAAAGCCTGTAAACACCTCACTGCTATTGAAGAATGTGTGTGTGTGTAGTCTTGCAAATTAACAACAACAAAAAAATACAAAATAGTAATACAGGTCAGAAGTATGGACTTCTCTCTAGAGGTTTGACTTCTTGTAATTAATTTAAGAAATTTTGCAGAGTATTTTTTATTTAAAAAGACACTGCTAAAACACCACTTTTAGATACAGTGCGTGCAAATAATGAGACTATAGACCATAACACTTTCACCAGTGAAAGCCAATTTGATTATACTTTTAAAAACTATTAAATAGAAAAAAATGGAATGTGTAAATCAAAAAGTTTAAGAAATAATGGAAGGTTTTAGCAATACCTACCAGTCTTCCTATTTTGTTTTCTTAATATTTGTTCATATATATTACACTCAGATTTTGAGTTCACCATAAATTTTATGTTATGAAAGAAATGGAAAGTATATTGAGGCACCTGGGTGGCTCAGTTGGTTAGGCAACTGACTTCGGCTCAGGTCATGATTCATAGCTCGTGAGTTCGAGCCCCAAATCGGGCTCTGTGCTGACAGCTCAGAGCCTGGAGCCTACTTCAGATTCTGTGTCTGCCCTCTCTCTACCCCTCCCCTGTTCATACTCTGTGTCTCTCTGTCTCTCAATAAAATGTTAAAAAAAAATTAAAAAAAGAAATGGAAAGTATAAAAACAGCACAAACACCAACAAAGATGAGAGAAAACCCCAAGAATAAACCAAAAACATATACAAAATAATTAATCTATTGAATACATATTTATTGAGTCCTTTTTGTTGAAGATACCATATTTATTGTTACATGAGGACATACACATAACAAACTAAAAGCTTCCACCTCTGGTTTATAATTCTGTTGAAAGATAAGAACAAGAAACATGTAGACATAAAGTCCAAAGGACACAGTTACTTACAATGTCTCCTAAAACTGAAATAAATATTAGACCCCCTAGTGTACTTTCTCAAACTTTATAAATTTCTTTTTCCTTAACACAATTTGTGATTATTGACTGTGTACCTTTTTAAAAAAAATTTTTTTTCAACGTTTATTTATTTTTGGGACAGAGAGAGACAGAGCATGAACGGGGGAGGGGCAGAGAGAGAGGGAGACACAGAATCGGAAACAGGCTCCAGGCTCTGAGCCATCAGCCCAGAGCCCGACGCGGGGCTCGAACTCACGGACCGCGAGATCGTGACCTGGCTGAAGTCGGACGCTTAACCGACTGCGCCACCCAGGCGCCCCTATGTATGTTTTAAAAATGTCTATTATCCCTGATAACGGGAGGTTTCATGAGGATAAGAATCATTACTATTTGGCTGGCCCTTATTTCCTTAGCACCTCACGTAATGTATAGTACATGGAAGCACTCAATAAATGTTTATGAATGAATGAACAAATAAATCCAAGAAAAATAATTACAATACATTTATATGAAAAATATCATGGAGGCACCTGGGTGGCTCAGTCAGTTCAGTGTCTGATGCTTGGTTTTGGTTCAGGTTATGATCTCATGGTTTGTGGGTTTGAGCCCTGTGTCAGGGTCTAAACTGACAGTACCAAGAATCCTTCTTGGGATTCTCTCTCTCTCTTTCTCTCTCTCTCTCTCTCTCTCTCTCTCTCTCTCTGTGTGTGTGTGTGTGTGTGTGTGTGTGTGTGCCCTTCCCCTGCTCATTCTTCTCTGTCTCTCTCAAAATAAATAAATAAACTTAATTTAAAAAATAAAGAATATATTATATAATATTATAAAAACTATAGTAGTGGTAAGGGAAATCATGTTGAAAATATTCAGATCATAACATTTAGGGAATAAATCAAACAGTGAAAGAAAATTTTGCATAAAAAGTAATCTCAAAATTGAACAGATCAGTGAAACCAGGAGCTGGCTCTTTGAAAAAAATCAACAAGATTGAGAAACATTCAGCCACATTCATCAAAAGAAAGAAAAAAAGAGAGATGATTCAAAACATTCAGAAACAGGAGAAATAACAATCTACAACACAGAAATACAAAGTATTATCATAGAATATTATGAAAAACTGCATGCCAACAAATTGGACAATGTAGAAGAAATGGATAAAGTCCCAGAAACAGAGAACCTCCTAAAATTGAAGCAGAAAGAAATGGAAAAATTGAACAGTGATTACCAGCAATGCAGTTGAATCAGTAATCAAAAAATTCTGAACAAACAAAAATCCAAGACCAGAGAGCATCACAGTTAAATTCTACCAAACATTTAAAGAAGAGTCAATACCTATTATTCTCAAACTGCTCCAAAGTATAGAACAGGAAGAAAAGCTTCCAAGTTATTCTATAAAACCAAAATTACTCTGATACCAAAGCTAGAAAAAGAGATCACAAAAATAGAGAACTAAAGGTCAGTAATTTTGCACAAACATAGATACAAAAATCCTCAACAAAGTATTAGCAAACTTAATCCAACACACACACAAAAAATCATTCACCATGATCAAGTAAGATTTATTTCTAGTTTGCAAGTAGAGCTCAATATTCACAAATCAATCAACATGATACATTACATCAATAAGAGAAAGAATAAAAACCATATGATCATTTCAATAGATACAGAAAAAGCAATTGACAAAGTACAACATCCATTCATGATAAAAACCCTCCACAAAGTAGGTTTAGAGGGAACATATCTCCATATAATGAAGGCCTTAAATGAAAAACCCACAGCTAACATCATAGTCAATGGGGAAAAAGTAAGAGCCTTTCCCCCAAGATCAGGAACAAGACAAGGATTTCCACTATCACCACTTTTATTCAACATCATACTGGAAGTCCTAGCCACAGCAATCAGACAACAAAAAGAAATAAAAAGCATCCAAATTGGTAATGAAAAAGTAAAACTTTCACTGTTTGCAGATGACATGATACTATATATAGAAAACTCTAAAGACTCTACCAAAGGGGTGCCTGGGTGGCTCAGTCGGTTAAGCATCTGACTTTGGCTCAGGTCATGATCTCGTGGTTCATTAGTTCAAGCCCTGTGTTGGGCTCTGTGCTGAAAGTTTAAAGCCTGGAGCCTGCTTCACATTCTATGTCTCCCATGCTCTCTGCTCTTCCTCCAATCATGTTCTGTCTCTCTCTCTCAAAAATGAATAAATGTTAAAAAAATTTTTTTAAAGACTCCACCAAAAAAGCTACCATAACTGATACATGAATTCATTAAGGATGCAGGATTCAAAATCAACATACAGAAATCCATTGTACTTCTATACACTAATGAATAGTAATAATGAAGTAGCAGAAAGAGAAATGAATAAAACAGTCCCATTTACAATTGCACAAAAAATAATAATACCTAGGAATAACTTAACCAAGGAAGTGAAGACCTATACACTGAAAACCATAAAACACTGATGAAAGAATTAAAGATGATTCAAAGAAATGGAAAGATATTACATGCTCATGGACTGAAAGAACAAATACTGTTAAAATCTCCATGCTTACTACCCAAAGAAACCTACAGATGTAATGCAATCCCTATTGAAATAGCAACAGCATTTTTCATAGAACAAGAAAAAATAACTAAACTTTGTATCGTACCACAGAAGACCCAGAAGACCCAAAGCAATCTTGAAAGAGAGGAACAACACTGGTGGTATTGCAATCCTGGATTTCAAGACCTACTACAAAGCTATGGTAATGAAAATGGAATGGTACTAGCACACACACACAAAAAAATAGACACAGATAAATGGAAGAGAAAAGAAAGCCTAGAAATAAATCCACAGGAATGTGGTCACTTCATCATCAAGAAAGGAGGCAAGAATATGCAGTGGGAAAAGACAGTCTCTTCAACAAATGGTGCTGAGAAAAATGGACAGCTCCATGCAAAAGAAATGACACTGGACCAGATTCTAATACCATATACAAACAGAAACTGAAAACAGATTAAAAGACGTAAATGTGAGAATTGAAGTCCTAAAAGTCCTAGAAGAGAGCACAGGCAGTAATTTCTCTGACATGGCCAGACCAACATTTTTCCAGATATGTCTCCCAATGCAAGAGCAACAAAAGCAGAAATAAACTATTGGGAATGCATCAAAATAAAAAGCTTCTGCAGCAGAGGAAACCATCAACAAAGCTAAAAGACAAAATAGTGAATGGGAGAAGATACTTACAAATGACATATCTGATAAAGGGTTAATATCCAAAGATATATAAAGAACTTATACAACTCAACACCAAAAAACCCACTAATAATCCAATTGAAAACAGGCAGAAGACATGAGTAGACATCTCTCCAAAGACAATATACAGGTGTCCAACAGACACATGAAAAGACACTCAACATCACTCATCATCAGGAAAACACACATCAAAATCACAATGTGATATTATCTCACACCTGTGAGAATGGCTAAACTCAAAAATACAACAAACAAGTGTTGGTCAGACTGTGGAGAAAATGGGCCCTCTTGCACTGTTGGTGAGAATGAAAACTGGTGTGGCCACTGTGGAAGACACTATGGAGGTTCCTCGAAAAATTAAAATAGAACCATCATATGATCCCGTAATTCCACTACTGGGTATTTACCCAAAGAATATAAAAACATTAACTTGAAAAGATATATGCACCTCTATGCTTACTGCAGAATTATTTACAATAGCCAAATTATGGAAGCCTCCCAAATGTCCACTGATAGATAAATGGATAAAGAAGTGGTATGCATACACACACACGCACACACACTGGGATGTTACTTAGCCACAAGAAGAATGAGATCTTCCCATTTGCAACAACAGTGGTAGATTTATACAGTGTAATGCTAAGTGAAATAAATCAGTCAGAGAAATTGACATTCTACAGATGATGACATCATATGGTATCTGTAAGAAATAAAACAAATGAACAAAAGAAAAAAAAAGAGAAAAACCAAAAATACATAATCTTAACCAAACAAACAAACTGATGGTTACCACAGGCACCAGATGGTACCAGAGGGGATGTTGGTAGGTGGATAGGTGAAAAAGGTAATGGGGATTAAGAGTACACTTATTGTGATGAGCACTGTGCAATGTCTACAATTGTTGAATCACTACATTGTACACCTGAAGCTAACATAACACTGTATGTTAACTATAGTGGAATGAAAATTTTTAAAAAGTAATCTCAAATATATAAAAAATGGATTCTAAAAAGGAGAAATAGTATATATATATATATTTTTTTTTTAAATTTTTTTTTCAACGTTTTATTTATTTTTGGGACAGAGAGAGACAGAGCATGAACGGGGGAGGGGCAGAGAGAGAGGGAGACACAGAATCGGAAACAGGCTCCAGGCTCTGAGCCATCAGCCCAGAGCCTGACGCGGGGCTCGAACTCACGGACCGCGAGATCGTGACCTGGCTGAAGTCGGACGCTTAACCGACTGCGCCACCCAGGCGCCCCTAAAAAGGAGAAATAAAATGTTTTCTGAAGGTTTTCTTTGGCAAACTTGAATTTCATTCTCTTATATTCTTTTCTATATTTTTCTAGTTTTCTAAAATAATATAAATTTGTATTCCAGATAATGAGTGACAAAAGGATACCTTAAATGTTGATAATAAATCCTTCAGAGAGTTTGGGGGGGGGGGAGGTTTTAATAAGATTGTGGATGGATTAAAGGAGATAATGGCTGATGAGAATATTATCATTATGCTAATCTATCATCTAGGGGAAGTGCATAAGATTGATCCTCACTCCAGATGGCGCAAACCTTCAATTTTAGGGTTTAAGGCTATTTTTTAAACTTTTATATTTTTAATAGTCTTAAAAAGCTATTTAGGTACCTAGTCATTTTACTTGGTAAATTTTAACCCATAAGGAAAATTAGACGTAATTCAATGACCATTGGATTTGGATTTATTTCAGTCAAGTTTGAATTTTTCATATAATACATAATAAGTCATTCTAAATAGTAGCAAAAGTTCAAATAACAGATTTAACATTCTTATATTCATATACCTAGCATCCCGGTTTTCCTGAGAGATACTGAGAATTTATTTTGGTTATAAATTTACCATAAGCCAAAAAAAATAATAGTATGTGCACTCAAATTTTAGGAAATTTAGTGAGGTTTACTAAGGAATAAACTACCAAGACAATCAGCTGGTGCTCTCCTTTCCTCCATCATGATATCACAAAAAATTTCAAACACACCACAAAGTTGAAATCGTTTTACCGTGAATACCTATATACCTACACTTATATTTTCCATTAACATTTTATTTTATCACCTACCTAACTAGTCATCTTTTTAAAATCATCAATCCAACATATCTTTTTGATGCATTTCAAAGCAGATGGCACACTTCTGTCTACAGATTCAGCATAAATTATTAACAAGGTTTGAATATTTGTATTTTTATGTAAAACTTGCACACAATAAAATGGACAAATCTTAAATGTACATTTGTTCAGTTATGAGAGTGAATGAACTTCTGAAATCCATATCCCTAGTAAAATCTAGAATATTACCATCATCCCTTATGTCCCTTCCTCATCAATCTTCACCTCCATTCCCTGAGGGAAACACTGTTTTGATTTTTTTATATGCCATAGATTAATTTTGTCTGTTCTCAATTTTTATATAAATGGAATGATACAGTGTATACTCTTCAGGGTAAGTCTTCATTCACTTAGTATAATTGGTTTTGAGATTCATCCATATTTTTATGGATCAGCAACCCATTCTTTTTTTTTCTGAGTAGTATTCAATTGTATAAATATACCACAGTTTGTTACCTCATTTTCCTAGGTTTGGATCCTGGAGTATTTCCAGTTTACAGACATTGTGAATAAAGTTAGTATTGAAGCTGGTTCATGGGAGATACAGTAATGATGCCTTTTAATAACAAAGTGCACTCCAGTGGTTTGACTTTTAAATAACAAACATGAGGCAAGTGCACTAAATAATGGGTGAGAAAAGGTGCACCCGAGTGGCTCAGTCAGTTAAGCGTCTGACTCTTGATTTCAGCTCAGGTCATGATCTCAGTTTGTGAGTTCAAGCCCCACGTCTGGCTCTATGCTGACAGCATGGAGCCTGCTTGGGATTCTCTGTCTGCCTTTCTCTCTGTCCTTCCCCTACTCTCTCTCTCTCTCTCTCTCTCTCTCTCTCTCTCTCTCTCTCAGAAATGAATAAATAAACTTAAAAAAAAAAAAAGAATGGGTGAGGAGAGCTGCACGGACAGGCATAGATCCCCAAGGGAAAATCTTTGACATGTTCAGAAGAGAAACACAAATTAGGTAACAGGTTTCTGAACCTCTGAACGTAAATCCTTCCATCCCTCACTTATTGTTTTCTAAGGGGATTTTGTGAGGAAGCAGTAAAACCAAACAAATAACAATAATAAAAGATGTAGGTGAACATTTGTAATTATAAAGCAGCAATCCTTGGGATATACATTATCCAACTTCAGAGGTATGCTGCTATTAAGAGAAGGGTTCTCTACGAAAGCATCCTAAGTATAAGATATTTCCTATCATTGGGATATTCACAACTCCTAGCTTTTGACATATCTTTTATCACCTATTACCAGAAAATCCAAGAAAGGCTTGACTACTTAACTGTCAGGGAGCTTTGGGGTCCTTTTGATGTCTGCTCTCAGCATGCCAAAGAGTAACTTACACAAAGATAAAAAGCATTCACTGCTCTAAAAGGCTACTCTTAATAGATTAAAGCTTCATAGCTGGGTCAATGACAAAAGTCTTTCAACATATATTTTCTTTCCTCTCTAGAGTAAATATGCAATCATCCTGTGTAAATAATAAGAGAAAATTATACCAGTAGAAAGGGAACCACGGAGTTTTATGGAGTCAAATGAAACAGAATGAGGTGAAATGAAATGCCCAAGATCATAGGAACAGAAAAGTTATTTTGCTAGAATAAATTTAACTTCTTATCCCCAATATTCTCTTATAAAATTTTAAAATAACATATGTCTTTCCCATAGGCTCTTGTTTTGTAGGTGGCCTAGGTGTTGTTTACTCCTGAAAACACTCTGCTCCTTCCTTGACCTCCTTCTATTAGCTATAGACAAAGTTATCACCAAAAAGGAAATTTAGGTATTTTCTCATCTTGAGGGGGAATGTGAGGCAACAGTGGAAGATCTTGTTTGGGTTCCAAGAGACGCCTCAAGCAGAGTTACAACCGTCAAGGAGTTGACAGTGTCGTTGAGACCAAATTGATATAGCTGGGACCCTGAGAAATGTAAAGAAGGCTAGATAAGAGTAAGTGGCAGGTAATAAGGCATAAACTGTGAGGAGGGTCAGAGGAAAGTCAGACCCAAGAAAGTGATCAGATTTGCAATAGGCCTTAGAGAATGAACAGGATCTGATCTGACTAGGTGGAGAAAGGAGGTGGGGGAGGCAGAGAAAGAGAGAGATCATGGTAGAGGCACCAGAGAAAGGAGAGTGGATAAGAGGATAACAACCTTTGGCTATAGTATTTCCTACTGTTCCCATGCAGTCTGGAGATTAAATGTTCAAACAGGTGCACAATATTTATTTGTGGAGGTTATCGAGTAGTCTATTAACTTGTACGTTTACTTTGCTCTTTGTACTATAGCTTCAACAGAATTTTACAGTCTTTGGATAATTAAGCAATGTTTATTTCTGAAAGACATCAGCACCTATATGGGTATTATAAACTTAATATTTCTTGTTAAATGAATGTCTGAAATGTTTTGATCTCACTTGATATAGGATTTTCCCCCCTTAAAGGATTTTTCATTAAGGAACTCAAAAATGTAAGTGTTATGTTTGCTTTTACCTGAAACAGTTGTATGCGTATCTTGAAAGTGGACTTTTGAGTTCCCTGATCCTATTTTCATCTGAAATAGTTTCCTTTACACATTACTAAAAAGGGAATGTTAAGGAAGTGGAGAGGAAGGAAGAAAAAAATTAGATAACTCTTATGACAAGTCTCAGTCCTTTCTTTAAATTTGTTATTGTTGGACATACTCCATTAAATCAGTCATTTCACATGATCAAATATGGTTCTTTATAAAGTAATTGGAAATTTCACCATCCTTTTAGATTTTATACCTCCTATTTCTTTTGTTTAGGCAGTTGTCCAAAATTTAAGAAAAGAACCTATTATCCTTTCAAAAGTTCATTTTTAATTTTTGAAAGTATTAGTACATGAGCAGAAAAGATCATATGAAACACTATATTGAAAAGGATTACCAGGTAGGAGAAGAAACCTAACCTTCAGAGGTAAAGCTATCACTCTGTCTCCTTTTCCTGTTAAATCCAAATTCTACCTCTAAATATTTATGTTTAATCCAGGAAATTAGATAACCTAATTGAATCTCAGGTTTTTAATCTGCAGAATGAATGACATTGTTTACTGCATAATTTGTTTGTTTTTAGTATTAGTATTTTATTTTTAATAATCATCTAAATCAGTATAGAATCTGACTATAAAGTCAGAGGATTAAATACCATGAGGCCCTGGAACAATGATTATAGAGCTACTTGATTCAAAAGTGAAAAATACAAAGAAATTGGCACAGTATTTTAATATTTTTCACATTTTTTCTCTAAATATAAAAATAAGAGACTGAAATAATATTGTTAATCTATTCAAAATTGTTAACCAAAGTTTAAATTTGGCAAAAAAAGACCTTATTATATTACTTAAATAGAATGAATTCCCCTAAATTTCCCTAAGGTTAATTGATCTTATTGGGGGCAGTGGGGGGGAAGGACATCAACAGTTGGGAATATTCCTATGATTATTTTTACCAAGACAAAAAATATTATATCTTTTTTAGTTCAAATGTCTCTTATTTCTAATACCCCATAAAGATAAATATTCACTGGATTATGTGTTCTTCACTTACAGGAAAAGGGGAAAATGACATCAAGAGCCTTGCTGAAGTCTTCTTCTAGTTTTATACAATTTCTTGTTACCAGGACTAGGAAGTGCTACATAATCTAAATGTCAATAGCCCAGGAAATAAATAAAAAGACCATAGGGGGACTCAGAGGGGAAGATGGCAGCATAGGAGGACGCTGGGCTCACTTCATTCTGCTGCCCACTTAGATTCCACCCACATCTGCCTAAATAACCCAGAAAACCCCCAGAAGACTAGAACAGAATCTCCAGAGCCAAGCATAGACAAGAGCCCCATGGAAGAGGGTAGGAAGGGCAGAGAGACTGTGCACACTACACAGACTGGCGGGAGGGAGCCAGAGCAGTGGAGGGGCAGCCCACCAGGCAAGGCAGAGCCCCCGAAGTCTGGCTTGCAAAAGTGGTGGGGCCAGATGGACTCTGTGAGTTCTGACAGCCAGCAGGACTTATCATCTGGAATGTTAAAAGTCAACAGCTCTGCTTTCGGAGAGGGGAGGGCGAGAGGATACTGGGATGGAGAGTTGTTGAGCCCTGGAAGACAGAGCTCAGCTCAGCAGGGGGAACAAAGGTGCTGGCAAGAGCCATCTCTCTCTTCCATCCCCCAGCCGAAATTCCAAAGGGAACCAGTTCCCGTCACTGAACCTGCTTGCACAGCGCAAATGCCCAATGCTGTGCTTCTGTGGATCCATCCCTCCAATAGGCCTGTCTCCCTCCTGGTGCTACAGGCCCCTCCCGCATGGGACCACCAATGGCAAAGCAAGCTAAGCCTGCCCCTTCCACCCCTGTGCACCTTGTGGATCCACCCCGGCTAATACGCCAGAGCCCATTGAAGCAGCACTACAAGCTTGGAAGTGGGCAAGTAGCCCAGACAGGGGCCACACCACTCCAAAGTGAGTCCTGCCCCTGGGAGAGGGGAAGATAAGGCACACACCAGTTTGACTGTGGCCCCAGCAGTGGGATGGGGGCAGACATTGGGTGTGACTGCGGCCCTGCCCACCAACACAAGTTACTCCAGAGAGCACAGGAGAAGTGCCCTGCGGTTTGGGGCCACTGCAGGGACTACCCAAAATGAGGAAACGGAAGAATTCTCCTCCAAAGACACTCCAGGAAGTAGTGACAGTTAACAAATTGATCAAAAACTATTTAAGCGATATAATGAACAAAAATTTAGAAAAATAGGCATAAAATTAATCGCTGGGCTTGAAAAAAGCATAGAGGACAGTAGAGAATCTATTGCTACTGAGATCAAGGGACTAAGAAATAGTCATGAGGAGCTAAAAAATGCTATAAATTAGGTGCAAAAAAAATGGCGACAGCCATAGCACAGATTGAAGAAGCAGAGGAGAGAATAGGTGAATTAGAAGATAAAATTATGGAAAAAGAGGAAGCTGAGAAAAAGAAAGATAAAAAAATTCCAGGAGTATGAGGGGAGAATTAGAGAACTAAATGATGCAATCAAACAGAACAATATCCATAGCATAGGAATTCCAGAAGAAGAAGAGACAGAGAAAGGGGTTGAAGGTGTACTTGAACAAATCATAGCTGAGAACTTCCCTGATCTGGGGAAGGAAAAAGGCATTGAAATCCAAGAGGCACGGAGAACTCCCTTCAGAATTAACTTGAATCGATCTTCTGTACAACATATCATAGTGAAACTGGCAAAATACAAGGATAAAGAGAGAATTCTGAAAGCAGTTAGGGATAAACAGGCTCTATCTTACAAAGGTAGACACATAAGAGTAGTGGCAGACCTATCTACTGAAACTTGGCAGACCAGAAAGGAATGGCAGGAAATCTTAATTGTGATGAACAGAAAAATATGCAGCCAACATTCCTTCATCCAGCAAGTCTGTCATTCAGAATAGGAGAGATAAAGGTTTTCCCAAACAAAAACTGAAGGAATTCATCACCACTAAACAAGTCCTACAAGAAATCTTAAGGGGGGCTCTGTGAGTGAAATGTTGCAAGGACCACAAAGGACCAGAGACATCACTACAAGCATGAAACCTACAGACATCACAATGACTCTAAACCCATAACTTTCAATAATAACACTGAATTTAAATGGACTAAATGCTCCAACCAAAAGACATAAGGTATTAGAATGGATAAAAAAACACGACCCATCTATTTGCTGTCTACAAGAGACTCACTTTAGACCTGAGGACACCTTCAGATTGAAAGTGAGGGGATGGAGAACTATCTGTCATGCTTCTGGAAGTCAAAAGAAAGCTGGAGTAGCCATACTTCTATAAGACAAACTAGACTTTAAATTAAAGGCTGTAACAAGAGATGAAGAAGGGCATTATATAATCATTACAGGGTCTATCCATCAGGAAGAGCTAACAATTATAAATGTCTATGCGCCAAATACGGGAGCCCCCAAACATGTAAAACAATTAATCACAAACATAAGCAACCTTATTGCTAAGAATGTGGCAATTGCAGAGAACTTTAATACTCCACATACAACAATGGATGGATCATCTAGACACAGGATCAATAAAGAACAAGGGCCCTGAATGATACATTGGATCAGATAGACTTGAAAGATATATTTAGAACTCTGCATCCCAAACCAACAGAATATACTTTCTTCTCAAGTGCACATGGAACATTCTCCAAGATAGATCACATACTGGGTCACAAAACAGCCCTTCATAAGTATACAAGAATTGAGATCATACCATGCACACTTTCAGACCACAATGCTATAAAACTTGAAATCAACCACAGGAAAAAGTCTGGAAAACCTCCAAAAGCATGGAGGTTAAAGAACACCCTACTAAAGAATGAATGGGTCAAGCAGGCAATTAGAGAAGAAATTTAAAAATATATGGAAACAAATGAAAATGAATATACAACAATCCAAATGCTTTGAGATGCAGCGAAAGCAGTTCTGAGAGGAAAATACATTGCAATCCAGGCCTATCTCAAGAAACAAGAAAAATCCCAAATACAAAATCTAACAAGCACACCTAAAGGAAATAGAAGCAAAAGAGCAAAGACACCCCAAACCCAGAAGAAGAAGAGAAATAATAAAGATCAGAGAAGAAATAAACAATATAGATTCATAAAAAACTGCAGAGCAGATCAATGAAACCAAGAGTTGGTTTTTTGAAGAAATAAACAAAATTGATAAACCTCTAGCCAGGCTTCTCCAAAAGAAAAGGGAGATGACCCAAATATATAAAATCATGAATGAAAATGGAATTATAACAACCAATTCCTCAGAGATACAAGCAATTATCAGGGAGTACTATGAAAAATTATATGCCAACAAACTGGACAACCTGGAAGAAATGGACAGATTCCTAAGCATTCACCCACTTCCAAAATTCAAACAGGAATAAATAGAAAACTTGAACAGACCCATAACCAGAAAGGAAATTCAATCAGTTATCAAAAATCTCCCAACAAATAAAGAGTCCAGGACCAGATGGCTTCCCTGGGGAATTCTACCAGACGTTTAAAGCAGTGAGAATACCTATCCTTCTCAAGCTGTTCCAAAAAATAGAAAGGGAAGAAAAACTTCCAGACTCATTCTATGAAGCCAGCATTACTTTGATTCCTAAACCAGACAGAGACCCAGCAAAAAAAGAGAACTACAGGCCAATATCCCTGATGAATATGGATGCAAAAATTCTCAGTAAGATACTAGCAAATTGAATTCAACAGCATATAAAAAGAATTATTCTCCATGATCAAGTGGGATTTATTCCTGGGCTGCAGGGCTGGTTCAACATTCACAAATCAATCAATGTGATACATCATATTAATAAAAGAAAAGGAAAGAACCATATGATCCTGTCAATCAATGCAGAAAAAGCATTTGACAAAATTCAGCATTCTTTCTTAATAAAAACCCTCAAGAAAGTCAGGATAGAAGGAACATACTTAAACATCATAAAAGCCATTTATGAAAAGCCCACAGCTAATATCATCTTCAATGGGGAAAAACTGAGAGCTTTCCCCCTGACATCAGGAACACGACAGGGATGCCCACTCTCACCACTGTTGTTTAACATAGTGTTGGACATTCTAGCATCAGCAATCAGACAACAAAAGGAAATCAAAGGCATAAAAATTGGCAAAGATAAAGTCAAGCTTTCACTTTTTGCAGATGACATGATATTATACATGGAAATCCCAGTAGACTCCACCAAAAGTCTGCTAGAACTGATACATGAATTCAGCAAAATCGCAGGATACAAAATCAATGTAAAAAAATCAGTTGCATTCTTATACACTAAGAATGAAGCAACAGAAAGACAAATAAAGAAACTGATTCCATTCACAATTGCACCAAGAATCATAAAATACCTAGGAATAAACCTAACCAAATATGTAAAAGATCTGTATGCTGAAAACTATAGAAAGCTTATGAAGGAAATTGAAGAAGATATAAAGAAATGGAAAAACATTCCATGCTCATGGGTTGGAAGAAAAAATATTGTTAAAATGTCAATACTACCAAAGCTATCTACACATTCAATGCAATCCCAATCAAAATTGCACCAGCATTCTTCTCAAAGCTAGAACAAACAATCCTAAAATTTGTATGGAACCTCAAAAGACCCCAAATAGCAAAGTAATATTGAAGAAGAAGACCAAAGCGGGAGGCATCACAATCCTAGACTTTAGCCTCTACTACAAAGCTGTAATCATCAAGACAGCATGGCATTGGCACAAAAACCGACACATAGACCAATGCAATAGAATAGAGACTCCAGAATTGGACCCACAAAATATGGCCAACTAATCTTTGTCAAAGCTGGAAAGAATATCCAACGGAAAAAAGTCTCTTTAAAAAATGGTGCTGGGAGAACTGGACAGCCACATGCAGAAGATTGAAACTAGACCACTTTCTTACACCATTCATAATAAACTCAAAATGGATGAAGTACCTGAATGCAAGACAGGAAACCATCAAAATCCTAGAGAAGAAAGCAGGAAAAAACCTCTCTGACCTCAGCCACAGCAATTTCTTACTTGACACATCTCCAAAGGCAAGGGAATTAAAAGCAAAAATGAAGTATTGGGACCTCATGAAGATAAAAAGCTTCTGCACCGCAAAGGAAACAATCAAGAAAGCTAAAAGACAACTAACGCAATGGGAAAAGATATTTGCAAATGACATATCAGACAAAGGGCTGGTATCCATAATCAATAAAGAACTCACCAAACTCCACACCCAAAAAACAAATAATCCAGTGAAGAAATGGGCAGAAAACATAAATAGACACTTCTCTAAAGAAGGCATCCAGATGGCCAACAGGCACATGAATAGATGCCCAATGTCACTCCTCATCAGGGAAATACAAATCAAAACCACACTGAGATACCACTCACACCAGTCAGAGTGGCTAAAATTAACAAATCAGGAGACTATAGATGC
Organism: Leopardus geoffroyi; assembly: GCF_018350155.1. Lineage (NCBI taxonomy): Eukaryota > Metazoa > Chordata > Mammalia > Carnivora > Felidae > Leopardus > Leopardus geoffroyi. Next base: position 112,513,578 of record NC_059333.1, read on the forward strand.
TGAAGAGGATGTGGAGAAACGGGAACCCTCTTGCACTATTGGTGGGAATGCAAACTGGTGTAGCCACTCTGGAAAACAGTGTGGGGGTTCCACACAAAATTAAAAATAGATCTCTCCTATGATCCAGCAATAGCACTGCTAGGAATTTACCCAAGGGATGCAGGAGTGCTGATGCATAGGGGCACTTGTACCCCAATGTTTATAGCAGCACTTTCAGCAATAGCTAAATTATGGAAAGAGCCTGAATGTCCATCAACTGATGAATGGATAAAGAAATTGTGGTTTATATATACAACGGAATACTACTTGGCAATGAGAAAGAATGAAATATGGCTTTTGTATCAATGTGGATGGAAGTGGAGAGTGTTATGCTAAGTGAAATAAGTCATACAGAGAAAGACAGATACCATATGTTTTCACTCTTATGTGGATCCTGAGAAACTTAACCGAAGACCATGGGGAGGGGAAGGAAAAAAATAAAAGTTACAGAGGGAGAGAGCCAAACATAAGAGACTCTTAAAAATTGAGAACAAACTGAGGGTTGATGGGAGTGGGAGGGAGGGGAGGGTGGGTGATGGGCATTGAGGAGGGCACCTTTTGGGATCAGCACTAGGTGTTGTATGGAAACCAATTTGACAATGTATTTCATATTAAAAAAAAAAAAGGACCATACACCTAACTCAGTGTTCAGTTACATTTTATTTGGATTTTGTGGTGCACACTCTGATGTGCTGTCAAAATTGCTCTTCAGGAATGAAGCACTTATTTCCCTAAGACCTGAGAGTGCTACTATAAGATGGCCCCCTGTGGTCCATCCCCTTTGGACATTTTCTTGGCCAAAGAAAATCCCCTCATCCAAGACAACACTTCCTTCCAAGGAAGTCAGCATACAATGACTCATCAATGCAGAGGAAAAAAGTGCTCAGCCCCCTCACTTTTACTCATGAAGATTCTTAAGGGTCATCCTGGCTGATCGGCTCACCAAGAAGTCATTTGAGGATTTTGAAGGGACTTCAGGAGAGTTAACCTTCTCCCTCTCCTCAGTCCTGCTTTAATTCCCTCTCTCATATAGGTGTTGATCCTCAGAGTACTCTTTAATTAATGTGCTATATGCTAATATCCATCTCAGTGTCTGATTTCTGAAAAACTGAACCTATGAGAGGTGATGGTCCACATTAAGATACTACAAGAAAGCAAATGCTATTATGGGATTTTGGAGTTGGGTCACCTAAAGCCTAGCAGGCAACAGGCACTCATTATTCATTCAAGAAGTACAGATAACCCTGGGGTAATGTAGCAGTGCAATTGTTCACCAGCGGTGAACTCTGTTGAGGGGGAAAATACATTAGCTGGTGTGATATATTAGGTGTTTGACCCAGAGAAAGTGGTATCTATGAGGAGAATGGAGTTAAATGGCTATTACTAAGCTCAGTTGAAGTCCTGGAGTAAGATAACAAAAAGTCAAAAGTGACTAACCAGCAATAAAAATCTAAGTACAAAGGATGCCTGGCTGGCTCAGTCAGAGGTGCATGGAACTCTTGATCTCTGGGTCATGATTTTGAGCCCCACTTTGTGTATAGAGATTATTTAAATAAAAACTTAAAAAAAATAACTAAGTACAAAAGCCAGAGGATCTTCCTGGCAGTATATAAGGAAGCTCATACATCTCATAGTGAGAAAGTAGAAAATGCTGAGGCCAAGGCCTTAAATGTCAGAGTAGCTGAGCTCCAAAAACGGTTAAAGGTATAGCTAGGGTAGGCCTGCAATGTCATGTTCAGTCTGTTTTGTGAAAGAATACAGTCCTGTACATGGAATGGGCACATTTATGTTAACGTACATGAAACTTGAATCCCAAGATTCCTCGGGACTCACCGAGCCTACAGAAATGTCTTACATCTCCCTCGTAAGTTCTCCTATTATCCTCTCCTTGAAGTTCCTGCAGGTGTCTCTCCTTTAAAAGGTAACATTTTACTCCCTTCTCCCCACCTTGCCTTAGGGTCTTCCTCAACCTCCTTTCCTGGATGCTAGGCCAAAAACTAAGGTTATGTCCCAATATCACCTGGCCATAAATATTCTGGGTCCACTAAGGAAGGAAAGGATGAAAAACCTTCAGGAACTAGATATTGTGTATTGGAAGGATCTCGGAGATTATTCATGGGTCTAGATTACCAGGCTGATGGACTAAACTGGGGCAGAACATACACTTTCTGGAGTACAGAATTTCAAACCCTAGAAAGGTCTGGAGATGGTACATATATCTAGATGGCTCTTAGAAACATGGGAAAAGCGACAGATCACTTTAAATGAGATGGAACATTGCCATGATAGTGATGGCAGAAGGGGTTTAAAGGCCTAGAGATGTATGCATTTTAGAGTGGATATACTTTGTATAGCTATAAACCTCTCAGAAGACTCTGTTCCACACATTGACCCAGAGGAATGTGCTCTTGGCATCACTAAGTTCAGTAGAGGCTCTCCTTTTTAGGCCAAGTTTTCAAAGAACTGGGCTCATCATTTGCAATGAGGACAATAACAATTGGAAATAATAGAGGCCAGGTGGCAAGGTGTAACTGTAAGAATACAAGTGAGTTCAATTATAATAATAAACAGCAAGGCTGACATGGCAGCAACGTGAGGTCCAGCGTTTGGAAGAGTTAGATAGTTAAAAGCACATGTTAGGAGTCCGGCTTCAAGCGAAACAGTGTGAGGAACTTCATGGACCCACTCCATAGCTCCTTGTGCTAAACAGGCAAGAGGAGTCAACATCAGGCCGGGGGTAATTGTCCCCAGATGGGGACAGAGCAGCAGTTATAGTGGGAGCATGGAAGAATGCTTTTGACACCTGCATGATCTACTTGGGAGCTTCTTGGTACTCCCTTTCACAGTTAATAGACAAGTTCAGCAATACTGCCCTAAGAAGGATGCGATGGCAATGAACTCAGTCATTCTAGGGATGAGGGTCTAGAGACCAGAAAGGAAATTTAATAAAAAAATGTGATAAAACTGCCTAGGAGGAGACTATAGAAGATGCATAAACACTACCTACCGCTTGAAAAAGTTAAATCCACAAAAGCCACAAATCTGGAGCAACAGAGACTAGCGGAAAAAAAAGGAGTCTTGTATTATTGCTGGAGGCTGTCTTCTTTCTTTTCCCTCACCAGAGTTTTCCTGTCCTTCCACTTTGTCCCCAGACAACTGGCTTACTTAATCAAAGCCAGATGCTACACTATTCTAAATGCATGGGAAAAGATTCATTTCTAAAATGGACACGTAAAATCTTCTGGATTTTAAGAGAGCATTATAAAAATTGTTTTCTGCATCGTCTTCCTATATGCCTTTAAACTCCTGGCCACAGTTCACATGGATAAGAAAAAAAAACAAACAATACAAAATGATTCTTCATAACACTACAAAGAAATTATTTCTATCTTCATTATCTATTTTACCTTCTATTTTATAGCAGGGCACTGAGTTACTCAGTTTCGTTGTTTGTTAGGATTGAGCATGCTCTAGTCTCCATGAGCAGTTCTGATTGTGTCAAACAGCCAATGTCTTTGATATAAGAGAGAGCTTGATTAAAGGAAGACGCATGACTGGAATCAGGTCAGTTAGGATTACTCATTACTCTATCTCCCACTTCAGAGAATAGGAAGTTTAGAATCATTCTCAAGAGCATGAGTTGTGATGTTACATGGACTCAGATTTGATTCCTGGCTCCAAAATTTGTTGTGTGATACTTTATAGCTCAATATCTTAAAGTCACTTTCCTCTTACATATGAAAGAGTTAATATTACTACATAAAATCATTAGCTAATTTAAAGAGAGAATTTAGTAAAGTTTGTCTAAAACAATTCTTGGCACATCCAAAATGTTTAATAGCTATTAGCTTTGACTCCAATGCCAAAAAAAAATAAATAAATAAATAAATAAAAAGAAAAAGAAAACAAAACCTAAAACAACAACAACAAAAAACCTTCAACTTCTCTGAATCAGCACCACTGATTAGAAACACCTTAGATGTAAGCAGGCAGGGTGCTGCACTGGAACCCATTCCTCATGGTGCCACATGATTTTGAATGCCTTCCTCAAATATTGTTTTTAGTGTCCCTCTACTGTGATTGAGGCCAGCTTAGGTTAGCAGTGTGAGTGGGGGTTCTGTGAGCCTAGACTTGGTCATGCATGAGTCTGGTTGTCACACACAGCCAAATTCAAAAGTTAATATCCCTCTCCAGTAGCTCCAGTAGGACTGCCTAGAACCTGAAGTACAGTCTGGGTTAGGTGTTCCAAGCCTAGAACAGCTTCCTATTTCTCCCTTTTTGGTCATCCCTGGCATTTTACTTCAGATACAGGATTGAGTAGATACCCCAAGGAACTCTGTGGATCATGCATAAAGGCCAAGAGGAGAGCCTGATGGGAAAATACTTCCCCTTGACTGGTGAGGTATTTCCTTTATGGGATAGTGCAAGATTGGTATACCAGACCAATGCTAACATACTGATATGAGGTGACTCTCACTTATGTTGGACATCAGATTTGTTCTGAGCTACCAATCATCCATTTCTGACCTTTAGGCTTGAGCCCTGTGTGTAGATCTGTTAGTTGGTTCTAAGCCATTTATGTTCCCACCACAGCACTGCCTCTGGTCTACAGCACCCAAATAGTGGCCAAAACCCTTTACAATATGTAGCCCCTCATCGCTGGGACCCAAGATGATCATCCCATCCCCACCACATGCTCTGTGCCATGTTCAGAGAGACCTCTTGGGTAGCTACCACAGCTGTCTCCTCCAATGGCTTTTAAGACTGGGAAAGGAAGTACTTTTCAACGCCCATGGGCCTTTCTTATTGATGTTCTCTTTTGTCTCTGACTGATGCAGTAACATTATATTCTCCTGATCAGTCTTCAGCTGTAGTGCATACAGGATGGACATTCTTTGTGCAAAGAGGACTGCTCCCTCACTCCACTCCTGGACCCCTCACCTATCTTCTTTGCTGGTAGTGATGTGTGAATGGCAAAGGTGTAGTTCATAATGGAAGAAATAATACTCTAGGGATGCAGAGATGACAGCCTAAAGAGTTCGAGAAGACACAGTTGGAAGATGTGTTGTTCAATATCTATACTATAAACTTCTGAATGATGCATTTAACATGATTAGAAAATGAATTATCATTCATGTTTCACCAAACCCTGGGTAAGACTTACATTTGTGGTCTTCATCAAAGAAGCAGAGTAGCAACCTCTGAAACAATCAATAAGAGCCAACATTCACAGGAAGCACAATGACTGATTTAGCACCATGAGTAAAAATGTAACCAACGTTTAAAAATTTGTATTACAGAACTGAAGAAAATCTTTATTATTTCCATACAAAAAGGTTGGGAAGAACCATGGCATTATGAGCAACAGCAGCATTGTTCATTACTAACAATGGAAGATATGAAATTAGCCAGAAACAGCAATTTATACACTAATGAATCAATTTGATAATAGAGATGGTCATTAGACCTGACAGGAAGAGGTGGTGGCTAGGCACTATGAAGAATCTTTATGGGCATTGATTGGATAATAACTAGGTATTTAAGTACTCTTCTCCACTCTTTATTCAAATTCTTCATTGATAAATCACTGTACCTTGAGTGGGCCCTTGAGTTTTATAATACATTTTTAATTGAGTTGTTTTTATAGTCAACAGCCCCTCAAAATTTTGCTCTAGCCTCAACACACCTTAGGTGCTCTACTCTTGACTGCATCTAGCCATGCAGGTTGTACACATCCAATTACAGGGGCCCCATTCTCATAGACTTGAAAGAGAATGACACCAAACTGTTCAGTGGAGACTGACTTCTCTAGCCCTCTGTCATGTGTTTCTTCTCAGCCTTAGATCTTTTTTTCATCTTCAAAACATTTTTTAACTCTTGGATATTCTGAGGACACTATCCTACTTCTTTGTCACCATTGCTACAATCAAAGAAGCCAACAACCCAACCTCAGCCATGGTTCTCAAATCCATTCCACCCTGTCCATTTTCTTCATTAGCGACTAGATTACTGAAATAGGTTCCTCTTCTATATCTGTCTCTTCCCCCCTCTAGCTCTTACATGGAGGACCATGTTGCCCTCAAGTAACCATTCTATAATGGATACCAGAGTTCTTCAAAGCTTCAGGATAATATTTGAATCCCTCAGTAAGTACATAATCTTGTCCAAACATCCATTTATTATTTAATCTTTTAATGTTAATACCACACCCTTGACACTTCATTCCCATAGTCATCCTCTGAACATAAAATAAACCTTAAATGTTTCATACCTGCTGACTCTTTCTTCCTGAAAAGCCTTTCCTTACATTGTATACATGACAAGACCTAATCACTTCATAAGATGCAGCTGAAAAATGTGTTTTTCCATGACATTTTGCAGCCTCTTTGGGGCAAATTAGCAGCCCTCTCAACTGTGGCCCCTACTGTTATGCATTTATCACTTTACATGTGGAATTACCTGCTTGCATGTCTGTCATTGTGCTAGATTATGAGCCCCTTGAAGCCTGGGACTCTGTTTTATCCATGTTTATATTTACAATGCATGATTAATAGGCTTTCATTAAATATGTATTAATGAGCGAATAAATCCCCCTGGATTCTCACATGCATTTTCCATAACCCCTCTTTTTTACAAAAATGCTGTTTTTCTAGCCAAGTTTATAGTAATTTTTGAGTACTTTTAAATATAACAAGTTTTTAAATATAACTCAAGTTTTGAATTATATTTAAAAATAATCAAAAAATTATTACTTTACAATTAACAAAAGTTGTAAGTGAAAGAAAGTTGAAAGAGACAAAATGAATATTTTATAAAATTGCTTAAATTACATACTTTTTAATTGTGGCTATTCCTGAAAGGCCTATCATTGAACCTTCTTTATCAGCTTTTACCCATAATACTGAGCGAGTTGAGAGAAGTGAGCCTAGGAAACTCATAAGCAGAAGCAGAAATAGAACGTAAATTCTAAACACAAACATACAATTAAAATTCTAAAGTGAAAAAGTATGAAAAGCTTGTTATAAATCAAGAAGATAAAGCAGAAATCAGGTCACACATGAATATTTTTTTTAAAGTTTTAATGTTTATTTATTTTTGAAGGAGAGAGACAGACAGAGTGTGAGTGGGGGAGGGGCAGAGAGAGAGAGAGAGAGAGAGAGAGAGAGAGAGAGAGAGAGAGAGACAGAATCTGAAGCAGGCTCCAGGGTCTAAGCTGTAAGCACAGAGCCCGACATGGGGCTCGAACTCACAAACCACAAGATCATAACCTGAGCCAAAGTCGGACACTCAACTGACCGAGCCACCCAGGCGCCCCAGACATGAATATTAATGCTTAAAGTAAGCAGTTACTTACAAACCAGAAAGGCAGCTAGAAGATCATTTAAAAAAAATGGAAGGGAAGCAAATTAAGAAATTTGGATGAGAGTCTAACAGATTCTAAATGATCCATAGGAAACAAGAGGGTAGGAAAAGTAGTAAATAGTACAAATTTAAGGCTCAATATCAAACACCAATTGCATTTAATGACAACCTTCTAGTCCTGCTTTTTATGCACTTCTAAGACAATGCCAACAGTGAACATATAGATGAGAGGGTGCACTAAAGAGAAAGAGAAAGTTGCTAAATTACCCACAGTTAGCCATAACAAGAGCAAAGGAATCACCTCATGTTTGTATTAACAGATTTCTTTAATTTATGTACTTAAATTTAAATTCCAGCATAATTAAGATAGAGTGTCAGCTTCAAGTGTATAATATAATGATTCAACAATTCTATACATAACTCAGTGCTCATCACAATAATTGTACTCTATATCCGCTTTGGCTATTTCACCTCCCCCCCACGGCCTCTCTGGTAACCACCTGTTGCCTATATTTAAGTGTCTTTTTGTCTCTTTTTTCTTTGCTCATTTGTTTGGTTTCTTAAATTCCACATGAGTGAAATCATATGGTATTTGTCTTTTTTTCCGACTTACTTATTTCACTTAGAATTATACCCTCTAGATATATCCATGTTGCTGCAAATGGCAACATGTCATTCTTTTTTATGGTCAAGTAATATTCCATTATATATATATATATATATATATATATATATATATATATATATATATAATTATATATAAAATATGTATATTTATATATACACCACTTCTTTATCCATTCATCTATCCATGGACACTTGGGCTGTTTCCATAGTTTGGCTACTATAAATAATTCTGCAATAAACAGGGGTGCAATGATCTTTTTAAGTTAGTGTTTTTGTATTCTTTGGGTAGACACCCAGTAGTGGAATTCCTGGATCATGGGTTAATTCTATTTATAATTTTTTGAGGAATCTCCACATTGTTTTCCACGTGGCTGCACCTGTTTACATTCCCACCAACAGTGCATGAGGGTTCCTTTTTCTCCACAGTCTCATCAACACTTATTTCTTGTATTTTTGAGATTAGCCATTTTCACAGTGCATCTCACTGTGGTTTTGATTTGCATTTCACTGGTGATGAGTGATGTTGAGTATCTTTTCATGTGTCTGTTGGACACCTGTATTTTGTCTTTGGAGAAATGTGTATTCATGCCTTCTGCCCATTTTTAACTGGATTATTTGTGGATTTTTTTGTGTTGAGTTATATAAGTTCTTTATATATCTTTGGATACTAACCCTTTATCAGATATGTCATTTGTAAATATCTTCTTCCATTCAATATATTGTCTTTTAGATTTGTTGATGGTTTCCTTTGCTGTGCAGAAACTTCTTATTTTGATGCAGTCCCAAGAGTTTATTTTTGCTTTTGTTGCTCTTGCATTAGGAGACATATCTAGAAAAACGTTGCTATGGCCATATCAGAGAAATTACTGCCTGTGCTCTCTTCTAGGATTTTTAAGGCTTCAATTCTCACATTATGCCTTTTAATCTGTTTTCAGTTTATTTTTGCATATGGTATAAGAACCTGGTCCAGTTTCATTTCTTTTGCATGTAGCTGTCCAGTTTCCAACCACAATTTGTTGAAGAGACTTTTTCCCACTACATATTCTTGCTTCCTTTCTTGAAGATGAATTGACCATGTACTTAAGGGTTTATTTCTTGCATCTGTGTTCTATTGATCTCTCTCTCTCTCTCTCTCTCTCTCTCTCTCTCTCTGTGTGTGTGTGTGTGTGTGTGTGTGTGTGTGTGTGGTAGTACCATTCCATTTTCATTGCCACAGACTTGTAATATATCTTGAAATCCAGGATTGCAATGCCTCCGGTTTTGTTCTTGTTTTTCAAGATTGTTTTGGGTCTTCAGGGTCTTTTGTAGTTCCATACAAATTTTATGGTTATTTGTTGTAGTTCTGTTAAAAATACTGTTGTATTATATCTGCAGATTGCTTTGGGTAGTATGGATATTTTAACATTTGTTCTTCCAATCCATGAACATGGAATATCTTTCCAATTCTTTGTGTCATCTTCAATTATTTCATCAATGTTTTATAGTTTTCGGTGTAAAGGTCTTTCACCTCCTTGGTTAAGCTTATTCCTAGGTATTGTCATTTCTCGTGCAATTATAAATGGGACTGTTTTGTTAATTTCTCTCTACTACTTCATTATTAGTGTATAGAAATGCAATGAATTTCTGTGTATTGATTTTGTATCTTGCGAATTTACACAATTCATTTATTTGTTCTAGTAGTTTTTTTGGTAGTCTATTGCAAAAAGTAAAAGTTTTACCAATTTAGATGCTTATTTCTTTTTGTTGTCTGCTGTGGCTAGGACTTCCAGTACTATGTTGAATAAAAGTGATTAGAGTGAACATCCTTCTTTTGTTCCTGATCTTATGGGAAAAGCTCTCAGTTTTCCCTGTGGAAATTGATGTTGTCTAGATTTTTCATATAAGGCCTTTATTATGGTCAGGTTTGTTCCCTCTAAACCTACTTTGTTGAGGGTTTCTATGATGAGTGAATGTTTTCCCCTGTCAAAATACATCTTTTGAAAGTATATCTATTGAAATGGTCATATTGTTCCTATCCTTTCTCTTGTTGATGTGATGTATCACATTAATTAATTTGTGAATTTTGAAGCACACTTGCAACCCAGAAATAAATATCATTTGATCCTGGTGAATAATTTTTTTAATGTATCACTGGATTCAGTTTTCTAATATTTTGTTGAGAATTGTTGCATGTATGTTCACCAGAGATATTGGCCCACAGTTCCCCCCCCCCCCCCGCCCCTCTCTCTCATGGTGTCTTGATCTGGTTTTGGTGTCAAGGTAATGCTAACCTCATAGAATGAATCTGGAATCTTTCCTTTCTCTTCTGTATTTTGAAATAGTTTAAGAAGAATAGATATAACTGTTCTTTAAATGTTTGGTAGAAGTCACCTGTGTGGTCCTGGATTTTGTTTGTTGGGAGTTTTGTGGTTTTTTTGTTTGTTTTGTTTTTTTATTACTGACTCAGCTTCATTGCTGGTAATGAATCTGTTCAAATTTTCTATTTCTTACTGCTTCAGTTGTGGTATATTTTATTTTTCTAGGAATTTATCCATTTCTTCTAGGTTGTCCAATTTTGTTGGCATATATATTTTTTTACAATATTCTCTTATAATCATTTGTATTTCTATGGTGTTGGTTATTGTTATTTCTCGTCTTTAATTTTTGATTTTCATTTGAGTCTTCTCTCTCTCTTTTTAATGAGTCTGGCAAGGTTTATCAATTTTGTTGATTTTCTTTTCAAAGAACCAGCTCCTGGTTTCATTGATCTGTTTTTTTCATTGTTGTTATTTTGTTTTGTTTTGCTTTGTTTTTGTTTTTACTTTAGTTTCTATTCTATTTATTTATATTCTAATCATTATTATTTACTTTCTTTTACTGTTTTGGGGTTTTTTTTTGTACTTCTTTTTCTAGCTCCTTTAAATGTAAGGTCAGGTTGTATATTTGAGCTTTTTCTTGCTTTTGAGGTAGGCCTGTATTGCTATAAACTTCCCTCTTACAACATATTTTTCTGCATCCCAGATTTTGGACCAATTCATTTTCATTTGTCTCCATGAATTTTTTTTTTTTTTCCTCTTTGATTTCTTAATTGACCCATTCATTGTTTAGTAGCATGTTATTTAACCACTATGTATTTGTATTGTTTCCAAATTTTTCTTGTGGTTGATTTCTAGTTTCATAGCACTGTGGTCAGAAAAAAATGCATGGTATCATTTCAATATTTTTGAATTTGTTGAGACTTCTTTTGTGACCTAACATGTGATATATTCATGGAGAATGTTCCATAAGGAATCACAGCATTTAAAAAATTTTGCAACTTCACATTCAGGTGATTCAGAAAGTTTGCAATTGGGTAGGCACACTCAAATATATTCCATGTCAAACATGTAGTAAAATAGATATAGATATAGATATAGATATAGATTATTGAGTATATATATTAAAAAATATATATATATAATCATATCACAACTGGGCTATAGATAAAATAAAAATGTATGAAAACTTAAAAAATAGAAAGGGAAGAAAAAAGCAGAGTTAAAGATGAACCTAGCTTAAGGTGGGAACATGAAACAGGTAATGCACCTTTGGTCAGAAACTCCACAAGATAATGGTGACTCAATCATGAGAGATTGTGGTGTGTATTCCAGGTCACTGTAAAGTAGGAGATGGAGGGTGGTGGAGATAGTCTGTCACTCTTATGAGGAGAAAAACAAAAAAGCTTGTTGGAGTTCTGAGTTACAGAGAGTTAAGGACCTGGGAAGTGAAAGAACTCTGATTCACTCTTAAGACAGGCAGCTGAATAGAGTGAGTGACAGCCACAATTTAACCAGAGATAGTGTCTTGAGTCATCATTTTAAGACTTGCTTGTGTATTGAGAAACCTTGGATCTTGCCACCACAAATCTGCTAGCCAGGGTCAGGTAGGTAGAGGTATGGGGGTAGAATATAGAAACAATAATAAGCCCAAAATATTCAAATAAGTTTCCACACAAAATGAGCCTACAAAGTGAATATTACAAAATACAATAGAAATCTAATAAGAAAGATAGCATTCACATCAATTGGGATGGCTATATTATTAAAAAAATAAAAACATCTGAAAATAACAAGTATTGCCAAAGATATGGAGAAACTGAAACACTTGCACATTGCTGGTGGGAATGTAGAATGGTATAACCACTTTGGAAAACAGCATGAGAGTCCATGAAAAAATTAAACCTAGAATTACCATTTGATCCATGAACTCCACTTCAGAGTATACATACAATTGAAAGCTGGGATTCAAACAGATATTGTATCCACATGTTCAGAGTAGCTTTATTCATAATATCCCAAAGTGGAAACAACCCAAATGTCCATTGACAGATAAATGGATAAACAAAATGGAGTATATACATACAATATAACATTATTTAGCCTTAAAAGAGAAGGAAATTCTGTACATACTACAATATGGATGAAATGTGAGGAAAATTACACATCAGCCAGGACAATAAGTCAGTCAGAAAAGGACAGATATTGTATAATTGCAATTATATGAAGTACAGCAGTAGTCAAATTTATAGTGACAGAAAGGAGAATGGTGGTTGCCAGCAGATTGGGGGAAGCAGGAATGGTTGTTAGTGTTTTATGGGTACAGAGTTTCAGTTTGGGAAGAAAATTAAGTTCTGGAGATGAATTATAGTAATGGTTGTACAATGTGAATGTACTTAATGCCACTGAACTATATACTGAAAAAATGGTTAAAATGATAAATATGGTTTGTACATTTTGCTACAATAAAAAGATAGCAAACAAAATTGCCTATAGTATGAAGTTAGTCCAGATAAAACAACATTTAAGTACCTGAAAAAGTCTAAAATAAGCATAATAAGGGGCGCCTGGGTGGCTCAGTTGGTTGGGCTCAGTTGGTTGGACTTTGGCTCAAGTCACGATCTTGTGAAGTTTGTGGATTCGAGCTCCCCCATCAGGCTCTGTGCTGACAGCTCAGAGCCTGGAGCCTGCTTCAGATCCTTTGTCTCCCTCACTCTCTGCCCCTACCCCTCTCATGCTCTGTCTCTCTCTCTCAAAAATAAATATTTTAAAAATTAAAAAAATAAATAAAATAAGCATAATAAGGATACTGACACACATTTCAGATAGGAATATATTTGGATACTGAAAGATGTTGGTAGGACCCAAGGTCTTACTAGATTTCTGTAACATAATCCTTGATATAATGTATGTGTGTGTGTATATGTATCTCCTTCTGGCCACAAAATGGCTGCTGCATTTCTGGAATAATTTCCACATTGGATGCAAGAAGAAGGCTGAATGAGGTAACTGGCTTTCTTCATCAGACCTGTATCTTAATCTGGGTGGGGGGAAGACCTCCTTAATTATTATCCTGATATACATCTCTCTCCACATTCAACGCAAATGCCCAATTTTAGACTAATCACCAGCAAAGGGAATTTAATTATCCCAACTGATTTAGATTGGTTGGGATTAGTTTCCTGATTTGTAATTTGGAAATGAAAAGGTGCTTAGCCTTCAGCCCTCTGCCCATCCTCCTCACCTTCTGGATAAATCAAGGGTCTGTTTGCATTTAAGGGAAGGGGAAATGGTCTTGACACATGACACATTTAGCAACAAGAGAAATTAAAAGAGGAGAAATGAACCCAAAAGAAAGTTTTGGGATACAAGAAAAACAGTGAGCAAAGACATTGGTAAATTATACTAATAAACCTAATTTTTTTGGTATTAAAAAATTCCACTTTGTTGGGTTTGTTTACAAAAATAGCTTAATTACTTTGTAACAGAATAATAAGAGGCTTATTAATTGGTAGTTAAAATATGACAGAGCCCTTTTTATGTTTAGGAGAAAGACTGAAACATTGAATTAAAAGATCTGGTTAGAAATCTAGAAAATACTTGGTTAGAATACATCTAAGAATTTAAGAATGAAATCCACTGATTCTAAATGAGCAAAGAAAAATCAAACAAATCTGCCGTGAGAAAACTGTCACTCCAAAGAAGTCCTAACAGCAGAAAAAAAAAAAAAAATCAAGGAAAAAGAAAAAAAAAAAGAAAGAAAAGAAAAAAGGGGAAAACCCCCAGGAAATTTACCTATTAAAAGGCAGAGATTATCAATTTAGATAAATGTAATAATCCAGTTAATAGCCCTCTCTGCTAGACTAAATTGAAAACCACACTTTCCACACTCAAGCTGGGAGTATTATTATTGATGGAGTTGAAACCTGTTTATGGAAAGTTCTGCTAGTATGCTCCTTGCAATCCCTCCCTCCAATGAAATATTTGTTCAAACTCTCTGTATACTTCTATGGACTTTTATTCATACAGATGCATCCCTGAACAATATGCTTATCATCTTCATATCTTTAAACTTTGTATGGATTAGGACACAGTACCTAGTCTTTTGTAACATCTTGCTTCAGTATCATGTTTGTAAGATTTATCCATGTGGAATTTTTTCATTTCTACTGCTGACTAGCATTCTATTTGAATAACCCATTTTTTACGTTGGATATGGAGGAGGTTTTTTCCAAGTGTTTGTAATTACAAACAATGATGCTATCTATTTTCTTGTATAAATCTCCTTGGCCACATAGTTAAGAAATTCAAATACATACCAAAGAGTGAAATTACTGGTTCATGAGACATGTTTATACATTTAACTTTACTAAATTTCATCAAATTGTGCTCCAGTGTAGATGTCTGTCCCAGATTATATTTCTACCACCAGTAATGAGAATTCCATTAATTCACATTCCCATTAGTTTGGCATTACAAGACTGCTTAATTTTTTACCAATCGAACTAGTGTGCAATAGTTTCTAGTTGTGATTTTAATTTATATTTTCCTACATTTCAGTGAGCTGGAACATCTTTTATGCTATTGTCAATTTGGTTTATTATAAATTTGCTTTTCCTATTTTGTGAATTTCCTTTTTGTAACGTTTGTCCATTTCCCTTTTGGTTAGGTTTTTATTTTCCTGATTAGTAAGAGTTCACTACACATTGTGTATAATTCTTTGTGGAATATATGCATTTTGAATAACTTCTCCCAGTTATCTTCTCACTTCCCTTGTGGGATCATCTGAGGAACAAAATTTCTAATATAAGCATCATCTACTTTATCAATTTTATCTTTTTAAAAAAATTTTAATGTTTATTATTTCTGAGAGAGAGAGAAAGAGAGAAAATGAGCAGGGGAGGGGCAGAGAGAGAGGGAGACACAGAATCCGAAGCAGGCTCCAGGCTCCCAGCTGTCATCACAGAGCCTGACACTGAGCTCAAACCCACGAACCAGGAGATCAAGACCTGAGCTGAAGTTGGATGCTAACCGACTCAGCCACCCAGGCACCCTAATCTTTTCTTGAATATATATTACTTTAGCATCTTTAAAAAAATTATTCCCCATCAAGATCATGAAGATATTTCGCTACATTTTCTTCAAAAAGGTCCAAGTTTTGGTGTTTTACATTTAGGTTCCTTAATATACCTGGAAAAATGGCTGATGCTGAGTCCTTACTTTGGCAGACATGAGCACAGAAGCCAAAGGAAGCCTTTGGCAGTTCTTTTGGGGAATAGTCTCCTCCAGCCTCTTACCAATCTGAGTCCAAAACACTGCAGTTCTCAGCAACCTACTCTCTCCTTTCTTACCTAGGTCTGCTTTCTAGAGAAAACATGCTTCTGGAGCTGTTGGTTATTGTAAAAGTTTTGCTTTCTCATAGACTCATATCCTTAGTAACTAATAACTGACCACTGTTACAATGGCGTCCTCTTTTCTTCACGGCAAACCTCTGTACTGTCCTTCTAAGAAAGATTTTACTCAGAGATTTCCAGGCTCTTTTCTGATCTTGTCCTTAGTGTGGCCTATCCAGCAACTTCATCCACCAAATAGAGAGATAGAGAGGAAAATAAATCACTAGTTTAAACTCTAGAGTGATGTGCTTTACAACCATGCATGTTTTAGCCAGCTAATAAATATTTGCACTCGGTCAGTCCAAATTTTAACGGCTCTTATTTTCTTGCTTTATCTACTAAATCTATAAATATTAATAAAAAATTCCTGTTAAAATGTTTGAGTTTTTTTGTAACTTTGTAACTCAATATGGCTATAGATAGCAAAAAAATAAAACTCCTAAATTGAGGCCCCCAAACTGATGCTTTCCCATTCCCTCCTACTAATCAGTAGTTCATACTAGGCTTCTCTCTACTCTCTTACATAACTCCATCCCTATCTGAAGGGTCTTCAGATGTCAAGCACTTTGTGCAATGAACAGAGAGGGAGATCTGGCTATCCATACTCTTGCTTGAACCCTGTGTGGCCCTATTATTTTATGTAATATGTTTATATAAGATTACAGTGTTAGAACATCAGGGAAGGAGAATGAATCCTTCAACTCCTGTCATCAGAAAGTCTTTACCAGCAAGAGGTGAGGAAAGAGAGTCATAAGTAGTGAA
The DNA here is from genome assembly GCF_018350155.1 of Leopardus geoffroyi. Lineage (NCBI taxonomy): Eukaryota > Metazoa > Chordata > Mammalia > Carnivora > Felidae > Leopardus > Leopardus geoffroyi. The sequence goes on from NC_059333.1 coordinate 112,530,055, forward strand.
AGTGATTCCAAACTGTGCCCAATGAGGAAATCATATGTGATGCTTGACAGAGTGTGGAGGAGAAAGACAAGCCCAATATATACCTTACTGATGCGCTTCCCACTGTGTTCATGGTCAAACAACTAATTGGAAACACTGGAATTCGAATCCCTGGTTTTACCAAGTCAGGTCATTCTAACTAATGCCTTTTGTAACCAACCGGGTGGGTACACAGGAAACAGAGAGTAAAAGGGGACCTGACAAGGCCAATGCTTATGGAATTGGAGGCTCTTTGAATACAGGAGAGGAGGCCTAGGGAAAGGGAGTTGAAAAAAAGATCCTTAAGTCTTTTCACTCAAATGAGGAAAACCTCAAGAGCTTTATAGAAAGTGTGGAGTCAAAGATATGCATCTTTGGGACAAATGCAGCAAACTGATTTTCAGTACACTGTTAGGTGGTTTCTTGCAAATCAGGGTGGGGAAAATTTGTGCAATTTAGGAACATCTGCTTTGAGGGCAAACACATTGTGGGTTCACCTTAATTCACTGTACATTCTCCCCAACCTTTTCATCACTTACAATTCAATGTTATGAAATCCCAGAAAACAGAAAAGAAATAAAACTTGGGTGGAGACACTTGTAAAGCAATTCTGTAAGAGGTTCAGAAAGAACCAAGTAGGAAAAAACACTGCTCAAGAGGCAGGATAGAAATTGAAGCTGCTTTCTTAACTGGCCTGGAAATTCCCTTAGGACCTAGAGGAAAGCTCCTGCAAGTACAGATAAAAGACATTTCGTTCTGTTACTGCTTCTGTGAGAATATATTTGATGGAGGTGAGAATAGTTATAGAAGGAAAAAGAGATTTTTTTTATGTAAAATAAAAGAAAATGAGGCTGAACAGCAAACTAACTCTCAGAATGCAAGTGCTTAGTTATATTGAAAACAATTCCTGTTGGAAGAAAATTGATGAAGATACACATGTCTGAATCTTCAGAAGAGTTTGTATTATAAAATGATGCAATAAATTAACATCTCGGGCAATGAAACGGTAATTTGCAATCTCTTGATGAAGGTAAATTTTCAATAAAGGAAAATGAAGCCAGATGAAAAGAAAAAAGAAGAGTTGCTTGGTGACTTGGGCAGCATACTGAAAATATATATAATAACTTAAGTGGAAAAAAATAGAAAATGAAACAGATCAGGAGAGTAAGTGATAAATATAAATGTTACTTTCTAATCTCAATTTTATAATATACAGACTTAATGTCTAGTTAAGATACAGTAATTCTCTATAACTTGCAGTTAAAAAAACCTCTCTAGAGCATACCTACAATATGTTATAAAAGAAACACACACTTACTTAAATCTCTCTGCTTGTGTTGAGAGAAGCTCCCTCATTCAGACAAAAATAACCACTTGTGCATATGCAGCAGATTCAGATAATATTTGTAAAAGATGTTCTAAGATAGGCAGATTGGATTAATTTACTGACCAAGGTGTTTCACCATGACAAGGGAGACATTCTGCAAAGGTTATCAAACCCATTTCCTCATTTTATTTTTTGAAAAATCAAAAGATTAAAAGCCTATTAAATGAGGCCTTGGTTCAATTTGTGCTTCAACTGGGTCATGAGACACTTTTCAGAGATCAAATTATCGAAAATGGAGAAATATACAGCAAGTGAATAATACTCTTTCCATTAAGAAAATCTCTCAAACATCTGGTATGTATTCTCAAAGCAGATACATCGTGCCTTACAGATGTAAGTTCTATTAAACCTGAATTTAAATTAAGTACAGGAACGCTACTTTCTGATTTTTATGACAAAAATTAGGCATCTTACCAAGGATATATTATCCTAATAGATGAAATTTGATTCTTTTACACAGAGAAGACACAGCAGTCCTGAGTTTATGACAGCACTGTGGAACCGTGTATCACTTCCTCTACATTCTCCTCAACCGTTTACAGGCATTTTTTGTTTTTCAAAGACTGTGAACTCACAGTCATTAACTGGAACCTAAGTCCTTTCTTTTCCCTTTCTTACATTTCCTATTTTGGAAACACTGGTAGAGTTAAATAAAGGAATGTTTTTAACCCTCACCAGGTAAACCCTAATGCTTTTGACCAAAGCTTACTGTGAGTTTAAAGCCAGTTTTCATAGTAAGGTAAAAAAAAAAAAAAAAAAAAAAAAAAAAAAAAAAAGACACACATTATTAAGTCCCTAAACTCTGAGGAATATCATATATAATTATATGTATCATATATCATAGGTAATATTATTTATTATATATGCTTAATATGTTAGAACCCTAGGGCTTGTGAGTACTTTCTCTTTATTAGCTTACTTCAAATGCCTCTATTACACTTAAAGTAGTTAAGAAACAAGTCACATGATATTTTGATTTTATACTAGGAAAAGACAATGATATGCTACAAATAGTTGTCATCAGTGAGCTCAGAATAACCTTACTAGTTATTAAATACTCCAATAATTATAGTTCAGAATTTGCATTATAGATATGGTTTAAATTTTATGGTACATAAGCTAAAATGTATCATTGAATTGTAAGTTCTTCTGTCATAAAAATGGGACTGAAATCTTAACCTCATTAGCTTTTTCATACTAAGGTTTCAATAAAGTAATCAGCTTTCAACATCCCTTTAGCTTTTGTATCTGATTCTTAAATGTTGATATACTATTATATTTATAATATGTGAGGACATAATACGTTAATTATAATTAAATAATTTATACTAAAATTATGACCCATATGAGCCACATTAACATATGTTTATGATGTATACGTATGTAAGTTGAGTAAGTTACTCACGGTAATCACTACTTTATATATTTTTTTTTTTCAACGTTTATTTATTTTTGAGACAGAGAGAGACAGAGCATGAACGGGGGAGGGGCAGAGAGAGAGGGAGACACAGAATCGGAAACAGGCTCCAGGCTCTGAGCCATCAGCCCAGAGCCCGACGCGGGGCTCGAACTCACGGACCGCGAGATCGTGACCTGGCTGAAGTCGGACGCTTAACCGACTGCGCCACCCAGGCGCCCCATATTTTTGTTTATTACAAATATGCTGAACTAAGCACAAATAATATTTTATAGGGTAGTTTACAGTTCCAGATTTTCAGGCATCCCTAGTTAAGTGCCTTCAAGTTATCAGAATTAAGACATTTTAAATGAGTGAGATAAACAAAATATAAGTGAAAAGTTACTTTATACAGAAGAATGACAATGTTCAAAGTTCTAACAAACTATACATACGCATGTAGTAGATTTAAAGTGATTGGAGTTTTCTGGATATTTTAAGTCAGAAATATCCTCTTCAGTTTTTCCTGCATTAATAAATAGTTTTCCCTCAATAACCAAGGTCTTTAAAATACAAGAGTGGCACCTGGGTGGCTCAGTCCATTGAGCGTTTGACTCTTGCCTTCAGCCTAGGTCATGATCTCATGGTTTCATGAGTTCAAGCCCCACGTCGGGCTCTGCACTGGCAGCGTGAAGCCTGTTTGGGATTCTCTCTTTCTCCCTCTCTCTCTGCCCTTCCCCGACTTATGTGTGTCTGTTTCTCTCTCAAAAATAAATAAACTTAAATAAATGAATAAATAAAATAGAACATATAATGAAAACTAATAGGTTACAAATAAATTTAAGAAAAGTGAGTCCAAAAATAATATTTCTATTGATAACACCTTCTTGCTGAAATAACTTTATAGAGCTCTGAAAATTTAATAATTTCTATTTAAAGAAGTATTAGGTTTCCCAGAAACATAAAATGAAGATATCCCATACTCTCCTGCAATTCTGCAAATAATCAGAACTTATAATTTGAGAAGCAATAACTCATCCTATATACAGTCTTCAGCTACTAACTGGAATGTAGGATATCCTTTTGATGGAATAAATGATTACGCAATGAGATCAAGAAGGTTTTTTTTGGGAGGTGCCTGGGTGGCTCAGTCAGTTAAGTGTCTGACTCTTGGTTTTGGCTCAGGTCATGATCTCACAGTTAATGAGTTCGAGCCTTGTGTCAGGCTCCGTGCTGACAATGTGGAGCCTGCTTAGGGTCCTCTCTCTCTCCTCTCCCTCTGCCCTTTCCCTGCCCTGTCTCTCTCAAAATAAATAAACTTTAAAACAATAATAAGAAGGGTTTTTTTCTTTCAGACTCTGTTCTTGAAATCTAATTTTAGGTTGGAAGATATTGGTATGGTAAATGACTTGTATATTTTCATATTCAGAAATTGATTGAGGGTAGTAGTATCTGACATAGTGTGGTTGTAACAGATTTTATGTGTGTGTGTGTTTTCGTTTTTAATCGACTTTATTTTTTAGAGTACTTTTAGGTTCACAGCAAAACTGCGCAGAAAGCACAAATATTTCTCATATACCTGCCACCCTCACACATGCATGGCCTCCCCTGTAGTCAACATTTCTCCCCCAGAGTAGTACATCTGTTACAATTGATGAACCTACACTGACACATCATCATAATCCCAAATCCATAGTTTACACAGTGGTTCACTCTTGGTGTTTTACAGTCCATGGGTTTAGATGAATGTATAATGACATGTACTCACCGTTACAGTGCCATTTGGAATAGTTTCACTGCCTTAAAGATCTTCTGAGCTCTGCCTATTTATCCTTCCCTGCCCCCTAACCTCGGGCAACTACTTCTCTTTTTACTGTCTTCATAGTTTTGCCATTTCCAGAATTTCATATATTTGGAATCATAAAGTATGTACATAGCCTTTTCAGATTGGCTTCTTTCACTTAGTAATATGCATTTGGAGTTCTTCTGCGTCTTTTTAGGATTTAACAACTCATTTCTCTTTAGTGATGAATAATATTCTATTACCTGGATGTACTACAGTTTATTGGTTCATTCACCTACTGAAGGACATCTTGGTTGTTCCCAAGTTTTGGTCATTATAAAATAAGCTACTATAAACATCTTTGTGCAGGTTTTGTGTTGATATAAGTTTTCAGCTCCTTTATGTATGTATCAAGGAGTGCAACTGATGGACCACATGGTAAGGGTGTGCTTAGTTTTATAAATTGTAACAGTTTTAAAATAATAGAATTCTTTTTTAATTTTTTTTAATGTTTATTCAGTTTTGAGAGACAGAGAGCAAGCAGGGGTGGGGCAGAGAGAGACAGGGAGACGCAGAATCCAAAGCAGGCTCTAGGCTCCGAGCTGTCAGCACAGAGCCCAACACGGGGTTTAAACTCACGAACTGTGAGATCATGACCTGAGCCAAAGTCAGACACCCAACTGACTGAGCCACCCAGGCGCCCCCAAATAATAGAATTCTAACTTACATGTTAGGATAACAGTTTTATATTAGGATAAAAATTAAAAAATAACAATACTGTCAAAATTGCTTTCCTTGAGTATCACCAGGCGAGGACACAAAATAAATTTACAAGTTCATCTTTTGTGAAAAAAAAAAAATTTTAAAGGCATAGCATAGGGAATACAGTCAATGATGTTGTAATAGCATTGTATAGTAACAGATGGTAGTTACACTTGTGGTGAGCATAACATAACACATAGAGTTGTAAAATCAGTGTGGGTGGTACGTCTGAAAGTAATGTAACATTGGGTGTTAACTCTATGTAAATTTTTTTAATTAAAAAAATAAGGGGTGCCTGGGTGGCTCAGTTCTGTGAAACATCTGACTCTTGATTTTGGCTCTGGTCATGACCTCACAGTTTGTGAGCTCAAGCCCTGCATGGAGCTCTGCACTGACAGGATTGAGCCTGTTTGGGATCTCTCCCTCCTCTCCCTCTGCCCCTCCCCTTTCTCTCAAAATAAATAAACATTTTAAAAAAGGACACTATTGAATTGTGCTAATGTATGCTTTCCAACTGCTAGAAGTGGATAATATAATTTTATATTTCTATTTGCTCCTACGGAGGACTCTCTGTTTCATAGATTTATATAGTAATAGAAAGGTCTCCTTCACATCACCAAACTCTCTATCTGGGTTCATAGGTTACAAGTGAATTATTCTTGCTATGGAAGTCAGGAGGAGACTGCTTCTAGAGTGCTGGTAATTCACTTAAGGAAACACTATCCAGGCATAAAAAGGCGAGTTTTTGAAGCCAGAATTGTCAGTGCAGTGTTGCTCTTTTTGTGAAGTTTGGCATAAGTCAAGGGTGTGTTTGAGACTATGGTGAGAAGAAAGGGATCCCTGCACAGTTTATTAGAACATGAGTTTAGGTTCATGTTTGGAGAAATATACTGAGCAGAGAAAGTTCATAGGAACCAATTTTAATCCTACTTATTTATTTTCTACCACATTGTCTTTTATAGAAGACTCTTTAAGCCGCTATGTTTTCACATCTCAGCATTTCCTTCTGTCTCATGATCCCTAAGACTTTGTTGCAGCCTTTAAAACTGGAAATGTAGCTTTGAGTTTTCCTCTTCAGATAAACAGACAAGATTCATATAAGTTTCTGTGCAGATTACACATCAAACACAGTCTTTAGGAAATTTACTTCTCTTGCTACATCATGCAAATTTTTTTCCTTGCTAGTTTAGATCTACCTGTAGATAGACACGTTTACCTTAAGATTTAAATTAATCACTCTTCTGCATAACATGGTAGAAAAATGGACTTTTATTATGATACTGGCTAGGGCTAATGAGTATGAGTCCCTTTCTGTGTAATTCATTAATACATTTTAAGAATATTTTGCAGTGAAAATACAAGTACCAGTGTTTTCATGAAGTAATACAATAGTTACAGTGTTCCCTAAAAACTCCTGCTTTGTGAATTTAATTCAACTTGGCAGAAACCATCATTTCTCCCATGGAAGATACTAATACTATATATAAAAATGTACATAGAACATGTGCTGAGCTCATGATGCTTGGATTTAAAACATGCAACCTAAATTGGACCAAGTTTTATACAAATATTCTGTGGGAGTTAAAAGTATTTAGATCAGAGCTTCTCGACAATTCTTATACAGACAGCCATACACATATGAGTGTATATGTGTCTCTATTTATTTTCTGTTTTCCAAATCACTCACCTCAGTCAGCTGAGACAAAATCAGCCTAATTCTGGGAGAAATGCAGCTTTCATTTGACACAGGAAGGTCCCCCAAAAAACGGAATATTAAAATCTCCAAAACTTATTTCTGCAAATTCTAAGCCATGAAAATTCAAATCAAATTACTTTATTATTACATTTTTGTTTGTTTTGAGCAAATTTTATTGAAGCATAAACACACACACACACACACACACACACACACACACAGAGATCATTGGTGTATAGGTTAATAGATTTTCACAAAACAAACACACCTGCACAATCAAGACTTATGTCCATTACTATATCCCAGGAGTCTTCTTCATATTCCCTTTGGGTCACTACCCTGTCCTCAAAGGAAGCCACTATCTGGCTTAATGCCACAGATTAATTTTACCTGCTTTTGAACTTTATGTAAGTGGAATCATATGGCACATTCTCATTTGTGTCTTTTTGTCTAGTCAATGTTATGTTTGTAAAATTTATCCAAGCTGTCTTATATATTTATATTTTGCTCATTCATATATCTGTTTTAGTATAAAATAATGATTTTAAGGTATCATCTATCATAACTATTTACACTATGTTAAAGATATTGTACTTAGTAAAATACCACTTTGAGAGTTACTGGCTTAAACCTAGCAATGTAACATAAAATCATAACAAGATAGCATAAAACTTGGGATCAGAGGACCAGGAGGAAAATTAGTAGCAAAGTCCCTTTACCTCTTCCCTCCTATGTAGGAAAAGCTGACCTTACTCCTCAGTTTACATTGCAAATGCAAATGAAAACAACAAAGAGATACTACTATACTATTAGAGTGGCCAAAATCTTGAATACTGACAACACCAAATGCTGGCGAGGATCTACAACAATAGTTCTCATTCACTGCTGGTGGGAATGCAACATGGTACAGCCACTTTGGAAGAAAGTGTGGAGGTTTCTTACAAAACTAAACATACTCTTACTATGTGAGCCAGCAAATACACTCATTGGTATTTACGCAAAGGAGCTGAAAACTTATGTCCACACAAAAGCCTGCATATGAATGTCCACAGCAACTTTATTCATAATTGCCAAAACTTAAAAGCCAACAAGATGCCTCTCACTAAGTGAATGGCTAAATAAACTGTGGTACGTCCAGACATGGAATATTATTCAGCACTAAGAAGACATGATCTGTGAAGCCATGAAAAGGGATGGAGGAACCTTAAATGCATATTAATAAGTGAAGGAAAATAATATGAAAAGGCAACATTCTGTGTGATTCCAACTATACAACATTCTGGAAAAGCAAAACTGTGAAGACAGTAATAAGATCAGTGGTTGCCAGGGGTAGGGAGGGAGGAAGGAATAAATGAGTAGAATAGAGAGATGTTTAAGGCAGCGAAACAACTTTTTATGATAACATAATGATGGATGGATGTTTGCACATTTGTCCAAACCCAGAGAATGTACAACACCAAGAGTGAACCATAATGTAAACTATGGACTTTGGGTGATGATATGTCAGTATAGGTTCATCAATTATAACAAATATACCATTCTGCTGAGTGATGTTGATAATGGAACAGGATATGCGTGTGTGGGAACAGGGGATATAGGAGAAATCTCTATACCCTCTGCTTAAATTTATTGTGAACCTAAAAATGTTCTAAAAAACTAAGATTTTAAAAAATAAATAAATATGGCAAGAAAGCAAAAACGGGGGGGGTGGACTCAAAAAGAGATAAGCATAAGAAGTTATTATTGTCATTCTTGACCACATCTTCCTGTCTTGCTTCCTAATATAATTCAGCAGTACTATTGGGACCATGAAATTATGCACATGAAAATGAAAAGGTAATATACTAAAGTGGTCAAACCAAAATATTATGATAATCAGAAACTTTGATTATATCATTGTGGTGCTAAGCCAATTTTTAGACTCATTGCTCAGTAAAATAAGTATTTTCCTTATGATTTAAATCCATGTTATTTGAGCTTTCCGTTTAGTGCAGCTAAAACTATGGCACTGATGTTTCCTTTATCCAAATAATCAAAATAGAAACATCAACTGAAGGATATTGCTTAGAATTATGCTGTATTTTATTGATTTCTTGAAAAAAATACCAATTAAAAATATAAAACCAAGTGTTCATCCCACATGAATCATGCCTAGTTATCAAACACCTGCAATACTTCCTGATTCTTTTCTTTAAAGCAATCTTGTGATTTTTTTGCTATTTTAGCGTAACTCGAGCACTCAAATATCTTACTATTTAGACCCTCCCTGGCCCACTGGGACAGGCTGATGGTAGACTACTACTTAAATCCCTAGAAGAAATCCCCAGAGGTCAATGGACTTCAAACAATTATTATTCCAGCAGTAACAGAAAATATCTTTTAACATCTTCCTTTAAACAGGTAGACTACTGTAATCATAGTTCTAAAGTGGTTTATTGTCTCATTACATTAACAGTTTCCCACAGACTTTTGGTGTGTGGTTTTGGCGTTGAGATGTTAGAGGAAAAGCATTTAAAAGTCCTATGCTCCTCCTGTTGAAAAGCAATTACTCCTTTATTTGTACTCATTTATTCTTATTTGTAGCAAACATCCCTTTATCTTTCCCTTACTGGCTTTCTGTAGCTAAATCTACATAGGAATAAATTAGAGTTAAGCTTTCTTTTGATTTAAAGCAAATGTTATATCTATATTTGGCTATATCCCAATGGGTATTTCATTAGTATATAAAATCTATCTTAAAACATGGCATCTTACTAGCAACTTATATTTCTTATGTTTGTGATGAGACCTTATACTATGGAGAGTTACTTTAAACAATGCAATCTGTCTTCAAATTCTATTATTAATAATACTGTAGTAGAGAGATTGAGGAATCAAAAGAAAAACTGTGTTAAAATTCCTGTTTTGCTTGCTTGGAGAAGTACTGGTTTTATAAAATTAAGGGCCCAATAAGGGAATTTTTTTTTCACATTTTGTAGCAGGAAAGTCAAGGAATTTGGGGGCTTAAAGAACAATTGTATGGCACTTGTAAAAATAAAAAATAACTGCACATTCAGATCCCTGCTTTTGATCAGTCTAGACTACTTTAATGGACCTCATTCACTTAAACTAAAAATCACATTGTGGCATAGAAATGATTACAGATATGTCCCAGAAAAGCCCAAAATGAATATTTATTCTTCTTATAGTCCACTGATTGTGAACAGGAGAAAAGCATCAAAGAGCTCTGATATGATCTTTTTTATGTACATTTTCCATGTTATATTAAAATTCTAAAATTTGATTCATTTAGGAAGATAAATAGGAAAGTAAAATGCCATATGAAAAGAAATAAATACAACTAGTCCTATTTTCCGAATGACAAATAATAATATAGTTAAGACCTGTAGACACCTAGTGCTATTTATCAAACTACACGTAAGCATAGTGTAAGAAGAAAGCTCTTATGTAGCACGTAAGCCAGCCTTTGACCAGCTATGGCGCCTAACCAGAAGTCATATTTTTGGAGGCACAAATGTCTTCTGCACAGATAGTGTTCTATTTAACACCAAGGGCATGTCTTTTTCTACTCACATTTCCTGGAAAATAAGTACATATTTTGTAACCAGTTTATGAATAATGAAATACCTTCTCATGAATGGCTGACTTCAGAAGGTTCAGTGTTCCAACCTGGGTAAACAAGTATATATTTGTATGTCTGTCTAGGTTTATGTGTACTTATGCTGCATTCCACAAACTGTTTCACAAAAAGGTTTCTGAAGGCCTCTGCTGACTCCCACTTCCCACATTTCATGAAGGGGTCTGTGTGTAGAGGGGGTGGCTCTTCATAGGTTTCCAATCATGTGTTTTGTCTTGAGATCAACCACAGTCTACTTCAGCAAGTAGAGAATGTATGGTCTCAAGATACTCCCCAAATCAATAACATTCTATTGGAAGACAGAAGTAAGTGCTCTTAGTTTATCTGAGAGATGCTAGAGAGGCTTCTTGCCAGTGGAAAGAGTCAGAGAAGACTTTGATGATTGTGAACTAGAATGAAAAAGAAAACACCTCTGTCCGAATAAAGGAAGAAATAGAGATGGAAACCACTTGTGTGTGTGTATGTGTGATGTGTGGTACGTCAGGGTAGGGTGGTGGTCAGCCATAAGGACTCTGACTTCTAGATATCAATTCATCTTGTTTCATTCAGCATCTATATTTTTGATTCCTTCAGTTATGTCCAATGCAGCTTAATGAAAATGCTGAAACCTCTTCTCTCTACGCCCCCCCTCCACCCTGCCACATACACACAGAGACAGACAGATAAACTCAATGGATAAAGAGAAAAGCCCTCAGGGTTCCTTTCTTGGAGACCGAAGATACAGTGGGTTTACAAATGGCCCCAGAGATTACCCAGGCAACTTTCAATTACAAATTGAATGGGTTTCTTTGGCTTCTCAGAGCCTGGGTGAGATGAAAACTACAGGGATAATTAAAAGTACATTAAAATTCCATTTTTGTTTAAAGAAAATTATGCAAAATTGTGAAAATAACTTATATGTTACTTATCTAGAAACTTAGATAAGTACCTGTCACATTTACTATCCCTTTGAGTTTTGATTTGCAAAGCAGATTCTGGGCTTTACTTTTTCTCTTAGGTAATTCGCTTACATTTTTATATCAGTTAATAAGTAGCCATGATGCTTTATTAAGGCATCCTTGTCTGAAAAGAATGTAAACCATGCAATTAAAAATCCCAAATCATAGGCAAAAGATTATTTTCTACTCAAACATACAACTGCTCAAAATGCAAATAGATTTTTTCCTAAGTACGTGCCTTTTATGTGCATTTGACTTGTATGAATTTCATTACCATAAAATTATTTCCATGTCTGTATTTATTCATCAATTTAAAAGTGATATTAGTCTCTGCACCTCCCAATAATAGTTTGAAAATGGTGGTGAGTTGTAAATTATGCTTCTAATGGTGGCACCATTGTAGGTGTTAAACAGAAATAACAGCTCTGCTTTGTTGGAATGAACCTTGAATTTTTCAAATATTGTTATGCAAGAGTTTCAGAGATGCATCCATTGCATAAAATGTGACCACCCTGTAATTATACGATCATTGTGAAATATTCAGACAATCAAAACATATAAAGAAGTAAAAATCATCCATAAGCCTAACACTAAGAAATACAATTAAAGTCTTTGAAAAAAACAAAAAACAAAAAACACATAACTGCTAAAATGTTTCAGCAAAACATTAACATATTTTCCTTATGATACAAAATTAGAGTAAGGTTAGAAGAAACACTACATCGGTTAAATACCTCAATCACATAAGTACTAACGCTCCATAACTTCTGCTTATTTAGATGTATCTCCACCTCCATTTACGCTGTTAGATTTGAAGAGAACGCAGCTGAATGTGTTCAGCTACACAGTAGTCCTCCTCAATCCCTTTCATTCTCCTCAAGACCAAGTCCCTTTGACTATACTTCCAAAATACACCCCCATTCCTCTATCTCTATCACTCCCCCTGTCTACTCCTCCATCATCCTGTACCTAGACTAACACAAGAGCCTCCTACTGATCTCCCTGCTTCCTTCCGTTTCTGCCACTTTAAAATAGTTTCTTGGGGTGCCTGGGTGGCTCAGTCAGTTAAGCGTCCGACTTCGGCTCAGGTCACGATCTCGCGGTCCCGGAGTTCGAGCCCCGCATAGGGCTCTGGGCTGATGGCTCGGAGCCTGGAGCCTGCTTCCGATTCTGTGTCTCCCTCTCTCCCTGCCCCTCCCCCGTTCATGCTCTGTCTCTCTCTGTCTCAAAAATAAATAAACGTTAAAAAAATTAAAAAAAAAAATTTCTTATTCAACAGCCAAAAATGGCTGTTAATAAATAATTGGATTTATCTATTCAGTCGCTCATGGCCTTCAACCTACTCTGTGCCCCATACTTTCCTATGAACAAAACAAAGTTCCTCTCTTCATGCAACAACTTACAGGTTCCAGGATTCCCCAGGCCTTCTTGGGCCTCCATGCTCTTTCTCAGGTGCCTGTTAGAGGAAGACTTCTGTGCTCCCCACCCCACTGCACCTGCCTGGTTGGATATGCACATATTTGTGTTTTCAGGGTTTCCTGTGCATTCCTGACTTTCAGCTGTTACCTACCACTGTATCTTCATGGTTAATTACCTTTCTGTCTTCCTGTGTTAGATTGTGAAGTCCTCCTAAGAAGTGGCTCTGTGTTTCCACTCTTGTTTATTAGGTTATATCATGACCTTATGATCTAACTACCAGTTATGGGAATACTGTTGGGGAAAAAAAAGGCCCAGAGAATTTAATTTCAGTATTATATAGACATGAAGCAACAACAACAACAACAACAAACCAAGAATGATGAGTATCAGGTTCAGAAATCCATTCTGGGCTTTTCTTTCTTATATTTCCTGCACAGTTTTTAGAATCTGGTTGGTTGAAAATGACCCCAATAAAGTAGGGATCATCACATAAAAGGGGACAAGTTTGTGGAGACTGAAAATACAGCCAAAATCAAACCCATTTTTAACCTTCCAGCTGGGTGATTCTCTACAAATTACATAAATGCAAGACTTATTTTTCTCATTTCTATCCCAATAATGAATATGTAGGTCATGAAACATCTCATCAGTTTTCCTCCAGGTAGATGAAAACATGGTATGATGCTAACAGTGAGTTATATCCATCAAGTGTGAATTTTTATTTATTTCAGTCACTGGGAATTTTCTGACTCTTCTCCTTGAAGTCTGGGCCTATCCCTTAGGCCTACTCATCTCCATTCCTTCTATTTTTCCAGGCATAGGAATGTGGTAGGGTGTGTTAGACAGTGGTTTACAGTCAAACATAATTGGTCAGATCTCTCAGAAAATATGTTTTTCTGAGATTCTGTCTGCAGAAAGAACATTGAATCCACATGTGTTGTTTTCTCTTGTTGCCATTGACATCCTGCAGTCAACATCTGGTCTGTTTTTAGTTTTAAAAAAACTTTTCTTTTCTTTTCTTTTTTTTTTTTTTAAATGTGGCTTTCCTATTTTTCTAAACTGACCCCAGATGCCAAGATTGTCTAAATTCTAACCTTTTTTCCAGGGCTCTATTTTGTATGGATAATTGTTCGGTAAATGGATATTATCACTTTCTTCTGCAAAATGAAGGGTGAGAATCCTTGTTTATGTTCTCTTTGGCTTTTCTAAAGATGAATTGGCATTTTAAAGCAAAAATGTTTTAAAGTTGAATTTTGTGCTTTTCTAATTAAAGGGGTATTTTTAAAATAATTGAAAAAAGCTGGCCTAATATATCAGAACAATAATATATTCTTCATCTTGGCTCAGGATGAATTGGCTTGATTTTGCAAAGGCCAAAGGATTCGTTTTTGCCAGTGCTGAATTCGTTCACCTTCTTAATCTTGGTTTAGAACATATTATGTTGTGTGGGTAGTAGAGATTGGAGAACTAAGGACACCCTTTCAAGTTTTAATAGGAGGAAATAAAAACTCACATTAAGACTTGTCTTGGAATGACTCATAGATTCAACAGTGATCACTCTCCAAAATAAAATGACCCTATGTTTAGGGGGGAAAAGGTAATTAGAGGCTCTGACCAGCCCAAGTTTCAATTCTAAAGAACCAAGATTTTCTGTTCAACTTTAACCCATGTGAATTTCTTGAATTTCAGCTGTTTTTATTTTACAACTGGAAAGTATCAGGACCACCATGAAAAAACAGACAGCAATTTGGTCTTAAAAATTATTAAGTAAATATTGATTTCTCAGGAGAAAAGCTCAAACCACAGACATCCACACCCAATAATTAGCTAATCTATTCTAAATGCCAAAAATGAATAGAAAAAAAAATAGAAAAAGAAACGACAGTTTTTATCCACAATTTAACAGGTATATGAAATACCAAAGGCAAATTTCAGTTTCCTAGAGCTTAGATTGCCAAATACTTTACCTCTTTGGTTTTACATATTTAATGTTTTTTTAATTAAAATATTTAAAGTGCTGTTTAATTCTACTCTTCTTATTCCTCTTTCCCTATAACTAATGACTGAAAAGGCATGGTCATTTTTACTCAAAAATTACTTGCACCTATTTAGCTTCTTTTTAAAATTATTTTTAAACATTTTATTTATTTTTGAGAGACAGAGTGCAAGCAGGGGAGGGGCAGAGAGGGAGGAAGACACAGAATCTGAAGCAGGCTCCAGGCTCGAAGCTGTCAGCATAGAGCCCGACATGGGGCTCGAACCCATGAACTGTGAGATCATGACCTGAGCCGAAGTCAGACACTTAACTGACTGAACCACCCAGGTGTCCCATTTAGCTTCTTTACCTCAAAAATTAGCATAAATATTGCTGACCACATATCTTTCTTATTGTCTTCCATTAAGAACATGTAGCCTGAGAAGTTACAAAAGGGGATACAAGGCATTCTGTTGTGTTCCTACTTCAAGTTGAAGATTAATCTTTTCAAATGTTTCAAAGTTAATATGTCTAGAAACCATTCTCTGCTGTATTTTCTAATTTATGCCACCAGATAGTACTAGGATTTTTTTATGAAGATGATTTCTATATGCAGTATTATGAATATGATTATTAATGTATGAACACATGATCTTGGGCGCATCATAAGAGCTGGTGTGTTTTGACTGGTACAATTTAGAAATTTCACATTTGGGAAAAATAGTCATAGTGAAATATGCTTTTATGATAAGGATGGGAGTTTTTCTCAGAAAATTAAAATAACACCGTCCTCGGGGCGCCTGGGTGGCTCAGTCGGTTAAGCGGCCGACTTCGGCTCAGGTCATGATCTCGCGGTCCGTGAGTTCGAGCCCCGCGTCGGGCTCTGTGCTGACAGCTTGGAGCCTGGAGCCTGTTTCAGATTCTGTGTCTCCCTCTCTCTGACCCTCCCCTGTTCATGCTCTGTCTCTCTCTCTCTCAAAAATAAATAAACGTTAAAAAAATTAAAAAAAATAAAATAACACCGTCCTAAGATGATTTACAAAACACATCACTGTCCAGAAGTCAGCTCCATAAATACTATAGATACGTGAAAATTATCTCCCTTAGTCTCTAATAATGAAGAACCCTCTATAATTTCAGGGTTGGTTATCTGTCGAAAGGGTTGAGTGGCAAGAATCATCACTGAAGACTGGCTTCATTTTTTCACTTTAGCCCACTATGAGTTGCCTTTTCAAGCAAACTCTACTCAGGATTTCAGGATTTGGGGCAGAGATGAAATTAGAATCCAGTCTTCCAAATCTTGTAACTTTCCATAAAAATATAGAGTCACATGATTCCTGGTCTTGTGTTTTCATTGAAATCACAAGATTCCTATAGCAAACAATGAAAGATAAATAGACGTGAGGTCAGAGAAACATAAGAAGAACACCCTCAATATTATGTCATAGACAGGCACTCTGTTATACATTATTAATTAGTTTGAAAGTAACTTCTGGATATTGAATTCTTTTCAAAAATTCTTTTTATTGCTCTTCATCTTCAGAGCTTCTTGGTGTTTAAAAAAGGAAACTTCATATTTTGGAAGTAACAAATGAGGCATTAGGAACCAAAGCCTGCCAGGTGATGCAAATGACAACAGTGATGATATTAATGATGCCTAAACAAATACAGCCCTGGCCTACCAAGAGGTCTTGATTCCACCTTGCTTTACCAGAACAAATCCTGTTTAAGATAATGCCACCAGGTAGTGGTAGGCTTGGATTAGATCTTGGATGGGGAATAACTCTTTGTTATACATTCATTGGGACATGCAGCTCCTTCTCTTCTTTATCATTTTAAGTGTTTATTATGTAGATGTTGTTGAATAATGGCCATTTTTCCCATCTTAACTGAATAATATCAACACATTTTGCCCTGAATATTGGTCAAGATGGCATTATTGGTGATGTTGGCTGCCTGTCATATGTACCCCTTCCTTCCTGGGCAAGGAATGGAATGAGGAATTACCCATTATTCTCAATGTCCAGAAAAGGAAGAAATGGCAGGTGTTTGATTTTGCAGCAGCTAGGTTAGAGGCATATACAGTGGACACTGCCAGTCAGACACTTTCAGGCCACCGACTACTGTTGCAAGCCCACTGTGGAGTGAGTAATGCAAAGATGCAGGGACAAAGGAGATTTTGTCCTAGTGCATATAGCAGACACAACAGTTTCAGGGTCAGCATGGCAATGGTGCCAATGGCAGAAAATGTCCAAGATTGGAGGTGGAAGGCAGTCTTTTTTGTTCCTACTTTTTTTTTATTTTTCCTGAGCCTAACATTCCAAAGTTTCTGCATATTCTGAGTATCCAGCAAGATTTTTGAGAAATTCCTTTTAGATTTAAGTCATCCAGAGTCAGTCTTGGTTAGTTCCAATGAGGAACTCTGATAGCTAAATGGCTTGAATAAAGAAAGGTTTGCTTTTGGCATCTGGGAATATCCAATGAATATGTTTGCTTTGCTGAAGATTTCAGTCACTAGCAGGGAAATGTATTAAGAGCCAGCTTAATTTCTGCCAATAAGTGCTTGCTGTCCATTCTAATGTCTTCAGAATTTTCTCTATACAATCAGCAAAATACTACAAGTAAAATATATTTCTCTCTCTCTCTCTCTTTCAGCTGGTGGGTTCAATTCTTCCTCCTTTATGTAAGCTTTCCAAAGGCTTTGGAAATAAACTATGCATCATGTAGAGATCTAAAGAACTTTGCTAAATTTTTGTCATGTTCATAAAAGTCTCCCTCCCACCATTTTTCTTTCTAAGTGGCAGGAACACTTGACCAGAAGTCTGGAGAACACACTTCCTAGTCCTTGCTCTTTTCCCAGTTGATTCGTCACCTTTGTAAATGGCTTCATCATTCTGGGCATCAGTTGCCCATGTGTAAAATGTGGGAAAGGAAACCTCAGGAAGGTAGGCTAAATCCCTTCTTCTTGTGTTACTACTTGCTCCACAGAATCTGGTTTTATAAGAAAACCTAACAGGGAAAAATTTGCCCTTTTCTGCCCAACCCCTCAAAATAAGCATCATTATCCATCCTTCAATAAAACATAAGGAGAAAAGGGGGGAAATGAAAGCAGAAAAAGAAAAAAAAAACTTGTTTTCTTTTGATAGAAGTTCGTGAAATATAGCAACTAGTCTCATTTTCTGGAGCTTTGAACAACTAGTTAATCTTAATTATTGCCTAGAGACACCAAACACGCATAATTTCAGGTTTTTAAAGAATCCCATTCATTAAAATAAAGGAGCCAAGCATAGGTAGAGTGATATTTTTATGGAGCACTAGACTTGTAATTTTCCAACATCTGTAGGGAGTTAAAAAACAATCACTACGATCATTTCAGTCACTCTGAAGCCAGCAATATGAGTAATCTTTAGACGTTTTATGGGTTCTACAAAATCATCAAATAGATTTTCAAACAATGTTTGCAGTAAGAACCACACCTCTTTTTTCTGGGCATGGAAAAACCATGTAAAATAGATTCTCAATGAAGCCAACACTGTAAGTAACAGACACAGTTTATTTTTAGAGACTGGGTTGCCATTAGTACATAGTTGGACACTTTCTAGTCTGACTTAAACACACAAGAAACACCTTCCTGATCATTTATAGAGCAAGGTCTTGTCTCCACCCTACATAAAGTATAAAATATAAAGGTTCTAATAATAGGGATACACCTAATAAATGCATTGATGGGTGCTTTCTCTTTCGACACAATTAAATTGCCCTAAGCAATATCTACTTAATGAGGCCTTAAATTGTCAGGAATAAATAGGTGCACTCCGCCTTAACTTCAACATGAGGCTATGGCAGACACTGCTCTTTTCAGCTATTTAAATTTATTTTGGACCTTCTGCTTATCTTTTCAAGGTCCCTTTAGTGAGGATGGTTCATGGACTTCTAGCAGTCTGTCTCCTACACATGAGCCCTACTTTATTGGAAGCTGACACTGTACTAACAATGAACTCCTGGCAAATGGCTATAATTGGTAAGTTTAAGCTTAGGAATATTAGAAAAAGACACTTAGTTCTGTGTTACCCTTGAGCTTTTGTAGAAGACATAAGGTCCTTCTGCTTCTAATTAAAACCAGACTTAACACTGAATGAAGGCTAGCCTTACACATAATGAAGAAGATGTGTATTTTGACAGGTTTTCTCCCTTGTAGTCACTTCATTTATATCTTGACTTTTCAAATTTCTGTAGTAGGGGAAATCCACTGTCATTGAACTTTTCAAACTAAGATATAAAATCACCGTGTCCCTAGGAGAGGTACGATGATTTAAATTCATATTAAGGCACACATGACTGATATTAGATTATTTCTGAAGGCTGGTAGGATAAGAAGAAAAAAATAGGAAGATACTAAGAGCTTAAAAACAGAGACAGTCTTGGAAGTTGGGGAGGAAGCTTAATTCATCCACAGAGAAACAGGGGGAATCAGGTATTGAGGAGGGAATTGTGAGGCAGCTTGATGCTTACCCACTAGGCTTACCGAGAAGCTGCAAGGTGACTTTTGTTTTAATGGAGAACTTTTGGTCAGGGCTGACTTGACTTCCAAAGAGTTTATCAGGTAAATGTTGGCAATAGAAATCCCAGGAGGACTTTGGGTTTATTGCCTGTCTTCACCTCTGTTATATGAGTTTCTTGGGGTAAGGAGTGTTACTATTTTATTCACAACTAGATCCCCAGCACCTGAAATGTGCCTGGTACATGGGAAGGACTCAATAAATATTTGTTTTAAGAAGGAAGAAGCAGAGGCTTATTGAGAATACCCAGTGACAGGAGATCTGGGGCATGTGGTCTTCGGTACTCCAATGAGCATGTAGCTATCTTCAAGTCTGTCTGTGGTGTATACAAAAGGATTTACAACACACTCAAGGAAGTGTGGTTATAAGATAGGTGACACGCCGTCCTCTTGCCAAGATTTGTCTCGCTATGTTCATGCTCCCCAAAGCTCCCTCTGGCTTCTGACTGACCTCCTACTGGTTAGTCCTTCCTTCTTGGGACACCTACGTGTGTCTGTGTCACCCATCATGCTGCCCTTTGACTTTCTGTCACTACTGGTCCTCAACTGAGGTCCCACCTTTATTCCTGGAATTCACAACTTGTCCTTTAGACACCAAGTCTGCACAAATCCTATGCCTCTCCAGGTGTTTCAGATTGAGCAGCAGACTTTTATTCTTAAGCATGTCCCCAAATCTGGCTACTGCCCAACTCTGTCCTGTCCCATGTTCATGGTGTGGTATACATTTGAGAGTGAGGTTAAGTCTTTAGAGAAGAGAACTAATGGGTCCACCTTCGAGGAGCTAGCAACAGCAGAGACTGAGGAAAGGAGAAGAGGACAGGAAAAAATGAATTCCGTGGGACCTAGGAACATGGAAAGGGGGATGGGAGCAAAAAACTCTATATACTTTAAAATCTGGCCCTGGATTTGTCCTGTCCCAAATGCTGACTGTACCAGCCTGTAAAACATTTAGAGAGATGCACAACTGTGCAAACAAAGCAAATTGCAAACCAGTTTTAGTAATTTCTCAATGAAGGGATTACCCTGTAATTCTCTGTGAACCTCCTATTTTGCAAGCCCAAAGGGAAAATAGTTTGTTCTAGACACGTCTATTATTGCTTGTCCCACCCTCAGCTAGTTGGAAGGGAAACTGCCCTTGCCTTCAAGTCCCTGCTGAGTATGCACAACCATGTTCACCGGCCTTGTCCATAAAATGTGGTCAAAATAGTGTCTGCCTCCCAAATTGTTATTGGGATTAAATGAATCATGTCTAGAGTGTTTAGTAGATTGTCTGGCATGTAGTAAGCATTCAATAAATGTCAAGAGTGATACCGTGATGGTAAGAGATGACAGTGATGATGTTTATAATAATGTTAACACATCTTTGGTTGTGACTGATTGGATAAGATATGTTCTTAGCCAAAAGCTACCAATCCAGAAGCTGCACGTTGACTTCTGAATTCTTTGGCTGGTTTCAAAAGGTGAGCTAAACCAATAAAGAGTCTTTCTCAGAGAAACAACTGATGGTGACTGGTAAAGGCCATGGGCTGGGATGGCCCTGGTATGACAGAGTGAAGGTTAAAATCGGAAAGAAAAAGTAACTGAAAGAAGGGTGAGTGGAAAACAACAGGCACTGTAAAAAATGCACTAAGAAGCAGAAGCAGAGAGAAAGAGAAAGAAAGAAAATGAAAACCAAGAGTGCTCAGCACCTGGCCTGCCCTTTAATTCTGCTGCTCTCACTACCGGTTTCCCAAATGTCTCCTAGATTTCAACCCTCACTCCTGACTTTTAGTTTTAAATACGTTTGAATTTGAGTGTTTTTTACGTTTCATGAGCCCCAAGGATCCTGACTGGATTTTAATACCTTTTTTAATGTTTATTTTATTTATTTTTGAAAGAGAGAGAGTGCAAGCAGGGGAGAGGCAGAGAAAGAGAGAAAGAAAGAATCTGAAGCTCAAACTCAAGAACCTCAGTAACCTTGAGATCATGACCTGAGCTGAAGTCAGATGCTTAACAGACTGAGCCACATACACGCCTCTCTACAATCTGGAGTTCTCTCTTGTCCAGCAAGAAAGCAGATGCAGAATTGAATACAAAAGAGGCTAGCATCCAGAGGAGACAAAAGCCTCGAATATTTATTGAGCTCACAAGATATTACCCACATGGTGAACATGAAAAAAGCAAGATCTTACACACGTGAACATAGAGAAAACAATCAGATAGTAATCATTAACTTGCGTAAGAAGCAAATGGTGTGGGGGAAAAGTGGACATTGGCCAGATGGAAAGTAACTTCCTGCAGGCGATATAACAAGTTATTTGTGATCCCATGACAATATCTCACGGCTAACCTCGGGCGTTTTTGCCCTGTGGTATCGGCTTTCTGCCCTAAGCTTTTTTCTAACCCACGTAAGTAGAACCTGTTTCCCCACAGCCCTCCTAACTGGATTTAAAAAATAATTTTTACAGTATCATTAGTCATACTACAAAAAATGAGTCAGACAGTATCTGGCTGCAACACTTCCTTTCAACTGGGGTTTAAAAATTTTAGAGGCGACCAATGATTACAAACACTGATGAACGGTTTCAGCTGTTTATGTGCATTGGAATTACAGTGGATAGGCCCTCCTAGATAATTCTATCCTTAGGCCCACCACAAAGAGACTGTGATGCTAATGATCTGAGCCGGTGACTGAAGTGGCAGTGGAGTGTCAGGCAGTGTAGACCTAAATGCCTAGAGGGGACACTAATGCCTGGGTGGGAACTCTGCCAAGTGAAGGGGCATGCCATCCCGTGTCTCTCTGGACCCCTTCCCACGAAGGGAATTCCTCCCCTGGACAGTCTTCTGTTGACTGATAAAAATATGCTTCCAATATAAAAACTGGAAACCCAAAATTTTAAAACTTGAATCTTCTGATTTTTACATGTTGCAAACTAATTTAATTTTTAAAAATAGCTATGGCCCGAAGAAATGTGTCTGTAGACCCAACTTTATCTGAGGCTGCCAGTTTGCACCCTCTGATGTAATGGGATGAGAGATATACGCTAGTTAAGAACCGGATGCCTCACAATTTATCACATTTCCTAAGTTTCCAGCCAGCTATGTAGTTATATTGTAAAAAGACAAGAAAGGGAGACTTTATTCTGAGAAGTTTTGCCAGAGGGAAATGAAAAAAAGTATATCAACATTTGTCAAATATTTAGGAATGAGTTAATATAATTATCAAATTATGGATCCTCGTAATAATGCACACATAATAATGCAATAATGCCTTTCATATTGCAATAAAACCATGTTACGTCTCCTAGCACACTTGTATGTCATTTTGCAATTGTCTCCTTTATCACATCCATTTCAGCAACAATGTCTAGGAAATCACACAGTACGTGGATAATTTTTAGGCCTTTTTTCCTGTTCCTAAAAGATTAAACCCTAGTATTAAACCTTGTATTAAACCTCATATTAAACCCTTGGAGTTGTATTTAAACACACTCTTTGACTATGATAAGAAAGTAGTTTAAGTGATATATGAACATATTTTAATTTCCCTAAAATTATGTGCTGTAGTTTTTTTTTAATTTTTCAGACTAATCCAATTAACTGCAATAGAATACACATTTTGAAATGCAGAGTATGTAAAACATGATACAAGGCACAGCTTTCCGATTATAATTCTGTAATAGTCTTCTCAGTGTATACTATAATTGTCCTCTTATTTTCAAAAGATTACATGAACACTCCCTATGAAATGTAATTTTTAAAATGCTGTCCTTTGTTCTAAATTATTTCAATTTAAAGCAAAGTGGTGATAAAGGAATAATAACTTCCTTCCACATCCCTCTCTTAAAACCTGTGTATCTAGGGGCTCCTGGGTGGCTCAGTCTGTTAAGCGTTGGACTCTATTTTTGGTTCAGGTCACGATCTCCTGGTTGGTGGGGTGGTTGGAGGCCCCATGTGGGCTCTGCACTAACAGTGCTAGAACCTGCTTGGGATTCTCTCTCTGACCCTCAAAATAAATACATAAACAACAACAACAACAAAACATTAAAAAAATAAACCTGTGTAGCTAACAAAAGACGTAAGAGAGTTAGTTACTGGTATTTAAGAACTCTCGATTGCATATGAAAAAGTATTCACTACTTGTGGTGTTAGTCCCAGCATCTAAAGAGCTTAGAAGTCATCACTATTGTCTTTGAATAAGAGAACACTGAACAAACAGAAAATTAGCAACTGGTTTAAGACCCACTAGAGAACTGAGGCTGCCGGACAAACCACCCCTGAAATCTGGGAGAGACAGGTGGTGACAGGCAGAGTAACAGCGGCCCGAACAAGCTCACATGCTAATCCCTGGAACCTGTGAATACGTTACTTTACACAAAAGGAAATTAAGGGAGCAGATGGAACTATGGTCGCTAATCAGCTAATATTAAAATACGGAGATTATGGGCTGGGTCCGATGCAATCACAAGGGGCCTTAAAAGTAGAAGACGGAGACAAAAGAGAATCACAGACGTGGCAGTGTGAAAAGTACCCTGTCCTATGTTAACGCTTTGGAAGATGTAGGAATGATTTACTATCAAGGAATGCCAGTGGGCTTGGGAAGGTGAAAAAAAATAAGCTTCTCCTGTAGAGCTTCTCGAAGAAATGTAGCCCTCCCAACTCATTGACTGTAGCCCACTGAGACCCATACAAACTTCTGACTTCCAGAACTATAAGATAATAAATAAATCTATATTGTTTTAAGACATCAGGTTTACGGTAGCTTGTTATAGCAGCAATAGTGAAATAATACATAGGCCAATCCAGAGTCTCAGCTCAGCACCTTACCTGAGGCAGAAGCCACTAGCCCCTTAACACCAAAATGCTAATCATTACAAATTGCTGGAAGCTGTGTGGACTAATTGAGAGTGAGAAAGTCCTGGGGCCATAGTCGTAGGCCCTCACACTTCTGTGGGTTTTACCCCTACCAGCCCTCTACGGGGGATCTCAGGATGAAGAGGGAAGAAAGCTTGCCCGAAACGGGGTGGTGGTGGGGGTGGGGTGGTAGACCAAGCAACACAAAATACGCCCAGAACATTCTCCATAACAGAGGCTTACCCCCTTATTCATACCGTGTGAAGTATAAATTTTAGTGTTTATTAGGTAACTGTAGTCCCTCCCTTATCCACCGGGCATACATTCCAAGAACCCCAATGGATGCCTGAAACCCCGAATGGTACCAAACCCTATGCGTACTCTGTTTTTTCCTCCTTAGGCATACCCGTGATACAGTTTAATTCCTACATTAAGCACAGTAAGAGATTAACAACAATAACTAATAATAAACCAATTGTAACATGCTGTAATAAAAGCTATGTGAAAATGGCTTATAGTGCTGCACTCACCGTTCTTGTGAAGAGGTGAGATGAGTGAGATGATCAAATGCCGGCGGGTGGAGGTGAAGTGAGGTGAATGGCGCAGGCAGTGAGACATAGCGTTAAGCTGCTACTGACCCTCTGAAGGATTCGTCAGAAGGAGAATCACCTGTTTTCGGAAAGTGATGCCGGTACTTGAAACTGCTGACGGCGAAATCACAGATAAGGAGGGGACCACTCTACCCTTCATGTGAACAGTTCCGGGAAGTACTGGGTTAGGCGAACAGTCCCTAAAAGGTGTTGGACCAGCAGCATCGACTTCATCTAGAAGCCTGTTAGAAATGAAAGTCTTGGGGTGTCTGGGTGGGTGAGTCCATTAAGCATCCAACTTCAACGTTTATTTATTTTTGGGACAGAGAGAGACAGAGCATGAACAGGGGAGGGGCAGAGAGAGAGGGAGACACAGAATCGGAAACAGGCTCCAGGCTCTGAGCCATCAGCCCAGAGCCCGACGCGGGGCTCGAACTCACGGACCGCGAGATCGTGACCTGGCTGAAGTCGGACGCTTAACCGACTGCGCCACCCAGGCGCCCCATTAAGCATCCAACTTCAGCTCAGGTCCTGATCGCACAGCTCATGAGCTCCGGCCTGGCGTGCGGCTCTGTGCTGACAGCTCAGAGCCTGGAGCCTGCTTCAGAGTCTGTGTCTCCCTCTCTCTCTCTGTCCCTTTCCTGCTAATGCTTTCTGTCTGTCTCTCAAAATAAATAAATAAACATTAAGAAAAAAAAAAAAAAAAAGACAAAACTAACAATTTTACAATCTGCATAGAATGGAAATATTTCAAAAGCTACTATTGATGATTTAGAAAATACTTGGAATTAAGGATTATTATTTCAGATTTCCTTGGTCAAATAGCCTCTAAGATGTGAATTTGATGGAAACATTCAGTTTTGAAATGGTTAGAGATACTGCAGTGATAAATTACCACCACTTGAGGGCAGTAAAAGCACATTTCTTGCCTGTATATCGCGGATGATTTAATTACAACTGTAAAATTAAACCCTTTTTTGAAAACATTTAAATCCAAGCTAGTTAACATACAGTTAGTAATGGTTTCAGGAGTAGAACCCAGTGATTCATCACTTACATACAACACTCCGTGCTCATCCCAACAAATGCCCTCCTCAATGCCCATCACCCATTTAGCCCATCCCTGACACCCATCTCCCCTCTAGCAACCCTCAGTTTGTTCTCCATATTTAAGAGCCTCTTACACTTTGCCTCCCTCTGTTTTTATCTTATTTTTCCTTCACTCCCCCTATGTTAATCTGTTTTGTTTCTTAAATTCCATGTACGAGTGAAATCATATGATACTCATCTTGTTCTGACAGACTTATTTCACTTAGCATAATACACTCTAGTTCCATCCATGTTGTTGCAAACACTTTCTCCAGATGTTTTTTTTTTGTTTGTTTGTTTGTTTGTTTTTGTTTTTTTTAATGTCTTCCTTGGTCTAAAGTTATTATCCCTCACCTCCGTAGTTCAGATTCCATGTTTGTGCATGTGTGTGCATGTTAACGCACAAGAGGTTGAGTAAATAAATATAGCTATAAGCATTACAGTCAACAAACATCATTCTTTGGGGCACATTCATAAAGCACCTATATTCTTTCCCATCACTTCCCTGCAAACCCACTATGTTGGTATGCTTCTTTTCCATCACCACCTTGGATAACATCTTGGGCAAGTCCCATAATTTCTCAGATGTTAAAAGAGATTTCCAAGTTACTTTCATCCCCTCCCTCCAATTATCTAATTTCAGTAATTAAAACATGCACCTTGCATAATACTTAAAATTCCAAATTTAACCATCTCCCTTCATTTTGTCTGCTTCCCACTGGGGAGAGGTGGTGGGGTGGTCACAAACTTTGAGGTTGATTTTCCTATCTCTTCATCACTTCCACTCATCTTCTCATCTCACAAGGTAGCCTCTGAGTCCTAGCGGGTTGGGAAAGAGGCAAAATGCGGGAGATGTCTTCTTTCTTTGACACCTCTGTAATCTGACATGGTTTATCTCCAGCTCTGGCAGAAGTTAAAACCTGCCGAGTTCTCTTGAGACAACTTTTGGGAGTTTGGGGGAGCTGTGTGATCATACTACAAGAATCACCAGCTTCATGGGAGTGAGACATGTGTAGGTGCTCAGGACCATGCTCTGTATTACCACCTTGAAAATTTTAATAATTTTTAAACAAGAGATCCTGTATTTTCATTTTTCACTGGAACCCAAAAGTTACAAAACAAGTACTGACTGAGCCACTCTAGACTGCAGCTGTATTACAAAGTAGGAGCCTCTCCCTCAACTGGCAATTTATAATCTCCCCTCAGCCTCTCTCTAGTCAGATCATATCCCTGGCAGAAATCCCTTCGGACAAGATCCTATGAATAAAGACTATAGGCTAATGCCTTCTGTGGTTTCTCTTGCTCCAGAAAAGCAAGAATTTTTGGGGAGTACAGCCATCGTAAATCTCTATGCTGGTGCCACAAACCATCTTAGCCTGCCTCTCCCTGGAGATTTCTTTTCAGACATGAGTCACATGACTCTATTGTGTTCCTAAGCAACAGTGACCCCTTCTAGGCTCTCCTTGTACTCCAGGAAGCCCCTCCTTCTCCAGATAATCGTCAGCCTATCAATTGTTTCTCTAACTCCCTGACTTCTTGGGCCTCAGATACTGTCCAGGCTGGTGAGAAGCTCAGAGTGAAAACCAGGTTTTGGCCCCTCCTGTGCAGATTCTGGATACAGTGTTCAGCCTTGCTTTGGAAACTGCAAGTTTTTGCTCTCTGCTCTTTTGTTCTCAGCCTTTCTGCTGAGGAAGTTCAGCAGGAAAGGAGATAGAAGAAAATGCCAATATCCAGCCACATCATTTATAATGACAACATTTTATTCAAAACTGGAGAGTTTGGAATTAAAATATTTACCAGAGAAATATTTTTACTTTATCTTTTATTTTAGAGAGAGAGAGAAAGAGAGAGAGAGAGAGAGAGAGAGAGAGAGAGAGAATGCAAGCCAGGGAGAGGGGCAGAGGGAGGGAAAGAGAGAATCTTAAGCATGCTCCATGCTCAGCACTGGATTTCTATCCCATGCTATGAGATCATGACCTGAGCCGAATTCAAGAGTTGAACACTCAACTGACTAAGCCACCCAGGCACCCCTGATAAACATTTTAAATAGTCCTAACTCTACAAATATGTTAATACTTTCATTAGTAGGAGAGAAGAAATACTCAACAAATATTTTTGAGCATCTTTTTTGTATAGGAGTCAGTAATAAGTTCTAATGATGTGCAAATTATTAAGACAGCCCCCACAGTCCTGGAGAGCTTACAGCTAGAAACTGGGGGAACACAGGTAGACAATTTTCCAAAGTTAGATGAGTGATAATAAAGTCTTGTCATGGGTTTTGTGTGTGTTTCCTGAGCTTGCAGGTGGGAGTGAGGTTGTGGAGCTTCTTCCCTAAAGCTTTGTGATTGGTGGATTGCTTTTAAGATCCTCTTTAATAGATCCACTCCTCATCTCTCAGTTTCTGTCTCTACTATATATATGGGATGAAATCACACTGATATAATTTCCAACATGGGGTTCAGTTCTGCCCATAAACTATTTTATGCCTATCCAAAACTCAACTCTGTGGCAAGGTTTGCCCAGAGCATCTTGAGTTTTTTCTATCTCATTGCTATGATGAGTTAATCTCAGAGCCATTCGATAAGACTTTTTTTAGTTTCTCCTGCAGTGTAGGAGAAGCAGTCCACAATGAGAGGTAGATGGGTATCAGGCTCTGACTGGTCCATTAAAGGACAGAGAAGGAAGCCAGTAGCAACATTCTTAGTGACATTGGATGTTGTGATTGGGAAATCTATTGTCTTTTTGTCCCATTGGAGAGTCCTAGTATTAATACAATTGTATTAAACTTCTTTGGTGTGGATCCCTTTGAGAATGATAGGAACATTTAGATCTTTACCAAGTAAAAATACTCCCAGATACTCACCCATTTAGTTCTCAAAAAGAAACAACTCCCCTGTGAAAGGGGTGGAAGAATTTCACCTTGGATTTGTTGTGCATAGTAATTATAAAGTGATTCATAACTTGGAAAACATTATCTTGATTTTGTCTTTCTGGTATTAAAGGCAGAAAATCAATGCGTACTGGTTAAGCGTTTTGGTGGTTTTTCTAGATAGACTAACTTGCTGGGTAATATTTTTCTCAGGGAAAGGAGTCACATGTTGTGTAAACATCTGCCATAGTGAAACAAAATCATGCCTTCTAATTGGCTCTGGCATGTTTCCTCAAAGCACTGAAATTGTCATGCATCACACTCCACACAAGGGAGCAGCATTTCTAAAGCAATACCAACTGCTTCCATAGCCTATGCACGTGGCATCACTACACTGTGTCACATACCATTAATTATAATTTCTCCCACCCTTAGAAAAGGATTCTCATACTTTTAGGGAAGGTCTAGATCTAATCTCCCAGGAGTGCTCATTTTCTCGTTCCACTGTCCTCTGAACTCCCAAAACTTCCCAAATGGTCTCTTTTTCAGTCCTTTTTTTCCCATCCAGGAGAGACTAGATTTAAATGTATAGTTATCAGCTGCTATTGGTGCAATCTTTGGTGGAAGATTTCTGCCCACCCCAGCTTTAAAAGGCCCATCCAATTTATACCCCAAAGGGAGGATGTCAGTGGTCTGGGTGAGGACCATCTTACAGAATATTTGCCTTCTCTAGTTGAACCCTAACCAACAACAAGTGATTAAATTATACTCTGCAGCCAGATAAACTTATAGTATCATCCCATCCAGTTTAGGACAAGGAAAGACATAATCGAGAAGTGAAAGTGTTGGTTACCAGTCTACTCTTGAAAGACCCTCCAAATATATACACATTAAATTTAACCATGTAGCGCACTACAGTGCAAAAAAACCCACTTTATGAAAGGAGAATTGAGCTTTTAAGTAAAGACTAGCAAATGCCAGTTTTCTTTACCCAGTTATTTTATTTAAAAAATATGTTATACCGTTCATAAGACCTATGAGTCAGCATCAATGTACGATGTAATGCTTATTAAAATTAGTAGAATTAAAATGGAGATGTTTTGATTAAGACAAAGGTTCTCAACCCTGGCAAAATATGAAAGCCACCTGGTGACCATTTAAAAGAAAAATATTATTTGAATTAGAATTTCTGAATTAAAAAAATCTCCCTAGGTGGTTCTTATAATCAGCTAAGGTTGAGAACCACTAGTCTAAGGTTTAGAATATTTGATCCAGGTTTTGCTGGAGATGATTGGGTAAATTTTTTTCTCTCACAGAGCTGCTATTGGCATCATTCTACACATGGAGGGAGCTTAGTGCTAACCAAATGCTCACAAGTCAAATCAGTAAGAGACATGGGATCCAGGTGTAATCTTTGACAACTTTTTGAAAAAAATTTTTAAATGTTTATTTTTGAGAGACAAACAGACATCAAGCAGGAGAGGGGCAGAGGGAGAGGGAGACACAGAATCCGGAGCAGGCTTCAGGCTCTGAGCTGTCAACACAAAGCCCAACGCAGAGCTTGAGCCCATAAACTAGGAGATCATGCCCTGAGCTGAAGTCAAAGTCGGTCAGCAACTGACTGAGCCACCCAGGTGCCCCAATTGATTGACAACTTTAAATACCAGCTGAACTTTCAATGCATCTTTACTTCTCTAAACCTACTAGGTGGGGAGTCATGGGAGAGGGGGGCCATAATGGCAGAGCAGCATGGAATTTATTTGCTTCTCTCATCCCAGAAATGCAGCTAGATCAACACCAAACTATCTTGCACACCTAGAAATTTGATCTGAGGATTAACTCAACAATCTGGATAACTTGAACCATACAACTCAGCAGGTACACGGTGTGGAGATGTGAAATGGTGGAGAGAGAAGCTGTGGAGTGTAGAGAGCTATTTTTGCATGAAGAGAGAGGATGGAGACGGGGGGAGAGTACAGGAAAAGTGCTCCCCATGAAAGCAGCTGGAGAGAAAGAGAAATAGTAAAAACACCCATAAGGGAATTAACAAGAAAGAGAGAAAGGAGAAAGGAGAGTGTTTGGGTACCATGAAGACTCTATTAACAGAAGAGCATAGAGTCTGAAACTCTGCAGCTCGATATCTGGTGGAGCTCTGGCAGAAAGGACGAATTCCCAGGAGCAGACAGCCAGGTCCAAGGGGTCTTCAGGCCACACAGGGAGAGGGAGTTCCCCTGCTGGGAGGACATTTGGTAGAGGCTGTGCAGCCTGCCCACAGGCAAAAGTCCCAGTGGACCCCAGAGAACAGTGTTAGATTGTATCTAACACCACATTTACTGGTGTTAGAACAAGGACATTAAGAGGCAGTGAGCCTGGCACCAGAAGTGTGTTGTGATTTACCATAATCCCTATAACACTACTGCTACATGATTGTGTGAACTTCTTCTGGGGTAGGCTGGCACTTGGCTGCAGTCTCTGGGCATCTGCAGTGGCATGGTCATGTAAGCATTCCCTCAGGTGGGCCAGCACCTGGCGATTTCTTGATGAGACCCTCTCTAAGAGGGTCTGAGCTGGTCAAAGCCACCAGGCCCTCAGAAGAGAGGGATTTGGAAACACAGCCCCATCTAAAATAAAACTCAGGAAGGAGGGGCCAACTGGCAGGCTGATGACTTGGTCATGGACACAATAGAAGTGGGGAGTGGATGAAGGCCGGAAACAAAGGAGGGGTGCTTGATTGCTGGTCAGTGAGAGCACAGAGTTCTAATACCAGAGACTGGTAGCTGGGTGATGCCATTTTCACCTCTCCCATGCATGTGCATACACTTGTACCTGGGCCACAATGATCCACCCCAGAAAGATAAGCAGCTCCATCTAGTGGAGAATGGAGCCATTACACCAAGCCCTGTCCAACTGTGCTAACCATGCTCTAGAGGAACACTACAAGTTTCTCCAACTGCTTAGTTCACAGACTATAAAGTGCTTCATGGTTTGACTTCTAGGGGAAACTGGATGTAATTTCAATCGTATTCCATTCTTTTCGCCGGTCCCTCTGCTCAATTTTCTTTTCTTTTCTTATTCTTAAATGCAAAAAGAGAAAACATTTATGTTTCCCCCTTTTAAAAAAAAACATTTTTCTTTAATTTTTTCTACTTTATTCTTCCTTTTTTCATAATTTTTTTATTCTGTTTTACTTTCATCATTTCATTTTATTCTATTTTATTATATTCATTTTTAAAAATTTTCAGTTTTCCCTTTTTTCCTTTTTTTCTTTTCTTTTCTTTCCCTTTTTCTTCTATTCTATCAAGCTATTTCAACAACCAGACCAAAACAAACTAAAGATCTAGCATCCTTTGCTTGATTTTTTTGTGTTGTTTTTAATTTTAATTTTTTATTTTATTGTTTTTCTTCCTCCAAAATGATGAAATGAAGGAATTCACTCCAGAAGAAAGAACAGGAAGAAATGACAGCCAGGAACTTAGCCAACACAGATACAAGCAAGATGTCTGAACCAAAATTTAGAGTCACGATAATAAGAATACTAGCTGGGGTTGAGAAAAGCATAGAATCCTATTCTGCCAAGATAAAAGAAGTAAAATCTAGTCAGGACAAAATTAAAAATGCTAAAGCTGAGATGCAATCTTGAATGGATCCATGGTGAAAAGGATGGATGAAGCAGAGCAGTAAATCAGTGATATAGAGGACAAACTTATGCAGAATAATGAAGCAGAAAAAAAGAGGGAAACTAAGGCAAAAGAGCATGATATAAGAATGTGAAAATTCATTAGAAATTTTATTAAAAAGGAATAACATCTGAATCATGGGATCCCAGAAGATGAAGAGAGAGAAAAAGGGGTAGAAGGTTAAGTGAGCAAATTATAGCAGAGAAGTTTCCTAACTTGGGGAAAGACACAGACATCAAAATCCAGGAAGCACAGAGAACTACCACTAGATTCAACAAAAATTGCCCATCAACAACGTATATCATAGTCAAATTCACAAAATACTCAAGCAAGGAAAGAATTATGAAAGCAGCAAGGGAAAAAAGTCCTTAACCTACAAGGGAAGACAGATCAGGTTTGCAGCAAACCTATCCATAGAAACTCGGCAAGCCAGAAAGGAGTGGCAGGTTATATTCAATGTGCTGAATTGGAAAAACGTGCAGCCAAGAATTCTTTATCAACCAAGGCTGTCATTCAAAATAGAAGGAGAGATAAAAAGTTTCCCAGACAAACAAAAATTAAAGGAGTTTGTGACCACTAAACCAGCCCTGAAATAAATTTTAAGGGGGACTCTCTGAGGGGAGAAAAGATGAAATGAAACAAAAAAGACCAAAAGCAACAAAGACTAGAAAGGACCAGAGACCACCACCAGAAACTCCAACTCTACAAGCATCATAATGGCAATAAATTCATATCTTTCAGTACTCACTCTGAATGTCAATGGACTAAATGCTCCAATCAAAAGACATAGAGTAACAGAATGGATAAGAAAATAAGATCCATCTATATGCTGTTCACAAGAGACACATTTAAGACCTAAAGACACCTTCAGACTGAAAGT
This sequence comes from Leopardus geoffroyi, assembly GCF_018350155.1. Classification (NCBI taxonomy): domain Eukaryota; kingdom Metazoa; phylum Chordata; class Mammalia; order Carnivora; family Felidae; genus Leopardus; species Leopardus geoffroyi. Next base: position 112,563,562 of record NC_059333.1, read on the forward strand.
AAGGGGATTGGGAACCAGCTATGATGCTAATGGTCACCAGAAGAAAGCCAGAGTAGCCATACTTATATCAGAAAATCTAGATTTTAAAATAAAGATTGTAACAAGAGATGAAGAAAGGCATTATATCATAATTAAGGGGTCTATCCACCAAGAAGATCTAACAATTATAAACATCTATGCCCCCAACATGAAAGTACCCAAATATATAAATCAATTAATCACATACATAAAGAAACTCACTGATAATAATACCATAATAGTAGAGGACTTCAAGACCCCACTTACAGCAATGGACAGACCATCTAAGCAGAAAATAAATGAGGAAATAATAGCTTTGAATGACACACTGGAACAGATGGACTCAACAGATATATTCAGAACATGTCATATTAAAGCAGTGGAATATACATTCTTCTCCAGTGCACATTGAACATTCTCCAGAATAGACCACATACTGGGACACAAATCAGCCCACAGCAAGTACAAAAAGATCAAGATCATACAATGCATATTTTGAGACCACAATGCTGTGAAGCTTGAAATTAACCACAAGAAAAAATTTGGAAAGGTAACAAATACTTGGATATTAAAGAACATCTTACTAAAGAATGAATGGGCTAACCAAGAAGTTAAAGAGGAAATTAAAAAGCATATGGAAGCCAATGAAAATGATAACACCACAACCCAAAACCTCTGGGATGCAGCAAAGGTGGTCCTAAGAGGAAAGTATATAGCAATCCAGAATCCAGGCCGCCTAAAGAAGGAAGAAAGGTCTCAGATACACAATCTAAACTTACACCTTAAAGAGCTGGAAAAATAACAGCAAATAAAACCCAAAACCAGCAGAAGACAGGAAATAATAAAGATTAGAGCAGAAATTAATGCTATTGAAACAATAACAACAACAACAACAAAAACAGTAGAACAGATCAATGAAACCAGAAGCTAGTTCTTCGAAAGAATTAACAAAATTGATAAACCCCTAGCCGGTTTGATCAAAAGGAAAAAGGAAACGGCCCAAATAAATAAAATCACGAATGAAAGAGAAGAGATCATAACCAACACTGCAGAAATGCAAATAATAATAGAGAATATTATGAGCAATTATACACCAATAAAATGGGAAATCTGGAAGAAATGGACAAATTCCTAGAAACATATAAACTACCAAAACTGAAAGAAGAAGAAATAGAAAATCTGAACAGACCCATAACCAGTAAAGAAATCAAATCAGTAATCAAAAATCTCCCAAAAAATAAGAGTCCAGGGCTGCTTGGCTTCCCTGGGGAAGTCTACCAAACAATTAAAGAAGAGTTAACATCTATTCTTTTGAAGATGTTCCAAAAAATAGAAATGAAAGGAAAACTTCCAAACTCATTCTATGAAGCCCATAATACCTTGATTCTAAAACCAAAGACCTCACTAAAAAGGGGAACTACAGACCAATTTCCCTGATGAAAATGGATGCAAAAATCCTCAACAAGATACTAGCCAACTGGATATAACAGTAGATTAAAAGAATTATTCACCACAACCAAGTGGGATTTATACCTGGGATACAGGACTGGTTCAATATCCACAAAACAATCAATGTGATACATTACATCAATAAAAGAAAGGACAAGAATTGCATGATCCTCTCAATAGTTGCTGAGAAAGCATTTAACAAAATACAGCATCATTTCTTGATAAAAACCCTCAAGAAAATAGGGTTAGAAGGATCATATCTCAAGATCATAAAAGCCTTATATGAAAGACCCACCACTAATATCATTCTCAATGAGGAAAAAATGAGAGCTTTCCCCCTAAGGTCAGGAACACAGCAGCGTTGTCCATTCTTGCCATTGTTATTCAACATAGTATTGGAAGTCCCAGCCTCAGCAATTAGACAACACAAAGGAACAAAAGGCCTCCAAATCAGCAAGAGGAAGTCAAACTTCCACTCTTCCCAGACGACATGATACTCTATATGGAAAACCCAAAAGATACCACAAAAAAACTGCTAGAACTGACCCATGAATTCAGCAAAGTCGCAGGATATAAAATCAATGCACAGAAATCGGTTGCATTTCTATACACCACTAAAGAAGCAACAGAAAGAGAAATCAAGGAATCAATCCCATTTACAATTGCACCAAAAACCATAAAACTCCTAGAAATAACCCGAAAGAGATGAAAAGCTATACACTTAAAACTATAGACAATATATCAAAGAAATTGAAGAAGACACAAAAAAGTGGAAAAATATTCCATGCTCCTGTATTGAAAGAACAAATACTGTTAAAATGTCAGTACTACCCACAGCAATCTACTTATTCAATGCAATCCCTATCAAAATAACACCAGCATTCTTCATGGAGCTAGAACAAATAATCCCAAAATTTTTATGGAACCAGAAAACACCCCGAATAGCAAAAGCAATCTTGAACAAGAAAACCAAAGCAGGAGACATCACAATCCCGGACTTCAAGCTATACTACAAAGCAGTAGTCATTAAGACAGTATAGTACTGGCACAAGAAGAGACACTCAGATCAATGGAACACAATAGAGACCCCAAAATAGACCCACAAACGTATGGCCAACTAATCTTTGACAAAGCAGGAAAGAATATCCAATGGAATAAAGACAGCCTCTTCAACAAGTGGTACTGGGAAAACAGGACAGTGACATACAGAAGAATGAACCTGGACCACTTTTTTTACACCATACACAAAAATGTACTCACAACGGATGAAACACCTAAACCCAAAACAGGAAGGCATCAAAATCCTAGAGGAGAAAGCAGGCAAAAAAACTTCTTTGACCTTGGCTGCAGCAACTTCATGTCTCTGGAAACCAAAGGAAAAATGAACTATGGGGACCTCATCAAGATAAAAAGCTTCTGCACAGCAAAGGAAACAGTCAGCAAAACTAAAAGTCAACCAACATAATGGGAGTAGATATTTGCAAATGACATATAAGATAAAGGGTTAGCATTCAAAATCTATAAAGAACTCAGCACTCAAAAAACAAATAATGCATTGAAGAAATGGGCAAAAGATGTGAATAGATAATTTTCCAAAGAAGACATCCAGATGGCTAACAGACACATGAAAAAATGCTCAACACCACTCATCATTATGGAAATGCAAATCAAAACCAAAATGATATACCACCTCACACCAGTAAGAATGGCTATTGTTAACAACTCAGGCAACAACAGATGTTGGCAAAGATGTGGAGAAAGGGGAACCCTCTTACACTGCTGGTGGGAATGCAAACTGGTGGAGCTACTCTGGAAAACAGTATCAAAAAATTAAAAATAGAACTACCCTACTACCCAGCAATTGTACTACAAGGTATATATCCAAGGGATACAGATGTGGATATATACCTAGGCACATGCACCCCAATGTTTATAGCAGCACTGTCGACAATAGCCAAAGTATGGAAAGTGGAAAGGGCCCAAATGTCCACTGACAGATGAATTGATAAAGATATGGTGTATATATATATATATATATATATATATATACACTCCATATATACACAATGGAGTATTACTTGGCAATCCAAAAGAATGTTGCCATTGGCAACAATGTGGATAGATCTAGAGGGAATTATGCTAAGCAAAATAAGTCAGTCAGAGAAAGACGAATATCTTATGATTTCACTCATATGTGGAATTTAAGATAAAAAGCAGATGAACATAAGGGAAGGGAAGCAAAAATAATATAAAAACAGTGAGGGGAACAAAAGATAAAAGCCTCTTAAGAGGCAGAGAACAAACTGAGGGTTGCTGGAGGGGCTGGGTTGGTGGCATGGGCTAAATGGGCAAGGGGCATTAAGGAAGACACTTGTTGGGATGAGCACTGGGTGTTATACATAGGGGATAAATCACTGGAATCTATTTGTGAAATTATTGCACTATATGCTAACTAACTTGGATGTAAATTATAAATAAATAATAAATAAATAAATAGAATATAAATATACTGCGTGGAAGCTAGCAGATAGGACAAAATTTCCCTTGATAAGAAACAATGTCTGTTATATAATTAACAGAGGCCAAGGCATAGCAGAACTAATACTATTTAGGGCCTTCTAATAGCCATTCTTTTTTTTTTTTTAATTTTTTTTTTTCAACATTTATTTATTTTTGGGACAGAGAGAGACAGAGTATGAACGGGGGAGGGGCAGAGAGAGAGGGAGACACAGAACCGGAAACAGGCTCCAGGCTCTGAGCCATCAGCCCAGAGCCCGACGCGGGGCTCGAACTCACGGACCGCGAGATCGTGACCTGGCTGAAGTCGGACGCTTAACCGACTGCGCCACCCAGGCACCCCTCTAATAGCCATTCTTTAACAATGGAAGCACTGTCTCTGCCAGAAAGCCTATGGCATACTAACATAAAGATACATTGATTAGATTTAGTTCATTAGTATATTACAGTCAATATCTATTTTTAATCTTTCTAGATTTCTCAAGACTTATTTGGATTCCCAAAGTTAGTTCTGTGAAAGTTACAGGGTCTTTAGTATGGTCTGATGGCTTTTCAACCATACTTAAAAGGTAAAGTGTCTCATAATTATGTTCTATACTGTACCCCTCTCCAACAACCAATTCCCACTCTAGAGAGTAACACATTCCTATCAGATGGCTTTCCTATTATTCTCTCCTTCTATTGCATGCATTCTAAGGAGTAACTGAAATCAAAATTGTCTACATTTCAGGATTCTGTCATTTGGAAACACAAGCTAAGCTATGTTGAAAATGACTTCTTGGGTCTTCAGACATCTGTCAGTCTTATGATCATGTGGGTAAGTGTAGCTGTGTTCTGTAATTAGAACATATTATCACAATAATTAATATTCACTTTTTAGTATTAAAATTTTAGACCAATTTAGGTTGGTCAGGGAGATGGAGTTTTGTGGGTTTTGCCTATTTAGAAGTTTCTCTGGAAGCAGATTCTCTAGTCACAGTAATTTAGCAGATGTATTAAGGGTGAGTGGGGCAGAGTGGAAAAAGACAATTTCATGCCTACTATAACTTCAAAATAGAATTCTCTAATGTGTAAACATCAAGAAGAGAAGGGAAGCACTCAGAAACTAGGATATCTAAAAGAGAGTAGATCTTCAATAAATTATATTTTGGTGTAAATTCTTTGGTTAATTTTTTGGCATAAGTCTTCTTCAGTGTGAATTCTGTACTAGCCTCTCTTGTTCATTTCACAAGTTAAGTAAAATTAATAGAAGCATACTAATTAGATTAGATAAAAAGCAAAATGGAAATGAAAGTTTTTTACAGTAGTTAACATTTGCATAACCAGTTACAAGAGTGACCCTACTAAGTGAAAGGATTTTATTTTATATTTTAAAGATCAATACATCCTAGTTAAAGAAACAGACTAGTAAGGAAAACATACTCTAGGACAATTTTCATTTTTTCCCAAATTGCAGCTCAAGTTTCAGGGCTCAGGCCAGTAGATACATATTGTCTCCATATTCTGAAGATAAATACTAGATTTATCCATGCTGAATTTGATGAAAGCTGGTAAAACCAGTCCTCTACCAGCTTTTATCGTTAGAACACTAGAATGGTTTCTCATAAAATCTGAATGTACTTTCTTCCTCTGGGAAAATGGAAGAAATAAGATAGAAATAACTCTATAACCTTTTAATAAGTTTCTCCATTTTGCCTAAGGTACTTTTATAAGCCTCTGTTACTTGCAACGGAAGGATCCCAGACTAAAATATGAAGTACCATAGTCTTAAATGGATCTTCAGGCAACCACATCATTTTCTTTTTTCTAAGTCAGTTTCTAATGGAAGTAAGGAGGGAACACCTGAGGTAATGAGAACAGTGAACAGCTTCTGGAAGTTTATAAAAGGACATTTTAAGGTCAAAACGTGGGGAAAACACAAGGTTCAGATGATAACTCAGTCACCCTGACAGCAAACAAAATAAAAACTGCCATCTCAGCTATACTGACAGCAGGAATATTCTAAAAAAGTTGGTAAAATGAGGGCATGTCTCACTTTTTATCATGTATCATTGCTTTATTTATCTTTATCTGTATAAATATTTATAAATAAATAAAAATTTATAAATAAATAAAATATAAATAAATATTTATTGTGTATTATTGCTTTATTTATCTTTATTTATCTGTATAATAGTTTACATATATTATCTTCTTTATGAGACAATGCAGCTCTGAGGACCTGGTTCCTAATTCATCTCTGTATTTGCCCATCAATCAGCATGAGGTCTGTTATTTAGTATTTAGTATGTGTTTAACAGATATGTGTTAATTGAATGAATATGATGGGGGAATAAGACTAACTTGACTCCTTTTTAAAATTCTGATATTCAGGGATAGCTTATTTGAAAACAAAGGAAATATGCCTTAAAAGAAGAGGCTCTCCTAGGTGGCACCTTACAGCTAGCAGAGTTCTTCTCAGTCACAACTAATTTGTCTCCCAGGGCATATGTGGCAATACCTGGAGACATTTGTGTTTGTCACAACTGACGGCGGGGATGCTACTACTATCTAGTGGGTAGAGGCCAATGATTCTGCTAAATATGCCAGAACAGTCCCACTCCCCAACCTTTTGTAATTCTACAAAAAGGAATTATCTGGTCCAAACTATCAATAGTGCCAAGGTTGAGAAATACTGCACTGGAGTTTTCTCTGATCAAAGACTCCTTCTTGCTGACTGGAGCAGAAAGAACGCCTTCGGGTTTCAGTTGCTAATACTAACAGCTGGTGCCAGAGATATTATTTGTCCCACTACAGCAATTCTCCCCTTATCTTTTTTAGTAATAAAACATCATGAGTTTTAGCTGGGCCCTTGGCTACCAAGAAAAAACTATATTTCTCATCTTATAGCCAAGATTGAGGATGAGATTGAGTTCTAGACAATGGAAAGGAGTGGAAGCGATGTGTGCTTCCTTCTTTAAAAGGAAAGCTTTTGTACTCTCCATTCTTTCCTTCCTGCAAGGTATAACATAGACGGGGAAGATGTGAATGATATTTGTCCACGTAGATGTGGGTAAAATCACAAGAAATGCAGAGCAATGGGGTAATAGAAACCTGTGTCTCTGAATGACCTCATGGAGCAGTCACCTACCTGTCTTGTCCTGTTTCTGCCAGACTGTCACCTGAGCAAAAAAAGTTAATTTCTTTGGACCGCAGGGTTGTTTGGGTCCTTTGTGATAGCAACTGAGGTTTTACCCTAACTAATACAAAATAGATATAGTTTTATTGTTCTGGTTGATGGCTTGGAGTAGCACTATAGGAGACAGAAAGCTACACTCACATGGTTCAGAATACCATCAACAAGAGTAGTAAAAACTGATAAATACATGATATTGGCAGACAGTGGGAAGAAGACCACATCTCAAAAGAGACCATATTTTCTGTGTGCAGTGACTTTTGTAGCAGTCTGCTAACCCATAGATGATACAAACTGTAGGACATGGTTGGACATGGTGATTTTTTAATTGTAGAATTTAGAATGTATACTGATTTTGTTTTCTTTTCCTGTATTGATGTTGCTGTTAATTTCTTTGTTTATTAGCTTAGGAATTTTGATAGGATATATGGCCATCTAGTAGAAAAAAAATTTCCCAGTTTTCTATTTATAGAAAAGAGATGGCCATTTGACTCACTGAAAGGAATAGAGATCTTAGGAATAATGCAGATGTTGTATTTAGTGATTTGAGGAATGGTGAAAATGATAACGTTTTAAGCAGCTACCAAGTACCTGGTGGTCTGCTTTCTTCTCATTGTTATGGGATACAATTTGGAGAAAAATAACCATTTTTTTCTCCTACACTTTCTGGCTGCTGCCTCAATTTCTACCCACCAAGTAAGTGGCTTTCAGTCTCTCAGAGAAGGTCATATGCAGCTGAGAAAGAGGAAATCTATTGAGTTCCTCAAGAGATATGTTAAAACTCCTATGAGTCAGGCATTTTGAAAGCCAACACCTTATAAAAGCCAAGTTTTTTGAGACCACAGAGGACTTTTTAGGCAACAAAAGGCTAAGCCCCTGGAGATTGCTGACCATGAAATCTTGAGAATAAAGTTGGGGAGAAATGCATGTTGAGATAAGAGTGTTTTCCCACACAAACGAAGATGAAATTTAACATGTAAGTGGGATAAGTATTGTTGGAGAGGAAGGGGCTAGAGTTTGGAAGCTGAAGGTGACTGAGATGGTATATTGTGCCCCACCCTCAGCTTAGCCAAGCTCTGGGTGGGGTAAATGAAGACCATAGATGGATTTGGTAGGGGTTTGCAATCAGAGGAGGCAAGTTTTCTATGAAGCCTGAGGGAGTGCAACTCTCAAAGTCAAGTCCCCTGAATGTACATGTTTCCAGACAACATCATTGTTGCCTAGTGATAGAAGAGTAGAATCAGGGATGTGTCATTAGAGATGGTCACAGATATCCTATCCTAAGTTTCTCACAGTTTGGACTAGTTCAGAAGAGTGTTAAAATTTTTCTGTATCCTTGAAAAGGGGACAAGAGAGCTGATTGGGACTTTGTACAGACCTTATAGGTAGGATAAGAAGGATAGGAAGTGACCTTTGACATGGCAGAGGAAAAGTAGAGGGGGGTGAAGATGCTATGATAGTGGGGATAAGTGGGCTAGAGTTTGCTGAACAATATAGCAGTAGACACAGCATAGGACTGAGGAAAAGAAGTAGACACATTAGTCCTGTATACGTCAATGTGTATTGAATCCCTTCAAAAAAAAAAAAAAAGTATGTCATCCCCTCAAGAAAAGAGAAGAGCATGAAAACAATCTGGAATTGACTATTTACCCAAAGAAATGGAGAAAACTCTCATAGGCCTTCTACATAAATACACAGTAACCTCCAATGGATGGAGATGAGAAATCTTTCAAAGATCCACACATCATGGAGATGTTTTCAAGAAATGGATTCTGAGCAAAGACAATAGTTTCCAAATTCTAGAAAAGTATAGAAAAGTCTTAAGAATGAACTAAAGTAAATAGTATTTGAAGAGAGCATAGAGGAATAAATGTGGTAGAATGAATATGTGATAGAATGATTGATATCTGAAACTTTCTACCACCTTTTCAAATGGTCTCAATGTCCATTGAATGTCCTAATGGAATCTAGGCATTTATTGCTATAGAAGGGGAATAGATAGAGTTGAAAACAAATTGTCAGTTGGTTCCTACACATGGCTTAAAAAATCCTTATTGCGTAAATAAGAATATTGAAAGCCAAGGCTTACTATTGTAAGTGCCAGAGTTATGAGAAATAAAGTTTAATTAAGGAGCAAATTTTGAAAATGCAAAGACTACCAAGCTTTCAGATTAGCAACTCCAAGAGGAAGAAGGCATGATGATTTACGGGCAGTTTTCTCAGTCAAAAGAGACAGAGATTCAATCTGTCACTAGGAGAAGGAGACTCATAGGACACAGGACTAGACTTTAGAGGTTTGTGTGTGTCTGGGAATGGGAGGTTTCAGCACCCCTCCCCACCTCCATTGATCCTAAAGCTCTATGCAGTAAAGCCAAACAGAATCAGTGCCACTAGCTTGACATGAACCACGTACTCTCGGTGGCCAGGCTCACAAAACTAACCACAGTTTAGGTAGAGAGTCAGGTAGCACACTCAGTAAAAATATTAAGACACCTATGAGGAAGGTTTAACCATGAAGTTTTCAAATGTAAAGCAAAAACCAAAACAGAAACAAAATAACAAAAAGATACCAGTGTACCTTCTTACAGAATTTACAAAAAATGAAAAATTGGCCTGATTTTCTTTGGATTTAAAAAAATAAATAAATATGTTCAAATATTCTCTATCTGCATACCATTCAATGATCTTAAAAACAGACAATGTTCGTCTTAGCATAGATGTGAATCCTTAGGCAATAGGGTAAAGAAAAGAGATTAGATCTCAAGAGCCAGGCTGTGAAGCCCATGTCAGGGTCTAGGCTTCTGGCTGGGCCTCTGGCTGAATCATTTGCCAGGCCTTGTCTGGGCCTATGGTGGGCCTGTGAGTAGGTCATGGGCTAGGCCTGGGTCTGGGCCTGGGTCTAGGTCCAGATCTTAGGCTAGACTTGAAGTCTGAAGCCATGGCTGAGACAAAGCCTAATCCTAAATCTGGGTTTGAGATTATGCCTAGTTCTGGATTAGTTCTGGGCCTACATGTAAGACTGAGCCTAGGGCTGGGGCGGGAGTATCGTCTGTTCCTGAGAGGGTTCTGGGTGGGAGGCTGGACCTGAGGCTGGGGCTGACGCTGCAAATTTTTATCTATAAGAGGAAGTTTCTGTTACAGCTGCAGAGGCCTTGTTTGTGATTAAGTCAGTAGACATCAGGAGTCATATCTAGACTTCTCTGATAAGGTCACTGAATTTATCTCAGTGACTGAGAATTTCTCATGGAAAAGCAAAGGCTTTCAGACTCAGTCTTCCATTTAAATCCTGAAATCTTGATAACTGAATTAGAATAACACTTCATCACGAGGAGAATACAAGTGAAGGCATAGCTAGCTTTAGTTATGGCAAAGAGCCTTTTTATTTTTTTATTTTTTTAATTTATTTAAATTCAAGTTAATTAACATACAGTATAGTATTGTTTTCAGGAGTAGAACCCAGTGATTCATCACTTACATATAATACCTAGTGTTCATCCCAACAAGTGCCCTCCTTAATGCCCATCACCAATTTAGCCCATCTCCCCCACCTTCCCTCCAGCAACCCTCAGGGTTTTTTTTTTTTTTCTGTATTTAAGAGTTTCTTATGGTTTGCCTCCCTCTCTGTTTTATCTCAGTTTTCCTTCCGTTCCCCTCTGTTCATCTGATTTTTTTTTTCAACGTTTATTTATTTTTGGGACAGAGAGAGACAGAGCATGAACGGAGGAGGGGCAGAGAGAGAGGGAGACACAGAATCGGAAACAGGCTCCAGGCTCCGAGCTGTCAGCCCAGAGCCTGACGCGGGGCTCGAACTCACGGACCGCGAGATCGTGATCTGGCTGAAGTCGGACGCTTAACCGACTGCGCCACCCAGGCGCCCCCCATCTGATTTTTTTTAATTCCACATATGAGTGAAATCTTATGATATTCATCTTTCTCTTATTTCCCTTAGCATAATACCCTCTGGTTCCATCCATGTTGTTGCAAATGGCCAGATTTCATTTTTTTGATCATTGAGTAATATTCCACTGTATATATATATATATCACATCTTTTTTATCCATTCATCAGTCAATGTGCATTTGGGCTCTTTCCATAATTCGACTATTGCTGATAGTGCTATGATAAACATTGAGGTGCATGTGCCCCTTAGAATCAGCATTTTTGATTCCTTCGGATAAATACCCAGTAGTGCAATTACTGGGTCATAGGGTAGTTCTAGTTTTAATATTCTGAGGAACCTCCATATTGTTTTCCACAGTGTCTATGCCAGTTTGCATTCCATCAGCAATGTAAGAGGGTTCCTCTTTCTCCACATCCTCGCCAACATCTGTTATTTCCTGAGTTGTTAATTTCAGCCATTCTGGCAGGTGCGAGGTGGTATCTCATTGTGGTTTCAATTTATATTATTCTGGTGAGTGATGTTGAGCATTTTTTTTTCACTTGCCTGTTAGCCATCTGGATGTCTTCTTTGGAAAAGCATCTATTCGTTTTTGCGGTGTTTAGTTTGATAAGTTTTTTACACATTTTGGATATTAACCCTTTATCTGATATGTCATTTGCAAATATCTTCTCTGTTATGGCGAAGAGTCTTAACAATTGTTTGGCAGTGAGAAGGCACTCAGATTCATTAGTTCTTTTAAATCCTAAACAATTTTCAGTTATTCATAGTTTATGTTTTAAAGTGATCATTTATATCTTAATCAAACATGTTGCTTTTGGTTGTTATTGATATTGGTTTTGGAACTAAATGATTATTACAGTAACTGTCATTTCTAACATTATGTGGGTCTGTGATTCTATAAAAATGTCAGAGATACATTAAGGACCACTCATTCGATTCCAGCTCTGCCTTTAACTTGATTTTGAACATGTTGGTTTCTCTTAAAACCTCCCTCGTGGCATCACAGCATTGCTTCCTGGAGTTGTGAGAAGTCTGTCAGCTGGTACAAAGTACCAAATCAACAAGCCATACTCTTTGAGTATCCATTCCCTTCATTCATAGGTGTCATCCGTCCGCTACCAGGACTCACTATTGAAATTCTTCTCCTAGGGAACACAAGCTACTTTAAGCAACTCAGTGGTTTGAGTTGAACAAAACTGGTTGTGAATAATCTAGAGACTGTAGAACACCCCATGAAAAATTGCTGAAGTACAAGCTACTATCTCAACTTGTACTTCTTTTCCCTCTTCTGCTTTGATCTTGGTTAGAGAAAATAACCATTATTGAGTTTCTATGATTTGTCTGACACTTGAAACTCATTTACTCACTTAATTTTCAGAATGGCCTGCAAAGAAGTGTTGTGATTCCTACTTAGCATGAGGAATATGAGCCTGAGAGAGATTAAATCACTTGCCTTTGGCTACGTAGGCTGGGATTTAAAGTTAACACCCTTAGACCCTATATAGGACTTCCTATTCTCTGATTCCTGGGGTGCTTATTATAGAAATGACAGTGCTCCCTGACTCATAATTATGTTCTTGCTTTTGGTTTCTGATCCATATTAGGTTTCCTGACCCTCATTTCCCCTTCAATATTGTGACCTAACCTTTATCTGGAATCTGAGCCTCAGTCTGTGATTCACCATTAACTATTCTCTTGTGCGGTTCCTACAAGTGGAATTTTTAAGGTATGTAAGCATTGAATTAGTTTTGTTAAACTGAATAAAGAAAAACTCATTTATTTATTTTTATTTTTTTATTTTTTTTTCAACGTTTATTTATTTTTGGGACAGAGAGAGACAAAGCATGAACGGGGGAGGGACAGAGAGAGAGGGAGACACAGAATCGGAAACAGGCTCCAGGCTCTGAGCCATCAGCCCAGAGCCTGACGCGGGGCTCGAACTCCCGGACCGCGAGATCGTGACCTGGCTGAAGTCGGACGCTTAACCGACTGCGCCACCCAGGCGCCCCAAGAAAAGCTCATTTAAAATGGAGTTGGAAGGCCGGAAAGGAAACCTCTACCTCTCTTGCTCTTCAACTGCTGACTCCAACAGGATAAGACTATCCTTTGCATTTCCAAAGAGAACAAGCCTATCTTACTATTCCAGCAAGAGGAAGGAAGAATGTTTCCTTGCTGGGCAAAAGCACAGCCAATAAGAAAATGCCACAATTTAGCGAATGAAACACAATTACTATTCTGAACTCTTGCTTTCCTTTAGTGGACTTTTTTTTTTTTTTTCAAAGCAGCCCCTCCCAACTTCCTCCTTTTCTCTATGAAATAATGTTCTTCTCCTTAGATCTCCTGACTTGCCTATGGTTAATCATAGCTTGCATGTCCCCAGTTACAAGTCCTTTGCTGTTCCTAAACAAACCCACCTTGCTGGTAAAATAACTAGCTGTTTTAAGGTTGATAGTTTGGACTTACATAATGATGTAGAAATTAAGATATATGATATATAAACTAACAAAAAGAAATATAACAATTCTTGACTTTCACAGGACAGTGTGTGTGTGTGTGTCTGTGTGGTGTGTGTGTGTGTGTGTGTGTGTGTTATTCAAGACAAATTACAAATCCCAAGGCAATTTCTTATCCTCATCCAGGATAATATGCTGTTGCCTATGCCAGTCTGTTTGTTTTTAAAGAATGCAAATTAATTTTAATATTGGACTATGGCATTTCCAAGGATGGAAAACCTGTTGCAAAAATGTCATATGATTCAAATATCATTTGAATTCCACTTTGAATAGCATTGCCTGTGACATCCCTTCATATAGTAGCACAGATGGTAGAAAGGTGTTTATACATTCACATTTTTTATATTCCTTATCAATTTCATTCATAATCTTTGGTACTGTCCATTGAGACAGTTGACATTATTGAGACACTAAGATATGTATAGAAATATCCAACCTTTTCAGTTACCCGGAGTAAACAAACCCAGGAAACTCAGGGTCATGAGAAAGTCATTAGTCATGACCTTGAGGAGTTAATGCAGCAAAGAAAATCAGGGAGAAAGATTTTGCCAACAGATTATTACTCAACATCATTTTTTTTGGTAAAAGAAAAATATTAAAAGGTAAAACAGAACGTCTTATTAGCACTACTCACTATTAATGTGCTTAGTATGACTAACATAGTGGTAAGATTGTCCTGGCCACCAGAGTCTCTAAGGGACTGTGAACATTCTGCAAGCAGTTAGTACTCAGTACCTCAGCCTCTGAAATTACACTAGGAAAGAAATGAGACCTCTATTTTCTTTCACTATTTTTCATGAAATGCAACATCTGGACAGTGAACCTTTAAATTAACTTGACTAAGTGTTGGCTATTAAAAACAGAGTGCTAATGATGTAAAGGAAAAAATGATTGAAGATAAATATCACCAAGTCGTATTAAGGTAGCAGTAAAAGGGATTTTCCAGTCAGAGCTAGATTTACGTATAATAAATTATCTAAATGTTAGCCTCTTACGAATTCTGTGGTGTTGGCAAAATAAAATAAGAAATTGATTCATACTAAAATTTCACAAGTCTTTGTCTTTCCTTCACGTAAGAGTCTTGAACTCTAATAAATGCAAATAACCTTGCCTGAAAGATGATGCCATCCAGTAACGGGCACAAAGCTTAAAGGACAACCAGAACAGGACCATATGAGTGAGCCCATGAGGCAGAGTCACCTCTTAAGTGCATATGTGCTGATTTGCTTTGGGACTGCCTGTTTGTCACATTGGCATGGATGGGTATCTGAAGGAAGGTTTTTCTAGGGTAGGGAGAGAGAGAGAGAGAGAGAGAGAGAGAGTTGGATCACCCAAAAGGAAGTAATTCAGTGGGGCAGGTAGACCATAGCTGCACAAAATTATATGGAAAACACTGATTTAAGCACAGAGACTTTAAAATTACACACTCTGGGAGCACCTAGGTGGCTAAGTCAGTTAAGCATCTGACTTTGGCTCAGGTTATGATCTTATGGTTCATGGGTTTGAGCCCTGCATTGAGCTTTGTGCTGACAGCTCAGAGCCTGGAGCCTGCTTTGAATTCTGTGTGTGTGTCTCTCTCTCCGTCCCTCCCCCACTTGTGCTGTATCCCTCTCTCTCTCAAAAATAAATAAACATTAAAATAAATAAATAAATAAATAAATAAATAAAATTACACCCTCCTGGCCTCAAATCCTTCATCCATTTACCATTTGTGGAGACAAAATACATGACTGTGCTATGGCTTACTTTCTTCAGCTAAATTTCCTAGATGTATGGATAAGAGTAAAATGAGAACGAGTATCAGAAGAATGGTATAAAATTTAGCTATACAAAATTAGAAAATATTTAGCTCTTGGTAGCTAGTATTAATTCTATTATTATCATCATCACCACCTCCATTGTATAGTTGGAGTGTGGATTCTGGAGTTAAGCTAGTTAGGTTCAAATCCTTTCTCCTCCATTTACTAACTTTGTAACACTTGACAGGTTATTTATCCTTGATATGCCTTGATGTCCTCATCTGTAAAATGATAATTATTTCTACCTTGTGAAGTTGTTAGGAGAATTAAATAATTTAATTCAGGTGAAGCTCTTAGAATCATAAGATCTTGCAAATAGTAAACACTCCAAATGTTAGCTGATATTACATCTATATAATTTCAGAGTTTAAAAAAACTCTGAAGAGTGGCAATTTGAACATAAGAGAGGATACTTTCAGTATAGACTACTGGTTGCTGTTTAGACTATCTAAACTAACCTCAAGTGCCTCAAAGTTGAGGGGATTCTGTTATGCTTGCGGCAATACTTACAGTGACAGCCTTTCTAAGTAGGAGGGAACCAAGGGGTCATCCAGGCCCACTTGACACACGCACACTTTTTACAGCATCTCCAACAACACAAGGCATAGCCAATGGTGGGTAACATCACTTCTCAAGGCAGCCCGTCCAATTTTCAGATACTCATAGGATAGAAAATTTGCTCTTGTCTAATCACCACCTCAGTTCCCTCCTAACCACTGGACAAGTTATGTCCTAAAAAGCACCTCAGACTAAATCTAATTCCTCCTTCTTATGAAAAGTTTTGAATATTTGCAAATAGCATCCAAATCTACTCTTCTCCCCAATAGGCTAAGTTCCTCTTTCCTTGAAGCTAAGCTCCTTCCATTGTTGCTGGTGTAAGAGTAGCATGGAGTCCTTTGGAAGTCAAGTGAGAGGACATCAAATTTCCATGTGCTTAACTTGGGGAGTTTATCAGATTCCTCTAATGGAGGAATCTGCCCATGAAGGTGGGAATGCTAATACCCTGCTTTAGAGGCCACATTAGGGATTAAATGTATGAATATATGCATAACACTAGACACAACGTAGGTGCTCAATAACAGCAGTAACTACCCTGATAGTTACTGTTTTATATAGCATGTTTCTCCTGCTATTCTAGGCCTTTTTTTAAGTTTATTTATTTATTTTGAGAGAGAGAGAGAGAGAGGGAGAGAGAGAATCCCAAGCAGGCCTGGACTGTCAGCACAGAGACCCAAGTGTGGCTCCAACTCAGGAACAGTGAGATCATGACCTGAGTTGAAACTAACAGTGGGACGTTTAACTGACTGAGCCACCCAGTTGCCCTTATTCTGGGCCTTTTTTTGATGAAAGTGTTCAATGTACCAGCAGGTGGAAGAGAGTAAAATAATTTTTCACCTTTTCTGTACTATTCCTAGATGTGAGCTACTGTTTTTTTTTAAGTTTATTCATTTATTATTTCAGAGAGAGAGAAAGAGAGAGAGAGAGAGAGAGAACAAGCAGGGGAGGGACAGAGAGAGAGGGAGACACAGAATCTAAAGCAGGCTCCAGGCTCTGAGTTGTCAGCACATATCCTAATGTGGGGCTCAAACTCACTAACCACAAGATCATGACCTGAGCTGAAGTCGGACACTAACCTACTGAGCCACCCAGGCGCTCCAATGTGATCTATCCTTAAATTTAGGACTCTCATAGATACATTTGAAATTACTTATAAGTAATAAATGTGGGGAAAGTTACAGAATGCTTATCATGTGTTGTTCATTGTGTTAAGTGGGTATCAGGTACATCCTGTACTGTCTCCATTACAATAATACTATGAGGCAAAGTCCATTATTATCCCCATTTGTAAAAGAGAAAATTAGGCTTTAGTGATACTAAGAAATTTCTACAAGTTCACATAGCTAGGAAGTGGCAAAAGTAAAATTATAATTCAAGTCTTTCTCGTTTCCTTTTAAATCCTCTTTTATGTTACCTGTTCTTCACAATCAATGAGTTGATTGAACACACAATAGCAAGAATGATGTCACCTCCCCCCAAATCCCAAAATACAACTGGGAAAATGATGACAATACTAAAGTTAGGGGAAGTAGATGGAAGCAACGAGGTGTCCTCTGAACGTTAAAACAGAAGAACCCCCAAACTGCCAGTAATTACTCACCGAAAGTGTGAGGGGCCGATCTGAGAATCAGCAATTGCAAACTGGGGAGGGCGGAAGATTTTTACATTTCACATCTTGGCACAAGGGGTCCACGGACAGGTGTGAGGTTGATTTAGAGTATTACAAATTTTCAAAATTAATCAACTGAAGCTATCTTCTAGGATAAAGTCAAACGTTGATGGAAAACTAACTTCTGGACATAGAATCCAAACTGAAAAAACAGTGTCAACTGAAGTAAAGAAAAGAGAAGTTCCAAGTATTGTAACTTCAGGAAACATATGACAATTTTTTAAATTTACTTTATGAAAATACAGAATAGTAGGGTCTGGCTCGGGGATACTGGAAGACCTTCAGGGTCCAAAATGGTTCCATTCATGCTGTTACCTGCCATCTGCAGGGAGCTTAGCTGGGACTCTTACCAGAGGTCTTGATTCTTCTCCTTGAGGGGACTATCATCATGACTTCTTGTACTTTCTCAAGCCTGAGAAGTCCAAGAAGACTTAAGAAGAAGGCAGAAAGCAAAAGCTGTTAGTTCTCATAAGTCCTGGGCTCCGAAATCCCCAGAAATCACTTCTGCTACATTCTACTGATTAAAACAGTCATAAGACCAACCCAGATTCAAGGTGTGGGAAAATAAACTCCACCTCTCAAAAGAAGAGTGGCACATATGTCCAGTAAGAAAAGAATCTATGGAGGCCATTTTGGGGGACTATCTAGCATGCATGTTTATACCACAAACAAAGAATGAAAGTGTATCCAGTTGTTGATATAACTACACTGAAACAAACTATTCCAACTAACTTTAAATATACTCATAGATTATACATCTTTAGTAGGTATATTCTAAGGACAAAAATAACTGCAAAATGAAATTTGTATCTTAAAATTATTTTAGAAATCATATCATCTGTGGTAATGTTAATATTGACATTCTGAGATTATTATGTAAGTTAGAAAAAGTAAATGAGGAAATTACATGGTATTGTAAATTTATCATTCCTCATTATTGAGAATCGGGATTCTCAGCATGGGAAAAAGAAGACAGAATAAACTCATGATGTATTTTATCTTATTTTTTCTTTATAATGTATTTTATCTAAAAAAATGCTATCCACTAAAATTCCTAGACAAATAATTAATCTAGAAGAAACACACAATTACCACTCAAATTGAAATATTATGTCTCACTAAAAAGAATGAGAGTTCCTTAATAAATTGCTGATTTTACTAATAAGAAATGTTCAAGATGGTGTACTAAATGGTAAGGAAACTATCAAAAACACCAAAACAGTCATACCAAAATACTTAGAAGCCTACTTGAAGAATTTCTCAGTGGCCAAATAGGAAACAATTTAACCATTAGCCAAGATACAACTACAGTAAGTTTAAACATATCACAAAGTTTAAATACATGAGTTTAATACTGTTGGTGTGTATATATATATATATATATATATATATATATATATGTATGTATATGTATATATATGTATATGTATATATGTATATATATGTATATGTGTGTGTATATATATATATATATATATATATATATATATGCTACATCAGGGAGACATTAGGAGTTCATTTTACTATTGTTTAATTATTAGGATTTACTTTTTGGTCCAGAATAAAAAGTTAAAAATTTCAGGATAATTTAAAAACCAATACTCAATGTCCTTTCATCATTATTTATATATCATAGAATTGTGAACAAAATTTCCTAAACATTCTTAGATATACAAATAGTTTTAAATATCATCACAAGGAAGAAAAATTTCTTAAAAATGAAGTGATTTTGAATCGTGTAAGACCAGATAACAAACCACATATGTTCATTCTTTCTGAAAAATTTTGAGTAATACTTGTTAAAAATATAAATGACTGTTTCCCAATAAAACCATTTCAATTGTATAAACAAAATACATCCACAGTCACCAATTTGGTGATTATTCAGGAATCTGGTAAAATAAATGATCATTTCTCTTTTAAGCATATCACAATTGCTGAATGAAACAAAAATAAAATTATGATCCCTTTTCTACCTATACTCTACATAATCAATAGCTGCCTAAATTACAAACTCTTTTCATTCCGTTTCCAAGGTATTCAATCACTTCACATTTTTGTTTGATGATATGACATTATAGAAATTATTTAGCCCTTTGTTTTATTTATCTAAATTTTAAGACATGTTGTTTATGACTTCTAATGTCCTTAAACTCACATAAACCCTGTAGGTATCATTTTATGGCCTTCAACCTCATTCCTGTACAAAAGCTTGGTGTGCTGTCCAAAAATGCAAAAAAGCAGTGATGAAAAAATTAGAGGTTTTATGAATAATGCTCTTCCTAGTTATTAGACATTTAGAATGGATATTTCTTTCCACCTCATTGAATTTGTATCATAATTCTCTAAATAACAAGAGATATTATAAATATAATACAATATTCTAACAAAATAAAATACTTGAAGTCAGGAGTATTTCAAAATACTTGAGGTCAGTGTAGTAGAAATTATTTACATAATGCTGATTTGAAAATAAATTATGCTTTTGACTCTTATTTGAATCTATATGTGACGTGGATATGAAAATTTTATATTTATTGATAACTGAGCACAGTTTTGTAACTGTGTACAATAGTAACTGACTAAACTGGAGTGCACTGGAACGGAGTTTGAAAATAACAGTCAGGGATCTCCACAATTCCTTTTCAAGTCGCCTTGTAGGGATTGAGAAGGAAAGATTTCAAGCAGCTGCCTGTGATCCACTTCCTTCCTGTTTGGGGGAGTAGAGAGGCACCTCAGAAGGAATAAAGCTGGTCTAAATTTGTAAACATGGTCTAAAATTGGACCTCCTCAAAAACAGATTAATGATATTCACTAGAGAGTCCTTATCTATGAAATAATGAAATTTTTTAGCAGAATATCCATGGTTTATGATTGATATATTGATGAATAAAGCTAGAATTTGGCTTTATGAAGCACGGCTTCCTATGTCACATAAGCTGTAAGTATCTGACATAAAACATCGATCAAAATCTAAACACTAAAGTGTTCTGTAAGCTTTCTTAGATACCTTGTCTATTATTTTGGATCAGAGAGCTTGTCCAATGAGAGAAAGATGGACCTGGGAAAGTGTTCATGAAGTTCGAGAGCTCTCCTTGATATGCCTATGCCTCTTGATGGCCCATAACCTTGAAAATGTTAGTAAACCTTGAAACTGGATATATTTTATTTATTTATTTATTTATTTATTTATTTATTTATTTACTACTTACTTATTTACTTATTTGAGTTGAGCTGTTTATTCGTGTCAGACTATTTTAACATTATCTTGAAGTATTTAAACACTGTCTAAATTAAATCATGGGATTTCCTAATGACTATTCTGTGCTGTGATTGAGAAAGAGTAATGGATACTAAAGCTCTGAGTAGTTATAAGACCAAAAAAAAACATCTTTCTTTTTGTAAGTGATTATAAACAATAATTAGTAAAAGAATAGAAACCGTTTCTAAGAAATATGAATGTTACTGATATTTGCACCTACGTGGATAAATAAAAAAAAATTATAAGTATATTTTACGCTGGATATTTTGTCTGTGACCTCTGCAAAGGAAACCAGTTACAAAATAAGATTGCTTGCTATAATTGATAATGGAGTAGATATTTCTATATATTGGCTCTTAACATTTGGAGGCTGCATCCTGGAGATCATTTGAAAAGGAACAGACATTCAAAGTGATTTCCTCACTTCAAAAGGGACATAAAAATTTGCAGGAATTTGGAAAGAACAGCTTGAGAGATCTGCAGATTATGCTGATCTCAAGCCGCTTTTTATGTACCTTGAGAAACGATGTTGTACACAGCCGAAGTATGACATTCTCTCTTACTGGATGCCATCATGAAGATGATACCAATATTTCTAAAATATGTTTCTTTACTGACAGGATATCTTTAAAATCTCAAAAGGAGGTTTGAAGATAATATTAACTTTCCCTGTATTGGTAACATCGGACTCGATTTAAGCTCAGAGACTAGACCTAAAGCAATAGATAAGAATGAAATTTTCTTGGGGGGGAAAGAATGAAAAAGAAAAGGGAGCCAAGAACACCAATATTTAAAAGGTGGCTAAAATACAAGGGCCAGAGCTTGCAGAGCAGTAAAAGATAGTAGGACAAAGTCCGTCAAATTAACGATTTAATTATTGAGTAAATTTTGCTTCCTGTCTTTGTTTAATTCTCCCTAAAGTAACCCTTTGGGGAAAAGTCCTCATTTGAGAAACCTTAAATGGTTCCATGTATCCTGCACTGCAAGCCGAACAGCACTGTGCATGTGTATGATGTCTCCACTACCAGAGGGTTGTTACTGATCACCTTCCTTGTAATTGCACACTTCCACAGTAATTGCTCCCTCACTGGGTTGGCCTGCAAACGTCTACCTTCTGGGCCTCTGCCTTTGCACCTCAACTTCTTGCTCTGTGGTGCTGCTCACTCCCATGCCAGCCCTCAGCAGGATGAACATCACCCGCACATAATTTCCTAACCTACCAAGACAAAAGTCAGACCTCTCTTCTATGCACTTTTAGTAATTTGGGCACATCTCTGTTTTTGCCCTGACCATGTTATGCATATCTGTTTATACGTCTGTTTTTCCTATTAAGATCGCGAGCTAACTGAAGCTAACTAAGATCGTGAGCTAATTTAATGAGGGGAACATTTGCTGTTCAGAGCTTAACCAATGACATAATTTCTGGCTTATGCTGGGCATTCGATAAATATGTGTTGAATATTTATTGAATTTGTTGAGTAAGTATATTTGTTATAGAAGGGGTAAGCTGTCACATAACTCTGTTTACGTGATATGATTTTGATTTTGATTTTGAATGTGTTTAGAACTCATGACACATCTTAGTTTATTTTGTCTCATCAATCTCGGAGTATAGACAAACATTTAATGGAAAAACATGACAGAGGAACAAAACAATTGAATTATTGATGTAATGAGCTTTACTTTTTGATTAAATGTATTACAAATGTATATATTTATCTCTGTATATAACAAATTTATATGTGTATGTCCAGACTTTCTCCAGGTCCACTAATTTGGGAGCACAAATAGAATCACAGAAACCAGTGCTTTGTCTTGTTTATGCTCCACTTACTCAGCATGTGTGAAATCCCACCCAGGTGTGTATTTATGTAAGGCCCCTGGGATATGTCTCATTTAGGTTCATAAGTATGCTCATGTTCCCTTCTCCTCTCCTGACAGATTCTTTCTCATGGCATCTTCCTGGCATTGCTGAACACAGATCTAACTAACCACTTTGCTCCTGATGGGTACTTCCATGTAGATCTGTCATCATTAGTTCTAATGGAAACCACCATCATTGCTGATGGATGTTATTTTATAACTCAAGTTTCAAAATAGTTTGATGTTCCAAGTTTACACGTGAGAGAATCTTTATTTTTACCTTCTATTATATGGAGGTTTTGGGTAATGTGGGTGGATGTTGGGGGTGTGTGGCTCACAAAGCTGTGCTGCTTGGGCCCCTATGTTTTACAAAGATTCTAATGAAACAACTTTTTTTCAATTAACTTATATCTACTTTTCTCCCCAGAATTCAAACATGACTATGTGGGACTTAAGCCAAAAAAAAAAAAAAAATCCTAAGTGACCCACATTGTGTTGTACCCAGAATCACCCATGTCCCATGACAAAGGCCTTGTCCTGAAAACAATTGGCTGAATGCACCTGTTTTGCACCGATGATGAATTCTTCCCCTGTGGACCTGTTCATACACACCTATGTGCACACAGTGCATGCTGCCTTGCCCCATGATTCACCAAGCACTAGTCTTTATCCCAGTTGTGGACAAATTGAAGCTAAAATTGAAGTAATAGTTTCTAATACACACATTATAGCTCTTGTAGGATGCATCGATTTTGTAACACACCAAAATATTTACTACTTAGTTTTTGTTCCGTTGGAAACCACAGGAAGTGGGTAAAATGTAATACATGCAAGGCGGAACAGCCCTGTTTCAGCAACTACTATTAAGTTTAAGAATGAATGCCCTCATCCTTTCCCCCATGATAATAACTTTAAAGTCTGTCACAAGTTAACTTGGGTGGAGACTTTTAAAACATGCCCTTTGTTATATTTTAACTTAGTACACTACACTTTGAATGGAAAGCTATGAAATTAGCTCTCATTAAATTAATTTCAAACTCTTTGTATTCTTAGAAGTTAAATCTCAAATGAAGAAAACTACATTTTTAGGAAGAAAAAATTTTAAATCTCCCTTCCCATTATCAGTGTTTTCTTATTGAAAATAATGTTTCATAATAGGTTGTAAACAACTTTTCCAAAATATCTTAGTGGATTGAAATTTGGGGTAATCACTTGGACTTCTTAACAGAGATTGTCATGAAGAGTTTGTGTTTCTTTGGAGTCAGATCTAAGTTTCAAAGCCGATTCTGACCCCTGCCTTGCTCAATTTCTCAAAGCGTATTTCCCCAACAGTACATTGGAGATAATAATACGACCTAAATGGCAAGACTCTTGAGGAATCTAATGAGTTACTAAGACACAGCCAATAATTTTTTTACATGGCATTCCTTGTTCTTTTTCTTTATGTGACATATATACACACATCAGTATAACATTATGTATTTCAAGTATTCATTTGCACATATATAATGTGACATGACAAACTGTAATTTACTCTCTTTAGGGATCAAATCAAATAAACATATTCACAGCTAGAGGTTATAAATCTAATTATATGGTATATAGAATAAGAGAAAATTTGGTATTTGAATACATTATTACTTTCAACAGAAAGTTATCAAAAAGTAAATTTTCTAATAAAATATTGTCCATATTATTAAAATTTAGAGAAAATACGGACATGACTTATTGATTCTGTCTGAGAATCTCACTAAAACATAATCACAGGGTTCTAGGTCATAGGACTTCACATTGCATTGCTAAAGAAGCCAGCTACCTATAAATGTTATACACCTGATCATTATGTACAGAAATTTCTATTCTGACATGTTACACATTCTTAAGTTTATTGTATCATCTGAAAATATTATCTGTGGATTCCATACCATATGGTTAAATTCAAGATTTTATATGCGTCCAATATTCTGCATGTGTAAATAAAATGTCTGACTCCAGAGCCTATTCTAGAACTCATTCTCACATCATCCTGGAGTTGTCTTCCTTAGAGCTATGTTATAAGATGACTCTGGGACTAAACCATGTGATAAATTATAACGTAAACATTCTTAGAATCTAAATATGGTTTCTGAAGTGCAACCCTACCACTTACTAGCTATGTGACCATTAAACTCTCTGTGCCTTGGTTTCTTCATCTGTAACTTTCATAGGGTTTGGCAACAGTTGAATGAATTAAATGTATAAAGTGCTAGAGCAACTGTGCCTGGTACATTTTAAGTGCTACCTGTGTTTGTTATTACTATTATTGTGTTGATGGTTTACGATGGGATTTGATGACTCAGTCCTGAACAATCTCATTTCTTTTTCCACCCAGGGTTGAATAATAGATTACTCTCACAGGAATCCATAGCAAATAGAGATCAAAGCACCTGATTTGTTACTGGTAAGCCTGGACTGCAAAATGAGCTTGAGTTGAAAACTAAAAATTATAAATAACTTAAATGTCAGCAATGAAGTATTGACTAAAGCAATACAGCTATATCCATACAATAGATTACCATATAGTGACCAAGAGCTATACGCTACAAGTAGGTTTATTACCATAAAAGACTTATTGTCTTTTGACAATTGAATTTTTCAATTCTATTTGGACTTGAGACAATAATTTCTTTTAGGAACAATTTTACATTTGTTTTAAAGAGTTCTTTGCTAAGACCACTGGTCTACTCAAATATTTTTGGTACCAAAGTCTCTAAGTGGGGCAAAATTACCATTCATAAAGTATGGAGTGGGACCCAGAATGAGGAAAGTATGGAGACTAGCAAAAGGCAGGACAATGGGCAGTGGATGCTATTTGCTTTCAGAAAAATTATTGGTTTTGTTGGTTTTTTTTTTAATTACTTTTTGTTGAAAATTATTGCAGAGGTTAGGTTTAAAACCAAAACTCGTGCAAGGGAAAATAGAGAAAGCATGAATAAATGCACAGGCTGGAGTCAAATGATGGTCAATATGAAATAAGCCCTTAAGAATATTTAGAAGCTATGAGTG
Source organism: Leopardus geoffroyi (assembly GCF_018350155.1). Classification (NCBI taxonomy): domain Eukaryota; kingdom Metazoa; phylum Chordata; class Mammalia; order Carnivora; family Felidae; genus Leopardus; species Leopardus geoffroyi. Next base: position 112,589,331 of record NC_059333.1, read on the forward strand.
GGAATTTAAACTACTTATGATATATAGTTATATTATTCTGTGAAGCTTATTAATTCTAATGGAAAAAAGTTTCTGCTTTAGTAATGGCCTAGTAATTCCTATTGATCCACACTTCCTGCAAGGGACATCTCTAAATTCTGGGAATATATAAACAACCAACTACATAAAGATACTACAGACTGAACAAAACAAAGCAAGGAGGGGGATCCACACCTGACAGAAGTAAAAGGCACTGAGTGACATTCACAGTTACATTTTTAAGTAATCAGGCCAGGCTGGTTTGCTAAAATATAGAAATGAACCTACAGTCTATCTGGCATAAGAAAGCAAAGAATGAGTCCAGAGTAAACTCAGCAACTGGAAAGTGAAGGGGGAAGAACCCTGGAGAAGAGAGAGTTACAGACAGGGAACTGTACATCTGGTATATAAATTCTATTCAAGTCTCTAGCTGACCTCTGAACTATGGATGTGCTGGAAAGACTCTAAACAGCTCAGTTAAGGCTAAAATAATTGAAATGAGATTGCAGGGCTTGGAGTTTGAGTTCAGCCATGAAACAAAATATTTGTACTTTTCCATGGAACATAATAGAATCCAGAGACTCCACAATATATTATTCAAAATGTCCAGAACATAATCCAAATTTATTAGATATGAAAAAGCAGGAATTTGTGGCCCATACTTAAGATAAAATGCAATCAATGAGCATAAATGTTGATATGACCCACCTTGTGAACTAGCAGACACAGGTTTTAAGCATCAATTAGAACTATGTTCAAAGGTATGGAGGAAAATATAAGGGATGTGGCAATGGCATCTGGCGCATGTGTTTGTATATATACACTCTATTCTTTATATAAGACAGCAGTACTTATAAAAGCAGTGATGACAGAAAGTAGTCCAATCATGTACACTAAAAACGAGCATTGAATTCAATTTTAAGGACATTGATTCATAATAAACAACCATATAAAATATACCTTGCTAAGTTCTAGAAGGGCAATAAAAAATTAGATGTGGTTCTTCTAGTCACAGACCTTAGAGTTCACTTGAATCTAAACAACTATGTTATAAGTGCAAAAATAATTCATTTATTTCCAGATCTGCGGAGGAGACGACCTAAAGGAAGGCTTTCAGAAGGAGTGACAGATGACATGGGCCTTAAAAAATGCATAAAATTTTTTGTACTTGGGCATGATGGGACAGGGGTGAGCATGCAGCTGTGCATAGTGAAGGAAGTTCTGCATATAGAAGTGAGGTAACCATCTTTGGCTGGAGAGTATAGTTTGTGAAACTGGCGGTGGGAGATAACATATGATAATATTGGTGGGCCCAGATAGTGAAATTTTGGACCAAATAGCTTAGACAGGATTCTAAAAACAATAAGGAACCCATCAAAAGACAAGATACCAAAGCTCAACATCATTTCCTTTGATAACTACAAACCCAGAAAGAATTTCCATTATTTTTTGTTTATAATTCTTACAATCACCTAGTACAAAAAGTAAATGGAATAGCTCTTATAGTTTTCGTGCAGGTCTCTTGTCTGCTGAGGGTAAAGCTACCAGGTGACAGACTTGGGCAAGAAAAGGATTAAGAATTATGCTATGAAGTTACTTAACATTTTGGTTACAAGATATATCTAAGAGCTTGTAGTTCTATAAAATATTTCACTGCCCTAATTAAAAGAGTCCCTATCTTTTGGGTAAGGGTAGGGAAAATTTATTTCCAATTTTGCAAATTAAAACCCATGCATAAAAAGCAAATTACAATTACGTTAGATGTTTCTAAGTTTGCAGAAATAAGTAAATACTTCTTTCCTAAGGCTCTTTTGTGGCTTTTTCTGATGAGGATATTCAGGAGATTATGTTTTCAGTTTATTATCAGGCAGGTATAAAATCACACTAAAATTTCAAAAATATTGACACAAAGGCAAGGCATGAAAAAAATATCTTAAAGCCTAATAATAAGTAAGAAAATAAATCCTTTGTGAGTAATGCATTTTTATAATATCTCATTTGTTTGAATTATGTAAGCACTAACTGGGAATACTTTGGGTTTTTGTACTGTCAGAATATATCACCAGAGTATAGGACAGAGAGGGCAACAGAATCTTGTCTTTGTACTCATAATACCTATTTTATCCTTCATGTTACAACTAATCATTTTTTAATATAACTTATTGTCAAGTTAGCTAACATACAGTGTATACAGTGTGCTCTTGGCTTCAGGAGTAGATTCCTATGATTCATCGCTTACATACAACAACACCCAGTGCTCATCCCAACAAGTGCCCTTCTCAATGCCCATCACCCATTTCTGCCCCCCTTCCCATCAACCCTGAGTTTGTTCTCTGCATTTAAGAGTCTCTCATGGTTTACCTCTCTCTCTATTTGAAACTATTTTTTCCCCTTCTCTTCCCCCAGGGTCTACTGTTAAGTTTCTCAAATTCCACACATGAGTGAAAACATGTGATATCTGTCTTTGTCTGACTGACTTATTTTACTTAGCATAAATACAGCTAATGACTTTAAGGAAATGAGCATAGACATGTGGCCATGGACACATTTTGTTACATGTAAGTGAATTGTTATGTGATACTTATTTGATTTTAAAAAGCTAATGTAGCATCCATTTAGTTTTTCCTATATTTGTTTTGTGGCATAGAGGGATGCCTGGATAATCTATATGAATATGCGCATAAATATTTCTTACATTTTACAATTTCATAAAGTGCACTTTGTTTAGAACACTTCCTTCAGTGGTCTTATGTGATGTTCTATGAACATGAAAACAAGGCTCATTCCAGATGTAAGTCACTGTCTTTAAGATACAGTCGTCCAAAAGTATTTACCTTTGTTTTGTTTTGCTTTGTTTGCTTTGTTTTGTCGTGCTTTGGGTTTTCTGATAGACACTTTGTGTTCCATAGCTCTGAGATTTTTGGAAATCTTCTTCTTCTCTCTCTTTGTGTACTTTGGTAAAATCATTTATACCTAAATTTCCTGAGAGACAAGCTCAAACATGTCTCTTTTTGTCAAACCATCTCTTTAGGCTCCGTTTAATTTGATTCTTTGCACTAAAAACCATGAAACAAAATAGGACTTATAATTACAACTTGACTCCAACTCATGATCAATACAAAGAAATACATATAGACATCCTTGAACTCATTACATTGCTTTCTTGCTTGTTGCTATGGTTGACTTTAAATTTTGTTCAAGACCACAATTTCTAACAATAATCTCTAATAGTGTATGCTTAATCTGTTATTCAGTTTTCACATTAAGTTATAAGATCAAATGAATAAGAATAACATAGAGAATGTTGCCAACACATTTTTTTTCACGATCTGGTGATGATTAAATGCAGACTACTTGCTGCTTTATCTATCTTCTATTTCTTTTACACTGGTTGAGAAAGTCTTATAACACCTAGGGTTTTGGATTTATATGCTCAAGCACTAGACAATGCCAGTCCAGTTCCTTTCAATTCTTAGGTGAAGAAACCAATAAATACTTCCCATCCTCTTCTTTTCACAGACTCTGGGCACAGCATGTCTTTAAAAGAGTGTCAAGTCTTTGCTTCTCTGATTTACGTCTATGAGTTAAATCAAATTCTAATTGGCCTACATCTGCACATGCAAAACAGTGTGTTACACAAGCATCTCACTTTTCCCTGAATGGAAACATCAGTCCATGACTTCATCTTCTAAAGGATGTCAGGGATTTGAATTGGTGCCTCAGCTTGCTCATCAACATCTCCCTGAAGTGATCTCCCATAAGGAAGTAGAAGACAGGGTTGACGGTGCTGTTCAGAAAGGCCAAAGGCCGAGTCACAATGTATAAGGAGTTGATGGTGGCCTGAGCACAGCGGGACTGCTTCCACTTTCCCAGGCGTGAAGCAATCCTCACATTCCGCATGATGTGGTAGGGAGTAAAAAGCACGGAGAAGATCACAACTGCCATGATGACTAACGTGAGGGGCTTTTCAAGGGGCAAAGCAGTAGCAAGCTGTATGCTCCTCTGCTTTAAGAACAGAGCAATCTTGAAATAAAAGAAGCACATCACCAAAAGAGGAATGAGGAATCCCAAGAAGGTTAGACACATGCTATAAATGAGGTTGTATTTGGGGTCCCCAGAGCTTGCATAATCAATACAGTTGGTGCCATTGACAGCTATATTTGGATGTATAAGAGAAAGTATGGGCAGGAGCTCTAGGGTTACTAAAACCCAAATACCCAAAGAGATTAAAACAGCGAACTCTTTCTTTTGCAGAAAGTGTTCTCGGAAAGGATGCTTCATGAGCAGGTATCGATCAACGCTGATAAAAGTGAGAAAAAGGATGCTCGTGTAGAGGTTGGCATGAAGCACGTATCGGTTGCTTATGCAGAGCACATCCCCATATGTCCACTTTCCTTGAGAATAACTTCTTATCAGCATGGGGAGGGTGCACAAAAAAGCCAAGTCTGAGATAGAGAGGTTAAAGAGATAAATGTTACTGCTATTCCAGTTCTTCAGACAGAAGAGGTAGCCAAACACAACAGTTGTATTTGCAAGGACTCCCACAACAAACTCGATCCCGTAAAAAATGGAAAGGTAGTACTTTTCCAGGGAAATCTCTGCTGCCAGCCAATTTTGGCAAGTTTCATTCCACGCCTAAGGAAGAGAGAGAAAAGATAAAGTTGAAACACCAGCTTATGCCTAATGACAAAACTTCACATAAGTAATAATAATTAAAAAAAAACACTTGAACTATGAAAGGTTAGTAAGGAGTGCACATACATACACATTCATATACAGATATATCATTAATATATTATTTTAACAAATATTTATTAAGTGCCTTTGAACTATGCGCTAGGCACTGGGGATAACAGCAGTGAGTCAAACACAGCTCCTAATCTCAAACAATTTATACTCTCTTGGGAAGAACCAGGATGCAAGTAAATGCATGTCTTATAATGGTAAAAAATGTCCCAGACATAAGGGGAAGCATGTGCAAATGCCCAGAGGTGAAAACACACGTAGAGGACTTGACAAATAGCAAAGAGGCCAAGAAATGGTGCAGTGAAATAAGTGGAGCATCTAGTTCATTTTTCTGCTTCCAGCACCTCCCATGGTCCCCAGCATATCATAGTTGTTCACCCAATTCTGCTAAGTTAAATACAATCGAACCACAACCTAGGAGAGGAAACAGGGATTCTTAGAACTCCGGTCCTGCTATTTTAATAGATTTTACTGTGTTTCCATATTGTCAAAGAATTGTGGTTATTTCACTCAATTTGTAAAATATAATTCCAGTTTTAAAACATGATTTAAAAAAATTAAAATATGGTACTTCAATTGTTAGTAATAATAGTAATGGTGGCCACTACTTGCTGAGAGCCTGTAGGATATCTAAGCAACATCCTTGAAGTCGTCTGTAGCTTGTCTCCAATAACAAGTAAGCTACCAAGTCTTGCCTATAGTGTTTGGATATTTCTTGACTCCATTACCATTGCTCCATCTCCTTCATCACCATTCTAGTCCAGGTCACCATCATCTTTATCTTGGCCTGTACTGTATCTTCTAGGGTCTCCTCACATCCTCTCTGGCTCCCTTTCAACCTACCTTTGGCTTGAAAGTATGACAATCTTGAAAACTACATGGGGCGCCTGGGTGGCGCAGTCGGTTAAGCGTCCGACTTCAGCCAGGTCACGATCTCGCGGTGCGTGAGTTCGAGCCCCGCGTCAGGCTCTGGGCTGATGGCTCAGAGCCTGGAGCCTGTTTCCGATTCTGTGTCTCCCTCTCTCTCTGCCCCTACCCCGTTCATGCTCTGTCTCTCTCTGTCCCAAAAATAAATAAACATTGAAAAAAAAAATTTAAAAAAAAAAAAAAAAAAAAAAAAAAAAGAAAGAAAACTACAACCATAATTCTGATTCTCCTCAGCCAAAAGACTTAAGTGACTTTCCTCTGTCTAGGAAATAAATTCCAAATCCGTAATGACACGCATGACCTGGCTCCTGTAGGCCACTTCAGCCTCACCTCACCTGACCCCCTCCTTACTCATCTTCTTCCTGTTCTTTGATTGCACAGAGAACTTCCCAATGCTCAGTTCACTGAAACCCATCTCACTGACCTTTTCCCCCCTGTGATCTTGCCCCATCACAAACACTGCCTTCTATCGGCACGTCCTTTCAGACGTCAGTTCAAGTGTGGATTTCCCAAGAGAGGCTGTCTGACCCACCCATCTTAACTTCAGCCCCCCATTCTATGTTCTCATTATAAACGAAGTTTCTTCGAATTTCTCACAACTTGATCACACTCAGAGTTTATCTTCTACCTCTGGCATAGTGACTGCCAGATAGGGAGATGGTATGTAAATGCTTGCTGCGTGGAAAAGAAGATAAACATTTGATAGTTTAAAAAAAAACATTTTTTACAAATATTTCCTCTAAGGTCAGAGAAGCAGTAAATCCAGCAAATTAAGCCCATTGCTCTATTTCAGTCTAAAAGTTGACTCTACACGTGGGGTGCCTGGGTGGCTCAGTCGGTTAAGCATCCGACATTAGCTCAGGTCATGATCTCATAGTTCCTGAGTTCGAGCCCCGTGTCGGGCTCTGTGCTGACAGCTCAGAGCCTGGAGCCTGCTTCAGATTCTGTGTCTCCCTCTCTTTCTGCCCCTCCCCCACTTGAGCTCTGTTTCTGAAAAATAAACAAATGTTAAAAAATTTTTTAAGTTGACACTACACGTAAAATGACTAATATTCAAAACAGGCAATTGTGGTAGTTAGGTTGCTTTGTTTAGACACACATTTGTGGAAGGTAAGATTTCATATATATCTTCCAGAATCAATTTTTTAAATTAAGGTCAATTTAAAAATTATGAATTTACCTCTGACATTAATAAACATCAGAAAGTCTAGGAAATGTACCAAAGTATTAAGAGTTCTATCCCTAGGGATGAGATACCAGATAACTTTTTTTTTTTTTTTTAATTTTTTTTTTTCAACGTTTATTTATTTTTGGGACAGAGAGAGACAGAGCATGAACGGGGGAGGGGCAGAGAGAGAGGGAGACACAGAATCGGAAACGGGCTCCAGGCTCTGAGCCATCAGCCCAGAGCCTGACGCGGGGCTCGAACTCACGGACCGCGAGATCGTGACCTGGCTGAAGTCGGACGCCCAACCGACTGCGCCACCCAGGCGCCCCTATACCAGATAACTTTTTAATGTTGATTTATTTTTGAGAGAGAGAGAGAGAGAAGGGGAGGGGCAGAGAGAGGGAGACAGAATCCAAAGCAAGCCCCATGTTGACAGCAGAGTCCAATTTGGGGCTCAGACACATGAACCATGAGATCATGACCTGAGCCAAAGTCTGGTGCTTAACTGACTGAGCCACTCAGGTGCCCCAATACCAGATAATTATTAATGTAATATATATAGTATATATAATTAATTATAGTATATATATTAATATATATAATTATACTATATATATTATTAATGTAATATTTAGTATATATAGTATATATAATGTAATATATATAGTATATATATAGTATATAGTATATATATATATAGTATATAGTATATATATATATATATATATATATAGTATATATATATATATAGTATATAATAGAGTCAGTTTATCTGGACTTTCTATTTGTTTCCCCAAATCAACATGTATTTGATATTATTAGGATTTCTAGAAATACAGCAACAAAATTAATGGTCTTTTAAAAAAATATATATAGGCTTTATTTTATAAGTCAGTGGCAATTTGCCACTATTATTTTTAACTCTATTCCCTGATGCTTTCAGCTCCATGACTTCTGGAAGTACATTCTTCCCTGCTTTCTATGACATGGCAGTCTTCTCACTATCCTCCTTTCTCTCTTTGTGGACTATTTGCCCAAGCTTCAAATGTTGGAGCTCCTCAGAGCTCAGATCTGGGCAACTTCGTTATTTGGGGAGTGCTCAAAAAAGCAGGTGCACACACTCAAAGGTATAGTAAGACAATAGAAAGTTTCCTTAAGACTCAGTTGTTCCACTTTGAATTTCCACTTTTTCTAGTTCTTTTTCTAGTCCTCTCTCTTATTTTTCTGACTACTCAGTTCTTAAAATGCATGGGCTGACGTCAGTAGCTTCTGTGCAGCAGGAAGGTTTGACTGCTATTGCAGAAAAAAACAGCCATGAAGACGTGCATTACTACATGTGCCCGATTCCCAGTAACTAGCACTGGGGCAAGTCAGGGGCCGTGCCAACGCCATGGAGAAGGCTTCTTCTGCTTCAAGCTGTCCCATGGGAATGGAGATTCAGGGAAGTAGCAGGGATACAGCACATCAGAACTGGAATAAGGAAACTGAATGACTAGTCACCTTTGTCTTGCTTCTCAGAGCGGTTGCTTTATATTTTTAGTTTTATTTTAAAAATAACTTTGAAAAATGAATGTTATTCTGTAACACTAAGAAGGTACAGGGAGGCAAAAAGAAGGAATGAAAATTAATTGTCTGTAAACCAACTAGTCCTCATATCTGGATACCTGTTTACAGTTTGATATTTATTTGAATTTATTTTTTATAGAAATGAGATTATCCTCTTTATGATATTTTATAATCTGCTTTTTGGTACTTTATTTCATTCTTAAAGTAATTTTCTTAAGTTCTTAATAAATGGTGGTTCATGAAGGTCAGGCTGTCTTATATTTGCAGGCCAGTTTAAGTCTCATTGAGACCCATAATTTTCTGGGTGCTAGAGTCCAAATTAGATGATGTTTATAGTCTAATGTGTTTTAGTGTGGCCATTATAATTCTACAAATTGATGAAGTAAGCTGATCCTTTAAGGAAAATTCTCAGTTGAAGGGATATTCCTTCATGAAAAATTAATATTCTCTGTTCCACTTTCTCGTGGTTGTGTTTTTAATTTTTAGGAATTAGAAATCATGATAAATAGGTTTTAACTGTTTTGGGTGAATTATTTATTTATTTTAGCTATTGGTAATTGAAGTGAAATCTTTAATTATATATCCAAACATATATCTAAACCTGTTAGAATTATTAAATTAGAAGCAATAGTCAATACACACATAAGCAGATAAGTAGTACTCATTTTTAATTTGGATTAATGTTTCTTTCACCTTAATTGTATTCAGTCTTTTAAAAATGTACACTATTGAAGCTTAAATTTAAAAATATATTTGACAGCTTATTAGCATTTAAATTGTTTTTTACAATCATTATAATTAAACAAAGATTACTTATGCATTTTAAACCTTAACTGCTTCTTTAAAGCACATTTACATGGCAGTATGAGTCTTTTTTAACAAATTGCTATTTTCATTAATAAACAACTTGAATGAAAAAATATATATTCACACTGAAAAGATACAATCACTTAATATTGATAACTTCTTTTTTTGTATATTCCAGAATTTATACTATAAGTCAAGGTATTAAAAAGTAAAGTACCAAATTATGTTTATGAATTAAAAAAAACTCACCAATTATAAAAAGTTCTGGAAGGTAAAATAGCAATGGCTTCTGCAATTTGTCATTTTTCCTTAGTGAATTACTTTCTTGAAAAATTGTAACTTTTGCAACTGTAATTGTAATTTTAACATAAATGCTAAATTTAATCTTTAGAATAACTTAAGATTCCCTCTAACATATTGTTTTCTAAACGTGAAATATTACATGTGGTTGATTTTGTCATACAATTTAGAAACTTTACATTTTTTCTGTAAGTAGTTACATTTAAGCCAATCTGATTACTCTTTTTTGTTGAAATACGTTACCAAGATATTAGCAAATGTAATAAACCTCTTTAAATAAATTTAGTATTTGGCAATTAAAAAAAGACATTCAATTTAGTGAAAAATAAATGTAGGAGAAAAAATTATGACTTCCTTTTAGTTTCCTTTATTGTTCTTCATGTTGTGAATGACAGTTCAGACAGTTCATTTAAACATTATTTAAAACCTTAACTGCTTATAGGCCATTTAAAAAGAAACCCCTGAGGGAAGTCTGGCATTACTTTGTACACCTGGGTGACATGAGTTGCATTATAACTTACCATTCTGTTGGAAGGCCCTGATCCCTTGACGGAAAGTCTTTGCCTGCAACCTGATACAGCTTCTAACCCAAGACTGTGCTGCTGGACATAGTGAAGCCTAATTTGCATACCATGCAGACAAGATTAATAATTCAAAAGTCCAGAAATAATTTATTCAGTTGAACTCCCAAGTCCAGTTCAAGGGGAAATTCCTGTGAAGTTGAAACACAAAACGAATTACTCATGTCGCAAACAGATTTTGAAAAGACTACTGTTGAAATCATCTTATTCACTATCAAAACAACAGAGAAGCATTGGTCATTTTCACGTTTACTTGCATATTGAAAGTTAGTATAGTTTATGTTGGATATACAATTCCTTCTGCTTTTTTAATGCTTTTTCTTTATTTTTCAAATTGACAATTTTTGATGAATTCTATGTTGGGCATATAACTAAACAGCTATTATCAACAATTTTGAGGGAGGTATAAAACTGAAGTTTTGAAAGCAAATTTGGGTATATGCTTTGTCAGTGTTCCGGCAAAAGGGACACTAGAGTTTCAGGTATTTCCCATTTTATTTTCTGTGATTAAAATCAAGAGACACATTAAACACACACACACACACACACACACACACACACACACATCAGATGGCTAGGGATTAGGGAGAGAGGTGGTGTCTACCTAAGATAACCTCAATACGTGGCATTTCATATATTCTAATCAATGCTTAGCATAGCACATGAAAGCACACTTCCACAACTTTGGACAGGAAGCACACCTGGCTTTTTCTGAGGATTGTATTAGATTTATATTCAAATAAACACTCATTCTGCTTGATCTGAAGCATAAGGTTTATGCTGAGAAAGTCCCTATTTTACAAGCAGTAGTAATTTCATTTGACCGTGATAAAGTTGAATGTTGAGTTAGCAGTGACAGGCAGAAGCTCCAAAAGAAATTCTATTAGAGTCAGTTCTTCTAGCCAAGAATTTCCCCTTCTCCAATATATGAGAGCCCAAAACTTAGAAACTTAAAATATATATATATATATGTGTGTGTGTGTGTGTATATATATACATATACACATATATAACATACTTAAGAGTATATATATGCATGAAATATAAATGCATTTATATGTCAAATGCACGTGTATTTATTTCAAATAATGTCTCCATAATTTGCTGGGTTCTTATGATGTTCCTGGTATTGCACTAAGTACCTAAGTACCTTTATGTAATGGATGTTTACAAAAACTCTGAGGTTTTTCTCTCTTGTTTTTAAAAAATTTTCCATATTATGGATGAAAAAACAGAAGCTCAGAGAGGTCAATCAACTTTCCCAAGATCACAGAATCTATACGTAAAGCAACCTGAGTCTAAACCTATGTATTTTGATTTTAAAATCACCAGCTCTGATTCTTGATTGCCTACAAGATTGAATGACAATAACTTTAATGTACACCACAGATTGACTCAAAGTTCAAGAATTAATGAGAGCTATTTTTCAAAAATGCAGCTCTTTTCTACATATAAAAGAAAAAACAACTAAAAACATCATTTTTGTCTATAATTTTAAAAGGGCAAAAACCAAAGCGTTTGGATGACCAGGTCCAGGCTTATTAATTTTAAACATAAACTAACATGACTTCCCTCCAAACAACCATGGACATGGATATACCTCACAGGCTTCTGTACCATTCTGGTGAGAGACAAGTGCTATTCCCTCCTTGTGGGGTGGTATAAATTCACCAGAACTTCCTCTTTCTTCTCCCCACATCCTGACTCTGGACTGCTAACATGAAAAACGGTCTATACTTCTGCTTTCTTGTAGAAGGAGTGATCGGATCTGTGGCCTGGTAGTCTTACTTCCCTTCCACGTCCTTCTTCATCAAAGGTCCCATTGCCTCAGGATGCTTATAATGGAGAAGCTGGAGTCATTATGGGGCGGATTTAATAAAAGGTCTCCATTACTTCCATTCTTTTCATGTTATGAGTCTTTATTCAGATCTACAGGAGGTAACTGAACAGAATCAAGGCCAGAGTCAGAGTTATGTGCTCTGTGAACAGGGCTCATGTCATGGGTGTGCTACCTTTTAGCGACATAGGACCTTATGCTGTAAAGGACCACACACTTGTCTTAATGTTCTACTGTTACATCCCAACTGAATTTTTACTAACTTTTTAACAAGAGGCCCTATATTTTCATTCTGCACCCAGTTCTGCAAATTAATGTAGCAGTCTTGCCTGTGAGAGTACAAATCTAGAAAATCATTTCTATTGAGCGTATAAAATTTCAACGAGCAAAGCTTGGGGGTTTTGTTTTGTTAAAAACAATGTGACATGTTTGAAATTTACTGCTTGAGCAGCAATGAAAAATTTAAAGGCAGTCATTTTGCAGTATAATTTATTGTCTAAAAGTTAATATGACATACTGGTTAGCCCTGGAGGCAAACTGCCCCCTTTCAAATCCTGGTTTCACTGCTTACTGGCGCTCAGTGTTCTTACTTGTAAAGGAGGGATAATAAAAGTGCCAGTCTCACTGAGTTGTTATGTATATGGTAGAATTACATCGTTTATACATATATTATATAGTATGGGTACATACTAATTGCTACATAAATGCCTGCTATTCCAGACGTTTATAACAAATGAGAAGGAGGCCTCTTCAAAATGATCATGTCAACCAATGCCATCAGTGTTAAACTATCTGCTGCCCAGGAATGTCCATTTAAAATGACCTTATAAAAGCGAGTACGGTTAAAAAAAAATAGAATTCTAATTCTGGCTTTGCCTTTTACTTTCCGTGCAGTCTTTGAAAAGGTAACATAACATGGTTTCCTCATTTGGAAAAGGGGAATAACAATTCCTACCCCATAAACCTCATAATGCTCATAGTAACCAAATGAGATGTTATGTGAAAATGCTATGGCCAGGAACGCAAGAGCAGTTCATGTAAACCAGGAGCACTCATCAGGAAATTCAGGAGGAATAATAAAAGACTAGGAAAGATAATAAAACTATTTATTAAATTCAATGTTAATAATCAGTCTAATATTTTCTGAACACTCACTCTATAACAATATCTGTGTGCCTTAGTTCCTTTAATATTCACTAGGATTCAATGCAGTGTAGACTGTTGATATCCCTAATGTTCGGATGAAGAAACTGAGGAAGAACAAAGATCAAATAATTATCCATAATCAAACAGCTCATAAATGCCTGGGCTATAATTTGAAGTCTTATCTGTTTTACTCTGACCAAGCCTTTGACTGTTATTTTGTGTCTTTCATGGTAAAGAAGGAAATGTTAGGTTGAAATATAAAATGACTATTGTTAAACTTTTTTTACTCTAAATATAGCACTTTTGTGTGTTTTGGCCTAATAAAAGTAAGTTTAAAACTAACACACGGGTGCCTGGGTGGCTCAGTCGGTTAAGCATCCAACTTAGGCTCAGGTCATGATCTCGCGGTCCGTGAGTTCCAGCCCTGCGTCGGGCTCTGTGCTGACAGCTCAGAACCTGGAGCCTGCTTCTGATTCTGTGTCTCCCTCTCTCTCTGACCCTCCCTCCATTCATGCTCTCTCTCTCTCTGTCTCAAAAATAAACGTTAAAAAAAAAAAACCTAACACTGAGTTTAGTTATTGGTTATTATATTTACTGGTTATCAGATTCAATAATCTGCCATCTAAATAGAACATTTTAGAAAAGAAACCAGAAATGTTGAAAATAAGTAAAGTATTCATAGGAAGTTTCTAAACATCCTTGAGCATGTTTGGAAGACACATTTCTTTCAACAACATTAACAAGTCTGTGTGGAAAACACGCTGGTCTAAGGTCACACAGATCTTCAAGGAATCAAGAGCAGGGAAAATAAAGGAAAATTAATTCAACTCAAGGAATTTATCCTAAACCTGTAGGAGTGATAACAACATTATTACCTTGCTAATGATATTACAGTTCCAAAGAGCTTGAGATGGATCAAGAAGATTATTGAGGAGGAAATTTTGGTGTTGCTATACTGGGTGGACATACCCAAGGCTGCACGGTTATTTCCCTATCCAATTATGGTTTTACATAAGACATTAAGAGAACAGCAAGAGAGTAAACATAATAGAGCGTATATGTGGTGTATGTATGAGGCATACATATGTATATATATATACATAAAAATATATGTATATGGGTATATGTAGTGTATGTATGAGGCATACACTACATATACCCATATATATGTATACCCATATATGTATATACATATATATGTATGCCTCATACATACACTACATATACCCATATGTGGGTACCATATATATGATATATGGTACCATACCATATACACGTATGTGTATACACACACACACATACACACACACACACTCTTCCAGATTCTAGAAACCAAACTATCTATTGACCAAATTTGCTTTACCATGGAAAGCTGTCTGTTCGACATAGGCATGCAAGCTGAGACAAAGCAATCTGTTTCCTCTTACACAAAGACCTTTGTCATTGCCACAACATCATTGCCAGCATTTCTCTTTTATCATGCGATTGAGAAAAATGTGACATGTTTATTATTTTTTGGCATAATTCAAAGAAATTGTTTTCTGCTGAGTTCAACCATATTACTTGTTAAAAGTATTTGGCTATAGCTGAAAAGATTCTAAATTCTTTGAACTATTAATAGGTAACCTAGAAACACAGCAAACTACCTTTTAATTTTCAGCTTATATTCATATTCCAACAGCTAAATGATTTTTAACGATATATGGTAAACTTAATCACAGGTGTTTCCCTACAAAAATAATGTTGTATTGTTTGTTTGATATGAAATTTAAACATTTGTGTGAAATATGGAGATAATTTTCATTCCTGGCTGTCACTAAGGCATAGCCTTTTTGATTAAAATAAAGGAGTTTGCCTGAAATATTGAAATATTTTATTCATTTGTTAATTGACTCTTCAACTACTCAGTCTTTTCCAGTCATACTTACTGTGTTTTTGCATAAATTTGCTTGATTCTTGGAATATTTTGCATTATTATGAAAACAAAACAAACAACAGCTATTTCATTGTTTTGATGTACATATAAACACTTTCAATTGGGTACTAATTAATTATTCCCCATCTTGCATTTCTTGTTTGCTCTAATTCATCATTTTCCTTTGGAATAAGGAACAATAAAGTTTGATTGAATCTCACTAAGCACTTTAATAATTGAACTGAGAGGTTTTCAAAATTCCCTAGAGTATGGGAAATATGTTCATTAAGAGAGTTAAGTGCTTTGTGAGTGCATTATAGGTTAAATTAAGGAAATTGCCTGCCCCATTAATAAAACATTTAGTGGTATAATTCTCCTGTACCAGTATCTTTACCTCTGCAATATACTCATTGATGCAATTATTAATTTTGAAGTATGTTTTGCACTGACTTACTATACTGCAAAACTAATAAAATATGATTTCACTGGTAGACCAGTAATATAATGTATTATATATTGTAATTATATAATGTATTATATAATGTAATATAATGAATTTTCAGGCTGCAGTATTTCCGACAATTACAGGTAAACAGTGTAAAAAGTTAAGAAAATACTTCAAACACTACCTTTTAAAAATATCCCCCACTTTGTATGTATTACTTATGTGTCTATAAGTAGTATTTTTTCATGTTAACCTAACTTTAAAACCATCACTTGTATTATTTCAAAGAAGAGTACATTTACCTAGAGGAGTACTGAGTAATGTGTAGAATTGTTGAATCGTGATGTTGTACATCTGAAACTAACATAACACTGTGTTAATTATACTTTAAAGTGTTACTAGTGCTGGTCAAAATGCCTAGCACAGACTATCGGATCAGGAGATGTGCTTAGAAACCATTGTGTAGAGCTGCCTCATCCTGAGCACAAGGACCTCAGTGTCAGTGGTTAGCAGGGACCTGGATGGATGGAGAAGGCTGAGTGTGGGAACACGGAGGGATGTTCTGTGTACAACAGAGATGCCAGGAACCATGTTGGGGGAGGAAAGAGTGGTAGGGAGCCCACCCTGATATGTGTGTGTGTGTGTGTGTGTGTGTGTGTGTGTGTGTGTGTGTATACTGCCTCCTGTTGGAAGAGGAAAAAAAACACTCTGATCCATCCCCAGATTAGCACCTACCATTGTTTCTTTTATTTAACAAACAAGAAGGAAAGAAAGATAAGAGCAAACTTGAGGAAGAGGACCCAACAGTTTAACCCTCCATGAGGACTCCATCTTCAGGAGAGGGGTATAAGAAACCAGGAGCTTCTCACTGTCAAAGGAACTCAAAACAAAAGCTTATGCCAAAAACAATTAACTCCAAACAAAACTCTGTTTTGTTTGTAACTGTGACCACAGTGAAATGCACCAGCTGCATCAATTTGTTTTACCACTGATACAGCCTCTACCCTTCACAGTCCAAGGAAACCTTTTGAATAAAAATGGCCTATTCCCTTGGTACTATCATTTCTTCCTCCTTTACTCAACATCTTTTAAGACCTATATGTGTATCAGGACCTGGAAATCATGAAATGCTCATTTGTAGCAGAGATCAGAATAAAGGGAAAATAAAAATGAACTAATTTTTTTAATGACAGTAAATTCTTGAGTGTTAAATACCAATATCCGTGAGAGGGGAAAAAGAAGCAGAGATTAGAAGAGACTTCCACGAGCAGTAAATGATATTTTTTTTCTCTCTTCACTTCAATTCCTTACCCATTAGTGAGACACTAATATGTCATTGTGTAGCTCATTTCCTGCCTTCTTTTCAATAGTGAATTCAATAAACATGTGTGCTCATCACCCACTAGGTTCAAGGGGGTATAGGGTAAAAGGATAAATAGGTGTAAAAACCTGACCTGAAGGAATTTATGATCTTTGTACACTTAAATCTTTTTAAAATTCTCAATAAAGTCTAATCCCACATGAAACTTCTCTTGCTTGCCCTCCATATCACTTCAGCTAGTCCATAATATGTGCTTGTTATTGTTTGAATTCTTAGAAGAAACATTTTTTATAATACTCTATTAATGATCCAGCTTTTCCATAATCCCTGAAAATCTCTTTTGATTTGCTAAATCAAATATTGACCTTGAACAATTTACATCATTATCTGAGCCTTGATTTTCTGAAAGAAGAAGCAAATTGGTGGGCTGAATTATGAATGACAAGCAAAAGCTGCCTCTCTCCATGATTGAGTTCATAGTAAACATTATTTATCAATCACACTGTTGTTTCTTCTGTACCCAAAATTAAGCTTAAGATATTTCTTAATAGGATCCTCCAGCAACTCCTTACAAATTAAAGATATCATTCTTAGTACATCTTGGTTTGAATATAAGAGTTCTCATTTAATATAAATTACTTGTTCTAACACATGATAACTTCTTGAAAATCTGGTACCAACTGAGAATTTGTTTCTTTTGTCTTTGGTATTTATTGTTTTTATTGAGGTAAAATTGGTATATAACATTATATAAGTTTCAGGTGTGCAATATTATAATTTAATATTTGTATACACTACAAAGTGGCCACTGTATTACCACCACACGTCTAGTTACCATTTATCGCCATACAACTGAGCCCCTTCACCCATTTGCCCATAACCACCACTCTCCCCTCTGGTAACCACCAATCTGTTCTCTGTATCTTTGAATTCGT
The DNA here is from genome assembly GCF_018350155.1 of Leopardus geoffroyi. NCBI lineage: Eukaryota > Metazoa > Chordata > Mammalia > Carnivora > Felidae > Leopardus > Leopardus geoffroyi. The sequence goes on from NC_059333.1 coordinate 112,607,043, forward strand.
TTTTGTACTGTTTATTTTGTTAATTTGTTCTGTTTTTTAGATTACACACATAAGTAAAACAATACATTTTGTCTTTCCCTGACTTATTTCACTTAGTATAATACTCTCAAAATCCATCCATGTTGCCACAAATGATAAGATTTCCTTTTTTATGGCTGAGTATTACAGTATTCCATTTTGTATATATATATATATATATATATATATATATATATATATACATAGAGAGAGAGAGAGAGAGAGAGAGAGAGAGACCTGTCTTATAGACCACACACATAGACCATTGTGTATATATATATATATATATATATATATAGACCACATCTTAACAGTCCATCTTTTCATGGGCACTTGTTTCCATATCTTGTTATTATAAATAACACTACAATGAGCACAGGGGTACTTATATCCTTTTGAATTAGTGTTTCCATATTTTTTGGATAAATACCTAGCAATGGAACGGTTGGACCATGTGGTACTTTTTCCCAATCTTTTCCACCCTTTCATATTTCCTTATTTTCCAGGCTTCTAGAAAACTGGTTGTGAGTCTGACCACAGTTGTTACATTAGCTAGATTTGTTTATTCTGGTTTTAATGGCTTTATTATGTCTGAAAATTATTTAGACCTCTTCCACTATTTTTTGCAAAATTTCAGCTTCTAAGTAACAAGTGAATTATTGTTTCAGTGATCATTCTTTGCATGACTTTTTAAATCTTATTCAAGGTTTATGGGGTATCAAATTCAACTTAAAGTAATCCAGAGTATTTGCCAACAAATAGTGCTTAAAATTTTCACAATTCATTTTGTGAAAAGCGGATTTGTGACTAATGCAAGGGCCTTTTCTACCATTGGTTATTACATAAGCCTCCCTTTAAATAGCAGGAAGAGTTATATATAAAGAACAAGGGACAAGAAATTGCCAAATATTGTTCCCCAGAGAAATGAAATTCTAGCCTCATAGATAATCTGTGGGAGGAGGGAATGAAGGAAAAATAATTCTATTACATGGTATCATGCTTTGTGAACTCAAGAAGAGAATGAAAAAGAAAATAAATCATAGAAATGGGGGAGATCATCTCAGAATCCAGGACATCAAAGAGTGTGCTGACATAGGGGAATGTTTGGAAGCATAGACACATGCATGCCAAGGTCAAAGAACAAGAAATTAATGGGAAGAACAAGAACTTCACCAAGAATAAGCAATAAATTCATTGCTGATGATAAAAATTAGCAAAATTTAAGGAATCTGATGTACCTTTCTCTAAACTGGGTCTGCTGCATTTTTAATTAATGCAGTCTGTTGTCTCCATGAACTTTATAACTATCCAGTTTTGTTTACACAGATGGGAAAGATTTTCCCAGAACTGATATGTTTTTGTTAATTTTGGTTTGTATTCAATGCTTTTCCAAAGTGGGAAATATTTTGCCAATCATAATTTTTAAAGTTTATTTGTAGCTATCCAGTAATACTAAGTTCTAAATGTGTGATGGCATTTTACTTATGTTTAGTTCTAGGGAAATTAAAAAATAATAAAATTGTACTACCCAGAAAGAAACCTGTACTGTTAAACTGAGAAATAAAGGAAAAGAACAAATATTTGATCGTGTGGCACAAAAGGGGGGCAGGAGAATGTTATACTGTGCAGATGAAAAGTTAATGCGAGCCAATAAGAGCCTCCATCCATTACAGTTAGGGCGCTAAAGCAAGTAATATGAATACTGCCTACAAATTATCCTTGAGCTTATGGAAGAGTGTTTGCATTTCACACTTTCTGGCTTGGTGACTGTGCAATATTTTTAAATTTTATTTAAGAGATTGTAGAGTCACATGCTATTGTAAGAGGTAATGCAGAGAGAGCTCATGTATCCTTTACCGAGGTTCCCCCAGTGGTAAATCTTATAAAACTTATTAGAAAATCTCCAGGATATCAACATTGATACAGAGCATTTCCATCACCATAAGGATCCCCCATGTTGCCCTCTAATAACCATTCTCCTTTCTACTTCTACCTCCTTAAACCCCAGTAACCACTAATCTCTTCTCTTCTTCCATAATTCTGTCATTTCAAAAATGTTATGTACATGGAATCATGCAGGCTGTAACCTCCTAGGACTGATTTTTTTCCACTTAATATAAGAATCATCCACACTTTTGGGGTGTCTGGGTGGCTCAGGCGGTTAAGCATCCGACTTCGGCTGAGGTCATGATCTCACAGTTCATGGGTTCAAGCCCCATGTCAGGCTATATGCTGACAGCTCAGAGCCTGGAGCCTGCTTCAGATTCTGTGTCTCCCTCTCTCTCTGCCCCTCCCTGGCTCACACTTTGCCTCTCTCTCTCTCTCTCTCTCTCTCTCTCAAAAATACATAAATATTAAAAAAAAGAATCATCCACTTTGTTGTCTATTGTCAATAGTGTGTTCCTTCTGATTGAGGAGTAGTATTCTATTGTATTCATGCACCACGGTTTAACTACTCAACTGTTGAGAGATGTCTGCATTGTTTCCAGCTTTGAGCTACTAGGAATAAGCTTGCTAGCAACATCTTAAAGATTTTGGTGTTAATGGAAGTTTTCGTTTCTTTAGGGTGAATGCCCCGGGATAAAACTGCTGGGTTGTGTAGTAGTTGCATGTTTAGTTTTTTTTTAGGAAACTGCTAAGCTGTTTGCCAGCATAGCTTTACCATTTTACACTTCGCTAGCAACATATGAGTAATTCAAGATTTTCCTGCATCCTCACCAGCATTTTGTGTTGCCGTTTTCCATAAGGCCTCTGCAGACATTGCCATGTGGGTGGCTCATTACCACCAGGCAGTGGGCACAGTCCTGACTCTCCACTAGACCTCCTCTGAGACCACCCCAGCTGCACTGGCTGTGAGGGAGGTGCCATGTTACTGCCCAGTGGGGATGAAATTCCTGGCTCCCTACAGGAGACTTTGCAGTGCCTTACCATGTGGTGAGGGGAGACTTCTAGCCTCCTTACTCAGCCTTCTCTGGAGTAGGTGGGAGCATGCCAGTGTTTTTCTCTGATGCTAAGTTTGATTAGAGTGTTTTTTTGTCCAAAAGGCTTTTGGGGGCTCTTTTTGTGTGTCTACGCCCACTGGCATTTTTAGATTGTGCTTCTTTAGCTCCAAATCTGGTATCTATGAAGCAAAAACAACAAAACAACAGAAGTCACTACTGTGTTATTCTCTGGATACCAAAGTTTCTAGCTATCTGTCTGCCTTATCTTCCTCTTTCAGAGCCTTATACTTTTGGTTGCACTAGACAAGAAGAATAGGAAAAACTATATCTGGTCCATTTTCCTGGAAGCAGAGGTCCCCTAACATAGTAATTTGAAATGAATAACATAAATTGATAATATTTTCCTTAAGACAACAGAAATAAGTCACACTGTTAATATATACGTTCTTATATTTCCATATTCCAGTTATGTAATGGCTCCTTCAGTACTAAAAGAATATTGCCTTGATTGGCCTCTGTAAATGTTCTTACATGAAAATTAGCTGGAGTCTAAATGATAACTGAAATGCCTTCAATTACTTGAAAGAACTTCACTGCTCAGATTGAGTAATTTTTAGCCCTTCACATTATGTTTTAAATCTGTCTAAAAAGTACTTTAAAAAGTTTCAAAAATGTGCCAAGTATAATATGAGAATTATTCTGGACATTAGAAAATTCACATATAATAAACTGATTTTTCTTTTCACTTTTAATCACAAAGGCTATTCTTGGCAAAGTTTGTTTGAAACCTTTCCTGTTTGAAAGGAAAATAGAAATGTGAGTTAGAAAGTGAGTTTTTGAAGATAATGCTAAGAAGAAATGAGAATAGTAGTTATATTTTAAATAATAAAACTTCCTGTGTCACTACAATAGTAGTGAAATATTAAATTTCTTTCATGTAATGAAATATTAAATTTCTTCCACCGTCCATATGTCAAGAAATTTCAGAACTAAATATATATGTCTACTATAGATGTATGCCAGTTAAAATTTTTATTTTATTTTCAGTTAAAATTAAAAGAAATAATTTATGCTCTCTTGCCTAAAGATTAATTGTGCCCAGTATACTCTATACAACTACTTAAGAACACTAATAATTGTCCGTGGTTGATACAATTATAATTTGATTTAACATACTGTGACATAGGTCACAGAAAGCCAATGCCGACTGAGAATGGGAATGTCTAGGGTAATGTGACACAAAAAAGTCACTTCCTCTGAGATTCAGAAGACACTGTCACACAAATAGATACCTTTCATTCTACTTACATATATACATCAATACATACCTACAGCCAATCGTGGATCCCACTCGTACCAGCTGCTAAGACCCTTTTGTTAATTTTTCAGCAATTTTTTGAACTAGTTGAGGTCAGGGTAGTAGTTTGAACTTGGCATGGTTGGAATATTTACACCATGGAAATTGGCAAAGCCTTAAATCAGCACATCCTCCCCTCAACACCCACTTTTCAAAGAGACAGCTGTTTAACATTTGTTAGCATACCACTCCATAAATCTTTACATTTGCCATCACTAACTGGTACTTAAAATATATATGTATATTTAATAAATATACATGGCAAATATGTATAATGAATATTACAATATTATTTACTACACAATCATATATATATACACACACATATATGATTACATACAAGTACATACACATACATAGTCCAAGATTACTTTTCCAACCAGCGTGTGTTTTAAACACCACTCTGTGACAGAACCTGTGCTGGGTGCATTAGGGAACACAAGCGTAACTTCAAGGAGTCCTCAGCCTTGTTTTTAGGAGAATACCTAATTTGAAACAATATTGTGACATTTTCTTCCTCACCTTTGCCTCCTATCCCCCATGTAGTCATGAAATAACTAGTTCTTGGAAACAGCTGATATGTAAACAAATATTTATAGAAATGACGACTTGAAAATTCCTCAGTTCTTGTGGGGAGCACACACAGATTCTCTCCCCACAGGAAGTTACAAATAATAGTGATTTAAAGCACTCTATGGTACATTCCAGGAGTGTCTAGAAATCCTCCCTTTCTTGGCAGGCATCCATTCACAAGCAGTGGAAGATGTGTCTCCTGTTTGGATGCAGAGATAGGCAGGTGGAGCTGTGTGACTATGGCTGGGTGTGACAGGAGGAGTCACCACAAGGATTCAGGGTCTTTGAGAACTTTGCTTCCTTCTTTGCCCTGTGGTACCCCAGCTCAGCACTCTCAGTCTTCCCTCACAGCTTCACATTTAAGACAGAATAAAATCATATTCCTTAGCCCCATTCAGCTCATAAAATAAGACGCCAGCCCTTCCTCTCACTCCCGACTACAATAAATTTATTTTTAAATTCCTTAATACAGGCGTGCCTGGGTAGCTCAGTTGGCTAAGCATCCAACTCTTGATTTCGGCTCAGGTCATGATCTCACAGTCATGGGCTCAAGCCCCATGTCAGGCTCTGCGCTGGCAGTGCAGAGCCTGCTTGGGATTTTCTCTCTCTCTTTCTCCCTGCCCCTCCCCCCTCCATCTCTCTCTCTTAAAATCAATAAAGAAAAATTTAAAAATATTTTTAAAATTCTTAATACGGAAACACTTAAACTGCCTGTTTAGGCCTAAAAGGAGAAAAAGCCATATAAAATAAATGTTAGGTGTCGATTTATTTTATTCCTGGTTTCCTTCAGGCATTTATCAGTTAAATATAGAATAATAAAACAGCTGTACAATGAGAAAACATGGTTCATGGTTAGGATCATTAAGTTTAAACTGATAATGATTCTGTTTCAATGTGGTTTTTTTCATAATTATTTTAATGTTTATTTATTTTTGAGAGAGAGAGAGAGAGAGTGAGCAGGGGTGGGGAAGAGAGAGGGAGACAGAATCCGAAGCAGGCTCCAGGCTCTGAGCTCTCAGCACAGAGCCTGAGGCAGGGCTCAAACTCATGAACCATGAGATCATGACCTGAGCCGAAGTCAGATGCTTAATCGACAGAGCCACCCAGGCGCCCATCAATGTCTTATTATTGCTTTTAAGGAGCTAAATGATAAATGGCTTGAGATTATGTGGCTTGTTTGAATTATGAAGTTTGAGTATTATTTCTGTCATCACATAAATAATTGCCACACAGTGCCCCAAGGGAAAATTATTTGCATCTAGATTTGTACCTGTCTTAGTTTAATTTAAAGTTACATACTACACTAGATGTAATCATAATAGCAGATGAAATATTTTCTTGATAGTATTTATTGTACTGACTATCATTTATATGGTTTTGTTCTTAAGTTTCTGCCAATTTAATGTATCCCATTTCAAACCATGCAAGTATCAAAAAGAGAAAAAGGACATATAAAATGAGTTGTCTGAACTTTGGCAACAAATGCTTTATAACTTCCATATAGAGTTGATTAAAATGAACTAGAAAAAAAGATGCTGCATTGTTGTCCTTACAAAAATTCTTATTTAAGAAAGAAATAAATGTCCCTTGAAAATATTTCTCTGTCCCTGTATATCCAGAAACCTAAATTGGCATGATTTAGGGAGTCAGATCAGTGGCCCTATCTGGGCCAAGAGATATGAGTATTCTGTCGTGAAGAATTGGCACTCTTCATCTTGAAGGGAGAAATTAAGCCCATGCTTAATTTCAAAAATGTTCCCAGAATAAAGCAGTTCCACCATCCTGTGTCCTCTGTTGCAGACAAAGGGGATAAATGCTTGGGATTTCCTAATCCCAGTCAATGAGTTCTCCCTACCTGCATGATGGATTAGGACAGTCATGTGATGACAGATGGTGAGAACATGAATCATGTGTCCATGCCACCTCTCAATGGACTTTTTCTTTTTTTTCCTTTTATTTTTTTAATTTCATGTTTATTTTGGAGAGACAGAGAGAGGACAGAGTGCAAGCAGGGGAGGGAAAAAGAGAGAGAGGGAGACATAGAATCTGAAGCAGGCTCCAGGCTCTGAGCTGTCAGCACAGAGCCCGACACGGGACTCGAACTCATGAACCGTGAGATCATGACCTGAGTCTTAGGTGCTTAACTGACAGAGCCACCCAGGTGCCTCTCAATGGCCTTTTTCTTTACAAACATGACACTGGGTCGTATTTAGGTGTAAAACAGAGGAAATTTCAGATTTATAATAATTTGGCAAGATAATTCAAACTAGCTAATTAACATGTCTCTAAAACAATGTCTACGTATCTATACCCAAAGGCCATAACAGAATTCCCACATACCAGAGGTCAAGCTTTACAGGAGGGAGCTTTTCTAATTCTAGATTACAGTTAATTATACCAAACCTAATGCACTTAATTACAGTGTTTCTTTTTTGGTCTTGCATTTTTCCTCTGAGATTTAAAAGCCCTTGAGACACAATGTTTACAGGCTAAAAGCTGCAACTCTTGATAATGTCCATGATAAAGACCCACTGATAACTATAATTTTGAATGGGCAACATTTTTTTTGGTGCAGGTAGAATACCCCAGCAAGATTTTCTCAGTACCGCACTCACGTAGTAATATTATTCATCAATAGTTAAAATTTTGCATGATGGTTTCAAAGATCTTTTAGTCACTTGCATTTTTATGTTCTACCTTTATTTTGTTTCACAAAGCTTATTTTCTTGTGTCTCATAGTTGTTGTGTCCCATGTCCTATGAGAGCCAGTTCCTTGACCTCTTATATTTTAAAATTTCCCATAGCTCACAATTCAGTGATACTCTTTCCAAGGCCATGAACTCTGGGTCTCCTAACTGCCTCTCAAACCTGAGTTCCGTGTAAGGCAAGCTATGAAGTGGCTTGCTTGAATGCGTGAACCAAGGATGTACATTGTAGACTATTTGTAGTTTGATTGGCAAAATCTTTAGGAGTAAGTGTAGCTTTAAAAAAACAATAATTTTTCTATACTAAATTGCAGCATATTCCTCACACCCTTCCCTAAATAGAAAAGTGCCACCTTCTATATAGATTTGGTAATAAATAAATGAATGATACATTTAAATTATCCCTGTTATGGTTAGGTATTATGTCAGTTGTCTCGAGGTAAAGAGAAGTGAATCAAATAAAGCCCCTGCCTTTAAAAATGACTTAACGATGTATTTGGAACTATCAGTTACCAACCAGGAACTACAAAGGCAGGAGAGTAAGGATGTAGCTAGACTCTTAATGGAAAGCTTCATCTCTCCCACCTTTCCTTGAAGACTCACTGACATGTGGAATACTAAATATGGGACTTAGAAAAATGTGATATCATGTGACTCTTGGTTTCTTAGCACACTGCATTTTATGCCCTTTAGTGTGTTTCTTTATTAAACTTTATGTGACATTATGTTAGAAGGGCTTGCAGCAAAACTGTCTTGCTGAGTGATGCATTTTCTTGGGTTTCTGGGAAGAGTATTAGATTAAGTGGCATATAATTTTTGAAGTCCTTGAAGTAAACATAGCCCTCCATGTCAGGCCAACTCTAAAATGAGGAATATATATATTTGAGTTCAAAGTACATGAGCATGATATGAACTTGTCTGTAATATCATCATCTTAATCTGTTTTTAAAATAGAATCTATGATTTTCTATTGAGCATATGTGGAAATGATATTAGAGCCCTTTGGGATTACAGAAAACATCAACTAGATAGGTGGCTTTACCCAGAGTATTGTAGTCAGGGCATATCTGGTTGCAAAGCAGGCTTATTTTAAGGAGGCAATCACAGATAAGAAGACAAATGCAAGTATAGTCAAGCCTCACCAAGAACCTGGAATTTGAAAAGTCAGTGATTTAATTAATCAAAGCTGGTCTCTTTTTCTACTTATCTATATCTGTCTTTCTATTATCCCTCACTCTCCTTCTCTCTCTCTCTCTCTCTCTCTCTCTCTCTCTCTCTATTTGACCCATCATCTTCTCTTTCTATATGGCTGCAAAAGGTCATGTTAGCCACCAAGATTGCATATTGTTTCAGCACAACTTCCTTAGCCTAATGACCTCATCCCCAATTTTTGAATGAGGGGTCTAACTTTCCAAGCCCACCTTTTTCAGCTAGGTCTATGGGTCTTGAGTGAGGAATAGGCAGATAGTACATGCTGAATATGGTTTTCCTTAGAAAGGGATAGAGATGGAAAGCAGTGAAAGGTACCTCTTATAAACCTTAATTGCAATGTGCCTAAAATTAGAACCATCTTTCTCTTCTCCACGCCCTTCCTCAACACATATCCACAGCATATTTGTCTTCTTTGTATCCCTGTCTTCATAAATGGCATCGCCAACCATCTAGTTATCTAATCAAAAAAGAGAGAAGATATTATTGACTTTTCCTCCTTATCTCCACATACCCAATCTGTTCTTAAAGGCTGTTTATTTGATAATAATAAGTACCATTCACTCACTGGATGGAACTTTATATATATTATTTTAGTTCAATTTCAGAAAAAGTACAAGTTTAATATAGTACCCATATTTTATAGATGAAGAAACAGAGACTTAGAGCAGTTAAGTAATTTACTCAGAGTGACCTACATAGCAAAAGACAGAAGAGGGTTTTTAGCATAGGCACTCTGACACTGGAACTATCCCTTGCCTAGCCTAATAGGAGATTAGAACATTTGTAACCAGGAGAGTCAGGGAACCTTGGACTTGCTGCAGTTATTTTACATCAAATTTTAATCCTTTAACAGGCAATTTACTTATTAATTCCTAATCAACAGCAAGGGAGCTAACTGGATAGTGATAAAATAATGACTATTCACTTTTTATGTCTGAATTATTTTCCAACTCCATTCCCTTTTCCAGTCAGGAGTCCTTACTATCCCTGGTACCCAGAATGCCTGGCTCAGTTCAGTGCTTGGGCCTCTGCATTATGTGATCTTGAAAGGATAAGTTTAAATATATCTAGTCTTACTTAATCAGACTCATGAGTACCACTACCTAGAAATAAAATATAAAGAAAGAGGCACAATTTATTACTTTTTCCCAAGTTAAAAAAAATGGGGGTTATATGAGCAGGGAATTGTATCTATTCTTTTCTTTTATAATTTTAGCTTTATTCTTATACTTTGTTTTTTTTTTCTCTATCACAGGCCCTATTTTAGATTTGATTAATCACTGCAATATTTTCCTCAATATTTAGAATAGAATGGTCTTTATCTTTACAAATATTTGTTCATGATCATTGTGTTCCCCAGTGTCTTCAGGTATATGTTTGTGTATATGAGTGAGTGGGTAGGATAGAGTGTAAATTGCTAACTTAACTTGAATAATGAGCATATAATTATTGTATATTTGCTCTTATGACATTAATGGCCAAAGCTGTAATTTATTTGATGTTGATTCCTGGTCAGATTCATATAGAAACCTATCAGCCATTTTATAGTGTCCCACTTTCTGATTGATTTTACAGCAATATATTTACAGAGAATTGGGAGTCAATGTACAAACATTTTGGATTCAACATTACAGAACCTTGTTTTATGATCTCTGTCACTTATTTTCTAGAAAAAAAGGTAATTGGCTTTATTGGCCACTATGTTTTACTGAGCCCTTTATCTTCCTTCCTTTTAATCAATTCAAATCTTAGCCTCCCATAGTCATTATTTTTGTTTTGTTTTGTTGTTCGTTTGTTTGTTTGACTGTTTTATAATTTTGTTGGGGCACATAACACATTCTGATGTGTAAGTACACCCAGTTTATTGTTTCATTGTTAAGGTTCCAGAGCACTTCTCATAGGAAGCGCACCTGCTTAGAGTTCAATAAATGTCACATGAATTAAAGGGAAGCACTATTACATAGAGTGAATCATATGCTTATTTTCCTTTTTCATATTTTTAAAAATATTGCCCTTGTTTCTTTTAAGTTTTAGAATTAAACTCTTGGATACATTCATTAGGATTCTAAGGGATGTATGATACATGCTAGCAAATCTTGCTGATTTTAAAACATTCCACATTTTTATTTATTGATTCTTAAAAAAACAAAACAAAAAAAAAAACAAACAAAGAAACTTTGACCTAAACATTTCATAGCAACTATAACAGAATTCGAAGTAACTTGTGTGCTGGGCTTTCATCTCCCTGCTAAAGGAAAACAGCATATTTAAATTATTTGATAACTATCCTACTTAGTTCCTTAATTAAAAACAAATTTGGTTCTGTTGCTCTTGTTTTATAACGGCTGATTGTACTAAATTACAAATTTTGTTTAAGAAAATAACAATTTTTAATTCACTCCTCAAAGTATAGCTGTTTATCAAAGATTTATTGCAGTGAGGATGATGATGGCTTCTACCAGATCAGTAGCGGTAGCAATTATAAGGAATATTTGGGGGATTATTGGGATAATTTCGAAAGTAGGGCCAATTGTATTTGCTGATGAAATAATGAGATGTAAGGGAAAGAGGAAGAAAAGATTCATACAAGATTTTTTGCCTAAGGGAAGGAAGAATTCTACATAGTTTGGAAGACTACAGGAGCAGCTGTTTGCGATACTGTTATATTTTATTGCCTACTAGATATGTCAAATTGCCAATTGTACATATGTCTGAGGTTCAGGAGAGAGAAATAGATGGGAAATATAGAAATAAGTGGGAGATATAAATCTGAAGCCACCGGGACATAGATGGTAAGTAAAGCCATCTTAAAAGATCAACTAAGTGAACTACCATGTGACCCAGCAATTCCACTTCTGGATATATATATCCAAAGGAAATGAAATGACTATTTTGAAGGGTTATCTGCACACCCTTGTTTATTGCAGCTTTATTTACAATAGTCAAGATATGGAAACAACCTAAGTGTCCAAAGACAGATAAATAAAGAATATGGGACATAGAAATATGTATTTACACACAGATAGATAATTCAGCCATAAAAGAATAGGGAAATCCTACCATTCACAAGAACATGGATGAACCCTGGGGGCATTATAAGTGAAATAAGTCAGGCAGAGAAAGACAAATACTGTATGATATCACTTATATGTGGAATCCGAAAAAACTGAACTCATAGAAATAAAGAACAGATTGATGGTTAACACGAAGTGTGGAGTGGGGGAAATGGGTGAAAGTGGCCAAAGAATTTGAACTTCCAGTTAGAAGATGAATCAGTTCCGGACATGTAATGTACAGCATGCTGACTCTAGTTGACAACACTGTACTGTATATTTGAAGTTGCTGAGAGTAGATTTAAAAGTCCTCATCACACACAAAAAATTGAAACTGTATGAGGTGATAGAAATGTCAACTAACCTTATGGTGGTAATCATTTTGCAGTATATACATATACCAAATCATCATGTTATGCCTCTTAAACTTACACAATGTTGTATGTCAATTATGTCTCAAGAAAGTGAGGGAGAATAAAAGATAATCTAAGGAAAGATCATGGATTGAATGCTGAGGTGTGCCAACACTTGAAAGTTGAAGAGTGGAGAAATGATGAGCAAAGAAGATCGAGAAATCAAGAACAGTAAGACTGAGTGTTAAGTTCCACATTCCAAAAGCAGGAGATCATTCAGTGCTACAGTTCCTACAGATAAGTAAGATAAGGTTGGCTGAGAATTCACTGATACATTTAGCAGTGTGGAGCCATTGGTGACACACTCAAGAGTACTTTGATGGACTTGTGGATTAAAACACAAATTGCAGTGGATATAGCAGAGAACAAATGGAGAAGAATTGGAGCCTAGTATTAACACTTTTGAGAATTTCCTTTAAAGGAAAAGAGAGAATGTGGTGGTAGCTGGAGGACAATATGGTCTTCTGCAAGATTCCTTCCTTAGTTCATTCGTTCGTTCGTTCGTTCGTTCCTTCCTTTTAATGGAAGAACTAATAATGTTTGAACACGGAGGAGGAAAATTAATAAAGAGGGAAAGGTTTACCTTTCAATGTTTTGGAGCATTGGCTTTGTTAGGCAAGAGGGGATGGAATCTGTAGAAGGCTCAATTTTATGTAAGAACACATAGTTACAAAGTAGAAGTCAGAGTGTTTGTAAATAATGTAGATGCAATAGTAGACAAGGTAGACTGGGAAGTCCTCTTTCATTTGCTTCAGTGAACTAGATAGTTGACTGATAGTGAGGAGACGTGTGTATAAGAGGTCTGAGAAGAAAAAAGAAGGTGTGAATGTATAGGCAATGCCAATGCAATAGGAAAAAATGTGGGATTTCTGGGTAGTTTTAAGGTCCACTTGGTTTCAGTTGCTAGGGCTCCACAGAATTGTCTGCTTTTCTCCAGGCTCATTTGGCTGTGAGTGTCCAGGCAAAGTTGAATTTAACTACAATTAAGGTTGTGCCAGGTAAGTGTGTGAGTGAGAGGGAGAGGCAAGCAATTTAGAGTACCTACAATGGAAGGACTAAATTGATACACCATGGTATATAAGCTGGGAGAGCAAACATGTATGGGTATTAATTCAGAAAGGGAGGAAAAATAAGCAATAATTATATTAGATTCTCATGGCTCAATACCCTTGTAAGTTTGGAAAATTGTTGAAGTTGGGATATCAACAGGGACTGAAATGAAAGACAGGAGAGGGTAGTCAGGGAGTAGAGCATCAGAAGTTGAGTTTATGAAGAAAAAGACTTAGTGGTAATGACAAAATCTAGGGTGTAGCCAATCACAAGAACAGGTGGCTGAGACCTGATATAGGAAATAACACTGTAAGAAAGGAGGATAAAAAAGCCTAAGTTGAAAGAGTATTGGAAGGATCATCTAGGTGGATTTTGTAATCCTAATTCTGAATGGAGTGTATGGATAGAATTATCAGTAATCCACAAGGTGAAATCTACAAGGAAAAATGGGTAGTGGCTCAGAAGTCTACATATGACAGCAATAAGGAGAGATAGTGGATAACTACAGTTTGGAGGCAAGGACTTCAATGGTGGGGGTTTTAAAGAAGATAGAGGGAGAATGGCCTGGAAAAAGTAGTGAAGAGCCACAGGATGCTTCCCCCATTTTTAGGCACATTAGTATAAGGGAGTCACTGACTTCAAGGGATATAGGAGAATCAGCTTATAATGTTAGAGCGGGAAAATAAGACATTATAGAGAAGAGTTTGAGGTTTGAGGTATGGAGATTTTACTATTAATCAGCCATGATTTTTGGAGGGAACAGTAGAAAGGTTCAGGAAGGAGAAAGTAGGAGATAAGGTAAGATAAGACAATATTCAGAGTCCTGAGTAACTGAGAGTCTGAGATATGTATAGTATTGGGAGCCCTGGACATAAACAGGGTGAAGAATGCAATTTGTGTCAACCAGCGAAGTCGGGGTGAGGATAGCAGTGAATGTGGGCTGTATGTCTAGAGAGAACATAATGGAAGAGAGAGAAGGCCGGTGGAACTGGAACACAGGAAAAAAAGAAACACACATCACTGCTGAGTGCAACAAAGGCAGAAGGAAGAATTGAAATGTTATAAATGACAGAATAATAATCATATTTACATTATGAAAGAGTCTCCCCCCCATGCATGTGCACATGGACACATACAGACACACTTGCTTTCTTTTTCCACTTTTCTAATTTTGATTTTTATTTTCTCACACTTGAATCATTGGAATAATTTCACAGGATTCTTCATTTCTAACTCAATTATTCCTAAAAATATCTGAGTGTCAAGTAACTCTTTTTATCAAAATAATTTCATACTCAAGGACATTTCGCAGTACCTACTATATGGGATCAAGTCTAAACCCCTAATTTCCAACTCAGCAAGTCTAGCCAACACAGCCTATTCACCTTCTAGTCCACTGCATTACTCTTTTGCACTCTACACGTTCGATGGCACACTCTTTTATTTTTCAATTCATGATATTCCTCCTCTTGGAATGCTCCCTCCAATACCACTTGTCAAAATTCTACTTATTTTTAAAGTTACAAATCAAATCTAACTTACTTTGTAATATCAGCTGGAGATAATATATTCTGCCACTAAATTCCCACACATATGTTAGTATATTTAATTATATATAAATATTTATACATTAAGTGTGTGTATATATATGTATATATATAATATATACATAATAGTAATTTAATTATACATACATTTAAATATAACCATAAGATAGTATCTCCAAAAAGCTGAATTTATGACAATTGATAATTATGTGGAAATAGAAACTTTTGATGCCTAAGATCATATTTTATACATTAGCTGCCCACTGCCCCTGGACATGGCCTGCAAAATGTTGGACAGAAATACTATTTCAAAATATGTTTTAAAAGGACTACAAGTAAGTTTATACTATTTATAGTTGAGAAAACACTAGTATTTTAGTTCTTTAATTCTAAATTTGATGTTTATATAGATATTTCTTGACTTCTCAATTTTAAGTATTACCTTTGACTTTCTTCTGAAAGGTAAGTACATACAGTCTTACCTATAATTAAATGCAATTACCTTTTTTCATCATCCCTACAAAATCAGATCATAATTTTTGTTAGGTTTCCATCAGTATCTACCGTATTGTTGCAGTGTATTGTCTAAATACATAAATTTCATTTCAGAAAGGTAAAATTTAATATTAAAAAGAATATGTCAAGGCCAATTTTTCAGGATAACAAAGAATAACACAACTTTATGTAGTGTAAATTGATAAAACTATAAAGTAGTTAAATAAAATTATTTTTAAAAGCCCTGAAGACACACACCAGAAACCGAAGGATACACAAGTTATTTTGCAGAAATGCTTAAAATTCTGTAATTATATATAATTATTCAGTATAAGAAGTTAAGATGAGAACTAATAAGAAATACGTTGAGTGACATAATGGTTTTTGGGTGGAGTTTATAAAAATAATGAAAATGGTAAAATTACAACTTCACAATTTGATGGATACCATATCAATTTCATTCATTTCAAATATTATAGGAATGAACTATACAACAAGATAACTAAATTAAAAGAAAAATAGAAATCTAATCATCAACTTGTTTAGCACTGTACTTCTAGAATACTGAAGCTTCTGTAAATAAGATTATAAATTTAATATGATCAATTAATAACTTGAATAGATTAACAGAGGAAAATAGCTTGACAGTAATAAGGCAAAATAGGTTTCTTTTCATTCATAAAAAACTAAAAATTGAAGCATTCTTACAACAACAAATACAAATCTATTGTGACAAAAAAAAAATCAGAACAAAGTTGCTTCTGTGGCAGTGGGGCTAAGATTTGCTGGAGAAGGAGCATGAGGGAACTTTTGGGGAGTGATGGTAATGTTTTCTATCTCGATAGGGATAAGATTCACCCAGGTACTTGTTTGTTGGTCCTCAATGGATGATATATTTAAGATTTGTGCATTTCAAATATATAAATTTTGCCTCAAAGAAAGCAAAAACAATAGCTAGTATTTGGGTTAGTGAAGTGCACACTAAAATGTTTAGGGATGGAAAGTACTGATGTCTGCAATTTTGAAAAGCATGAAAGAATAAGTTGGGGTGATGGATAGATAGAGAATGGGTAAATGAATAGAGAGCTAATGAATCAGGTATAATGAGACATTTATTGTTACATCTAGGTGGTAGGTACATGAGTATTCACTGTGAAATTCTTTCAGCTTTTTGGTATGTTTGAAAATGTTTATATTAAGGGTTGGAAAAGAAAGGACAAAAAGCTGAAAATAAAAACATAACCTTTCACACAAGGGGCGCCTTGTCACTAGACGTTCCTTAAGGGTAATGTATTGACCTAAATATCTATATTTGTAAAACAAACAAAACGCAACTACTGCCATTAACTCTCCACCTACAGAGCCAAAAAGGAACTCAGAAGGGGAAATACTGAAAAGAGCAGAAGTAAACAAAATTGAAAGCTAAATGAAATCGGTTATTTGAATTTCCAAAGAGTCAAAGTATCAGCCTAATTAATGAAAGACAGATATAATGTGTCATTAAATAAGAACTAGAGAAAGATCATCCACTAGACAGTTGAAATATTTAAATAATACAAATTTGTATTTCCAACTGGAAATGGAAAACTACTTAAAAATACAAAATAGCAAACTAATAGTATCAAACAGACAACTTGTGAGGAACAATAAAAGCGGAATTAATGGTAAAAAGGAAACAACTTCAAAAATAAACTGCATGGAATTTTTCAAAATTTTTTAGTGATGAATGATTCTTATGGTACAAATACTTCTCTAAGATATAAATAGCATGTTTATTTCTGGTTTATTTTAGCAAGAATAAAAAATGTGGTTTTTCTCTCAGTCTTGACCAGAGCAAAACCAAAAGGCAAATATTAGCATTAGCATATTATAAAGATAGATACAAAGAGCTGAAATCAAATCTTAGAAAATAGTTTTTAGTTTATTTCTTGTGAGAGGGGGGAGGGGCAGAGAGAGAGGAGGAGAGAATCCCAAGCAGGCTCCTCATTGTCAGCACAGAGCCTGATGTGGGACTCAAGCTCATGAACCCATGAGCTCGTGACCTGAGCCAAAATCAAGAGTCAGACGCTTAACCAACCAGACGCTTAGCCACCCAGGTGTTTCAGAAAATAGTTTAAACGTTTTTTTAAATAGGGTGTTGAAAAAATATCTCAGAAAATAGAGTTTAGTCTGTAACATGCTAAGATTTTTACTTCAAAAGTGACATAGAAAAGTTTTATGATGTCAATATATTATTTAAAGAAACTAATGGATAAAATTAGGTTTTACCTTGGAATATGCAAAGAAGGCTTTGGATAATATGCTTATCTCCCTCAACAAAATCATAAAGTTTGGGAGGGAAATGTATGAGAAAGCCCACTCACATTTAGGAAACCCCTCTAACCCCCAGGCCCTGCTGAGCTTTTGGTTTGGTGGTGGCATCACGTGATTTGACCTGTGGCTCAATGTCCTGGTTTGGGAAAATATACCCAACAATCAGATTTCTCTTTGAAAAGTTTGGGTAACTAAGAATATGAGCAGCAAGAAGGGCAGAAATCAGCACATATCAGGGTTTTCTATGGAATGACATGTGTGGTTGTATCATTTATTTAATTTAATTTTTTTTTGAGAGAGAGAGAGAGGGCACAAGTGAGTGAGGGGGAGAGAGAGAGAAAGAGAGAGAGAATCCCAGAAAGAGCAGAGAGAGAGAGAGAGAGAGAGAGAAAAGCAGGGCTCACCCAAAGTAAGGCTCGTGCTCACCTGAACTGAGTCTCAAGAAACAGGCCTTGAGCTCACCCAATGTGCAACTCAAACTCACAAACTGTGAGATCATGACCTGGGCTGAAATCAGATGCTTAACAAGTGAGCCACCCAGGGACCCCATTTATTCAATTTTAAATCAGAAGACTGAAGCAAAGAAAAAGAACCCCCCTTGAGAGATCAAGAATCTGGGGTTCTAGGTGCTTGTTACCCTCTCTTTCCTTGAGATTTTTTCTGTATGGTCCTGCCCTTGGCTCTCTAGGATCTGTTCTTTATGTTTTAATAATTTCACTCTCACATTTCTTCTCCACTAACTGCTCTATTATGTAGCTGGCTGTAATGTGTTTCTTTTACTTGAAACCAAAGAGCCTCAACTAAACAGAATGGACAAAAGTTGCTTAATCATTATATACTTTAAGTGCCTAACACATAAGAGCAGCTTAATTATTTGTTGAATAATTTACAAAATAGAACGTGTAATTGATTAAAATTCCAACGAGGAAATAATTCACCATTTTAGACATGTTTTTACAATTATAAAAATATGGAGAGTGGTTAACTTTGATTCATATCTTATTCAGTAACAAATTATAGCTAGGTGAAAAAAACAAACATTTTAAAAGAGTGTTAGTTTGGTTTTTATGAAACAACTCTAAAGCTTCCGTTTCTACATCTGAATATAGGTTGCTATTATGTGATATAGTCGTGGTAGTTTTAATTTATAAAAAAAATAAATATTTGGTGAAATAAATTCCCTGAGGGCTTCTATACATTTCTATTAAATGAAATAAGGATAAAAGTATGACTTTCTCCATTCTTGGAGAAGAACAGAGTACCTTTGTATACTGAACACTCATGCATGTCAAATTCTACACATTGGGTTTTAAAATACAAAGTTAACCTCCAAATATTATATTTCAAAACTCATTTTTAGAGATTCAATACATTGTTACACAAGAAGCAATAGATAGCCTTTTTACAAAATCAACATATTATTTGTGAAGATAGAGACTATATGAATAAGATTACTTCCTAGTTATTCCTTCCCTGTATTGATTTGGGAAGGATTTATTTGGTTTTTAAGTATAAAATACTGTGATAGGCACTGGACAGGAATATAGAAATGGAAAGTAGGTGAACTACTACTAATAAAAACGAGGATGAAATTAATTATCAGTAAAATTAAGGACGTAAAGTTCTTATCAGAGAACTAAAGGAAGAGGATATGCTTTTGAGTTGAATGTCAGGGATTTAAATGGATTATGTTCAGCCAAATGATGTTAATTGACCAAAGGCCTGATGTGATTTGGCATAATTGATTTTGTCATGTTTTATCATTTGTTCCTAGAAATGGAATTATAGGTTGATCAGTGGCAGACTTTGGAGGCAAAGAATGATTTTTAAACATACAGTGATTAATAAAACTGAAGAGAAAACAAAATCGTGGGGTGCCAGGGTGGCTCGGGTGGTGAAGTGCCTGACTCTTGATTTCTGCTCAGGTTGTGATCTCATGGTTTGTGAGTTTGAGCCCTGTGTCAGGCTCTGCGCTGAGAGTGTGGAGCATGTTTGCGATTCTCTCTCTTCCTCTCTCTCTGCCCCTCACCAGCTAGTGCATTCACTCTCTCTATCTCTCTCAAAAATAAATAAACTTTAAAGCAAACAAACAAAAAACACAAAATCACAACTCTGACTTCAACCTAGCACCCGTAGGAAGTAAATGTGGAAACAACAGCAAATTCCAAATTCCTATTTATGCCAAATCTTCTTAGTTGTGTTTAATTTTTAGCCCTTAGTTGCTCTGAGTCTCATATAATAGCTAGTGGATGCTAACAACCAATTGACTTGGAGCTAACATGGTCAGAAAATAGCATATCAGGAGAAAGGAATGACAAGGATAGATGCAGAGCAGAGTCTTTGGAGGACAAAACTTGTTAGGCCTCTTGTGATAAGTACTGAAAAGACTCCACCTCAACTTGGAGAGACCTGATAGGCTAAGCCGAGTCATATGAAAACCTGATAAGAAATTCATATTTTTCTGTATGAAGTTAAGAAACTGAACTATCATCACTCTTTGTCTTGCTATACGCTGCATTTTCAGAAAGTGGTCCTCTTACTAATGGTAAGACATCAGATGACTGTAGGAAATACTGTGACATTCACTCACATAGTGAGAAAAGTATTTACCTCCTTCTCAATTACTTTTTAAGAAAGGCTGATTTAGATTATCTCAAGTTTTTAATATTTTTTAATGCTTGCTACTACTTTTTTTTTAAAAGGGGGTATACAGCCTCAGGTTCAGAACATTGACAGGCAAGGGGACTCAGATAGCATGTATTTATTAGTATTCTGTGTTCATTTTATATTCATGACAGGTAACACAGGTGTCTTGATGATGATACAATATGAAGTTTTACTTTTTAAGAATAAATATATTTAATTTACAATAGTTAACTACTAAAAAAAATAAGAGAATTAATTGCAAAGGTGGCACGTGGATATGGCAAAAATCAGGAGGCTCTTACGCAAATTAGTGAAGTGTTGAGATATTGTTCTGAGCTGAGGGAGAATACGAGAGGGTGTGCTGTAGATTTAGCAGGACTCAATCACCTAGAAGTCCCAGAACAGAAATGAATAGGCCCCTTCCCTCCATATACCTACAGTTCAATTGACGAAACAGGGTTCTCTGTAAGTCATTGTTAGGTAATTTTGTTCATGATAGATGGCTTTGGGAAAGCTAAGCCAGCTGTTGCTTTTTATCCTGTAAACTATCAAAGCAGGGAGAGAGATGTTTGCTCTCTCTTTTATTTCTGTTAACATCATAATAAAATATGGCCTGTTCTGTTGTTTGTCTTTGACCTCCAGGTTAGTTGCATCCTTCCTACAAAGTTGCTCAAGCTGGTTATTTTTTCATCATTGGTAAGAAAGGAAGAGGCAGATCCAACTTAGATGTGTAGTTTTCTTTTTAACTGGGTTTCTGTTTTTATTTTGGATGTATTTTATCAGGAATGAATTTATGGGGCCATAAAGAGTCTTCTTTACAATTAAAAATGATTCTCTTTATAAAGAAGTATACTTTGCTTTTCAAAATTAAAGTCATAATTTCTTAATTGATTCCCTCTATTCTGTACCAAAAATAAAACATGTATGTGAATAAGAAAGGAATTAACTGTAGAATGTGATATATTTTATAATAAAATATTTAGTCAGTTATGAATTTTTAATTAGTTATAATTTTTAATGAAAAATTTTAACCGTTAAGTATTTTGGTAACAGACTTATGATTGTGTTATACTCAAACTATCAGACTAAATCAAATAAAACTCAAATAATTAGACCAGGAAAGTAACATCAATATAGTAATTAAATATTGTGTTAATTATATTGACTCTTAAAAATAAGTTGCTAAATACTGTATTTGACAATTTTTCAATACTGCCCTATTTAGTGGTCTTAACAAATTTGTGGATCATGAGTTATTTGCTAATGGAGACAGAATTTGAACCTATCATTTTGTTGGTAGATGATCTGAGTTACAAACAAAAATGTTTACAAGCCCAATAGATATTAGACTGTCTGCCACCTATTTCCTTCTGTCTAGAGTTACTCCAATTGCTTAGTCCAAATATTCTAAACCATCTTCCCTTTTGGAGTATGTTCATTCTAAACCTGATCAGCAACCAATCTGTCTTTTGATCAATTACTCCTATTATTGTTCAATCCATTTGTTCATAATCTCATCTTTGCATAAACTCAATTATTTTGAAAGCTCACTGGAAGGACTGGTGTGCTTGTGAAATATAGTTCCTTGAAACTTGTAACATTCTTTGCTTCAGTATCACTGATGTTACAAATATGTGGGGTTTATTTTTATTTTATTTTATTTTATTTTATTTTATTTTATTTTATTGGCTTTTGTTTTCCCTCAGAGCTCGTGACATTCCTTTCCCATACTCTGCCAACAAGCATTTCAGAGTACCATCAGTATGCTGGATATTTCAGCAAACACTTCCAGGAGGTTGTCAGTTTCTTTCACAACATTACTGCAGCTTTGCTTTAGCTGAGTTTGTTTCTTTTGAAATGCTTGGAGGAGCTGAACACCCAAACATAATAGAGAAAAATCAATGTCTTTCTTTTGTGGTATGCTGCCTTCTGCTGGTAGCTCATTTAAAGCAAGTGAATATTATATTTTAAAATAAATGTTAAACGCTGAAAGAAATTTAAGAAATATTTCTCACATTTGAGCACTTGTGGACTACCAGAAATATCTCTGAAAATGACAAAGATCCTTAGACTATATATTGAAAAACTCTTCCTGACAAATTCAAAACCTCTACTTTAGGTTTTGGCTTCACGAACACAGCCAGTTATAAGGTGTTCATCTAAATGATCTACAATTTGTGTGTACAGTTAAATTATAAGAATTATGAAAACAAAATACTTGTAAATTCCTCCAGAAGGCTTGCAGACACTCAGATCTGTAGACCTCAGTCTGAAAAATACTAACCAACTCCTACACTATCATTTTACAAGTAAGAATTTTAATCCAAAGATATGAAAGAAGTTTTGTCCACAATCACCAAAAATTTTCAGGCAAAGTATTGGTGAAAAAATTGTGTGTGTGTGTGTGTGTGTGTGTGTGTGTGTGTGTGTGTGTATATGCAAGTGTATGTACATATAACATAGTTTGTGCCCACCTGGATTTCTTTTCCTTTCAACCTGAAACAACATAATATACTGTACTGTACTTAGAGATTATGGTCATATCAAAACCTGGGACACTACTTGGGAAAATGACATTGTGATTAATTATAAGGTTTATGTTTTTTCTTTATTCATTTTATGAAGAATCTATTAAGAATTTCATTCAAATATGGAAAACTAAAAATGTATTCTCCCACCAAACAGGAAAACAAACAAAAGAAACAAATCCCCTAATGCATGAAAGAACTGTGTATAATATAAAAGATAAAAAAAGACATGGATTAAATAATAAAAACTAAGTCAAATATAATATAGATTACTAATATTATAGTTTAGAGATACCTAGTTTAAATACTCAAATTTTAAGAACTTATAATAAGTATACTGACCTATTAGTCGTCAGAATAGACCATTGGAGAGTTATCTTTGGACACATTTACAACCTACAAATGTTGGCATTTAAAGTCTAGGCAAATCTGGCATGATATATTCAAAGTGCTGAATGGGGAAAATCTGCAGTCAAGAATACTCTACCCAACAAGGCTATCATTCAGAATAGAAGGAGAGATAGTTTCCCAGACAAAAACTTGGGAGTTCATGACCACTAAATCAGCCCTGCAAGAAATTTTTTTAAACTTTTTTTAACATTTTTATTTTTTTTGAGAGGCAGAGAGAGACAGTGAGCAATCAGATGAGGGGCAGAGACAGAGGGAGACACAGAATCCAAAGCAGGCTCCAGGCTCTGAGCTGTCAGCACAGAGGCCTACGTGGGGCTCGAACCCATCAACTGTGAGACTATGACCTAAGGTTGGATGCTTAACAGACTGAGCCACTGAGGCACCACAGCCCTGGTTGAAATATTAAAGGAGACTCTTTGAATGCAAAGGAGAGACTAAAAGTGATAGTATTAAGGCAGAAAACACCAAAGCAGTAAAAAATGAATATTTCTGTAAAAATTAGTCAAGAATTCACACGCACAAAAAAAAAAAACACATGAGATTTGATAACACATACCTAAAACATGGGGAAAAGAGAATAATGCATTCAAACTTGAATGACCATCAACTTAATTCCATCCTAAAACAGCAGAATACACATCCTTTTCAAGTGCACATTGAACATTCTCCAGAACAGATTACATATTAGGTCACAAAACAGGCCTCAAGGAATACAAAAAGACCGAAGTCACACCATGCAACTTTTCTGACCACAACACTATGAACCTAGAAGTTAAGCACAAGAAAAAAAAATCTGAAAAGACCATACATAAATGGAAGTTAAACAACATGCTATTAAACAATGAATGAATCAACCAGGAAATAAAAGAAGAAATAAAAAATATATGGAAACAAATGAAAATGAAAACAATGGTTCAAAACCTTTGGGATGCAACGAAGTGGTCCTCAGAGGGAAGTATATAGCAATACAAGCCTACCTCAAGAAACAAGAAAAATCTCAAATAAACAACCTAAACTTACACCTAAAGAAGCTAGAAAAGAAGAACAACAAAAAAAACCCTAAACTAGTAAAAGGAAGCAAATAATAAAGCTTATAGCAGAAATAAATGATACAGAAAGTAAAAACAAAACAAAACAAAACCCAAAGCAAAAACAAATAGCAACAACAAAACAAACAACCCCCCTCCCCCTCACACACACACAATAGAACAGATGAATGAAACCAGGAGCTAGTTCTTTGAAAATTAATAAATTTGAAAAATCTCTAGCCACACTTACAAAAAGAAAAGAGAAAAGGACCCAAATAAATAAAATCAGAAATGAGAGAGGAGAAATAACCAACACTACAGATATGCAAACAATTATAAGATAATATGAAAAACTATATGCCAACAAATTGGACAATCTGGAAGAAATGGATAAATTCCTAGAAACATAAACTACCAAAACTGAAACAGGAAGAAATGGAAAAACTTTAACAGACTGATAACCAGAAAGAAACTGAATCAATAATCAGAAAACTCCCAACAAAGGAAAGTCTAGGACAAGATGGCTTCTCAGGCTAATTCTACATGTATGTATGTATCTATGTATGTATATATTTATTTATTTATAAATATTAATTTCTTTTTGAGAGGGGGAGGGGAGGAGCAGAGAGGACACAGAGGATCTGAAGTGGACTCTGTGCTGACAGCAGAGAGCCCAATGAGGGGCTTGAACTCATGAATCATGAAATCATGACCCGAACTAAAGTTGGACACTTAACTGACTGAGCCACCTAGGCATGCCTCTACCAAACATTTAAAGAAGAGTTAATACCTATTCCACTCAAACTATTCCAGAAAATGGAAAAGGAGGAGAAAATTCCAAATTCATTCTATGAGGCCAGTATTTCCCT
Organism: Leopardus geoffroyi; assembly: GCF_018350155.1. Classification (NCBI taxonomy): domain Eukaryota; kingdom Metazoa; phylum Chordata; class Mammalia; order Carnivora; family Felidae; genus Leopardus; species Leopardus geoffroyi. The sequence continues at coordinate 112,632,203 of NC_059333.1, forward strand.
GATACCAAAACCAGATAAAGACACCACTAAAAAAGAGTATAGGCCAATATCCATAATGAACATAGAGACAAAGATTCTCAATAAAATACATGCAAATTAAATCCAGCAATACATCAAAAAATAATTCACCACGATCAAGTGGGATTTATTCTTAGGTTGCAAGTGTGGTTCAATATTTGCAAATCAATCAGTGTATACATCACATCAAGAAGAGAAAGTCTAAGAGATGCATATCATTTCACTATATGCAGAAAAAGCATTTGATAAAGTACAACATTCATTCATAATAAAAATCCTCAATAAAGTAGGTGTAGAGGGAACATACCTCAACATAATAAAGGCCTTTTATGAAAAACACACAGCTAATATCCTCAATGGAGAAACACTGATAGCTTTTCCTCTATGGTCAGGAAAAAGACAGGGATGTCCACTTTCACCACTTCTATTCAACATAGTAGTGGAAACCTTAGCCACAGCAGTCAGATAACAGAAAGAAATAAAAGTCATCTAAATTATTAAGGAAGAAGTAAAGCTTTCACTATATGCTGATGACATAATACTATATATAGAAAAGCTGAAAGACCCCACCAAAAAAAATTGCTAGAAGTGATATACAAATTCAGTAAAGTCACAGGATATCAAAGTGGTGTGCAGAAATCTGTTGCATTTATATACTGCAATAATGAGGCAGAAGAAGGATAAATTACAAAAACAATCCCATTTACAATTGCACCAAAAATAATAAGATACCAAAGAATAAACTTAACCAAAGAGGCGAAAGACCTATACTCTGAAAAGTATAAAACACCAATGAAGGAAATGGAAGGTGACAAAAAGAAATGGAAAGACATTCCATGCTCATGGATTGGAAGAACAAATATTGTTAAAATGTTCATACTACCCAAAGCAATCTACACATTTAATGCAATCCCTATCAAAATATCACCAGCATTTTTCATAGAACTAGAACAAACAATCCTAAAATTTTTATGTAACCACAAGAAACTCTGAACAGCCAAAGCTACCTTGAAAAAGAAAAGCAAAGGGGCGCCTGGGTGGCGCAGTCGGTTAAGCGTCCGACTTCAGCCAGGTCACGATCTCGCGGTCTGTGAGTTCGAGCCCCGCGTCGGGCTCTGGGCTGATGGCTCAGAGCCTGGAGCCTGTTTCCGACTCTGTGTCTCCCTCTGTCTCTGCCCCTCCCCTGTTCATGCTCTGTCTCTCTCTGTCCCAAAAATAAATAAACGTTGAAAAAAAAAATTAAAAAAAAAAAAAGAAAAAGAAAAGTAAAGCTGGAGGCATTACAATTTAGTACTTCAAGTTATATTATAAATCTATAGTAATCAAAAAAGTTTGGTACTGGCACAAAAATAGACACATAGATCAGTAGAACAGAATTGAAAACCCAGAAATGAGCCCACAGTTATATGGTCAATTAATCAAAACAACAATGGGATATCACCTCACGTGTGTGAGAAACTCAAAAACACAAGAAACAATAAATGTTGGCAAGATTATAGAGAAAGAGGAATGCTTGTACACTGTTGGTAGGAATGCAAGCAATACAGTTACTCTGGAAAACACTATGGAGGTTCCTCAAAAAGTTAAAAATAGAACTACTATATAATCCAGCAATCACCCTACTAGGTATTTACTTAAATAAAACAAAAATACTAATTCAAGAGATACTGCACCCCAATGTTTACAGTAGCATAACTACAATAACTGAATTATAGAAACAGTCCAAGCATCCATTGATTGATGAATGGATAAAGATTTTATATACATGTACATTACATATATGCTTTATAGACATATATACATTTTATATATTTTATTTGCAAAGACATGGATGGAGCTCCAGAGTATTATGCTAAGTGAAATGGTCAGAGAAAGACAAACACCATATGATTTCACTCATATGTAGAATTTAAGAAACAAGACAAGCAAGCAAAGGGAAAAGAGAGAGAGAGAGAGAGAGGAAGGGAGGGAGGGAGGCAGATGAAACAAGAAACCAGATTTCGAACTATAGAGAACCAGCTTATGGTTACCAGAAGGGAGGTGGGTAGGGGATGGGTTAAATATATCTGTCAAGTCCTTCCGGTCCAGGTATCATTCAAGGACATTGTTTCTTTATTGATTTCCTGCCTATATGATCTGTCCATTGTTATAAGTGGAGTATTAAAGTCACCTGCAATTACCATATTCTTATCAATTAGTTTGTTTATGTTTGTGATTAACTGCTATTTATATTTGGGAGTTCAAAGTTGGGGCATAAACACTTACAATTGTTAGCTCTTCTTGGTGGATATAATGCCCTTCTTCACTCTTGTTACAGCCTTTAGTTTAAAATCTAGTTTGTGTAATATAAGTATGGCTACTCCAGCTTTCTTCTGACTTCCAGTAGCATGATAGATGGTTCTCCATTCCCTCATTTTCAATATGAAGATGCCCTCAGATCTAAAATGAGTCTCTTGTAGACAGCATATAGATGGACCTTGGTTTTTTTTATCCATTCTGATACCCCGTGTCTTTTGATTGGGGCATTTAGCCCATCTACATTCAGAGTTATTATTGAAAGACATGGATTTAGTGTCATTATGTTATCTGTAGGTTTCATGCTTGTGATGATGTGTCTGGTCCTTTGTATTCTTTGTAGCATTCTATTCACAGAGTCCCCCTTAGGATCTCTTGAAGGGCTAGTCTGGTGGTCATGAACTCCTTCTGTTTTTGTCTGGGAAAGCCTTTATCTCTCCTTCTATTCTGAATTACAGCCTTGCTGGATAAAGGATTCTTGGTTGCATATTTCTCCTATTCAGCACATTGAAAATTTCTTGCTACTCCCTTTTAGCCTGCCAAGTTTCAGTAGATAGGTCTGCTACTACCCTTATGTGTCTACCCTTGTAGGTTAAGGCCCATTTGTCCCTAGCTGCTTTCAGAATTCTCTCTTTATGTTTGTATTTTGCCAGTTTTGCTATGATATGTCATGCAGAAGATCGATTCCTGTTATGTCTGAAGGGAGTACTCTGTGCCTCCTGGATTTCAATGTCTGTTTCCTTCCCTAGATTGGGGAAGTTCTCAGCTATGACTTGTTTAAGTACACCTTTCACCCCTTTCTCTCTTCTTCTTCTGGAACTCCTATGATATGGATATTATTACATTTCATTGAATCACTTAGTTCTCTAATCTTCCCTCGTGATCTAGTATTTTCTTATCTTTCTCAGCTTCATCATTTTCCATAATTTTATCTTCTATTTCACTTATTCTCTCTTCTGCTTCCTCCATCCTTGCTGTCACAATATCTATTTTATTTTGCACCTCATTTACAACACTTAATTCATCATGACTATTTCTTAGTTCCTTGAATCTGCAGCAACAGATTCTCATCTGTCTTCTATGCTTTTTTCAAACCCAGCTATTAATCTTATGACAATTATTCTAAATTCTTGATCAGATATATTATTTATATCTGTTTTGAGCAATTCTTTAGCTATCATTTATTCCTGGAATTTCCTTTGGGAATTCTTCCATTTCATCATTTTGACTAGTTTTCTGTCCTTTATGTGTTTTAATAGCTTGTTATGTGTCCTACACCTGCAAGTACTACTATATTAAAAAGGGGTCATACACTGTCCAGGGCCTAGCCCTTCAGGATGTGTTTTTGGAGTGTGTTGCATGCTCTCTATCGTTGTGACTGTGGTTGCTTTATGTCCTTACTCACAGTAGTGGTTTCAACCTTCCATCATCTGTCCTTTGATTTGTTCAAGATAGATCACATACTGGATCACAAAACAGCTCTCAATAACTGGGATCATACCATGCATATTTTCAGATCACAATGCTATTAAACTGGATATCAACCGTAAGAAAAAATTTGGAAAACCTCCACATGCCTGGAGGTTAAAGAACATCCAACTAAATAATGAATGGGTAAACTAGGCAATTAAAGAAGAAATTTAAAAATTTATGGAAGCAAATGAAAATGAAAATATGATAGTTCAAATGTTTTGGGATGCAGCAGAGGTAGTTCTAAGAGGAAAATACATTGCAATCTCAAGAAACAAGAAAAATCCAAAATACAAAACATAACCTCACACTAAAGGAACTAGAAGCAAAGCAGCAAAGCCAGCAGGAGAAAAAAAATGATAAAGATTAGAGCAGAAATAAAAATATAGAATCCAAATAATAATTAATAATAATAATAATAATAATAATAAACAAACGAAAACAAAACAGTACAACAGATCAATGAATCTAAAAGCTGGTTTTTTGAAAGAATAAACAAAATTGATGACCCCCTAGCCAGACTTTCTCATAAAGAAAAGAGAGAGAACTCAAATAGATTAAATCACAAATTAAGAGGAGATATCACAACCAACACCACAGAAATACAAATAATTGTTAGAGAATACTATTACAAGTTATATGCCAACAAACTTGACAACCTGGAATAAATGGACAAATTCTTAGACACCCACACACTACCAAAACTCAAACAGAAAGAAAGAGAAAATTTGAACAGACCCATAACCAGCAAAAACATTGAATCAGTTATTAAAAATCTCCCAACAAATAAGAGTTTTGGGACAAATGGCTTCCCAGGGGAACTCTACCAGACATTTAAAGCAGAGTTAATACCTATTCTTCTCAAGCAGTTCCAAAAAATAGAAACAGAAGGAAAGCTTCTGGATTCATCCTATGAAGCCAGCATTACCTTGATTCCCAAACCAGACAGAGACACCACTAAAAAGGAGAATTACACTCCAATATCCCTGATGAACATAAATGCAAAAATTCTCAACAAGATACTAGCAAATCAAATTCAACAGTGTATTAAAAGACTTATTCACTATGATCAAGCAATTTCTAAAGACAACAGCCCACAGAATAATTTCATGTGCCTCCTTTTATATCAGGTAATAATAATCTAATTTATTTCATAAAGAAATTATTAGGAAATGCTTTCAAAATCAAATCCCAGGACACTGAATGAATACAAAAAAGCCCACAGCCAAATTGTTTCATATAGCATCTTTTTGGTGATTGCTTCAGAGATCCAATTTCCATAACAGTCATGAAAATAAAAATATTTAAATTCTTGAAATATATATAGTTTATATAATATTTTCATTTTTAAAACGAATTTTAGGAACTAAAGGAATTATTTTCCTTCAATTTAATCCAAGATGTTGGTTTTGAGGCATTTATTTATAGTTTCAAATATTTTCTGTATGTTCAATTGAAGCAGGCTGAAACATTTTTCTAAACCACTTTAAAAGAGATGTTGGGGTGCCTGGATGGCTCAGTCAGATAAGCATCCAACTCTTGGTCTCACCTTAGTTCATGATCCCAGGGTCATGGGATCTAGCCCCGCTTTGGGCACTGCACTGAGCATGAAGCCTGCTTAAGATAATCTCTCTCTCTCCCCCTCTGCACATTTCCCCTGCCTGTGCTCTCTTCTGTCTCTCTAAAAGTAAAAATTTTTTTAAAAATTTAAGAAAGATTGATGGGGGGTGGGTGATGGGTATTGAGGAGGGCACCTTTTGGGATGAGCAATGGGTGTTGTATGGAAACCATTTTGACAATAAACTTCATATATTGAAAAAAAAAAGAAAAGAGATGTTAAAACTTGATCTTACTGGACATCTATAATAAGGCTATTACATAACTTGGCCTTTTAGCTTATGTTGGGTAACAGCTTCCTGGAAACACAAGGGAGCAGACTAAGAAGAAATGAAATAAACTGGTCCTCAATCTGTAGCCTCTTTTATTCTGATGAACAGTTACATTCAAACTACATAGATTTGGTTTTATTTACTTTCTTATTACTGATTTTTATCTTGTTTTATCCCGACTGTGAAAGTAGTTTCATATTTTCCTTGCACAATATTGAAAAGTTGATTGAACACCAGAAATCTAAATTCATTTGACAATACCCATTGTGTCATTTATTTTCTAAGAGACAGAAGAGTAGCTGTGTTGAAGGCAGACATTATGCTGCAGGGATTAATTTTCATGATTTCCATTCCATTATTTTCTAGTAGTTAATTTTTCTCAAAATTTTTGGCTTATTTTCCCAAAAATGTAATGGTATTAATCATAACTATTGACTTATTTGCTTTCACATCAATTATATAGATCATTATTTTAATGACAAATGGTTTGGGTGCTCTTGTATTCTTTTATTTTTATTGTGGCCTCATAGTTTGATTGAAACATTTAAATAACTCTCCATGTTTATTTGAAGATCTTTCAATTAACTGGGAAAATATTTTCTAAGAGAAGCTATTTTTTCAGGGAGTTATTATATTTGTGTGTGTTCATCTATCTAGAAATTATAGCTATCATGTAACGGTTATGGGACTAAACTATTGTTAGACCATTTTTTGGCACAAGGAAAAGTTCACATTTGCATTAATCCTTAATAATTAAAGAAATGTTCAAAAAAACCCTGCACTGAAGATAAGTCAACCTTTTGATCTACTATAAATAAGTGAGATTTAACTAATATATTAATATATATTACTTCTAAATTCAACTAGTTTAAAAGTGGAAGTTATCTAGCAGTCTATACACTTAAATATATGTAAGGGGTGTTCCACTTTATTATAGATAAAAGATGAATTTACCCATTAAATTAGCCCTTGTCTCTAATTTAATACTAATTAAATTTAGCATTTAATTCACAGAGTACAGATTTATAAAGTTATAAAACTGGTTAGTTCTCTAAATAGCCACCATGCATCCTAAGCATAAAGGGAATGAAAGAGTAGATAGTTACTAAAATTTGAATTGTTCATAGCTGAAAGGCCAATCTACACATGATCCTGCTGAACAGACTGCCACCCCCACAAGTTAGGAAGAAGTGTTTGAAAAAGAAGAAATACATTCTCTAAACTTCAGGTCTTTCACAGGCATAGAGTTTTAAAGCACAAGATGAAAACTGTGCTTTAATTTAATTTGTCAGAAAACTGACAAATTCTAATCATCGCATAGGATTAGACACTTTTTAGAGAAGATGCGATTTTAATCACAAGGAAGCATGACTTTGGAGACTCTGCCAAAATCATAAGAATGTAAATTTTAGTTTTTAGTAGCTTAGAGTTAAAAAGAATATTAAGTTCCTTTTTGGACAATGTGAACTCATACTAGTATGCCAGGCTCAACCAGAAGTAGTTAGAACATGTCTCTCTGGGTTTTAGAAGTAGGATAGACTGCAGGCTTCCTGGGCCTGTCATTGGCATGAGAGTGAGCCTCCCTAAAGAGTGAATCACCTTGGGAGGATTTAGGGGAGGTCGAGGATTTTGAGAATCTGAAGTCTCAGCTTGGAAGAGAAGGCTGACATCAGGTCATCAAAACACAAAATGGATTTTATGTTATCAAATAGAGTTAGCTATTCAGACTTTTACTTGCAAGAGCGAGTTCTCAGTCAGATACACCACCCAAATGGAGTCAACAGATACTCAGTGGGAGAAGACAGCACTAGAATGAAACATTAATTTCCCTTACATAGGCATCTCATCTTCTTCAGAGTCCTAAATGTACTAAAACAAACAGAGACAATAAAAGATTGACAAATGAGTAGGAAGCCATCTACAGCCCTCTCAGAATTCTACAATCTTTTATAAGGAACCTCAGTTTTAAAGTATCTTAGGCTTTCCAAAAAGGGTTATATTTTTATTTTATAATGGTGCTCTAGCCAAAATATTAGTAAAAAGGAAGAGCTGAGAATTTTAGAAAAACCATCAGAAATAATTCCAGCCCTGATGAAGAAAAAGAAGTGAATATCAGTCCTGGGACATTTTTATCTAGAATAATGTCTATCAAGAGTAAACACCACTTTAAACAATAGTATTTAAAAAAAAAAAAACCTGAAAAAGGCCTGTCAAAATGTAACATTTTAAATATTATAAGGGTAGTTATAAGTTATGTGGTACTATCAACAATATTGTGTGGGGGCACCGGGCTAAAATAAGCTATCACTGTCCTCTGACCAAAAGATTCAGAGATCCAGATATCTTCAAATATATATTGCTTAAATTTTGGTGTCCTGGACTAAGAAATTGGTTGTGCATTAAGAAATGTAGTTTATAATGATAGATGATATCAAACTTGGACAAATGTATTTGTGAAGAGTAACAACTTCATTCTTACTAGTGGTGAATGTGGTTTTTCCAAAGATCTGAAACCATGCTGAGACAAGCCTTGGTAGTAGACACGCAGACATTTCTTTTAATTAGTGTAAAACTCATCAAGTAAGGGGGGAAAAAGGAAGGTAAGAAAATTTAGAGATTTTAAAATGATAACCATTAAAAAAATAAAAATCTAATACACTGGGCACCTGAGTGGCTCAGTTGGTTGAGTGACTTTTGGGTTATGCTCAAGTCATGATCTCAATTTGTGGGATCGAGCCCCATGTTGACCTCCATGCTGACAGCCTGGAGCCTGCTTAGGATTCTCTCTTTCCCTCTCTCTCTGACCCTCCCTTGCTCACAGGCATATGCTCTCTTTCTCTCATTCAAAAATAAATAAACGACTTAAAAAACCTAATCCACTCTAAGGAACAAAAAAGTGAGAGAATTACTCTCAGACTAATGTATAAAAATCATCCACCAATAATTTTGCTCATGTATGGAATTTAAGAAAAACAAAAAGGAGCAAAGGAAAAGAGAGAGAGAGAGAGAGAGGTTGAGAGACAGAGAGGGAGAGAGAGAAACCAAGAAAGAGACTCTCAACTACAGAGAACAAATTGATGGTTACCAGAGGGGAGGTAGGTGAAGGGATGGGTAAAATAGGTGATGGGGATTAAGGAGGGCACTTGTGGTACTGAGTACTGGGTGATGTATGAAAGTGTCGAATAACGATGTTATATACCTGAAACTAATATAACGCTGCATGTTAACTGTGCTGGAATTTAAAATGAAAAAATGAAAAAAAAATCATCCACTGATAATAACAACTACTACATAAGAATTTAAGAAGACAGTTATGAATAAAACATATATTCCTAACATCAATCCTTTGCACCTTTGTTCTTTTTTTCCTGAAATACTGAGGCTTGAGTTTTTAGACTGATCAGGTTTCCACATAGCAAACTAATACACTGATTTGCTGTTCTGTAACCAAATTTAAAGTGCAGAAGAGAAATTATTCCATGGAATGCACCCTCTATGTGGCTATAGATCACCCTAAATTCAGAATTCCAGAGTCAAGTGATGTACATGACTCCGGCAGGCTGGAGTCTGCTTTGGATTCTGTGTCTCCCTCTCTCTCTGCTTTTCACCTGCTCACACTCTACCTCTCTCTGTCTCAATAATACACATTAAAAAAAGTGGTGTTAATGTTTCCAAATTCAAAGAGAAAACTCAATAACTAACCGTTAAGTGTAATGTTTCTTGTGTTTTTGTTTGCATAGTTTTTCAAATTTAATAAGTTCACTTCTATTCTTAGACATCATATTGACAAGTGATGACAGAGATCATATAATAATCTAATTTGTTTCATCCCTATAGATACCAAATATTATTTGTAAAAAATCTGCTTTTATTGAGATAACCAAATGACTTTCTGCTTTAAATTATTAATTTGGAGAATTGTATTAATAACCATTCTGTTGTTAAACTTACCACATTCTACTAGAATAAACTTCAGGTTATCATGATGTTACCGTTTAGATATATTGCTCAATATTATTTAATAGTATTTTAGTTTAGGATTTTGAATCTATGTTCATAAATGTGAGCGCCTGTAATTTTTACTTCTCAAAGTGACTTTCAGGTTAAGAGTCAAAGTATGTTAACTTCTCAAAGTGCAACATTTCCTTCCTTTTGGAATCTAGGAGTAGAAATAATTCTTTTTAAAATAATTTTTAGAATTTGTGTTTGAAGCTGTTTGATCTTGGTGTGTGTGTGTGTGTGTGTGCAAATACATTAAAATTACCATTCAATTGATTTCATGATAATATGATAATCCTTATTTTTTATGTCTTCTTGTGTTCTTTTTTCAATAAATCTTTCTATTTCATCTAAGTGTAAATGTATTGCAGAAAAGGTATTCATACTATTGTATTTTTAATATCTGCAAGGTATTTAGTTATAGTCCCTTTTTTATTCCTTAAATTGGTTTATTATGATTTCTCCTTTTTTTCTTAATGTTATTAGAGATTTACCAATTCATTACTTTTTTCAAAGAACTACATTTATTGACTTTGCTGATCCTATGGTGTTTGTTTACAATTTCAATTTGTCTTCTTATCTTTCTTCTTTTCTCTCATTCCATTTTTTCTTCTCTTTTTAGATATTATTTTTCTTTTCTTAATTTAAAAAAATGGATCTTTACTTGTTAATTTCATTCATTTTATATATTTATTTAAGATTGTATATCTTCCTCTGGATACTAATATAGATGTATTTCATAGCACACATATGTAATATTATAATGCAGTTCAAAATATTTTCAACCTCCCATTATAATTTCTTCTTTCACATTTGGGCTAATCCAAAGTGAGTATCTTAATTTCAAAACATGTGGAATTTTCTAGTTATATTTTATCAGTATGTAATTCTAAGCATAATGGTATCTATAGACAGAAGACTGGGTCAAAGTAATTTGAATCCTCAAATTTTATTGTACATACAAATCACTTGGAATTCTTGTTAGATCACATACTGCTATTCAAGAAGGCCCATGATTCTGCATTTCTAACAACTGCCCAGATGCTGCTAATGCTTTCTAGTCCACACACTATGCTATGAATAGCAGAAATCTTTATGGTTTTGTTCCTTTGATATTAATTGAGACTTGGTTTATAATTCTGCCTATGCTTGATTTAAACAAAAAATATTTCGTGTGCTTGAAAAGAATGCACATTCTGATGCTTATTACTTTATATTCATTAGTTTAAATTTTTTAGCCATATTGTTCTAACAATTATTGAAAGAGGCTCATAAAATTCTGTTACTTCTGCTAGTAATCTATTTTTCCTATATTTCTCTGTTTTGTGTATTTTGGGATTATGTTATTAAGTGCATATAAATTGATAATTTTTTATCTTCCAGGTGAATGGAATTATCATTAGGAATATTGCACATTTACTCTAATAACAATTTTTAACTCTAAGAGTATTTAATCTGAAAACAAAATAAATATACTTATTAGTATTTGCATGGCACACCTTTTTCTTTTTCTTTCCATCTTCGATACACTTACATTTTATTGCATTTCATTTACACAATTTATGTTTGATTTTAAAATTGTATCCAGTTTTACATTTTTTTGTCTTTTACTTAAAACTTTTAGCCCACTTACATAAAAATTCTTATCACTATGTTTGGTTTAAATTTACAATCCATGATTGTGCTTTCTGTTTGTCTCATCTGCTCTATGATTTTTCCCCTCTCTTGCATTCTTTTGGAATATCATTTTCTTATTCCATTTTCCTGTGATATCTTTTTACTTATACATTTTTTCTACAAATTTTATAGGTATAGTAGGGATTAAGATAAAATTCATTAATTTATTAATGTCTAATATTAATTATATCTTTATTGTTGTCTTGGACAATAGAAAGTTGTTAGAACACTTTAATATTTTTACTAGTCTCTTGATGCACTAGCTAATGTTATTGTGTATATTAATTTCTTTCTAATCTTATTTATTTATTCATTCATTTATTTATTTATTTATTTATTTTAGAGACAGAGTGCATGCACGTGCACATGTGGGAGAAGAGCAGAGGGAGAGGGAGAAAGAAAATCTTTAAGCAGGCTCCACACTCAGTGCAGAGCCCTACACAAGGTTCTATCTCACAACTGTGATATCATGACCTGAGCTGAAATCAAGAGTCAAATACTTAACTGACTGAGCCACACAGGTGCCCCTTTCTTTCTAATTTTAAACCTCACAGGACATTATTATTGTTGTATAAAGTCAATGTTCATTTTGGTTTATAAACATATTTACCACTTTTTTTCCCGAGGTCTTTATTTCTTTCTTCTGCTTTGATCTTCCATATGGGATGTCCTGCTTGAAACATCTTCTCTAAATTTCAAAGTGTCAGTATTCTTGAATTCTCCTGAGTTTTGTCAAAAAATGCCATTTGTACTCAGATTTGAACAATACATTCATATTAGTCTTTCTCACTATATTCTTTGTGTCTATTTTGTATTTTCTATCTTTCTATCTCTCTGTTCAATATTATGGATAATATATAAAAGAAATATCTACATTGCAAAACCAAAAATTAACCCTAATATAAACTATGAAATTTGGGCTATTATAATACATCCAGGTAAGTTTATTAATTGTAACGAATATACCCTGATGGTGGGGGATGCTGATAATGGGGGAGCCTATGTATGCATGAGGACAAGGAGTATGTTAGCAATTTCTTACCTTCCTCTCAATTTTTCTATGAACCTAAAACTGCTCTAAAAATATAACATCTTTAAGAGAACCTATATTGAGCATTTAATTTTTATAGTTAATATTTTCTTTATTTAAGTTTTATTTTTTTATTTATTAAATCTCTCATGTCACTCCTTCCACAAATATATTTCCCAGTTTTAAAATATTTTTATTTATATTAAGCACATTCTATTGATACATTTTTTTTTCTAATGACAACAATATCTGAATCTGAGTGTTTCTGCTACTTAGTTCTTATTTTGCTCTTTGTCTGTGTCCCGAGTTACCTTTAACACCCTGTTGATTGTTCAAATTTAAAAAATTATTTTTAGGAAGTACCATGTTATCTTCTCCTAGTGTTGACCTATATTTCCTTCTGGCATGGCCACCACTATAAATCTAGTTACCATTTGTCACCTTACAAAGTTAATACAATATTATGGACTATATTTCCCATCCTGTACATCACATCCCCATAATTGGAAGTTTGTACTTCTTGATCCCTCTCACCCATTTTGCCTTCTTTCAACCTCCTCCCTTTGGGCAAACACTAATATTCTGCTTTGTTTGTTTTGGCTTTTAGATTTCACATATAAGCAATATCATGAGGTAGTTGTCTTTCTGTGACTTATATCACTTAGTATAATCGCCTCAAAGTCCATCCATATTGTTGCAAACGGCAAGACTTCTTTCTTTTTTAAGACTGAGTTGTATTCTGGTGTGTGTGGGCATGTGTCTGTGTGTACATTTCTTTTTAATACACTTACCCATCGATGGATACTTAGGTTTTTCCCACATCTTGGCTATTATAAATAATGCTGCAATAAACATAGGAGCACATATATCTTTTTGAATCCACCAGGGGTAGGATCTGGGGGAGACCATCTCTCTGCCTCTCCTATCCATCTCTATATGGTTCTTTTATCCTTTGTTGTAGAGACTGGTTCATCTAGTTTTCAGATATTTTCAGAGGGAAATGACCCATTTGTAGCTGTAGATTTGGTGTGTCCTTGGGAGAAGGTGAGTTCAGGATCTGTGTCTATATCTCTCTATATCTATATGTCACAAATGGGACTCATTTTAGTTATACATGTTGGTTTAACATTTGAAAACCATACTAATGGAGAAAAATATAATCTTAATAGATTACAGAAAAAGCAAAACTAATTTGACATGCAGTAATAATGACAATAACAACAGCAATAAATAATAATAATAATAATAAATCTCTCACCAAACAAGCAATAGAAAAAGAACTCCTTCAACTTCTTCAAGGGTATCTTGAAAAACCTAAACCTAAAATATTATCATATTTATTAGTGAAATATAAAATCTTTTATTCCTAAAATCAGGAAAGAAAATTAAGATACTCTCACCACCTCAACTCAGCACTGGCGTAAGGCAGAACAAAACTCAAAGTCATACATAGTAAGAAGAAAGGAATAAACTGCCATTCTTGGAAGATGACATGATCATGGTAGAAGAGACTCCTAAAGAATATGCAGAGTCAGTTAATAAGTAAATTTAGCAAAGGCTTAATATAAATGTCAGTTTTAAAATATTAAACATATTCCTATATACTATAACAAAATGGGAGAATAAAACATCAAGACCATTCATAATAGCAACAAAACCCATCAAATTTCCATAATTAAATCTAACAAAAGATTTGTAAGACTATGGCACTTAAAACATTGTCAAGATAAATTAGAAAATACTTAAATCAATTGAGAGATACAGCATATTCAAGTATTGGAAAATGTATTAATTTTAACTTACCAATTCTCCCAAAATTATTCCACAGATTCAACAAAATCTGACTGAAAAATCTCAAAAAAAATTTTTGGGGAAAAAATTGACAAGCAGATTGTAATTTTTTTAATGCAAAGAACATAGAATAGTTGAGACAATTTTTAAGCAGAACAAAGTTGGATAATTTACCAAACCAGATTTCAAGTTTAATATAAAAATCAGTGAACATGAGTCAAAATAGAAAGTATTCAAAGTTAAATGCACAGGGGATGAAACATGGAAAAACGAAGGGTTCTGTAACCTCTGGGAAAATATCAAGCAATTGAATATGTGTAATTGGGAGTTCCAGAAAGAAGTAGCAGACATATTGTTGGGGCAGGAGGAGAGGGGATAAATTATATGAAGGTGAAAAGGTCAAAATTTCTCTAAATCTAAAGAAAACTATGAATTCAAAGATCCAAGAAACTCAATAAATCCCAAGAGAATAAAAATAAAAATCACAGCAAGTCACACTTTTTTTAATTTGAGAGAGACAGAGATACGTGAGTGTGAGGGGCAGAGAGAGAGGGGGAGACAGAGAATCCCAAGCAAGCTCTGCATTGCCAGTGCAGAGCCCAATGTGGGGCTTGAACTCAGGAAACCACGAGATCATGGCCTGAGCAGAAACCAAGAGTCAGACACTTAACTGACTGAGGCACCGAGGCACCCCACAGCAAGTCACGTGTTAATCAAAATGCTGAAAAACAGTAATTAGAAAAAAAGTTTTCAAACTATCCAGATATCAAAAGAAATATTATATACAAAAGGATACAAATGACCACAGACTTCTCATTAAAAATTTGTAAGAAGAGATCAACATCTTTAAAGTTCTGAAGAAAAATCACACTATCAGCCTATTCAAAGTGAAAATGTTTTCTTACATTCAAGCAAAATAACGTTTTATTTGGGAAATAAGCTATGAGAAATCACTGCAAGCAAACATGCAATACAGAAAATGATAGAAGCACCTCTTCAGAAGGAAAAAAATAAGATGATAACCTTGAACTATACAAAAGAATGAAGAGTTACAGAATGATAATCATTTGGGTAAATATAGATGTTTTTCCTTATCTTAGAAATGCTTAGAAAGATAACACTTAAAAAATTATTAATATAATGTTGGGTTCATAACGTAAACAGTATTGAAATATATGGCAACAATAACCAACAAGGTGTGAGAGAAGAAATGGCAGTATACTTTCGGAAAGTTCTTACTACTTTTATTACATAATACATTATTTGAAGTTAGATGTGATAACATACAGATGCATACTGTAAATTCTAAATCAACCATTAAAAAGAATAAAACCAAGAAAAATATCTCCTAATCCAATTGCTAGAGAAAATAATTAAATCATAAAAATACTGAAATAATAAAAATAAGGAAAATAGTAAAATAAAGAGCAAATGTAACAAAGAGCAAACAGCAAGATGATTTAACCCCATACATATGTCTCCAAATATGTCCTATACATATAGTATCCATGTTATCAAAAGGATGTCTCTCTGACACTACATATTACACAAATGGTGTCTCAGCTCTTAAGATTATCTACTGACCTTCTGTAATGGAAGTTATTTACAGCAGGGCCCTATAATAGACTAACAATTGTTCAAAAAAGTAATACTTTGCTCCTGCATCAAGCAGATTTTGAATCCAGAATCCCAAAAGACACCACTGGATGGCAGTATTTGACTTTATCTGCAAGTCTAGTGAACCACTCCAAAATCAAATGTGCATGCCAGTTGTTCTAGACCCTGGCCAAATTCAATATTATTTCAGTATATAGAGTTAGTAAGCTGCTTATGTTGGTAAATACATCTAGCGATATATAAATTCATCTAACAATATTCAAATAGCCTGCAAGGGCCAAGTTTATTTTTTAGTGTTCATCCAGCAGAGACTATTTTGTTTCATACGTCCACGGAATTCATCCTGAGATCCTGGATGAAGTTATTAGAAAATTTATTGATTAGTTCCTGTATTTTATCTAGTTGGATTAACCATCTTCAGCTACTCATGTACATCAACATAATCTTTGGTTTTTTCCCCAGAGCAAAATTATCCTGCTATACTACCAAAATGAGTTACCTTCACCTTAACATTCACCAGGTAAAAACTGTCCCTAACAGAGTAATGATAGTATTTGAGAGGGGTCAGATATCCCTGAGAGAAGATGATAAACATATACCGGAGTCCTGTACGAGTGAAGGCAAATTGTGTCTGAATTTCTTCTCAAGATGGGATCAAAAAGATAGTGTTCAAAAAGAAAACACTAGCTAATCTGTAATAGCATACTAGTCACCTTTAGTTTGCTGCTCTTCTCAAAGAGTTTTCATCCAAGTAATTCTTCTCAGGTCCATATTGGAGTGGTAGGCCTTCCACCTGGATGAATCATAGCTACTGCAGACACTATATGGACAAACATCCTCTCTACCTCCTATCCCATCAAAAAGATTCAAAATCATCTATCTATCTATCTATAGATATAGATAGATAGATATATGTGTATGGCAGAAATTAATTAGAAAAAAATAAGCAATGGAAAAGCCAAACACTTGAATAGGCACTACATGAAAGAGAAACACTGTAAACCAATAATTACAGGATGATAACCAAACTCATTAGTATTTAGAGAAATGCAACAAAAAACCACAATAAAATGCTATATTATACAAATTTCATTGGCAAAAATGAAGAAGCTTAACAAATCCAATTACTGGAAAAGATGGGGATCAAAAGAAATATTCATACATTGCTTTTGAGAATGTGAATTGGTACTGCTATTTAGAAAATAACACAGCATTAAGTTTTCTATGACTCAACAGTTCTACTTCCACATAAATATATATATGAGGAAAACTCTTACAGAAGTGCACCTGGAGGCCCAGAATATCATATTTATAACAGTATATTTTATAAAGTGAAAAAACATAGAAAACAAACAAAGAAACAAAAACCTGGGGAAAAACTAAATACCCCAAACAAGAGAATGGTTAAATAAATTGTGGTATATTCTGGTAATAGAACATTTTATACCTTGATGAAAACAAATAAGCTAACATTCCCTGCAACATTTATGGCCAGTATATATATGATTGAGTGAAAATCATGTCTCAAAAGACTACATAAGGTGTAATTCCATATTTTGCCCCTAAAATAAGCAAAACTAAGTATATTGCTTAGGCCAGCTTACAGACATTTTAAAATATTTTTAATTAAAAAAAGAGAATTGCATACCTCCAAATGAGAATTTTAGCTATTTCTCAAGGGAAACAGAGACTGGATAGGAAAAACATATAGGTGGATAAAACATATTGGCAATATTCAGTTGAAGTGAACACAATAGTGAATTTATGGTGTTTGTTATATTATTAAGACTTTCCAAAAAGAGAGAAGATAAAGAAGGAAATGAATTAACTCTTGAATGGCAGAGGGAATCTGTAATAAGTGTAAGACACACAGAGAGTCCATTTAAGGCCTTCCATCCTTTTATAAACTCTCCCTCACCCCAAAACCCCTGTGCTGCTCAACCAAACTATTCCCCCAGGTTCCAAGGGAAAAAAAAAAGAAGAATTTGTAAAAATAAAACTTCTAGAATGAGACTCATATTCTCTACACATATAATTAAAGTGTTACAGCTGCTAATAGAAGTCTACAGGGCAAAAATGGGGTGAGACAAAAGTAGTGTCCAGGATGGTCTTCTAAGAGGAGGGGGAAGTATGAGCACAAGTCCATAAATACAAAATTCTGATAGGACTATGGGGCTTTAAGGTATTTTGAGGAGTAGACTGTGAAAGGCACAAGGGATTCTGCAAAATAGAAGGTGAAGACTTCATCAGATGGATCATTTAACTAATTGATAATTGACCTTGCTTCTATTCTAGTGTATGTATTAGAAACTACCATGTATGTTATAAATTCCCTTCTAAGACCAGCCTCACTTCAGCCCATAAGTCATGATATGTGTTCTCATTATCATTCAATTCAAAACATGCTCTAATTTCTATAATAAGTTAGATTTTGTCTCTAAGTTATTTAGTAATACATTTATTACTTTCAAAGAGATGGGGATTTTTAAATTATCCTGTTGTTATTAACTTTTAGCCTAATTTCACTAGAATCTGAGAATATGCTCTACATTGTTTCCATCATTTAAATTTGACAATAATTACTTAATGGCCAAAAATATTTTTTAATCTTCAATGCATACTTGAAACAAATGTGTATTATGACATTATTTGCTACTGAGTTCAATATGTGTAAATTAAATCATTTTTATTAATTATATAATTTTATTAAATATATTAATAGAATTATAATTATGTTGTTATAATCTTATCTACTTATCAATTTGTGTCTGTTTTTTCTAATAGTTACTAAAAAAAAAAAGGATTCAAAACTTCCACTATGGGTCCTTAATTTTTAAAAATCCCCAAATCTCCCCCATGAGAATTCACACAGAAATTTGGTTAATAACACCAAAAATCTATGGACAACATTTTATGCAGTAAAACATGAGCCAGAATATAAAGTATCCATACAAACCTCCAAGTATGAATGGTGAGAACATTCCACCAACGATTATAAGGCTGGTGCAGCATCAGTGCCTGTATAAGAGATAGCAGAGGGAAGCAACAAAGCATTTGATAGGCTAAGATTTTAACAAGTATTCACCAGAAATCTTAGTAAAATTCAGAAAACAGTCGAAACTGGCAGGGATTTGTGGACCCTACTAATAGGTGAATACAAGCTATCTGCAATTAGATCTGAAGGAGCTGGAGTAGTCTGGACTCTACCATCCCTCAACATGAACCAGTTAAAGCCTATTTCCAGATAGAGCTCCACATTGACTAAGAGCTGTTGGGAATAGAATCCAAATAAACCTGGACAGAGGAAAGGACAATGCAGATTAAATGGCCAGTATTTGACAAGAATAACAGAAGAAAGAGCTCAAGAGTCATAAAATTAGGAAATCCATAAAACAATTCTTTCCCTACAGCTTCTAGAAGTTAAGATAATTAGTTTCATGTAAAAATGAGCATCAGAAGTAGGAGCCAAGATGGTGGAAGAACATGGAAGTTTTTTGTGTGTCTCGCATCCATGAAATACAGCCAGACCAACACTAAACCATCCTGCACACCTAGAAAAGTGATTTTGGATTAGCACAACAATTTGCACAACCTGAACCACAGAAATCAGCAGGCATGCAGCGTGGAGAGGTGAACTGGGGGAGAGAAGCTGCAGAAGGCAGGGAGCCACTTTTGCATGCAGACAGAGGATGAAGATGGGGCGGGGGGAGAGGGCGGATAATATAGGAAAAGCACCCCTCCTGGAAAGGAGCTAGAGACAAAGTGGAAAATTGGAAACAGCCACAGGGACAGAACTAAAAAGGTAGAAAGGAGAAAGGAGAAAGGAGAAGGTAAATTCCATTAAGACTGTAAACAGGGGGAGCACAGAGTCTGAACATCCACAGCTTGATAACTGGTGGTGCTCTGGTGGGAAGGGCAAATCCCCAGTAGCAGAGTGGGGTCTTGGAGGTTCTCAGGCCAAACAGGGAGAAGTGCTTCCACTGCTGGAAGGATATGTGGTGGAGGCTGTGAGGCTACATGGACCCAGCAGACCCCGAGAACAGCCACATTTGCTGGTGCTGGAACAAGGTCGTTGAGGGTGAAGTCTGGTGCCAGATGTCTGTTGTGATTTTCCATAATCCCTGAGGCTCTGCTGCTACACTGTCTTGCAAACTTTTTCTGAGACAGGCTGGCAACTGGATGCAGTCTCTGGGCATTGGCAGCAGCACAGTACCGCAAGCATTCCTTGGTGCAGCCGGCACCCGGCCATTGATCGCTGAGACATTCCGCAGAGGGGTAGAGCGGGTCAAAGACACAGTCTCTCAGAAGTGGGGGGCTGGTGAAGGCAGCCACATCTGAGACAAAACTCGGGAGGAAGGTGCTTCCTGGGGCTTGATCGCGGACAGTGTGGAAGCGGGGAGTGGGTGGAAATCAAAGATGAAGGACAGGTACACGATTGCTGATCAAGAAGAACAGAGTTCCAATACTAGAGAGTGGGTAGCTGGATGTCGCCACTTTCACCACTCGCACCTATGCACATAAGCACCTAAAAGCTCCAAAACAATCCAACCCAGTAGGATAGCAGCGCCATCTAGTGGAGAATGGAGAATGCCAACTAGAAGAACCATTACACTAAGTTCTGCCCAACTGGGCCACCTTCGCTCTTCAAGAACATAAGCCTCACCGCCTACTTACTTTATGGTCTATCAAGCACTTCATACTTTGACTTTTGGGGGAAAATGAAGTAATTTCAGCCTTATTTCAGTCTGTTAGCCAGTCCAACTATTCAATTTTCTAGCTGTTTTTTTCTCTTTCCCTTTTCTTTTCCTTTTCTTGAATACAGATAGAGAAAAAATTCATTTTTATTTTCAAATTTTATTAAAAATATTTTTCTTTAATTTGTTTTCTACTATATTTTTACTTTTGTGTAATTTTTTCCAAACTCTAATTTACTTCCATCATTTCATTTAGCCTACTTCAGTGTATTCATTTTTTCAAATTTTCAAAACATTTCCTTTTTTCTTTTTTTCCCCTTTTTTCTCTAATCTATCAAGCACTTTCAACACCCAGAAAAAACACACCTAGGATCTAGCATCTTTTATTCCATTTTTTTGTGTGTGTTTTTAATTTTTAATTTAAATATTTTTTAATTTTAATTTTTTTAATTTCGATTTTTCTACCTCATTAATTCCTTTTCTCATTTCAAAATGATGAAATGAAGGAATTCACCCCCTAAAAAAGAGCAGGAAGAAACGACAGCCAGGGTCTTAACCAACACAGATACAAGCAAGATGTCTGAACTGGTTTTTAGAATCACGATAATAAGAATACTAGCTGGAGTCAAAAATATATTAGAATCCCTTTCTGCAGAGAAAAAGGAAGTAAAAGCTAGTCAGGATGAAATACAAAATGCTATAACTGAGCTACTCTTGAATGGATGCAGCGGTGACAAGGATGGATGAGGCAGAACAGAGAATCAGCAATAGAGAGGACAAAAATATGGAGAACAATGAAGGAGGAAAAAAGAGAGAGACTAAGGCAAAAGAGCACGATTTAAGAATTAGAGAAATCAGTGACTCGTTGAAAAGGAACATCACCAGAATCATTGGGGCCCCAGAGGATGAGAGAGAAATAGGGATAGAAGGGTTATGTGAGAAAATCATAGTGGAAAACTTTCCTAACCTAGGGAAAGACACAGACATCAAAATCCAGGAAGAACAGAAGACACCCATTAGATTCAACAAAAACTGATCATCAACAAGGCATATCATAGTCAAATTCACAAAACACTCAGGCAAGGAGAGAATCATGAAAGCATCAAGGGAAAAAATGTCCTTAAGCTACAAGGGAAGACAGATCAGGTTTGCAGCAGACCTATCCACAGAAACTTGGCAGGCAAGAAAGGAGTGGCAGGATATATTCAATGTGCTGAATCAGAAAAATATGCAGCCAAGAATTCTTTATCCAGTAAGGCTGTCATTCAAAATAGAAGGAGAGATAAAAAGTTTCCCAGACAAAAAAAAATTAAAGGAGTTTGCGACCACTAAACCAGCACTGCAAGAAATTTTAAGGGGGACTCTCTGAGGGAAGAAAAGATGGGAAAAAAATCTAAATAGATATATAGATATATAGATATCTCAAGGCAACAAAGATTAGAAAGGACCAGAGAACACCACCAGAAACTCCAACTCTACAAGTATCAAAATGGCATTAAGTTCATATCTTCCAGTATTTACTCTAAATGTCAATGAACTCAATGCTCCAATCAAAAGAAATAGGGTAACAGAATGGATAATAAAACAAGCTCCATCTGTATGCTGTTTACAAGAGAGTCACTTTAGACCTAAAGACACCTTCAGATTGAAAATAAGGGGATGGATAAACATCTATCACGCTAATGGTCAACAAAAGAAAGCCGAATAGCCATACTTATATCAGACAATCTATACTTTAAAATAAGGACTGTATAAAGAGACACAGAAGGGCATTATATCGTAATCAAGGGGTCTATCCACAAGAAGACCTAACAATTGTAAACATTTATGCACCAAATGTGAAATAACCCAAATATATGAATCAACTAATCACAAACATAAAGAAACTCATCGATAGTAATACCATAATAGTAGGAGACTTCAACACCCCACTCACAGAAATGGACAGATCATCTATTCAAAAAATCAACAAGGAAACAATGGCTTTGAATGACACACTGGACCAGATGGACTTAACAGATATATTCAGAACATTTCATCCTAGAGCACCAGAATATACATTCGTCTCCAGTGCACATGAAACATTCTCCAGAAGAGACCACATCTGGCACACAAATCAGGCCTAAGCAAGTACAAAAAGATCAAGATCATAGCGTGCATATTTTAAGACCACAATGCTATGAAACTCAAAATCAACCACAAGAATAAATTTGGAAAGGTCACAAATACTTGGAGACTGAAGAACATCCTACTAAAGAATGAATGGGCTAACCAAGCAGTTAAAGAGGAAATTAAAAAGCTTATGGAAGTCAATGAAAATGATAACACCATAACCCAAAACCTCTGGGACACAGCAAAGGTGGTTAAAGAGGAAAGTATATAGCAGTCCAGGCTTTCCTCAAGAAGGAAGAAAGATCTTAGATACACAACCTAACCTTGTACCTTAAGGAGCTGGAAAAAGAACAGCAAATAAAACCCAAAACCAGCAGAAGACAGGAAATAATAAATACTGGAGCAGAAATTAATGCTATCAAAACCAAAAAAAAAAAAAAAAAAAAAAACAGTAGAAGAGATCAATGAAACCAGACACTGGTTCTTTGAAAGAATTAACAAAATTGATAAACCACTAGCCAGTTTGATCAAGAAGAAAAAGGAAAGGATCCAAATAAATAAAATCAAGAATGAAAGAGAAGAGATCACAACCAAGACAGCAGAAATAAAAACAATAAGAGAATAGTATGAGCAATTATATGCCAATAAAATGGGCAATCTGGAAGAAATGGACAAATTCCTAGAAACATATACACTACCAAAACTGAAACAGGAAGAAATAGAAAATTTGAACAGACCCATAACCAGTGAAGAAATCAAATTAGTAATCAAAAATCTGCCAAAAAACAAGAGTCCAGGGCCAGATGGCATTCCAGGGGAATTCTACCAAACATTTAAGGATGAGGTAACAACTATTCTCTTGAAGCTTTTCCAAAACATAGAAATGGAAGGAAAACTTCCAAACTCTTTCTATGAGGCCAGCATTGCCTTGATTCCAAAACCAGACAGAGACCCCTCTAAAATGGAGAACTATAGACCAACTGCCCTGATGAACATGGATGCAAAATCCCTCAACAAGATATTAGCCAACTGGCTCCAACAATACATTAAAAAAATTATTCACCACGACCAAGTGGGACTTATACCTGGGATGCAGGGCTGGTTCAATGCCTGCAAAACAATTAACATAATTCATCACATCAATAAAAGAAAGGACAAGAACCATATGATCCTCTCAATAGATGCAGAGAAAGCATTTGACAAAATACACCAAACTTTCTTGATAAAAACCCTTAAGAAAGTAGGGATAGAAGGATCATACCTTGAGATAATAAAAGGCATATATGCACCACCCAACGCTAATGTCATCCTCAATGGGGAAAAACTGAGAGCTTTTCCCCAAAGGTCAGGAACAAGACAGGGATCTCCACTCTTGCCATTGTTATTCAACATAGGATTGGAAGTCCTAGCCTCTGCAATCAGACAACACAAAGAAATAAAAGGCATCCAAATAGTCCAGGAGGAGGTCAAACTTTCACTCTTCTCAGATGACATGATACTCTATATGGAAAACCCAAAAGATTCCACCAAAAAACTGCTAGAACTGATTCATGAATCCAGCACAGTTGCAGGATATAAAATCAACGCACAGAAATCGGTTGCATTCCTATTCACCAACAATGTAGCAACAGAAAGAGAAATCAAGGACTCGATCCCATTTACAATTGCACCAACAATCATAAAATACCTAGGAATAAATCTAACCAAAGAGGTGAAAAATCTATACACTGAAAACTATAGAAATATTATGAAAGAAATTGAAGAAGAAAAAAAATGGAAAAAGATTCCATGCTCCTAGATAGGAAGAAAAAATATTGTTAAAATATTGATACTACCCAGGACAATCTACATATTCAATGCAATCCCTATCAAAATCACACTAGCATTCTTCACAAAGCTAGAACAAATAATCCCAAAATTTGTATGGAGCCAGAAAACACCCTGAATAGCCAAAGCAATCTTGAAAAAGGAAACAAAAGCAGGAGGCATCACAATCCCGGATTTCAAGCTGTACTACAAAGCTGTAATCATAAATTAATATATATATATGTAATCATCAAGAGGTATGGTACTGGCACAAGAACAGACACTCAGATCAATGGAACAGAATAGAGAACCCAGTAATGGACCTACAAACATATGGCCAACTAATCTTTGACAAAGCAGGAAAGATATCCAATGGAATAAAGACAGTCTCATCAGTAAGTGGTGCTGGCAAAGCTGGACAGCGACATGCAGAAGAATGAACCTGGACCACTTTCTTACACCATACACAAAAGTAAACTCAAAATGGATGAAAGACCTAAATGTAAGACAGGAAGCCATCAAAATCCTCGAGGCGAAAGCAGGCAAAAACCTCTTTGATCTTGGCCACAGCAACTTCTTACTCAACACATCTCTGGAAGCAAGGGAAACAAAAGCAAAAATGAACAACTGGGACCTCATCAAAATAAAACCTTTTGCACAGCAAAGGAAACAATCAGCAAAACTAAAAGGCAACCGACAGAATGGGAGAAGATATTTCCAAACGACCTATCAGATAAAGGGTTAGTATCCAAAATCTATAAAGAACTGATCAAACTCAACACCCAAAAAGCAAATAATCCAGTGAAGAAACATATTACCAGTTATAGTTTTTTCCTTATGTGATAAACTTACTGAAACTTCCAAAGCAAAAACCACCACCATGAATATAGATGACAGCCGGTCTTGGGATTTCTGACTTTCTCTTTGGCAAGTACAAATGTACTGGAGTACCAACAAATGCTGTATCGGTTTCTGTGACATTTTCATCTGAGAGTGGTTGTGTATAGTCCAGACTGAATATCATGGAAATTAAGTCTCCATGTTTAATAATACCTAGGTTTTCAAAACACATACTCTGTAAAAGCAAAACAAAAATGAATATTTTCATCTTATATTACACCAAATGCATATAAAGAGAAAATAAAATGTAAGTGAAATGGACAGAAATAGAATATTTGTAATATTTATTTCCAAGTAATACTGTATAGACTTTATTCAATACCTTTTTGCCTTTGAAAATCTCAAGTATCCCGTATTTTATTAGTAACTGTGTCATTCAAAATCTGTCAATTTACTGGCAGTTATTTTATAATTGTAAATTCTTACCTGGAAAATTTCCAGGTCTTATAACACCTTTTCTTTCCTTTTTGTTTTATAGGCATGCTGTCATATTTTTCTTCTTTGTTGTTCATTTTACCTAATCCAAAATTTTAAAAGTTCTCTTATGCTCACACTAATAGTTATTTAATGCTGTGGTTATCTTTTTTTTAATGCTTTTTATTTATTTATTTGAATCCAGTTTAGTTAACATTCAGTGTAGTATTCATTTCAGGAGTCGAACCCAGTGATTCATCACTTACATATAATATCCAGTGCTCAGCCCAACAAGTGCCCTCCTTAGTGCCCATCACCCATTTAACCCATACACCCAATTACCTCCCCTCGAACAACCCCCAGTCTGTACTCTGTATTTAAGAGTCTTTTATGGTTTGTCTCCCTCTGTTCTTATCTTATTTTTCCTTTCCTTCCCCTATGATCATCTGTTGTGTTTGTTAAATTTCACATGAATGAAATCATACGGTATTTGTCTTTCTCTGTCTGACTTATTTTGCTTAGCAAAATATACTCTATCTCTATCCATATCATTGCAAATGCAATATTTCATTCTTTTTCATCACTGAGTAGTATTCCATTGTGTATATGTGTGTGTGTGTGTATACATATACATACACATACACATACATACACACCACACTTTCTTTATGCATTCATCAGTTGATGGACATTTGGGCCCCTTTCATAATTTAACTATTGTCACTATTGCTGCTATGAACACTGGAGTCCATATGCCCCATTAAATCAGTACTTTTGTATCCTTTGGATAAATGCCTAGTAGGGCAATTGCTGGATTGTAGGGTAGCTCTATTTTTAATTTTTTGAGGAACTTCCACACTGGTTTCCATAGTAGCTGCACCAGTTTGCATTCCCACCAACAGTGCAAAAGTCTTCCTCCTTCTCCGCCTTCTTGCCAACATCTGTTGTTTCCTTAGTTGTTAGTTTTAGCCATTCTGACAGGGGTGAGGTGGTATCTTATTGTGGTTTTGATTAGTATTTCCCTGATGATGAGTGATGTTGACCATCTTTTCATGTGTCTGTAAGACATATGGATGTCATCTTTGGAAAAGTCTTTGCTCATGTCTTCTGTCCATTTATTCACTGGATTATTTGTTTTTTGGGTGTTGAGTTTGATACATTCTTTATAGGTATTTCATATTAACCCATTGTCTGATATGTCATTTCCAAATATCTTCTTCCATTCTGTAGGTTTGCCTTTTAGTTTTGCTGATTGTTCCTTCACTGTGCAGAAGCTTTTTATCTTGATGAGCTCCAAAAGGTTTATTTTTGTTTTTGTTTAATGCCCTGTTTTCAACTTTAAATAGCTGTGTCCTAGCACCCAACCCCCATCCCTCAAATCCCATATTTAATATCACTGGAAAAAAATATCTCCCTGGTATTTCTGATAACTTTTCTAGGAAATTCGTGACATGTCACTGGCAGTTTACTCAAAAGAAAAAAACTTAAAAATACATGGTCAATAGTACATCAAACACATTCCTACAATTATTTCAGAGTATGGTATTACAGGGTCTTAGAGAATGTCTAATTCCTACACTTTAACAATGAGGAAGCATGCAGAAGCTCTAAGTTGCAGCCAGTAAAGGTCAAAGCTAAAATGCATTCATTTTTCCAGACCAACCACTTATACCATCACTTACTGAATATATGATCTGAAGCAAATTAAAATTACACTCTACCTTAATTTTTTTATCTATATAATTGTAACCATAATAATAACAATAAATCCCTCAGTGGGCTGTTGTATGATTTAAGTGAGTTAGGACTTCTCATATACATAGAAGAGTGCCTACTACATGTACGTATTTAATAAATCTTGCCTTATTTAAGTATTCTTTACTACTAAAAATTCTTAAGTAATTTCATGCTAATTGAATATAATCAGGTAGAGTGTCCTTTAAGGCAAGATTTTGGGAAATGGGTCAATTAAACTAATTTTTCATTTAGTGAAGTGAATTTTAAAAGATATTTGACAGATTGCTTTTTTTTCCTCATTTCTCAGACATTTTCTGTTTTTGAGCAGGTAAGTATTTTTTGAATAACAAAAGTATCACCTTAGAGATTATTTTGTGCTGTTCGACCATACATGGTCTGTAATTCTCAGAGAAATCCTGAAAAGTATTTATGATTAATACCCCATTTTATAGGTTAAAAATGTATAATGGAGGGTTAAGGAAAGTTTAGAAGATTGGACATGCTTTCTTTTACCAAACTCAGCCTTCCAAGTTAACATATGACTCCATAGCAATGAATTTTATTTATCAAGATTATGTCCTCAAAAACTTTACTTTTCACTTCCATTTCATATGATAAAGTAATCTACCTTACTGGTATCTCAACTTTGAGTTACAAAATTCAGTACTGACAAGAATAAAATTGGTTGTTGTTGTTGTTGTTGTTGTTGTTGTTGTTTGAGAACAGCCAAGGACTGTTAATTTTAGTAGAATAATCTTGCAAGTAAATACATGGGTGCTCTTCTTAGCATCTTTTTAAAAATAAAAAACAATCCATATACAATGTGAAATCTATAAGGTACATAATTGTGTTATAGATGGACAATGGTGAGAATAATTTGTAGCTGCAAAAGGAAAAGACTATGGAGTCGGCACTTTTTTCCCCACATCTTCTTTCATGTTACATTAAATCAAGGAGTAGGAGCATTGGAGAAAGAGGCAGTTGTAGTGAAGGTAAGCCACTAGAAGTAGTGGATAGGTAGACTTAATATTGTTAAGATTCGTCAATACAACCCAAAGTAATGCAATTCCCATCAAAATTCCAACAATCTTTTCCACAAAAGTGGAAAAGCCAATCTTTCAATTCGTATGGAACTACAAAGGGCTCCAAATAGAGAAAAGAATCTCAAAAAATAAAAAGTAGTTCCATATTTCCCACTGGGGGCCAGAGGAAGTTACTACTGAATCAGAAAATATCTGAAAACAAGCCACTCTAACACTTTATAAAAACTGAAGCAGGAACTCTTTGATATTAGTAAAAAAAAAAAATCTGAACTGTCTCTTTCTACAAGTTCTAAAAAAACAAATTAAAAAAAATGGTGAAGAAAAGTATCAAGGGTCAAGTCTCATACAAAATATACAACATAGACAAGAAAACTAAAATAGAAGAAACAAAAAAATAAACACAACTATCCATTTATACAAAGAAAAGCAATGTGGAAAAAACACAAATTTAAATATTAAACAGAAAAGAAGGGGGCACCTGGCTGGCTCAGTCAGTTTAGCATCAGACTCTTGACCTCAGCTCTGATCATGATCTCAAGGTTTGTGAGATCAAGCCCTGTGTAGAGCTCTGTGCTGAGAGTGTGGAGCCTGCTTGAGATTCTCTCTCCACCTCTCTCTCAATCTCTTAAGAAAAAAATAAATAAAAAACATTTTTTTTAAAAAAGAAGTGATAAATGGTGTTTAAGAGAAAGTGACAAATATTAAAGACAGGCAAAGAAATGACAAATATGAACAATAGCACTCATTTAAAAAAATTAAAACAAGATAACAGAAAAAATATTACATACTATAATCAAAGAAGCTTTCCTAAAAAAAAAAAAACTTGAAAATACATAACGAGAGCCTGCTCTGTGTACCTGAGAATATTGAACCAGAATAGCTAATAGCAAGATATATTCCTGTAAGTTATTGTACTGTAAAGAACAAAGGGAAAGACATTATATGTTTAGGCAAAAAAGTCATTTGGCTTCTGAGGGAAATAATTAGACCAACAAGAGAACTTAGTGGTCATTCTTTATGTCAAGAGAAAATATAATATTTCATTATATAATATAATAATAATTAATTTTATTATATAAATGTGAATAAATAATTTAATATCTGGATTTTTTTCAACTCAGTGTATTGTACTAAGAGTGCATCCTAAAGAATCGAGCAGAGAATGAGCTTCATGCAATCAAAATTAATAAAGAGACAATGTAAATACTGGTTAACATTATTAATTATACTGTTACTGTAAAATCAGTATTCATTGATGGTTGAAAAGGGGAGGGGTGTAGCAGCAGATAAGGTATTGCTATTGCTGTCTAATAGCAAAGAAAGAGCAAAAAGACAAAATTCACTGTTTTTAGTTATCAAAAGTAGTGGTGGTGGTGTTTATATTGTTATTCAAAGACCACCACCTTTGTAAGGTGAGTAAAAACAAGATAGGGTGGGTAGGGGATACGTGGGTGGTTCAGTTAGTTAAG
Source organism: Leopardus geoffroyi (assembly GCF_018350155.1). Lineage (NCBI taxonomy): Eukaryota > Metazoa > Chordata > Mammalia > Carnivora > Felidae > Leopardus > Leopardus geoffroyi. The sequence continues at coordinate 112,662,164 of NC_059333.1, forward strand.
CATGCAGTGTTGATTTTGGCTCCAGTCATGATCTCACGGTTTCTGAGTTCGATCCCCACATGGGACTCTGTGTTCACAAGCAGAGACTGGTTGGGATTTTCACTCTCCCTCTTTCTCTGCCCTTCTTCCATTTACACTATATATCTCTAAATAAATAAATAAATAAACATTAAAAAAAAGAAATTGTGGGATGTTTTTATTCCCTCATATACATGTATCCCCAAGTGTCTAGATTCTTGGATTGTCAGTGTGGAAAAAAAAGACAAGCGATATAGAAGAGATCAAGTAAAAACCCTGTGGTCTTCTCTCTGACCTCAGCCGTAGCAATTTCTTACCTGACACATCCCCAAAGGCAAGGGAATTAAAAGCAAAAATGAACTACTGGGACCTTATGAAGATAAAAGGAAACAACCAACAAAACTAAAAGGCAACCAACAGAATAGGAAAAGATATTTGCAAATGACATATTGGACAAAGGGCTAGTATCCAAAATCTATAAAGAGCTCACCAAACTCCACACCCGAAAAACAAATAACCCAGTGAAGAAATGGGCAGAAAACATGAATAGACACTTCTCTAAAGAAGACATCCAGACGGCCAACAGGCACATGAAAAGATGCTCAATGTCGCTCCTCATCAGGGAAATACAAATCAAAACCACACTCAGGTATCACCTCACGCCAGTCAGAGTGGCCAAAATGAACAAATCAGGAGACTATAGATGCTGGAGAGGATGTGGAGAAACGGGAACCCTCTTGCACTGTTGGTGGGAATGCAAACTGGTGCAGCCACTCTGGAAAACAGTGTGGAGGTTCCTCAAAAAATTAAAAATAGACCTACCCTATGACCCAGCAATAGCACTGCTAGGAATTTATCCAAGGGATACAGGAGTACTGATCCATAGGGGCACTTGTACCCCAATGTTTATAGCAGAACTCTCAACGATAGCCAAATTGTGGAAAGAGACTAAATGTCCATCAACTGATACATGGATAAAGAAATCGTGGTTTATATACACAATGGAGTACTACGTGGCAATGAGAAAGAATGAAATATGGCCCTTTGTAGCAATGTGGATGGAACTGGAGAGTGTGATGCTAAGTGAAATAAGCCATACAGAGAAAGACAGATACCATATGTGTTCACTCTTATGTGGATCCTGAGAAACTTAACAGAAACCCATGGGGGAGGGGAATGAAAAAAAAAAAAAAGAGGTTAGAGTGGGAGAGAGCCAAAGCATAAGAGACTCTTAAAAACTGAGAACAAACTGAGGGTTGATGGGGGGTGGGAGGGAGGGGAGGGTGGGTGATGGGTATTGAGGGGGGCATCTTTTGGGATGAGCACTGGGTGTTGTAAGGAAACCGATTTGACAATAAATTTGATATATTGAAAAAAATAATAATAAAAAAATAAAAGCAAAAAAAAAACCTGTGGTCTTGAATTTGAGATGGAATAACAGACTGCAATAATTATCAAGGATATAAAGAATCATTTTTTTCTTTAAAAATGGGTATTTGTAAAAAAATAAATAAATAAAAATAAAAATGGGTATTTGTATAAAATTCCTAGTTTTGTCCACTGAAGAAACCTAATGCTCAGACTGTGGTATTGAAATATCACCACCATTAAAATAAATCAAATATTAAAAGAAAACCAGGGATCTGGAATGAATGGCTAATCCAAGATCCCTTTCAGAAAATGTGTAAGATGAGCCTGGAAAATACTGCCATATCAGGTTGCAAGGAATATCATATCAAGAGCCATATCAAGAGGACTGAAAGGAGCTTCCAGTGGCCCAAAGAGGGAATACTGAACTACTTTAATAAGAAATTAATCAAAATGGGGCACCTGGATGGCTCAGTTGAGTGTCCGACTCTTGATTTTGGCTCAGGTCATAATCACATGACTTGTGGGTCAAGCCCCGCATAGGGATTCCCAGCTCCTCTCTCTGTCCCTCCGCTGCTCACTCGCTCTCTCTCAAATAAAATAAACTTTAAAAAATGCTTCAAAAAAAGAGAAATTAATCAATAAAATAGACTTTAATTCTCAAGTGTGTACTGATATGTTATTTTTTAATTAATCAGTTAATTACATTCTGAAGATAACAGGGAATCAATTCATTATCTTGAAAAGAGGAAATAAATACAAGGAAATAATAAACATTTTATCTTGTTTTTCTTATGTGAAGTATGCGGTTGTTGAACTAAAAATGAAGCTAACCATCTTGTATAAAACTTTCAAGGTAATTTATAAAAGAAATAATCAAATTAAAATATCATTTTGCAATCTCCATTGAATTAATAAATCTGTATTTTCAGCCTCGATGGCTTTTAACCTAACATGTAGTGACAAATATATGTTTCCTGATGAAATAAAGCCCCATCGTATATATTCTTGCTAAACACATTGAACCTAAGTGTGATCAAACGTCTGGATTCCAACTGATAATTCCCAGGAAACACAGAAGACAGAGGAACATGGTAAACTGCCAAAAAGTGTGCAGTCAGCAAAATCTAGACTGTAGGAAAGCATACAGGCTGAGATTCTTCCACAGATAAATTAGGAATAAAGTTTCCTTGTAGGAGAGCCCAGTGGCCAAAGGAAAAAAAAAAAAGTATGAAGCGTACTTGGAGAGTGAAAGAGATTTAAGAAGACTGCCATGTTTCAAGTTGTGAAAGAATAAATTAGAGTTTCTAGGGATTCACAGTTGGGTGATAATATTATATAGATGCAGTGAAGCTATAATTAAAATTCAGGACAGCGGTTCCACTTGGAAAGAGGGGAGAGTACTGATTAATTGTGAGTGAAGGATGGGCACATGAGTAACTTGGCAAAGTTGCATTTCTTAACCAGAGTGGCGGTTGATATGGGTCTTCACAGTATCATAATTCATTAACTATATACTTGTTTAATGTGGTTTATCATATCTGTTTGATTTTACAGTAAAAAGTGTTTTGAAATAAACATAGTCTAACAACATATAAAAAAATTAACTCCATAACCTAATATAAGACCTAAAACTATTCAACTAGAAGAAAACATGGGGAAATTGGATTTGGCCATATTTCTTGGATATAACACCATAAGCACAGTCAGTGAAAGCAAAATAGACAAAAATTAAACTAAAATTTTTCAGGGAATCAAACTAAAAATTTTCAGGGAAACAAAGGAGTCAATCAACAGAGTGAAGAGTGGGGGGTGCCCTGGAGATTCAGACAGTTATGCATCCAACTCTTGGTTTCGGCTCAGGTTGTGATGTCATGGTTCATGAATTCGAGCCCTGCGTTGGGCTCTGTGATGACAGTGCAGAACCTGCTTAAGATTCTTTCTCTCTCCTCTCTCTGCCCCTGTCCTGCTTGTACTCACTCACTCTCTCTCTCTAAGTAAATAAATAAACTTAAAAAAAAGCAGAAGGAAAAGGCAACTAGTGGAATGGGAGAAAATATTTTCAAATCATATATCTGATAAGAGGTTAATATCTGGAATATATAGGCAACTTCTACCACTAAACAACAAAAACAACCAACATCCTTAAAAACTGGGCAAAAAACTTGAATAAACAGTTTTCCAAATAAGATATACAGATGGCCAAAAAGCACACAAAAACATGTTCAACATCTCTATTCATAAGACAAATGCCAATCAAAACCACAGTGCGATACCACCTTATAGCATTAGTATGGCTATTATTCGGAAAAACAAAACATAACATGTGGGTGTGAGGATATGGAGAAATGGAATACTTGTGCACTGGGTTACATTAATGTAAATGTAAGATGGTGCAGTCATGTGGAAAACGGTATGAAGATTACTCATAAAATTAAAAGTAGAATTATCATGTGATCCAGCCATCTCACTTCCGAGTGAGATGAAAGAGAATGAAAAGCAGAATCTCAAAGAGATATTTGCACACCCATGTTCACTGCAGCATTATTCCCCATAACCAAAAGGCAGAAGCAACCCAAATGTCCAACAACAGATAAATGGATAATGAAAACATGGCATATACATATATTAGAATAGTACGCAGCTTTTAAAAAGAAGGAAATCATGTCATGTGCTACAACATGAATGAAACTTGAGGACATTATGCCAAGCAAGAGTCAGCCAGTCACAAAAGAACAAATATTGTCAGATTTTACTCATATGAAGTATCTAAGACGTCAACATGATAGAAACAGAAAGTAAAAAGCTATTGTCAAGGCCTCAGGGCAGGAAAGAGGGGAATTAGTGTTCAGTTGGTGAAGAATTTCAGTGATGCAAGATAAAAAAAGTTCTAGTGATCTGTTGTAAAACAACGTGAAGATATTTAACACTACTACTGAAGTGTACACTTAAAAATGGTTAACGTGATAAATTCACTGTTATGGGCTTTTTTAAGCCCACATTTTAAAAATGGGCAGTAATTCTCATGACTAGAACCATAATAAGAGTTGCTTTAATATAGCATAAAAATAAAATAACCATAGTCTGATAGGATTCTTAAATATCCATATATTGGTCACAGAAATCAAATCTAAAATATAGTATGCAAAAATATTGGCATTCAACATATTACAAAACATATCTCAAGAAACATATGGTCTAGTTGGCAGCTGGTATAGCTACATTGCTCGAGGCAAGAATCATTTCTTGCCTATAGACAGATAAAGAAACTATAGATAGATAGATAAACTATAAAGAAACTCACCAAATAGTGACAAAAAAATTTTTATGCACCTAGATGACAGATCAATTCCATACTCTAGTAAACTAGCCTCAAAATAGGGACAGAAAAAACATAAAACTCAAAAAGAAACTGAAAATTTCACTGCATTAATGAGAGAATTTTAATACTTCTTTCCTATCATTAAGAGATCAAGCAGATAAAAGTTTTAGGAAAGATGTGGAAGATTTATTCAGCACATTAACAAGCTCAAACTCATGGTATAAGTAGACTGTTTCAACCAACAATGAAAGATTAATATTCTTTAGAAATTCATATGAACGTATACACAAATTGATCACATGTTATGCAATAACCCTAATCTCAAGAAGTTTTGTAGGACTGTAACATACTGACCATATTCTCAGGTCTCATCACAATTAGGTTAAAAACTAAAAAAAAATCTCTAAACAACTAAATATCAAAAAAGACTCAATTGAAATAGAAAATACTAAGAACGAAATAGACATTAACAAGTATAGAAAGCCACTTAAACAGGGGAAAATCTATGCTAAATTCTAAAAAAAAAATCTTAAAATGTATGAGTTATACATCCATGGCAAATTCTCCATTTTTCCTAGCTCTCACCAATAAATGAAAGAACAGCTGTATGGAGACATAGTCTATGCATATGAATGTATGTACATGTGCATTTGTACACACTCTTTTCTCTTTATTTCAGTGGTGAATTCTACTGAGAAAGGGTCACAAAAACATATCATAGAGCAGTTAAATACCTCTTAAGAAGTGAACCAAAAGCTGCATATGTGCTTCTCTGGTGTTTGGGGAGGGTAAGAGGTAGCATCTTCCTGGCACAAGGAAAGCCTCAGGCATGTAGAAGATCTTGGTTTGGTGGCCTCATTATATACAGCTAAAGCCATGGAGACAGACAGACCTGGAGACAAAGACAGGCTTCGTAAGACAAATGTGGGAATTCGAGCTCTATCCTGAAGGAACTGGGGAAATGCTCCATGCTGTAGAGGGTGATCATATGTTCCTCTCACCTGAGGTCATCACCTTCACAATTACCTTGGTTTACACAATACATTATTTGGACATCCATCTATAAAGGTGTTTAAAGAAAACACAAGTCTGACCTGGTATAGTTAGGCTGAGAGGGGAAAGGTATTGGAAAAAAATACCCAAACACCAATTGTGTGTGATGCAAACACCTGAAGAGAGGACAATAATCTTCCTCCTGTTGCTTCATAAACTTGAAACCAGAAGGCAGAAATTCACAAACTAAATCCCTGGAGTCATGACCTTTAACTTGGAACTGTAACACCATGCCTGAATATTTCAGCAAGGAGGAGAAACAATACAAGCTAAAGCCCTATGAGAGAAAAACTCTCTAAAGTCCTGGTCTTTAAGGGAAGCCGCTTTAGATTTCTTTCCAAGTCAGCACGAGTGTGCATAAACTTTGCTGAAACCGAAAGCCTGATTTATGGCCCACCAAATGCATGTTGTATACCTGGTTTGTAAATGAGCAGCCTGAAAGAAAATCATGTTGTCTTTAAGCTAGCCATCAATGCTTCTACTCCCTGCATTCCTTGATGTTAAAACTCATGATTCCTGTTTATATGTTAATCTAAATCTTTTGAACTTCCACAAAATGTACAAATATTCATTCTCTGTAAAAACTGTTCATTTTTCCGGAACACTTTCTTCCCTGTGAAGAGCCTGTTTCCCAGGCAGCTATCCTAACTTGGGCACAAATAAAACTTTCTTTTAGATATTCTAAATGGTCTGTCCATTTTGTGTCAATAAGCCCATCATAAAGCAAAGTGGAGGACGGCTCGTGCCAGTAGGAAAATTTCGCATCTACTGAGTTGGAAGGAGGAGGTGTGCGTTCTATACCTTTCTCTAAAATTGGCATAGGCTGCCTTGGGGACCAGAATAGCACCCAGGGCTGAGGCACAACCTACAAAGTGGGTCAAACTCTTCAGGTGTCTTCAATTCCACTTTCTGCAGACTCCCCCCTGTCACCTTCAAAGTGGACACTCCCCAGTGGCCACCTGTTCTTGGATCTTCCCTTTTCTGCAGTGCATGGGTGCTACCTAAATCACCTCTAGTTCTCTCCTTCTAATCCCAACCTCCTTTCCTTTAGAGCAACTGAACTATTATGAAAATATTAATAACAACAGCAACAACACACTAAAATTGAATAAACATACACCTGTATCAGGCAAACCGGCACATTCTGATAAAAGCAAACACAGTCATCACTCGGTACATCTCCCAGATTTCCAAATATCCAATTGTTAAACCTCAAAAACATGATATCCTATTTTTGAAATCACCTCACTTCTGATTGCGATTTTATTGTTGTTGCTTTAACTGTATCTCTTAAAGCTCTTCATTTAGCTCATCCATCCACCTCTATATACCTACAGATACAATTCCCCTGGTAGTTTGAAGAGTAGAGAACTTTATCTTCACCTGGTCCTTCTTTTCACTAAAGACAAATAATGTACCTCAATAAGAAATAAATTGCCAAAAGATACTCTCTGGGTCACCTGTATACGTGTCTAGGTTATTTGAGCCTAGGCTTTGTCTTTGAAATATTTTACATCTATGCATTGCCTCCATTAAGTACACTCTCTATGCTCATTGTCTCTGAGATGTTTGCATTATATTAGTCCCTTAGGTTCTCTTTTAAAGAAGTTATAATATCTGCCTGGTTTCCTAACTGAATTAATCAAAATACAGTTTTTAATATGTATTCATTTTTATATCTGCATAAGTCATAATTTTAAGATATTTGAAAAATCATCTTTGATGACATAGACCTGGTTAATCACTGTATTTACACATCGGTATGGTGGCTTATAATATTTATAGCTACAATGTTTTCATGGTATTATATATCAAGCTTTGTAATGAATTCTGATGTTTAAAAATTTTTTTGATGTTCATTTATTTTTGAGAGACAGAGAGAGCACTAACAGAGGAGGGGCAGAGAGAGGGAGACACAGAATCCAAAGCAGGCTCCAGTCTCTGAGCTGTCAGCACAGATTCCGATGTGGGCCTCAAACCATGAGATCATGACCTGAGCTGGTCAGATACTCAACTAAGCCACCCAGGTGCCCCTGAATTTTAAAGAGGTTTTAAAGAGGTTTATTAAATTCTTAAAATGCCACCTTCACTCTGACCCCACCAGTAGTTTCATATACAGAATATTACCTTTTATATGGATGTTGTTACATTATTACCCATGATTGTATAAGCTTGAAAATGATGGACCAATGAATATATTTCCTAGGTTTTGAAACTTAGTAAGAATAGGACATGGCCAATAGCTTTGGTATCTGAACAGATTCTGACACACGTGATTATGGGGGAAAAGCCTCTCTCTCTTTCCCTTTCTCTCTCTCTCTCTCTCTCTCTCTCTCGGTCTGTCTGGTTCCAAAAAGAATAAATCTTGAATAAAATGTGATGTCATCTGCCATCTTATGTCAATATCAAGTGATGCATTAGTTTGAAAGTTTTATCCCTAACCAAAATGAGCCAAATCAGCATGTCATATGTTCTGAAATTGTATTAGTTTCTGCAAACTCCAGCCGGTGAACATGATTAGCCTGCGTTTTCTTTCCCAGGCCCTGTGGCATAGGACAGGCGATTTACTATACAAAATACATCATTCATCAATGCACCCTCAATGGTGTAAGGAAAAAACAACAACAACGATCACATAAACCTCTATAAACAAAATGAGGGTAGCCATCTGCTGGGTTGTTTGGGTCACTAATGTCTCTTTCTCTGCCAATGCCCGTTGTTCTAAAGCACTATGCTGAGATGGTGAGAATCTCTTCCGTTACCTCTATAAACTCTATAATCTCCAGCCTTTGTTACAACTGCCAGGAGGTGCTGCCTAGTGCACAAGGGTGTCTAAGTGAATCCTATGCCAACCCCTTTAGAAATGCTTGGAGGGTGATATTTATTGTGAAACGTGCTTCTTTTAATTGGGCGGTTAATAGTAGGAGGTGTCACATTGCCTAAATATTGACAATCTTAGAGAACTCATTACTTTTTTATGTAGCCCACTCCATTTTTCCAAAATAATTTTAAATATTTATTGTTTGAATAGTAATACATTCATATAGTTAAAGTAATACAACCAACATGAAAAAAGTATATCTGCTGAGGCAACCTGCTCCCATTCCTGTCCTTAACCCATCCTCTAGACATTGATAAAATGTCATTTTGCTTGATTTTGTTTTTTGAAGATAAATGATAAATTGTATCATAATACAATTTTGTTTGAGGTCCTCTTAATAGGAGTAGGCTTTAGAACCAGAAAACCTCCTTTTCCCAGTTTTAATTGAATTTTTGCTCTTTTTAATTTCTTTCTATACTGAGGAGATTAGGCCTTTGTGGAACAAAGTGCAAATTTTGTTCCCCATTTACTTTTATCTTTAATACAAGAAATTGGCCATATTGAAGTGTTTCTTTTTATTTTTCTTCATTTTTAAAAAATTGTCATTTGTCAATGTTTACATTGTGTCTTCAAAACTTTGAGAGTGAGAAACGCCTTCACCAAGATTATAGAATTCACTCATAGTTTCAACCAGTACTTTCATGGTTTCCTTTTTATACTTACATCTTAGTTCCGACTGGAATATGTGTTAATAAATGGTGAGAGATATAGAATGAGCCTTACTTTTTTCAGCTTCGTATCCTGGTACCATTTATGTTAAAGTTCCTAGTGATTTGAGATAATATAAAAGATCCATACAGGTCTCTAAAAAATAGAGAAAAAAAATGATTCCTACATGATCTACCAAATATTTTCGATGAAGATATGCATGATAAATAGTACAGTGCTCTCAGAAAAGGGGGTGAAAGTGCATTCAATACACTTTGTAAGGGGCATACAATATGTAAGGGGCATATTTCCTTACATGCACAGCAGATGGCCAAAAATGAGAGTGATAATGGCAGTGAGCACCACACTCAAGAAGACTAGAAAACTGTCACAGGAGCCTACCGTGGACCCAAATCCTGGATTTTTTCTTATATTTAAAGGTTCACTTGCATTTTATTTATTTATGTATTTATTTACTGCTTATATTTATTATTGTTTATTTATTTATATGATTTATTGCCAACTTACCTAACATACAGTGTTTACGCTATGCTCTTGGCTTTGGGAGTGGATTCCCATGTTTCATCATTTACATACAACACCCAGTGCTCATCCCAACAAGCGCCCTCCTCAATGCCTATCATCCATTTTCCCTGCCCCCCCCACCCCCACTCCTTTCCATCCTTAATTTGTTCTCTGTATTTAAAAATCTCTTATGGTTTGCCTCCCTATTTGTAACTATATATATCTATAGATATAGATATATAGATATAGATATATAGATATATAGATATAGATATATAGATATAGATACATACACACACATATACATATAGTTAGTGATTCTTCACTTACACATAACACCCAGTGCTCATCACACAAACTGCCCTCCTTCATACCCATTGCCCATTTGCCCATCCCCCAACCACCTCCCCTCCAGCAACCCTGTTTGTTCTCTGTTAAGAGTCTTTTATGCTTTGCCTCCTGCTCTGTTTTTATCTTTATTTTTCCTTCCCTTCCCCTATGTTCATCTGTTTTGTTTCTTAAATTCCACATACAAGTGAAATCATATGGTATTTGCCTTTCTCTCACTTATTTCACTTACCATAATACACTCTATCTCAATCCACATTATTGCAAATGGCAAGATTTCATCCTTTCTGATGACTGAATAATATTCCACTCTGTATATGTATGTGTTTGTGTATATATATGTATATATATTTATTATCACATTTTCACATTTACTCCTGAAACCAATACTTCACTATATGTTAACTAACTTGAACTTGAATAAAAACTTGGAAGAAAAAGAAGTGGAACACACTATTATATGATAAATAAAAGTAAGTTGTAAAAACACTGAAGATATAAATCGTAAGTGAAGAATAATTAAATATATTGCAAGAAATATTAGGAGTAAGCAATCTGTCTGACTTGCTCTGTGGCAAGAACCACGCAGTGAGTGTTTTCCATTGCTATTCCTAAGCTTAGAAAATGTGCACATGGGGATCAAAGATTTCTGTGTATACATGGAGATCAGAGATCTGGCAGTTTCCAATCTCTACCACCAAACAATCTATACTAATTAAAGTAAAAAGTTAAAAGAAAGGGAGAGAGAGAAGTTTAATTTTGTAGTGGGAGGTTTAGAGAAATTAAACTGGGTCACTTTCCCAATGAAGTAGTAGTCACAATAGAGATAACAGAAAAGTATTCTTCCACAGCCACTAACCAGGCCTCTCATTGTTTTTTAAAGGCATTTTTCAGTCAAACAATCTATACTCTATTTTCATAAGAACCTACTTGCATGTTTACACTATACACTCCAATTCCAAATTCAATGCTTAAATATCATAGTTAACTACAGAGTAGCTCAAACATATGACTTCTGAGTTTTGTATAAAATTTTTAAAAATCTTTACTTATTTGAGAGAGAGAGAGGGAGAGAGAGTTATGCACAAGCAGGGGAGAGGCAGAGAGAGAGGGAGAGAGAATCCCAAGCAGGCTCTTTACTCAGCACAGAGCTTGACATGAGACTCAGCCTCAACAACCATGAGATCACGATCTCAGCTGAAATCAAGAATCAGATGCTTGGCCAAGTCACCCAGGCACCTGTGCATGACATTTTTAAATCACACCTAAGTAAAAAAATAAAAATAATAAAATAAAACAAAAAATTATTACTCTTTTTTTTAAATATTACTGCTACTTTAGAATGTATCATTTTAGAAATATAACCTGAATGCTTCCTTGATCATCTTGTTATCAAGACCTATTTTGAGGTCATTCAGAGATATAATAAAGAAGTCAGCAGAATTTGAAGTCAAAGACATATAGAACTTGAAAAACAAAACAAAACAAAACCTAGAATACTAGAAAACTTGCCTCTCTAGATTAATAAATATTTTCACATAACAAATATGATTCCATTTTTATAAGAGCATTAAGCAACATCATTTTCCATGGACCCTTGACATTATCTGGGAGGGGTTTATAATATGCTATGAGGACTTCCAAGATTAGAAAGTAAAAGGAGGGATGCCTGGGTGGCTCAGTCTGTTAAGCGTCTGACTCTTGATTTCAGCTCAGGTCTTGATCTCAGGGTCTTGAGTTCAAGCCCTATATTGGGCTCCACCCTGCCATGGAGCCTACTTAAAATTTAACAAACAAATAAACAAACAAAAAGTAAAAAGATGTTGTCATCATCTTGTAACTCAGGTTCTGTTTCTTCATCAAGACAGTATTATAATTTCAATGCCTGAAATTAAAAAAACATTGGGCAAGCCCTACCCAGAACTATTATATAATTTCTGAGCCACAGTTTCCTCAGTTTGCCCAAAAGTATCCCATGTGACAAAGTCTCAAAGAGTAGTGTTGCAAAAAAGTGCTCAAGATCCAATGCACACCGTGTAAAAGAGAATACATATGTTGTGGCAAGTCCTGTCAAATCTGCCAGCATTGTTTTATCTTCAGGTAGTCACTGCACAAATAATTATGGAACATCCACTTGGAGAAAAGTATGTTAATTCTCGCAGATTCTGGAAAATATAGAAGCCCATCCCCTCTAGAAGAGAAGCAAAGGGATTCCTAAAAAGTGAAATAAACAATAATAACAATAAATATGTTTTGATATATTTTACTAATACATCTTATCTTTCATGAAATCCAAATTATTATATGCAAATCAAATGTATTAAGTGCTATGTAGTGATTGGAATCAATTGGAGTGAATATGGAAACTTTGTTGCAAAGGTAACTGAGTCAAGCCTTAGACAGGTTCATTGTTTGGTATGCGGGAGAAAGATAAAGGAGCTTTTAAAATAAAAGGCACTGAAGTAGACTTTCTAAGTCCGGTTTTTAAGGTAGTTTCTCAAACAGAAACCCATGGGGGAGGGGAAGGAAAAAAAAAAGAGGTTAGAGTGGGAGAGAGCCAAAGCATAAGAGACTCTTAAAAACTGAGAACAAACTGAAGGTTGCTGGGGGGTGGGAGGGAGGGGGGTGGGGGTGGGTGATGGGTATTGAGGAGGGCACCTTTTGGGATGAGCACTGGGTGTTGTATGGAAACCAATTTGACAATAAACTTCATATATTGAAAAAAATAAGGTAGTTTCTCAGCTTACTACATCATTTCTTGCTCCTTCAAATTCTATCTTGGTTAATATATAATTTCACTTGATATGTTGTTAACTAACCTCGCTGAATCATATCAGAAATGAAGACATCCTAGGTGTCTCATTAAGCTAGTTCTGCTGACTTTAATGTAAGATTATTATTCTTTTCTTGGTCACCGTTCTACTTTTCAGAAAAGCAAACAAGAGAATGTGTAGAACCACCTTTTTTCTATTGTCAAGAGAATTCTGTAAGGAAGGTGGGTGGTAAAAAAAAATAAATAAATAAAATTTTAAAAATGTGAACTTTCAGCAGTACTTGCCCAGGAGAGAAAAACTAAATGTTGTGTTTTACTACAAAATTTCTGACCTTAATGATCTTTTTTTTTTAAGTTATCTATTTATTTTGAGAGACAATGTGTACGAGTAGGGGAGGGGCAGAGAAAGAGGGAGAGAGAGAGGCCCAAGCAGATTCTGAGGCCAGCACAGAGTCCCACATGGGGCTCGAACTCACAGACCGTAAGATCATGACCTGAACGGAAATCAAGAGTCTGACAATTAACCAACTGTGCCAACCAGGTGCCTCATGACCTTAAAACTCTTAAAGAACTGGGAACTTGAGAAAACCTTGACCTGAATCTAACTGAAGATCCTTTCCTGACTAATGATCAATGGGACTTGTTTTGAACTGATTGTTCACTGACATATGAACTCATCTTTACTGCATAGAGAACTGGTTCTCAGTTCTTAATCATCACAACCACTGTGTGTGTGTGTGTGTGTGTGTGTGTGTGTGTGTGTGTGTTTCTCTTCAAAATACTAGTTTTAAGCAGGTTGTCTTCATGATGAGTTTCACTGCCTGAGCTGGCAGCCCTAGTGAATTCTATATAACTAATCCTATGTTTTATTTACATTATAGCAAGAAGGAAGACAGGAATTCCAAAGCAGTATGAAGAAAAAAGGCTAAAGTCAGTAGACTTCAGCTGAATTCCAGCAGGGTGGATTCTTGGATTCATCACTTTGAGGCCAGTTCAATTCCAGTGTAATCAAGTTTGTCATGTGCCAGCAATGAAGAAGCTGGAGTTCTGAGTAAGACCAAGGTACAGAAAGCTAAATAAACCCTCTTCTGTCCAATCATAGTTTATGTAATCAAAGTATTTATTATTTTAAAAATATAGTAAGTTTATATTATGCTTACAGTTTTTAGATGAAATAATTGAAACATATATTTACTAGCTGTGTGATCAAAGGGAAAGTTCTTAGACCACTCCTGAGGCAATCATTTCATTTATAACAATGGCATATCGATGCATACCTAATAGGGTTGTTGATTGAATTCAACTAATGCATCTAAAGAACTAAGCATAACTTGGCTTCTAGGAGGTCCTCAATCAACGGTAATGTTATAATTACTATTATCTTTGTACATATTACTGTTAATAACATTACAGGGAGAGAGGAACACAATCAAGATTCATGCTCTGATGGATCTGACTTAACCCATCCTTCACTTAAGAAAATTGATCCCTTGGGGCGCCTGGGTGGCGCAGTCGGTTGGGCGTCCGACTTCAGCCAGGTCACGATCTCACGGTCCGTGAGTTCGAGCCCCGCGTCAGGCTCTGGGCTGATGGCTCAGAGCCTGGAGCCTGTTTCTGATTCTGTGTCTCCCTTTCTCTCTGCCCCTCCCCCGTTCATGCTCTCTCTCTGTCCCCCAAAAAATAAATAAACATTGAAAAAAAAAATTAAAAAAAAAAAAGAAAATTGATCCCTTGATGCTGTCTACATTGCTGGATTCAAATATGAAATGCAGCAATTTAATAAATGAGCCCTAGGAACTGCTCAGGCAAATTGGGAGGCAACATAGAAAAGGCCAAGATTGTACAGTGCAGAAATAGCAGTAGAATAAAAGCATAATGACCAGTGAAAATTAAAACCTTATTATCCATGGGGTGCCTGGGTGGCTCAGTTGATTGGGCGTACAACTTTGGCTCAGGTCATGATCTCATGGTTTGTGAGTTCGAGCCCTGCCTCAGGCTCTGCCCTGACAGCTAAGAGCCTGCTTCGGATTCTGTGTCTCCCTCTCTCTCTGCCGCTCCCTCACTTGTGCTCTGTCTCTCCCTCTCTCTTAAAAATAAATAAACATTTAAAAAATTAACAAAAATAAAACCTTATTCTCCTCAAATGTTGATAGATTATTAACCTGTTAAAAATGGAGAAAAGGGATAATGCATTCTGATTGGAATTCTATAAATTAAGGAAGGATAGCTTCACAAAGATATGAAAAAGTTTTTGCTGATTTTTCCCCCCACTGTCTACCTGGACTACACACTCGCTTTTAGATAACACACACTAGGTAAGATTCAGGTCAGTCAGGCTTCCAAGAGTGAGCTGGTGGGAAAAGTCTTCCTCCTAATCCATGAGCAAATATTGAAAACAGAGAAGCATGCTGTGTGGGGCAAACAGGTTAGAAAAGAATGGTGCTGACCAGGAAGAGGGTATTTTTCCCTTACATGGATCTAGAGAACTAAAACAGGAAATCCAAATGATGACACATCAGAGCACCATTCACAACAAGACGGTACAAATACTGACATAAGAGCTTGCTGGTGAACCAAATTCTTGACTTTTTCTAATACTCAATTTCACTCATATTCAAACAAATTTCACCCAGACAGGACAGAGGTCTGACTTCCAATCTTACAGCCAGGAATAAGTTTCCAAAATATTAATGGAAATGCTTTTTAAAACTTAAGTAATAACTACATTCTAAGATCTTATTTTCTGCGACCCAACAAAGTCTTAGTATTTAACTATGGTCCTAAAAGCAAATTAAGGCTTTTCTCGCATGGTTAGTAAATGATTGCAATTTGAGGGTTTATGATTCTCACTGAATTCCTCTCAGCTTTTCAGTTAATACTTAACCTTTCCAAGGATTCAGAACTCTGCTCAGGCACTTGAAATGTCATTGTGGGTATTGTAAAAGATCTTCGAGAAAACCATTGTGAAAGTGGTTGCATTTACTCCCCTCAATCTTCTCACCCCATCTAGGAAAAATAGCTCACTCCAAGCAATCTGTTTATCAAATGGGCTCTCATTAGCTGTTGATGGACCAAAGTGATTAAATTGAACCAATGCAATTTATTGCTGCAGAAAGATACAAGGCCAACACTGACGTTAATCTTGATGCATGCACATAAACCATTCAAAATAAGGCAACCATTCATGTTGCAATGCAGTACCTCAGCCTGGCAGGGCCACTGGTTGCATGGTGGGAAACAGGAGAGGATTGGACTTGGAAGTGAACACACTGGTTAGTTCCTTCATGGACTGACCCACATGGCTGTAGGTCAGGGAGCACAAAACAATCTTAGCAAACTTCTATCCCACAGTCAGGATTTTCAGCTATGCCATGCTGCAACACCTACGTGCCAAGATTTTGAATGCTTGCACAAGGCGAAAGAAATGCCTGATTTTTTGTAATTTCCCTCATTTTGGTGGCAAGTTTTGAGGCTTAGGAAACATTATAAGTGTCATGGGTTTATGATAGGAGTTAGAATCTATGCCTCACTGAAGAGAGCATCAAAACAGGCTAAACTGTGATCCATGCACCCACACATTTACAGGCATCTGTACCATCTCTAACAAGGTCTACATCCTGTCATTCCTTTATATCATTCAGTGGTGTTCCATTGCATACATAAATCAAAATTTATCTGTTCACCAGATGATGAATACTTGTATTGTTTCATTTTTGCCCATAATGACTAAAACTGTTTTGAACATAAATACGAGTATTAAGGAGGATATATATTTTCATTTTTTGAAAATGGAATTTCTGGGTCATATCATAGGTTCTGTTTAGCTTTATAAGAAGTGGATAAACTGTATGTATTAATAATTAATAGTGTTCAATTTTTTTCATGTGTCCATTGGCCATTTGTGGGAGATGGAGGAGAGAAGCATCAAAGGAAAAGACTTCAAAAGGGAAGGGCTGGAGAAGGTGCAAGGCCTTAGGACATGTTTACATAGTTGAACGTGGCTGCAGCTCATAAGGAATGCCTAGAGCCGTTAACATTGTCCAGGGCTGGATCCTCCTTCACACCTGACCCTTCCTAGTGTTATAGAAACCAACTAACTCGAAATTCAACCTTGAAAAGCTAAACCATTGGATTGATTAACACACTTGCTTAGCTGACTTTATGCACATAGTCTTTAGCAATTATCCTAATAAAAAGAAGCTTCATTCTGGAGTCGGGGCCTCATTCCGACTGGAGTATGAGGACCTTCATTTAATTGCACTTTGTGGACTCATCTTTCGCGACTCCAGCCATACTCCCTGCAACAGCCATTTATATATCTTTTTCAATGAAGTAGAGCTGCTCAAATATTCCATGTATTTTTTTTAACTTGTATATTTTGCTTCTTGTTACAGAGTTGTAAAAGTCCTTTAGGTACTGTGGACTCAGGTTTGTTATAACATATATATTTCTCAGATATTTTCTCTTAGTCTGTGGCTCGTCTTTTCTTTCTCTATATAAGGTCTTTCAAGGAGTAAAATGTTTGAATTTTGATAAAGTCCAATGTATCTATTTATTTAATGTCTGTTGCCTTTTTTCTGCCTCATGTCTTGTCTAAGAAATCTTTGGCTACAAAATGTTCACAAATATTTTTTGTATTTTCTTCTAGAAGTTTTAAACTTTGAGGTTTTTATATTTAGATCCATGATTCATTTAGAGTTAATTCTTGTATTTGGTGTGAATTAAAGGTCACGGTTAAGAATTTGTTATGTGGATGTTCAAGTGTTCAAGCATCATTTAAAATATGTATATATTCTTTTGGAATTCAATTACTTTAGCAACATTGTCTCAAAAATTGACCCTGTATGTATGGGTTGATTTCTGAACTATTTTATCATCTGCTGATTATTATTTGTTTATTGACTAGTTGTCCATCCTTATTGAAATTCCATACTATCCTGACTACAGTAGCTTTATATTGCCTAGAAATCAGGTAGTGTACATACTCCAAATGTGTTCTCTTAAAACAAAATAGTTTTTGATATCATTTTATTTCCATACATTTTTTTAGGATAAATATGACATTTTCTTTAAAAAAAAAAAAAAAAAAAAACAACTTAAAGCCTCTTGGGATCTAAATGGGGATTGTGGTAAATCTATAGGAGAACTGATGCCTAAATAATCTTGAATGTTTAGAAAGATGCACATGTTATTTCTATTTCTTTAAGGACATGTTTACTATCTCTTAGAAAAGCTTTCATTTTGCCTATAAGCCTGTCTTGCACATATTTTGGTAAATCTGCCTCTGAATATGTCACGGTTTTTAGTGCCACTTTTAAAATCACTACTTTATTAAAACATAATTCACATACCAAAAATTTACCATTTTAAAGCAATTTGACATGTCAGAGACTGTACTAGCACAGTGCAATAAAATTTGAAATAGATTTTAAGATAATAGCACATCAAATTTGATAGAATGAACACATATTTTGTCAAAAGATAAATGACTATCTCCAAAGATAAACGAAGATCTCAAAGAATTGACAACTCATTTAGCAACAAAGGATTAATTTCTTTACTATACATAACATTCTTTCATATTAATAATAAAGGCAGAAATGAATTAATAGAAAAGTAGAGAAAGATTATGAAATAATGGTTCGTGGAAAAAGAAATTTAAATATGCCCCTACCACTCATTATGGCAATAACTGCAAATTACTCCCATTATTTTCCCTGTATTTAATCTCTTTCAAATCTTCCATATCTGTCTCTCTCCAATGTAGCCTACTTCTTTATATCTATCTTTTATGCCTAAAATTCACTTCAGCTGACTTTAGTATGTTGTTAAAGCACTTTTGTGTTTTAATTTTTAACTGTTATCATCCAAGTAGTCAAGGATAATGGTGACTATATAAACTCAAATCTTAAGAAACATCCTCCCACAAGCTATACAGTCCAACAAGAACAAATAAAATTTAACAATCAATCTCAAACTTCAAATTGCCTGTAAAGAGAAATTAATCAGCAAATTACAGCAGCATCATTTCCCAAGCTCTTGCCTCAAATCTTTACAGAGAATGGGAGAGAGATGTCTGGAAAAACTATAAAGAAGAGAGGAAAAAATGAAATGCGTAAGCCTGAGGAAAAATCACACCTCCTACCCCCAAAAGAGAAAGTATGCCTAACGGGTGAACGTGGTGTACACGAGTCATAATAGATCATAGAACTTTACTCAAGTGAAGGGACTTAAAATGTGCACAGTGCTCATTGGGAGGGGATGGTAATGGGAAAAGAGCAAAGCCCTATAGAAAGACAAGGGAGGAAAGCGAAAAAGATCAGAGAAAATCTGTAAATATCTTCTAGCTTTTCTACTAACTGGTTATTTTTTTGTTTATATGAAATATAATAATTTTTGCTTATTGATTTTCTAAACTTCCACCTTTCTGAATTTCTATCTTAATGGCATTTTATAGGTTATCTTAAATTATCCAAGTAAATTGAAATAGTGATCATTTAAGTCCTTTCCAATTGTTTACGTTTTAAATTTTATTTTCTTGCCTAATTGAAATGGATGGTATCTATCCGGAACAATGAAATTCAGGAAAGGTAATAATAGATATTCCTGATTTCTGAATAATTTGAATAGGGATTAGCATGGGGCAAAATTTTATATGGCAAATATTTAGCCATATAAATATCCTTCTATTACTATCACATATTGTTTAAAATTAAAAAGTGAAATTTAATTTTTAGATCTCTTTAAGATATTTACAGACAAGAATATGATTTTTCTCATTGTTGCTAACAAAAACATTGGATAATCTTCTCACCCCTTATATCAACACTTCTTAGTCATGATATATTAGTCTTATGATCTGCTAATGTATTCTCCTTGTTTATGTTTTTAGAATTTTTCATTGCACTGCATAAGTGAAAACGATCTGGAGTTTTCTCCTTTTCTGTCATTCTAGTTTTGATAAAATTACTTAATAAAATGAATACAGAAATGTTTTTTTTGCACCCTAGCATTTGATTTTTAAAGGGTTGATATATTTTCTCCTTTAGACTCTCTCAGGAACACTGTTTTTGTTGTTGTTGTTGTGTTTGTTTTTTGTGATAGGAAAGACAGTAGTAGCCTGATCAGTGTCAAATCTTTTGAAATTTTTAGTATGCTAATGTATCATTTAAGATAGAAAACATATTTTAGATTCATGTTTATTTTGCTAAAAAAAAGTTTTCCAGGTTTAAAAGTTTATTTTAATTGTTGAACAAACTAATCTACAAACTTCTTTTGTAACTTTTTTCATTTATCCTTTCTTATTTGGTGTATTTTTCTTCTCAACTAGGATGCCAGATTGTTTAGGATCATCAATATTACTGAATGTATGAAACCCAGAAATTTCATTTCTTAACGATGCCAATTTATTTACTTATTTATATCTTTTTAAAATTTGGTAATTCTTTCTCCTTAATTTTCTTGGGTTTATGTAATTTCTTCCTAACATCTTGAGTTCAAGTTTAAGCCTTTTTTTTTCTACCATATTGTGATTGGTGTATGAGACTGAAATTTCCTTTCAATACAACAGGATTAGCTGTGTCCTCTAGACTGTATGATATTTCATATATAGCTATATATCTATCTTCCCACATACACGTTTAAAAAGTGAGAGTTTTTGTTTTCTGATTCTTTTGCAAGTTTTGTTTTCTATCTTATTTTTTCAGAAGTTAAGAAAACTTTGACATAGAACTCTGATGTATTTGGAAGTGTTTAAAAATTTTTTTGTAGTACCTGCATGAATCATTTTGGAGGCACACACTACTTGGACAACTGCAGAGGGAGTCTCTAATAGAACTCAAATATTGCTACCCAGTGGCATCCTTTGGGATTTGTATTAAGGTATCTTTTTATTTTCTAATACTTTGGTGTTTTGATATCTGAGGACTTGCTGACCAGGAAAGGACTGTCCCTCTCAGGGTCAGCTAATGCCTAGAGATAAGCATCCAACTGGCCTGTGAGTGTGCCATTCATATGTAAACCAACCAAGAACCCTTACCCACCCAGTCTCCTACAACTATTACCCCTTTAGTCAAATCACCTCAGGACCAGGTACCAAACAGAAATAGCCCCAGTACCTCAAAGTCCACTGAAATTGTTCATGCTGCCCAATCTTACTTACTCTGCTTACTTGCCCTGTTTACTCTGCCTTGCCTATTCCTGTGGAAACCACAAGAGTTTTTCACTCACATTTCCCCTTGCTCTCTCTGCCTTCAGACCAACTCTGGGGCTTCCCCATGTGGTCCCCTCATGAAGTATCATACTCACGCCTCTGGCCACCTGTGAGTAACAAACTTTCCAACGAGAGTCACCTCCTGATCTGTTTGCCTCACCATACTATAATAATAATAAAATCTACACTTTAAGACAGGATTTTAGATTTAAGAACTGCCTGATTAAAGAAAATTATTTGCCTATCATTGGGCGATGATGCAAATATCTCCCACCACCTCAGGCCACCTGATAGAGGTAGGTGTCACTTATAATGTCAGAGATAAATCTCAGGTAGGAATCTGGGTTTGCACCTTCTTAACGTTTTTGGCCCTGAACATTCCTCTACTTTTCACTCAACCATTCATGATTTGTAAAGATTTGTTATTTATTTCATGCAGCAGGTTGAGGTGTATGTACTTTAAGGTTTTCTTCAGACATCTTGGCTACTACACTATTGAAGACAAAGCTGAATATATAAACTTATGTAAGTTTATTTTATAATTTCATAGATTAGAAAAATCCTATATTTTTAGCATTGAAAAGAACTCTCCTTTTTGAAATGGTATTATTTAACTGTCTTAGTGCCTACAAGGCAGCATTTCAAGGCCCTAAACCCATGTCAGTTGAAGCTCTGGCATTTCACAAGCCAGATGTGTTGAAGCTTTCTTCTCAATAGTAATACTGTCAGGCAATCAAAAAACTAGAGCTGTGGGGTACCTGGATGGCTCAGTCAGTTAAGCATCCGACTTTGGCTCAGGTGAAGTTGTGCTGTCTCCCTCTCTCTCTCTGCTTCTCCCTTGCTCATGCTCTGTCTCTCAAAAATAAAATAAATATTAAAAAAAAAAAACAAAAAAAAAAACTAGAGCTATGAATTAGAGCTAAAGAAATGAGTAACAGCAGCAAGAAAAGAATATACAGGAAAGTAAATATTTTCTAAGGTACAGAAGTGAATAAACAACACTTAGGACAAGAAATAGAGAACTCCCTGAGTTAAAAAACAAACAACATGATGGCTATGAAGACTTTAGAAAGGCCACAGATGATAAACATCAATCCAAACATAACCTTTGATTCTAAGTAGTTTCCTATTCTGGGCTTATATATATTTTATGGACCCCTCCTCAGATTTTTACTATGGATTTTCACTTAGCCAAATCATATACTGATTTTCTACTCTATGTGTAATTTTAAGTGCATAATTGGAAAGTGTTCCATGGAATCAATCCTCAATATGGTTATGGGTCACCTGAACTCCAGCATTCTGAAGTCAGGTGACATACATGATTCCATCATCTCTTAAGACATCATATTGACGGGTGATGACATAGGTCAAGGGTAAACTTTGCAATTTGTTGTCATCAGCTAACAAGGGGGATACCCTCACATCAAGAAATCCTGGATATTTTTTAGCCAATTCAGAACTACCATAAGTTGGACTGTTATAAAAGTGCCCTTTCTTAAACTTTTCAGGGAGCAAAGAACTCAAATTAATAAATTTGAACAGATGGCTTGATTCCACTGGTACATGTTGCTTGAAGAGCATAGCTTTTGCAAGTGATTTGTCCGTGGTAAAGTATTCACTCCAGAACCTGACCATCAGTGATTTGGGCAGAGGTGGAAAGTGTGAATTTTCCCAATATGATGGTAAATCCATATCAAGAGTCTGAAGAGCAGGATAAATTAAAGACTGGGTCTTGAGTTTGATCTTGACATCCGAGTCATCTATGAGCTGAAAATAATTTAAATAAGTTGCTCAGATAATAATTTTTATTTAAAAATATTTTTATTTACAAACAGTAGGTGGATATAGGATAAATCCAGAATCTCAAAAAGATAATCAGAAGCAACAAAAAATAGATCTCAAAGAACTTTCCAATTTTCAATATTATATTGAAGACTACGTGTCTTAAATAGTGTGAATATAAACAAAATGATTTGTACAACTTTCCTCATGAGTGGGGAAAGAGATCATCTAATATGTGATTAAAAAGCAAAATATCTACCCTGATAACTAAGAATGGCAATCACAGGAAACATTTTTTAAGTAAAACAAGTATGTACCTATATTATGATATCAATAGGCCTTAACATTTAAATTTTTTTTTCAACGTTTATTTATTTTTGGGACAGAGAGAGACACAGCATGAACGGGGGAGGGGCAGAGAGAGTGGGAGACACAGAATCGGAAACAGGCCCCAGGCTCTGAGCCATCAGCCCAGAGCCCGACGCGGGGCTCGAACTCACGGACCACGAGATCGTGACCTGGCTGAAGTCAGACGCTTAACCGACTGCGCCACCCAGGCGCCCCTAGGCCTTAACATTTAAAGGAAAGATCATCTAACTAACATTCTAATTTGGCTCTGATACAAAACACATGAATCTTAGGCAAAAGTCTAATTCATTTGAATATTTATGCTTTTAAAATATTCAAATTACATGAGTGCATTAACACAAATTTATCTATAAATTAATATGCATATATTTGTGGGGGTATACTAGAGGTTTCTTTTATTAATAGGACACATGATCAAAAATATTTGGAGACCAGTAACATTGAGCACTAAAGTTTAGCAGATGTTTTTGTGTACATTTACTTGGTCCTGCAAGTTGGAATGACCCATTGTGTCTTCTAGATTAGCTTCTCAAAGTGTGGTCCCTGGACCACTAGCATCTGCATCAGCTGAGGATTTATTAGAAATTCAAATTCTTGGGTCCTCACCCAGACACACTGACTCAAGTAGGGAGGGACCAGCAATTTATGTTTTAACAAGTCTTTCAGGTGATTCTGATGTATACAAAACCTTGAGATCTGTTAGCATAGGTCACAAGTAGTAATTATTGAAGCCACATGTACTCTTATGCTCCTCAGAGTAAAGTATAATGTTTAAATTGAAGTCTATTTCTAAAAATTTAATATAGAGTTGAAAAAGGAAAGCATTCTGACATTTTTTCATTTGGTATAAATATAACATTTTACACACACACACAGACTTACATACTAGCAACAGCAAATGGCAGCACTGTTTATTTCATTGCATTTAAAGCACAGTTAGTAATTATAGTTTGTAAAATAAAATATTTATAAGTCCATTACCATATTGTGTTTTGTAAAAATAATTGTTTTATGTAAAAAAAATATGTACTGAAGTTAAATAATCATTTCAGTGTTTTGTCTCAGATAAGTTTACATTCCATTTAGCTCACTATCTAGTATGAAGAACAGTTTACATTAGCAGATGTGTGGTAATCATTAAATAGGTAGCTAAGAGGTAGCTGATTGAATTAAGAAAAGATACAAAACTATTTTATATTTGACCAATAAATTCAACTTTACAGGTAGGTAGCCAAAATCTTTGAACATGCATATTAAAAGCAAATTGCCTTTGTAGCTAAATATAATACATACAAAATCAAATATATAGCCTTGTAAGACAGAAATTTAAATGTAACTATGTTCAAGGGCCAGGGAGTTTATCATATACCCTGAATTGGCCACATACCCTCTTCCTCCCCAAAAGGACTGCACTCCCATTTCCTCCTCATCCCCCATTTTATGGTATTTAGTTCTGTGTATTTCTTTAAAATTATACCATTTGTACACATTTAATCAATGTAGTTTACCTGTTTAAGGATGTTCCATCTATTCCTAGTGAACCAATAATTATTACTGTCACTTTTACTAAATGCTTTTTCCGCATCTAGTATAATTCTGCTTCCTTTATTAATGTGGTAAAATTCACTTATTTTTGTAAAATATACTTTTCCTTGCATTATTAGCAACTTGGTCATGGTAAATATGTATGTGGTATATGTATATTTTTCTAATACTTTATTCATGATGGTAATATCTTCATTTGCTGAATGTGATTGGCCCACTGTTTTCCTTCCTTATGTCAGATATAACATAACAATGTGCTTCTCTGAAGATAATTAAAGAATGCACACTCTTTTCCTATTCTCTGGACTATTTTGTATTTATTTGGAGTGGTTTCTTTCTGATGTTTGCTGTAAATTTCCAGTGAAGTGTCTTAGCAGTACAATTTTTTAATTATTGATTTAATTTAATGATTATAAAATATCTCAGATTTTCATTTCTTCTTCTGTTTTGAAAGTTATATTTTTCTTGGAATTTGCCTATTGGATTTAAATATTATGAAATATCATTTTTACTTTAAAGTTTTTCCAAATTTCTCTTTTAAAGATTACAATGTTCATTCTGAACTCATTGACGGCTAGTTCTTTTTCATATTTTAGGGACTGCAGAATTGTCCCTTTTTCAATCCTGACATTATTATGCCTGACTTTGTTCTTCCTCATGTGTCTTTCCAGAGATTTAAATTTTTTATTAGTCCTTTCAAAGAATTAACTTTTTGCTTTTTGTTCACATTTACTGTAAGCTTGATTTTGAATATCATAATTTCTGTTATCATTATCATCTTCCTTCTATTTTTTTCTTTGATTTCTTTAGTCAAATGCTTATTCTAGCCTTTCTTCTTTTCAAATATATGCTTTTAAAATACAATTCCTATAAATATTGTTCTAAATGTGGGGAAAATATATACAAGATATATATTCCATTAAATACTGGCCCATAGGTAATTACTTGTATTTTTTAAATTTCCATAAAAAGAAGGATGTTTTCTTGTTGGTCTTTTTCTTATTGATTTCCCACATTTTAGCACTGTGGTTAAGAGTCCAAAAGGTGTGATTTAAATTCGGTGATTTTTTGAGTCTTGCTTTACGGACAAGTACTTGGTCAATTTTTAAAAATGATCACATGTACTTGCTTTCTTCCCTGTTCTTGAGTTAAATGTATTAATCATTATTCCAGTCCTCTATACACTTGTTATTTTTGACTGCTTTTCTTAATTACTGAAAGAGTTCTTTTTAAATCTCTCATTGTGGTTCCGAACATTTGTGTTTTTCCCTGTAGTTCTGTTAATATTTTCTTCATATATTTAAGACCATGTTACTAAATCCATACAGATTTAGAGTTGGTATATTTTCTCGATGGTTTAACCTTTTCTGTAATGATGCGATCTTCTTAACCTGGCAGCAATGCTTTTAGATGTTATTTCCAGATACACATATTCCAACCATTTACTTTCAAATTTTCTGCTTACTTATGTTTTTAATCTGACAATATAGGTCCTACAACCAGATTATTTAGACCGCTAATATTTACTGTAATTATTAAAATAATTGCTTTTAATCTACCACTTTATTTTGTGAATCCTCCTTCTTTTCTATTTTTGACTTCTTTCAGATTGGTTGACCTTTTCACTATTCTATTTTTTTCCTGTAATAGTTTACAAGTTATACCCCTTTTCTATTAATTGATTAACTGATTTTGAGACAGAGTGAACAGGGGAGAGGGGCAGATGGAGAAAGAGAACCCTTTTTAAAAAAATTTTTTAATGTTTATTTATTTTTGAGAGAGAGAGACAGAGACAGACAGAGCCCGAATTGGGGAGGAGTAGAGACAGAGGGAGACAGGGAATCTGAAGCAGGCTCCAGGCTCTGAGCTATCAACACAGAGCCCAGCGCGGGGCTTGAACCTGTGAACTGTGAGATCATGACCTGAGCCCAAGTCATACACTCAGCTGACTGAGCCACCCAGGCACCCCTGAGAGAGAGAGAGAATGTTAAGCAGACTCCATGAGCTTGATGCGGGGCTGGATCCCACAACTCTGGGATCATGATGTGAGTTGAAATTAAGAGTCAGACACTAAGCTGACTGAGCCACCCAGGTTCCTCCCTATTTGTATTCACTAAATGATTATCCTAAGAATTATAAGGTGTATTCTTAACCTCTCAAAAACAAATGAAATTATGAAAGACCTATCATTTATTTCTTCTTAGACAATCAAAAGAGCTTGGAAGACTTAAAATCTATCCTCTCCTCCACTCTTGAAATTATGATTTGTTTTTCTCATGTTTTAATTTTATATATCTTATTATTTTAAACTTTCTGAGTTTAAGATTTACCTACATCTTAAAAAAAAAAAAAGATTTACCTACATCTTGCCACATTATTGCTCCTTGCTTCTTCCTGTATTATAAACTTTTATCTGCATTTTCATTCTGTCTGAAACACTTATTTAAACCACCTTTTAGTGTGTTTCATTAATAGCAGCTCTATTAGTTTTTGTGTATCTGAATATGCCTTTATTTCTCCTTTATTCTTAAGTAATATTTTTGTGCATCAAAGAATTTGGTTAACGGTAATTTTGTGTTGCACTTTGATGATATTCCACTGACTTAGAACTTACATTCTCGCTATTGAGAAGTAAGCTGTCAGGATGACTTGTACTTCTGTGAAGATACCCTTTTTTCTCTAAGATTTTCTTTCTTTCTTTTTTTTTTGGTTTAAAAAAATTTTTAAGTAATTTTACACCCAACATACTCACAACCCTGAGATCAAGAGTTGCATGCTTTACCGAATGAGCCAGCCAGGAGCCCCTCTATTTCTTTCTGTTGTATCTTGGGTTATTGATTGTCAACACTTTTGCCTTGTTGTCTGTATATCCATGTATACATTTATCTCTAGCTATTTATTTAATTTTAACCTCTTAAAAAAGTATGTTTAAGGTTCATGGAGCTTCTGTTATCTGTATCTTGACATCTTTCATCAGCTCTGCAAAATGCTCTAATATTTTTGTATTCTTAAATCTTCCTTTCTCTCCCATTCTTTCCCCTCTGTTTCTGGCATAACATTTAAAAGGCTAGTGGATTTTCAGGCTGTATCTGCTATATTTCTTATCTTCTCTACTGTATTTTCTGTCTTTCTGGGCTTCCATGGTTCATTGTGCATAGTCATCCATGAGTCATATGGCCCATCTTTTAGCTTATAAGTGATATCTACAGCTTGTATAAGACCACTTAAACAATTTATAAAATTTTAATTTTGTTGATTTTATTTTTTTAGTTTTGGACTTTTGTTTGTTTTTCAAAATTCTACTTTTATGCCAAAATTTGCAATCATGGTTGTGAATTAATTGAAGAAACTTGGATAGTTACTTTATATTCTGTGGCTGATAATTGCAGTATCTGAATTTTGTAAAGTGTCTTTCTTTTGTCTGTTGATTCTGCTTGCTTCCCTTCATGGCTTCTTGTTTACTTCTTTGCTTAGATATGTTTTATTCTGTGCTGGCTACTGATTGTGAAAAATTTTTGCAGGAATAATTTGAAGTCTATTATGATACTATATTTCTTCAGGGAGGATTTTTATACACTGTTAACTATACTTGAATATCAACTGCTCATCAATTTAATTTAAGTTCAAGGACAGATTTCCCACAACCATTCAGGTGATACAAAGCAAGACTCTAAATGCACATGGTTTGTTTTGTATCATCCTCCCCCTAACAATGAGACCATACCTCTTTAGAGCCTCACTTAAAATCAGAAGTACTTCATAAGTGTCCCTGTTTTTTGGAGGGCCCTGGAATTTGACTGAAACTCTCTAGCTCATCTTGGTTGAATAGTTTTCTTTTGATTCACATATGCCATTAGAGCAGAGAGACATTGAGTGCTAGGTTATCTTTGCATGTGTTTTTTTTTTCCATATCCTTTAAAAAACTTTTTGGCCTAGGGGCACCTGGGTGGCTCAGTCAGTTAAGTGCCCGACTCTTGATTTTGGATCAGGTCATGATCTCACAGTTTGTGAGTTCAAGCCTCACACAGGGCTCTGTTCTGACAGTGTGGAACCTGTTTGAGATTCTCTCTCTCTCTCTTCTGTCTCTGCCCCTCCCCTGCTCACTCTATTTCTCTCTCAAAATAAATAAAATAATTAAAAACAATTTTTTTGGCCTGGAAATCTTTCATATGTTATTAGCAGTTTAATGCTCTGCAGAATATTATATTTTAATAATTATGGGTCAGAATTGATTGGTTCACCACTGTAGAAGTCTGAACTACATAAGAGAAAGGGCTCATTATGTGACATGATAAAAAGAAATTATCTCCAAAAATCCATGTCTTCTGATATACCCTTTGTACTGCATCAAGATGTCTTTCAGAGTGACAATGAGTAGGCAGTAGGGAAATAAATTTCTGGGAAGTAGCAGAAAATCTGTTGTGCAGTATTTTTTATAAAAATCACAAAATTTGTATCTTTCCTTTGACTACAAATCATAAGAAGGTTATTCTGGAGGTATCAATAGCCAAAACTTATATACTTTAAAATGTGTATAGAAATGAAAAATCAACAAAATCAAGAGCAAGTTTTGTTTGATTGCATAATAAATTTATGAGCAATATTTATAATTAGAGTTAGTTATTGAATTGCAGATATTCATTTTTAAATCTACAAGTAATTTTTTTTTCATATAAGAACATTTCTTCTATGCCACTGGTGCCTGGTTTAATATTTAGGTCAGATAACCAGTATGAATAACAATTTTACTCATTATTAGACTAATTATGATTATGTGTCACTTCAAATTAATAGTTAATAGATGCCCAGTTTTGGGGTACCTGGGTGGCTCAGTGGATTAAGCTTCTTACTTTTGATTTTGGCTCAGGTCATGATCTCATAGTTCTTGAGTTCCAGCCCCTGTGAGTGCGGAGCCTGGTTGGGATTCTCTCTCTCCCTTTGTATCTGCCCCTCTCCCACTCACTCTCTCTGTCTCTCTCTCAAAATAAATAAATAAACTTAAAAATATTTAAAAACTAGATGTCCAGTTTGGCTAAATATCATAGAGATAGTATAATAGTTGGCATCTGAAAATTATAATTCCTTCTGCAAGTAAGTAGTATCTATAAACCTGTTAACATTTTTTGTCTATAGGCAAGATGATTATTATGATAACAATAGTTTTCATGTAAGTTTTAGTATATGCCATGAAGAATACTGGAATAATCTGATTTTGTAACTATAGTGACTGGTATCATTGGCTGATTGCACAAATACCAGCCCTAATATAACAAAATAGCATAGCACTTAGCCGACATATTAATGATGTTTAAACCAATGACCTGGAAAGAGTACTTTATCATTTTATTTTTTAAAAATCTGACAGAAGGTAGGAATAGAAGCACTCAGGATACAAATGTTCTCTAATGTTGATTTCTATGTATAATCTCTAATTTCTAACATATTAACATAACATAATTTGCATGGATATTTTAATGTTTGAAATAAATATTTAAGGGTAAGATATTTTTAGGAAAAAAAATCTGAGCAACATACCTGTTGAGTCACTGCTGCAGCTAAATTCCCTCCAGCACTGTCTCCAGAAATTCCAATTCTTTCAGGATCCACCCATATTTATCAAGAACATCTTGGTGTAAGAACCACTTTAATGCATTATATACATCTTCAAATTGATTTGGAAAGTGATATTTAGGGGCTAGTCTGTAGCTGTGGGCACAATAACAATGTTCGTTAAGCCGATTATTTTTCAAAAATTAAATGTGTGTGTGTGGGGGGCATGCTCTAACCCTTAAAATCATAAGTAAAAACATTTTCTTTAGCAAACCTGGTATTTGAGGTCATTATGAATCCAAAGACAAATGTCATTCTTATGATAATGCTTGCTATAAAAGCCTTTACAAATTTTTACATGTTTACATAAATAAAGGCTTGAATGCAAAACTTGGCTAAGACTTAGGGGAAAAAAACTCAGGTGATAATTTCCCTTAAATAAATTTTTACCAGAATGGTATTTTCTTTGTAATCATTTTACTTTATTAGTGTAAATAGCAAACAAACATTAGGAATTATTCTATTCCAACTTAATCTAATAATCAAGTTGGCAAGTAGTCACTATTATCCTTTTTTTTTTTTCAGTTTCTTCATTTTTCTATTTATTCCCATTTGTTTTGTTTTTTATTATTAATAATTGATGTAGAATGTTTTTTTGAGAGTAGATTGTGCCTGTATTCCAATACATTATTTGGTTACTAATTACATTTAATGGAGGCTTGTACCATGAAATATTCTATACTAATTGTGTTAAATTTATTTGAGTACTTAATCTTTAAAACAACTCTATGATACAGAAAATATTATATGACTCTCAGTTTACATCTGAGAAAATTGAGCTAAAATGGTATTTATCTGGTACAAAGTTATTCAATTAATTCTAGAACCAGCCTTTAAACCTGATTCTCTCACCCTGAAGCCCTCATCTTACTTTGCTAATTAAGAGTAGGCTAGAAATCCAGCAGAGGTCATTTGTCCTTAAGATACAGTAGTTTAATTTTATTTTAACAGTTTTTTGACTTCCTGTTTTTGATCCCCGCTTGACCTAACTGTACAACTCTTTTCTCTCGGACTCTTTTCTGGTCATGTGAAGTTCATGTTCTCTATTCTCACCTTCTCCATTTTATTTGAAACACCCCTAGAATAACCAAGGAATGACTAAGACAGCTTAGAGGATCCTACTCTGTATGGTATCTGGCCCAAACTCTAACAAATCAAGAGTACTCTTACTTGACTGAAATGACAACAACATCAAATCTATCCACTGTCTGTTTTGACAGAAAGGCATAACTAAACAAAGCTGAAATAAAAGGAAATAAAATCAGAAACTAACCAGTGTATTGATGAGTGTTTCCATCAACACAGAGCTTATAACTATAATTTGTTCCTCACTGAAATGTTCTGGGAAAACTATTTCTAGGATTTCATCATAGCTATAAAACATGAATTCTTCTGCTCAGTGATCCTATGATATACGCATTGTCAACTCTCTTGTCCTTCCCCACATTCCGCCCTGGATAACTTAAGCCAAATTCACTCTCTTTAAGATCAATCTCTTCCTCCTTCATTCAGCAAGTAGTAGGTGGTGAAAGAATAAACACAGACAATTAACCCCCTGGCTTTTAGCAAGTCACAGTCTACCACAGACAGGGGCAAGGAGGGCCAGGCATATAAATAAAAAGCAACAATGCAAAAAATATTAGTTGTTTTAATGGAAAGGTACAGAAAGTGTCATGTGGAAATGGCATTAGATTTTATTAAAACTGCCAGAGAAAACTAAAGAAAAGAGGAAGTAGGGAAAGCTAAAACCTGATTTATATATTTGTATGTTCTAGGCAGACAAGAAAAAATGTGTTTTCTGGAGCTTTTTTGGCCTTGTGAGCAGAGTGGGGATGAATCACACATATTTGCTATTGGGATTGGGTAAGTGCTTCCTTTTGCAGATAAGAAAATTTCAAGAAGATAAAATAGAATTTGCCAGTAATGAGAGGAGGGAGAAATCACAAAGTGTTACAAGGGGAAGTATCAGAATATGTAGTTGTCACAAACATTAAATCATGTGGGCCATGAAAAGAAGAGATTCCAAAGTCAGGTACTGAATATTCTTAAAATATCAAATACACACTAAGTTTTAAACTTTTACTTAACATTTATATAAAAAAGTCATTCTTGGGGCACCTGGGTGGCTCAGTTAATTAGGTGACTCTTGATTTTGGCTGAGGTCATGATCTCATAGTCGTGAAATAGAGCCCTGAATCAGGCTCTGGATCCAGACTGGGCATGGATCCTGCTTGGGATTCTCTTCCTCTCTCCCTCTCTGCCCTGCCCCAACACTCTCCCTTCCTCTCCCCACCCCCTCTCTCATAGATAGATAGGTAGGTAGATAGATAGATAGATAAATGGTCATTCTTATATTTTGGATTAGAACATAGATTTTTATGTCTTTTTAATATAAAAATAAAAAGCATCAAAATTTTGCTTATTGCTAACTAAGCTTATTCTTACTTAGTTCCTTTCTCTTGGTAAGCATATTCTCATTCTTCAGTAATACTGTGATGAAAAGATTTTTAAAGAAGGGCTTTGGATAACAGGGACTCATGGAAACAAACTGAGGCATGGTATTATCAGACTTTGTCTTAGAAACCTCACTTCATTGCCAGCTAAGGCCTTTACTGCCTGCATTTGTAGAAAATCATAGAGAGGATCACATCCTTTCCTACTTTGATTTATGTTTCCAATCTACATCACTCCATCAACACCTCTTTTCTTCTTGTCGCAGAGTGTGTTTCTCTTCCTATGTGTTGCCAATCCTTCTCTGTACTAAGTCCAATTTCATCTCATATCTTCTAGATCAGGCAAACCTCATTCCATCCTCCAGCCCCCTCCCCTTTTCTACAACATATTCCTATTAACCCCCACCTTTACCTTGAGTTTACAAACATGTTCATAGATCTCCTACAGGTAGATATAAAATAAATATAAAACATGCTTTTATACATAAAATATAAACTTTATATTATATAAAGTAACACTATATATATTACATATTTAACATTTATGTAAATATTAAAAATACATAAAATTGAAATACACTTTTTTTATATAAAATAAAGATAAAATACTCATACTCAACTCTTCTTTTCCATCTAACACCTTTCTCATTTCTTTCCATATCTATGCTGATTGAAAAACTAGAGTCACACCTCCATTTCCTCATTCCTCATTCACTATTCAATGTACTCCATTTTGGTTTCATTGCAACATCCCATCATTTCTGCCATTAACAAGTTCAATAATAAATTTCTAAGTTCATGAAACACTTTTCTTTCTTCTGAAATTTGCTACAGCCTTGGCTATTGATTATCCCTTTAAGAAAGAGATTTAAAATAATTCCTTTAAACTAACAGAGCTCAAAGAAATGAATTTCAGACAACTGAAGTGTTAGCTTATCTGGGATGTTTAACAATATATCTTCTTGATATGTTGAAATCACCATCTTAATACAATGTGTGTTATATGATAAATTACAATTTCTAAAAAGGGGCACATACCAGCACTCCCAAACACCAACCACCACCATGAATATAAAATAAGCCTAGTCTCTCTGGCTTTCATTTTGGTACATATATGCGGACAGGAACATTGTTGAAAGTTGTCTCCATCACAGTGACATTTTCATCAGATGTGGGTGGGACTTCTTGAAAGCTCATAAAGAACATTACAATGTTCATGGCATGGTTGATTCCCAATAGTTCAATAAACAGAACCCTAAAAGGGTGGGGGGAACCACACCAGGTTACACATAGCAAATATCAATGTTATTTATGCACGTAGGAGTATGCTATATGCTCCCAATGGTCCTGTGTCATACTGTCACAGGTAAATCTGAATGCCATGATTAGAAATTTCCATGACTGGAAATTCAGACTTTTTACCATAATAGTTGCTTTAGATTTAAAAAAAGATATGTAAAGAATTATTCAGGTATTACAACTTGGTGGGTTCTAGGCTTCCTACTTTGAGCACAAAGATCAACAGGGTAAGTTCCCTACTTTAAATAAGCTCAGAGTCAAGTGGGAGAAATGGATATATATAAGCAGTTATAAAGCAACATAATTACATAACTGCATGTCTCATAGACAAGTACAATGAAGTTTGGCAAGGGTCAATGGAAAGGTAAACTAGCTGCCTGCATGTGAGACCTAGGGAAGAGTTTTCAAATAGTAGGTGACCTCTGATACGGAACAAAGTTTGGCTGGACAAAGGAGGAAATCTCACTCTAGGCCAAAATTAAAGACACAGATATACTCCTACTTCAATCAGAGAAATGCAGGTAGCTTAGTCAAGCTAGGAAGTCAGGTCCATACAGGGATGCGTAAAAGAAAAAGGACCTCAAAAGGTAAGTGGGAGCCAAACCATGATCTATAATATTGGAATTCCAAGAATCAAAAAAATTGTTTTCCAACCTTACGTTGGAAACATGTGGAGTATGGTCCTAAGTCATCGATTAAAGAGTTGGGTCAACCTCTGTCTCACTTAATGAAGATAAATGCAAAGGGAATAAACAAAATTATCTAATTTCAACACCAAATCATCCCCATGTTCCTGAAAGGTCAGGGAGATACATTTCCCAGAACTCCTTGCCAGGTTAAACTGTGTTACACAGAGGCACTCTTGTAAGACTGATAGGGTAGAAATAAAGAAAAAGCCATTATTTCCTCTGAGCCCCTATGGATATTTATGTGAACATTGACAATTATGTGGCTTCCCGTACCTCTGGTTGTCCTTTTGAGAATTACCAGTTCAGTGATGCAAGCAGCTTCAAGTACTGGTGGCTTCCCTTCACCCCACACTCTAAAGGTTGTATACCTCAAATTCTATATTCTCAAACTGTTCCTATTGGGATATTTATAACAGTATCTATATTGTAAGAAACAATGATTGATAGAGAATATAGCCCAGAAGTTCTCAAGAAAGGAGACCATTTAAGACATGTGCTGGAATTAGATAACTGACCTGGTTAGATTTACAGCTAGTAAATTGTCTCATTGCTAATGCAAAATAGAATCTGTTCACACATGAAATGTAGTAGCAAAAAAGTTATTAAATTAACACCTGTAATAGTTCTTATTAAAGGATAGTTTTGAGAGATCAAGTAGCTATTGCAATAAAATATTATGGTGAAAATAATGAGTTCAAGCACTAACTGAACTTAAAACATTACTGAAAGAAAAATTACATTCTCAGTTATTTAGGTTTTCAGTTCAAGTTACAGTCAGTAAAGCAGATACTCTGTAAACATTCCCTAGAAGAAATCTCATCTTTAACAGCTCTAAAAACAGAACCAAAGTTTGATCTTGTAAATTGTGGAATTGCCATGCAAGGTAAAGTCACCATCCACCAGACATTTTAAATTTTTTTTTTCAACGTTTATTTATTTTGGGGACAGAGAGAGACAGAGCATGAACGGGGGAGGGGCAGAGAGAGAGGGAGACACAGAATCAGAAACAGGCTCCAGGCTCTGAGCCATCAGCCCAGAGCCTGACGCGGGGCTCGAACTCACAGACCGTGAGATCGTGACCTGGCTGAAGTCGGACGCTTAACCGACTGCGCCACCCAGGCGCCCCCACCAGACATTTTAAAAGCTGGGTCTAAGTTATTATGTGGGTGATAGTCTGAGTAGATTACATACATTTATATGGGTTCTGAACATCCTCAACTCCCAAATCCTCCCAGACCTCCCCTAGTAGAAGCAACAGAAACCAGCTTCAGTAGTAGAAGTATTTAAGGAAAATGAGGCACCAAATTTCCCAGCTATTGGAGGGGAAGAATCCAAAGGCTGAGGGAAGTAGTAATGTCTAATATCTAATTTGGTATTGTAAATAAATATCTAATTTATTATTGTAATCCATAACCCACCGCAACACTGTGTATTCAGCAAACTCCAGAGGATATCTATACAAAGACATTGAGAAATATATTAGTGAGTGGAACCTTAGCATCTTAGCATACCAAAAGAAATGAGAAAAGATAGTATAAAATCAACTAACAGATTGATGACAGGTTGATAAATGCTAACAGCTACACACACACACACACACACACACACACACACACACACATAAATATGCACTCACATGTATATAATGCACTATATATATTTATATTAAGTTATAGATCTCATTAATATCTAAGTCTAGCCCATGTACAAATCTGTATTTATATGCACATCAATATCCATGTCTGTTTCTATCTCTATAAAACTTTTAGGTATTTTTCCAGAAATTTTACTTGAACATGATTTTCAATATTTATTTTATCCAGGATTGCCAAGGTTCAGCTGGGAAATTTTTTCATATGGTTTTATCTGGCTATAAAATCACAAGCATACCGTGATAACACAGGCAGTTGTATGGAGATAGATATAAATAATAATATTTACTGTGTTTAGTTTTTGCCAGGTACTGTGCTTGTTCTCATTCAATTCTTACTAAGACCTGATAAGTAGTAATATATTCCAGATTTTCAGTTGAGTACACTGAGATGGGAGAGTTTAAAATTTCTGTTCATGTTAGTGTTCTGTTCTGTTAGTGACCATCACTGCAAAAGGCCCATTGAAGAAGACAGAGCGTGACAGTGGATGCAGCAGTCAAGGATCCCTTAGTATCCATAGAACTTTGACGGGTATGAAAGAAAACACAGAAACCTCTCTTCAGCCACCTTGCGGCTAGCCCAGGGTCCAGCAGAATGGTGTTATATTTTATGACCAGCTGCATTTTCCAATCTACGAATGCTACATCTGGGTGTGTGTTTAAGCATCAAACAAACACCCCCTCCTTACTGATGCCCAGCAGCTATTCCAAAGGGACTTCAGTTGTTAGACTCACAAAAAGTATACACTTTCAAGAAATGACTGCCCTCATGTTACAATTGCAGCCAGAAGTGTAGAACTTCATGCAGAGTGAACTGCAAATGCCTGACAGGCTTTGGGAGGCCAATTATTCTAGCTATGAGTGTGCTTTAGGTCTTCTCCATATTTTGGATATACTCCGCATACAGATATCTCCACACATGCTGACCATGCCCCCAAAACTTGGGCGTCTCCTACAATTGCTCCTGTCTACAATTACACAAGGGGTGGAGACTCGTACCTCCAGTAGACCATTTTCTGTCATCTTTATTTCTATGTTATTTCTACAGTGTTAAATAATGTTCTCCATTTTTCAGCTGGGTGTGACTTTTGCACAAACACTCCAACCAATTAACAAAAAATGTCTGAAGAAATCACATAAATATCAGGCCTGCCGATTTTAAATGTTAACACAGAAAAGAGATAGATTGTTTAAGCATTAATTTATTTAGTTTTAACAAATTTAAAATTTCTACAACCTACGACATAAAGTAGGTATCAACACAACATTTTCCGCATGGAGGGAATTTAGTTGTCTCTCTGGCTTTAAATAAAAGCTAAGTACAGAAAATATAAGGCTCTCTTTCAAAACATAAGTCATGGACTCAAGTATTTTATCTGCAAAATATGAGACTGTTTAGTTCAAATAAATATCTTTTTAAATGATAGAAAATGGTCTATGTTATGCAAGTTAAAGAAAAGGACTTAGTTATAGAAATAGTAATTGTCACATGTTGTATAAGACAGTACTAGGTATAAAATTTTGTAAGATGACTTTATAATCTCACAAACTTTTGGATCCTACTAGAGTGTAATAAATGTATAACAAAAAACTAGGAAGTCATCAGTATGTAAAAAATAGTGTCCATTATCCCTGGAGTCTGAACTGAATAAGAAGGGCTTTATAGTTTCTTTAATTGTCTTCCCTTTCATGAAGTCTGATGAGTTAGAGCATTAAGTTAATGGATATATCTTCTCAAATCATTTACTGTTTTTACACTAACTCTAAACCCTAAAAGGATTTTTAATGTAAATTTGAGATATCAAATTATAAACAAAAAAAAAATTCCGACCAACTCTGGAATTTATATCCTTCAGTTTATGGACAAAATGATTTCTTGCATCTTTATCATCCAAAGATCTATCATCTAAAGGAAAAATAGTAAAATTGAATTTCTGATGATCCAAATTTAAGAAACAGTACTATGACTTTGGCTGCACCCAAGTTACAGATCTGCATATCAATGGTAGGTATTCAGCGGTTTGAAAACTAAAAAGATAATTGGGCCTCAAAGTGTTCATCCTTTATAGGCCAAAGAGTAGCAAAATGAAATAAGTAGGGCTAGAAGAATCAGCGCCAAATGTAGGAAAAGAACAGAGATGATAAAACCAGTATTTTTAAAAATGGTCTCAAACCTAGGGAACTTCAAATTGTCCCAATACAATTAAGGAAAACCTTGTAATCTGGTATAATGATGGAAAACACTTTCACAAATGCTTATAATCTCAAACCCGAGATAGAGCTGACAGTGTTATGTTATTTGATTATAATGTTACTTCTTACCAAGATGAGATGCAACCTCCAAGTCCTTTCAAGGTGATGCTGAGCCATCTATCAAAGTTGGCATTTTGGTTAATTATATTTGATATTTCTATTCCAGGAGACAATGCTACATCACAGACAAGTTGACAGGTGATTATATTCAGTGACTTCCATTTTTCTTCATCATTGAATTATTAAAAGTTTGAATTACTATTCAAACAGCTTCCAACTCATGAAGAAAACAAATTAGAAAAAAAAAATTGCTACCAAGTGGATGATACACTACACAGTATTGCAGAACGGATTTTAAGAAGAATGGTATGAAGAAATATCACAAAGGAGAAATATACATATTCTAGAAGACATGGACATATTTGGTGGTGATCACTAGTCAAAACAAGGAGGTGACTAAACACTGGTACTGGTAGAACTTAGAAGAGGAATATATAATGAAAGACAAAATAATTTCAGAAATAAACCCTAAGTTGAAAGTAACACAAGGTATTATATACGATAGAAATGAGAAAATCAAAAGGAAGAAAAAATGTAGAAAAAGATTAAAAAGTACTAGGAAGGAAAATGACACCATTTTTGAAGACAATACAGAGAGGATCGTGTATGTATTTACATGTGTATATAGGTATATATACATACAAAATTAATCTAAATAATAAAAGAAAACAAAACTATAGACCAAAATAAATATTTTAAATAAAATTCAAGAATAACTTATAAAAGATAAAGAGTTGAAGCTATACTCCAGTGAAACTGACCCAAATCCAACAACATACTTGCTAACAAAATTACTACAAATGACCAAATCACTAATAAAATGAAAATAAGACAAGTCTTGCACTTATTCAGAGCTACATTAATGCCAGAAGAGATATTTAAGAACACCTTTAAAAATTCAAGGAAAGAGATAATGAGCCAAGTGTTTAATACACAGGTTAACTGTTCTCAAATTATTATTATTCTAATTTTTTTTGTTTGTTTTTTGCTCCAGAAGGCAGTTTTCTACAAGATGTTTAAAGGAGATTAAAAAAAAAAAAGCTTTAATTTCATATAATGAGCCTTACTAGAAAAGAACCACAAGTCTTTGAGGGGCAACTGGAGACACTGGATAGGGCAGCCAGCTGCCCTGTCACCTTAGCAGGTCATGCTTTACAACTGGAAATCATGTACATCCAGTTTCCTTTGGCTTTTTACCAGCTGACTTGTTTAAAAATATTTCAGTATGAATGCATTTGCATGCTTAAATACAAGGTTATTGCACAGAATTCTGTAACTAATCACAGCGCTAGTCAATCTTACTGTTTCTGAAGTTTACACTTCAAAGTGCTTCATTTGGGCAGGATTCATGCCATGAAACTCACGATACGACTTTTTGTCGGTCTTCCTGTCTTTTAATATTTAAAAGATTACATTTGTCTTTTAATATTTAAAGTTAAAGCTACTTGACTACTTCCTTCATATTTATTCTATTAGGGGTCTGCATTAAGGAATAGTTAAAATAAAAAAAAAGTTTTTAAAATCAGCAAGCCAGTTTTACGAACAAAATTTCCAAGACAGAAATTTTTTTTAAATAACAATAATACAAATACTTTCTCCTGATTAAACTGTTAAATAGTCAGTCAATAAAGCTCTCTAATTACCAAATCTGTTAAAGTTTTCATATATGTGTTAACCAACATTAGTTTCCATGGCTCCTCAATGTTATCTGGGACAGGTATATAAACATAATATGCCCCAAGAACCCCCATAATCAGAAGTAAAATGGTCTTTCTTCCCATGATGGTTCTCATCTGCTCTTTTGACTTGGTGACACGGCAAATACACTTGAAATATTCAGTGGCTGAAAATTACACCCACGTTTTGGCACCCTCATAAAGTGTCATCTAACTTCCTGAACACAAATTCCACTGCTTAGTCTGTCATTTCATTGGCTGTCCTGTTACTAAGTTTACTCATTAAACTTAGTAACAAGTACAAAGAACTCTTCTGTTGCAAATTTTATCATATCCAACAGCCTTTATTATGTTGCTAGTCAAGTCAGTAAACAAACAGTAGGTGTGGTAACTACTAAAGAATAGGCCATGATCAAATATAAGAAACTCAGTATATGCTTCAAATAACAAATCTCAGAGTTGGGGAGAACCAACAAATATTTTAAAAGTATTGAGAGCTTTTACAAAGTAATATAGATATGGTCATATGTATTTTATATTACTTTTATTGTCTTGCTACAATTAAAATTACCAGTGAATAATAATCATGTTAAAATTATATAATAATCAAGGAGAGAGCTAACAGTTTTTGACTACTTACTTTGATCTCAAAAATATTGTCACATGAGAGAGAGAGAGAGAAACTGAGACAAAGTTCAGAAACTTGTGCAAGCTCATTCAACAGTATGGAGTGAAATCAGTACAGTCCTCTGAGAGTGCACATTAAAACCTCACTTGTCCCAGTCTTCAATTAGTCTCAGATTACAGATAAATACCTGAAATTAAGAAGATTAAGTAACTTGTCAAGGTCATACAAAATCAAGTAGCAGTGTTAGAGACACTTATTGTTCACTAAATACCCCTGTAATATTTAGATCCCTTCTCTTGAGGTTAAGTGAGGTTATGGGGCTAGTGCTGGTAAAAAGGACCTGATAGAAAGTCATTTGTCATTTCCAGACAGAAGTAGATAAGTAAGATCCAAAGACCTGGAAACCATTTGTTTTTGTTTTGCTTCCAAGATTTTATTAAAACTCAAATTAGTTAACATATAGTGTAGTACTGGTTTCAGGAGTAGAATTCAGTGATTCATCACTTCCATATGACACCCAGTGCTCATCACAAGTGCCCTCCTTAATGCCCACCTCCCTCTAGCAACCCTCAGTTTGTTCTCCAGAGTTAAGATTCTCTTACAGTTTGACTCCCTCTCTCAAACCATCTTTTAAAATGGTAGGATCACAAAATGTAAGTAGTTTGGATTGCTAAGGGACCCAAGAGTTTAAGTGCTCAAACTCCAGAAGCATTTTCTTGTGGAGCAAGTAAATTTCATGCCAAGTTTAAAATATGTGACATAATCCCCATATCACTTTAAATATATTATATTACTTAGCTCTCATATCAACAGTGGAATGTAAGAACTAAGACTATGAAAAGTTTCTTTCTTTCCCAAGATCACTTCATTACATATTTCCAAAGCTATCATTTTAGCCTAGATCCTCAGGCTCTGAGGTCTTTATTCTTAACTCTGCAAATTAACGAGAAGGGGAAATCCATAGGAGCTGGTCATGTCCATGTAGTGTCACTGTTAATTTTATTCAAAAAAATTCTTGAACTTCCAGGACTTAGATCCTTTTTTACCTACTTGTATCTGTCTTATCTAACCACACCCAGGGAAGGCACTGATATCAGCTTCTCTTTCCATACTTAGTTCATCTGGGACACAGATTTATTTTGGACATAATAAATCCTTCAAGAAAGTTGAGAGGATTTTGATATACAGGACATGTGGACTAAAGTATAATCAATACTTCAATTACTTGATAACACTTCCAGTCTGTTTACTGTCCATCTTGACAGAAAATCATATCTATAGAGTTTAAGTAAAACAAGACAAAATCAAAATATTAATGAGAATTAATAAATCATGTGATTTGATTTTTTCTTTATTGAAAGCCTCCTATGATAATTTCGTATTTCTACAATTTATATCGAAATCCTAGGAAGAAAATCTAACAGTGGTCCCAAACATCAACTAATACTGCTCAGGGATTCTTTGACTTGCTCATGATTAGCTTTCTAGGCTCCATTCTGTCAAGTCCCATTCAAATCCTATACCAGCATCCAGCATCAATGTAGCTGTCTTCACTCAATGTGACTGACATGGTGTTAGTTGCTGGGAAGGCCAAAATGAAATACGTTTTCTGATTTCAAAGAGCTCATATCGTGGGGGCACATATGTTCACATCAACAGCCCCTGCCTTGAAAAGAGGAAGGTGCTAAAGGAATTCTATAAATTTTGAAATCTTTTATGAAACAAGATAAATACAAGAGCTACAAATATGCAAATTATAAAGGTTTATGGCAAAGG
Organism: Leopardus geoffroyi; assembly: GCF_018350155.1. Lineage (NCBI taxonomy): Eukaryota > Metazoa > Chordata > Mammalia > Carnivora > Felidae > Leopardus > Leopardus geoffroyi. The sequence goes on from NC_059333.1 coordinate 112,705,106, forward strand.
TTACACTGAGACACGTGTTTGGGTAAGGGTAATGGGTTGGTAAGTTAGAGAAAGTAATACTTTCCAGCTAAAATTCTTTTCAAATAAAGAGTCCTTTATTTAGTAAAGGAGTAAAGTAATCCTTTATTTAGGATTCTTTTCAAATAAAGAGTCCTTTATTTAGTAAAGTAATGAAGGAGATTTAGTAAATACAATTTTTAAGAGAAATTTCTCAATTTAACATATAACTATTCTTTTATACAAGTTTTATCTTAATTAATATGCAATTATGGCTGACTGCATTTTGTTCAATTTGTTGTTGATTAACTGCACTGATCCATAGCAGCTGGACTTTGGGTGTATGTGTTTGTTTACCATCTAGAAGCTGGATGAGCCCCTCCTTCTGCATTACCAATGGGATTCCCACATAGAAAGAGGGGGTATAAATGAAAACTTTGGATTTGTAGCATTACTCACTAAATACTGCATTTTACATCAACTGCTCTTGCATTAGTGCTCTGAAAGAACCATGATCTTAATAAACTTGCTAAGTCAGATGAATGTAAGTAGAGATTTTTTCCAGGCCAAAGAATAATGAGACTTGGTTAACCAATAGTGTACAGACCTATGGATTCATTTCCCCTAGGCTTTGAGTTCATTTTCAATCTTCAATCATTAGTTACCATTACCTCCATCAGCCATTCTTTCTTCTTTTCCTTTCTAAATTTTTTTTTTCAACGTTTATTTTATTTTTATTTTTGGGACAGAGAGAGACAGAGCATGAACGGGGGAGAGGCAGAGAGAGAGGGAGACACAGAATCAGAAACAGGCTCCAGGCTCTGAGCCATCAGCCCAGAGCCCGACGCAGGGCTCGAACTCACGGACCGCGAGATCGTGACCTGGCTGAAGTCGGACGCTTAACCGACTGTGCCACCCAGGCGCCCCAACAAAATTTAATTTAAAAGAAACCAAGGAGGAGCCAAGTTGGCTGAACAGCATGGAAGGTTTTTGTGTGTCTCTCATCCATGAAATACAACCAGACCAACACTAAACCATCCTACACACCTAGAAAACTGATTGGAGTATTAACACAACAATCTGCACAACCTCAACCACAGAATTCAGCAGGTACAAGGCGCAGAGAAGTGAATTTGGGGAGCGAGAAGCCACGGAGGGTAGGGAACTGCTTTTGCGGGAGGAGAGAGGACACAGACTGGGAAGGCGGGGGAGAATACGGGAAAAGCACCCCTCCCCAAAAGCAGCCTGAGAGAAAGTGGAAAATTGGAAACAGCCACAGGGACTAAACTAAAAAGGGAGAAAGGAGAGGGTTTAAATTCCATTAAAACTGTAAACAAGGGGAGTGCAAAGGCTGCAACTCCGCAGCTTGATACCTGGCAGTGCTCTGGTGGGAAGGACAAATCCCCAAGAACAGAATGGGGTCTGGGAGGTTCTCAGGCCACATGGGGAAAAGCGGTTCCAATGCTGAAAGGATATTTGGTAGAGACTGCTGAAGCCACCTGGTCCCAGCAGACCCCAAAAAATGGCAACATTCACTGATGCTGGAACAAGGTCATTAAGGGTGAGGCCTGGTGCCAGATGTGTGTTGTGATTTTCCATAATCCCTGAAATGCTGCTACTACACTGTCTCGTGAACTTTTTCTGGGGAGGGCTGGCACCTGGCTGCAGTCTCGGGGCACCAGCAACAGCAGGGGTCCAGCGGGCATTCCTGGGTGCAGCCGACATTCAGCCATTGCTCATTCAGACATTGCTCGGTGAGACCCTCCTGCAGAGGGGCAGAACGGGTCAAAGCCACAATCCTCCAGAAGTAAGGGGCCGGGGAAAACAGCCGCATCTGAGACAAAATTTAGGAGAGAGGTACCACCTGGGGCCTTGTCACAGACAGTGAAAAAGCAGGGAGTGAGTGCACAAAACCTGAAGACAGAGGACAGGTGAGCAATTGCTAACCCGGGAGAACAGACTGGGTAGCTGGGTGGTGCCATTTTCACTGCTCTCATGCATGCGCATATGCACCTAAAGCTCCACAACACTCCACCTCAGTAGGCTAGCAGCGCCATCCAGTGGAGAGCGAAGCTGTTACACTGAGCCCCACCCAACTGGGCCAACTTTGCCCTTCAAGAACAGAAGACTCACCGCCGGCTTAGTTTATGGACTATAAAATGCTACAGAGACTGACTTCTAGGGAAAATGAAGTAATTTCAGTCCTACTTCAATCTTTTAGCAGGTTCATCCATTCAATTTTCTTTTTTTCCTCTTTTACACTTCTATTCTTTTTCTTGAATACAGAAAGAAAAAATTTTTATTTTCAATTTTTATTAAAAATATTTTTCTTTAATGTTTATACTGTATTTTTTACTTTTGTGTAAATTTTTACAAATTCGATTTTACTTCATTTTATTTTAGTCTACTTCAGTGTATTCACCTTTTCAAATTTTCAAACAAGTTCCTTTTTTTCTTTCTTTTCCTTTTTTCTTTTTCATTTCTTTTCTTTTTCTTGAATGCAGAAAGAGAAAAACTTAATTTTTACTTTCAATTTCTTTAAAAATCTTAATTTAGGGGCGCCTGGGTGGCGCAGTCAGTTAAGCGTCCAACTTCAGCCAGGTCACGATCTGGCGGTCCGTGAGTTCGAGCCCCGCGTCAGGCTCTGGGCTGATGGCTCGGAGCCTGGAGCCTGTTTCCGATTCTGTGTCTCCCTCTCTCTCTCTGCCCCTCCCCTGTTCATGCTCTGTCTCTCTCTGTCCCAAAAATAAATAAACGTTGAAAAAAAATTTTTTAAAAATAAAATAAAAATCTTAATTAAATTTTTTACTATATTTTTTTGCTTTTATGAAATTTTTTTCAAATTCTATTTTACTTCCATCATTTTATTTTAATCTACTACAGTGTATTCACTTTTTTCAAAAATGCGAATGATTTTTTTCTTTTTTTCTATTTTTCATTTCTTGTTTTTGAATACACAAAAAGAAAAAAATCATATTCATTTTTAATTTTTTATTAAGAATATTTTTCTTTATTTTTTTCTACAATATTATTTACTTTTGTGTATATTTTTTCAAATTCTATTTTACCCCACATCTCATTTTACTCTACTTCAGTGTATTCATTTTTTCAAATTCTCAAATGATTTCCTTTTTTTTCTCCCCCCCCTTTTTCTCTCATCTGTCAAACTACTTTCAACACCCAACCAAAACACACCTAGGATCTACCATCATCTATTTGATTTGTATGTATGTGTTTAATTTTTAATTTTAAAATTTTTTTAGTTTTAATTTTTTTAATTTCAATTTTTCTACCTCATTAACTCCTTTTCTCACTTCAAAATGACAAAATGAAGGAATTCACCCCAAAAGAAAGAGCACGAAGAAACGACAGCCAGGGACTTAACCAAAATAGATACAAGCAAGATGTCTGAAACAGAATTTAGAATCACGATAATAAGAGTACTAGCTGGAATTGAAAATAGATTAGAAACCCTTTCTGCAGAGATAAAACAAGTAAAAAATAGCCAGAATGAAATTAAAAATGCTATCACTGAGCTGTAATCAGGGATGAAGGCAGTGGTGGCAAGGATGGATGAGGCAGAACAGAGAATCAGCGATATAGAGGACAAACTTACAGAGAAAAATGAAGCACAAAAAAAGAGGGAGATGAAGGCAAAAGAGTGCAATTTAAGAATTAGAGAAATCAGTGACTCATTAAAAAGGAACAACATCAGAATCATAGGGACCCCAGAAGAGGAAGAGAGAGAAATAGGGGTAGAAGGGTAATGTGAGCAAATCATAGTGGAAAACTTTCCTAACCTGGGGAAGGACACAGACATCAAAATCCAGGAAGCACAGAGGACCCCCATTAGACTCCACAAAAACCGACCACCAACAAAGCATATCATAGTCAAATTCACAAAATACTCAGGCAAGCAGAGAATCATGAAAGCAGCAAGGGAAAAAAGTCCTTAAGCTACAAGAGAAGCTAGATCAGGTTTGCAGCAGTACTATCCACAGAAACTTGGCAGGCCACAAAGGAGTGGCAGGATATATTCAGTGTGCTGAATCAGAAAAATATGAAGCCATGAATTCTTTATCCAGCAAGGCTGTCATTCAAAATAGAAGAAGAGATAAAAAGTTTCCCAGACAAACAAAAATTAAAGGAGTTTACGACCACTAAACCAGCCCTGCAATAAGGGGGACTCTCTGAGGGCAGAAAAAGTGAATATGTATGTGTGTGTGTGTGTGTGTGTGTGTGTGTGTATTTTGATATATATATATATATATATATATATATATATATATATATATCAAAAGCAACAAAGATTAGAAAAACCAGAGACCACCAGAAACTCCAACTCTACAAGCATCATAATGGCAATAAATTCGTATCTTTCAGTACTCACTCTAAACGTCAATGCGCTCAATGCTCCAATCAAAAGACATAGGGAAACAGAATGGATAAAGAAACAAGATCCATCTATTTGCTGTTTACAAGAGACCCACTTGAGACCTAAAGACACCTTCAATTTGAAAACAAGGGGATGGAGAACCATCTATCATGCTAATGGTCAACAAAAGAAAGCCAGAGTGGGCTTACTTATATCAGACAATATAGACTTGAAAATAAAGACTGTATCAAGAGATGCAGAAGGGCACTATATCATAATCAAGGGGTCTATTCACCAAGAAGACCTAACAATTGGAGACATTTATGCACCAAATGGGAGAGCACCCAAATATATTATTCAACTAATCAGAAACATAAAGAAACTCATCGATAGTAATACCATAATAGTAGGAGACTTCAACACCCCACTCACAGAAATGGACAGATCATCTATTCAAAAAATCAACAAGGAAACAATGGCTTTGAATGACACACTGGACCAGATGGACTTAACAGATATATTCAGAATATTTCATTCTAAAGCAGCAGAATGTACATTCTTCTCCAGTGCTCATGAAACGTTCTCCAGAATAGACCACATACTGGGACACAAATCAGCCCTAAGTAAGTACAAAAAGATCGAGATCATACCGTGCATATTTTCAGACACAACGCTATGAAACTCAAAATCAACCACAAGAAAAAATTTGGAAAGGTCACAAATACTTGGAGACTGAAGAACATCCTACTAAAGAGTGAATAGGCGAACCAAACGGTTAAAGAGGAAATTAAAAAATATATGGAAGTCAATTAAAATGATAACACCACAACCCAAAACCTCTGGGACGCAGCAAAGGCGGTCATAAGAGCGAAGTATATAGCAATCCAGGCCTTACTAAAGAAGGAAGAAAGATCTCAGATACACAACCTAACCTTACGCCTTAAGGAGCTGGAAAAAGCACAGCAAATAAAACCCAAAACCAGCAGAAGACAGGAAATAATAAAGATTAGAGCAGAAATTAATGCTATCAAAACCAAAAAAAAAAAAACAAAAAACAAAAACAAAACAGTAGAACAGATCGATGAAACCAGAAGCTAGTTCTTTGAAAGAATTACCAAAATTGACAGATCACTAGCCAGTCTGAACAAAAAGAAAAAGGAAAGGACCCAAATAAATAAAATCAAGAATGAAAGACCAGAGATCACAATCAACACAGCAGAAATAAAAACAATAATAAGAGAATAATATGAGCAATTTTATGCCAATAAAGTGGGTAATCTCAAAGAAATGGACAAAATCCTAGAAACATATATACTACCAAAACTGAAACAGGAAGAAATGGAAAATTTTAAGAGACCCATCACCAGTAAGGAAATTAAATTAGTAATCAAAAATCTGCCAAAAAACAAGAGTCCAAGGCCAGATGGCTTTCCAGGGGAATTCTACCAAACATTTAAGGAAGAGTTAACACCTATTCTCTTGAAGCTCTTCCAAAAAATAGAAATGGAAGGGAAACTTCCAAACTCTTTCTATGAAGACAGCATTACCTTGAATCCAAAACCAGACAGAGACCACACTAAAAAGGAGAAGTATAGACCAATTTCTCTGATGAACATGGATGCAAAAATCCTCAACAAGATATTAACCAACTGGATCCAACAAAACATTAAAAAAATTATTCATCACAACCAAGCGGATTATACCTGGGATGCAGGGCTGCTTCAATATCTGCAAAACTAGGGGCGCCTGGGTGGCGCAGTCGGTTAAGCGTCCGACTTCAGCCAGGTCACGATCTCGCGGTCCGTGAGTTTGAGCCCCGCGTCGGGCTCTGGGCTGATGGCTCAGAGCCTGGAGCCTGTTTCCGATTCTGTGTCTCCCTCTCTCTCTGCCCCTCCCCCGTTCATGCTCTGTCTCTCTCTGTCCCAAAAATAAATAAACGTTGAAAAAAAAAATTAAAAAAAAATATCTGCAAAACTATTAACATGATTCATCACATCAGTATAAGAAAGGACAAGAACCATATGATCCACTCAATAGATGCAGAGAAAGCATTTGACAAAATACAGCATCCTTTTGTGATAAAAACCCTCAAGAAAGTAGGGATGGAAAGAGCATACCTCGAGATCCTAAAAGTCATATATGAATGACCCAACGCTAATATCATCCTCAGTGGGGAAAAACTCATAGCTTTCCCCCAAAGGTCAGGAATAAGAAAGGGATGTCCACTCTTGCCACTGTTACTCAACATAGGATTGGAAGTCTTAGCCTCTGCACTCAGACAACACAAAGAAATAAAAGGCATCCAAATTGACCAGGAAGAGGCCAAACTTTCACTCTTCTCAGAAGACATGATAGTCTATATGGAAAACCCAAAAGATTGCACCAAAAACTGCTAGAACTGATTCATGAATTCAGCAAAGTTGCAGGATATAAAATCAACGCACAGATATCGGTTGCATTACTATACACCAACAATGAAGTGACAGAAAGAGAAATCAAGGAATCGATCCCATTTACAGTTGCACAAAAAAACCATAAAATACCTAGGAATAAATCTAACCAAAGAGGTGAAAAATCTATACACTGAACACTATAGAAAGTTTATGAAAGAAATTGAAGAAGACACAAAAAAAATGGAAAAAGATTCCATGCTCCTAGATCGGAAGAACAAATATTGTTAAAATGTCAGTACTACCAAAAGCAATCTACATATTCAACGCAATCCCTATCAAAGTAACAGCAGCATTCTTCACAGAGCTAGAACAAATAATCCTAAAATTTGTATGGAACCAGAAAAGACCCCGAATAGCCAAAGCAATCTTGAAAAAGAAAACCAAAGCAGGAGGCATCACAATCCTCGACTTCATGCTATACTACAAAGTGGTAGTTATCAAGACGGTATGATACTGGCATAAGAAGAGACACTCAGATCAATGGAACAGAATAGAGAACCCAGAAATGGACCCACAAAGGTATGGCCAACTAATCTTTGACAAAGCAGGAAAGAATATCCAGTGGAATAAAGACCTTCTCTTCAGCAAGTGGGACTGGGAAAACTGGACAGAGACATGCAGAAGAAGGCACCTGGACCACTTTCTTACACCATATACAAAAATAAACTCAAAATGGATGAAATACCTAAATGTAAGATAGGAAGCCATCAAAATCCTTGAGGAGAAAGCAGGCAAAAACCTCTTTGATCTTGGCCACAGCAACTTCTTTCTCAACACGTCTCCAGAAGCAAGGGAAACAAAAGCAAAAATGAACTATTGGGATTTCATCAAAATAAAAAGCTTCTGCACAGTGAAGGAAACAATCAGCAAAACTAAAAGGCAACCAACAGAATGGGAGAAGATATTTGCTAATGACATATCAGATAAAGGGTTAGTATCCAAAATCTATAAAGAACTGATCAAACTCAACACCCAAAAAACAAATAATCCAGTGAAGAAATGGGCAAAAGACAGGAATAGACACTTCTCCAAAGAAGACATACAGGTGGCCAACTGACACATGAAAAAATGCTCTACATCACTCATCATCAGGGAAATACAAATCAAAACCTCAATGAGATACATCTTACACCTGTCAGAAAGGCTAACATTAACAACTCAGGCAACAACAGATGTTGGCAAGGATGCAGAGAAAGAGGATCTCTTTTGCATTGTTGGTGGCAATGCAAGCTGGTGCAGTCACTCTGGAAAACAGTATGGAGGTTCCTCAAAAAACTACAAATAGAACTACTCTACAACCCAGCAATTGCACTACTAGGCATTTATCCATGGGATACTGGTGTGCTGTTTCGAAGGGACACATGCACCCCTGTGTTTATAGCAGCACTATCAACAATAGCCAAAGTATGGAAAGAGCCCAAATGTCCATTGATGGATGAATGGATAAAGAAGTGGTATGTACACACACACACACACACACACACACACACACACACACACAAACACAATGGAGTATTACTCGGCAATCAAAAAGAAGGAAATCTTGCCATTTGCAACTACGTGGATGGAACTGGAGGGATTATGCTAAGTGAAATTAGAGAAAAACAAAAAATCATATGACTTCATTCATATGAGGACTTTATATAGAGACAAAGCAGATGAACATAAGGGAAGGGAAACAAAAATAATATAAAAACAGGGAGGGGACAACACAGAAGAGACTCATAAATATGGAGAACAAACTGAGGGTTACTGGAGGGTTGTGGGAGGGGGGATGTGCTAAATGGGTAAGGGGCACTAAGGAATCTACTCCTGAAATCACTGTTGCACTATATGCTAACTAATTTGGATGTAAATTAAAAAAAATTAAAAATAAAATTAAATCAATCATTCAATAAATAAAATATATAAAGATCAATAATAAAATATTGAATATGTTCCTATATACAATAACAAAAATAAAATAAAATTAAAACATCAGGACCATTCGTAATAGCAACAAAAACCATTAAATTCCCATAATTAAATCTAACAAAATATTTGTAAGACTGTGACACTGAAAATACTGTCAAGAGAAATTAGAAAAGACTTAATTCAATTGAGAGATACAGCATGTTCGTGGTTGAAAATGTACTAATTTTAATTTACCAATTCTCCCAAAGATTCAACAATATCTGACTGAAAATTTTCAAAAAACATTTTTTTTGGGAAAAAACTGACAAGCAGATTGTAATTTTTTTTAATGCAAAGAGCATAGAATAGTAGGTAAAAGGGGCAAAATTTTTCTAAATCTAAAGAAAACTATGAATTCAAAGATCCAAGAAACTCGATAAATCCCAAGAGAATAAAAATATAAATCACAACAAGTCACATTTTTTTTATTTGAGAGAGACAGAGACATGTGAGTGTGGGAGGGGCAGAGAGAGGGGGGTAGAGAGAGACAATCCCAAGCAAGCTCTGCACTGGCAGTGCCAGTGCAGAGCCCAATGTGAGGCTTGAACTCAGGAAACCACAAGATCCTGACCTGAGTGGAAACCAAGAGTCAGACACTTAACTGACAGGCACCAAGGCGCCCCACAGCAAGTCATATTTTATTCAAAATGCTGAAAAACAGTAATTAGAAACAAGTTTTCAAACTATCCAGAGATAAAAGAAATATTACATACAAAAGGATAAGATTGACCACAGAATTCTCATTATAACATTTGTAAGAAGAGATCAACATCTTTAAAGTTCTGAAGAAAAATCATACTATAATCTTACTCAAAGTTAAAATATTTTCTTAAACTCAAGCAAAATAAAATATTATTCAAGAAAGAGAAGCTTGAGAGAAATCACTGCAAGCAAACATACACTACAAAAAATGATAGAAGGACCTCTTCAGAAGGAAAAAAATAAGATGATAACCCTGATTTATACAAAAGAATTAAGAGCTACAGAAAGATAATAATGTGGATCAATACAGATGTTATTTCTCATCTTAAATATGCTTAAAAAGATAATAATTTAAAAAATTATTAACATAATGTTGGGTTCATAACATAAGTAGCACTGAAATATATGGCAACAATAACCAAAAAGATGTGAGAGAAAAATGGCGGTATACCATTGGAAAGTTCTTACCACTTCCATGAAGTAGAACGTTATTTGAAGTTAGATGTGATAACATAAACATGCATACTGTAAATTCTAAAGCAACCACTAAAAAGGATAAAACCAAGAAGTATATCTCATAACCCAATAGAGGAGAAAACAATTAAATCATAAAAATACTGAAATAATAAAAAATAAAGAAAATAGTAAAACAAAAAAAAGAGCAAATGTAACAAAGAGGAAACAAATAGCAAGATGATTTAATCCCATACATTGAAGTCTCCAAATATGTCCTATATGTATAATATCCATGTTATCAAAAAGAAATCTCTCTGACACTACATATTACACAAATGGTATCTCAGCTCTTATCTACTGACCTTCTGTAATGGTAGATGTTTGCACCAGGGCTCTATAAGAGACTAGCAATTGTCCAAAAAAGTAATACTTTGCTCCTACAGCAGAGATTTTGAATCCAGAATCCCAAAAGACACCACCAGATGGCAGTAATTGACTTTATCTGCAAGTGTCTAGTGAACACCTCCAAAATCATGTGTGCGTGCCAGTTGTTGTTCTAGACCCTGGCCAAATTCAATACTATTTCAGTGTATAAAGTTAGTAAGTTACTTATGTTGGTTAATACATCTAGCAATATCTAAATACATCTAACAATATTCAAATAGCCTGCAAGGACCAAGTTTATTTCTTAGTGTTCATCCAGCAGAGACTATTTTATTCCATATATCCATGGAATGTATCCCGAGATCCTGGATCAAGTTATTCTTAGAAAATTTATTGATTAGGTTAGTTCCTGTATTTTATCTAGTTGGATTAACCATCTTCAGCTACTCATGTACATCAACATAGTGTTTGGTTTTTTCCCCAGAGTGAAATTATCCTGCTATACAACCAGAATGAACACAGAAAACAAACAAACAAAAACCTGGGGAAAAACTAGATACCCCAAAACAAGAAAATGGTTAAATAAATTGTGGTATATTCTGGTAATAAAACATTTTATACCTTGGTGAAAATGAATAAGCTTACATTCCCTGCACTATCTATGGCTAGTATATATATGATTGAGTGAAAGTCATATCTCAAAAGACTACCTAACATATAATTCCATATTTTGCCCCTAAAGCAAGCAAAACTAAGCATATTGTTTAGGCCTGCTTACATATATCTAAAAAATATTTTTAATTAAAAAAAAAGAGAATTGCATACCTCCAAATCAGAATTTTAGCTGTTTCTCAGGGGAAACAGACTGGATAGGAAAAACATATAGGTAGATAAAACATATTGGTGATATTCAGTTGAAGTGAACACAATAGCAAATTTATGGTGTTTGTTATATTATTAAGACTTTCAAAAGAGAGAGAAGATAAAGAAGGAAATGAATTCACTATTGAATGGCAGAGGGAATCTGTTAATAAGTGTAAGTCACAAAGAGAGTCCATTTAAGACCTTCCATCCTTTTATAAGCTCTCCCTCACCCCAAGACCCCTGTGCTGTTCAACCAAACTATTCCTCCAGGTTCCAAGGAAAAAGAAAAAGGAGTATTTTTAAAAACATAGCTTCTTAAATGAGATTCTCTGCATAATTAAAGTGCTACAGCTGCTAATAGAGGTCTACAGAGCAAAAATGGAGACTAGACAAAAGTGGTGGCCAGGAAGGTCTTGTAAGTAGAGGAGTTTGTATGAGCACAAGTCCATAGGTATGACAGTCTGATGTGACTACGGGACTTTATGGTATTTTGAGGACTAGACTGTGAAAGGCAGAAGGGATTCTGCAAAATACAAGCCGAAGACTTCATCAGATGGATCATTTAGCTAAATGGCAATTGACCTTGCTTCTATTCTAATGTATGCATTAGAAATTATCATGTATGTTATAAATTCCCTTCTAAGACCAGCTTTACCTGCATCCCACAAGTCATGTGCTTTCATTATCATTCAATTCAAAACGTGTTCTAATTTGTATAATGAGTTAGTTTTTAACTCTGAGTTATTTAGTAATACATTTATTACTTTCAAACAGATGGGGATTTTTAAATTATCATGTTGTTATTCTAGCCTAATTTCACTAGAGTCTGAGAATATGCTTTACCTGGTTTCTATCGTTTTAAATTTGACAGTAATTGCTTAATGGCCAAGAATATTTTTAATGTTCAAAGTATACTTGAAAAGAATGTATTATGACATTATTTGCTATTGAGTTCAATATTTGTAAATTAAATCATTTTTATTAATTATGTTGTTGAAATCTTGTATACTTATCAATTTGAGTCTGTTTCTTTTTTTTTTTTCTAATAGTTACTCAAAAAAAAAAAAAAAAAGAATTCAAATATTCCACTATGGGTTCTTAATTTTTGAAAATCCCCAAATCTCCCCCAGGAGAATCCACACAGAAATTTGGGTAAGAAAACCAAAAATCTATGGACAGCATTATATGAAGTAAAACATGAGCCAGAATATAAAGTATCCTACAAACCTCTAAGTGTGAATGGTAAGAACAATCCACCAACACCTACAAGACCTGTGCAGCATCAGTGCCTGTACAAGAGATAGCCCAGGGGAGCAACAAAGCATTTGATACACTAAGATTTTAACATGTATTCACCAGAAATCTTAGTAAAATTTAGAAAACAGTTGAAACTCTCAGGGATTTGTGCGCCCTATGAATTGGTGAATACAAGCCATTTGCAATTACATCTGAAGGGGCTGGGATAGTGTAGACCCTACCATCCCTCAACATAAACCAATTAAAGCCTCTTCCGGCACAGAGCTCCACACTGACTAAACTGCTGGGAATAGAATCCAAAGTAACCAGGACAGGGGAAAAGACAATACAGATTAAATGGCCAGAACAAAACGTAGTATTTCACAATAATAACAAAAGAGGGAGCTCAAGAGTCATAAAGTGAGAAAATCTGTAAAACCATGCCTTCCCCATACCTTCTAGAAGTTAATTAGTTTCATGTAAAAATGAGCATCAGAAAATGATTGTAGTTATATATCACTCAGAATTAATAAGAGCAATTTGTAAGAGCAAACATAATAAGAAGCAGAATAAACTCTATACAGGCAATGAGAGCATAAACAGAAAAACTTGCCCACAAAGCAAAGGAAAACTATATCCTAATGTTTTATAATTATCTGAAGTTATTAACACAATGATCTAAAATGTGAAAGAGAAACATAACCAGAATTATCAAAACTCAAAAATTAATTAATAACACCCAAGAATAATTCAGAAAACAAAACAAAACACTGTTTCAAAAATGAAGATTAGACCAGAATCAACACAAAGGAAAATAAATACAGAAAATGTCAGAGGGAAAAACAGCCTTAAATTAGGAAAAAGTTTAAAGTAAAAAGGAATTTAATGGCTCCCATATGATTCCATTTATATGATAATCCAGGAAAGGTAAACTCACAGAGACAGAAAACAGAACAGTAGTTGGCAGGGGCTATGGGAAACAGGAGGAAACACAGAACAGAGCTGTTCCTTGTCTTCGCTATAGAAAAATTTATATGATACTATGCCTTTGTCAAAACATATAGGCCTATACCTCAAATGTAAAAAAAAGTGAGTGCAAAGTAGAGATTAAGAACAAGATTAAAATGATTTTAAAATCTACAAATAATGAACAGAGGGAAAGAATGAATATCTAACATAGATATGATAAAATTTCCCAGAGAAGAAAAACCAAAACAAGGAAATGGAACAATTACTAAAAATTATTATTCAAGATGTCACTGAAAGTTTTTAAAGAATTACTTGAACTTAGATATTAATGAGGTAAATGGCATACCTGGGGAAAAAATCAAACCAGAAATATCAACACTGATTCATAGTTTAGTAAAAATTATTAGTCTTTAAAGACAAACAAAAAAGGATTTTTTACACATTAATGAAAACAGGACCAAATAACTTCTAGAGGAAAGGTCTTCAGATAATGTATAACTATTTTCATACCAAAAGGAAATACTTATTTATGTATATGTGTGTATGTACATATGTACATGAAATGCTCTGAATATATCTGTCAAGTCCATCTGGTCCAGGGTATCATTCAAAGCCCTTGTTTCCTTGTTGATCATCTGCTTAGATGATTGTCCATTGCTGTAGGTTTGTTATTAATTCATGTACACGCTTGGCTACTCTCAAGTTAGGGGCATAAATATTTACAATTGTTATATCTTCTTGCTGGATAGATCCCTTAATTATATATTGTAGCCTTCTTCATCTCATATTATAGTCTTTGGTTTAAAATCTCATTTGATATTAGTATGGCTACTGCAGCTGTCTTTTGATGTCCATTAGCCTGATAAATGGTGTTGCACCCTGACCTTCAATCTGGAGGTGTCTTTGGGTCTAAAATGAGTCTCTTGTAAGTAGCATAACTGTGGGTCATGATTTTTTATCCATTCTGATGCCCTATGTCTTTTAAATGGAGGATTTAGTCCATTTACATTGAGAGTAATTATTGATAGATATGAATTTAGTGCCCTTGTACCACCTGTAAAGTCACTGTTCCTGTAGATGGTCTCTGTTTCTTTCTTGTTTCTTTTGGTATCTTTCCCACTCAACGGTCCCCTTTAATAATTCTTGCAGAACTGGTTTAGTGTTCATAAAGTTCTTTAGTTTTTGCTTGTCTTGGAAACTCTATCTCTCCTTCTATTCTGAATAACAGGCTTGCTGGGTAGAATTCTTGGCTGCATATTTTTCCCATTGAGCACATTATATGTATTATGCTACTCCCTTATGGCCTGCCAGGTTTCTGTGGACAGGTCTGCTGCTAACCTTATGTGCCTACTCTTGTAGCTTAAGGACATTTTGTCCCCAGCTGCTTTCAGAATTCTTTTCTGAAATTCTTTTCTGTCAGACCTGTGCTAGTAAAGATGCACCTGTAGGGACCAGCAGGGTGAGGTTTGTTGTAAGTAGTTCCAGCCTCCATTGGTGGCACTGTTTTGGTTGGTGAAGTCCCACCAGGTACTGGGTGGGGGAAGATGGCATCACCCCACTCTCCTTTCCTGGCTAGGGGAGCTGCTGCCCACCTCTGTTCAGTTAGACTTCACAGACAAGCAAACCATCTCCCTTCCTATGTCCTACACTTCAGTCAGATCCCTGCCTCCAACCCATTTGTGCCTAGGTTGTCAATATGCCCAGTGTCACAGCTCTCCTGTGTTTTATCTCTGGTGCATGGCTCATATTCAAAATTACTAATCTTAAAGGACAAGGTGAGCCAGAGGCCTGTACACCCCTCCAGAGGAGATCCTCACAGTGCTGTGCCTGGTCCTGTTATGTCCATGAAAATAGGCTGCACAGATGTACAGGTGCCTGGAGTTTATGGTGAAGCATAGCCAAAAGCTGGAACCAGGTTGTCTGCCCTATGCACACACTTCTGTCCCCTGCTGTTGAATCATTGCTCAAAGGCACCAGCCAGGTCTTTTGTCCGTGGAGAGGAAATAAACCATCTTCCAAATGCACAGCAGAGAAGAGAAACTTTCTCTCCCACTGTGACCCAGGGGCTCCCCACAACCCACTATCCGCTGTCCACTGCTGACCTTCCACCCTCCTTTCCCCAGGAGCACTGCTGCCCTCCCAGATTGACTCCCACGAATGGTGGAGAATTCCAAAACCTCAGAATTTCAGCTCCACTGTTTGCAAATATTGCAATAATCATTTCCTCCCAATTCCCCAATGATTCTCAGAAAATCCTTTTCTTGTGCAAACCCAGTGCCATGCTCTCTCACCCTGTTTCCCTCTCCTTTCTGTAAAAAGGTCTTCCTACTCCTGTGGCACTGCAGCTTTTCTCTCCCCTAATGCACGTCTCCACACCTCTTAACCTGCCACATTCTCTCCTTCAAATTATGCAGATTGTTCTCTTAATCCTCAGATCAATTTCCTAGGTATTCAGAATGATTTGATGTGATCTAGCTATGTTTGAGGAAGGATGCAAGCCCAGGGTACCCCTACTACTCCACCATCTTAACTCTTCCCCTTGTTGAGTGCATATTTAGATGTGATTGAATTATAACAAATTATAATGTTGATCTGTTGCCTTTTTAAAACATTTGACTGAAAATGTGAAAAAAAAAAAGCCTTCCAGAAAAAAATCTAAGTCCTACTCTGTGGGAATGTTACCTTACATGGGGAAAAAAAGGCAGGTATTTGCAAATGCAATTAAGGATTTTGAGATGGGGAGAGGATCTTGGATCACTTTGGTGGAAACACATGTACCTTTCTAAAAGGGAGGCACAGATGAAGGCCAGTGAAGATGCAGCCAAGAAAAATTTGAAGATGCTAACCTTGAAGATAATGTGATCTGGCTACCCCAAGGAATAATGACAGCCATCGGATGAAGGAAGCAAAGAGCTCCATCTAGAGCCTCCAGAGGGAGTGTGGCTCTTGCCAGCACCCTGATTTGGTGACCCTCTGAGAGAAAACATTTCTGTTGTTTTAAGCCACCAAATTTGTAGTAAAACATTACAGCAGTCACAGGAAACTAATCCAATTACCTTGTAACTTTTTCCCTTTATTTTTCCTTTGCCCACTCACTATTATAATTTCTCTGCCACCTTCTCTAAAGTGTCAGTAACCATTCTTATTCTCAACTTGAATAGGTGTTGGTTCGTATTAGGACCAACATAATTATCATAAACTATAAATAAAAGGATTATATACATTTTACACATGCAGTTCTAGGAATAACTAGCTCAAGGACATACAGTCACTGTTATAACTGATTTTAATCTCCATTCAGATAACACAAATGACAATGTTCATTGTACCACACCTGTGATAATTTGTATATCACAAATTACAACCCATTAACTGGTGGCCCTATATATTTTATATATATTATATTTATAAATTCTTATCCAGCCAACTAATATACATGTCTCTTATCCTGAGACCTAGACGTAAGTACGGTGGTGACACCATGAACGATAAAGCTCCATGGAACCCATTCTCAATATGGTCATGAGTAACTTGAACTCCAACATTTTGAAGTCTTGTAACATACATAAGTCCATCATCCCTTACACAATCATACTGACAGGTAAGAATATAGGTTGATGGCAAATTCTGTAACTGAGAATCATTGGCTAACAAGGGAGATGCTCTGATATCCATAAGTGCTGGCAATGAATAATTATGTCTTCCAAGAACTGGTTCGGTATAAACATGGTTTTTTCTATACTTCTTGGGTAAAAGAGTACTCCAGTTAACAAACTTAAACAGGTGTCTTGATTCCAGAGGCATATGTTGGTTTCTTCTCATTGCTTGGGTAACTGTTTCATCAGTGGTGATATATGAGCTAACGAGTTTTATGCCCAAGTCCTTTGTTAGAATTATACCATGCTCATTTTCTTGGTGAGATGGCAAACAAGAATCTATTATCTGTAAGACAGGGTAAATTAAAGCTTGAAGCTTGATTTTATGCTTTATTTCAAGATCAATCTGCACCTGAAAAAAACATAATGATGTCCTATAAGCAAAAATTCCAAAACTTCAGGAGGGAGAGATTTAATTTTTAAACATAAGCAATCATGAGATAAACAAATCTACATAAATTGATGTGATAATACATTACTTTCACAATATTTATAATGACCTTCAGTGGCATAAAAACTTGTCAAGCTCATTTCAACAGTAAAGTTTTAAAAATGTTGGTTGTGTGTGAAAAAGGGAGAGAGATAGAGACGCCCAGGTATAAAACAAATAAGTCCCAGGGATGTCATGTATAGTGTGGTTACTTGGTTAATAATCCTGTGTTGTATATTTGAATGCTATTAAAATAGTAAATCTCAAATGTTCACATCACAAGAAAAACAATTTGTAGTTATGTGTGGTGATAGATGTTAACTTGACATATTACTATGTTGATCAATCTGCAATACGTACATCTATCGATTATGCTGTATACCTGAAACTAACATGATGTTGTATGTCAATTGTATATTGATTAAAAACAAATTTAAAACAGACAATGTCAGGAAGTGAGGCACTACTGGGCTGTACCCAAGAGCAATTTGAGAGACTGGGAGCAGCAGCCACAGGAATCTCAATCCCAGGTAGTGACAGAAGTAGCAGCAACCTGGCTTTGTAACCACTAATAGCACACACCTTGCTAGATTTGCTTTAGCAATTTGATGCCTTATTGTCAACTGGGTTGGTGCATCAAATGAGTTCATTACATTGGGTAAATGGGAAAAGAGAGAGAGAGAGACAGAGAGAGAGAGAGAGAGAGACATGCATACATACATACATACATAGAATGAGGTTTTTGTCAAAAATCACCAATGCAAATAATATAAATAGGATAACCCTGGAGGAAACTGACACTATAAATAAATCTGCAAGAATTATTGACTGAATGAAACCAAAGTGAATGGAAAAAATAAATATAGCTATTGAAATAATATTTTATCATAAATTTGAAAATTAAAATTAAAAATTAGCATTGCAATTAAAATATTTTAAAACAGTTTAAAGTTTAAAATAATATTATTTGGCTGTTAAGCAAGTTCCCAGCAACATACTGTAAATTTTAAGAAACATTATTTAAATGCAGAAGTACAGAGACAGAAAAGAGAAAAAAAGCCAATGGATAGGTAGCTTACCTTCTGAAAGAATGGTGATATTTGGAAAACAAAGGGATGAAATTATTTTTAAAAACCTTGTTGATATTCCATTTGACATACAAGAAGAGAATGTGGAATATGTAACATGGAGCCCTTTTTTCTTTCCAGAGGTGAAGGGGGGTGCCCTGAGGTTCACCTATGACCCTGAGAACCCTAAAGGAGAACCTGAAAATAATTTCCAAAAATCAAGTGTCTAGGCTAGAGTGTGGCATCTGAGACAATGATATCTGGACAAATGAAAACGCCTGCTGTGACTAGAAGATGTACCTGTAAGTCAACCTCTCACCAGAGTGGCTGGCTGAACTCAAAGGAGGGAATCAATTGAAATCCAAGATGTACCTCAGAAAGGGAAATAGTATCCCACCACCTCTATGATGCTCTCTCAGGGCATTAGAGGCTTCACAAGTTTAGAACGAAAACGAGCCAAGACAATGTTTCCTGACGGAAACTCCCACTTCTCTCCCAAGTGCCCTCATGTAGATAGATGATTTACTGAGCCAAAGTCTACCATCAACATCCCACTGCCAATGTCCCAAACCTAGACAAGGAAACAAACAGCCCACATCCACAGGGAGAGGGCAAACAGAAACACACCAATCAACACCTTATCTGGCCCTAACTGTCCTTTCTGGAATGTCATATGAAATAAATTGTTTTCCCACAAATGTGTCACTACTTACTATGTCTATGACCTTACTATATCATTTGTTGCTTTGCCAGTCAATACCTCTTCCTACCTCTCTGTCATCCTTTGAAGCTCATTTTAAAGTTAACTCTTTGAAAATACTGGAAGGGCACCTGCTGGTCAGATCCACCAAGTTTGGCAATTTTACCCTAGTTTTAGCAACCATGTTATCAGTCTAGTATGAATCTTCTTAGATGTTTTCTATATATTTACATATATTTCTAACCAAAAATGTTATGATTATGCATGTAAGTACCTGATCAAAGTTCACTTCTCTATCTTCAAACTCCTCTAAACTTCCAAAACTCTCTAGCTCTTTCAGGTCAATGATCAATTTCCCCTTACCTTTTAAAAATGTATATAATGGATCTCTCTCCTCGATTTTGAATTCCACAAGCACTGATAATATCTAAGTTGTCATTGTATGTCTTACCAGTTCTAAGATAATAAAAGGCTAAGTATAATATTTTTTAAAAGCAGAGAAATAACTAAATCAAAATTGCT
This sequence comes from Leopardus geoffroyi, assembly GCF_018350155.1. Taxonomy (NCBI): domain Eukaryota; kingdom Metazoa; phylum Chordata; class Mammalia; order Carnivora; family Felidae; genus Leopardus; species Leopardus geoffroyi. The sequence goes on from NC_059333.1 coordinate 112,724,870, forward strand.
GCTCAGTTTCTAATTCTAAGAGGACATTGTGTTCTCTTAGAACCAGAAACCAGAGGACATACGAAGCAGTAAGAGACTTATAATGAGTAGGTCCCAACAATAACACTTAATTATTGAATTATCTATAGCATTGTTCTTTCCTTCTAGATCCACATGGACTCAAAGACAAATGGCCAGAGTGCAAGAGTGCAAATAAGCATTAATACTGAACCATAAACATTACTACTGAAAAGCCCTGAATGAACCTTCCTATAACATAAATGTGAATATCACATTAATGGATACATATTTCTCATTCTGTGAGCAATCCATATGTACCTGGCTGCAAAAAGTGTGTAAGACATTTATCTCAGGATATTACCACTTCAAAAAGAACAAGAATGAAAATACAAAAGCAAAGAAAAAAATTGAGAGAACACATCTTGCTTGTTGTGTTATCCTTGAGGTTTAAACACTGGTAACTGTTCTTAAATTGTCCACTTAAATTTTTATTATTGTTTTCAGTATAACAAAGACCTGGGTAACTCAGTAGAAGGTTACAGAATACATTCAAAAAAGCCCATTCTTATTTTTAATCCCTTCTAATAATTAACATTATTTCAATGAGAACACAATGGATGTGATGCATTTCAACTTTTCTTTTGTACTTAAATACCATTAATTCTAAACTCATGAAATCTAAAATAGAATTCTCCCATATAGACTATTCCCTCTGCTCCTCTTTTATTAAACCATGCAATTTAAATTTCTAACTGGTTTTTCAAGTTACAGGTCATGCCACTGATAGTATTGTTACCATGAGAGTAGTTTATTAACACCATGGTAAAGACTGATCTCCTCAATCTAGAAAGTTGGCAACAAAATTCGAAACCAGTTCATAAAAGGCTTCTGTATCATACTAAAAAGCTTAGAATGACATGTAGGTCAGAAGGATTTTCACTCCTGCCTTAATTTCTTTATTCACAACTAGCCCCCATTAGTTGGGAATGGTGACTGAGGGGTAGCTGATAGGAAAGACAGAGAAAAACCACTCATGACTTTACGCCCTGCCCAGAGAGCCCTATATCAGTTTACTGACTCAACTGCTTTGAAGCCCATGTATTTGCCTGTCATGAATACTTGTGCCTGACATAAAGCCTGCTCCAGACAGTCTGAAGCATTACTGAATCCTTTCCCATTCCCCAAATGCCCCAAGGCCATCTATTAGGGCAATGGTGCTTTCCTAGAGAATGGCTGGTTCTTCCTGCCCAGCGCATACATTACTGTTCCTGCATTGAGTCCCTCATTATCCACAGCCCAGCTCAAACCAGTCACTGGTTTGCAAAGGTCCTTACCATCTAGCCCCCTGGCTTAGATGTGTATTATTTAATATTCTGCACATCCACAGCAACTTATCTGTGCTTGTCATCCATAGAAAGATAGATGTATGTAAAATATTAGTTATATATGGAGTTCCCACATCACTACTGATAATCCTGTTCATCAAACTTAGCAAATCTACTATTTTTTAATCTGGTGCACCCAGCTTCATAGCAGTTGTGATTGCTTCCCTCACTGCTCTTCCTTTTCATTGATCACCCCCACCTCGTACCACATCCAACTTCACCAACACACAGATAGCCAGTGAGTATTTGGGTGACTACAAGCCACCATGAAGGAACTCCAATACAAGAGGACTTTTGGCATCACCCTAGAGCACATGTTCCAACTTTTGTAGGAGCTGGAGAAATCCCACATGGAGCCTACTGTAGTCTGAATGTTTATATTCCTCCAAATTCATACATTGAAAAGCTAATGTCCAAGATGGTGGTATTAGCCCATGGGGTGTTTGGGACTCCTTAACGTCCATCACTTATTTCACCAATTCCCCCACCCACCACCCCTCTGGTATCATCAGTTTGTCCTCTATGGTTAAGAGTCTATTTCTTGGTTTGCTGCTCTCTCTTTTCCCCCATGATCATTTGTTTTGATATTTAAATTCCACATGAGTGAAATCATATATACAATGGAATGTTCCTCAGCCATAGAAAAGAATGAGATCTTGCCATTTGCCACAAAGTGCCTAGAGCTAGAGAGTATTATGCTAAGATAAATACAACAAGCAACAGTATTTTTTAAAATACAAATGTGACTAAAATTTTTCTATGACTTCACGATGCCCTTGGAGAAAAAAAAAAATCAAAAGAGGCATGATTTGCCCCTGCCATCCTTTCTAACATCACTATTCACCGTACTTCCACTGATGTAGTATCTATGCACTTAGTTTTTTGTTTTTGTTTTTTTTGAACCAGGATTCCAAAGAGACAAACAGTAACTGCATAAATAGGGAGGGGACAGAATGAATCCGTTCAACTCTTCTCAGCAAGTCACAAAAACAACTTGATTCCAAGGTCAATAATCAGTTATGGTTCAATTCAGCAGCATGTAGGACCAGTGTCTTTATTTAATCTCTAAATTTTTCCCACAAAGATGTGTTGAGGATAATCTGTAATACAGTGCTGTGTTACACAAGGGGACAGATAAAGAGGCTGCCCTCAGGTAAAACAGGCAGAAGAGAGGCAAAGGTCCAACTCTGGAGTATTCTGAAGGGTGGAGGAAGAAGACAGCAAGAGTACAGGTATGATGGCAGGGTTTGGATATATAAAGATTAAAAAAAAATTATTGTCCCAGATTCTGAAATACTTAGAGTCCAGTTGGGATTGTGCACATGCAACAAATAATAGGATAATCACTAGAGTGTAACTGCTTTGGGTAGTATAGAGGAGGTTCGCCTGTAAGGGTTTCTAGTGCTTATGGAATATCCAGGTGGGGAAAACTATTTGGATACATGGGTTTTGAGCTCATGACAGTGGCATTAGTGGGAGGCATAACTTTAAGAGCCTTCAGCAGATCATTCAGAGTTGAAGTCATGAGACCAAGCAGAGAATGGGATAAAAGCCAGAAGGACCAAACGTTGAGTCCTAAGGAAAATCAGACTCAAAGGAGTGTATAGACCAAGAGTTCATCTCCCATAAAACTGAATGGAAGAGAAGATAAGAACAGGGAGAGTGAGTATTTTAAAACAAAAGTTGGCAAGAGTTTCAAGTGATGAAAAGAAGTTAAAGAACAACAACAAAAATGCCCTTAGATATAGAAATAATGAGATCCCGGACCTACTTAGCCACAGCAAGTTGAACAAATGGCCAGGGGAGAATACAAAGTGATTAAATGAGGAAGGTATACATTAGGAGTATGTAGAAAAAGAGCTTAAAATGATGAGAGTTGAATATCTGATGTTAGGCTGTAGCAAAACAACTTTCTTACTTACCAAAGTGACCTCCAACTGTAACTCCAGAGTAAGGCAACTTTGTTGTTACTGTGTGTCAGGTAAACAGCTTTCAAATGTTGAAAGGTAATAATTTCAAAGCCAGATGAATTTCAGGCTTAACTTGCACTGTTAATAAAGGTCTTTTAGTTTTACAGAACTGAGCAAGCTAGCCAATCTTTTATTTAATCTAGCCAACTTACTAAGTCATTTTTTCCCTGAAATGAAGATGTAAATCCCAAGACAAGATGCTTTTCCTAGACACATCTTCCGCTTGGCCAACACAGGGAGAGAAAGACCTACTGCTAATTGACCCATGAAAGAAGAATGGAAGAATTTCTCTTAGTCTTAAGAGAGGGATAATCGGTCCAAGATCTAACAAATGATGACAAAGACCTCCTGAGACTACACAGTGGCTTCAGAAAACCATCTTGATTGTGCTGGCACAGATGGATAGAGGTTTCCAGAGAGCAATGGTGATGCAAGATTGAAATTAACAGAGGACTGGTATTTCTACGTTCAGTGGATTTCATGTAGTCCACGTGACACTGATATGTTGTGATTACATGGAGATTAATAAACATGGCAGAAGATAGTATACCTGCTACTGAAAATATCCCAGGTTGAAGGGTGTGTAGTGTCACTTTTTTTAAGGCATCATCATTAATTAGTCTCTGATTTATATTTACCCTTAAGACTGGTAAAGAAAACATTAAAAATATTTTTAGAGAAGTGTCAAACATATAAGATCTTATGTGGCCATAGAAATATGTAGAGATGTCACAGAAATATTGTTATAAATCGATCACAAGGCCACGTTGACACCTTATGACAAATGATACAAATTAGTAGGAACAATATATTTAGAAAGGTTAACCTATAAACAAATAGAGATATCTTATATTACCACTACCTTTTCAAATTTCCTACATAGAATCACATAGTTTTTAAAAACTGAAAAGAGTGAAACTTGATAATTACTTCAGAGTATTGAATCAATTCATATTATTTTCTAAAATTAAGAAGATGTTTATGCCATAAATAAATAAAAATAATGCATAAATTACTCTAAAATATAATTGGATGAGATGGCCAGGAAATTGAATTTAAATGCTATTAAATTAAAAAAAAAATTGCTCCTTAAAGATTAAGGAACTTTGTTGAGAGAAAGTTTTTCGACTATAGTGATTATTCAGATCATTGTAATTGGTAAGCAACATTAGTAATTTTAGGACACATTATGTGATTTTGCCAGAAAATCTCAGAATTGTAGGGAAAAGATATTCATTTCTCTTTGAGTAAGTAGAAGAGAATTGAAAAACGGACAAAGTCCAAAAAAGAAAATTACAGAATACAGAAGAATCTATTTAACCTCTTAATCCACGAGAACATCTTTTTACACTATGAATTATATATATATATATATATATATATATATATATATATATATATATTTGGTATCCATTAGGAAGGATATATCTAATATGTCGCCTGAAGTCTTCTCAGAGTACACAAAAATACCAATCTCTAAATGAGGTATTCTTACTGAAACTGAGCTTTTCAGGCCGTAAATCTGTAACATACTATTAAACGCTTTGTTGAAACATGAGACTTTGAAAAAAAAGGGGGGGGGTAGTATAATACTTACAAAGCAAAAGGTGATTTTAATTAGCCAGATAAAGAAGAAACCTAGCATGGGGAATAAAACTTTTTGATTAAAATACAACTCATGTAGAAAGTTTAGCTGACCATGAAGAATAAGCAACTTAAAGTATGATCATAAAAAACAGGAGGGGCACCTGGGTGGCTCAGTCCGATGAGCGTCCAACTTTAGCTCAGGTCATGATCTCGTGGTTCATGGGTTTGAGACCCACATCGGGCTCTTTGCTGACAGCTCAGAGCCTGGAGCCTTCTTAGGATTCTGTATCTTCCTCTCTCTTCCCTTTCCCCTCCCTGTTCCTCTCCCTCAAGAATAAATAAACATTAATTTTTTTTTAAAAAATAAACAAGAAATGCTAAAGGAAATCACTTTTTTGTCATACTATGTAACCATGCTGAGTTCTGATACAGTATTTTCAGCTGTAAAACAATTTCTTTGATCAGATATATCAGAAAGTTAAATAGATATTATGTTCTTCTACAAGTAGCCAATTCAAAGAGTACGATAATGTCAAATTTTAATTCACTTCAAGACAACAACTTGTACTGTCCTACAAATTGTACTGAGAATCGCATCTGTTTTTGGTAGCTGTGTTAATATTCAGGATTGCCCTGCTGGAAAGGTCTTCACATCTTGATGGATCTTTATGGCTACATGTCATAATCATTTCAAAAGCTTTCTTCATTTACAAAGCCTGGCAAATATTACAAAATGCAAACAGACATTACAGGTGTTAAAGGTGCTTCTTGATCATTATTGGGTAATTATTGGACAGTTTCCAGAATTTCTATATCCATAAAACCAGTTTTCGATAAAATTCAAGATTCAATTGCTGTATGATTTGGTGTAGCGATTCGTATGTAAAACAGGGGACAGTCTCCAATATTCATTCTTTACCACACTTCCCACCCCATCCCAGCAAGATTTTTGAAATAAGTGATGTATTAATTCAAATACATAGCAAATTAGTTTAGGTTGGAAGAGGCCTCGGGAATCAACAAGTCTAATGGCTTACAAATTTTCTTTTTGGTAATGAAATTCTACAGAGCCAAAGGTGAAACTTTGCTAACTACTGCCATTCTGGCTCCACAATAGGGTTTTGTATGTGTATGTGGTGTTACAGATTAGTATACATGCATATGTATATGTACACTCTCATATTATGAATGTGTGTATCTCTCTTTGCAATGTGCATATGTATATATAAAATATAAATATATGTGTCTGTACATAATTTTCTTCTGAGTGGTCTGAGTATTTTATTTTCATTCCTAATTTTTTTTTAATGAGCAAGATTCTGGGTTTGTGAAGAGGTGGAAATTTGGGAAGAGTGGAACACCTGGAGAGGGTTTCAAAGCTCTGTGCACTTGGCCCATACCTTGCCCTATCCATGTCTTCCCTATCCTTTTATAATTACCTGCTAATCTAGGACATTCTCCCTTGGGGGTTGGGCATTGCAACGAGATGGTCTCTTGTGCTGCACTGTGAGCAGAATATGCTGGATTTCTTAACTACACAGGAAAACAGATTTTGATGGTGTGTGCCATTAAATTGAAGCAGAAAAAGATCAGGTGACCAGAAGGAATGCAGACATTTCCTCCAATCCAATTTATTTATGACTCTATTCCCTACATGTATGAAATCCAATCCTTATCGCCCTACCTGGATAAAGTGTCCACAGGAAATCAGTCACCATATCAGTCACCAATCAGAGAAATGATTTCGCAGTTCATCATGCAGGAGAACTGATACTGGCTGTTACCCCAGCCAATACCAATCTTACAAACTAAGATCATGGAAGATAACTAAATAAGTTGATTCTCAGGGTGCCTGGTTGGCTCTGTCAGTTAAGCGTCAGATCCTTGGTTTGGGCTCAGGTCATGATCTCACATGCTGACAGCACGGAGCCTGCTTGGGATTCTCTCCCTCTCCCTTTGCCCCTCCTCCACTCATGCTGTGTCTGTCAGAAAAGAAAGAAAGAAAGAAAGATAGAAAGAAAGAAAGAAAAGAAGAAAGAAAGAAAGAAAGAAAGAAAGAAAAAGAAAGAAGGAAGGAAGGAAGGAAGGAAGGAAGGAAGGAAGGAAGGAAGGAAGGAAAGAAAGGAAAGGAAAAGAAGAAGGAAAGGGAAAGGGAAAGGAAAGGAAAGGAAAGGAAAGGAAAGGAAAGGAAAGGAAAGGAAAGGAAAGGAAAGAATTTGATTCTCAAGGTCTGAAAACTACTGGAGTCATCACCAAACTAGACTTTATAGACGAAGAAACAGATGCCAGAGATGTCCTAGAGAACAAGATGCTGCCCCTTCACAGGGATTATGTGATGGTGGCAAACAGAAGCTGGAAGAATATATATGGGAAGGAGGAAAGGAAATTGTTTCTCTCACATTCAGCTTACAAATATATTGCCAGTCAGATGGGCATCCCATACTTGGAGAAGTTCCTTAATCAGCAACTTACCAACCACATTTGACATAATCTGCCAAACTTCAGGAACAAATTAGAAGGACAGTTGTCCTCTACAGAATGACAGAATGTGAAGTAGGAGCCTACAAACACTTCAAGCCAGAAGAGCCCACCAGGAAGACCAAAGCATTGCTCTAGGTAGGTCAACAATTTGCTGTGGACTTTGAGAAGAGAATCACAGTGTGAGGGGATCAAGTAGTTACCCTGGAATTCTCAAAGGGCTTTAAATCCATTGTATTTTCTATGAAGGCTTTCCTTCTGAGACAGTAAAGATGGGGTTCAATAAGAAAGAACTGTGAATAACCTATGCAATCAAAAACATACACTGTATCAGGACAGGGTTGTTTACTCGAGACATGGCATTTTGAGCAATAGTCAAGAAACAAATTGCAAACCCTTCCTTAAGGTGTGTGGATCTGATAAAACAAATATTTATCAACAGTGTCAAAAAGTACACCAAAACAAAAAAAGACTAGCAAACTTCCCCAGACTCTTCAAGTAAATGGAAAGGATGATTGGTGACCACATTTGACAGCAGAAGGGAAGACAAAGTACTAGGTCCTGATATTGATTGACATCCAGTCTCCTACACCAACACTAATTATAAAGATTTCATAACTTTGCAAATGTTCAGCAGAGAATCAGTCAGGTTCACAAGAAAAATAGATTTGGAAATTAAGTAATTTGAAGATGCAGCTAACCATCAGCATTAGTGGCATCATGAAAGGAGGCTCTAAAGGATACTGGTTTATACTTACCCCTTAAAGTTTGTCCTGGTACAAAGATGACAAGGCAAAAGCAAAGAAGTATGTATTTCCCTGGGACAACCTGAAAGTCTGGGATGTGGACAAGAGCTTTATGCCTAGCAAACACATATGTATATTCTTTAATAAAGAACAAAGGGCTGTATACAAAGACCGTTGCTTCCTTGAGCTGGCATGTGATTCACAGGAGGATGTAGGCAGCTGGAAGACGTCTCTACTAAGAACTGGGGTTTCTCCTGATGAATCTTTTACTGCAAATAATGAGAATAGCCAAGCAGAAAACTTTTCCATGGACCCACAAGTGGAGAGACAAGCAAATACCACTCATAACCTGGTAGATTCCTACATGTCTACCACCCACAAATGTGCCAACATCAAATTCCCAAAATGATAATGCATCTGCTAATCAAAAATGTTAAAGATTTTTATAACTTCAGAGCTCTTAGCACAGCTTGGTTCTTCACAGGACCAAAATACTCTGATGAAAGAATGTGCTGAGCAGCCTCAGCACTGAGATGAGATATACCAAACCTTTAAAAAAGCCCTTGTGATCATTGGTGATATTAACACTGGCACTTCCTTCATCCTAGGGATTTATGTGGATGGCTCCTGGAAACAGCACTCCTGTAGGTCACCACCTCCAAGTCCCACAACCTACAACAGACATTGAGTGCTCCCCTCATATGGCCCACATGGCCCACATCTCTCCCAAGGTCTGCCCCTGCCAATCCTCTCCTGCACCCCACTTGGGAGCTACACCAGTTCCGTTCCAGCTGACCCCTTACTTCTTTTTCCCAACAGCAACAGTTCACTTGGAGTACCTCTGCAAGTTTCCTCTCAACCCACAAGAGTCCCTCCCAATGTTCTAAGTCATTCCCCCAAATTTTGAGTGAGGGCAAACCCATGACTCTTTTGAGTGTCTCTTTGAGTCTCTCTTTGCATATGTAACATCAAACTTTGGTGCCGTCAATGATGAAGGTAGTAAGCCTTGAGGACTTGGGCTCAGGAAACACAGACAACTAATTGACTTGTGTGACTGGCCTGTGTCTGATTTCCCCACAATCACATGGTGGAAATTACCTAACTTAGTCCTCCTCAACATCCCTCTATAAGTTTGACTTTTAGGAGCTGAGTGTCATTTGGACAAACGAATTCATCTGGTGACTTCTGATTTCAGCTGTGAGCTTTCTATTTTCCTCACCATTCTTCTCCTTTAAAGAACAAATACATATATTTATGATTAGGTATTCTGAAAAAAAAATTGGAGGAGGAGTTGGGATGCTTCCCAAATGATTGAATGAGGCCAGTATAACTTTATGTCAAAACCTGACAAGGGGTGCCTGGGTGGGTCAGTCAGTTGAGTGTCCAACTCTTGATTACAGCTCAGGTCATGATCCTGGGACATGGGATTGAGTCCTGTGTAGGGCTCCACATTCAGTGTGGGGTAAAATTCTCTCTCTCTCTCTCTCTCTCTCTCTCTCTCTCTCTCTCTCTCTCTCTCTCTCTCTGTCTGTCTCTTGGGGCAACTAGGTGGTTCAGTTGGATAAGCATCCAACTTTATCTCAGGTAATGACCTCATAGTTCATGGGTACGAGCCCCATGCTGGACCCTGCAATGGACTCCACATTGGTATCTGCACTGACAGCTCTGAGCCTAAAGCCTGCTTCAGATTCTCTGTCTCCTTCTCTCTCTGCTCCTCTGCTGCTTACACTCTCTCTCAAATTAAATAAACATTTAAAAAAAAGGACTCTCTTTCTCTACCCCCACACCTTCTTGCCTGTGCTCACTCATTCGCTCTCTCTCTCTCAAAAAAAAAAAAAAAAAAAAAAACTTTGACAAAGAACTTTTAAAAGATAGACATCAATCCCTCAAATCTTTAATTTCAGCAAAAAGAAACCAGCAAAATATAATAGCTTTAAGTCATCATGACCAGGGAGGCTCATGCCTGGAATGGAAGCATAATTTTACATCTGAAAGTCAACTGACATAACTTACTACATCAAAAGAATAAAGGAGAAAAATCACACTGTAATCTCAATAGATCCATTAAAAACATTTAGCAAACTTAATACCTATTTATGCAAACACTATCATCAATTCAGGAATAGTAAAGACTTTCTCAGCCTGACAAAAGCCAACTGTAAAAAGCTTTCAGTTAACATCATATTTGTTGGTGAAATATTGAATGATTTCCTTCTAAAATTCAGAGAATGACAATTGTATTCAATATAGTCCTGGAAGCCCTAGCTAGTGCACTAATTAATAAAAGAAAAGCATAAAGATTAAAAAGGAAGAATTAAAATGGTCTCTAGTGGCAGGAGATATGACTATGTAGAATATCCTAGGAAACATTAAAGAAAAACCCTAGAATTTATAAGTGAAATTTTTAAGGATATGATTGTAAAAGGTCAGTGTAAAATGCAAATGATTTCTGAATACTTTCAAAGAGGCACTTGAAAAATATTATTTTACATGAAAATTTTCCCAAATAATTCAGGAATAAATTTAAGAAAAGATTTGTAAGATTTCTACACTGAAAAAGGAAAATACTGAGGAAAGTGAAGAGGACTTAAGTAAAAAATGACATAAACCATGTACTTTAATTGGAAGTACCAGGATTATTAACCTATAGATTCAACACAATACCATACAAAATCCATATTAGCCTTTTTGTTTTTTAGAAATTGACAAGATATCCCAGTATTTTGATGGAAAAGATCTAGAGTATTAGAAACAATTTTGAAGAAAGACCAAAGCTGGAGTCAGAATAGTATCAGGCATAAGAACAGACAAACATATCAATGGAACAAAAGAGAGGATTCAGAAATAGTCATATTGATAGTTAAATGATCTTAGACTCCAGTATCACTGTAATCCAATGAGAAAGTATGGTCTTTTCAACAAATGATGCTGAAAGAACTGGTTATGTTTATAAGAAAAAAAATGATTTGTGACCTCTACCTCTCAGAATAAAAATAAATGCAACATACCTGTTGAGTCACAGCTGCTGCCAAATTGCCCCCAGAACTGTCTCCTGAAAGACAGATTCGGGTGGGATCCACTCCATATTTTCTAAGAATTTTATCTTGAAGAAAAAATTTGACGGCAGTGAAACTGTCTTCAAACTGAGCAGGAAAATGGTGTTGAGGAGCTAGTCTATAGCTTTAAAAAAGAATGATTTATTTAAACAATTTTTTATAACGTACCAGTTATGGTTGTATCTTTCCATGTAGTTTTCAATACCAAATAGATGCAATTTAACACCAGTTTCTATTTTTAATCTGTCAAAAAAAATCACACTTGAGTTTTCCACTAACTCCTTAGTATATGGAAAAAAAAGAAAAGAAAATTCATATAAAGGTTTTCAACCTTGTATCTACATTCCACGGATAGCATTGTGTGTGAGGGGTAAGGAGATATTAGGAACTCCCGACAATTGTAAGCATAGTTTTTAGTCCACATGCATTTTAGATTGGAGATACTCTATAGTTTATACCATATTCTCAATGTAACTGGCGGTCCAAACATTAAAAAAAATTATTGAAAGAGCACCATGGATATTTGAGGACAGCAGATCTGAGAGATTATTATAGGGAAAGTGTTACATTTTTCAAGATCATGTGGATAAAAATCCTACATGCTTGCAATGTATATATCTCACCAAGGATAATGCCAAGGGGTTGATTTTAGATAAAAATTTTGAAATATAAATAACCTTTTAGTATGCTAGGAAGATTGTTTCTGATGAATTCATTTCTGAGGCAAACTATCACACTATTCTTTTAATGGATACAAATGGATTTTTTCCCCCACTATGTACATGAACCAGTAAACATAGGAGAATGGTTCTATCAGCCTGTTATCTATCAGGGCTAACTTTTTTCCTCATGCTCTTTAGAAAAACAAAATTTGTAAATATCTGTACTTAACATTAAATGTTAGTGTGATGATCCTTAAAATTTTATCATAGACTATCTTTAGAAAATCCTTAACAAAGTATGTTGGTATCTATTACTTTAAATGCAGTATATTTAGAAGTCAGGGCAAAGAACACAAATCATAAGGATATGATAAAATATATAAGCCAGACACAGACATATCACTATATTAAAATAGATTTAAAATGATAAGTTTTAGATTACTTCAAAAGTTATGGAGGTATAAAGGATATATCCTAATGTTATCAATGAGAAGTATCCCTGAAAATAGGAAGTTCTAGCCACTGCGAGTAATCAAAACAAACAGCATTGGCAATCACTCTTTAGATGACCAAATTGTCACTTTAGTTTTCTCTCTAAACTTTCATAGCTTCTTAGCTAAAAATCAAAACAAAACAACAACAACAAAAAAAACAAATCTATGTCACTATTACAGATTAGAAGTCTGTAAGTATGTTTTTGTTACTATGGACTAGGGAAGAGAGGTACGAAAAAATCCCTCCTGGGGATGTCGGCTTCAGAAATACAGACTGCATAAGTATGAGAAAATATTGAACTGTCCTGACACATTCTGATATTTTCTAGCAAAATCCAGAAAGTAAAATTCATTTTTCCTGAGAATGACTTAAAATTCTTAGCTGATTCCAATCTTTACCTCCTACGTTACTCCAAACAAGAATTATTATAAAACATTTTATTACCAACCCAAATATAATCTACCATCCCAAATTTGTAGGATTTATTTATATCTTCTTATCTAGCTATGTTACTTGGGGCTTAAGTTGGGACCTGAGTTTTAAGTGTCTAGAGCAAAAGTGTATCCAAAAATGCTCACTCAGGGATGTTACTCAGAGATTTCCAAAATCACAGAAGAATATGAGATAGTGGACTCTTCAGGAATAGTTTACATTGCAATGGTGATAAATAAATAGAATAATTTTTTTAAATTGATATTTCAGGCATAGCTAACTTGATTTGGAAATCAAACCTCTACCTGGTGATGGCAAAAATCATAGTAGCCAAAGAAAAACATTCTCTTACTCCAATCCCACAACAACAGCATTGAGTTTGTTTGCAGTCCATCTATTCAGGGAGTCATAACCCTTCTGCTCTGGAATGAAGAAAGAAATGTGAGAGTACTTTTGGTAAAAAACAAAACAAAACAAAAAAACAGCAACAGAAATGCTTGTAGCTATGAACTTGGAAAGAAATGTGAGTGTTATATAGAAACCTAAATTTCCCACTCCATTTCTATTCAGAGGGGCCAGAATCAGCCTGACACAGTCTGGAGGATTGTCTCCTCTGTCACTGTCTCCAGTGATGAAAAGATGACTTTGCAGATTGGTGTTTTGAGGAAGGGAAAGTAGCCTTGGGCCATTCTATTTTTTCTATTTGCATCCGCTGCCTGTACACAATGATCCTCCCAAGAAAATTTTGTGGCTTGTTGCGTTTTACTCTGCTTGCTTTTTCAGGCAGCAAGTTCCATAGGGAGGAACTGCGTGGCTGGTTAGCAGGGCCAGCCATGACAGATGAGTCAATCTAACTCATTACCTAAATATACTTTCTCCCAAAGCCTTCTTTAGAAATAATGGTTATGTTTTGACTGTCGTTTATTTGAATTTTGTATATAATCTTCAGTTGGTTCAGAATTTGGGGGGAAAGAAAGTAATAGATACACTGACTCTGTAAAACCACAGCACTCAATAATACGGTTCCTTGAATCTCCATATTCTTTGCATATGTCACATTAGGAAATGGTGTAATAACCTTGGTATTGAAGACAGAGTCTAAAGAAAAGTAACTTAATTTTGAGAGAACCTCTGGCGAGTGAGAGATTTCCAAAATCACAGAAGAATATGAGATACTGGACTCCTGAGGAATGGTTTACATTGCAATGGTCACAAATAAAGAGAATTACGTTTTTAATTGATATTTCAGGCATAGCTAACTTGATTTGGTAGTCAAACCTCTGCTTGGTGAAGCGAAAGAAAATTATTCTCTTACTCCAATCCCACAACAACAGCATTGATTTTGTTTGCAGTCCAACTATTCAAGGAGTCATAAACCTTCTTCTCTTACATGTTCATTTTAGCACACAAGGCATCCCCTCTCTCCCTAGTACACATGTGTCTCTAACCCCAGGTACCTCCAAACCCAATTTACCAGTAACCTGGCCACATAACTTTGGCAACTCTGTGACATCTGCTACTACTTTATTTACCACAAGATCCTAGAAATTCAGAGAAGCTGTTCCAAGATGTCTCCTGCACATTAACAAAACTTCAAATTAAAAACTAATTAAATACTGGGTATGTGAATACCATGAAAACAGAAAAGTAAATCAACTAGCCTTTTAGGTAGATAAATGTTTTCATTCAAGACTGAGTTGATAATTTGCAAGAAAAGGCAATGGGTGGATGAACACCAAAATGTACAAGACATAAGAAGTCACTGATACCCACAATGAAAGACCCTCAATGATATATTTCAAACCTGTCTTCATTTTATCTCCTAATACTTTTTATTTATCATAAAACAAAAGTCATTTTAAGTTTTTTGTTTCCTATTCTTTATCTCCAGCTGTCCGAAGTCACACCATATTTCTGATAAAACTTGTTGGCTCATGTTTTTCCCTCTTCAATGTCCAATAATTGAATTTATATCATTTGTAGAACCCAGGTAGAAACAGGAAGGTATTAGTATTGAGGTTGAAAAATAACAACCACTGTTTTATGTAAATAAATCGACTAGAGAAAGATATTCTTATATTTCTTAGTTCTCAAAACAACTTCAAGTTATAAAGAAGAAAAAATAGGAGGCCTAGGAAACAAAAAAGGAAAAATGAAATTTATAAATAAATAGTTATATTATCTATGTCCTGATCTGTCAAAAAATAGAAGCTATCTAAGTCCTTTCTAGTTTATAAATATAAGCTCTCACATATCTATAAACAATACACAAATATAAAGCCAAGACACAGAATAAAGACACAACAGGAATTTGGCTGAACAAAATGTTGGAACATGCGTCCTGAATGATAATTTGCACAGTTTTTAGGAACTACTGATCACAATCATTGCATTTGTCAATAAAGGGGAAATCAACATGATAATCAGGAGAACTTCCAAGTATTTTCCAAAGTGATATTTTCCTATCTGTGAGCATTTGTCTTGTGCTCACTGAAGACCCAGGTAATGTGTATATAGATACTTGGATATTTCATAGACCTTATAAGAACTTTAAGGGTATTAATACATCTCTTTAGCGAAGCATCTGGGCGGCTCAGTCAGTTAAGCATTAGATTTTTGATTTCTGCTCAGGTCATGATCTCACTGTTGGTGGTATAGAGCTCCATGTTGGGCTCTGTGCTGAGAACATAGAGTCTGCTTGGGATTCTCTCCTCTCTGTCTCTGCTGCTCCCCTGCTTACACACTGTCTCTCAAAATAAATAAATTTTAAAAATGCATCTCTTTTGAGACAAATGAGGCCAAATTGGCCTCATTAATTTATCTTTTTATATATCTTAGAATATCTTAAAATGTATTTTATAAAGGAAGCATAATATTCCAACTACAAATGCCTGGTATAAATTAAGTTATATGTGAACTCTAATTTAC
The DNA here is from genome assembly GCF_018350155.1 of Leopardus geoffroyi. Lineage (NCBI taxonomy): Eukaryota > Metazoa > Chordata > Mammalia > Carnivora > Felidae > Leopardus > Leopardus geoffroyi. Next base: position 112,740,609 of record NC_059333.1, read on the forward strand.
AGAAAACATTAAGGAGATAAAAAAGATATAGAAATACTAGGAAAGCAAGGAGCCAAGATGGCAGACAGCATGGAAGTTTTCTGTGTGTCTTGCATCCATGAAATACAGCCAGACCAACACTAAATCTGATCTGAGGATTAACACAACAATCTGCACAACTTGAATGACAGAATTCAGCAGGTATGTGGCATGGAGAGGTGAACGTGGGGAGACAGAAACCGCAGAGGGCAGGGAGCTGCTTTTCATGCAGAGAGAGGATGGAGACGGTGGGCAGGGGGGAAGAATATGTGAAAAGCACCGCTCCCCAAAAGCAGCTGAAGAGAAAGTGGAAAATTGGAAACAGCCACAGGGACTGAACTAAAAAGGGAGAATAGAGAAAGGAGAGGGTTTAAATTCCATTAAGACTGTAAACAGGAGGAGTGCAGAGTCTGAAACTCCACAGCTCGATACTAGCAATGCTCTGATAGGAAGGGTGAATCCCCAGGAGCAGAGTTGGGTCCAGAAGGTTCTCAGGCCACACGGGGAGAACAGTTCCACTGCTGGAAGGACAATTGCTGGAGGCTGTGAGGCCACCTGGTCCCAGAAGACCCCAGAGAATGGCCCCATTCTCTGGCACTAGAACAAGATCATTTGGGGTGAAGCCTGGTGCCAGATGTCTGTTGTGATTTTCCAAAATCCCTGAAATGCTGTTGCTACACTATCTCACGAACTTTTTCTGGGGCAGGCTAGCACCTGGCCACATTCTCGGGGCACTGGCAGCAGGGTCCAGCAAGTGTTCCTACGTGCTGCCAGCACCCAGCCATTATTCAATAAGACCCTTCACAGAGGGATAGAGACAAAGCCACAGTCCCTCAGAAGGGGGGGCTGGGGAAGGCAGATGCATCTGAGACAAAACTCGGCAAGGAGGTGCTGCCTGGGGCTTGGTCATGGACAGTGTGAAAGGGGGGAGTGGATGGAAACCGAAGATGAAGGATGGGTTCGCGATTGCTGATCAAGGAGAACAGAGTCCCGATACTAGAGACTGGGTAGCTGGGTGTCGCCATTTTCATCACTCCCACATATGCAAATATGCACCTACAAGCGCCACAACAATCCACTCCAGTAGGCTAGCAGCGCCATCTAGTGGAGGATGGAGAATGCCAACTAGCAGAGCTGTGACACTAAGCCCCGCCCAACTGGGCCACCCTCACTCTTCAAGAACACAAGTCTCACCACCTACTTAGTTTATGGTCTGTCAAGTGCTTCATACTTTGACTTCTAGGGGAAAACGAAGTAATTTCAGTCGTATTTCAGTCTGTTAGCCAGTCCACCTATCCGATTTTCTTTTTTTTCTCTTTTTCTTTTCTTTTTATTGAATACAGAAAGAGAAAAAAAATCATTTTTATTATCATTTTTTATTAAAAATACTTTTTCTTTAAATTTTTTCTACTATATTTTTTACTTTTTTGTAATTTTTTCCAAACTCTATTTTACTACCGCCATTTCATTTTAGTCTACGTCAGTGTATTCATTTTTTAAAATTTTCAAACGATTTCCTTTTTTTTTTCTTTTTTTCCCTTTTCTCTAATCTATCAAGCACTTTCAACACCCAGACCAAAACACACCTAGGATCTAGCATCATTTATTCCATTTTGTGTGTGTGTGTGTTTGTTTTTAATTTTTTAATTTTAATATTTTTTAATTTTAATTTTTTTTATTTTAATTTTTCTACCTCATTAATTCCTTTTTTCCCATCAAAATGACGAAACAGAGGAATTAACCCAGAAGAAAGAGCAGAAAGAAACGACAGCCAGGTTCTTAACCAACACAGATACAGGCAAGATGTCTGAACCAGAATTAAGAATCACCATAATAAGAATATGAGCTGGTGTCGAAAATATATAAGAATCCCTTTCTGCAGAGATAAAAGAAGTAAAAGCTAGTCAATGAAATTAAAAAATGTTAAAACTGAGCTGCAATCTCAAACAGATGCAGCGGTGGCAAGGATGGATTAGGCAGAACAGAGAATCAGCGATATAGAGCACAAACATACGGAGAATAATGAAGCAGAAGAAAAGAGGGAGACTAAGGCAAAAGAGCACGATTTAAGAATTAGAGAAATCAGTGACTCACTAAAAAGGAACAACATCAGATTATAGGGGTCCCAGAAGAGGATGAGAGAGAAATAGGGGTAGAAGTGTTATGTGAGCAAATCATAGTGCAAAACTTTCCTAACCTGGGGAAGGACACAGACATCAAAATCCAGGAAGCACAGAGGACCCCCATTAGACTCAACAAAAACCGACCACCAACAAAGCATATCATAGTCAAATTCACAAAATACTCAGGCAAGCAGAGAATCATGAAAGCAGCAAGGGAAAAAAGTCCTTAAGCTACAAGAGAAGCTAGATCAGGTTTGCAGCAGTACTATCCACAGAAACTTGGCAGGCCACAAAGGAGTGGCAGGATATATTCAGTGTGCTGAATCAGAAAAATATGAAGCCATGAATTCTTTATCCAGCAAGGCTGTCATTCAAAATAGAAGGAGAGATAAAAAGTTTCCCAAACAAACAAAAATTAAAGGAGTTTGTGACCACTAAACCAGCCCTGCAAGAAATTTTAAGGGGGTCTCTCTGATGGGACAAAAGATTAAAAAATAAACAAACGAATAAATAAAGACCAAAAGCAACAAAGACTAGAAAGGACCAGCGAACTCCAACTGTACAAGCAACATACTGGTAATAAGTTCATATCTTACAGTACTCACTCTAAACGTCAATGAACTAAATGCTCCAATCAAAAGACATAGGGTAACAGAATGGATGAGAAACCAAGATCCATCTATATGCTGTTTACAAGAGACCCACTTGAGACCTAAAGACACCTTCAGATTGAAAATAATGGGATGGAGAAGCATCTATCATGCTAGTGGTCAACAAAAGAAAGCCAGATTAGCCATACTTATATCAAACAATCTAGACTTGAAAATAAAGACTGTATTGAGACGTAGAAGGGCATTATATCATAATCAAGGGGTATATCCACAAGAAGACCTAACAATTGTAAAAATTTATGCACCAAATGGGATAGCACCCAAATATATAAATCAACTAATCACAAACATGAAAAAACTCATCGATAGTAATACCATAATAGTAGGAGACTTCAACTCCCCACTCACAGAAATGGACAGATCATCTATGCAAAAAATCAACAAGGAAACAATGGCTTTGAATGACACACTGGACCAGATGGACTTAACAGATATATTCAGAATATTTCATTCTAAAGCAGCAGAATGTACATTCTTCTCCAGTGCACATGAAACGTTCTCCAGAATAGACCACATACTGGGACACAAATCAGCCCTAAGTAAGTACAAAAAGTTCGAGATCATACCGTGCATATTTTCAGACCACAATGCTATGAAACTCAAAATCAACCACAAGAAAAAATTTGGAAAGGTCACAAATACTTGGAGACTGAAAAACATCCTACTAAAGAATGAATGGGGGAACCAAGCAGTTAAAGAGGAAATTAAAAAATATATGGAAGTCAATTAAAATGATAACACCACAACCCAAAACCTCTGGGATGCAGCAAAGGCGGTCATAAGAGCGAAGTATATAGCAATCCAGGCCTTACTAAAGAAGGAAGAAAGATCCCAGATAAACCACCTAACCTTATGCCTTAAGGAGCTGGAAAAAGAACAGCAAATAAAACCCAAAACCAGCAGAAGACAGGAAATAATAAAGATTAGAGCAGAAATTAATGCTATCAAAACCAAAAAAAAAAAAAAATAGATGAAACCAGAAGCTAGTTCTTTGAAAGAATTACCAAAATTGATAAATCACTAACCAGTCTGAACAAAAAGAAAAAGGAAAGGACCCAAATAAATAAAATCAAGGATGAAGGACGAGAGATCACAAACCAACACAGCAGAAATAAAAACAATAATAAGAGAATAGTATGAGCAATTTTATGCCAATAAAATAGGTAATCTGGAAGAAATGGACAAATTCTGAGAAACATATACACTACCAAAACTGAAACAGGAAGAAACAGAAAATTTGAACAGACCCATAACCAGTGAAGAAATCGAATTAGTAATCAAAAATCTGCCAAAAAACTAGAGTCCAGGGCCAGATGGCCTTCTAGGGGAATTCTACCAAACATTTAAGGAAGAGTTAACACCTATTCTCTTGAAGCTGTTCCAAAAAATAGAAACGGAAGGAAAACTTCCAAACTCTTTCTATGAAGACAGCATTACCTTGAATCCAAAACCCGACAGAGACCACACTAAAAAGGAGAACTATAGATCAATTCCCCTGATGAATAGTCCTCAACAAGATATTAGCCTACCAGATCCAACAATACACTAAAAAAATTATTCAGCACGACTAAGTTGAATTTATACCTGGGATGCAGGGATGGTTCTGAAAAACAGTTAACATGATTTATCACACCAATAAAAGAAAGGAAAGAACCATATGATCCTCTCAATAGATGCAGAGAAAGCATTTGACAAAATACACAAAGCTTTCTTGATAAAAACCCTCAAGAAAGTAGGGATGGAAGGAACACACCTCGAGATCATACAAGCCATATATGAACAACCCAACGATAATATCATCCTTAATGGCGAAAAACTGACAGCTTTCCCCCTAAGGTCAGGAACAAGACAGGGATGTCGACTCTCGCCACTGTTATTCAACATAGTATTCAAAGTCTTAGTCTCTGAAATCAGACAACACAAAGAAATAAACGGCATCCAAATCGGCCAGGGGGAGGTCAAACTTTCACTCTTCTAAGATGACATGATACTCTATATGGAAACTCAAAAGATTCCACCAAAAAACTGCTAGAACTGATTCATGAATTCAGCAAAGTTGCAGGATATAAAATCAACACACAGAAATTGGTGCGTTGACTGGGTTGCACAGAATAGGTTGCATTCCTATTCACCAACAATGTAGCCACAGAAAGAGAAATCAAGGAATCGATCCCATTTACAATTGCACAAAAAAAACCCATAAAATACCTAGAAATAAATCTAACCAAAGAGGTGAAAAATCTATACACTGAAAACTATAGAAAGCTTATGAAATAAATTGAAGAAGACACAAAAAAATGGAAAAAGATTCCATGCTCCTGGATAGGAAGAACAAATATTGTTAAAATGTCAATACTACCCAAGGCAATCTATATATTCAATGCAATCCCTATCAAAGTAACACCAGCATTCTTCAGAGAGCTAGAACAAATAATCCTAAAATTTGTATGGAGCCAGAAAATACCCTGAATAGCCAAAGCAATCTTGAAAAAAGAAACCAAAGCAGGAGGCATCACAATCCCAGACTTCAAGCTATACTGTAAAGCTGTAACCATCAATTAATATATATATGTAATCATCAAGACAGTATGGTACTGGCACAAGAACAGACACTTAGATCAATGGAACAGAATCGAGAACCCAGTAATGGACCTACAAACATATGGCCAACTAATCTTTGACAAAGCAGGAAAGAATATCCAATGGAATAAAAGACAGTCTCTTCAGCAAATGGTGCTGGGAAAACTGGACAGAGACATGCAGACGAATGAACCTGGACCACTTTCTTCCATCATACACAAAAGTAAACTCAAAATGGATGAAAGACCTAAATGTAAGACAGGAAGCCATCAAAATCCTCGAGGCGAAAGTAGGCAAAAACCTCTTTGATCTTGGCCACAGTAACTTCTTACTCAACACGTCTCTGGAGGCAAGGGAAACAAAAGAGAAAATGAACTACTGGGACCTCATGAAAATAAAAACTTCTGCACAGTGAAGGAAACTTTCGGCAAAACTAAAAGACTACCAATAGAATGTGAGAAGATTTTTACAAACAATATATCAGATAAAGGGTTAGTATCCAAAATCTATAAGGAACTGATCAAACTCAACACCCAAAAAACAAATAATCCAGTGAAGAAATGGGCAAAAGACATGTACAGACACTTTTCAAAAGAAGACATCCAGTTCTGGGGTGCTTGGGTGGCTCAGTCAGTTAAAGCATCCAACTTGGCTCAGGTCAAGATCTCAGAGTCTGTGAGTTCAGGTCCTGCATCAGGCTCTGTGCTGACAGCTCAGAGTCTGGAGGCTGCTTCGGATTCTGTGTCTCCTTCTCTCTCTGCCCCTCCCCCATTTGCACTCTGTCTCTCTCTTTCAAAAATAAACATTAAAAAAAATTTAAAAAAAAAGACATCCAGATGGTTAACAGACACATGAGAAGATGCTCCACATCACTCATAATCAAGGAAATACAGATCAAAACCACAATGAGATACCACCTCACACCTGTCAGAATGACTAACATTAACAACTCCGGCAACAACAGCTGTTGGCGAGGATGCGAAGAAAAAGGATCTCTTTTGCACTGCTGGTGGGAATGCAAGCTGGTGCAGCCACTCTGGAAAATAGTATGGAGGTTTCTCAAAAGATTAAAAATAGAACTACCCTACAACCCAGTAATTGCACTACTAGGTATTTATCCAAGGGATATAGGTGTGCTGTTTTGAAGGGATACATGCACCCCAATGTTTATAGCAGTACTATCAACAAGAACCAAAGTATGGAAAGAGCCCAAATGACCGTCGATGAATGAATGGATAAAGAAGATGTGGTGTATACACACACACACACACACACACACACATATACATACATACATACAATGGAGTATTACTCAGCAATCAAAAAGAATGAAGTCTTGCCATTTGCAACAACGCGGATGGAACTGGAAGGTATTATGCTAAGCAAAATTAGTCAGAGAAAGGCAAATATCATATGACTTCACTCATATGAGGACTTTAAGATACAAAACAGATGAACATAAGGGAAGGGAAACAAAAATAATATAAAAATAGGGAGGGGGACAGGGGCACCCGGGTGGCTCAGTTGGTTAAGCATCCAAATTCGGCCAGATCATGATTTCACAGTTTGTGAGTTCAAGTCTCACGTCTGGCTCTGTGCTGACAGCTTGGAGCCTGGAGCCTGCCTCAGATTCTGTGTCTCCTTCTCTTTCTTCTCCTCCCCAACATGTGCTCTGTCTCTATCAAAAATACATAAATGTAAAAACAAATTAAAAAACAGGAAGGGGAACAAAACATAAGAGACTCTTAAATATGGAGAACAAATAGAGGGTTACTAGAGGGGTTGTGGGAGGGGGGATGGCCTAAATGGGTAAGGGGCATTAAGGAATCTACTCATGAAATCACTGTTGCACTATATGCTAACTCATTTGGATATAAAGTAAAAAAATGAAATTAAAAATTAAAAAAAAGAAGAAATACTGTGAAAGCATTTCGACTAAGAATCCCTCTAGAACAACAACAACACAAGTTCCTTTCAGCAATTCAGTATATTTTTTCCAGAAGACATTTATCTGTTTAACCTTCATTATAAGGAATGTGCTTATTAGCTAGATGCTCAGTGGTGATCCCACTTCCTGGAGAGAGGCTAACCCAAACATGCAACACGATTCTAAAATAAAACAAGGATTGCTGCCAGCAGGTAAACACAAGCTGCAATGGACACATGGAAACATTAGTAAAGTCTTTTAGAGCCAAGGAAAAGTACACACACACACACACACACACACACCACACCACACAAAATGATACTTTACTTGAATATAAAAGGGTGACCAGGAGTCTTCTTGCAGTAAGATGGGAAGAACATACTAGAAAAGCACAGGCAGAGATAGAAATAAGAATGCACAGGTCGGTGGGGAACTAAATATTAAGTTCAGTATGATTGAAACAAAATTATGAATGAGAGCATTGGCAAGTTAAAAATGTAAGAACCTGGAAATCTGAACACTATGCTAATGGATTTAAATTCATTAAGTGATAAAAGTGAAGAGTTTAGACAAAGAAATCATATAATCAGACTTGCATGTTAGAAAGATCCAGTATACTAAGTGTAGAAGATGAAATAAGGTTGAGCAGGGAAAGGCAGAGACATCAGGAAAGATTATCTGTAAAAGATGACGAAGTACTAAATTGTGTTAATGAAGTCAAAATGTTCAGAAGTACAATGAATGGGATATGGTAATTAGATGTAAGTGCTAAGGAACTATAATTAATTGATCATAAGTGCTATTTACTGAGAGCATTCAATGTTGCTTTAGATCGATAGTGGTTCTTTTGTTTGTTTCTTCTGAGGCCATTTGGACACAAGACAATAAATTATACTCGATCATGTTGAGCTTGAGATGTCCGTGGTTTGTCCAGTTTAATGTCTAAGTGATAGGTGTATATGTGGAATCAGGACTCAGGAATAGTGTCAGAGAAGCAGATTCAGGACTGGATGTCAGCAGCATGTGGGTATTTGGAGAAGATCAGGGATTGGAAAAGAGAGTATGTACAGTCAAATCCCAAAGATAGGGAGAGAATTCTGGGGGACAAGAATATTCATGAAGAGTAAGTATGGGAAACCTGTTATTTTGTTTGCTTGGTTTGTTTTTAAATTAGAGAGGGAGGGAGATGAGAAAACAATGAATAACAGAGGAAATCTAGGAGATACTTTGTCATAGAAAGAAAAAGGAGCAGCAGTGAGAATGTCAAAGAGGAGAAGAGACTAGTATTCATTAAATGCACTAGAGTAGAGAGATCGAGGAATTAATTAAAGGTGGGTAAAGAAGGAAATAGGGAAGGCCTAGAACCTACAGTGTATAGAAATTGGTCTGAGAAGGAAAGGGAAATCTAAGGGACTAATGAGACAGAGGAATTCATGGCCAAGTGGAAAAATATTTTTTCAAGATAAAAATGAGCATAACATGTTTTTCAAAGTTAAAAAGCAAAAAAACAGAGTATTGGTGGAGATACACTGATGAAGCCAAATAAGAAGGAAAGAGATATATGATATGGAGCAAAGGGAGAAAGAGTGATTTTGTCTACAGATTTTGTCTGATATTCCTGTGAGAATATTAGAAAGAAGTGAGCCAAGGATGGATATGGTGGATAACAAACTTACAGAAGGGGGGATTGAGCCAAGGACACAGCGTTCGAAATGTGAGGGCATACAATCCTTCATACCCTCTTTCCTCTGAAATAGCAAAAAGCTTGCTCTCTAGCTGAGTGGGAGGCACTGGGAGGCCTAGAGTCAAACAGGCCATGAGTGACACACGAATGAGAGACAGAACTCAGATACATGGGACAGGATTTCTGAGCCACCGCAGGGCACAGGTCATTGATCTCCACAAGCAGTCAAGCATAGTGTAGTGCCCGGATCAGTATCATCAACAGCACCTGGAAATTAATTTGAAATGCAAATCATCGGTCCCCACCATTACTTGTTGAATCACAAATTCTGTAGGCCAGGCCCAACAGTTTTTAACAAGTCTACTAGGTCATGCTGAGACACTAAAATTTGAGAAGCACTGTCTTAGGGCTTCATACATTACTAGAAGTACGACATGACTGTCCTTCCCTTCCTTGTCACAGTGTGTGCTTCAGAATTCACTTTCCAGAATCTTTTAAAATCTTTGAGAAAGAAAGCAATCTTTATGAGGACTTCCTGAAGGACATTCAGAATACCTGCTTCCCTGGATGTTATAAAATTCACCTATGAATCACATCTTTCCAAGAGTCTTGATCTTTACCGCATCCTATTACCTGCTCCTAGAATTGCTTTGACTGGGCTGCCTGGGTGGCTCAGTCAGTTAAGTGTCCCACTCTTGACTTCAGCTCAGGTCATGATCTCATGGATCATGACTTTGAGCCTTATGTTGGGCTCTGTGCTCACAACTCAGAGCCTACCTGGGATTCTCTCTCTCCCTCTACCCTTACTGCATTCTCTCTCTTTCTCAAAATACATAAATTTTTTAAAAAAGCAGAATTGTTTTCACTAATTATTGTCTTGGAGGCAAGCTATCATCCTATACTTGTAAGGATGATCATAAATTCAATAGTGACTATTGGGATGGTTTTCAGGAATCTACCAACCAACCAACCAAGGGACATGAACACAGGGACCAAGCCCCATCCACGAGTTTTGGTTAAAGTTGAATATTGCCTCCTGAGCTGGAATTACAAGGACTCAATTTTTCCCAGCTTATCCTAACCAAAACCCAAACCCAAATCCCATCATCCTTCTTCAAGTGAGGACCTATGGGTTCATCAAATGATTTTCAAGTGAGCCTGGCCAACTAAACTCTCTAACCTCTATTTAAATCACGTAAATAATTTTCTTTTGACAAGTCACCATGAAATTTTACTGACTATATATTATTTCTAATTTGTTAGTTGTCAGAAAGCTAGGAAGGAGAAATCTGGAAAGCCAAAATTTCAGTCTAACTGTTTTGGCCTTTTGTATATTCATCTGAGTGTTTGTGCCTCATCAATTTTCCATGCCAATTTTCTCTGTGACTAATCCTCATAACTTTTGTTTGGTGAAGTGTAGCTTCTTATATGCACATATTTTTATAAGGTTCTCACTATTTAGAACCCAATGAGGCTTAGAGAAAGGCAAAAGGTTAAAAAAAATCACTTCTTACCTGTTTATCTTCCCTCCATTCTCTTCATTTGTTTAATTAAATAGAATGGTGCCTCCTCCTGATATACCAGCACCATTCTATCAAAGAGTTTTCCAAAGCTTTCATGAAGGAAAATTTATTCATGTTTTTGGTTTGAATCTTCTACCTATTCCTCTTAAATCATAGCCAGAAATGAACGGGGAAATTAGACTTCATAAGAAGGAGTTTAATGTAACCTATGTCTATTTTGTGTTTTCCTTTAAAAGAATTGAGACTAACTATCATTCTAAGCTTTACTAACTGTTAGCATTATTGTTATTGGTATTTACAAACTTGATCTTGTAGCAACCAACAACATGTGATTCCAATTTACTGTTTACAACATCCATATCATTTCAACGTTTCTGCTCCTGAATATATTCTAATGTCACAGAAAAAAAGTTGTACTAATTGACTCCTTCATGTCTTATTTTCATTTGATATGAGCTGATTCAATATGGAAGCTGAGAAGAAAGAGCTTATCAAAACCAAGCAAAACAAAAACAGAAATAATGGTCTGCCTATTTTTCTCCAAACATATGTCTATGTCTGTTCAATATCTAATATTTATAGCTATACTTATCCCTATTATACATATAAGTATGTATATTTATATTAAATATTTCTTATACCAAAAACATATTGCCAGTTATAGTTTTTTCCTTATGTGATAAACTTACTGAAACTTCCAAAGCAAAAACCACCACCATGAATATAGATGACAGCTGGTCTTCGGATTTCTGACTTTCTCTTTGGCAAGTACAAACGTACTGGAGTATCAACAAATGTTGTATCGGTCACTGTGACATTTCCATCTGAGAGTGGCTGTGTATGGTCCAGACTCATTATCATGGAAATTAAGTCCCCATGTTTCATAATACCTAAGTTTCCAAAACACATATCCTGTAAAAGCAAAACAAAATTGAACATTTTCATCTTATATTACACCAAATTTGTAATATTTATTTCCAAGTAATACTGTATAGACTTTATTCCATACTTTTTTGCCTTTGAAAATCTAAAGTATCCTGTATTTTATTAGTAACTGGGTCATTCAAAAGCTGTCAATTAACTGGAAATTATTTTATAATTGTAAATTCTTATCTGGAAAATTTCCAGGTCTTGTAACATCTTTTCTTTTCTTTTTGTTTTATAGGAATGTTGTCATATTTTTCTTCTTTATTGTTCATTTTATCTAATCCAAAAATTTTAAAGTTCTCTTATGCTCACACTAACAGTTATTTAATGCCCTGGTTATCTTTTTTTTCTTTTTAATGCTTTTTATTTATTTATTTTAATCCAATTTAGTTAACATTCAGTGTAGTATTGGTTTCAGGAGTTGAACCCAGTGATTCATCACTTACATATAACACCCAGTGCTCAGCCCAACAAGTGCCCTCCTTAGTGCCCATCACCCATTTAACCCATACTCCCAATTAACTCCCCTCGAACAACCCCCAGTCTGTACTCTGTATTTAAGAGTCTCTTATGGTTTGTCTCCCTCTGTTCTTATTTTTCCTTTCCTTCCCCTATGTTCACCTGTTGCATTTGTTAAATTTCACATGAATGAAATCATATGGTATTTGTCTTTCTCTGCCTGACTTATTTTGCTTAGCAAAATATATTCTATCTCTATCCATATTTTTGCAAATGCAAGATTTCATTCTTTTTCATCACTGAGTAGTATTCCAATTTGTGTGTGTGTGTGTGTGTGTGTGTGTGTGTGTATGGGTATATGTATATATACACAGACACATACCCATACACACATACATACACACCATATTTTCTTTACGCATTCATCAGTTGATGGACATTTGGGCCCTTTCATAATTTGGCTATTGTCACTATTGCTGCTATGAACAGTGGAGTCCATATGCCCCATCAAATCAGTACTTTTGTATCCTTTGGATAAATGCCTAGTAGGGCAATTGCTGGATTGTAGGGTAGCTCTATTTTTAATTTTTTGAGGAACCTCCACACTGGTTTCCATAGTAGCTGCACCAGTTTACATTCCCACCAACAGTGCAAAAGTCTTCCTCCTTCTCCGCCTTCTTGCCAACATCTGTTGTTTCCTTAGTTGTTAGTTTTAGCCATTCTGACAGGGGTGAGGTGGTATCTTATTGTGGTTTTGATTTGTATTTCCCTGATGATGAGTGATGTTGACCATCTTTTCATGTGTCTGTAAGCCGTATGGATATCATCTTTGGAAAAGTCTTTGTTCATGTCTTCTGTCCATTTCTTCACTGGATTATTTGTTTTTTGGGTGTTGAGTTTGACACATTCTTTATAGGTATTTCATATTAACCCATTGTCTGATATGTTATTTCCAAATATCTTCTTCCATTCTGTAGTTTGCCTTTTAGTTTTGCTGATTGTTTCCTTCATTGTGCAGAAGCTTTTTATCTTGATGAGGTCCCAACAGTTTATTTTTGTTTTTGTTTAATGCCCTGTTTTCAACTTTAAATAGCTGTGTCCTAGCACCCAACCCCCATCTCTCAAATCCCATATTTGATAGCACTGAAAAAAAATATCTCCCTGTTATTTCTGATAACTTTTCTAGGAAATTCGTGACATGTCACTGGGCAGTTTACTCAAAAGAAAAAAACTTAAAAATACATGGTCAATAGTACATCAAACACATTCCTACAATTATTTCAGAGTATGGTATTACAGGGTCTTAGAGAATGTCTAATTCCTATACTTTAACAAAGAGGAAGCATGCAGAAGCCCTAAGCTGCAGCCAGTAAAGGTCAAAGCCAAATCTGCACTCATTTTTCCAGACCAACCACTTATACCATCACTTACTGAGTATATGATCTGAAGCAAATTACGCTCTACCTCAATTTTTTTATCTATACAATTGTAATCATAATAATAACAACAAATCCCTCAGTGGGCTGTTGTATGATCTAAGTGAGTTAGGACTTCTAATGTACATAGAGGAGTGCCTACTACATGTAAGTATTTAATGAATCTTGCCTTATTTAAGTATTCTTTACTACTAAAAATTCTTAAGTAATTTCATGCTAACTGAATATAATCAGGTAGAGTGTCCTTTAAGGCAAGATTTTGGGAAATGGGTAAATTAAGCTAATTTTTCATTTAGTGAAGCGAATTTTAAAAAGTGAACTGCTTTTTTTTCTCATTTCTCAGACATTTTATGTTTTTGAGCTGGTAAGTATTTTTGAATAACAAAAGTATCACCTTAGAGATTATTTTGTGCTGTTCTACCATACATTATCTGTAATTCTCAGAGCAATCCTCTAAAGTATTTATGATTAATATCTCCATTTTATAGGTTAAAAATGTACAATGGAGGATTAAGGAAAGTTTGGAAGATTGGACATGCTTTCTTTTACTAAACTCAGCCTTCCAAGTTAACATATGACTCCATAGCAATGCATTCTATTTATCAAGATTACTTTCTCAAAAACTTTACTTTTCACTTCCACTTCCTATGATACAGTAATCTATCTTCTGGTATCTCAACTTTGAGTTACAAAATTCAGTACTGACAAGAATAATTTTTTTTTTTTTTGAGAACAGCCAAGGACTGTTAATTTTACTAGAATAATCTTGCAAGTAAATACATGGGTGCTCTTCTTAGCATCTTTGTAAAAATAAAGAACAATCCATATACACTGTGAAATCTATAAAGTGCATAATTGTGTTATAGATGGACAATGGTGGGAATAATTTGTAGCTGAAAAAGGAAAAGACTATGGAGTCGGCACTTGTTTCCCCACATCTTCTTTCATGTTACGTTAAATCAAGGAGTAGGAGCATTGGAGAAAGAGGCAGTTATGCTTAAGGTCAGCTGCTAGAAGTGATCAGGGAGAGAAATAGCAGGACTCGGCAGATGCAGACAGGAGATGGTTGTGTTTTCACAGAACCACTGTCTGCTGTGCAAAGTACCATGGGACAGCCTCTCCTTATATCATAGATTGTTCTCTCTTCTCTAATCATTTGCTGCTGCTTTGTCTTCTCCTTTCAGCTTCTTACTGTTTCCGTCATCAAATGACCTTTCTGGGAGCCACTTGGTTTGGCAGAAAGAGTACAAGTTTTGGAATGAGGCATTTGTGGCTTCAAATTTTGAAGTGGTCACTTTCTAGCTGTGTGAGATCCTCTGAACTTCTTTTCCTCCTCTGTAAACTGGTCCAAATAGTCGGAAGGTAGTGGGGATTCAGAGAAGTATATATTACTGAAAACCTGTGTATTCTAAGAGCTGAAAAATGCTATTTTAACCATATCTCTCCCTTACCAAGAGCTGTTTTTGCTTGAATTCATAATCGACCCTGCATATTTCAAGTCAGACAATCTCTGAAATCTAGAAATTTTGATTAAAGATAAGCAATGGAGTGGCACCTGGGTGGCTCAGTTGGTTCAGTGTACGACTTTAGCTCAGGTCATGATCTCACAGTTTGTGGGTTCGAGCCCTGCATCGGGCTCTGTGCTGACAGCTCAGAGTCTGGAGCCTGCTTTGGATTCTGTGTCTCCCTCTCTCTCTCTCTACCCCTCCCCCACTCATGCTCTGTCTCTGTCTCTAAAACATGAATAAACCTTAAAAAATTTAAAAAAAGATAAGCAGTGGAAACAAATGAAATACTGAGAGCCCTAAATTAACACCAAATAGGCACAAGTCTCAATTATGTTGATAAGTATCACTTATATATAAGTAAAATATAACTGGAAACTCAAATACGTTAAATATAACTCAAATGTAAGGTATCAAGTAAGCTTCAAAGCTTTCTTGTCAAGAATACCACTTATGCATATCACAGTATACACAAACTTTACATCTGGATACAAACTCCTTAGAAGCAAGAATTCTGTCCCACTCTGTTTGCACAGATGTAGATATAGCTAGTTTTATAACTTAAGTTAATTTTGTGTAATTAATTTTTTCTAACAAAGAAGCAATGGTTATTCCAAAACAGTAATTTCTAAAAAGTTCAAAAGCACTGATTTTTAGTCAACAAGGCATCCCAATATCCAGAAGAAAAAATGTTAATCTTACCATAAATGTGCAGGTTTTAGCAACTGTAAATAAGGCTATTACTTTCCAGTATTCTTCAATGTTGCCTGGAATGGTGATATAAATGTAAGAAGCACAGAGAGCACAAAACAGACCCAAACAGAGAGCTTTGAACCCCATAATATCCCTTTCTCCAGTCTCTTCACAGTGCTGAGAAAAAGAGATTCTGAGACAGATACTGCAAAACATTAGTTCAAGCCTTAATTATTATTAAGCAACTCCCACAGTGTTTCTTCACCCTGTGACGCTGTCATCTTCCTAAAGCTCCATAGGTGTGAGTCAGAGCCTAGATGAGAATTCTTAATAAGCCACAAAATCCAATTTTGTGATTGGTTGGTTGCAGCATTTTGTAAGAAGAGGTTTTAAAAAAAACTAGCTAATATTTCATCAAGATCCTGGCTCATGAAATTAGCATGGATTACTAACTCTGTTGCTTGTTGTGCTGGACCAAAATTTGAGCTAAAAGATAAGGGGTGTGGGGACTTTTCCACATGACATTATTCATCAAGTTGGAACTTTAATAGTCTGAAGTACAACAAGGCTCGGTATAAGTATCTCAGGAAACACTTTTTTAAGTGGTTGTATAGTGACTTTATTCTAATGGTTAACTGGTAAATCTTTAAAATCAATATACACCAAGTAGCCTAGTGTGGCAGGCAACCACGAGCGCAAATATTGGACTTACGCTTGCTGCAACCTAAGATAGCCTGAGAAGCTCCTGTCCATAAAGCTGATCATTTCAATGTTCTTTAGATGTAAGGCACTGGAGATTTTCTGTCTGATCTGTTAGGCCCTAGGAATTAAAAGAACAGTCATAAATCAATAAATCCACAATTCTCAAGCTCATTCCCAGAGATTGGGACTTAAAGAAAGTAAATTTTAGTGATAGAATTAAATTCAATCAGGAGTCTAATTTAAGTATATACTGGACCTCTTGAAAGCATAAGTATTAACTTCAAAGTCTCTCCTAAACTTTATTACTACAATTTTTATTTTTGTTCATTTACATTGCAGTTTCCCTGAATCCCCCAGGAGTACTCTAGGAATATTATTTGTTTTTCAAACTACAACACTATAAAAAGTGCTTTCACTATTAATAATGCATTTAAACTGGAACTTTCCTGGAGAAACTGGTACTAACAGACCTACCCTAATTATGTAACTCTTTGATCACATTCAATTGCTACATACATATTTTTAATAAATTAATGTATAAACAAGTTAAGTGATTAATTAATGCTTATGAATATTGGGAAGGGGGAAATCTCAAGTTCACCAACAACAATGAAGTTTGAAAACTAAAATCAGGAGTGGTCACTGATGACAAAGACTGAGAGGAGAATAGAGTTAAAGTTAAGATAAAGTTTCTGCCTTCACATCACATGTCTCTCCTACTCCACCCCCACCCCATGCACATATGCATGCACACACACACACTCACAGAAGGGGAGTGGGAAGAAACAGAAATAATGTTATCAGGCTAAATATTTGCTGTACCTGTGTGAACATGAAGGCCCTAATCAGAAGCAGTTAGGAGATATAATCAAAGTAACATATGCCAAGAAGGATGCAGAAGGTGTTTGGAATCTTTCAAAAGCCAGATATCATGTAGCTGATGTGGTTTTTTCTCATATTTTGAAAAATGAGCAGAGGCATCTGATGTAATGACTGAATTACTTTGATCATGGCAGTTTGCCTAACACATAGTAAGCAATCAAGAAATATTACCTGTTATTGTCATGACATGGTTTTTTCTCATATTTGGAAAGATGAACAGAGGTATCTGATGTAATGACTGAATTACTTTGATCACACAGTTTGCCTAACACATAGTAAGCAATCAAGAAATATTACCTGTGTATTATTACTAGTATTATTTTATTATTGCTGACATCAAAGAAAAGAGGTAACTTAAGAGTATGGGATCCTCCAAGAAGACCCAGATCTATGTAGTGAGGTTATGGGGGGCTTTAGATCTCTGACTGTAGTCAAATGTTAAAAGCATCTGAAGAGCTAGAGAGAGGGGTGAAGACAAGGAGAAAATGCCTCCCAAATTTATTTCACTTTGCAGTTCCTTAGATTCAGCCCTAGGTTTCTAAAGATCTCTAACTTTCACAATTTTGCAAGTCCCTTGGGTCACCATTGTTCAGTATGGAAGGAGAACATATCAGATGCACAACATGAAGAAGGAATAAAACTAATACCATCTCCTCCAAGATTCAATGGCTGTGGGTCTTTTCCTAGTTTAAAGAGCTGTCAACAGCATCATACTAGGTCTGTCTTTAATCTTCATTTTTTTTTTCTCACTAAATGAAAGAAAGGTAGCGTTTTTTGCATACAATAGTTTCTTTTGGCATTTTTTGGCCTTTGGCTTGTGAGATTACAAAAACACCATGCACTCAGTTGACAGCAAAGTGTGCTTAGTTTCCCCACAGGTTTCCACCACACAGTATTATAATCAGTCAACTAACATCTGTGGAGTATCATCTCAATTCTATGCAGATTGGACAATCTCAAACATCTTTATATTTTTCCCATTTCCTCCAAGATAAAATCCAAATTTTTCCATAGCACATTGTATGTTTCTAGTCCTCTTCACAGAGTCTCTCCTTTGATCCTACAATCCAGGTCAACTTCAACTACTGAAAGTTATCCTATAGCAACAAGCCGTATAAGCCCTCTGGAGCTTTTGTCATATCTCTTTTCCTAGAAAAAGCTTCTCAAGTTCTCTCTGCTCATACCTGCTTATCAAACACTTTTCCTGCTTTGAATATTCAAGGCAGTCACTTCTATGATGCTTTTTGTGATCCCTGACAGATAGGATTGATCAATTTCCCTTTCTTTACACCCTCCTAAAGAAGTGTAGACTTTTGCCATAGTCCCAGTAACACCAAACTGAATTTACATAGTAGGCATGAATCTCTCTTAATGGCATGTACAAATATTTCTTTAAACCCTGTTATAGACTGAATGTTTCTGTTCCCCCAAAATTTATATGCTGAAAATTTAATGATCAAAGTGATTGTATTAGGAAGTGACCTCTGGGGAGCTGATTATGTCATGAAAGTAGATCCCTCATGAGTGGGATGGTGCCCTTATAAAAGAGACTTCAGGCAGCTCCTTTGTCCCTTTTGCCAGTGAGGACACAAGAAGATGGCTGTCTGTGAACCAGGAAGCAGTCCCTCACCAAACAGCAAATCTGCTGAACCTTGATCTTGGGCTTTTCTGACTCCAGAATACTGAGAAATACATGTTTGTCTTTTAGCTACTCAGTCTAAGTTTGGTTTTGTTTGTTTGTTTTTTTTATAGCAGACTAAGACAAACCACAAACAACATTAACATCAATGTATTATGCCAGTTAGGCATTACAAATAAAACATAAATAGGTCAGGGACAAGACAAGGATCCTGCTTCACCTCTATTACTTGACACTATACTGGAAGTTCTAGGTAGAGCTACCAGGTAAGAAAAGAAAAGCCCATCCAAATTGGAAAGGAAGAGACAAAGCTATCTTGATTTGCAATTTACATGGTCTTTATAAAAATGTTTATTTTGAGACTGAGAGAGAGCAAGCAATGGAGAGAAAGAAAGAGAGAGACAGAGGGAGAGAAGCCAAAGCAGGACCCACACTGTCAGTGCAGAGCCTGATGTGGGGCTCAAACTCACAAACCGTGAGGTCATGACCTGAGCTGAAATCAAGAGTCAGACACTCAACTGACTAAGCCACCCAGGCACTCCTGCAATTGACATGATCAGAGGTATAGAAAACCCAGTAAACCCACAAGAAAGATATCAGAGTTAATAAAATAATTCAGCAAAGCTGCAGAGTACTAGACCAACATATAGCTGTTCACTAGCAATTACAAAGGAAGTTAGGAAAGTAATTCTGTTTACAATAGCAATGAAAAGACTTACATACTTAGGAATAACTCTAACCAAGGAGGTGAGAAGCTTGCATGTTGAAAACTATAAAACAGTGCTGAAATAAACTTTAAAATACATTAAAAAAATAGAAAGACATAACATGCTCATGGATAGGTAGACTTAACATTGTTAAGATGTCAATACAACCCAAAGTAATCTACAGATTTAATGCAATTCCCATCAAAATTCCAACAGTCTTTTCCACATAAGTGGAAAAGCCAATCTTTCAATTTGTATGGAATTGCATGGGGCTCCAAATAGACAAAACAATCTTGAAAAATAATAAAAGAGTTCCATACTTCCCATTTGGGGCCAGTGGAAGTTACTACTGAATCAGAAAATATCTGAAAGCAAGACACTCTACTTTTTAACACTTCATAAAAACTGAAGCAGGAACTCTTGATATTAGAAGAAAATATCTGAACTGTCTCTTTCTACAAGTTCAAAAAACCAAATTAAAAAAAATGGTGAAGAAGGAAAGTATCAAAGTCCAACTCTCATACAAAATATATAACATAGGGGGGAGGAGGGAAGATGGCGGCGTAGGAGGACGCTGGGCTCACCAGGCATCCTGCTGATCACTTAGATTCCACCTACACCTGCCTAAATAACCCAGAAAACCACCAGAGGATTAGCAGAACAGAGTCTCCGGAGCCAAGCGCAGACGAGAGGCCCATGGAAGAGGGTAGGAAGGGCGGCGAGGCAGTGCGCGCTCCACGGACTGGACGCGGGACGCAGCAAAGGCAGTCCTGAGAGGAAAATACATTGCAATCCAGGCCTATCTCAAGAAACAAGAAAAATCCCATATACAAAATCTAACAGCACACCTAAAGGAACTAGAAGCAGAACAGCAAAGGCAGCCTAAACCCAGCAGAAGAAGAGAAATAATAAAGATCAGAGCTGAAATAAACAATATAGAATCTAAAAAAACTGTAGAGCAGATCAACGAAACCAAGAGTTGGTTTTTTGAAAAAATAAACAAAATTGACAAACCTCTAGCCAGGCTTCTCAAAAAGAAAAGGGAGATGACCCAAATAGAAAAAATCATGAATGAAAATGGAATTATTACAACCAATCCCTCAGAGATATAAACATTTATCAGGGAATACTATGAAAAATTATATGCCAACAAATTGGACAACCTGGAAGAAATGGACAAATTCCTGAACACCCACACTCTTCCAAAACTCAATCAGGAGGAAATAGAAAGCTTGAACAGACCCATAACCAGCGAAGAAATTGAATCGGTTATCAAAAATCTCCCAACAAATAAGAGTCCAGGACCAGATGGCTTCCCAGGGGAGTTCTACCAGACGTTTAAAGCAGAGATAATACCTATCCTTCTCAAGCTATTCCAAGAAATAGAAAGGGAAGGAAAACTTCCAGACTCATTCTATGAAGCCAGTATTACTTTGATTCCTAAACCAGACAGAGACCCAGTAAAAAAAGAGAACTACCGGCCAATATCCCTGATGAATATGGATGCAAAAATTCTCAATAAGATACTAGCAAATCGAATTCAACGGCATATAAAAAGAATTATTCACCATGATCAAGTGGGATTCATTCCTGGGATGCAGGGCTGGTTCAACATTCGCAAATCAATCAACGTGATACATCACATTAACAAAAAAAAAGAGAAGAACCGTATGATCCTGTCAATTGATGCAGAAAAGGCCTTTGACAAAATCCAGCACCCTTTCTTAATAAAAACCCTTGAGAAAGTCGGGATAGAAGGAACATACTTAAAGATCATAAAAGCCATTTATGAAAAGCCCACAGCTAACATCATCCTCAACGGGGAAAAACTGAGAGCTTTTTCCCTGGGATCAGGAACACGACAGGGATGCCCACTCTCACCGCTGTTGTTTAACATAGTGCTGGAAGTTCTAGCGTCAGCAATCAGACAACAAAAGGAAATCAAAGGCATCAAATTGGCAAAGATGAAGTCAAGCTTTTGCTTTTTGCAGATGACATGATATTATACATGGAAAATCCGATAGACTCCACCAAAAGTTGCTAGAACTGATACATGAATTCAGCAAAGTTGCAGGATACAAAACCAATGTACAGAAATCAGTTGCATTCTTATACACTAACAATGAAGCAACAGAAAGACAACTAAAGAAACTGATCCCATTCACAATTGCACCAAGAAGCATAAAATGCCTAGGAATAAATCTAACCAAAGATGTAAAAGATCTGTATGCTGAAAACTATAGAAAGCTTATGAAGGTAATTGAAGAAGATTTAAGAAATGGAAAGACATTCCCTGCTCATGGGTTGGAAGAATAAATATTGTCAAAATGTCAATACTACCCAAAGCTATCTACACATTCAATGCAATCCCAATCAAAATTGCACCAGCATTCTTCTCAAAACTAGAACAAGCAATCCTAAAATTCATATGGAACCACAAAAGGCCCCGAATAGCCAAAGTAATTTTGAAAAAGAAGACCAAAGCAGGAGGCATCACAATCCCAGACTTTAGCCTCTACTACAAAGCTGAAATCATCAAGACAGCATGGTATTGGCACAAAAACAGACACATAGACCAATGGAATAGAATAGAAACCCCAGAACTAGACCCACAAACGTGTGGCCAACTCATCTTTGACAAAGCAGGAAAGAACATCCAATGGAAAAAAAGACAGTCTCTTTAACAAATGGTGCTGGGAGAACTGGACAGCAACATGCAGAGGTTGAAACTAGACCACTTTCTCACACCATTCACAAAAATAAACTCAAAATGGATAAAGGACCTGAATGTGAGACAGGAAACCATCAAAACCTTAGAGGAGAAAGCAGGAAAAGACTTCTCTGACCTCAGCCGTAGCAATCTCTTACTCGACACATCCCCAAAAGCAAGGGAATTAAAAGCAAAAATGAACTACTGGGACCTTATGAAGATAAAAAGCTTCTGCACAGCAAAGGAAACAACCAACAAAACTAAAAGGCAACCAACAGAATGGGAAAAGATATTTGTAAATGACACATCGGACAAAGGGCTAGTATCCAAAATCTATAAAGAGCTCACCAAACTCCACACCCGAAAAACAAATAACCCAGTGAAGAAATGGGCAGAAAACATGAATAGACACTTCTCTAAAGAAGACATCCGGATGGCCAACAGGCACATGAAAAGATGTTCAGCGTCGCTCCTTATCAGGGAAATACAAATCAAAACCACACTCAGGTATCACCTCACGCCAGTCAGAGTGGCCAAAATGAACAGATCAGGAGACTATAGATGCTGGAGAGGATGTGGAGAAACGGGAACTCTCTTGCACTGTTGGTGGGAATGCAAATTGGTGCAGCCGCTCTGGAAAGCAGTGTGGAGGTTCCTCAGAAAATTAAAAATAGACCTACCCTATGACCCAGGAATAGCACTGCTAGGAATTTATCCAAGGGATGCAGGAGTACTGATGCATAGGGGCACTTGTACCCCAATGTTTATAGCAGCACTCTCAACAATAGCCAAATGATGGAAAGAGCCTAAATGTCCATCAACTGATGAATGGATAAAGAAATTGTGGTTTATATACACAATGGAATACTACGTGGCAATGAGAAATAATGAAATATCGCCTTTTGTAGCAACGTGGATGGAACTGGAGAGTGTGATGCTAAGTGAAATAAGCCATACAGAAAAAGACAGATACCATATGGTTTCACTCTTATGTGGATCCTGAGAAACTTAACAGAAACCCATGAGGGAGGGGAAGGAAAAAAAAAAAAGAGGTTAGAGTGGGAGAGAGCCAAAGCATAAGAGACTCTTAAAAACTGAGAACAAACTGAGGGTTGATGGGGGGTGGGAGGGAGGGGAGGGTGGGTGATGGGTATTGAGGAGGGCACCTTTTGGGATGAGCACTGGGTGTTGTATGGAAACCAATTTGACAATAAATTTCATATATTAAAAAAAATTAAAAAAAGATGTATAAAAAAATATACAACATAGACAAGAAAACTAAAATAGAAGAAACAGAAAGAAATAAACACAACTAACCATTTAGATCAAGAAATGCAATGTGGAAAAGGAAAAAATTAAACATTAAAAAGAAAAGAAGGGGTCGCCTGGGTGGCTCAGTTAGTTAAGCATTCGACTCTTGATTTCAGCTCAGTTCATGATCTCAGGATTTGTGAGATCAAGCCCCGTGTTGAGCTCTGTGCTGACAGTGTGGAGCTTGCTTGAGATTCTCTCTCTGCCTCTTTCTCTCACACTCTCTCCTGCTCTCTCACTCTCTCTCAAAAAAAATAAATAAATAAAACATTCTTTAAAAATAAAAGAGATAAATGATATTCAAGGGAAAGTGAAAAATTTAAAGATAGGCAAAGAAATGACAAGTTGGACAATTGCAGTTATTAAAAAAATTAAAACAAGAGAAAAATATTAAAAAATATAATTGAAGAAACTTTCCTAAAATTAAAACAAAACCTTGAGGGGCGCCTGGGTGGCGCAGTCGGTTAAGCGTCCGACTTCAGCCAGGTCACGATCTCGCGGTCCGTGAGTTCGAGCCCCGCATCGGGCTCTGGGCTGATGGCTCAGAGCCTGGAGCCTGTTTCCGATTCTGTGTCTCCCTCTCTCTCTGCCCCTCCCCCGTTCATGCTCTGTCTCTCTCTATCCCAAAAATAAATAAACGTTGAAAAAAAAAAATTAAAAAAAAAAAAAACCTTGAAAATACATAATTAGAGACTGCTTTTGTGTACCTGAGAATATTGAACCAGAATAGCCAACAGCAAGATATATTCTTGTAAGTTACTATACTGAAAAGAACAAAGGAAAGAAATTATATGTTCAGGCAAAAGTTATTTGGCTTATGAAGGAAATAATTAGACTATCATGAGAACTTAATTATCATT
The DNA here is from genome assembly GCF_018350155.1 of Leopardus geoffroyi. NCBI lineage: Eukaryota > Metazoa > Chordata > Mammalia > Carnivora > Felidae > Leopardus > Leopardus geoffroyi. The sequence continues at coordinate 112,764,966 of NC_059333.1, forward strand.
ATTCATGTCAGGAGAAAATATAATACATATATAACATACTTAATAGAAATAATGTGACTAAATAATTTAATATCTGGAATTATTCAACATATAATAAATCAGTGTATTGTACCAAAAGTGTTTCGTAAGAAATCTAGTAGAGAATGAGCTTCATGTAATCAAAATTAATAGTGAGACAACCTAAATACTGCTTAACATTATTAAATATATTGTTATTGTAGAGTCAGTGTTCAATTATGGTTAAAAAGTGGCGGGTGTAGTAGTAAGGGCATTGTAGTCTAATAGCACCAAAAGGTGAAAGCACATCAAGTAAGGAAGAAAAGAAAGAGCAGAGAGAAAAAAAAATTTAACTGTTTTTAGTCATCAAAATTAGTGGTGGTGATGTTCATATTGTTATTCTAAGACCACTAAATTTGTAAGGTGAGTAAAAACAAGTAAGAAATTGTGGGACAGGGGTGTCCGGATGGCTCAGTTGGTTAGGCACCAGACTCCTGATTTCCATTCAGGTCATGATATCACAGTTTGAGAGTTCAAGCCCTATGTGGGGCTTTGTGCTGACAGCGCTGAGCTTGCTTGGGATTCTCTCTCTCCCTCTCACTCTGCCCCTCCTCCGCTAAAACTCCTTTTCTCTCTCTCTCAAAATAAACATTAAAAAAAATTGTGGGATGTCTTTATTCTCTCATATATATGTTTCCCCAAGTGCCTAGATTCTTGCGTTGTCAGTGTGGAAAAAAAGGGAAGTGATACTAAAGAGATCAAGTAAAAACCCTATGGTCTTGAATTTGAGATGGAAATAACAAACTGCAATTATTATCAAGGATATCAAGAATTATTTTTTCTTTTAAAATAGGTATTTGTAAAAATTCCTAGTTTTGCCCGCTGAATAACCCTATTGCTCAGATTGTGGTATTGAAATATCACCACCATTAAAATATATCAAATATTAAAGGAAAACCAGGGATCTGGGATGAATGGCTAATCCAAGATCCCTTTCATAAAATGTGTAAAATGAGCCTGGAAAATATTGACATATCAGGTTGCAAAGAATATCATACCAAGAATCATGTCAAGAGGACTGAAAGGAGCTTCCACTGGCCCAAAGAGGGAATACTGAACTACTTTAACACGAAATTAATCAACATGGGGCACCTGGATGGCTCAGTCAGTTGAGTGTCCAACTCTTGATTTTGGCTCAGGTCATAATCACATCACTTGTGGGGTCAAGCCCCGCATAGGGATTCTATCTCTCCTTGTCTCTCTGCCCCGCCCCTGCTCCCTTGCACTCTCTCAAATAAAATAAATAAACAAAACATGCTTCAAAAAAAGAGAAATTAACCAATAAAATAGGCTTTAATTCTCAACTGTGTACTGATATGTTATTTTTTAATTAATCGGTTGATTACATTATGAAGATAACAGGGAATCAATTCGTTATCTTGAAAAGAGGAAATGAATACAAGGAAATAAGTACTAAAAATGAAGGTAACCACCTTGTATAATACTTTCAAGGTAATGTATAAAAGAAATAATCAAATTAAAATATCATTTTGCAATCTCCACTGGATTAATAAATCTGTATTTTCAGCCTCGATGGCTTTTAACCTAACATGTAGTGACAAATTTGTGTTTCCTGATAAATTAAATCCCCATCATATATATTCTTGCTAAACACATTGAACCTAAGTCTGGTCAAACGTCTGGATTCCAACTGATAATTCCCAGGAAACACAGAAGACAGAGGAACATGGTAAACTGCCAAGAAGTGTGCAGTCAGCAAAATCTAGACTGTAGGAAACCGTACAGGCTGAGATTCTTCCACAGATAAATTAGAAATAAAGTGTACTTGTAGGAGAGCCCAGTGGCCAAAGGAAAAAAAAAAGTATGAAGCGTACTTGGAGATTGATTAAGAAGACTGCCATGTTTCAAGTTGTGAAAGAATAAACTAGAGTTTCTAGGGATTCACACTTGGGGGATAATATTATATAGAAATGCAGTGAAGCGATAACTAAAATTAAGGACAGCGGTTCCATTTGGACAGAGGGGAGATAGTGATTTAATTGTGACACAAGGATGGGCACATGGGTAACTTGGCAAAGTTGCATTTCTTAACCAGAATGGCGGTTGATAAGGGTCTTCACAGTATCCTAATTCATTAACTATATACTTGTTTAATGTGGTTTATCATAACTGTGTTTGATTTTACAGTAAAAGGTATTTTGGAATAAACATAGTCTAACAACATATAAAAAAAATTAACTCCATAACCTAATATAAGACCTAAAACTATTCAACTAGAAGAAAACATGGGGAAGTTGGATTTGGCCATGATTTCTTGGATATAATACCATAAGCACAGTCAGTGAAAGGAAAATATACAAAAATTAAACTAAAATTTTTCAGGGAATCAAAGGAGTCAATCAAAAGAGTGAAGAGTAGGGGTGCCCTGGAGGCTCAGTCAGTTATGCATCCAACTCTTGGTTTCAGCTCGCGTCGTGATGTCACGGTTCATGAATTCGAGCCCCACGCTGGGCTCTGTGATGACAGTGCAGAACCTGCTTGAGATTCTTTCTCTCTTTTCTCTCTGCCCCTGCTCTGCTTGTTCTCTCTCTCTCTCTCTCTCTCTCTCTCTCTAAGTAAATAAATAAACTTAAAACAAAAGCAGAGTGAAAAGGCAACCAGTGGAATGGGAGAAAATATTTTCAAATCACATATCTGATAAGAGGTTAATATCTGGAATATATAGACAACTTCTACCACTAAACAACAAAAAACAAACAACATCCTTAAACTGAGCAAAAAACTTGAATAAACAGTTCTCCAAATATGATATACAGATGGCCAAAAAGCACACAAAACCATGTTCAACATCTCTATTCATAAGACAAATGCCAATCAAAACCACAGTGCGATATCACCTTATAGCATTAATATGGCTATTATTCAGAAAAACAAAACATAACATGTGGGTGTGAGGATATGGAGAAATGGAATACTTGTGCACTGGGTTACATTAATGTAAATGTAAGATGGTGCAGTCATGTGGAAAACGGTATGAAGATTACTCATAAAATTAAAAGTAGAATTATCATGTGATCCAGCCATCTCACTTCCGAGTGAGATGAAAGAGAATGAAAAGCAGAATCTCAAAGAGATATTTGCACACCCATGTTCACTGCAGCATTATTCCCCATAACCAAAAGGCAGAAGCAACCCAAATGTCCAACAACAGATAAATGGATAATGAAAACATGGCATATACATATATTAGAATAGTACGCAGCTTTTAAAAAGAAGGAAATCATGTCATGTGCTACAACATGAATGAAACTTGAGGACATTATGCCAAGCAAGAGTCAGCCAGTCACAAAAGAACAAATATTGTCAGATTTTACTCATATGAAGTATCTAAGACGTCAACATGATAGAAACAGAAAGTAAAAAGCTATTGCCAAGGCCTCAGGGCAGGAAAGAGGGGAATTAGTGTTCAGTTGGTGAAGAATTTCAGTGATGCAAGATAAAAAAAGTTCTAGCGATCTGTTGTAAAACAACGTGAAGATATTTAACACTACTACTGAAGTGTACACTTAAAAATGGTTAACGTGATAAATTCACTGTTATGGGCTTTTTTAAGCCCACATTTTAAAAAATTGGCAGTAATTCTCATGACTAAAACCATAATAAGAGTTGCTTTAATATAGCATAAAAATAAAATAACCATAGTCTGATAGGATTCTTAAATATCCATATATTGGTCACAGAAATCAAATCTAAAATATAGTATGCAAAAATATTGGCATTCAACATATTACAAAACATATTTCAAGAAACATATGGTCTAGTTGGCAGCTGGTATAGCTACATTGCTCGAGGCAAGAATCATTTCTTGCCTATAGACAGATAAAGAAACTATAGATAGATAGATAAAGAAACTATAGATAAAGAAACTCACCAAATAGTGACAAAAAATTTTTATGCACCTAGATGACAGATCAATTCCATACTCTAGTAAACTAGCCTCAAAATAGGGACGGAAAAAACATAAAACTCAAAAAGAAACTGAAAAATTCACTGCATTAATGAGAGAATTTTAATACTTCTTTCCTATCATTAAGAGATCAAGTAGATAAAAGTTTTAGGAAAGATGTGGAAGATTTATACAGCACATTAACAAGCTCAAACTCATGGTTTAAGTAGACTGTTTCAACCAACAATGAAAGATTAATATTCTTTAGAAATGCATATGAACGTATACACAAATTGATCACATGTTATGCAATAACCCTAATCTCAAGAAGTTTTGTAGGACTGTAACATACTGACCATATTCTCAGGTCTCATCACAATTAGGTCAAAAACTAAAAAAAAAAAAAAAATCTCTAAACAACTAAATATCAAAAAAGACTCAATTGAAATAGAAAATACTAAGAACGAAATAGACATTAACAAGTATAGAAAGCCACTTAAACAGGGGAAAATCTATGCTAAATTCTAAAAGAAAAATCTTAAAATGTATGAGTTATGCATCCATGGCAAATTCTCCATTTTTCCTAGCTCTCACCAATAAATGAAAGAACAGCTGTATGGAGACATAGTCTATGCATATGAATGTATGTACATGTGCATTTGTACACACTCTTTTCTCTTTATTTCAGTAGTGAATTCTACTGAGAAAGGGTCACAAAAACGTATCATAGAGCAGTTAAATACCTCTTAAGAAGTGAATCAAAAGCTGCATATGTGCTTCTCCGGTGTTTGAGGAGGGTAAGAGGTAGCATCTTCCTGGCACAAGGAAAGCCTCAGGCATATAGAAGATGTTGGTTTGGTGGTCTAATTATATACAGCAGCTAAAGCCATGGAGACAGACAGACCTGGAGACAAAGACAGGCTTTGTAAGACAAATGTGGGAATTTGAGCTCTATCCTGAAAGAACTGGGGAAATGCTCCATGCTGTAGAGGGTGATCATATGTTCCTCTCACCTGAGGTCATCACCTTCACAATTACCTTGGTTTACACAATACATTATTTGGACATCCATCTATAAAGGTATTTAAAGAAAACACAAGTCTGACCTGGTATAGTTAGGCTGAGAGGGGAAAGGTATTGGAAGAAACACCCAAACACCCACAGAAGATCAGATAACTCCGAATTGTGTGTGATGCAAACACCTGCAGAGAGGACAACAATCTTCCTCCCGTTGCTTCAAAAGGCAGAAATTCACAAACTAAGTCCCTGGAGTCATGACCTTTAACTTGGAACTGTAACACCATGCCTGAATATTTCAGCAAGGAGGAGAAACAATACAAGCTAAAGCCCGATGAGAGAAAAACTCTCTAAAGGCCTGGTCTTTAAAGGAAGCCGTTTTAGATTTCTTTCCAAGTCAGCACGAGTGTACATAAACTTTGCTGAAACTGAAAGCCTGATTTATGGCCCACCAAATGCATGTTGTATACCTGGTTTGTAAATGAGCAGCCTGAAATAAAATCATGTTGTCTTTAAGCTAGCCATCAATGCGTCTACTCCCTGCATTCCTTGATGTTAAAACTCATGATTCCTGTCTATATGTTAATCTAAATCTTTTGAACTTTCACAAAATGTACAAATACTCATTCTCTGTAAAAACTGTTCATTCTCTGGAACACTTTCTTCCCTGTGAGAGCCTGTTTAACAGGTAGCAATGGAAAACACTACCTGGTTCTTGTCACAGGACAAGTGAGACATATTGCTTACTCCTAAAATTTCTTTTAATATTTTTAATTATTCTTGAATTATTATTCATATCTTTAGTATTTTTACAACTTATTTTTATTTATCATATAATATGGTGTTCCACTTTATTTTCCTCAAGTTTTTATTTGAATTCAAGTTAGTTAACATATACCTGTAGTATTGGTTTGAGGAGTAGAATTTAGTGGCTCATCACCTACATATAGTACCCAGTGCTCACCACAACTGCCCTCCTTACAGCCCATCACACATTTACCCCATTCCCTCACCCACTTCCCCTAAGGCAACCCTCAGTTTGTTCTCTATGGTTAAGAGTCTCTTTTGGTTTGCCTCCCCATCTTTATCTTGTTTAATTTTCCTTCCCTTCCCCTATGTTCATCTGTTTTGTTTCTTAAACTCACATGAGTGAAATCATAGGCTGTTTTTCTTTCTCTGACTGATTTATTTTGCTTAGCATAATACATTCCCACTCTATCCACATCATTGCAAATTGCAATATTTCAATCTTTCTGATAGCTGAATAATATTTCATTGTATATGTTTATACCACATTTTCTTTATTCATTCATCAGTCGATGGACATTTGGGCTCTTTCCATAATTTGGCTGTTGTTGATAGTGCTGCCATAAACATTGGGGTACATGTGCTACCTCGAATTTTTGTATCCTTTGGATAAATACCTACTAGTGTAATTGCTGGGTCATTGGATAGTTCTGTTTTTTAACTTTTTGAGGAACCTCCATACTGTTTTCCACCAGTTTGCATTCCCACCAGCAGTGTAAGATGATTCCCTTATTTGTTTATCCTCACCAATATCTGTTTTTTCCTGAGTTGTTAATTTCCACCATTCTGACAGTTGTGAGGTGATATCTCATTTTGGTTCTGATTTGTATTTCCCTGATGATGAATGATGAGATCATTTCTTATTTGAGCATTTTTTTCATGTATATGTTAGCCATTTGTATGTCTTCTTTGAAGAAATATCTGTTCATGTCTTCTGCCCATTTCTGAACTCGATTATTATATATATTTTTTGGATGTTGAGTTTGATAAGTTCTTTATAGATTTTGGACACTAGACCTTTATCTGATATGTCACTTGTAAATATCTTCTCTCATTCCATACGTTGCCTTGTAGTTTTGTGGATTGTTTCTTTCATTGTGCAGAAGCTTTTTATCTCAATGAAGTCCCAATAGTTCAATTTTGCTTTTATGTCCCTTGCCTTCAGTGATGTGTCTAGTAAGAAGTTGCTCTGGCTGAGGTCAAAGTTTGTTGCTTGTGTTCTCCTCTAAGATTTTGATGGTTTCCTGTCTCACATTTAGGCCTTTTATCCACTTTGAATTTATTTTTGTGTATGGTATAAGAAAGTTGTCCAGGTTCATTCTTCTGTATGTGGCTGTCCAGTTTTCCCAACACCATTTGTTGAAGAGATTGTCTTTTTTACATTGGATATTCTTTCCTTCTTTGTCAAAGATTTGTTGATGATAAAGTTGTGGATCCATTTCTGGGTTCTCTATTCTGTTCCAGTGATCTATTTGGTTTGTGCCAGTACCATACCCTCTTGATGATTACAGTTTTGTAATACAGTATGAAATCTAGAATTGTGATGCCTCCACTTTGCTTTTCTTGTTCAACATTACTTTGGATATTTGGGGTATTTTTTGGTTACATACAAGTTTTAGAATGTTTCTTCTAGCTCTGAGAAAGATGCCAATGTTATTCTGATAACATGAAATATGTAGATTGTTTTGGGTAGAACAGACATTTTTTTTTTAATTTTTTTTTCAACGTTTATTTATTTTTGGGACAGAGAGAGACAGAGCATGAACGGGGGAGGGGCAGAGAGAGAGGGAGACACAGAATCGGAAACAGGCTCCAGGCTCTGAGCCATCAGCCCAGAGCCTGACGCGGGGCTCAAACTCACGGACCGCGAGATCGTGACCTGGCTGAAGTCGGACGCCTAACCGACTGCGCCACCCAGGCGCCCCGGGTAGAACAGACATTTTAACAGTACTTGCTCTTCCAATCCATGAACATGGAAGGTTTTCCATTTGTGTCTACAATTTATTTCATTAGTGTTGTATAGTTTTCAGAGTACAGATCTTTTACTTCTTTGGTTAGGTTGATTCCTAGGTATCTTATGGTTTTTGGTGCAATTGTAAATGGGATTGATTCCTTGATTTCTCTTTTTGCTGCTTCTTTGTTGGTGTATAGAAATGCAACCAATTTCTGTACATTGATATTATATTCTGTGACTTTGTTGAATTCACGTATCAGTTCTCGAAATTTTATGGTGAAGTCTTTCAGGTTTTCTACATAAAGTATAGTATCATGCATGAAGTGTGAAAGTTTGACTTCCTCCTTGCCAAGTTGGATGCCTTTTATTTCTTTTTATTATCTGATATCTGAGGCTAGGACTTCTAGTACCAAGCTGAACAACAGTGGTCAGAGTGGACAACCCTGTTGTGTTCTTGACCTTAGGGGAAAAGCTCTCAGTTTTTCTCCATTGAGGATGATATTAGCTATGGGTCTTTTGCATATGGCCTTTATGATATTGAGGTAAGTTCCATTTATCCCTACTTTCTTGAAGGTTTTTATTAAGAAAGGATACTGTGTTTTGTCAAATGCTTTTTCTGTAACTACTGAGAAGATCACATGGTTATACTTTCATTTATTAATGTGGTGTATCACATTCTCCATTAGCATGATAAATGGCTATTTCCTCATTTCCAATATGAAGGTGTCTAAAATGAGTCTCTTGTAAGAAGTATATCAATAAGTCTTGTTTTTTATCCATTATGATACCCTATGTGTATCATGTGTATTGGAGGATTTAGTCCATTTACATTCAGAGTAATTATTGATATGAATTTAGTACCATCGTGCTACCCAGAAAGTCACTATTCCTGTACATTGTCTCTGTTGCTACTAGTCTTTGTTGCCTTTGTCTCTCTTCCCAAGTGTCACCTTCAATAATTCTTGCAGAGCTGGTTTAGTATTTACAAACTCCATTAGTTTTTCCTTGTGTCGGGAACTCTCTCTCTCCTTCCTTGCTAGATAAAGTATCCTTGGCTGCATATTTTTCCCACTTAGCACATTATATATATCATGCTCCTGCCAGTTTTCTGTGGACAGGTCTGCTGCTAACCTTATGCATCTACCCTTGTATATTAAGGACGTTTTGTCCCCAGCTGCTTTCAGAATTCTCGATCTTTGTATTTTGCAAGTTTCACTATGATATGTCTTGGTATTGTCCTGTTTTTGTTGATTCTGAGGGGAGTTCTTGGCCTCTTGGATTTGAATGCCTGTTTCCTTCCTCAAATTAGTGAAGTTCTCAGCTGTAATTTGTTCAAATAAACCTTCTTTTTCTCACTCTTCTTCTTCTGGGACTCCTTTTATACAGATATTATTATTCTTTGTGGATCACTTAAGTATATATTCATGATCTAATAGTTTCCTTTCCCCCTTCTTTTCAGCTTCATTATTTTCCGTAATTTTATCTTCTGTATTACCTATCCATTCCTCTGCCTCTTCCATCTTCATTATGCTTACATCCAGTTTTGCATTTCAGTTACACTGGCATTTTTTTATTTCGACCTGACTAGTTTTTAAGTATTTTATCTGGTGTCTTCTATGCTTTTCCCGAGCCCAGCTAGCATTCTTATGACTGTTGTTCTAAATTCTTGTTCAGATATATGGCTTATATCTGTTTTTGAGCAAATCCCTACATGTGGTTTCTTCTTGATCTGTCTTTTGAGCAGAATCCCTCTGTCAGGTCATTTTGTCTAGGTTTCTCTTTCTTCATGTTATGAAAGCTTGTTATGTTTCCTGATCCTGACAGTAATGCTATATTAAGAAGGGTTCATACACTGTCCAGGGCATAGCACTTCAGGAAGTGTTTCTGGTGTGTGCTTTGTGCACTTTGCTGTTGTGTTTTTGCTGCTCTTTTCCACAGGTCAGTCCTCTGTAAAGTTCCTCCTTTCTTGCACGGAGGATTGTTTGGACCTTTAACTAGGTGTGCTTTGATTTGTTTGTTAAAATAAGCCTGATCCAAAAAAAAAAGAAAATGAAAAGAAACTAACAAAACACCAAACAAAAAACTATAAGCCTGATTTCAAAGAAAATGAGAGAGAGAGAGAGAGAGAGAGAGAGAGAGAGAGAGAGAGAGAAAGGAAGCAAATGTAAAAACAACCAAACAAAAACTACAAGCCTGAATCTAAAGAATGAAAAAAAAGAAATCCTGGTCCTATTTCTATCAGAACTGAAACTCACGCTTTGGAGCACTCTATGATGTGTACACTTGGCGCATGCATTTGTTCTATGTGCGACAGGCTTTCTGCACTGGTTCACAGTCAGACCTGCCTTAAGATGCACCTGCAATATGCAGAGGTTGGGGTTTGGTATAAGTGGCTCCAGCCTGCATCACGGGCACTTTTTTTTTTTTGCTCACTGAGCAAAGTCCACTGAAGTCCAACAGTGCTGGTGGGTGGGGTGAAGATGACATCATCCCACTCTCTCCTCCCTGGAGAGGGGAGCTCTCACCCACCCCTATTCAGGAAATCCTTAAAGACAAGTGAACCAACTCCCCTCTTGGGTTTCAGACTTCTGTCAGATACCTGCCTGTGCCAGGCCCTCAAACACCTGGTACCACAATCTCCTGTGTTTTATCTCTGGCATGGTTGGGATTCAAAACTCCAAATCTTAAAGAGCCTGACAAGGTGTGGACCCACTCCCTTCCTCTGGAGGAGACTTCACTGTGCTATGTCTGGTGCCATTTTGTCCCAGAAAAGCAGCTGCATGACTTCACAGGTGCTTGGAGTTTATGTTGAAGTACAGTGAAAAACAGTGACCAAGTTATCTGTCCTCTCTGTGCACTTCTGTCCCTTGCTGATGAATGGCCATTCAATGATGCTCTCTGGGTCTTTTGCCCTTGGAGAAGCAATATACCCTCCTCTGTATGTACTCCAAGAAGGGGAATGTTTTCTCCCCGTGCAACACAGGGGATACCTCCACCTTCCTTCTCTCCAGGAGCACCACTGCCCGTATGGCTTGACTATAGCATATGTTGTGGACTCCTAAAATCTCAGAATTTTGAGCTCTTCTGTTTATAAAAACTTGCAACAGTCAGTTCCTCCCAACTCCCCATTTTGGCGAAGTGTTTTTCTAGTAGGAACCCTATGTGCTGCTGTTTCTCCCCAGCTTACTCTCTCCTCTCCCTGTGCCACTGTGGGCTTCTCTCCCCCAATTCACATCTCTGCACTTCATACCTGCCAAGTTCTCTCCCTCTAATTGTGGAAATACTTCTCTTAATCCTCAGATCAATTTCCTAAATGTTCGAAATGATTTGATGTTAATCTAACTATGTTCGAGGAACAAGGCAAGTCCAGGGCCCCTTAATACTCTACCATCTTACTTAACCCTCTATTGTGTTCCACTTTTGTTCTTCCACATAGAAATTCATCATTGATATTGGGATTCTGTATTTTCTAGTCTGTTTTACTGCTTATCTTTGTCTTCTCCCACACTGAACCAATATTGATTTATGTGACATATTATAGAATGATTCAAACAGCATTCAAGGATTGCAAAAGTTTCTTACTCAATAACTTTATGTTAATATGTAGTAAAGCCAAATTTATAAATAAGTTATCAAAGTTATACCTATAATTTCATGATACAACCTATGTGTCCCCCATGTGAGAGCACATCACCCAGGATTTTATGTCATCCTAGTATCTTCAGGTCATTAGAACTACACTCTGCTTCTTTATTTAATCAGTGTTCAGTATGTGACTAGAAACTTTCTTGGATTGATATTGATATAGCAATCAATATTTTTAAAAGTTTGAGTGTTGGGTGGGGGTGAGGGGGTGCCTCAGTGGCACAGTTGCTTAAGCATCTGACTCTTGATCTCAGCTCAGGTCATGATCTCACAGTTCATGACAGTTCATGAGTTCGAGTCCTGCAATGGGCTCAGCACTGATGGCATGAAGCCTGCTTGGGATTCTGTCTCTCCTTCTCTCTGCTCCTCCCTGACTTGTGCTCTCTCTCAAAATAAATAAATAAACTTAATTTAAAAAAAAAGCATAGTGAGAGCCAAATATTTAGGCTTTTGAAAGAATTTATAGTCTACATGTTAATCCTTTCTATAAGAAACTGAGCAATATATATGAAAGAAGATTTTGTTTGTATTAGGTGAATTGAAAAAAATAAAAAACCTAATGGAATTTACATTTGGTGAATACAATTAATGTATGGACCATTAATTGAAAAAACAGGTTTTCAATATAATGTAGTTTTCCTCCTATACACAAATGCCATTGTGATTTTTCTTCTTTAAAATTTCTCCTCACTTACCACTACCATTCCTATCACTACCTGGATACTGTCCTGCTTGTTTTGTTTATAATCACACTTTTTTAAAAAAAATTACTATTATTGGTGCATATTTAAAACTTATCAAGCAAAATAAGTTGTATTTAATGGGATTAATACAGTGAATCTCTACATTTATTAAGATCCAAGTTTAGGGAAATTAAGTAACTTGTTCAAAGTACACAGTAATCTTTGCTTTTAAACTTACATTTATTCAGAAAGAATATCATTGTTCTGTTCCTTAAAGTCACAAACTTTCAAATATAACCTTTGGATTATATTACTAAACAAATAATTAGCTAGGTACATGTACTATTTATAGATTTTCTTCAAGCCAATTAATATATTTATCACTTATTCTAATGCCTACACGTAAGTAAAATGGTGTTGTCATGAAAAAAAGTGCTCCATGGATCCCATCCTCTATGTGGTCATGAGAAACGTTAACTGCAGCATTTCGAAGTCGTGAGACGTATATAAGTCCATCATCTCTTAGGATATCATGTTCACAGGTGATGATATAAGTTAGTGGCAATTTTCCTAATTGGGAATCAGTGACTAACAAGGGTGATAACCTGCTATCCAAAAGTACTGGATACGAAGAGTTAAGCTTCCCAATAATTGGTTCAGTATATATGTGATTCCTTCTATATTTTTCAGGAAGAAGAGTACTCCAGTTAACCAACTTGAACAGATGTCTTGATCCATGGGGCATATGTTGATTTTCTCTCATTGCTTGGGGCAGTGCTTTATCCTTGGTCAAGTACAGGCATCCCATTTTAATTGCCATATCCCTTGACAGAATCGGACCATGCACATTTTGTCGGTGAGAGGGCATTAAAATATCCACCACCTGCAAGCCAGGGTAAATTAAAGCTTGTGCCTTAATTTTATTTTTGAATTCTGGATCATTTTGTACCTGAAAAAAATTGATAATAAAATGTGAAAAGACTCCAAACTATACGATTGGGAGGTTTTACTCCAATAATATGAGCAGTTATGATGTAAATAGTTACAAAACCAATACAGGACCTAATGGTTATTTCTTTTTATAATATTTAGACTTTATTTTAAGGGCATTAAAATGCATCAGCCCACTTTCAGCAGTTATGATACACATATACATCAAACACTTACACGTTTATTCATATATGACCATGAAATAAAATTATAATAATGAGATTCTTAGAGAAGATTACAAGCTATGTTTAAAAATCACTTTTTGATCTAAAGTAACCTGAGAAGATAGACTATAACAATAAAATATGAATGCTCAAACACACATACTAACTAAATTCAGAAGGAGTTGGACCAAGTTAAAGGAAATATTCCTAATATACAAGTTGCCTTCTGGAGAACATAATGTATTGTGATGGTAAATAAGCAGAGGAATTTATGAAAATTTGAAGGGCAGGCAAAGACATGGAGCATTGTATCTGGAGTTTCTCTTTCTTACCAGATGTATGAGGTATCCTAAGCTCTCAGTGATGGGGTGAGAAAAGCCACCATATATTCCCCGTTCCTTCTCTCTTAGTCCTAAACACTACAGGAGAGTTAATCTCTCAAGAAAAATTACCTGAGCCACAGACCAGCTTCTACAACTACGACATCTGCCATAGCACATGTAAGTCTAGGTATCTGGAGAGTGATTTTGAAAGCCAATCCCCTCACCAAAGTAGGTGACATACCAAATGAGGCAATTAACTGTAATCTCAGTTAATTGTACCTCACAAGTACCTCACAAGAGGTACCTCACAAGAGGAAATGATATCCAGCCAACTCTAAAATGTATACTCATTGTATAGTCAGTGCCACAAGTTCATAAAGAAGCTAAGACCAATTTCCCTAACAGAATCTCTCCTATGCCCTTGATCCCTCCCTAGCATCCTCAGACAGATAATTTTCTAGAAAAAAAAATGGATCATCTCATAAACTGGGTGGAAGAAACAGTGACCATATAAACAAAAATGAAGCAGAGAGATTCAACAGATACGTTCTCAAGCTAGTAAAAGTGATCCCACAAAATAAGTAAATAGATTCTGCTGATTGTAAATGTATATGTCTCTCCTCTTATGCTAATTTTGTTCCATAAGTGGTTTTGGGAGTAGGAACTATGTGTGGGGCTGAATTCAATTTTCAAATATATCAATTGTTTGGATGGTTATTACTTAACTATACAAAGCAAGAGTTTAGCCTAGGCCATTGTTCTTCTTCATCACAGTAGTGATTCTTCCATACAAGCATGGCACATGCCCCAAATGCTATCTGAGGACATTCTACTGGATTTAAAACATGGATTACAATAATGCCAAATGCTTGGAAGATTTTACAATTTAGCTAAGTAGAACAACAAATCCCTTGTGATATTCAATAGTAGTTCCTAGACATTGTCCTATTTTTCTGAAACTTGATGGCTGAATCAAATCCTTATTTAGCAATATATGTAGTCTCCCCTTAATGCCTCTAAAGCCACATCTGTCTACAGGAAAAATTATGCAAAAGGACATTAGGTTGGTTTTATATATTTGCCATTTCACAGTGTAAAACACAAGACCAACTTTGGAAAACGGCATGGAGGTTCCTCAAAAAATTAAAAATAGAACTACACTAGGACCCAGCAATTGTACTACTAGGTATTTATCCAAAAGATACCAGAATGCTGATTTGAAGGGGCACAAGTACCTCAATGTTTATAGCAACGCTATAAACAGCCAAATTATGGAAAAAGCCCAACATCCACCAACTAATGAATGGAAAAAGCAGATGTGGTATATACATACAATGAAATATTTCTCAGCAATCAAAAAGAATGAAATCTTACCATTTGCAATAACGTGGATGGAATTAGAGTATGTTATGCTAAGTGAAATAAGTTAGTCAGAGAAAGACAAATTCCATATGATTTCACTCATACATGGAATTTAAGAAATAAAACAGATGAACATAGGGGAAGGGAAGCAAATTAATATAAAAACAGAGAGGGAGGCAAACATAAGAGACTCTTAAATCCAGAAAACAAACTGAGGGTTGCTGGTGGGGTGTTGGGTGGGGGGGATGGGCTAAAGAAGTGATGGGAATTAAGGGGGGGACTTGTTGGGATGAGCATTGGGTGTTATCTGTAAGTGATGAATCACTAAATTCTATTCCTGAAATCATTATTATGCTATATCTTAAATAACTTGGATTTAAATTTTAAAAAACACACACAGGCCAATAAAAATATCCTAACAAATAAAATGATTCTTTTGTGTTAGAATTATAATGTATGTGTACTATCAACATATATAACACATAAAACATACCAGTTGAGTAACTTTTGCTGCCAAGGTACCCCCAGAACTATCACCTGAAATACAGATTCGGGAAGGATCCACTCCATATTTTGCAAGAATGTTATCCTGTAGAAAGAATCTGACCACAGAAATGACATCTTCAAGGGCAACAGGAAATTGATATTGAGGAGCTAGCCTATAGCTTAAGAAAAAAAGAGAAAGTAACAAAGCATATATAATTAAACTTTAGTTGCATGTATCTAAGCAGTTTAACCAACAGGTCCAATAAACCAAATTGGCCCCACTCTGAAATTTTAATCTCACCAATTGAACCCAGATTTACTACCAACTTCTATTTTTAAAATAAAAAGTAAATTCTGGTATAAAAGTTTTAAAATGTTGGCTCTATGGGAAGATGAGAGAGACAAGGATTGTGTCTTTATCCTCGTAAAATTGCATGTACAATTTTCAGCAAAACAACAATTAGTAGGGGAGATGCTCTGTAGTGTTCATCAGATTCTCAATGTAATTGGTAATTCAAATTTTTTCAGAACCACTGCTGGGAGGACACAAGAGATTTTAAAAGCATCAAATCAGAGAGTAAATGATTTGAAAGTCTCTAATATAAGAAATTTATTTAGGTTAAAATTCTTCAAGATGACATTCCATGTTTTATATCATGAGCACTACTTAGAAACTTGATTCAAAATAAAATCCTTATAAAATTTGAGAAAAAATAAACTTTAATTTTAAATGCAAAAAATTAAAAGCTTTGAAATATAAGTATTTAAGTATAGTAAGTTATTTGGCTCAATGGTTGGAAAGTCATTTGTAAATTCAGGCATACTCTACTTCACCCTCAGTATGAAGAATTTTCTTTTCCCATCTCTCCTATAAATTACATAGTGCAGATGTACACCTAGAGACTTCAAGCCCAAAACATGTTAGAGTTTCTTGGTAAGTGAGAAGCTAGAAAGTACTTGACATTTGCTAGTCTTTCCAGTATATTTTTGGAAATTCAGAAAAAAATCATGAGCAACTAAGATCTCTCACTCTGACAATGCCTTAAAATTCTGAGATGGTCCCAAATTAAAAAAAAAAAAAATGATTGCCTTACTCTATTCCCACAACAACAGCACCAAGTTTATTTGCTGTCCATCTATTCAGGAAGTCATAAGCCACCTGCCCTGAAATGAAAGAAAAAAAAAAGAAGAATATAAAAGTGTACCCTGTCAATAAAGAACAATGGAAAACCATCTATATTTGTGGATAGTGACTGAAATATGATTAACTGGTGGAATCCCTCTATTTTCACTTTATCTGTTGCGATGTAGAAGGATTCAAAGATATAAGATTTGATGACTACCACCAAATGGAGAATGTCATTGCAGAAGAAAATATACTTAAAGACAGAGTCATGAGAATGCATAAAGACCTCAGAGAAATAAATGTTAAATACAAGTGAAGTAAGAATTTGGAGAAAAGTGGCGGCATAAACTAAAACCACGAAGGAAAATAACCGGTGATAAAATTCCTTGGGAAATCAGCCAGTGGGTGGGAGTGGGTAAGTTTGAAAAGTTTAAAGAACTAAATAAAAGAGCATTGCAGATTCAAAAGCTACAGAAAGGAATACTGGGAAACATGAACACTTATAAAGTATAAAAATGGAGAATCTGTTTTTGTGTTTGTTTCTATTTGTATTGTTTTGGAGAGGGAGATACAGGTGAAGGGAAAGGCGAGAGGCAAAAGGAAGTTCAAAGAAATTTGTTTCACACAACCAAAGGAGTAGAGAGTGAAATGGCCATTTCAGTGAAACAGAAGGGAATGGCCATTCTCAAATTACACAGCTTAAAGAAGTATTCAAAAGGGGAAAACAAACTCCACAGTGTATAGAAATGAGTCTGAGAAATAAAAGAGGACTATGTACAGAGAAGAATTTGGGAACAAAGGAGAAGAGGTAGTAACACTTAGGAGTCAACTGGGATGACATGCTTGTAGGTAGAAAAATGAAATAGAAGTATTGATAAACCAAATTATAGGAGGAAAGTAGAGAGCAAAGTAGAGAGATTCAACTGTGCCCGAAGATAAAAATGCCTTTTCCTAGGACACAGAAAGAAGTGAAGCTGAGGATTAATAAGGTGCTAATAATTTTTAAGGACATTTGAAAGTCCTTATGTGGGAGGAGGGGAGCAGTGGTGGATTATGGACATACATCCTTGATAGCTCAGGAGGGATAAGCTGAGGGCTGGAAAGAGTGCTGAAGGTTTACAATAGTCATTGGCATGAAAGAGAGGAAGTAACGACATATAGGACACAGCATCTTAAAGCCACATAATGGGGCTGCTCACTAGTAGTGTGAAGGTGAATGCTGTGGGTCCTGCTGACAGGCTTAGTTTTGACTACTGGTTCTACCACTTACTAACAGTAGGACTTTGAACAAGTTACTTTATCATTCTCTATTTCTTTATTTCTAAGACTGTGACAATAGTACCTAAGAATGTGCTTACCTAACAAAATAAAAGTTGACCATCCACCTGATTACAGTAGCATATGTAGTAGTCTTGAAACATTAACAGATCATGGAGTCAATCTGGGTTTAATGACCCAGGCTGTGGGTTCTTCAAGGAAAGGAGCCTTACCATTAGCTTCTTCTATCTTCTGAGTGTCTTGTAAAACATTCTTTGTGTTTTCTGCTGTGTGGTGACTCCATAATACTGACATTCTACAAGCAACTCTGTATATATGTTAATATGTATAACTCAGTGTGTGTATGTTAGAGCATGTTTGAGTTTGTGTCTGTGTGAATGTTTGTGGAATGTATAAGCATTTTAGCTACTCCGCTGGCATTTCTTAAAATCATCTCCAACACTAGATGGGGATAGCATTTATGGGAACAGCTGATTACACAGTTCTATTTTATGTTTTATTTAAAGTTCAGAATTATGCATTGGATTCTAAGTCCCAAAACAAGTATTGTTGTATCACAGTCTACAATATGAACATGTATTTGCTACTTGGAAGTTGTAAATAATATCAGTTCTGACTCAACATTTACAATATCTTGTTCACTTCTATCTTTCTGAACCTGAAGTCAGGTCATTTGGTAATTTCAAAGTTAGGTTTTAAGGTTAATAATTGAATTTCCAATTTTACAACGCCAATGTAACTTTATTTGATAAAGTTTTTCGAAACAATAAAATCTAATATACTTATTTTCTAAGAAGTTTGTGAAAAATATGTCTAAACTATGATTGGTAAAGTCTCTAAGATACATACACATAGTCACAAACACAAATAACATAGAAATAAAGTTCTGCCAGTTATATATACAAATATATTTGAATATATATCTACATAATATGCAACACACACACACACACACACACACATATACATTTGTTTATATAAGATACACTTACTGCAACTTCCCATAACAAAGGCACCACCATGAATAAAAATTACAGCCCGTCTCTGGCTTTCTGACTTTTTCTTTGGCAAGTACAAACACACTGGAACGTCAGTAAACTTTGTATCCATCACTGTAATGTTTTCATCTGAAATTAGTACTGTTTGGTCCAATTTCATTAACATGGAAAAAAATTCCGCATATCCAATAAGACCCATATTTTCCAATAACGTAGCCTGTTAAAAAAATTTCAAACATTGAATATTTCAATTTTAAGTAATACCAAATGCATAGAAAGATGCAACCAAAATGGAAGAAGGAATAATATAACACCATAGAGTTCTTATTGCACACCCTGACACATATGCTATTGTTGCTTCTAGATAAATCTTAAGTATGTTGTATTTTGGAATAAGAGTAATCTCATTAAATGTCATCATTGTACTGTGGCTACTTATTTTTTAATTCTAAGCTTTTATCTGAAAAATTATCTGAGACATAAAAGAGTTTATACTTCTTAAAAAAACTATTTCTTTTTTAAAAGTTTATTTTGAGAGAAAGAAAGCATAAGTAGGGAAGGGGCAGAAAGAGAGAGAATCCGAAGCAGGCTCCACACTATCAGTGTGGAGCTCAAACCCATGAACCGTGAGATCATGACCTGAGCTGAAGTCAGACACTTAACTGACTGAGCCATCAGGTACTCCAGATTTTATACTTCTTTATGTATATAATCTCAATATTTTCATGTTACTTCATTGGTCAGTCAATTTTATTTAAAATTTTAGAAGCATCTGGTTATCACATTACTAATAAAGCTATTTCAGTTATTTCAACTACAAATAGGTTATTTTATTTTAAAAAATGCTTGAAGAAAAAACGCTACTTTAAATAAAACTATCTTTAGTATTTTTGGTAAGTTTTATAACATCTTTGTAACATTTCAAAGAATAGTTCACATATAAAGAATCCTGAAATACTGTGGGGACAAAAGAATTATTACAGAGCATTTACAATACCTATATGAGGTGGCTATAATTTTACTAGGTGTTAAAGATCATCTAACTCATCTGCTTTAACATTGGGAATACTGACACCTGGTAAGTCCAATTTACTAACCAAAATGAGATAACCAGTAATTAGCAAAGCAAAATGTAAATCCATTTTTCTAGGCCACTGTTACACAAGGCAGGTACTCCTCTACGTAAAAGTACTAAATTATGTTTTTTTTGTTTTGTTTTGTTTTTTAACGTTTATTTATTTTTGAGACAGAGAGAGACAGAGCATGAACGGGGGAGGGGCAGAGAGAGAGGGAGACACAGAATCGGAAACAGGCTCCAGGCTCTGAGCCATCAGCCCAGAGCCCGACCGGGGGCTCGAACTCACAGACCGCGAGATCGTGACCTGGCTGAAGTCAGACGCTTAACCGACTGCGCCACCCAGGCACCCCTAAATTATGTTTTTTTATAATAACCCATAAAAATGGAAGGAAAGAAGTTATTAAGTACTAGAACAATAGGAAAAGATTGTATAATAGGAAGAATTTGAATTTTAAAAATGACAGTTGTATGAGGAGTAGTAAGTTGTTGACATGATATGGCCTTAAAGCCGCCATTTTGACATTGACACTTTAAGTAGCTTTAAAATACCATTAAACTCTCAATTAAAACATATATAGATACACACATATAGAAATATTTATATCTTATTATATATTAGAAATATGTTATATCTTATATATTAGAATACATATACATTATATATTAGAAGTATGTATCTTATTACATATTAGAAACATATTTATATAATATATAGTATATGTCTCTATACAGTACTTATATATTTGTATAACTTTATTTATAATATTTATATACATTTATATGTCAAACATTTATCAAGTAGACAGCCATATCTAATCCATAATATATACTTATCTTTAGGGATTGGAAATAGGCTAGGTCAGAGAGATAATACCAAATTTCAAATTCCATGTTATAGACATCTTTTGCCTTTAGAATCTGAGTAGACATAAACATCCCTTATTTTGGTAACAGTGTTCTAGTCACTTTAGGGAGCTACCAACTCCCATTATTTGAGACCTTTGATGAGCCAGTTGATCAAGGATAACCACTCACTAGTTAAGAGGTGAGAAAGTAAACTTAAGGTAGATTTAGTGCACTATCCTTGAAAACTGGATCTTAAGCAGAGAGACAAAAAGAATGAGAACAATGAGAGATGAGAGAGAGGCAGACACAGAATCCAAAGCAGGCTCCAGACTCTGAGCTGTCAGCACAGAACCCAATCAGGGCTCGAATTCACCAACCACAAGATCATGACCTGAGCCTAAGTCAGATGCTTAACAAACTGAGCCACCCAGGCGCCCTCATTTTCAACAATTTCTTAATCTTAGTTGAAAATACACCAAGACCTAACTGGTGAAATGATATGCCAAAGTCAGAAAATAACTTCAGGCAACACCTCAGCAAGACCTTGGGATCTTCATACTAGGCTCACCGCACTTTCACTGAGACCCAACTCTCTTGTCACTCATTTATTCCCAAATCTTCAAGAGATTTCTCCAACTTTGCTGGCCTTTCAAATTTAAAATCTTCTCCACATTTTCAGGGATCTCCTTAAAGTGGCATTTGCAATTTTCTTAGACATAATGTTATTGCTTTCTAATGCATATTTTCTTCTATCTGGAATTATTTATTTTTTTGTTATGTGATGCTTGTATTTACCTATTTTTCTTCATAAATATTATTTTCCTTGCTTGGATGCCTTTTTCTAGAAACAGAACATTTTACGTATCTCTTTGAGGCAGACATTTTGAAGAAGACACATTCAAACTTTGATGTCAAAATAGAAAATAACTATTTTTTTTAGCTAAGTAACATCCACAGCAGACATCCCCATCTCTTATCACCTCTTCACCCCAATCTCATCATAAGGCAGTCATAAGAGGTAAAATTGTTTCATTGTATAAGGAGATGAATTTGAACAAATGCTTGGAGGTTGAAACATTGAAAGGGAAAAAGTCAATGCTTTGCCAAAATAGTCCTTAGAATGCCTGCAAATAAACATTACATATCCCTTCTCTAGAAAGTTTTTTCAGATGATCCTGATGAAAAGGAGACACTAGTCTAGGAAAGCAACAGAGGAAATGGAGATGCAATGAGAAGACACATTTTTTAGGAAAAATTTATCTTATTTGTTATGTTTGGGGAATTAAGGAGACGAGTGAGTCATTTGACTTTTTAATAACCCATCTGTTGATTTTCATCCTGCTCTCAATAGTTGCTCCAAACCTGTTACTTACTTTACCTCCATTTGTCATTTCCTTCAATTACAGTTAGTTATCATCTGATAAAAGCCAGATCAGTCAGGGATAAAATGAGTGATGAGGCTCAAGTTATGGCAAGAAATGAAAAGAGATGTGAATTTTCTTCTCTTCCTCCTTACATTACTTATCTATTTTTTTGCAAGGAAACCATGGATTTAAGTACCATAAATTATTTGTTTTTCCAATATCCATAAGCTCTGGATCAATTTGTCCCAAGTCAAACCATTGAATGATCAACTCTTAAAGATTGTTTGTCAAAGAGTGTATTCATGGGATGGAAATATTTTCCAAATTTACCACAAAGTAGTTTTATACTATATTCTTCCTGAATATATTTAACAAATGTATTTGTTTCAAAACATGTATTTGTGAATTTCAATATTTTCTTCTCAAATTATTTTTCCTGGAGTCTTAAAGAATATATTCATGGTGAATACATTTATGAGTTATTGAGTTTTATTTGTAATGAAGTAGTTAAAATGAAAGGTTTTGATGGCTTTCTTTGGCCAAGATAAAGCTCACTAAAGCCTATCTCTCCTACTTATTACAACTAAAAACTCTAGACAGAAAAGAATCTACCTGAGCACTCTGAAAGGTAAACAAAACAAAAAAAAAGAATTTGAGGAAGTCAAAACTGGAAGAAATATTCATAAGAGAGTTTCACCTTTTTTTTTCTCTCTTGCCCTCTGGCTTTGACCTGAAGTCACACTAAGCCCTTTAACAACCCAAGAGATGAAAGCAAATATCCCCAGAGAAATCCTTGATTTCCAGGTATTGGACTGGGAAATACATATCTTATACAGCAGAGTGTGAATGGGGGGAGGGAGGTGGGTCTCATTTTCTTTTCCTTTCTTTTTCTCCCTTTTTCTCTCTTGTCAGGCTCCAAGGCCAGTTCCATCTGCAGACAGCAGCTTTTCCACCGTGGTGAAGGCAGATATGTAAAACACTGAGCAAAGATTGATTCTCTGCCCAGAGAAATTGTGAAAAGGGTCTTCTGTTTTCCAAAGAGTATTAAGGAATAATACATTATTTTTCCTTATTTTTTCTCTCAAAGCTTCACCCTGAAGGTGGACCCAGTTATGTAGAACTGTAAAATATAATGGATGACTAAAACCCTAACTAAAAATTGTCTTTCTGGCCAGAAACACTGGCGAGAGGGAATATCGGAATTCAGAAATCAAGAAAGAAAGGGTGAATGAAATTAACAAATTAATATTCCTTCTGAAAGTATTTAAAATATTTATTACTATTGAAAACAAAATGTGTTAACATATATGGGGGTTAATGCATATAAATACAATACACATGACACCTATATATACAAGCGTCAGGGTAAAGAGATCTATGTGATTGAAATTTTATGCGCTATGAAAAGTGGTAAACTATTAAATCTATGTAAGCTATGAAAAGTTACTAGGGTTAAAGAGATGGATTCCATCATTATAAAAATCAATTTACCAAGGCAATAGTGCAAAATGAATAAACATTTATAAACAGAACTCAAAAATACATGAAACAAAACTGAATGAATTGTGAAGAGAAATAGATAGTCCACATAATTATAAATGTCAACACTTCTCACTTGGTAATTGAGGGAAAAAAATACAGAAAATCATTAAAGATATAAAATGCCTGAATAACTGACATTTATAGAATGAACAAAAATGGCAGAATATAGAACCTTTTTAAATGCATATGGAATTTTCACTAAAATACACCACATTCTAAGCCATAAAACAAATAAACTGGAAGAACTTGAGTTCACAGAAACTATGTTCTCTGACTATAATAGAATTAAGCTAGGATTCAAAAACAGAAGATAGAAAAATTGCCAGATATTACAAAGTAAAAAAAATAGTTTTAATAAAAATTGTACATATTTAAGGTGTACTACATCCTTGATTTGATATGCATATACATAGTGAAATGATCGTTATAGTCAAGATAATTAACATATCTCCTTACAGTTATCTTTTTTGTCTATGTGGTGAGAGCCCTTGAAATCTACTCTCTTAGCAAATTTCCAGTATCCAATACAGTGTTATTTACTATAGCCATGTTATGAAATATTAGATCTCTAGATTATTCATTCTACCTAACTAACATCTCTTCACTCCTACTACCCACCCCTGGCAACTACCATTCTACTCTCTACTTTTATGTATTAGACTTTGTTAGATTCCATATATAAGTGAGGTCATGTAGTTTTTTTTATTTTTCTGTGTCTGGCTTATTTTACTTAGCATAATACCCTCTGGGTTCATTTATGTTGTCGCAAATGGCAAGATCTCCTTCTTTTTCAAGGCTCAGTAATATTCCATTGTATATATGTACTTTTTTTTTATTCACTCATCCACTGATGGACATTTAAGTTGTTTCCATATTTTGGCTATTGTGACTAATGCTGGAATCAATTTGAAAGAGCACATATCTCTCATTTTCTTTGGAAGAAGGATCTGGAGGAGGGATTTCTGGATCATATGATAGTTTTATTTTTAGTTTCTTGAGGAACCTCCGTATTGTTTTCCATTGTGGTTCTACCAATTTACATTGCCACCAACAGAGCACAAGAGTCCCTTTTTTCTACATCTTTGCCAACACTTGTTTTTATCTTTTTCATAACAGCCATCTGAAAAGGTATGAGGTGATGTCTCTGTGATTTTGATTTTCATTTCTCCAATGATTGGTGATCTCAAGCACCTTTTCATATACCTGTTGGCCATTTATATGTCTTCTCTGGGGGGGGGGATGTTTATTCTGGCTATTTTCCTATTTTTAAAATAAAAAAAAATTGCTATTGAGTTGCATAAGTTCCTTACATATTTTAGATGTTAGCTCTTATCAGAAATGTAGTCTGCAAATATTTTTTCCCATTCTGCAGATCGCATTTTCATCTTGTTTCTTTTGCTGTGCAGAGACTTTTTAGTTTGATGTAATGCCACTTGTCTATTTTTGCTTTTTGTTACTTGTACTTTTGGTGTCATCTCAAAATGTCATTGCCAGTGCCAATGTCAAGGAGCTTTTGCCTTATGTTTTCTTCCAGGATTTTTTATGGTTTCAGATTAAAATCTGAAGTCTTTCATCATTTTAAATGGATTTTTGTGTATGGTATAAAACTAGAGTCCAGTTTATTTATTTATTTTTTTGCATATGAATATCCAGTTTTCTCAACACTATTTATTGAAGATATTACCCTTTTTCCATTGTGTATTCTTGGTGCCTTTATCAAAAATTAATAGACTATACATGCTTTAGTTTATTTCTGGACTTTCTATTCTGTTCCTTTGGTTTATGTGTCTTTTTATGCCAATGCCATATTGTTTCTATTGCTATAACTTTGTAATACAGTTTGAAATTGAGTACTATGATGCCTCCAGCTCCATTCTTCCTTCCCAAGATTGCTTTGACTATTCAGGACCTTTTGTGGTTCAATGAACTTTAGAATTGTTTCTTCTATCTCTGTGAACAATTTCATTGGAATTTTGATCAGGATTGCATTGAATCTGTATATTGCCTTGTGTGGTATGGAGACTTTAACAATGCTAATTTTCTGATCCATTAATATGGCATATCTTTTTATTTATTTGTGTCTTCAATTTGTCTCATCCATGTTTTATGGTTTTCAGTGTAAAAAAAAACACCTCAGGTGTCATAAATTCTCTGGGGAAATTAAAAAATATTTTGATTTGAATAAAATAAAAATAAAACATGCTCAAATTTGTGGCATGTAGCTAAAGAACTGGTTGGAGGAAAATTTATTAAATTAAATTATCATACTAGAAATTAAGTCTCAAATCAAGAGTTAAAGCTCCTCTCTTATAAGCTAGAAAAAATGTATCAAAAGAAAACTAAAGAAATCAAAAGATAGAAATAATAAATATAAGGGGAGCAGAGTTCAATGAAATTAAAACAAATAAAAAAATACAAAAATAGTGACACAAAAGCTAATTCTTTTCAGAGAATAAAATTAATCAATTTTATATGTAGACTGACTAAAAAAATAGAGAAGACCCAAATTACCGAAATGAATATTGAAGTAAGGGATATCACTACAGATCTTATAGACATAAAAAAGATAATAAAGAAATACTTTAAAAAAAGATTTTATGCTCATAAACTTTACAACTTGAGAAATCTACAAATTTCTGAAAGGACACAATCTTCCGCAACTTATAAAAAAGAAATAGATAATTTGAATAGTCTATAACTATTTTAAAAATTGAATTTGGCATTGAAAATTTTACAAAAATAAAACTTAAGGCCCAGTTTGTTTCACTGGCAAATTATACTAAATATTCAGGGGAGAAACCAATCTTACACAATAGCTACTGGAAAATAAAACACAAAAGAATGCTTTCCAACTCATTTCATTGGGTTGCCATTACCTTGTTACCTAAATCAGAAATATAGTACAAGAAAAACTACAGAACAATATAGAAGCAAAAATTCTCAACAAAATTTTAAATCAAATCTAACAGTATAAAAAGAAGATAATGTATCACAATCCATTGAGTTTTATTGCAAGGAAGCAAGATAAGTACAATATTTGAAAATCAATGTTATCCATGACACTGAGAAAGGAGAAAAGCTATATATCATCTTAACAGATGAAGAAAAAGAATTTGGCTAAACTCAGTATCTTTTCATGGTAAAAATTCTCTGCAAACTTAGCATAAAAAGGAACTTCCTTAATATAAAAAGCAGCTACAAAAAATAAAACAAGATCTTATTTAACGGTGAAAGACTGGGGCATCTGGGTGGCTCAGTAGGTTGAGTGTCCGACTTTGGCTCAGGTCATGACAGTTTGTGAGTTCAAGCCCCTCATCAGGCTCTGTACTGACAGCTCAGAGCCTGGAGCCTGCTTCCAGTTCTGGGTCTCCTTCTCTCTGCCCTCCCTTCCCCCACTCACACTCTGCTTTTTCTCTCTCTCAAAAATAAATAAACATTTGGGGCATCTGGGTGGCTCAGTCGGCTAAGCATCCAACTTCTGCTCAGGTCATGATCTCGCAGTTCGTGAGTTTGAGCCCCGCGTCGGGCTCTGTGCTGACAGCCAGAGCCTGGAGTCTGCTTCAGATTCTGAGTCTCCCTCTCTCTCTGCCCCTTCCTGGTCATGCTCTGTCTCTCTCTGTCTCTCAAAAATGAATAAACGTTAAATTAAAAAATAATAATAATAATAAAAATAAATAAATAAATAAATAAATAAATAAACATTTAAAAATTTTTTAAAAATGGTGAAAGACTGAATACTTCTTTCTAAAAGCTGGAAAAAAGTAAGAATGTTTGCTTTCCATCCAACCTAATTCTGGAAGTCCTATTCAATGAGATAAAGCAGAGGAAGAAAAGGTTATGCATATCAGAAAGAAAGGAAAAACAGTCTCTCTCTGCTTTCAGTAAACATGAATATCTAAGTAGAAAATATTACGGGATCTATAAAAAAAAAACTCTTAAAATGAATTAGGAGGTTTAGCTAAACCATAGGATACAAAGTCAATATAAACAATCAATTTTATTTCAAATTTAGCAATGAATAGAAATCAAAATTTAAAAATACCAGTTGCAACAGTACCAAAATTTAAAATACTTAGTTATAAACAAAACAAAATAGGGGCGCCTGGGTGGCGCAGTGGGTTAAGCGTCCGACTTCAGCCAGGTCACGATCTCGCGGTCCGTGGGTTCGAGCCCCGCGTCAGGCTCTGGGCTGATGGCTCAGAGCCTGGAGCCTGTTTCAGATTCTGTGTCTCCCTCTCTCTCTGCCCCTCCCCCGTTCATGCTCTGTCTCTCTCTGTCCCAAAAATAAATAAACGTTGAAAAAAAAAATTTAAAAAAATAAAAAAATAAATAAAACAAAATACATCAAGTATTCATATGCTGAAAAGCATAGAACAATGATGGAAGAAATCAAAGTCCTAATTAAATTGAGAATTAAGTTAACTGTCAGAAGACTTAATACTAAAATGTCAATTCCTTCTGAATTGATTTATAGAGTGAACCTAATCCCAGTCGAAATCTCATCAGAATTTTTGGTTACCAATATGATAAATTTAAATTTTCATGGAAAGAAAGATGAATTATAACAGCCAAAGAGATTTTGAAAATGAAGAACAAAGTTGGAAGACTCATACAACCTGGTTTCAAGATTACTAACAAGCTATGATAGTCAATACAGTCAATACAGTATCAGGAAATGCTGGACTCACAGATCCAGGGAGGAGATTAATATCAGTCCAGAAATAAACCAATTTGTCCAATTTATTTTTGACATACTGTATAAGACAATTTAACGAAGAAAGGAAGATGTTTCAACAAATTGGAACAATTAGACATATCCATATGCGAAAAGAACGTACCTTGACCTGTTCCTCACACCTAATACAGATATTAACTAACAATGGGCCTAATACTTAAATGTAAAATGTAAAACAACAAACCTTTTAGAAGACAACATAGAAGAAAATCTTTGTGATCTTAGGTTAGGTTAGGCAAAAGTTCTTAGACACAATACCAAAAGATAATACTAAATTAAAAAAAAAAAAAGATAAATTGGACTTCAACAAAATCCAAGGCTTTTTTTGTGTAACTTAAGACAATTAAAAGGGAAAAAACAGACTAAGAAAAAATGTTTGCAAATCAAATACCTGCCAAATGACTTGTGTCCAGAATAGGACAATGCTCAACACTTGACAAAAACAAAACAAAGAACCAATTTTCTTGAAACAAAGAAGAGGTTTGAACATACATACACATCACCTCCCAAAAACATGAAACAGCAAATAAGTACATGAGAAGATACACATCTCTAGGAACTAAGGGCATGCAAATGGATATCAATGAGGTTACATTAATTAGAATGGTTTTTAATGCAAAATAGAAAATACTAAGTGATGATCAAGAGGTAGAACTGCTAGAATTACCATATACTGCTGATGTGAATGGAAGATGAGACAGGATTTTTGGAAAACAATTCAGTAGTTTTATATAAAGTTAAACACACACTGTATAACACACAGTATATCCAGTTCTGGGTATTTACCCAATAGAGATTGGAATTTTGGTTCACACAAAGCCTCTCTATGAATTATCACTAACTTTATTTGTATCCACTCCAAAGTGGAAACAACCCAAATATCCTTCAACTATTCATTGTGGACAAACTGTGACACATTCAAATAATGGAATACTACACAGCTTTAAAAAGGATTTAACTTGTGATACTCTCAACAACATGGATTACTCTCAAATGCATTTTACTAGATCAAATGTGTTAAGCCAGACTCAGAAGACCACGTGCAGTATGAATCCATTTATATGACACCACGGAAATGGCAATGTACAAGGACATACAGGGAGCAGTGATGACCAGGTGTTTAGGATGGGGAAGCTTTACTGAAAGGAGCAGCACAAAGGTGATTTTAAAGGATTATATTTCTTCATCTTGATTGTTGTGGTTGTTACTTGAATCTATACACAACTTAAACCTCATAAAACCGTATAACCAAAAGAACAAATTTTACTATACACAAAGTTAAAATTAAATGTAAAATTTGACACGATAAAAAAAAAAGAGTCTGAATCAAGACTGTCTGGTTTGATTCCCAATTCCACGAATTATCAACTGTAGGTCTTTGACTGGCTTACTTATTCCCTGTGCCTCATTTTCCTCGTCTTTAAAATGAGGATAACAATAGTGACTTCTTCAAAGTGCAGTTGTAAAAGTTAAGTAATACTTTTCAGGAGATTAAAGTTGGTCAGGGTACATTGCAAATGGTCAACACATTTTAGCCTTCTTCACTATTAATTTATATTGAAAATATTCTTAAATATTTTCACTGCTAGTTGAAAATAATTATAGTGAAGAGCTTTTCAATTTAGTAAATATGTCACTTCAAATCTAAATTTTATAGAGTTTTGGCTCTTCATCTCTCACAGCTCCAATGAATAGATGCTGACTAGCTCTTTACTGAACAATAACCAGCCACTATTTAGACATCACTGAGCAATGTTTAAAACACACATCCCTTTATTGTTCTAGAAAAATTGCAACATGTTGTTTACATTTCTTATTTTGCAAAGGAGGAAACTGAGCCACAAAAGCATTAAGTAGACTCTTTAAAATCTGATTTTCTTTAATGCTCATGCTCTTTCTTCTACTTTTGACTGTCTCTAATTTGAATATGTAACTGCATAGTCTTATACTTATTCCACACCATTGTATCAAGAACTGTGAGGTTTGACTTCCTGGCATATATTTAAAAAAATTAAAATTCTCTCCGGGAATCCCTGGAGTTACTATAATTCAGAAATGACAGGGACAAAATGGTTATCCCTTTAACAAGCAGAAGCTGATTATTAGTATAATTAATTCATATGTTTGTATGTAAGCTACTTGTAGTCAGTTCTATTTTAGATGTGTAATGTCTTAACTCTATTTTGCATCTGATAAAGCAACAGTTGAATTCTATAGCTGCATACTTTCAGAATGTGCTAACACTGATGAGGAAATAAGCTTTGGTTTATTCTGAAGTTTAAGGATATATGAGCTATTCGAGAAGATAACATTGTGGTTTCTCCATAGGGCTGGCACTTGCTCATCTATTATCCAGTGAATGAAAAGGTGAAGCATTACCAATAAAGAGGGAAAAAATGGGGCCAGGGGTGACTCAGCATACTTTGGATTTTGAGCAGTAGACATCTCAAGCTACCTAGGGTGACAGATCTCTCATCTCTTCTGTGTAGCACACTAGGCGGCCTCTTCCATACACCATGCACTACTCTCCTCTCATCATTTACTGTCTGTTGAAGCATTTCCCCTAAAACTTCCTATTGTCACCATCATTCATAGGCCTCAGGAACAGCAGCATGTTTTGACAGGGGAGAAAATATTTTTAATGAGGTAGATTTGAGTTCAAATTCTGTCACTGTCACAAAAAAATCCAAAATCCAGCACCTGAGGATGAAGGGTAGACAAAAGAAATGGTTTTCAAGGTGCGGTCTTAGAATCCCTGTGGTTCTCTGGTTCCCCCAGAGGCTACAAGACATGTGATGTTGCAACAGACTAAATGCAAGAGCATATACAATAATCCAGTTATATTTCATAAAGAGATATTAAAAAGATTTGCAAAAATAGAAGACAATGGCACTATCATAACTAATTTTTCTTGTGTTAAAAATATATTCAACTTTAATAAAATTATTATCTATGTTAACTTTAATGAGCTTATTATTATCACTATCATCATTAAGAGAATTTTTAATGAGGCCAGTTTCTAATTCAGTAAATATTGATAAATATTATAAATATAAAAAAGCTCTTTAGGGTCCTTAACAACTTATAGAGTTCTGTGACCAAAAAGTTTGATAACCACTAAGAAAGAAAAAGATATTAAAATAGTAAAGGTACAAAATATACATCAAAATATAAACATAATCGATATAGACATGTAAGTTTTAAGAGAATGAATGAGACGAGGTTCAGGTTCCCTCAGAAATGTCAAATATAATCCAATGATTTAATAACCCCCCAGATTTTCCACTTAGACGATACCATTTCTTATCAAAACATATGATGGATTTATCTTTAGATATAGACTCTTATCAGCAAAAATTTTATCTCCCTCTGCTTTGTATTAGAGATTAAATTGCTTTGTTAATAATTAATTAAATTAATTAATATTATTTTGCTAATTTGTTCTAAAAGAAAACCAAAGTCTCTTTCAAAATACTAATTGAAAGAAAGTTTATATGTACTCATAACAAGGTATCCCAGTCCCCCAGCGGGGAAAAAATTACCGTAAGAGAAGTAGTTTTTATAAGAGCATCGAGGACCCCTACTTTCCAAGGTTCTTCAATGTTTTCTGGTAACGGTGTATAAATATAATAAGCAAAGAGAATCAAAGTCAGTCCAAAGCACAGAGTTTTGCACCCCATGATATTGTTGTCACAACCTTGTATAGGAATAATTTAATCCACTCCATATATACTGAAGGCTAAGTAGTAGGACAAAGGGAAATGACAAATTCTCTCAAGTAATATCGCCACTTCAGCAACAGTGACCTTACATTCGGTTCCAACATTAACAGTGACAGTAGCAACTGGTTTAACAATTACACACTGTATCTGAAACACAACTCACACACAATATATCCCATCACATAGTCTGACAGAATAGCAAACAATTTAAAATGTTGGCAGAAGTTCTTTCACCTTGTGACACCGTAATCATCCTAGCACAATAAATTTGACTGAGTGTCTTAGCAGAGCACAAGGTAAGCCATGAAGTCTGTTTCTCCCATTAGTTTTTTGCAAGGATTAGTGAGGAGTTTAAAAAAAAATCACAAGGTAATACTGAGTCAACTGGGCTAACACTTATGGCATAGATCACTAACAAAATTAAAATTCAAGGTCATCAACTGAGCATGACACAAGAAGAGAAGAAGCCAGGATTCTTGTCCCAAGTTGATAATTAATTCATCCAGTACAGAAACATTTATGGAGAGTTTACCTCATGTTAAATTAATTTATGGAGTCCAAAAATATTTATAAAGTGATTACCTAATGTTATGCCTAAAAATTGCAATCCATATTGTTGTACAATCATGGGAAAGTTATTCATGAAGCAAATATTTATTACATGCCTTATAAATACTTAAATTCAGTATTAAGCGAAATGATTATAAAATTGAGCAAAACCTGGTATTTTTCCATTCCTCTGCAGAGCTTTCTCTTTCTGATTTACCTTTCCTAAGACCATTTTTGGAAAATTTATCATAGAATAATTTGTTTATTTGGGACACATTTTGCAACAGAAGTTGTTATTGTTACTGTAATAATTGATGCGTTATCTCCACGCCATAAATTTCTTACTGCAACCCTGCTTTTTTATATCTAAGCACCAAAGTGACAGGAAAAAGGTCATTCTTCTAAAACATGTTCTAAATTGAGGAATAAGAACCACATCGGTGGAAAGGGATAAGAAGGCTGAAAATAAGCTAAATATGAACAATCCAGCATGTGCATAATGAAAAAGTCAACATTTTAAAATATCAATCTCATTTTGCATGCCTTCCTCCCTACAAATGTTAAAAGAAACTAATGGGGAGGGGACATCACATTATTAAAGAAAACAACAGTATTAAAGATGGATGATATTACATACCAAGCAACAGACATAAGAAGACAATAAAATGAGATATGTAAAATACTGAAGGAAAAAAAAGTAACTGCCCATATAAAATGCTATACATGTAAAAATATCCCTCAATGGAGAAAAAATGAAAATAAATAAAGTTCATTTGTCACCAGCAGATTCACATTACAAGAAATACTGATTAAAAATTAAAAAAAAAATAATACCAGATAAAAACAAAAATAATACCAACTCGCAAGAAGAAACCAAAATGTATGTGAAACATGGTATGTCTATCTATTCCCATCACTTCCTTTTTTACCTTCTATTGGTTATTCACTTAATCCAGTGAAATAAGTCCAGAAAAGTATTATGATGCATCAAGACTGAAAACAATCAATCTTTTTTGCTCTCAGGGGATACACTAATGCACACAGAAAATCTAGGAGACTAAACCAACCAGAAATGAAATGTAAATTTAGCAACAGTGCTGAATAAAATATAGATATTTCAAATCCACTATCTGTTCACATGCTAGTAACAAATAAAGAAAAGAAGTTTTAAAGGCAAACGTCGAG
Source organism: Leopardus geoffroyi (assembly GCF_018350155.1). Classification (NCBI taxonomy): domain Eukaryota; kingdom Metazoa; phylum Chordata; class Mammalia; order Carnivora; family Felidae; genus Leopardus; species Leopardus geoffroyi. Next base: position 112,798,784 of record NC_059333.1, read on the forward strand.
AAATCTATTAGTTTCCGGACAAAATAGAGTAATGGAGCAGATCTACCTTTCCTAACATCTATGGACAGAAAAACAAACCGCAAAGAATAACTGAAAATATATGAAGCAATAGTTTTTAAGACAGTGAACATCAGGACAGAGTGTAATTCCTGAAAGGTTTGGAATAAGCAAAGTGAGTTCACTTATTGCCCTAGCTTACTGCCTTGGGAGAGTTTCCTGTGGCATAGAGAAGGGAAACCAGAAGCCTGGTGATCCCCTAAGATGAAGAAACAGACCAAGGCGTCCTTAGACAGCACAGTGGCTGTAGTTCACAGGACAGAAAACCATAGCAGAGAGCTGCACACAAAAAGAATTCCTGAGATCTGCAGCAGGGCATCCGTGAGTACTGATTGGCACATGCATAAGGAAAGAATATCTAGGGCAAAGGTACTTGAAACAATGAGTGTTAACAGTGATTAGTACTCACAAAGGGCTAGGAATCAAGTCTGTTCTAAGAGTCATATTGGAAAATCTAAACATTCATGGAGCACATTCATGGGTCAACCACACAGAAGGGCCTTACCTCAGGAGTGGGGAATCATCAGCCCCACACTGAACACTGCTCTGGTTCTGACCAACCAATCTTAAAAGTGAGAAGTGAAAGAGTCAAACTATTAAAAGAACAATCTGTAGCACACAGAAAGGTAAAATTTATAATTTCTGACACCAATAAAAAATAACCTAGCATGAAAATATGCTGAGGAAAGAAATCCATAATGAATAAACAAATCAATGAATTAAAACTGAACAGACTGGCACAAATGTCAGAATTAGCAGCCAAAGAAAGTATTCATAATGGTAAACCAGAATGTTCTATAGGCTATATAGAAACATGGAAGGTATAAAAATGAGCCAAACTGACCTTCCAGTCTACACAAAATGACACAGACTCATTTATTCCTTGCTTCTTCTAAGTACAACTATAAACTCTGGAAACAATGCAAGAGGTAAACATAGAAAAGCTCTAAAAGTTGGAAAGAAGAGGGTGGACAGATTAGGGGACCCAAGACTAGACAAAAAACATAGCAGCACAGCAACAGAAGGTGATTCAGGTAGGTTCATTCCAGCCCCAGCTCAAACAATACACCCTATAAACATTCTGTCACCTCCCTTCCCCCTTTCCCTTTCCTTCCCCTCCTCCTTTCCTCCCTTCCCTTCCTTTCTCTTTTCTGTAAGGAATACTTCTGTGACTTGGAAAAACATCTGAAAATGCATTTTTATAATTATAGAAGAAACTGAATTTCCTGGGATGGAGCCTCAGTCTTCCCAGCTGTGCTCTGGGAGTTGGTTGGATTTCCCTGTGTATAAAATAGATCCTCCAACCAGTTTCCTGGGATGGAAGGTCCCAGTTCACCCAGAAAGGAGAGGGTACAGGTTGGTCTGTGTCTCTGCAGGTTCCATTCAATTCATGGCCCACCTTTTCCCTGTCCTGTTTCCAGTGGAACTGGTGATCAAAACCCACATTCTCAAACTCTTACAGAACCTGGAAAATACACTCAAAAATTTTACCAATTTATCAAGATGGAATCTTAACAAAATTTTTTAAACTCCAACATGTATAGAGCTTGTAAGTCATCAAACAATCCTCACACACACACACAAAAGACAAAATCTGAACAATCATAAAGCAAAACCTTTTTCCTAGATTCATCAGAGAATTGAGGTCAGAGGACAAAGAACTCTCCAAATCTGGACAGATTCGCAAGTACAAAGAATCACAGCCAAGATCAGATTATCTGAAGCAGAAACCACTGAAGCCAGGAACTGGAAGAAAGACTTAAATGATAATTTTGACAAACAGTTTGATGCTGAGTGCAGACAAGGTGGGGAGTTAAAAACTACTGGAGGCCCAGACAAAAGAGGTTCACCACCTTTCCTGGGTGTTACATCCAGGACATCCACTCAGTAGGTTGTCATGGTAAACAATGGAGAAAAATCCTTCCTATCTTGAGTAGGGGGAGAGAAAAAGAAAATATTGGAATTGTCTCAGATTATTCTAAGAAAGGCCTAATATCCACTGTAGAAGACTTATCTCACTTGGCAAAAAATAATTAGCCAACTCTATTCCTCTTTGATTTTCCTGCCTCATTTAAAGTATAAAGTATAAAGTCAGTATAACTGACTGTGTGGCTCAGTCAGTTAAGCGTCAGACTTTAGCTCAGGTCATGATCTCGCGCTTTGTGGGTTCAAGACCCGTGTCACGCTTTGTGCTGACAGCTGCTTTGGATTCTGTGTTTCCCTCTCTTTCTGCCCCTTCCCTGCTGGCACTCTGTCTCTCTCTCATAAATAAATAAATAAATAAATAAATAAATAAATAAATAAATAAATAAGTAAGTAAGTAAGTAAGTAAGTAAGTAAGTAAGTAAAATAAGGATGAATCACTGGGTTCTACTCCTACTCTACATACTCTACTACACAGTGTGTGAACTAACTTGCATTTAAATAAATAAATTTATTATTAACTAAATAAATAAAGTATAAAGGGAGAAAAAAGAAAAGGTTAAGAAGTATTTTAAAAGATCACAGCTCAAAGACTCAGAGCCACGGAAACAAAAACAAAAAGAAACAAAGCCCAACACCACAGTCTAAAGAGACAAAGCAAGCATCAGAACCTGATTCAGAGACAACATTGATTATGGAATTATCAGGGAATAACTGATAAATATATTTAAGGATCAATATATTGATCATTATATTTAGGACCAATATATTTAGGAATCTAAAGGAAAAGTAGGCAATATGCAAAAACAGATGATTAATATAACCAGAGAAATGGAAGCACTAAGAGAAACTTAAAAGGAAATTCAAGAAATAAAAAACAATGTAAAAGAAATGAATAATGCATTAAAGGCTCACTGGTAGACTATACAAGTTCAAAGAAAGAATCAGTAAGGTTGAAGATATGGTGATAGAGAGTTCCTAAACTAAAATGTAAAGATAAACAAGGAATTTAAAAAATGAAAGAGAATATCTAAGCCCTGTGGGACAATTATAAAATGTAGAATATATACCTAATGAGAATACAAAGAAAAGAAAAGAAAAAAGAGGAGTAAAAAAAAAGTTCAAGTAATAATGGCTGAGAATTTTCAAAAATTTACACCAGATACGAAACCACATAACCAGAAGATTTAGCAAACACCAAGCAGGAAAAATATTTTTAAAAATTTATTTAAAGAATAAATTTTGAAAGAAGCCAGAGGAAAAAGCACCTTACAAAGAGGAACAAGGGTAAGAATTCCATGAGACTTCTCTTCACAAACGATGCAAGCAAGAAGAAAGTTGTGTGAAATATTTAAAGTGTTGAAGGAAAAAAACCCCAACAAACTAGAATACTGTATGTAGCAAAATTATCCTTCCAAAGTAAAGAAGAATTTGGACTTTATCAGACAAACAAAACTGAGGGAATTTGTCATCTATAGACCTTCCTTGAAAGAAATATTCGATGTTCTCCAAAAATAAGGAAATTTATATAGGTAAGGAATTCAGGTTTACATAAAGAAAGGAAGAACATCAGAGAAAGAATAAACTAAGTTAAAACCAAACTTTTTTCTTCCTATTCTTAATTGATTAACAGATACCTGCTCAAATTCATTAAGAGCAACAATGCATTGTGTCATTATCACATCTGAATAAGCGAAATGAATGACATTACTGTTAGGAGGGATGAGAGGGAAACATTGAGAACGCTGTGTTACATGGTACCTATACTAACAGTGAAATGCTACAGTGTTATCCAAAAACAGATATAAATGGTTGTGTATATTTCAAGTAACCACTAAAAAATTTTATAAAATAAGTATGATTGATATGCTGAGAGAAAAAAGAATAATATAAAAAGTTGATTAAATCTGAGAAGGGAGAAGAGAGGGAAACATGAAGAAACAAAGTGATTTGTTCATTCAAATGAACAAATCAGGAGACTCTAGATGCTGGAGAGGATGTGGAGAAACGGGAACCCTCTTGCACTGTTGGTGGGAATGCAAATTGGTGCAGCTGCTCTGGAAAGCAGTGTGGAGGTTCCTCAGAAAATTAGAAATAGACCTACCCTATGACCCAGCAATAGCACTGCTAGGAATTTATCCAAGGGATACAGGAGTACTGATGCATAGGGGCACTTGTACCCCAATGTTTATAGCAGCACTCTCAACAATAGGCAAATTATGGAAAGAGCCTAAATGTCCATCAACTGATGAATGGATAAAGAAATTGTGGTTTATATACACAATGGAGTACTACGTGGCAATGAGAAAGAATGAAATATGGCCCTTTGTAGCAACGTGGATGGAACTGGAGAGTGTGATGCTAAGTGAAATAAGCCATACAGAGAAAGACAGATACCATATGGTTTCACTCTTATGTGGATCCTGAGAAACTTAACAGAAACCCATGGGGGAGGGGAAGGAAAAAAAAAAAAAGAAAAAAAAAGGTTAGAGTAGGAGAGAGCCAAAGCAAAAGAGACTGTTAAAAACTGAGAACAAACTGAGGGTTGATGGGGGGTGGGAGGGAGGAGAGGGTGGGTGATGGGTGTTGAGGAGGGCACCTTTTGGGATGAGCACTGGGTGTTGTATGGAAACCAATTTGACAATAAATTTCATATATTTAAAAAAAAACAAATATTAAAGGCTGAATTAAAAAACAAGAAACAAAGTGTAATGAACAGCAAATAATTACAAACGTGGTAGATACTAATACAACTTTACCAATAGTCACTTTAAATATCAATAGTCTAAATAACGTAAGAGCTGGCAGAGTGGATAACTAAACAAGACTCATTTTTTATTGTCTACAATTAATACATATAGACACATAGAAATATTGTCTACAATTAATCGACATATTGTCTACAATTATATAGACACATAGATTCAAAGTAAAGAGACAGAGATACAACATGCTAACACTGATCAAAAGAAACATGGATTTATTACATTAATTTTAGACAAAGCAGACTTCAGAACAAGGAAACTTATCAGGGATAAGAAGCATTACATAATAATAAAGGGATCAGTTTCCAAAAAGACATCAGAATCCTGAGCACGTATGGACCGAACAACAGAGAATCAAACTATGTGATGCAAAAAATGGTAGAAATGTAAGGTGAAATAGACAAAACAATGGTTATAACTAAAGCCTTTAATATCTCTCTGTTAGTCACTGACAGATCTAGCAGGCAGAAAATCAGTAAAGATATGGTTGAACTGAATGAACAGTATCATCCAACTGAACAGTATCATTCCAATATCGAATCTCATCGATATTTATAGAATACTTCATTCAATAGCAGCAAAATACACATTCTTCACAAGCTCACAAGGAATGAGACAGACCTCAATGTGGGCCATAAAACACCTTAACAAATTTAAAATAGAAATCATACAAAACATGCTATCTTGAATAATCCATAACTGAAGAGAATAATTTTAATGAGATTCAAGTGATCTATGCAGTGCAACGTGTGGAGAGTAATGGATCATGTAGGTGAGCTACTCAGATCTTAGATACTTTTTAAACTATTTTTGTGTATCCTGGGCTGAGTATGCTCTGTTTCAGATATCCTCCTGTGACTCATTTTGAAGAACTTCCCCAAGATGCTAAACCAGTACACTTTGTCACACATCAAATCTAAACAACCAGAGTGCCTCAAATTTCATGCCACAACAACCACCACTCATGCCTTAAATGTATTTTATTAAATAATGTAATATCGAAGCCCAGCTCTACTTCCTGGGGTCCAGACAGGAAGGCTGTGGTGCAGCCTACACTTCAGAAGTTTTGTGTGGAATCAGGCTACATTCTGAGGGTGCTATATTGACACCATATACTTACATGGCTTCATCACCTTCCTTTTCCCTACTTCCTATGTTATCTCACAGATTTCTCTGAGAGCACTTCCTTAAGAAATTATTGGTACACGTCTCTGCCTAGGGATCTGCTTCTGGACAACACTACCTATGACACATGGGATGACAACCAACATTTAAGCAAGAAAGAACAACAATCTTAATAACTACTCCTCCACATGATATAATGAGAATACTTCCCAATTCATTTTATGAGTTCAGTATAATCTTAATATCAATCCTGACAGGCATTACAATGAATATTACAGAAAGTTATCACTCATGAACATAGATGCAAAAATGTTACATAACTTGTTGGCAATTCAAACCAAAATGTATACACACAACTAATTACATCTTGGTCATGATGTTTTACTAGTTTGTTAAACCTATGAAAATTTTAAACACCCTTGGAAATATCTTGAGCATTACTAAAATGTTTTTAAAATGCTCATTTGCATAAGGTGTTAATTCACATGCAATACAATTTGAAAGATAAAAAGGGGTAAATGGCACACTCACCCTTCATCTTTGCCACTAGCATTGAGATAATTAATGAAAATCCACATATAAAGAAATGTGTAACTTTGTGCATTTGTGTACTTCCTTCCTTTAATCCAGAGGTAGAACAAAAGGGGAAGTGGTTATATTTGCTAAGGAATTATCACAGGGGGATCCAACATGGCAGAGTAGAAGGGGGACCCCAAGTTCCCCCATCTCTCAAACACAGCAGTGTTGAGGCCAAAGGACTTTGAATTCTAAGAGTCCAGGCTGCAGGGTGACAGAGACGTCTCCAGAGATCCACAGGGACAACCTGGCAGGCCATAGGTACATGACTGCGAACTGGGAGAGACATAACAGGCTGCATAGGCAGGATGGGGAGGGATCCCCTACTGTGAAGAAACAAAGGGAAGAGAGAGGCTGGGGAAGTGTAGGACTCTATCTGGACAATAGAAAAAACACGGACAGGGTTGGAGAAAGATCCAAACTCTAACTGTGGGGCTTCCACCAGAATGGGGGCAACTGCCCTGTTCACACACCTGGGGAGTCGGGGAGCCAGCCCCGGGTGTGGTGGCTAGGTCAGGGGCGCAGTCCACAGAAGAAAACAATCCCCTCCCCAAAGTGCTGTGGGAAGAAGGTATATATCCCTTCAAAGGACAAAGACTGCCTGTGTCCACCAACCAGAGGCCATATATCCATGGCATGGAGTGCAATTCCCTGGAACTGGGGCACAAGGAGCAGGACTCTTTAACATCAGGGTTTAAATCCCAGCAGAGCGCAAGAGAGGTACGGGAGTCAGCAGAGCAGCACAACCACTTCATTCATGCCCGCGGCACGGTGAGGTCGGTCTGACAGAGTGGTTTGGGACACCTGGTCCATGGAGTAGAGACTGGGGGAGTCACCATTTTTTTCCCCATTACCACCAAGGTGGGGCTTCAGGGAACTGACAAGGGCCCACAGTAGAGGCGGGAGCCACCTACACCAAATCACACCCGTCCACGCCTGGTAACTGCTTATCTACAAGATAGGATTGACACAGAGGAATAAGATAGACCCCTCCTCCCGACCAGTACTGCCACCAGTTCCAAGGCAACCAGCTGTTTGGCATTTCCTGATTTAATTCTTGGACAATTCTTAGTGTGTGTGTGTGTGTGTGTGTGTGTGTGTGTGTGTATTTTTCCCCTCTGTCCTATTTCTTCCCTCCTCTAATTTGGTTATTCTGGTTGTTGGCTTGTTTAAGCAGACATATTTAATCTATTCTCTTTATACCTGTTATGTATCTCCTTTATTTTCCTCTCTCTCTCTCTCTGGATTAAGCCATAGAGTTTCTCTGCCTGCTCATTTTTCTTTTTTCTTTTTCTCCGCCCTTGTCTTTTCTCACTTTGTATGGGAAAGGCCTCTTCCAATAACAACACCCCCACCCTGTTGTTTTGCTGTAGCTGGTGTTTTTGTTTTTTCTTGTTTATTTGTTTTCTTTTCCAGGGATACTTCAACAAACAAATCAAAGCACACGTGGTGGCGGGTCGAAAACATCACTAGGAGTAAGGAGATAAAGCAACCAGAGTAACAACAAGAAAGAGCAAGTAACAGACTCCAAAATACCTCCTGAGGGCCAGGCCCTGGACAATGTATGACCCCACTTTATTATAGTAGTGCTGGCAGGTGGAGGACACATAACAAGCTTTTAAAACACATAAGGGACAGAAAACTAGCCAAAATGATGAAATGGGAGAATTCGCATTTCAAAAGAAATTCCAGGAAGAAATAACAGCTAAAGAATTTATCAAAACAAATACAAACAATTTAACTGAACAAGAATTTATAATAATAGTCATAAGATTCACTGCTGGGCATGAAAAAAGCATAGAAGAGAGCAGAGAATCTATTCCTGTAGAGATCAAGGAACTAAAAAATAGTCATGATGAATTAAAAAGTGCTGTAAATGAGGTGCAAAATAAACTACAGGAGGTGACAGTGAGGATTGAAGAGGCAGAGGGGAGAATAAGTGAAATAAACAGAAGATAAAACTATGGGAAAAAATGAAGCTGAGAAAAAGATTAAAAAATTCTGGATAATGAGGAGAGAATTAGAGAACTGAGTGATTCAATGAAATGGAACAATATCCGTATCATAGGAGTTCCAGAAAGGAAGAGAGAGAGAAAGGGGTTGAAGGTGCACTTGAATAAATCATATCTGAGAACTTCCCCAATCTGGGGAAGGAAACGGACATTGAAATCCAGGAGGCACAGAGAACTCCCTTCAGATGTAACTTGAATTGATCTCCTGCACGACATATCATAGTGAAACTGGCAAAATACAAAGATAAAGAGAGAATTCTGAAAGCAGCTAGGGACAAAGGGCCTTAACCTACAAGGGTAGACACTTAAGGGTAGTAGCAAACCTATCTACTGAGACTTGGCAGGCCAGAAAGGAGTGGCAGGAAATTTTCAATGTGCTGAATAGGGAAAATATGCAACCAAGAATCCTTTATCCAGCAAGTCTGTCATTCAGAATAGAAGAAGAGAGAAAGGTTTTTCCAGGCAAACAAAAACTGAAGGAGTTCATCACCACTAAACCAGTCCTACAAGAGTCATGAGGCAGACTCTGTGTATGGAATGCTGCAAAGACCACAAAGGACTAGAGATATCACTACAAGCATGAAACCTACAGATAACATGACACTAAGTCCATATCTTTCTTTTTTTTTTTTTTTGCAGAAGCAGAGATGAGACTCCAGCTGTATTTAATTAAAGCAGATATTAAAGAGATTTGCAAAAGTGTAAAGTGATGCTACTCTTCTTAGTTATTTCTATAAAATATGTTTTTACATTAACATATGACTTTATTATTGCTATTTTAAAACCATTTTTTTAATATTAAATTTATTGTCAAATTGGTTTCCATTCAACACCCAGTGCTCATCCCAACAGGTGCCCTCCTCAATGCCCATCACCCACTTTCCCTTCCCTACCACCCCCCATCAACCCTCAGTTTATTCTCAGTTTTTAAGAGTCTCTTATGGTTTGCCTCCCTCCCTCTAACTTTTTTTTTCCCTTCCCCTCCCTGGTCTTCTGTTAGGTTTCTCAGGATCCACATAAGAGTGAAAACATATGGTATCTGTCTTTCTCTGTATGAGTTATCCCACTTAGCATAACACTCTCCAGTTCCATCCACATTGCTACAAAAGGCTTTATTTCATTCTTTCTCATTGCTAAGTAGTATTCCATTGTGTATATAAACCACAATTTCTTTATCCATTCATCAGTTGTTGGACATTTAGGCTCTTTCCATAATCTGGCTACTGTTGAATGTGCTGCTATAAACACTGGGGTACAAGTGCCCGTATGCATCAGCACTCCTACATCCCTTGGGTAAAGTCCTAGCAGTGCTATTGCTGGGTCATAGGATAGATCTATTTTTTAATTTTGTAAGGAATCTCCACATTGTTTTCCAAAGTGGCTGCACCAGTTTGCATTCCCACCAACAGTGCAAGAGGGTTCCCGTTTCTCCACATCCTCTCCAGCATCTGTAGTCTCCTGATTTGCTCATTGTAGCCACTCTGACTGGTGTGAGGTGGTATCTTGGTGTGGTTTTGATTTCTGTTTCCCTGATGAGGAGTGATGTTGAGCATCTTTTCATGTGCCTGTTGGCCATCTGGATGTCTTCTTTAGAGAAGTGTCTATTCATGTCTTCTGCCCATTTCTTCACTGGATTATTTGTTTTACGGGTGTGGAGTTTGGTGAGTTCTTGATAGATTTTGGATACTAGCCCTTTGTCCTATATGTCATTTGCAAATATCTTTTCCCATTCCATCGGTTGCCTTTTAGTTTTATTGATTTTTTCCTTTGCAGTCAGAAGCTTTTTATCTTCATGAGGTCCCAATACTTCCTTTTTGCTTTTAATTTCCTTGCCTTTGGAGATGTGTCAAGTAAGAAATTGCTGCGGCTGAGGTCAGAGAGGTTTTTCCTGCTTTCTCCTCTAGGGTTTTGATGGTTTCCTATCTCACATTCAGGTCCTTCATCCATTTTGAGTTTATTTTTGTGAATGGTGTTAAGAAAGTGGTCTAGTTTCATCCTTTTGCATGTTGCTGTCCAGTTCTCCCAGCACCATTTGTTAAAGAGACTGTCTTTTTTCCATTGGATCTTCTTTCCTGCTTTGGCAAAGATTAGTTGGCCATACTTTTGTGGGTCCAATTCTAGAGTCTCTATTCTATTCCATTGGTCTATGTGTCTGTTTTTGTGCCAATACCATGCTGTCTTGATGATTACAGCTTTGTAGTATAGGCTAAAGTCTAGGATTGTGATGCCTCCTGCTTTGGTCTTCTTCAATATTACTTTGGCTATTCGGGGTCTTTTGTGGTTCCATACAAATTTTAAGATTTCTTGTTCTAGCTTCGAGAAGAATGCTGGTGCAATTTTGATTGGGATTGCATTGAATGTGTAGATAGCTTTGGTAGTATGGACACTTTAACAATATTTATTCTTCTAATCCATGAGCACGGAATGTTTTTCCATTTCTTTATATCTTCTTCAGTTCCTTCATAAGCTTTCTATAGTTTTCAGCATACAGATCTTTTACATCTTTGGTTAGGTTTATTCCTAGGAATTTATGATTCTTGGTGCAATTGTGAATGGGATCGGTTTCTTTATTTGTCTTTCTGTTGCATCATTCTTAGTGTATAAGAATGCAACTGACTTCTGTACATTAATTTTGTATCCTGCGACCTTGCTGAATGCATGTATCAGTCCTAGCAGACTTTTGGTGGAGTCTATTGGGTTTGCCATGTATAATATCATGTCATCTGCAAAAAGTGATAGCTTGACTTCATCTTTGCCAATTTTGATGCCTTTGATATCCTTTTGTTGTCTGATTGCTGATGCTAGAATATCCAACACCACTAGGTTAAACAATAATGGTGAGAGTGGACATCCCTGTCATGTTCCTGATCTCAGGGGGAAAGCTCTCAGTTTTTCCTCATTGAGGATGACATTAGCTGTGGGCTTTTCATAAATGGCTTTTATGATGTTTAAGTATGTCCCTTCTATTCTACTTTCTCAAGGGTTTTTATTAAGAAAGGATGCTGGGAGCACCTAGGTGGCTCAGTCGTTTGAGTGTCCGACTTCGGCTCAGGTCATGATCTCATGACTCGTGAGTTTGAGCCCCACGTTGGGCTCTGTGCCGACAGTGTGGAACCGGGAGCCTGCTTTGGAGTCTGTCTCTCTCTCTCTCTCTCTCTGGCCCTCCCCTGTCTCTCTCTCTCTCTCTCTCAAAACTAAATAAACATCAAAAAAAAAAAAAAAAAAGAAAGGATGCTGAATTTTGTCAAATGCTTTTTCTGCATCGATTGACAGGATTATATGTTCTTATCTTTTATTAATGTGACATAGCACATTGATTGATTTGCGATTGTTGAACCAGCCCTGTAGCACAGGAATGAATTCCACTTGATCATGGTGAATAATTCTTTTTATATGCTGTTGAATTTGATTTGCTAGTACCTTGTTGAGAATTTTTGCATCCATATTATCAAGGATGTTGGCCTGTAGTTGTCTTTTTTTTTTCTGGGTCTCTGTCTGGTTTGGGAATCAAAGTAATACTGGCTTCGTAGAATTAGTCTGGAAGTTTTCCTTCCCTTTATATTTTTTGGAACAGCTTGAGAAGGATAGATATTATCTTTGCTTTAAACGTCTGGTAGAATCCATACTGCTGCAAATGGCAGGATTTCATTCTTTCTCATTGCCACATAGTATCCCATTGTATATATAAACCACATCTTCTTTATCCATTCATTAGTTGATGGACATTTAGGCTTTTTCCATAATTTGGCTATTGTTGAAAGTGCTGCTATAAACATTGGGGTACATGTGCTCATATGCATCAGCACTCCTGTATCCCTTGGGTAAATTCCTAGCAGTGCCTTGCTGGGTCATAGGGTAGTTCTGTTTTTAATTTTTTGAGGAACCTCCACACTGTTTTCCAGAGTGGTTGCACCAGTTTGCATTCCCACCAACAGTGCAAGAGGGTTACCCTTTCTGTATGTCCTCGCCAGCATCTGTAGTTTCCTGATTTGTTCATTTTAACCACTCTGACCAGTATGAGGTGGTATCTCACTGTGGTTTTGATTCATATTTCCCTGATGATTTGTGACGTTGTGTACCTTTTCATGTGTCTGTTGGCCATCTTTGGTCTTCTTTGTGAAAAGTGTCTACTCATGTCTTCTGCCTATTTCTTCACTGGATTATTTGTTTTTCGGGAGTTGAGTTTGGTAAGTTCTTGATAGATTTTGGATACTAGCCAATACGTCATTTGCAAATATCTTTTCCCATTTCATTGGTTGCCTTTTAGTTTTGTTGATTATTTCCTTTGCAGTGCAGAAGAAATAGACACAGAGACCAATGGAATAGAATAGAGAACCCAGAATTGGACCCATAAAAGTATGGCCAACTGATCTTTGACAAAGCAGGAAAGAGTACGCAATGGAAAAAGACAGTTTCTTCAGCAAATGCTGCTGGGAAAACTGGACAGCAACATGCAGAAGAATGCAACTAGACCACTTTCTTACACCATACATAAAAATAAACTCAAAATGGATGAAACACCTGAGTGTGAGACAGGAAACCATCAAAAGCCTAGAGGAGAAAGCAGGCAACAATGTTTTTGACCTTAGCCACAGCAATTTCTTACTCGATACATTTGCAAGGCAAGGGAATTAAAAGAAAAAATGAACTATTGGGACATCATCAAGATAAAAAGGAGATGCATTTCAAAACAGGTTTTGGAGGACTTTGCCTCCAGATACAGACAGTATAGGCCAGTCAGAAAGTACGACATCTGCAAAGGCCAGACCGCGTCCCAGAGAAGTACCATTATTGATTTCCGTGTAATACACCTTCAACCAACTCATTTCAGCTAATTCATAAAAGCTGAAATTAGGATTCACCATTTCCATATTGATACATACCAATATAAAAGAAAGTGGTTCCACTTAGAGCCAGAACCATATCTAAATATAGTATTTTACTATAACCAGATCTAACCATCTAGACTGATAGACCCAGCCCTCTGGTATACCCCAGAACTAATGGAAGACTTTATACTGAGCAATAAATAAGAAACCTCATTTTAACCAATCAAAAACAAATTTTTAGACTCCTGTCATTCTATCCAAAGTGCACGTTTCAAACCCCAATTAATGTAGCTACAGAATACATCCTCTTCCTAATGCATAAAATTACATGATTTGCCTTCTCAATGATCTAGCAAGTGTTTCTTTACCTCCCAAGTAAGTAAATTTAGCATTTACTTGGGGTGCCTGGGTGGCCCAGTCGGCTAGGTGTACGACTCTTGATATCGGCTCAGATCATGATCTCACGGCTCATGAGTTCGAGCCCTGCCTCCATCTCTGGGCTGACAGCATGGAGCCTGCTTGGGATCCTCTCTCCTTCTCCCTCTCCACAGCACCCCCTCTCTAAAAATATATTTAAAAAAATAAACTTTAAAAAAATTTAGCATTTATTTGATCACTTTTGCATTCATACATTAATATCTTGGGTTGCTGGTTTGATTATATTTTATGTAAAGTCTGCAATTAACCCTAATACTTTAAAGAGTTTTATTATACTCTTGTAATAGCAATTCTATTCTGAATTTTAATAGGAGGTCCAAAAGCTGAAAATTACTTCTCACTGAGTACTCACAGAGCTTTGGATACATTATTACCCATGAAGATGTAAGTTTGAAAGTAAAAAGCCAGTAAATATATCTTCTAGTTTCAAAACTCTGTTTCTATGAGTAGAGAATGACCAATGGCTATGAATGTGAACAAACTCCAGGAAACCAATTCTACAGAAGCCTCTTTCTCTGATTGGAAGTGAACATAGTCTCATAATAAGATTTGATCTACTTTGTCCACTATAGCCAACAGTGGACACACACTAATTTTTAAAGTTTTATCCCTAAATGAAGTGACTAAAGTTAGTATGTGAAACTTTTAGAAACAAGAATGGTTTCTGCCACTCTTAGACCTGAGCCAGCACCACACAGATGGTTTGTAATTAGCTCCAAGCACTCAGCAGCACACTATGGATCATAAAGATCTGAACCACCCTTTTGCCAGGTTCTGTTGGCTCTTCAAGCTCTTACCATAAAGATATTGTGTTACCAAGTTGTGTCTTGGTAACACAAATTGACTACTTCATTCCTTGCAAAGTTTCAAAGACCTGAATATGGAAAAAGATCTCCATCTTTGATACACAAAAATCTACAGATTTGATATAAATTCATAGTTAGCAAACTTGATCAACCACCACTTCCCTACATCATGTTATGCAGTAATTGTTAGCCTTGTTTAAGAGCTTCTCTTCCTCAAATTCCTAAAATGTGTCATTGCAAGTATCATGTAGGGCTAGAAATTCTGTGATTAAGAAATTGGTTTCTGATAACCAGCAAAGAAATTGAATCTATAATCAAAAAGCTCCCAACAAACAAAAATCCAGGACCAGATGGCTTCACAGGTGAATTCTACCAAACATTTAAAGAAGAGCTAATACCTGTTCTTCTCAAACCACTCCAAAATATAGAAAATATAAACTCATTCTATGCGGCCAGGATTATCCTGATACCAAAACCAGATAAAGACACCACTCAAAAAGAAAACTACAGACCAACATCCCCAATAAAAATAGATGCAAAAATACTCAATAAAATATTAACAAACTGAATCCAAAAATACATTTAAAAAAATCATTCACCACAATCAAGTAAGATTTATTCCTGGATTGCAAAAGTGGTTCAATATTCTCAAATCAATCAAGATGATACATAATATCAAGAAGACAAAGAATAAGAACCATATGATCATTTCATAAGAAACCAAAAAGGTATTTGACAAAATACAACACCCATTCATGATAAAGACCCTCAACTAAATAGGTTTAGAGGGAACATAGTTTAATCTAAAAAAGGCCATTTGTGAAAAACCCATAGTTAATATCATCCTCTATTGGAAAAAACTGAGAACTTTTCCCCTAAGGTCAGAAACAAGACAAGCGTGTCCACTCTCACCACTTCTATTCAACATGGCACTCAAAGTCTTAGACACAGCAATTAGACAACAAAAAGAAATAAAAAGCATCCAAATTGGTAAGGAAGAAGTCTAACTTCTACTATTTGCAGATGACATGATACTATATATAGAAAACCCGAAAGACTCCACCAAAATATTGCTAGAACTGATATACAAATTCAGTAGCCACAAAATATAAAATCAATGTACACAAATCTGTTGCATTTCTATACATCCATAATGAAACAGCAGAAAAAGACACTAAGAAAATAATCCCATTTACAACTGTACCTAAAATAAAAAGGTACCTAGGAATAAACATAACCAAAGAGGTGAAAGACCTATGCTCTGAAAATTATAAAACACTGATGGAAAAAATGCAAATGCATGGATTAGAATAAGAAATAATGTTAAAATGTCTATTCTACCCAAAATAATCTACAGATTTAATGCAAACCCTTATCAAAATACCAATAGCACTTTTAACAGAACTAGAACAATCCTAAAATTAAAATGGAACCACAACCAAAGCAACCTTGAAAAAAAGAGCAAAGCTGGAAGCATCACAATTCCAGACTTCAAGCTGTATTACAAAGCTATGTAATCAAAACAATATGGTACTGGCACAAAAACAGACACATAGATCAATGGGACAGGATAGAAAACCCAGAATAAACATACAGTTATATGGTCAATTAATCTTCAACAAAGCAAAAAAGACTATCCAATGGGAAAAGGACAGTGTCTTCAACAAATGGTGTTGGGAAAACTGGAGAGCAACATGCAGAAGAACAAAATTGAACCATTTTCTTACACCAGCCACAAAAATAAACTCAAAATGGATTAAAGACCTAAATGTGAGACCTAAAACCATAAAAATACTGGAGAGAAGGCAGGCACTAACCTCTTTGACATCAGCCATGGCAACTTTTTTTCTCTTTCAGTCCCCCGAGGCAAGCTAAACAAAAGCAAAAATAAGCTACTGGGACATCATCAAGATTAAAAACCTTCTGCACAGCAAAGGAAACAGTCAACAAAACTAAAAGGCAACCTATGGAATGGGAGAAAATATTTGCAAATCTGATAAAGGGTTAGTATCCAAAATGTATAAAGAACTTACCAAACTGAACACCTAAAAAACAAATAATCAATTTAAGAAATGGGCAGAAGACATGAATAAACATTTTTCCAAAGAAGACATACAGATGGCCAACACACACATGAAAACGTTCTCGATATCATTCATCATCAGGGAAATACAAATCAAAACTATGATAAGATACTACCTCACACTGGTCAGAATGACTGAAATTAACAACACAGGAAACCACAGGCATTGGCGAGGAGGTAACTTCTTACACTGTGGGTGGGAATGCAAACTGGTGCAGCCACTCTGAAGACTCTATGGAGGTTCCTCAGAAAGTTAAAAATAAAACTACCCTACGATCCAACAATTCCACTACCAGATATTTACCCAAAGAATACAAAAATACTATCTAAAGAGATTCATACACTCCTATATTTATAACAGTATTATTTACAATAGCCAAGTTATGAAACAGCCCAGTGTCCATCAAGTGATGAAGGATAAAGATGTGGTATATATACAATGGAATATTATTCAGCCATAAAAAAATGAAATATTGCCATTTGCAGGCTAGAAAGTATAATACTACCAAATAAGTCAGTCAGAGAAAAACAAACACTATATGATTTCACTCATATGTGAAATTTAAGAAACAAAACAAAGGAACAAAGGGAAAAAGAGAGAGACAAACTGAGAAACAGATTCTTAACTACAGAGAAAAAAAAACTGATGGTTACCAGAGGGGAAGTGGGGGGGGGGGGGATGGGTTAAATAGGTGATGGCAATTAAGGAGTGCACTTAACGTATGAGCACCAAATAATGTATGGAATTGTTGAATCACTACATTGTATATCTGAAACTAATATAACACTGTATATTAACTAACTGGAATTAAAATAAAAACTTTAAAAAAGAAATTTGCCTCATGATGACAGACTATAGATTTCCTGTCAATCACAGCTGAACCTAACATAAATACATACACATAAGCACAATTTTTAAGTACTATTTTTAAAAACTAGTGAAAACAAAGCAAAAATGTGATGCTACTTACATCATCAACAACACTCTAACTTCTGTGTTACATATTGAATTACCAACAATCAGTGGGAAAAGATCAAAATCCATTTTTAAAACTTGACAAAAGGAATGGGAAAATTCAAACATGAAACTGGCTTTAAAATATATGAAAGAATTAAATTTGTAATAAAAACCACGTATCGCCTGACACATTGGTAAAGAACAAAATCTTTAGAAATGATTCATTGCAAGAATGGAAAGGAGACACAGTCATATATTGTTGTTTGGCATGTAGATTGTTTTAGGCAATATAATTTATTATTTAAACCAGAACACTTCTGAGAATAACACAAGCACTATTAATAATAGTATTCATAATTTTTTTTTTACAATTCTGGCTACCTGTCACTCATGTAATTTATGGAATCATAACACTTTCACTATGTTTTATTTGTGTGTCTTTCCAAATGGGCAGTAAACACACTGATGGTAGGCACTGTAAGATTTCTCTTTTCTTGTAACTCCTAAATGTTACTTTGCTTATTGTATGTGCTTAATATTTTTAAGTGAATTTAAAAATGGCTAATTCACTAATGTCTAAAGGCACTAAGAAATGGAACATATTAAATCCATGACCTGCATTATCATTTGGAATAAACACTAGGAGAAGCCAGTGATAACAAGGGCTGAGACGAGAAATGAAATGGAGATTACAATAAACAAACATTCTGTCTTGGAACCACCAAACCAATTAGAGAGAGAGGAAACGAGTAATTTTATGAGGCTAAATTACAGCTGTAGGTATGTAGAAATCAAAGGACAAATTTACATAGTTAAAGAAATTAAGTGTGGGTGTCTGAAAACTTTCAAAACCTGGACATCAAATGGTTGGAGCTTATTCTCTCAAATTAGGAATAAATTTGGAATTTGGAATGAACTACCGTGGTAGACAGAATAATGGCCCTCCCAGGATGTCCATGTCTGAATCCGTGGAACTTATGAGCATGGATATTACCCAGAAAGAGGGAATCAAGGTTACTAATAAGCTCACCTAAAATAGGGAGATTATCCTGGAATATTTGAGCAGTTCCATTATCATCACAAGAGTCTCTAAATGATGGAAGACAGAGGCAGCAGAATCACTGTCAGAAGGATGTAATGTGAGAAAGCCTCACCTGGCCATTGCTGGCTTTGATGATAAAAGGGGCCACAAGCCAAAGAACACAGCTTTTAGAAAGTAGAAAAGGCAGGCAAACAGATTCTCCCCTAGAGACTTGAGGGAAGACTACACCTGTGCCAATACCGATTTCAGTCCAGTGAGACCCATTAAAGGCTTCTGACCTACAGAACTGTAAGATGACAAATTCACATTGTTTTAAGCCACTGGGTTTGTGGTAATTTGTTATTCCAACTACTAATATGCTAGGCAGCAGTTATAACGGCAGTTAGTGTTATAACTAATAAACTCCCCAGCAGTTATAAAACATTATGTCACACTCTTATCTCAGCCCTAGGAAATTTAGAGAATAACCAAATACATTTTATTTAGAAAAATGGTAAAATATATGTGAAATGATGACTGAATCACTGTAATACTATTATATGCGCTTGCCTGGCACTCAGTAAGCACTCAGGGATTCTTATTTATTGTCATTATTAGAAATATTATCATGCATTACAGCTGACAATGTAAAGTTAAAACAAACTTGGGAGCATAGGGCCCTTCATGATACACAGGTCTTAGTAGATAATCAGTGAGGGACCTCAGATCTGCAGAGAACAGTCTAAGGGCACAAGCAGCTGGGGAGCTGGGGTGCAGATCAAGAGAGAGTATGTTGTATATAAGCAATGAATCATGGGAATCTACCCCCAAAACCAAGAGCACACTGTATACACTGTATGTTAGCCTACTTGTCAATAAATTGTATTAAAAAGAAAGAAAGATGGGTGTCTAGGTGGGTCAGTGGGTTAAGTGTCCGACTTTAGCTCAGGTCATGATCTCACAGTTTGTGGGTTCGAGCACCGTGTTGGGCTCTGTGCTGACAGCTCAGAGCCTGGAGCCTGCTTCAGATTCTGTGTCTCCCTCTCTCTCTCTCTCTGCCCCTGCTCTGCTCATGTTCTGTCTCTCTCTTTCAAAAATAAATATTAAAAAAAAAGAAAAAGAAAGATCAATGCACACACACACACACACACACACACACACAGAGAGAGAGAGAGAGAGAGAGAGACAGACAGACAGAATACGCAAAGATTTTGTTCCACTTTGCAGTTAGACCCTAGAGTGTGTCTGGAAATGATGCATGTCCCTCGGGTCATCAGTGTTCAGTTAAGGGGAGAACAAATCCATTATACAAAATGAAGAAGCAGTAAAATTGACCCCATCCTCTGCTAGACCATTTTCCAGGAGGTGTCAGCAGCACTGCCCTGTGAATGGCTCGAAACTTCATCTTGTGTTACTCAATGAAATGATAAAATGAGACTTTCCGAAGTCTAACACTTGGATAGGTCATTTTTTTTTTCACTTTCAGTTTATGGCTGTTTTGGGTGAATTTTGCAGTTTTATCATTAGGGGATGGTATTTGCCAAGGTCCTACTCCATCACTCTTCTCCTTTATTTAAAACTTCTCTCTTCAGTGTTTTATACTTACAGAAAAACTGCAAAAATAGTACAGAGAGCTCTCATATATCCCACACCTAGTAACCCCTTTTACTAACAACTTCTGTTAGTATGGTATGTTTGTTAAAAAAAAAAAATCAGTGAACCAGTATTAAAGCATTAACTGAAGTTGATACTTCTGAACTGAAATTCATATTTTCTTACTTCTTAATGCCTCTTCTCTGTTCTAGGATTCTACACAAGCTATTTTGAAAGATGCCCCTCAATTGAGATTCTTGTAGTGCCAGGGAACCAGCACCTGGGGAACTAGAAAGAGGCATCCAGAAATGCAGCAATGGACAACATGCAAAAACTTTTTTCTATTTTGTAATTCTTTAGATTCAGGCCTGATGTCTGTGAAGATCTTTTATTTATTCTGGCAAGCACACATGTTCCTGTAAATACCACTGTTAGGAAGTGAGGGGAAAAAAAGATCACGTGCATGACTTATAGAAGTTTTAAAACTTTTCTCATGGAAAATGAGAAGGGCAAGAATTTCCAGGAGCATGTAGTTAAGTTTGGTTTTTGCTTTGTTTTGTGTTTGTGTGTTGTGAGTTAATGAAGCAACATGAAAACCATTCAGGGCAGAATATGCTTATTACATATTCTCTGTGATGTTTTCATCACATAGAAACTGTGTTAAACAAATACCCACGGATATATGGGAGCTTTTCTGAGACAGACGTCGGTTCCCAAGTGTACTCTACCTCAAACAAGTTTATAATAAGTAATATTCACCCAATTTTCTCCATGATAAATACAAATATCACAGCAGAACATTGTATGTGTCTGGCCTCAGCTACTGAACATACCATAAGGCATCAACCACATAAGGCCACTAGAGTTTTGTCACATCTGTCTCCCACCTCCTGTGGGATCTAATTTCTCAGCTCAAACCTTACCTACCTACCTCCATGCTGGCTTTTTAAACCCTCATAAGAAGGATTTCCCACCTCTTCGTGTGTTCCCTTCCTAAATCATTAGAGACTTCCGGTACAGTACCATAACACCGCGCTGGACTTGCTTATGCAGCAGGCACAGATCACATTTTCTCAATGATACAGGCCAGAAATGCAAGCTTTTTATTTTCTGCTGAAATGTATTTCTCACCACAAATAAACCCATCTCTGTGTTTTATGTTATTTGCAGTTCTAGAATTTCTACTTTTTAAACAATTTCCAGTTAAGTGCCAATTTTTCTGAATTATGCCTTTGTATCCCTGAACTGAGCATAGAACATTTTACAGCTGTCTCTGAGATTATCTGGATTCCTGTGGCTCTGTTTTTATGGTCTGGGTTTGCCTCAGATTTTTATCATGTGACATTGCCTCCTTTTGTGTCTGGGGATATTTTTTGTTTCTCTTTGAGTATCTGTACTTAAAAAACTAGAAATAATTTGAGACTCATGATTATGTTCTGTTCCTCTTCACTTTCATTCTGATAAATTCCTCAATCACCTTAATCCAGTTATGGGGATTGAGAATAAATTGAATGTGAGTTGCAGTACCTATTAGAACCATTATAGGTTATATTTATCTCCAAACTTTTGGGATGCTCACCAGGACCACACCTTCTGAACAGAATATGGACTTCAATTTTTGCCTGTTTTACACCCATGAGCAAAGCAAAAGATATGCTCAGCCTCCCAATCTCTTAGAATGAGCTCATGCAGAAAGAGCAGATGGCTTTAGGGGAAAAGAGCAACTTTCAGGTTGTTATTGGTTTTCTTCTTTACCTGGGCATTGGCCCTGAAATTTGTCAACACCACGTTGACTCTATGATGCTTTCGGAGAGTGTTTTTTTTAGTACTGAGTGTTGTTTTTCCAATGTTTGCAAAAGAAAGGTTAGTTTTGCCAAAACATAAGAGACACTTAAATACTGAGAACAAACTGAGGGTTGATGGGGGGTGGGAGGGAGGGGAGGGTGGGTGAGGGGTATTGAAGAGGGCACCTGTTGGGATGAGCACTGGGTGTTGTATGGAAACCAATTTGACAATAAATTTAATATTAAAAAAAAAGAAAAGAAACATTTACAAAATAAAAAATTTAAAAATTAAAAAAAAGAAAGGTTAGTTTTATTGGTTCACTACGCTTTAAAAAAAGTTTTAATATTTTCCTTGTTTATTTTTATTTTATGCCTTTTCTCAGAAATCCAACTAGATGACCTAAAAAATATTCTATAATTATTTCTTGAAGTGTGACTCTCATTTATATTAATCCATCTAAAAATGGGTTTTATATGTAGTGTGAGTTATGAGTCCAATTTTTAAAGTATTTTTTATATTTTTATATATTCAATTTTTATAAATTTATAAATTTCTATTTTATAATTTTAATATAGATATATTAGCCCTGAACTATTTATTAAATATTTTTGCCACTTATCTGTTATTTCTACACCAACATATTTCATATATGCATGGCAATGCTTCTGTACTCTCAACTCTTTTACATGGGTTTATGTCTAACCTCTAATCAATATCACTAATATAGCTTCATTTGTTTAAAAATTTTTTTTTTCAACGTTTATTTATTTTTGGGACAGAGAGAGACAGAGCATGAACGGGGGAGGGGCAGAGAGAGAGGGAGACACAGAATCAGAAACAGGCTCCAGGCTCTGAGCCATCAGCCCAGAGCGTGACGCGGGGCTCGAACTCACGGACCGCGAGATCGTGACCTGGCTGAAGTCGGACGCTTAACCGACTGTGCCACCCAGGCGCCCCCCCAGCTTCATTTGTTTTAATATCTCAGGCAAATTTCCCAATCTTGTTCTTAAGTGCATAACATTATCTTGTCCTGTCTTAAACTTTTGTCTTCCATTTAAATTTGGAACCAGATTGTCAAGTTGCATTATACTTATTGAAATCTTTCCTGTAATTTCATTGAAATTATAAGTTATGTTGAGGTACACTGACAACTCTATGATATTAGGTTTTCCGATCCATGAACGTGGCATATCTTTTCATCGATTTAGGATTATTTAACGTCTGTCAGTAATATTAAATTACTCTCCCCATAGAGTTCAATGTTAGATTTGTTGTTGTCATTGTTAGATTTGTTTCCAGATACTTTATAATTTTCTGTAGTTGTTAAAATGATAGTCTTTTTGCCCTGGTAAGGAAACTGCAACTAATTTTTATTACTGGCTTTAAATTGTTATGTCACTAGAAGATTCCTTTGAATTTTTATGTAATAATCACATTATTTTAAAGTGTTCTTTCTTAATTTATATTTCTTTTCTTTCATTTTCTTGACTTACTACATATTCTAGCTAGAATTCCCAGTAAAATATTGAATACAAATGATTATGGTAGGCAATCTTGCCTCATTCCTAAAATCAAATGAAAGAATGCTACACTGTATGTATGTATGTATGTATGTATGTATGTATGTATGTATACACATACACACACACACACACACACACACACACACACACACACACACACTAGAGGAATGTATTTACTTTCTAGGGCTGCCATTAAAATGTACCACAAACTAGGTGGCTTCAACAACAGAAATTGTCTTGTAGTATTGAAGGATAGAAGTTCACAATGTTGGTAGGGTTGTTTCCTCTTGAGCTAGAAGAGAAGGATCTCTTCCTGTCCTCTCTTTGGACTACAGATGGTCATCTTCAGGTTTACATAGTGTTGTCTTATATCTTCACATTACCTTATTTCTGTACGTATATCTCCATGTCCAAAGATCCCTTTTTTATAAGGTCACTAGTCATACTGGAGTAGGGCTCACCCTAATAGCCACACTTTAATTTGACTAGCTCTGGAGGTGCCTTGGTGACTTAGTTGGTTAAGCGTCCAACTTTGGTTCAGGTCATGATCTCATGGTTCATGAGTACAAACCCTGCATTCAAGTTCTGTGCAGACAGCTCAGATTCTAGAGCCTGCTTTGGATTCTGTGTCTCCCTCTCTTTCTGTCCTCCCCGTCTCACACGTTCGTTCTCTCTCTCTCACACACAAAAAAATAAACATTAAGGGGCGCCTGGGTGGCGCAGTCGGTTGGGCGTCCGACTTCAGTCAGGTCACGATCTCGCGGTCCGTGAGTTCGAGCCCCGCGTCGGGCTCTGGGCTGATGGCTCAGAGCCTGGAGCCTGTTTCCGATTCTGTGTCTCCCTCTCTCTCTGCCCCTCCCCCGTTCATGCTCTGTCTCTCTCTGTCCCAAAAATAAATAAACGTTGAAAAAAAAAATTTAAAAAAAAATAAAAAATAAAAAAAATAAACATTAAAAAAATATTCTAAAACAAATTTAGCTAGCCCTGTGAAGACTTTAAAAAATTTTTTTTTTTTAACATTTATCTTTGAGAGAGTGCATGTGAGAGCCAGGGAGGGGCAGAGAGGGAGGGAGACACAGAATTCGAAGCAGGCTCCCCTACTGTCAGTACAAAGCCTAATGTCAGGCTCGAACTCACAAACAGTGAGATCATGATCTGAGCCAAAATCAAGAATCAGAAACTCAACAGACTGGGCCACGTAGGCATCCTTAGCTTGGTGAAGATTTTATCTCCAAATAAGGTCATACTCTGATATACCAGAGATTAGGCCTTCAGTGTATGAGTTGTGGGTGGGTTGGAGTACAATTCAACCCTTAACAAGGAGGGAACACTTCCAAATTCATTTTATGCAGCCAACATTACCCTAATAGCAAACTATTACAGAAATAAGTAAACTAGAAACCAAGAGCCCTCAGAGACATAGATACCAAAATTCCAAACAAAGTATTACCATATAGAATTCAACAATACAGAAAAGATAATATATCTTGACTAAACAGATCCATTTCAAGAAGGCAAGCCAGGCTGAACATTTGAAAATCAATCCATGTATTCATTATATTAATAAATGATAAATAATAAAATGGATGACTATCTAAATAAGGTACAGAAAATACATTTGACAAAATTTAACATTGATTAATGATAAAAACACTCAGTAAAGGAATTGAAGGGAAATTCCTTAATCTGGTAAAAAAAAAAAAAACACAAAAAAAAAAACCTCTAAAATCTGTACAGCTAACTCAACAGTGAAAAGACCAAATACTTCCTCCTTTTAAAAGTGAGAAAAAGGCAAAGATGTTCTGTCTCACAATTCCTATTCATCTTTGTACTTGGAGTCTTAGTTATTGCAGTAAGACTATAAAAAGAAATAAAAGGCATCAGATTGGAAAGGAAAGTGAAACCATCTCTATTTACACACATTATTGTCTATGTAGAAAATTGCCAAGGGGCACCTGGGTGGCTCAGTCAGTTAATCACCAACCTAGGCTCAGGTCATGATCTCATGGTTTGTGGGTTTAAGCCCTGCCTTGGGCTCTGTGCTGACAGTTCAAAGCCTGGAGTCTGCTTTGAATTCTGTGTCTCCCCCTCTTTCTGTCCCTCCCCCACTAGTGCTAAGTATCTCTCTCTCTTGTGCTCAAAAATAAACATTTAAAAATGGAAAAAGAAAATTGCCAAGAATCTATTTTTTTAAATCTCCCAAGAATAATAAGTGAATCTTAGCAAGGTCAAAGACTACAAAATCAATGAACGAAAGTCAATCTTCCATATGTTAGCAGTAAATAATTGGAATTCAAATCTGAAAAAAATGTCATTACACTAGAAGCAAAAACTTAAATACTTCAGTATAAATTTAACAAAATGTGTTCAGGATACATATACTGAAACTCTACTAAAAACTATTAAACACTGATGAAATAATCCAAGAATATCCAAATAAATGGAGAGATATACCATGTTTATTTGCTAGAATAATCAATACTATTAAGATGTCATTGTAACCCCTGTAAAGATCAGTGAGTAACCCATTCTTGAGTGATATCACAGTCCAGAAATACTAAGTAATACAATAAAAATGATACTCATGTACAGTTGAATAAGAAACAATCTTAAAGCAGTAATCTGTACTACGGTACATGGCAGGTCCTATGACACTTGTATTTTTACAGTTGATGCTGCAAGTGGGAATCAGACTCCAGATGTAAGTACATCTGACTGTCCCATGAACCTAAACTGACTTAAAAGTATGCAAGAGGAGGGCTGCCTGGGTGGCTCAGTCAGTTAAGTGGCCGACTCTTGATTTTGGGTTAGGTCACAATCTCACGGTTCATGAGTTTGAGCCCCACATTGGGCTGTGCACTACTGCTTGAGATTCTCTCTCTCTCTCTTTCTCCCTCTGTTCCTCCCCTACTGTATATGCTCTCTCTCTCTCTCAAAATAAACTTAAAAAATGTTTTTTAAAGTATGCAAGACGATACATGCAAATGCTCTTACAATCTCCATTTATTAACTTACACCTTCCCACTCATTATCATCCTTGCCACTTTCTGAAAAGTGTAATCACTTCACTTTTTCTCTTAATACAGTTGGCCTCTATTAACAGCTGTTCCATCAGAATGGATCAAAGTAAGGTAAAGAGTATATACAGTTTTATTCATTTTACAGATGCCAGATATAATATCAGAAATATATCTTTCCAAAAAAATACAATAATTATTATAGCTCTCATTCGAACCTAGTTTGGCCAACATTAATTTTATAATTCTTTGTACTGTATTTCCAAACATTGTAAGTTAACAACTGAACTACACCCTACTAAATAATGAGTTACATGTACTTATTATATATTTATGAATTCTCATCTAGCCTAGTAATATGCTTATCACTTATCCTAGACCTAGGTATAAATGGAAAGGTGATACTGTGAATGTCAGACTTCCAAGAAATTCATCTTCTATGTGGTCATGATTAACCTGAACTCCTACGTTCTCAAGGCTTTTAACATAAAGCCAACAGCTATTTTGAAATCATATTGTCAGGTGAGAAAGTGGGTTGATGTCCAATTCTGTAACTGGGACTCATTAGTCAACAAAAGTGATATCCTTTTAATAATAATATTATTCATTCAATGAATAATAATATTCATTCTAGAAATGAATAACTGTATTTTCCAAGAGTTTGTTCACTGTAACTATATATCTTTCTATACTTCTAAGTAAATAAAGCACTCTAGTAAATAAACTAATCTTTTGATTCCATGGGCTTATGTTGGATGTTTCTCCCATTGCTTGGGAAATGGTTCTTCCTTAGCCAATTAGTTTTATTGCCAAACCTCTTGTCGAAAAGGAACATGCTAATTTTCTAGGTGAAGTGGCATTAAGTGGCATTAAGTGTGTGAACCAGAATAAATTAAAGCTTGCTTCTCAAAAATTTTTTCTTTCAATGTCAGGATTATTCTGTCTGTGGAAGTTACAACAGTACATGAGTCAGAGGCTGCCAAAATACAGACTGATAAATTTCACTCCTGACATAGGTTAGGTATTTCATAAAGCTATAAAAAGTAGTATAAGACTTATTAATATTATTATAATTTTGGTGCCTTTCAAGTATATGAAAATTATAACTTTAACACTAAACTAATTTTATAGATTTTCTAATCATAAAGAGCCCCTATTTCAAAGTATAGAAATTACTAATACAAACAAACATAATAATAAAATATCATGATCATGGACCTAAGGAGGAATTCCCAATTTCACATATATCCCAAATACAAACTGAATTTCACAAACCCAAAAACAATACATAATAACTTCTCTTCTTGAAAGAAGCTGCAGTGTGGTAGGAAATAAGTGGCAGAAATTATAGAAAACAAAAAACCTTAATATGCATGAGTTTGAAAGGCAGGGCATTGTGTTTAGAGCCTTTTCTTTCCCCCAGAGAAGAAAGGCTTATCCTTAGCTATTGGGCAAGTAGAGCCCCAATACGTTCTTCTTTCTTTCCCCCTGGCCCTGGAGATT
Organism: Leopardus geoffroyi; assembly: GCF_018350155.1. Taxonomy (NCBI): domain Eukaryota; kingdom Metazoa; phylum Chordata; class Mammalia; order Carnivora; family Felidae; genus Leopardus; species Leopardus geoffroyi. The sequence continues at coordinate 112,826,798 of NC_059333.1, forward strand.
GCAGGAAGAAACCCAAAATTAATTTCCCACTATCAGTAGTTTCAGGTCTGCAGCGTCATCTGCAACAAGATTCTGGACACATGGACCTACCTGCTGCTGCTCCAAGCAAAAATCTCAACGTTTTGAGGATGTGTGTCTAAGGCAAACTCTCACCACAGCTACTGGCTAATTCCCAATGAGGGAAATAAAGTGAAATCCAAGAGGCACCTCACAAGAGGCAATGGAAACCAACCACCTGCACTATGGTCTCCAAACAACAGAGATTCTGTAAGTTTACATGAAAATGCACAAAGACACAGGAGCCTGCATGACTCAGTTGGTTGAGCGTCCAATTCTGGCTCAGGTCATGATCTCATGGTTTGTGAGTTCAAGCCCTACATCGGGCTCTGTGCTGACAGTTCAGAGCCTGGAGTCTGCTTCCGATTCTGTGTCTCCCTCTCTCTCTGCCCCTACCCTGCTCTTGTTCTGTCTCTGTCTCTCAAAAATGAATAAATGTTAGCTGGGACCTCAGAAGATGGTGGTGTAGGAGGACTCTGGGTTCACCTTGTCATCCTGCTGATCGCTTAGATTCCACCCACATCTGCCTAAATAACCCAGAAACCCACCAGAAGACTAGCAGAACAGACTCTCCAGAGCCAAGCGTAGACAAGAGGCCCACAGAAGAGGGTAGGAAGGGCAGAGAGGCGGTGTGTGCTACAGGGACTGGCAGGAAGGAGCCGGGGTGGTGGAGGGGCAGCCCACCAGACAAGGCAGAGCCCCCTGAAGTCTAGCTTGCAAAAGCGGAGAGGCCAGACTCCATGAGTTCTGACAGCCAGCGGGACTTAACGTTTGGGATGTTAAAAGTCAACAGCTCTGCTCTCGGGGGAGAGCTCTCACAGGGAGGGAGAGTTGTTGAGCCCCAGAAGGACAGAGCTCAGCTCGGTGGGGGAACAAAGGTGCTGGCAACCATCTCCCTCTCCCATCCCCAGCCGAAATTCCAAAGGGAACCAGTTCCTATCACTGAACTTGCTTGCACTGCACAAACGCCCAATTCTGTGCTTCTGTGGATCCATCCCTCCAACAGGCCTGCCTCCATCCCTCTGCTGCAGGACCCCTCCCACAGGGAACCACCAATGGCAAAGCGAGCTGAGCCTGCCCCTCCCACCCCTGTGCACCTTGTGGATCCACCCCAGCTAATACACCAGATCCCATTGAAGCAGCACCACAAGCCTGGCAGCGTGCAAGTAGCCCAGACAGGGGCCAACCACTCCACAGTGAGTCCTGCCCCTGGGAGAGAGGAAGATAAGGGACACACCAGTCTGACTATGGCCCCAGCAGTGGGTTGGGGACAGACATCAGGTCTGACTGTGGCCCCGCCCACCAACACAAGTTACTCCAGACAGCACAGGGGAAGTGCCCTGCAGTTTGGAGCTACCGCAGGGACTGCCCAAAATGACGAAATGGAAGAATTCTCCTCAAAAGAAATTCCAGCAAGTAGTGACAGCTAACGAATTGATCAAAAATTATTTAAGCAGTGTAACGGAACAAGAATTTAGAATAATAGTCATAAAATTAATCTCTGGGTTTGAAAAAAGCATAGAGGACAGCAGAGAATCTATTGCTACAGAGATCAAGGGACTAAGAAATAGTCATGAGTAGCTAAAACATGCTATAAATGAGGTACAAAATAAAATGGAGGTGGCCATAGCATGGATTCAAGAGGCAGAGGAGAAAATAGGTGAATTAGAAAATTATGGAAAAAAGGAAACTGAGAGAAAGAAAGATAAAAAAATCCAGGTGTATGAGGGGAGAATTAGAGAACTAAGTGATGCAATCAAATGGAATAATATCCATATCACAGGAATTCCAGAAAAGGAAGAGAGAGAGTAAGGGGCTGAAGGTGTACTTGAACAAATCATAGCTGAGAACTTCCTTGATCTGGGGAAGGAAAAAGGCATTGAAATCCAAGAGGCACAGAGAACTCCCTTCAGATGTAACTTGAATCAATCTTCTGCACTACATATCATAGAGACTGGCAAAATACAAGGATAAAGAGAAAATTCTGAAAGCTAGGGACAAACAGGCCCTAACTTACAAAGGTAGATACATAAGAGAGTAGCAGACCTATCTACTGAAACTTGTCAGGCCAGAAAGGAATGGCAGGAAATAATGTGATGAACAGGAAAAATATGCAGCCAAGAATCTTTTATCCAGCAAGTCTGTCATTCAGAACAGGAGAGATAAAGGTTTTCCCAAACAAACAAAAACTGAAGGAATTCATCACCACTAAACCAGCCCTACAAGAGATCCTAAGGGGGATTCTGTGAGTGAAATGTTGCAAGGACCACAAAATACCAGAGACATCACTACAAGCATGAAACCTACAGACATCACAGTGACTCTAAACCCATATCTTTCAATAATAACACTGAATGTAAATGGACTAAATGCTCCAACCAAAAGACATAGGGTATCAGAATGGATAAAAAAAAAAAAAAACAACAACACCCATCTATTTGCTGTCTACAAGAGGCCCATTTTAGGCCTGAGGATACCTTCAGATTGAAAGTGAGTGGATGGAGAACTATCTACCATGCTACTGGAACTCAAGAGAAAGCTGGAGTAGCCATACTTATATCAGACAAACTAGACTTTAAATTAAAGGCTGTAACAAGAGAGGAAGAAGGGCATTACATAATAACTACAAGGTCTATCCATCAGGAAGAGCTAAATTTGCCGAATAAAGGAGCCCCCAAATATATAAAACAATTAATCACAAACATAAGCAACCTTATTGATAAGAATGTAATTACAGGGGACTTTAATACCCCACTTATAGCAATGGATAGATCATCTAGACACAGGATCAATAAAGAAACAAGGGCCCTGAATGAAACATTAGACCGGATGGACTTGACAGATATATTTAGAACTCTGTATCCCAAAGGAACAGAATATACTTTCTTCTCGAGTGCACGTGGAACATTCTCCAAGATAGATCCATAATGGGTCACAAAACGGCCCTTAATAAGTATAAAAGAATTGAGATCATACCATGCACACTTTCAGACCACAATGCTATGAAACTTGAAATCAACAACAGGAAAAGTCTGGAAAACCACCAAAAGCAAGGAGGTTAAAGAACACCCTACTACAGAATGAATGGCTCAAGCAGGCAGTTAGAGAAGAAATTTAAAAATATACAGAAACAAATGAAAATGAAAATACAACAATCCAAATGCTTTAGTATGCAGTGAAGGCAGTCCTGAGAGGAAAATACATTGCAATCCAGGCCTATCTTAAGAAACAAGAAAAATCCCAAATACAAAATCTAACAAGCACACCTAGAGGAAATAGAAGCAGAAGAGCAAAGACACCCCAAACCCAGAAGAAGAAGAAAAATAATTAAAGATCAGAGTACAAATACACAATATAGAATCTAAAAAACAAAACAAAACAAAAAAAAACTATGGAGTAGATCAATGAAACAAAAAGTTGGTTTTATGGGAAAAAAACAAAACAAAACTAATACACCCCTGGCCAGGCTTCTCTAAAAGAAAAGGGAAAGGACCCAAATAGATAAAATCATGAATGAAAATGGAATTATTACAACCAATCCCTCAGAAATACAAGCAATTATCAGGGAATACTATGAAAAATTATATGCCAACAAACTGGACAACCTGGAAGAAATGGACAAATTCCTAAGCACCCACACACTTCCAAAACTCAAATAGGAAGAAATAGAAAGCTTGAACAAACCCATAAGCAGTGAAGAAATTGAATCAGTTATCAAAAATCTCCCAACAAATAAGAGTCCAGGACCAGATGGCTTCCCTGGGGAATTCTACAAGACATTTAAAGAAGAGATAATACCCATCCTTCTCAAGCTGTTCCAAAAATAGAAAGTGAAGGAAAACTGCCAGACTCATTCTATGAAGCCAGTATTACTTTGGTTCCTAAACCAGACAGAGACCCAGAAAAAAAAGAGAACTACAGGCCAATATCCCTGATGAATATGGATGCAAAGATTCTCAATAAGACACTAGCAAATCGAATTCAACAGCATATAAAAAGAATTATTCTCCATGATCAAGTGGAATTCATTCCCGGGCTCCAGGGCTGGTTCAATATTCACAAATCAATCAATGTGATACATCACATTAATAAAAGAAAAGAACCATATGATCCTGTCAATCGATGCAGAAAAAGCATTTGACAAAATTCAGCATTCTTTCTTAATAAAAACCCTCGAGAAAGTTGGAAAAGAAGGAACATACTTAAACATCATAAAAGCCATTTAAGAAAAGCCCACAGCTAATATCATCCTCAATGAGGAAAAACTGAGAGCTTTCCCCCTGAGATCAGGAACATGACAGGGATGTCCACTCTCACCATTATTGTTTAACCTAGTGGTGTTGGATATTCTAGCATCAGCAATCAGACAACAAAAGGATATCAAAGGCATCAAAATTGGCAAAGATGAAGTCAAGCTATCACTTTTTGCAGATGACATGATATTATACATGGCAAACCCAATAGACTCCACCAAAAGTCTGCTAGGACTGATACATGCATTCAGCAAGGTCGCAGGATACAAAATTAATGTACAGAAGTCAGTTGCATTCTTATACACTAAGAATGATGCAACAGAAAGACAAATAAAGAAACCGATCCCATTCACAATTGCACCAAGAATCATAAAATCCTAGGAATAAACCTAACCAAAGATGTAAAAGATCTGTATGCTGAAAACTATAGAAAGCTTATGAAGGAACTGAAGAAGATATAAAGAAATGGAAAAACATTCCGTGCTCATGGATTAGAAGAATAAATATTGTTAAAGTGTCCATACTACCAAAGCTATCTACACATTCAATGCAATCCCAATCAAAATTGCACCAGCATTCTTCTCGAAGCTAGAACAAGCAATCCTAAAATTTGTATGGAACCACAAAAGACCCCGAATAGCCAAAGTAATATTGAAGAAGACGACCAAAGCAGGAGGCATCACAATCCTAGACTTTAGCCTATACTACAAAGCTGTAATCATCAAGACAGCATGGTATTGGCACAAAAACAGACACATAGACCAATGGAATAGAATAGAGACTCCAGAACTGGACCCACAAAAGTATGGCCAACTAATCTTTGCCAAAGCAGGAAAGAAGATCCAATGGAAAAAAGACAGTCTCTATAACAAATGGTGCTGGGAGAACTGGACAGCAACATGCAAAAGGATGAAACTAGACCACTTTCTTAACACCATTCACAAAAATAAACTCAAAATGGATGAAGGACCTGAATGTGAGATAGGAAACCATCAAAACCCTAGAGGAGAAAGCAGGAAAAACCTCTCTGACCTCAGCCGCAGCAATTTCTTACTTGACACATCTCCAAAGGCAAGGAAATTAAAAGCAAAAAGGAAGTATTGGGACCTCATGAAGATAAAAAGCTTCTGACTGCAAAGGAAAAAATCAATAAAACTAAAAGGCAACCGATGGAATGGGAAAAGATATTTGCAAATGACATATAGGACAAAGGGCTAGTATCCAAAATCTATCAAGAACTCACCAAACTCCACACCCGTAAAACAAATAATCCAGTGAAGAAATGGGCAGAAGACATGAATAGACACTTCTCTAAAGAAGACATCCAGATGGCCAACAGGCACATGAAAAGATGCTCAACATCACTCCTCATCAGGGAAATAGAAATCGAAACCACACCAAGATACCACCTCACACCAGTCAGAGTGGCTACAATGAGCAAATCAGGAGACTACAGATGCTGGAGAGGATGTGGAGAAACGGGAACCCTCTTGCACTGTTGGTGGGAATGCAAACTGGTGCAGCCACTTTGGAAAACAATTTGGAGGTTCCTTACAAAATTAAAAATAGACCTACCCTATGACCTAGCAATAGCACTGCTAGGACTTTACCCAAGGGATGCAGGAGTGCTGATGCATACAGGCATTTGTACCCTAATGTTTATAGCAGCACTTTCAACAGTAGCCAGATTATGGAAAGAGCCTAAATGTCCAACAACTGATGAATGGATAAAGAAATTGTGGTTTATATACACAATGGAATACTACTTGGCAATAAGAAAGAATGAAATAAGGCCTTTTGTAGTAATGTGGATGGAACTGGACAGTGTGAAATAAGTCATACAGAGAAAGACAGATACCATATGTTTTCACTCTTATGTGGATCCTGAGAGACTTAACAGAAGACCATGGGGGAGGGGAAGGGAAAAAAAAAGTTAGAAGGAGGGAGGCAAACCATAAGAGACTCTTAAAAACTGAGAACAAACTGAGGGTTGATGGGGGTGGAAGGGAAGGGAAAGTGGGTGATGGGCATTGAGGAGGGCACCTGTTGGGATGAGCACTGGGTGTTGAATGGAAACCAATTTGACAATAAATTTCATATTAAAAAAATAAAAAAATTGCTGACAAAAAAATAATTGCTAAGACCTGAAAAGAAAAAAAAAACAAAAAAAAATGAGTAAACGTGAAAAAATTATTTTTAAAAAGAAAATGCACAAAGACAGTTTTCTGACAGAAGGTCTCCTGGGCCCCATCTCTCTCCCTAGCTTCCTCAAGGAGATGATTTCTTGAACTAAGAAGATCAGCCATCAACCTCGATTTCAGAAGCTATTAGGAAAAAACTCACAGTGAATACACAAACTGAGAGAGGCCAAAGAGACTTCATTTATACCTTTCGTGGGCAGGTTCTTGCTGCTTCCGAAGTATAGAGAGCTCACGTGTTCTATTTCTTTCCTTGCCAAATCATTTTGAAATCATCTTGAAATAAAATTGGAAGTTGGAAATTTTTCTACTCCTTAGCAATGTTGAGATAAAAAAATGAGTAGACTTTTATTCTAATAGAGGTTGAAGAAAACCTCAAAGTTTAAACCAAAGAAATCTAGAAGCAGTATCAGACTATAATTATGAAACAAAAATAGCACAAAACAAAAAAGAGCAGGCTAAAGTACCTTTGCTCTTATAATATTAGACCAGTGCCATTCTTTCCTGTGCCCAAGCTAATTTGTTGAGATAGTGAGAATATCTTTCCTTTGGACACACATGAGAAGCACAGTTGTTTATTAGTCTCCAAACAGAGCTGCTTAGTGTTCAGACTTATCTGAAAGCAGATACCAAACTCTTCAGAGATAGGTAGGAAACCATGAGTAGCCATTGTTCACAATGGAAGACTTTACAAAGAGGCTTCAAACTGCCTGACATAACCTGAGCCACTGGCAACCTGAGGAACATCAATGGAAGTTACTACCTGGCTTCCAGCATAAGGCAAGTCAGGAGATTGCTGGCACAGAACCTGGCTGGAGTTATGGGATAGTATCCAGGGCATTAGATATGGCCAACTTCCAAAGAAGTCTGTGGTATTTCTAGAACATCTCACATCTGACAGTCTTTCAGAAAGGAAGCAGTTGTGCTCTTTGTAACTGGCACCACAGTTAAACTCACCCTATAATTCAGGGAATGCTTTGTCCCAGGCAAAACTGGTGTCAGAGCCATGAAAGAGAACGCCAGCTGAGTATGGACAACTGATCTATTTCTTCAAAAGCAATTTTTACAGAACAGGGAGAGAAAGAACAGTATGAAGGTGAGTCTACAAAGGCCATTTAATTGATTATAATCAGCTTGAAATATTGTAGGCAGCACAGGAAGAACATCAAAGTGTTTTGTTGTTGTTGTTTTTTCCACACCAACACCAACCAGGATGGAGGATTGGGGGTGGCCCAAAGAGGCTGCAGCAACACTTTAGCCTGTTTGCGCATGAAGAACACTGGTATAGCTTGTAAAGTAGCGGCCGCGGTCCAGGAATTCCCTCTTGGGGAAGGAATGTTGACACAAAGAAGGTCACTCAACAGATGGGACAGTCGTAATTGCAGGACCCCTTAATGGTTCTAAAAAATTGCCTTTAACAGTACTAACTGCCTGGGCACCTGTGTGGCCCAGTTGGTTAAGTGAGCCGACTTAACCGACTGTGAGCCACCTGTGTGGCTCACAGTCGGTTAAGTGTCCAACTTCTGCTCAGGTCATAATCTCATAATCTTCTCCTGAGTTCGAGCACTATGGCAGACTCTATGCTGACAGCTCAGAGCCTGGAGACTGCTTTGGATCCTGTGTTTCCCTTTCTCTCTTCCCCTTCCCCACTTGCATTCTGTCTGGCTCTCTCTCTAAAAATAAATAATAAACATTTTTTTTTTTATTTTACAAAAACACTTTTAACTCTCTGATAATATCTGGCTCTAACCTTCCTTTGGGAAGCTAAATATAATAACTTTCTTTTCCCAAAATTGAGTCATTTTTCCTGACTCCATTATATTGCCTGTTATTCCAACACTCAATTTTAAGACTTACACTTTTAAAAAATATAAAAAAGATGGTCAGAAAAAATAAAAGTAAACCAAAAATTAATATGGTAATTGCATATGAAAAACAAATTTAAAAAATGAAACAAAAAATATATATGTATGAATATCAATTCAAAATAAAGCTATAGAGACATCATTGCATAAAGTAGTGCCTTTTTGTAGTCCTTGAAGGAATCTTAAATATTTAGTTTTAGAATAAGAGTAACTTCATTCAAAAACCATTACTATACTGGCAGTTTCTTTGATCTTTTATACCTGGCCTAATTAGGTTTTAACTGTGTGTTACCTGAAAATAACAGATTTTATAATTCTGCTTTATTTTCTTAGTAGGGTTATTTCCAAAAATTTCCTTTCATTATTTATTCTTTCAATTTCATTCATATTTAAAACTATCATTGTGTTACCACATCATTAAAAGGTTGAATTTTCTGTTTTTTTCCACTAACAAATGCCCATTTCCTTCCTTTAAAAAACTAAAAAAGAAAAAAAACTAGAAAAAGGACATACTTTCGTCACTGATACAAAGTCCCTCTTACTATGTCTGCCCAGGCATTTTAGCATTTTATGATGTCACTGCTGAGTACCCACAAAAGGAAATTTTAAAAATTCTGCAGGCACTTAGAAGCACTTAGAAGTTATACCACACTCATTTTATACCTGTATAATACAGAGTATTAAACATTAAACATTAAAATCCCTCTGCTTTAGCGATAAGAAAACTGATGCCCAGAAAGTCTGACTGAACAAATTTTCACAGCTAGGAAATGGCAAAGCTGGGCCTAACATCATTTTTTTACGTCAGCATTCTATCTGCTTTGAAAAACATATAATTAACTTCTAAATTTTGTGAAAGAGCCTATAGGGATTAAAAAAAAGATTAATGAAGATAAATCAGAAAAGACTTTTCAGAGAAAAAAGAACTTGACTTATACTTGAAGAATGCCTAGGATTACAAGAAGCAAATGAGGCAAAATGAATGTGAACAACATGCTATGTGGCCTTGAAGGAGCCATGTGTCACATTGACACTTGGAGCCAAAGACTTTCTCATGGGAACATTATTTTGGTAAGAGTGCTCTGGTTTGATTTGGGAACTACCACCCGTACCCCTTTGATGCAGCCTTTGACAGGACTGTTGATAAAGAGGCTATCCTCCTTCAGTCAATAGATGGGAAGGTAACCCATGTGCGATCAAGTGCTCACTCACTGGGATTTGGATCTGAAACAGAACTACAAAATATAAGCAAATACAGAAAGTGAAATCATATACAATCCTCAGTTAAACCACAAAGGCAGAAAAAGAGTACAAAACAAAAACAAGGGCAACAAATAGAAAATTGTACCAAATATGGAAGACATTAATCTAACTATATCAATATTCACTTTGAACATCAATGAGCTAAATGCAGGAATTAAAAGACTGAGACTGTCAGAATGGACCAATATACAAGACTCAATTTTATATTGTTCATAAGAAAACCACTCTAAAGACACACAGATTAAAGGTAAATGGAGAAAAATATCTACCCAACTTTTTTTTCTAAGCAGGGGTAGCTGTATTAATTTCCGAAAGAGCAGACATCAAAGAAAGAAAAGTTATCAGGGATAAAGAAGTCATTACATAATGATAAAGGGGCCAATTCTCCAAGAAAACATAAAATCCTTAACATGTATGCACCTAATAACAATACCCAATTACATAAGGCAAAAACTTACAGAACTGCCAAGAGAAATAGATGAATCTACTATCATAGTTGCAGACTTAAATACCTCTCTATCAGAAATAAACAGATGCCAAACTAAGTATATCCTTATCATTCAATCCAGCAATTAAATTCCTTGGTCATTTACCAAAAGGAGTTAAAAACTCATGTCCACACAAAAACCTGAACACAGACCTTTACAAAAGCTTTATTCATAATTGTCAAATCTTCAAAGGAAACGTGACACACGTTAGTGGATAAATGGATAAACTGGTACATCCAGAAAATGGAATATTATTCAGCACTGAAAAGAAGTGACCTATCAAACGCTGAAAAGATATGGAGGAAACTTAACATTACTAAGTGAAAGAAGCCAAACTGAAAAAGCTATGTGCTATAGGATTCCAACTATATGACATTCTGGAAAACAGATGAAGACAGTAAAAATATCAGTGAGTACCAAGAGTTGGGGTGGGGATGGGGAAAATGAATAAGCACAGCACAGAGGAGTTTTAGGGAAATGAAAATATTCTGTATGATATTATAATGATGGGTACTAGTCCTATAGATTTGTCCAAACCCGCAGAATATGCAACACCAAGAGTGAACTGTAACATAAACTATGGACTTTGGGCAACAATGATGTGTCAGGGTAGGTTCACCAACTGTAACAAACATACCACTCTGGAAGGGGATGTCGTTAATGGGGAGGCTATGCATGTGTGTCGGCAGGGGATGTATGAGATATTTCTTATCTTCCTCTTAATTTTGCTATGAACTTAAAACTGCTCCTAAAAATACACATAATTTAAAAAAATAAAGTAACTATCAGTCACTTTGAAGTTTAAGGACATATGAGATAATCGTGGAAGTTTCTTTGTGAGAATGTCATGTGCTTATCCACTTCTTTCTTCACTCCCCTTTAAACCAATGTGTAGCAGCCTCAGTGAAAGAAATGGGTAGGGAAAAGGTAGGGCACTAGAAGTGATTAGGAAAAAAGGGACTCAGCAGACATCACACTTTCAGCAGAAGGTACCTAACGTATCAGACTGACAATATGAACTATTATGGGAAGCAGGACAGTATGTAAAGGAACCAGCTCATAATGGGTGTCAGAAATAACTGCTAAAACAATCACCTCTTTTGCAAGCCAGGTGTTAAATAAGCTGTTACAAAAAATAACATAAACCTACAACTAAATTATATTAAAAATAAAGTTAATAAGTATTCAAAATTGATTACTAATAAAAAATTAGTTTTATTACATTTACAGTTATCTATGCTCATGGGGTATTTATGTCTCTAGCATGGACATGGTGGAAAAAATACATAACGGTGTGCTACTGCACATCTCTTCCCAGCTTTGTGTTCAATTACATTACATTGATCATTTAACAGCAGCCAGGACTATAGTATTTATAGCATTGAACCAAGCAACACTACAAGTCAGGGCTTTTGTGGGACAATCAGCTGTTGTGTTTACCAGCACATCGCTCGCCCAGCTTTACCTGCAGGTGCTAATTCCCACTCTTAATTGGCATCAACCATCTACCACTGCCTCCTCCTATTAGTCTCCTGTGGTAAAAACCAACCCCTGTCCTCAGGAATTAGCATGCTTCAGAGAAGAGGACATGGGTTCACGTTCTAGTTTGTGACCTCTTCTGAATCTCAGCTTCTTCCTCTTTAAACTTTCAAATGTATTGAAAAAAAATAGTGGAAAATGAAGTGAGATACATAAAAAACGTGGAACATCGGGCGCCTGGGTGGCGCATTCGGTTAAGCGTCCGACTTCAGCCAGGTCACGATCTCGCGGTCCGTGAGTTCGAGCCCCGCGTCGGGCTCTGGGCTGATGGCTCAGAGCCTGGAGCCTGTTTCCGATTCTGTGTCTCCCTCTCTCTCTGCCCCTCCCCCGTTCATGCTCTGTCTCTCTCTGTCCCAAAAATAAATAAATAAACGTTGAAAAAAAAAATTAATTAAAAAAAAAAAACGTGGAACATCAAAGCTGCTCAAAAATATTATTTCTAGCCATATTTCCCATTTATGGGGATCCTACTTTGAATGAACTTGAGGAACAAGAGGGAGATATTGAATAGTAACGACACTAAACAAATGCCAAGCAGAATAAAATATAAGTAATCTACATATATAGGTTGTGAGAGAATATTAATGAAATTTCAAGCATTATCGAGATATTTAACAACTCACAAACTTCTCCCTTAGACATTTCTTTTATGCAAGTCACAATATATGTTGTCTTTCTATACAGATTTATATACCATAGGGTGCAAGGATTCTACTGCCTTTCCACTGCACAAAGCAAGGATTCTGTCTTCTTTATACTGCACTAAGTCAAGTGAACATATTACTGTGGTAAATATAATTTACTAGATTTATTCTACAAAGACTCTTTCAAAATGTAAATCACTATAAGGTCTGCAAGTGCTCATTCGTGGTCAACAGAGACTTCCATGCCTAAGGGGGCCGTGGGGGGGGGGGGCCTTACCATAAGTGCACTAGCATTTAAATGAGATCTACGACCATTACTCTCCAGGCTTCTGTAATATTATCTAGGATGAATGCATAAACACTACAGTCAAAGAGAAAACAAGTCATTGGATCCAAAGCACTCAGCTTTGTACCTGTGATTATCTTTTCTCCAATCTCTGCACAGTGATTAGTTTGACATTGCTCCATGTATCATAAACATTGAGCAGCAGGTCAAAAGTAGAATCCTCTTAGGTAATATCATTACCTACTAACCCGGACCTACTGTTCAGTTCCAAAGCTGACAGTGACAGTAGTAACTGCTTCTGCAATCATATAGATTAGTAGGAACAGAGTGCAAATCAAGAATGCATCATTAGGGGCGCCTGGGTGGCGCAGTCGGTTAAGCGTCCGACTTCAGCCAGGTCACGATCTCGCGGTCCGTGAGTTCGAGCCCCGCGTCGGGCTCTGGGCTGATGGCTCAGAGCCTGGAGCCTGTTTCCGATTCTGTGTCTCCCTCTCTCTCTGCCCCTCCCCCATTCATGCTCTGTCTCTCTCTGTCCCAAAAATAAATAAATGTTGAAAAAAAAAATTAAAAAAAAAAAAAAAAAAAAAAAAAAGAATGCATCATTAGTATGTAACTAGTACCTCTCACAGCAGGCTTTCGCCCTGGGACATGAGCCCAGCAACACTTTTTTTTTTGTTTTTGAAAATATGAATAGAGCAATGAATAAACCAAGACATCTAGCTATATGATTGGTTTGTTGCAAATTTTAGTGAGGCGAGGTTAAAAAAATATGCCTACTAAATCTAGTCAACTTCAGGCTAACACCACTGAAATGAAACATTAATAGTCAAAAACCATTGCTTAGTGCAGTGAACTGAGCTTTGGATAATAAAGGATTCACGTTCAGGTGGCTCAGTTAAGCACCTGACTCTCGATTTTGGCTCAGGTCATGATCTCACAGTTGTGGGATGGAGCACAACTCCCCCCACCCCGCACCAGGCTCTGTGCTAACAGCGTGGAGCCTGCTTTGGATTCTCTCTCTCTCCCTCTCTGCCTTTCCCTGCTCATTTTCACATTCTCTCTCTCAAATAAATAAACATTAAAAACAGACAAAAAACACGAATATAAAGGATTCATTCTTATCCAAGCTCCACCTTTCATTTATCCAATTCAGAAAAAATTTATTCAGTGCCTAGTATATGCTGGACATTCAGCGCATCTCGAGTTTCATCATAGGAAAATCAATTATTCTATAAGCAAATAATTATTGTATGCCTATTTTGTACTAACTCTATATTAGGTAAAGGATTACAGAGACGAGCAAAAGGTGGAACAGTCCACACCTTCCTAGAATTTAGTGTACCTGTCTTTTCTGAGTTTTACTTTTCTAAGTTTGGCTTTGGAGTTCTTATCCTGTAAGTCTTTGTTTAATTGGTACTACTCCGAGGCTTTCCAACTAATTTTGCAAAATGTGCTGCTATTGTCACTCCTCCTTCTGTTCTTTCCCCCCACCACATAATTTCTCATCGAAAGCCTGCTTGCTTTCTTTTCCTTTTTGTCCATTAGTTATAAAGAAACATTATCATTACTCTGAAATATTTGAGGACTAAAGACAATCAAGACGGACAAAATTGTAAAGTCAATACAGTGGACAGATATTTTATTTAAATGTTTATTTTTGAGAGAGAAAGCAAGAGCGAAAGAGAGAGAAAGTGGGGGAGGGACAGAAAGAAAGGTGGACAGAGGATCCAAAGCAGGTTCTGTGCTGACAGCAGTGGGCCTGATGTGGGGCTCAAACTCATGAACTGTGAGCTCATGACCTGAGCTGAAGTCAGGCCCTTAACTGACTGAGTCACCCAGGCACCCCATGCAGATATTTTTTAAATAACCAAAATATTAATAACTTGGTGCACTTTCCATTTTCCCTGCTTTACCTAGCACTTCCTTTTCCTCATTGGTCCTGATCTTTTCCCCATTTGGGCAGCTATGTTCTCTTTTCCCATTGTCTCAAAGATGAGAATTTCCTATGACAATTACCTTTCACTCTATAGATCAAAACACCAATATGAGAATTCTTCTACCTGCTAGGAATGTTCATCTATATTATGCATTCAAGAAAGAAGGAGAAAGCAATGGGAGTAAATGAATCCATTAAACTCACTGCAAGATAGACTTGGACCAAAACATCAATGATCTAATTTCTATGTTCTCTTGCTCTAATGAGGGGATAATCAGGGGAAGGGGATGCCATGATGGTTCTTTGGGTCTGCAGGTATGTGTGTGGGTTCAGAATCTGTGCCAAACATCCCATGAAATACGTGAATATTTCCCTTTTCTCAGTGCAGTTATTCAGGTAAATGGCTATATGTCCCTTTGGACAAGGGCTAGAAGAATCATTACTCAAATACATACACTAGCTGTGCAAGGACCTTCCTAAAATTGACTCAGTCTCTCCTTCAATACATAACTCTGAATTTAAAAAGTAGTTAAACTGACAATATTGGATCAGGGATTGGAACAGCTGACATCAATCTTCTATTCATCTTTATCTTTTCTGAAACTAGACAGCTAAGTGCACAATGAAGAAAACGCTTATGAGCCACCCACAAATCTTGTCCCTTAGAACTCAATGGTCTCTTGACCATTAATATTAATTGACTATAGGTCAAAGCCTCCAAGTGACTAATCTGACATTGCTCTTCATTAGTGTGTTTTCATCTTATCTATGATGATAAAGTTCTTCCACCTGGCTTCTGCTATTCCAGAATTCTGTCAAACCCATGGACACTTGGGGAGACAATATTGCCCTTAAAAAAAAACCTGTATATTTTACCACATGTAGTGTTATCTCATTATTAACTGTGTTTTCCTAGTGACCAATAATATTACAAAGTTTTCGTGTACTTTTCTGATCTGCTCTTGTTTCTGAGAACATTACCTGGATAAATTTGTTGATCTAGGAAGGGTAAATCCTTATCACAAACCTGTATCTATATTTTTGGTATAAGATAGCAGAAAACATCATGCCCAATGGTAACTCTTCTTCCTCCTATTCAGGGGTAGATGCTCTCGCAGATTTTCTTACCTGGAGACTCTTCAGAGCTACAGTGAACTGAATATTTCCTGTTGATCAATTTACATACACATCAAGTTCATGACATCAAAAAAACAGGGGACTTCCGACTATGAATGAGATCAGTGCTAAAATTCTCTCAAATCAGGTATTGTATAGAGGAATAAAATCTACCTCTGAGAAGGGGAAATACAAATTGTAAAGCCTAATAGAAATGCAATACAGTGTTGTCAAATACGAAATATCACAAGCCATGATGACGCTGTGCCAGTTTGAAGTAAAACTTTTATGATTTATCTCGGGTGTAAAATATTTGAAGGAGTTCTGGAAGTCAGGACAAGTAGCTCTGATTTACAGAGGCCTCCAGGTATTCTTTTGTTTTCACAGCTGCGATGCCCTTGGACTTGGCTATGTTTTCACCACCTGTGGGGCAAAGGTCTCTTCACCATATGGTCTACCCTCAGAGCAGCCTTTTGAAAGAGTCTTTCATCTTCCACACAGGATTTAAACAATCTATATCACATGTTCTAGTTACCCTTATAAATCAGGTGACCACATAATCTTTATCAAAATGGGGGAAATTTTTGCATAAAAATGGTTACTCACACCAAGAAAATGGGTATAAGCCAGGACTGACAGGCACAAACTGGGACTTTTGGTCATTCTATTGTAAGTTGTTTATTTCTGGACCTGCCCTTTCAAATGAACAGTATTTTGCTTGTATTACACATTTAGTAAACATTCTAATGAAATAATCAATGTCTAAGGAGACTAATTAGGAGAAAATCTCAAATCCATCACTAGTAATAGTAAGTAGAAACTAGAACAAGAAGAATCAAAGAGGACCACAACAACTGTCAAGAATAAAGGAGAAGAAAAGCTAAGAAGATTCTAAACAACATACGCACATGACACATGCACAAGTTGTAGCAGGGTAAACCACGGCTGCTCTCTGTAAAGATAAATGGGATAATAATAAAGCTTCAGGGGATGTGGTCCAAAGAATTTAAATTAAGAAATTAAGAAAAGGGGGCCGGGTGGCTTGGTCGGTTCGTGAATTCAAGTCCTGAGTTGGGCTCTGTGTGCACAGCTCAGAGCCTGGAGCCTGCTTCACATTCTGTGTCTCCTCTCTCTCTGCCCCCCCACCTCCACTCACTCTCTCTCTCTCTCTCTCTCTCTCTCTCTCAAAAATAAACATTTAAAATTTTTTTTAAAAAGAAATTAAGAAAAAATTTTCACAGCAGGGATCATGTAGTTTGCTTCAACTTCTATTTCAAAAAATGAGAAAAGGTATGTACAGAATGAATATGAATTTTTTTAAATTTTTTTAATGTTTATTTTTGACAGAGAGGGAGACAGAGTGTAGCAGGCAAGGGGCAGAGAGAGAGGGAGACACAGAATCGAAGCAGGCTCCAGGCTCCAAGCTGTTAGCCCAGAGCCTGACGTGGGCTCGAACTCAAACTGGGAGATCATGACCTGAGCCGAAGTCAGACGCTTAACTGACTGACAGACCCAGGCGCCCCTGAATTACTTTAATCAGATAACACTAATTGATACATAGTAAAGCACTGATGTTGTTATTGATATCATCAAAATTAGTGCTAAGATTGGCACTCTGAAAACTGGAGATTTTGATAACATCAAGAGGAGTGGAGATAACTGGGAGCACTTACCATTTCAAGAAAGAGTGGATCTAAGTTGGGTGGTTATGAGGGAATTCTAGAGGTAGTCCAAAGTTAACAGCACCTGAAAAGCAGAGAGCAGAGAAAAATGGCAGGCAGTTGCCCAAAGAACCCGACCCACCTTGTACTTCTGTCACCCACTTTTGTACTTTTGGGTTCAGTCACGGTGTCTCTGAATATCTTCTGAGCTACTCATAATGGCACATACCCTCAGGTCACCAATATTAAGGTCAAGTGCACAAAATGCGGAACCAATAAAGCCAACTTAAATTTCTCCCAGTCTCAATAGATGTGGGCATGCTTCCCAGTTCTGGGAATGGGCACAGGTTTGTCTGTGGCTGAATTTTACCAATATATTTCCTATACCACTGAAAGGAAGTAATACTGCACAGTTCAAGGGAAATCAAAAGCTTTTAGGGAGATGGGAGTTCTATTTGACAGTTTGTGGCATTTGTTAGTTTGCTTGCTTTTCTGTTTATGGAGCCAATGAAAACAAGTTAGGGAGGAGTACGGCCTCCCCACAAGCATTCATCGTGCATTATCTGTGTCAAATACCTACCTGCAGAGGCTTGAGTAACTTTCGCACACCTGTACCCTGGCAACACACCCTAACGGCGCACCTGCACAGCCCCAATGGACTCAATTTCAAACACCTTTATAGTAAGTAACACTTTTCCCCCAGTTTTCTCAGATGAAACCCAAGTCCTCAGTACAGTACATGATGCTGTTTGTCTCCGTGTACGTAGTTACCCGATAATGCCCAAAAGTTTCGTACTATGTGCTTCTTGTCACACTTTCCCACCTACAATGTGCCACCTCATGTTCTCTCCACCCATCTCTCTGTAGATGCAGGGTAAGGTAGGAAAAATAATTTTTACCTCTCTGAGCTCTTACCTGAGACTGCTGTAATAAAAGGCAGAGTAACAAGAGAAAGACAGGGGTTTAATTAACATGTTTACCTCCTGTATACATGGGAAATACCCAGAGAAAAATAAAATTCCCTGAGCCGGCTAAACCACCAGCTTTGAAAAACACCTTCAACTGAGGGCAAAAGAAATGTGTGGAGGTGGGCAGTTATGGGTCTCTACTAGGAAAAAGCACAGTAAATAACAGTAAGGTTTGTTAGGCAGATTGACATCAGCACTTTCTGTATGGAGAAGACTCCTGTGATTTAGTGCCAGTCTTCCCTTCTTAGTATAGAAAGGGAGACACCCTTACAAATATAGATTTTCTTTATAAACGTAAATGTTCCTTATAAAAAGGCAACTTCTACTGTGCTCCTAGGTCCACTATTTTTCAAAATGATCCTCATGTAAAGGAGGCCTATTTGCAGGTGGCATATTCTGCTACCCTTCAACTATCTCAACCACGTGATTCAATTTAGAATCAACAGCAATGCACTACAAAGGACCCAGCATCATTTCTGTGGTATTTTTCACACACACACAAAAAGCATAACCTGGATGTAATCAAGAGGAAACAGCAAACAAATCAAACTGAGTAACATTCTACAAAATCACAGACTTTATTCCACTTATGAGGTATCTACAATAGTCAAACTCATAGAAGTAGAGAATAGAATGGTGGGGGGTGGAGGAAGGGTTAATGGGGAATTTTCCAATGAGTATAAAGTCTGTTATGCAAGGTATGGTTGGAAAATATGAAATGCCATGAATACTGCCTGTAGGCCTTTCTCTTAGAAAGCTACTGTCTTTCTGTCATGTCTGAAATGTAAATAAGGATCCACCTTTCACTTGCCTGAAGATGAGGATGGTTCTTCTGATTCGGAGTTCATGTGTTTGCTGAGGTTCTTAGGCCTCATCTCAAGCAAATAAATTACTGGTATCTATGGGATAAAAATCATCCTAAGGAAAAAAATTTTAGAATGATGTAGATAGCCAGAAGAGGAAGAAAAAATGTGAGATTTATAGATACTATCTCTTTTCATAGAACGCTTCTCCTCCTTTCTCTGTCATTTCTGCTCTCTCTGCTCTCCTGTATCTCTTTATCCTTCTCAGCCTCCAACTGACTTCAGGAAAGGAGAGTCAATGACCTTTTAGATAGTGGTTCTCTTCATTAGTAAATTTCCCCATAAAGAAGAACAGAGGGCATGATGTCTTTAGCTGGTAACTAATTACATGCCCTGCTTAAGGATCCAAGTTTGTTCATCTCCTGACCTAGTCTGATCCACCTCCAAGAGTCCCTTCTTGGCCACACACCATGTAGCTGGGAAAGCAGACACGACGACGAGACCTGATCTGGGAACAACTGAGATCTTGTAAAAAACACCATGGTCCCATATGAAGACAACAGGATGAAAAGCAGCACTAGCTGCCTGGAAAAAGGCAAATGAGCAAGGTATTAAGCTGATGAATGTCAAAACAGGAAGGAAACCAAAGTGCCATATAATTCACATTTTTGCCTTAATGCGAGGAACACCAGACTTTCCTATTTGGAGTGCCAGCAAAGCTGATGTCATTGAGAAGCTACCTGGGGCTCCAGGGTAATTCACAAGCCTTTCTCATCAGCTGATGTTACTCATCTTAAAGACCTCTTTTATCTGTGTGCCAGAAGCTTTCAGAATATATGTTTGGTTTCTGCCATGCAACAGAATAAATTGTTTTTAGGGGAGGATTTTTTATTTTGCTGGGAACCTAAATACCTCACAGAGAATTGATAGCTGCCTTTCAGAGGCTTTACAATTGCCTAGCCAGATTATCAGTGACTTATTGTGGAGCCCAGGCAGGGCAGAAGGACAAAATTTCTAAAGGCAACCATTGTGCGAACAGAGTTTCAAAAGCTATTAACCCACAGTGGACTCCAAACTTAGAAGATCCAGTTTGGATACTGTAAGAAATTTTTCTTCATTTTCAAAGTGTGCCTCACAAAGGAAAATGGACACATAGGCTACACAAATTGGGCTAAGAAAAATTTGACTGGTTTATGGGAATTGCATAATAAAATAATTCCCACACTACAGTCCCTATTTGGTTAGTATTGTGTCATCAACAAAATCCTATGAATTAGAGATTTTAAGGACACTAGACTTTTACTACGCCTAATAAATAGATTAAATTATTTAAAATATCAAAGACATGAGCTATTCATCAGAATACTTTACAGGTAAAGTATTCTTTCAAAGTAAACGCACGAAGTTTTCCCTAAACCAACTTTTCAGGAACTAGTTGGATTTTATAGAACTAAGGCCCATAAAGAATAAAAGACTTTGTTTAGTTACAGGGTGTATGATGTCTGAATGGCTCGGGCAGCAGTAAAGTCTTAATTACATAACTGTCATTTTGGGCACACCAAAGATATTAGATATAGAAAGTCATTTATTTCTACCATTGTCCAGGAATTATACAAATGTTTGCAGATTTCTACAAGTCTCAGTCCTCTGGACAAATAAAGCAAATAAAACACACCCTAAAGCAAATCATTGGCAAAGACTCTGAACCTTCTAGGATAGGAGCCATAGAGTTTTACCATCAGCCTTGTTAAAAATGAGAGCACCCCCTACCTACAAGGAGGCACAGATTCTCTCCCAGTGAACTCATATTTGGCAAACTTATGGATTTTGGTCTGAGACCATGTCCTGTGCCTAATTTAACTAAATCCTCTTATAATCATCCCAGTACTTAAAAATCCACCTCTCTTTTTTTTTAATGAAGTCTGAAACAAAATCATAAAAACCTGGAAGGACCCACTGGAAGACCAAAAGATTTCATCTACATGAAGATGTTCCAGAGAAAAGATGGGCTGTCACTGCCCTGAGAAGGACCGATTCAAGTGCCAATCAGTAAGGGCTACCAAAGTAAATTACAACTCAGCTAGTTGGTGCTTCCCAGGGGAACCAGATCCTTAGAAGGACTGGATTGCATTACCCACAAAGGACTTAAAACTTAAGATTTTTAAACTTATATTGATACGTAACTCAACTCAATTATGCCTCCAAGATCATAAAGCATTTATGCCTCTAAGATCATAAGTCAAGCACTTCTTATAACCTCAATCAGATACCACACCATGGGTCCTCACCCAATAGAGAGCAACACATGGAATTTTGAAAGCTATTTTTTTCCACAGTCTTATCATTATTCTTTGTATAACATCTTTCAGAGAATTATAAATTACACTATAAAGAGGAGAATAGTTGACACTTTTGATTACCCAATCTATCAACAAATGTTGGGTAATATCAAGAGGAAAAAAACAAACTATTCTCTTCGTTATAATAGCTGTTGTACTCCTTGATAATTGAAACCAAATTTTATCTGCCTATGTCTTTCTAGAGTTCCTGGCATAGTTTCCTGTCCCATAGACACACATACATTCCCAAATAAAATTAAATTTAGCCAACTTAATAGGGAGGGGTTTTAAACTTTTACCTAATTTTTAGGATTTACTGTTAGGGCATCAAAATATAAATTAAAAACGAACAAATAAAGCTTAGTAATGTCTGGACACAGAACAATGAATGTTCAGAGGTGAGATTTTCCTACCTAATCATGACCTATACTCAGCCTGGCTTGACTTTCTCTTCCATATTATGTCAATCCCTCCTTTGCATATAGACTCATTCATTTCTGATATGCACACAAAGCACACGATAATTTACATTGTTGTTACTTTAGGAACTCAATGAACTTAAAATATTGAAAACTCTGTTACTGCAAATTTTAGATTTCTTGTATATTATGATACATTTTGTAATTGAACTAAATATTAAATGAACCACCGAGAGGCAGTGTAGTACCAAAAATTATCGTTTTTCCCATGAAAATATGGGTTTTAAATCCTTAGGTTTTGAATCCAGAGTATACTAATATTACTCTCTAAGATTTTAGTACACATAAGGGATGAGAAAATCATTCTCATTCTTCTTCTTGGTGTTCTTTCTGTACAAACAAAAAACAAGCTATTTTGGAAACATATCTTAGAAAATTAAAACCTGTGCCATTAAGAAAAATAGTTTCACAGCAAAGTCACAAAGTGAATATTTGTTACCCCTGAGGACAGAAAAAGGATGGATCTAACCTTTGTTAAGGAATGTATTTGAGCCACGCATCTATTTTTAGCAAGAAGTTTTACTGAATCAAATTCAGTGGAAAAACCCAGAAGTGAGTAAATGATCCATTGTGAACGTATAAGGCAGATCTGTAAAACTAAACAAAACAGGGTCACAATAAAACATTTTAGTTTTAGGAGATAATTTGTTTAGTTCCTGCTCTGTCTGCAGGTGGTACTATGCCACTCACCACATGGCCTCTGTGAAAAGAAAACTCAGAGGGGCAGAAGTATTAAAAACAATTTTTTCTCTTGCAATGTTTTGCAGAAATGACTATTTTTTTATTTTTATTTTTTTAGAGAAAGAGAGCACATGGGTGGAGAGAGGCGATGGGGAGACGGGGAAGAGAGATACTGAGAGAGAGAGAGTCTTAAACAGGCTCCGTGCTCAGCATGAAGCCCAATTCAGGGCTTGATCTCAAGACTGAGATCATGACTTGCGCTGAAATCGAGTTGGATGCTTAACCGACTGAGCCACTCAGGTGCCCCACCAAAAAAAAGCTTAGAATAACTGGTTATCCAAAAAACATAGAAGGTACTTAAAGTAGAAACCAAAATACAAACAAAAATATAACCAAAGTTATTGTCTGTTCAAGATAGTAAAATAAAAATTTGCTCACTTGATTTTCATACCTCCAAGGGTCAAAGATCATCATATATTTACAGTTACCAGTATTTCAAAAGTCAAGGAGTTAGCCACTTACTGAAATGACTCATGGCATGGGGCGCCTGGGTGGCGCAGTCGGTTAAGCGTCCGACTTCAGCCAGGTCACGATCTCGCAGTCCGTGAGTTCGAGCCCCACGTCAGGCTCTGGGCTGATGGCTCGGAGCCTGGAGCCTGTTTCCGATTCTGTGTCTCCCTCTCTCTCTGCCCCTCCCCCGTTCATGCTCTGTCTCTCTCTGTCCCAAAAATAAATAAACATTGAAAAAAAAAAATTAAAAAAAAAAATGACTCATGGCTTCACTTTATTTAGAGACTAGTGCTCTACAGAATGTTTTCGTTTTTTAAAGTTTATCTAAGGATACAAATTACTTTTTTATTTCTGTTATGTGAAATGCTGAGTCGAAATGCCAGTAGGGCAAGCTGTCTGTTTTGCTTCTTAGTCCCTGCTTCTGGCCAAATTGCATTCTCACTCACACAGGTGAAGTTTTGGCCATATACATTTGTTTAGCTATTTTCTAATTCAGTATTGATAATTTGATATTTTGTTTATTTGGATTTTTTATTATAATTTAAAAAATTATCCTTGTTAATATGGTTAACATAACTAGAGCCATCTGAAATTAAGGCTTGATATTTGATTTCTCTCCGGAGGCTTTGTAAATTTCCAAGAGCCATAGTCAATCACTTTTATCTGCCAGAAGTACTTTTATTGCTTTTATAAGAACATATTTTAAGGCTGGGGTTCAGAAAACATACAATACAAACCTGCCTACTAAGTTTTGCCTGCAGTACTTACAAATATAGAATTATTTCTGTTTCTCTAAGATTTCCAAGACTTATGTCCTTCCAGAAAGTGGCTCTTTTTCCTACCTGTTGGTCTGGGAATACATAAATGATAGAGCAGTTACCAAAAACTACATCGTGGCATTTTTTTTTAAATTTTTTACTTTTTAAAAATTTTTTAATGTTTATTTTTGATAGAGAGAGAAAGAAAGAGAGACAGAGCATGAGGGGGGAGGGGCAGAGAGAGGGAGACACAGAATCCGAAGCAGGCTCCAGGCTCTGAGCTGTCGGCACAGAACTCCACGTGGGGCTCAAACTCAGGAACCTGAGCCGAAGTCGGACACTTAACCAACTGAGCCACCTAGGCGCCCCTGTGGCATCATTTCCATATGAGAATATGCTTTGTTCTTCAGTAGTGGATTTATCGTGCCTCACTAAATAAGATTTTTATTGAAAGCATGCAAATAACTGCAATGTAATAAAGAGCAACAAAACACGTTAAAGGCATTTTGCCTGCCTAATATTTAACCATTATTCTGAGCTATTCTGTCAATAGAACCAATAGTTTGCCTTTGATTTTTATGAAATCATTTTTCTTAAATTTTTCCAATTATGTATTATTTTGTGTATTAAGTTCTTGTTATTTTTTAGGACTTTTACTGAATTCTAAGGAGTCAGTTAAGTAAGATATTACTTAGAGGGTTTTTCCACATTATAATAGGATAGCCTATTAAAATTGATAAATCACAAAGGCAGGCAAATGTTCTCATATTTTTTTTTTAACGTTTATTTATTTTGAGACAGAGCATGAACGGGGGAGGGGCAGAGAGAGAGGGAGACACAGAATCGGAAGCAGGCTCCAGGCTCTGAACTGTGAGCCCAGAGCCCGACGCGGGGTTCGAACTCACAGACGCGAGATTGTGACCTGAGCTAAAGTCAGACGCCCAACAGACTGAGCCACCCAAGCACCCCTGTTCTCATATTTAAAAAAAACAAAACAAAACAAAAAAAACCTTAAGCATGATTAAATTGCTCTCTAATTCAGTCTGAGGTAATTAATTCTTATTCATTTGATCTTGAGTTACTTGGTAGTCTACTATCATAAAGTCAACTGCATCTACACTAGGAGTGTCAGAAATCCTACTTTACAGGCTTCTTGCTCCCAGAACAAGGATTCCCATATGCCTAAGGCTGTTCAATATAGAATCAACAGTTAAGAGTGTGCGGTAAAGTCCTTTACAGAAGTCATCATTCTTTTGATGTTTCTTCCAGGATACTTCGAACCTTGTGGTGGACTTTAGGCAAGCAGGAGGGAGAAGCAGAAAGCACTTTTAGATTATAGGACTGAAAGAGTCTGGTTATTTATTATAATAATGAAAAAAAAACAAGAATGGAGAAGTGTAAACTCCCCCACTGATTTCATACAAATTTTTTAACAATTTAGTACATGGTTCCCCTGAGAATAAGAACATATTATTGACAGGTCACTGATTCTAGGGTCTTTTAATTTATCCTATAAGATGTGTGCCATGATTGTCACCGATTGGCAAGCTATTTCAAACCTAGTAACTCTCTTAATAATCAGCTTATTGATAGTTACTGTGGTAGTCTTTGCACACAAACTTGACTATTTCCATTCATCCTAAAAAGTGCAAATGTACTCAAACATTTTGCATAGAATTACTGTAAGGAAAATGAGCTTCTATTTTTGATTTGTCAACTCTTCTTATATCTTGGGCTCGGCCAACAGGACAGTTTTGACAGTAGTGCTGAGCTAATTCAAATTATGGCATGATCCTATATACAGATACTATTATTTCCCGCATTTTTCCTTTTATAAAGTAAAAGAGAAAATTACTCATGTTGTTTGGTAGTCTTGGTGTTTGGTGTAAAAGACATCTTCATAGTTTTATCATTCTGGTTTTGATGGCTAAATTTGTCACTCTTAAAAGGAGGCAATAAAGGTCATGAAAATTTAAAGATACTAAATGGCTATCTGAAACAGTCATAATCTTGATTTAGTCTGAAAATAAACACAACAGCAGGTAACAAGAAATACTAGAAAATCCAGTCTTTTCAACAGTGAAATCTTATTAAAAATGTATTCAAAGGCATGAAAAATCACATAAAAAGATCAGCAGGCTCTTGAGTGAGATTGTTTTGATGAAACTAAGAAAGTTTGCTACCCAAAAATAGAAAAATGTAGTGCTCTTATCAAGAGCTACCTGTAGATTCAAAGATCAATGTTCCTTTGAACTATTTGTTCTGTCCTCATTACTATCTGTAAGCTTTCTTTGACAATTTTACTATCTTCATATTTAGACATATCCCAATGCACACACAAAGGCTATTATTTTAGATTACCTTCGGATGCAAATTACTTTTCTCTCCCTCTCTGTGACAAATTCAAGACTTGTTCAAAATGGCTAAGAATAATAAGTCACTTTTTCCTCTCACCTGAGATACAGGAAGAAAGGGTTTGATAGCAGTCCTTGATACGTTCTTGTCCAGAAAAGATCCAGAAAAGTGAACTAGAACTTCCTTGTCCAAAATGAACACAGCAGGCTTACAGGGCTATTGATTTGACAGATGAAGAGACCATGAACTAACTAGAAAAGACAAGCGCCACCTAAGGCCGAATTTCTTATTTATCCTGTTGTAAAATGGTGAGAACCAGAGGTTCCATGTGAGTTTCTAGTGACATCTTGCTTAACAAGCTAACACGGAACATAATTTTTCTTAAATACTCCAGGGAAAGGTCAGGAATACTCATTTGGTATAATTTTTATGCACCAAATCACATAAGGACATGTCCTTTGAAATCATAACAGGCAAAGTACACTGAAATAGGCAAATTGGTTTAAGAAGTGTTAAAAGAACTTTGGGAAATGGAAATTTCAAACATGCTACTTACAGACTCTATACTTTGTTAATTAGCCATACTTTATTTTTAAAACATCCCGTATGCTACTGCTAGGGTTTTTTAAAAAGGAAGGAAAAGAAGGGGGAATATAACTAATTCGTGTGAAGTAGTAGGGTATCCCCCATAAATTTGATTCCTGTCCATTCCACAATGCCACAAGTACATGTTTTACTATTAAAATATGCTTGTAGTTTCAACAAATCATTCAAAGTAGCCCACGTTATACGAGAAATTAAAGTACACACATCACCAGTTTATTGTAATTTGTAGGATCTTTACAATCCTTAGGGAAAAAATTGGAGAGTGAGGGTTTAGCCATAGATTTTTTGTAAAGATAAATGGTCAGCAGAACATTTAATGTGACTCTTTATAACAGGGAATCTTGAGTGGGATCAAAATACTGAAAGGGCTATATGAAAAAAAATTTTTTTTTAATTTTTATTTTTGAGACAGAGAGAGACAGAGCATGAACGGGGGAGGGGCAGAGAGAGAGGGAGACACAGAATCTGAAACAGGCTCCAGGCTCCGAGCTGTCAGCACAGAGCCCGACGCGGGGCTCGAACTCACAGACGGTGAGATCATGACCTGAGCGGAAGTCGGACGCTTAACTGACCAAGCCACCCAGGTGCCCCGAAAATTTTTAATGCACAAGAGAATGGCTTTCTTTCATCTATTATTAATTACCAGATTAGCACTTGCACAAACAGAAACAAACAGCTCCATTTCATAAACTGCCTTTTGAATCAACATACAATTTCAAAATATAAAAACTCATCAACAAAATAAATATCTCGTGTATCTGAAGCAGGCCTGGGGCCAAAATGTCTTTCATCAAAAGAAGAACCAAAAAAAAAAAAAAAAAAAAGAAAGAAAATGTTGAGGAGTAGTATCTGCAAAATGACAGAACAGGAGGTTCTAGCCTAATATGCCCACATCAACACTCCCTTAACAATTCTCCACGGTAGAAAATACCTTCATGGGAGCTCTGGAATCCAAATGAGAGGTAATAGCATATAAGTGCAATACAGGAATGAACAAAGATGCATTGAAAAGGGAAAGAAAAAAGTTTCCCTGTGCCTACATTACTGCTCAGAATGCACTATCAAGAAAAATCCCATTGGCCCACAAGCATCCCGTGGGGAAAGGGAACACAGTGAGTAACAGACTTTTTTGTAGTCCCTGGCACGTGGCCTGCCCACTGGCGGACCCTATCAGCCAGTCTGCTCTGACTCTCTGGCTGAGCTGACTGCTGAAGGGCTTTCACTCCAAAGCCAGTCTGCAAAGGCTCAAAGAGGTGTCTCTTCTTCAAATGAGCAGAGACACTGACACAAGGCTACAAGGATCACAAAGAATCATGGAAGCATGACATCACCAAAAAACAAAACAAAGCCCCAGTAACTGGCCCTAGAGAAATGGAGAACTTCCTACCTGGCAAAAAAATTTGAAATAACTGCCTTAAGGAAGCTCAGTGAGTTCTAATTGAAACATAGACAATGAAATGAAATCAGTAAAACAGTACATCAAAACACTTTATAGGCAAAAGCAAAACATCATGTGCCAGCGAGATGAAAATCATCTATGCTGCTCAATATTTTAATTCTTTACATATTACATTATTGTACATTTATAAAGCTGTCTTTTCAAAGACTACCTAACTTTTTGAGACACTCCCAAATCAGAATACTATATAGGATGGAAACAAATTTTGAATTCTTTGAATAAAACAATTAAATATTCAACAGTAAAAATAAGTTTATCTTAAAGTATCTGGATTCTAAGCACTTACAGTATTAACTTATAGTGTTTTAAATCTAATGTAAAAACAGTTTTGCTGTTATATA
Source organism: Leopardus geoffroyi (assembly GCF_018350155.1). Classification (NCBI taxonomy): domain Eukaryota; kingdom Metazoa; phylum Chordata; class Mammalia; order Carnivora; family Felidae; genus Leopardus; species Leopardus geoffroyi. Next base: position 112,855,403 of record NC_059333.1, read on the forward strand.
GATGGGAAACTTCCTAAAAACATCTATCTATCCTCATGTTCTCATACTTTCAGTTTAATCTGTTTGGGAGTTTTAGAAAAACTATAAGAAAACTTGAGGGGCATGAATAAAAACAGTAGGCCAGAGGAGGCTCAGATGATCAGCCATGGCAAATAAAATGCATTTAAGTGTCTTACTTTTGGGAGGGGCAGAGCGTGGAGAAGCATTTATAAGATCATAGTAAGAGGAAACGTCATTGTAAAACCACAACATATTTCATCTTTAAATGTAAATGATTCAGTGTGTTTTTACACATGTAACATTTCATACTTCTGACTACTAAAGAAGACTTAGAAATGATCTATAGTAACCAACCCATGAGCAGTGAGCATCTAAGTGTCCAGACCGTGATCTTAAAATAACATTTCACAGTGAAAGAAACCAGAACTTCTTGGAAAATGACTGATTTCAGTGCAAGAAATGTACCAGTTGAGCCAAGAGTACTTCATCTTACCAGATAATAAGGAAGCCATCAAATTGAAGGGTCATGTCAAAAGGACACAAGAGCAAATTTGAAGAGGCTCCCACTGACCAAACATGCAACAGTTTAAGCTTTAATATGGAGAAAAGTTGCAATGGATTGAAGCACATTAACAATGTTTAAATTCATGGGTATATAAAAATGTTTAAAAAGTAAACCAATAAACTAGTTACCTTCTGAGAATGCCAGTAAAGTAATTCATCATCTTAAAAACTGTACATAAAGGAAAAAAATCAAGAAGTTATTCAAACTGTCTCATATGAACTATACTACCTGTCAACCTAGATATAGGTAAGAAGGAAAAGCTCTTTATAAAATAATACAGCTAATATTAAAAAGAAGTGATACAATTAGAAAGTCACATTTTTTAAAGCCCAATTGCGGTTAGCAGGTCTAGGCACTAAGCATCATGTTGCTAACAACAAAATGAGCAAAACCCAGACAGTATGTGTCTTCTGATGGAAGAACACAGCCTCACTTACAGTATGGCCAAAGAGATGGATACCAAGTCTGATTAATAATTTTAATAATAATAAAAAAGACTTTTTTTTTTAATTTTTTTTTCAACGTTTATTTATTTTGGGGACAGAGAGAGACAGAGCATGAACGGGGGAGGGGCAGAGAGAGAGGGAGACACAGAATCGGAAACAGGCTCCAGGCTCTGAGCCATCAGCCCAGAGCCCGACGCGGGGCTCGAACTCACGGACCGCGAGATCGTGACCTGGCTGAAGTCGGACGCTTAACCGACTGCGCCACCCAGGCGCCCCTAAAAAAGACTTTTAATCCAGCTGCTACTTTGTAGGAAATACAGTAGAGGAACATGTTGAACTACATTGTGAGTATGCAGTATGAATATAGAAAAATCAATTGTCATTCTGCACACCAGCAATGAACAATTTGAAAACAAAATTAAGAAAATGGTTCCATGAGGGGCACCTGAGTGGTTCAGTCAGTTAAGCATCTGGCTCTTGATTTCAGTTCAGGTCATGATCTTGCAGTTGGCCCCGCCTCAATTTGGGATTCTCTCTCTCCCTCTCTCCCTCTCTCCCTCTCTCTTTCTCTTAAAACACCTAAATAATAGCAAGACATACTCTATTCATAGATTTTTTTCCCCTTAATAGTCAACAAAGTGTAAAATCTCATTCTTTATCTTTGGAAACTTCCTTTGAGAGTAAATAGAAAAAATAACAAAGGATTAACTACAAATAAAAAATAAAAGCTCTAAGATCTCAATAGATTCATAATTAAAATTAATTCAGGGGTGGCTGGGTGGCTCAGTCTGTTAAGTGTCTGACTTTGGCTCAGGTCATGATCTCATGGTTGGTGGGTTCCAGCCCCATGTCAGGGTCTGTGCTGACAGCTCAGACCTGGATCCTGCTTCGGAATCTGTGTCTCCCTCTCTCTCTGCTTCTCCCCCACTCATGCTCTGTCTCTCCCTCTCAAAAATAGATAAACATTAATTTAAAAAAAAATGAGTTCAACCATTTTGCCTTTTATTGAAGAAGACTTATTTGTTTAGCATTCCTACTACTAATATGAATGCAAATTAGTGCAATCATTTTGGAGAAAAATGATTGTATCAAGAGATTGTTTTTATTCTTTAATACAGTAATTTGCATGTTTTTCTGGGTCTTCTAAACACAGAGAAAGCTATTATATACAAAGAAACTTAGTGTGCAATGTTCATCATAGCCATATTTATATGAGAATTAGAAACAATTCAAGAATAGGGGAATACAAAATCAAAATATGGTACAGCTCTGGTATATAATATACAGTCACTAAAAGAAATAATCTTCAAACAATGTTTAGTAGAATGGAAAAACATTTAGGTTAAATGTTAAGTAAAAATAATCAGAACAAAAATAACTTTACAGAATGTCAAGGATATAAATGCACAGAAAAACATTAATCAAAGTATTAATAGTGGTTACATTTGAATGACTAGAAGAAATCCATGTGATGTTTTTTCTTCTTTTCAACATACTTTTTATGTGATGATTATATACTAACTACAAAGTAAAAAGAAACAGAATTAAAAAAAACAAATGATGAAAAATAACTGGTAAATCAAAAAACAAGTTTAGTATTTTTTAATAAAATTTGCTTGACTGTTGTCTGGCCTGTTGCTTGAGTAAATGTATTAGCATTTTTTTGCAACTTTATCTCTTCAACTTTATGCTCAAAATGACCTTTAGTCAATAATTTTGAGAACATCAGGGAAATAAACTTTCCTTTCCAGATATGATTGTTAAAGGAATGTGCATAATTTGTACGCATAACTCCACAAATGATTACTAAAATTCAAAAAATATTATTTTAGGCAGAATTCCATTTTTCAGCAATCACATGCAATGGAAGAAAAAATCAAATCCAAATGTTAGTGATTCATTTATACTTACATCATCAAATTACTGAATCCACTTTTTAAAGGGAGAATTGGGAATTTAAGTATTTTTCACAAACTTGTATTTTCCTCTTATATTGCTGTATTATCTCTAACACTCTACTTGCTATCTCATAGGTAAAAAGAATTTGGTTTATGGCTGAGAAATTGCCTCTTAAAACACAATTTTCATTATTCAATCCTAATTTATTTCAATGAAAAAGAAAAAGCAAAGATTAAAGTGCAAAATGGGTCAAAATGCTTGTCATATTGGTTGAATAATATTATAAAAGATAAATACACAGCAACTGCATTCTGAGCAGAGCTTGAGAGAGGAACAACTTTTTCTTTTTTGTTGAGGCTACCAATATTTTGATAAGTGAAGTCATGTCTAAACAACTGCATAAAAACTAGATATTTAAATGTTTACATTTAACATAAAAATTGCAATGCAATATAACTGTGCTATCCCCAAGATACTTAGGAAATTTATAAAAATCTTAATTCAACATATGATAATGGTAGTATGGTCCCATTACGGACACAAATATGATAAAGGTCATTTTCTTTTACACTGTCAGAATATCTCTTAATTGCACATAAAACTTAATTACATGTAAATGTAATTTTACATGTAGAAGTTATAAATATAGCACCGGATTGTTGTTTATTTTTTAATGTTTATTTATTTTGAGAGAAAGAGAAAGACAGAAGCATGAGCAGGGGAGGGAGAGAGGGAGACCCAGACTCCGAAGCAGGCTCCAGGTTCCAAGCTCCAAGCTGTCAGCACAGAGCCTGACGTGGCGCTCGAACCCACAAAGTGCGAGATCATGACTTGAGACAAAGTCAGACGCTCCACTGACAGAGCCACCCAGGCACCCCAGTACAGCACCAGAAATTAACCCACGATACCTGGCTCCAAGGCAATTTCACTTTTTCGCTCATGGTACAGAGGACTTTCAGGCAATAATGCTCTCTGACCCAAACTGACACTGAAATTGTTTCTCAAACTCTGCTATTCAGCTAGGCTAGTAGCTGGAAGGATAATAGGTATTTCCAGGGCCCATGGCTTCCAAGAAGACAGTAACTGAAGAAATGGAGTAAAGTGATAAGGAAGTAACTGAGGTGGAAGTGAAATAGGGATCCTGGTGCCTTCCAAGACCAGTGAAACTCCAGAAAATGCCAAAAGATAACCCTACATACAAGGGCCTTCTTAGGGTCCCGTACATCTATCCAGATAAAAGAAAAAAGCGTCAAGAGATACAAGAGAATTTTGTGGGCTTCGTACATTTCAGCTCCGATGTCACCCCTCAAGGAAGGTCTTTCTTTATAGAAAACACTATGGAGGTACACAAATATCAAATCATAATTTGTAACCAAATAAACAATACAAATGCTCCTTCCAATTGTATGATAGAAGTCTGAAGCTTACAACAAAGTATGTACTCAAAGTATGGTTCTCAGACCAGCAGGATCAACATCCCTGGGAGCTTGCAGAAATTCAGATTACAGGCCATTCCAGACCTACTGAATCTGATTCTCCATTTTAGATCACAAAGTCATTGATAAGTACATTAAAGTTAAAGAAATGCTATACTAAACAAATATTCCTATACCTTGTTTCGTGAGTAGATGAATGGAATCATTGAGATAAAAACTAAGAAATATTTCAGTATTACAAGTTCAAAGAAG